>NW_026522030.1:59092500-60342500 GCF_021234435.1 Artibeus jamaicensis
GTGAAATTCTTATTATGAAATGTTTCTATTTTACAAAATTAAAAATTCAAAATAATAACACCAACAGAATGTTAACTTGTTTCATTTCATAATAAGAATTATTGATCTATACTTATTTTTATTTTTAAAAATATTTTATTTAGATATCTTTAGAGGGGAAGGGAAGGAGAGAGGGAGAGAAATATCAGTGTATGGTTGCTTCTTGTGTGTCCCCTGCTGGGAACTGGCCTGCAACCCAGGCATGTGCCAACTGGGAATCAAAACCATGATCCTTTGGTTCGCAGGCCCGCGCTCAATCCACTGAGCTACACCAGCCAGGGCTATATTTCTTTTTTATTTATCAAATTTTCTTCAGCAAAAAGAGAAAAGGCAAATAAAAGAGGAATTTTGTTAGGGCCATTCTGCAATTGATCAATGTATCAGTGTAATGAACAAATAAAACAGTGGTATTGGTATATCTGGACCTACTGATATTGTCATGTAAACTAAGCACTATGTATTTTCCCAATGTGAGCATTTTCAAAAATTATTTATTAGCTCATTAAATATCAGTGTTCTGCTTCAATTCCATTGGATACATTTGAAAAACATGCAAATATAAATAAACTGAATGCAAGTTACATTCTGATGTTAGGAAAAGAGTTAAAATACATCAAGTTTCTTTACTATGCTGCCTTATGTTAATGAGACAATATGGCTATTTGGAGAGGAAAGATAAATGCTTGAAAATTGATTTGTGTAGAGTGGAATTCAGGGTGTTATAAAAATAGGAAACATGCAGCAGAATGAAATACAATTAGAGTGAATTGAAAGTATAAAATTAAATATAAATAGACCATTCAATGAAAAAGGAAATAATTATAACACTTTTCTACCATTTTCCTTTATTTTAATAAAATTGAATTTCTCTTAAAACCAAAATGCTAAGGGGGAAAGTGTTAGTACACAGAAACAAAACATTTAGAAATATTGGAAAAAAACCCAGTAGGTAGTCACCAACTCTTTCATGATGATTTTTCATTATTTTCATCTGTGCCTGAGGGTTGAAAGTAAAAAGTTAATTAAAAAGGACCAATTCCATCTACAATTCTGCTGTTTTCATGAAAGATGCTTGGGAAAAAATTCTTTGTTACTAAGGGCAACATTTAAGACAAAGGAACACATCTGTGCCTCTGCGATAGTGACATTGTTATAGGTTGCCAAAATGTGTTAGTTAATTGGCTCCTGGCCCTAGGTGGATTCAGGATCCTAAACAGGCAAGACATTCCTTCTCTCTTCCCTAAATATTCTGCAGAATGTAATGAAGTAAAATAGTAAGACTTGTCTGAAACAGGTACAACTTCAGCAGAGGTCCATATGCACCCGATCAGGGTGCTCAGAGGTTTGAGAAGGTGTGAAGTCTCATACTAGAACAGGTAATGGGAGATGAAGGCTGGCACGAACATAGGGCTTTTTTAAAATCTTAGTTTAATGAAACTACTCACCACCCTCCTCTATATTAGATTTTTTTCTGCAAAAGCAGTTTGACATTGCAGTTCATACCTTGCCCCATTAGACAAAGAAAGTTCCTACAGATTTTATTTATAAGATAGGAAGTATCTGATGACGCCACAGTGTAAATTACTGTAACAATAATTCCAGTTCACAGAGCTATAAGCCTTAGCTGATCTAGGGACACAAATAAATGCCAGGTTAAAGCTGGTGTTTTTGTCCCTGTCTCTCTAAAAAAGAGATAACTGAGTGAGAGTGCTTGCCTTGCATGAAGTGTATGTTAGTGTGTCAGTGTTAGCAGTGAAAAGAAATGCTATACAAATCCGGAACTTAAGCTGCTCTTCCACTTAATGATATCGGGTTTTCCTTCCCTTGTTCCCATCCGGACCCCACATTCTGCACATTTTTCAGCGTGATGTTTATTAAAGCTACTCACAGACATCTGATTCTAGTTCACCTGACAAACATGAGTAACGGAACTCCCAGGTCTCCTCATTTCAGCCAATGAGGTGAGTGGAATGATGTGACAGGTTAAAATCTTCCAGAGCTTTCTTTATCTCTAGCATAGTAACCAGAAATATTTTTTAAAGTTTTTTTTAAAGCCTTCCAGAGGTTTCTTTACCTCTAGCAGCAACCAGGCTGCTTCATTAGACCTGGTCCCTGAGTGATTGCTGTAAGTTGGTAATCTATGCCAGAGAAGAAATGTAATTGAGAAATTAGCCATTGTGGTTTTCAGCCCTCAAGATTGAGGGGTTTTGATATCACAGCATATATAACCTATTGTGACCAATGCAATTGGCCCATGCTAGTCTATTACAGTACATTTCATGCATTTAGAGAGATCTTGATCAAATGATCTCCCAGAGAGGGGAATATAAACATTATCTCTCCATTAACCTATGATTTTCTAAGTAGTTTGAGACAAATAATTAACCCTTGTTTTCTAGAATATGCAAAAATTGTGAAAATGCTAAGCTTTAGGACATAATATTTAATTATTGATTTACAAAACACTCGCTATGTTCCAGGCACTATTCTTATCAAAGTATTAGTATGAAATCCATGAATCCTTATATTTTATAAATGAGAAAATTTGGGTACAGAGGTCATGTATCTTGACTAAGTTTTCCAACCAGCAACATTTTCTTTTTGTACTATTTACTGTACCTTTCCTACCAAAACGATCTCCTCAAAATACAATTTCTTTCTTCTTAATGAATAATAACCCAGATGAAATACACAAATTTGTTAGAAGATCCAAATTATTAAAACCAAAGCTCATTTAAAAAGAATGAACAAGAATAGCCTTATATCTATTAAATATATTGTATTTATAAATATATTCCTTCCTCAAGGCCCAGATGACTTTACTAGTAAATTCTACCAAATATTTAGAGAAGAATTTATGCCAATTCCATACATTTCCAGAAAACTGAAGATATGGGACTACTTCCTAACTTATCCTTTAGACCAGCATTATACATTACCCAAAACAGCAAAACACAAAAACTATAGAAATTATCCCTCATGAACATAAATAACAAAATTCTTATCAAATATTAGCAAATCAAATCCAGATATATACATATTAAAAGGTTATACCTCATGACACAGTGAAGTTTATCCCAAGAGTACAAGCCTGGCTGAACATTCAAAAATCAATTAATGTAGTTCACTTTAATGCCCCCTTTTTATTACAAAATCTTTGATTATAAAATTGTAAGCATGAAATTTTGTAACATAACAATATCACATTCAAGCACACCATATGACTTTTTAGGTGAAGTGTTCAAATTAAAGCTATAAATTACACACATATTATTACCATACCAACCACACTCAAACAGGTGTTACTTCTGCTGGACCCTGTATATACACACACATACACACATACATATCTGTGTGTGTGTGTGTATATATATATATATATATATATAGAGAGAGAGAGAGAGAGAGAGAGAGAGAGGTTGGGGAGAGAGAAAGAAACATTTGAAAAAATTAAATACTGAGTCCTGCCTTGGCTGGTGTAGCTCAGTGAATTGAGCATCGGCCTGCAAACCAAAGGGTTGGAGGATTGTATTCCCAGTCAGGGTACACGCCTGGGTCGTGGGCCAGGTCCCCAGGTCGGGGTGTGTGAGAGGCAACCACACACTGTTTTACTCCCTCTCTTCCTCCCTCCCTTCCCATTTCTCTGAATATAAATAAATAAAAATATTTTTTAAAATTAAATAATGATTCTTGATTACAACAAATAAAATTAGCCAGATCTTCAGCTAACTAAGAATACTTTCTCAACTGGAGAAAGAAAGTCTTTGAAAAATGTGACATCACACTTACTGGCAGAAGATTAAAACTTTCCCCCCTAAGACAGTAAAAGTGAAGGACATCCAGCCTTTCCACGGCTATTAGACACCCTAGTGAATGTTCTCGTCAGTGCAAAAGGGAAGAAAATAGAGGAATAAAATACATCCAGTTGGGAAAAGAAGAACTATGACTGTTTGATTCAGTGATGGCATGATCATCTAGGTAGAAAATCCAAGATTGGAATGTACAAAACAGCCACTAGAACTAATATATGAATCTAGAAAGATTTGCAGCTGCAATATAACTATGCACCAAATATGTTTAGGCACATTATGAGATCAAAATTTTTAAAATACATTTTCAATTAACATAAAGTTTGAAATACTTTAGGATAAATCTGACCAAATATTTGAATGATTTAGACACTGAAAAACGCCAAACTTAGAAAAATTTAAAAACCTGAATAAATGGAGACATATGTCTTGTTCATTGGTGAAAAGGTCCAACACTTTTATTGGTTTTCCACAGTTTGAACTATATTTTCAATGCAATCTTTTTGAAAAAGTTATTTTGTACAATAAAGCTGATAACTAAATTTAGACAGAAATGAAAAGTACCCAGTAATAACAATACCACCAAAAACAAATCTTGAAAAGAAGAAAAGATTATAAATCTACATCACTCAGAAGAGTGTGGTGTCGTTGATCAGGGGAACATAACAGAGTCCAGAAGTAGATCCCCACTGCATATGAACAACAGAACTTTGGCAAAAATGCAGTCAGTGTGCGCTAAGGGGCATATGTCCACACCCCCACCCCCAGTGTTTATTATCTCTGTGTTTACCTTCACCTCCTGCTCCCTAGAGACCCAGGCTCAACCAGAGATGAGAGCTGAGGGTCTTCCTATGAGTTTCCTGAGAAAGAAAGGACACAGGCTTGGGGCATGTGCTCTACACACATACGTGCCCTTCTGGTTTTCAAGTAACATGGCAATGCTTTCTCAAGCCTTATGCAGATCTATTTCCAGCATTTCCTTTTAAGCTTTGTTTATACTATTGTTTGCCCCAACTCTTCTACTACCTCAAGGAACCATGAAGTTAAACAATTCCCTTTATTTTTTTATGACAAAATGTCCTCCCCTACCAATCCTTCAGGGAAATGGTTGTTCACCCTGGGCTAGCTCCAAATCATGTCAGTACAGCTTTCAAATACAAGTGGGGTCTTCCAGGCAACCACTAGACAAGTTAAATAATGGCATTCTTTGAGAGTGACTCTGTGAAAGATGTCCAGCCCTCTGTAGCTCCTCCTCTGGCTGCCCTGTTGGTTTTCACTTGCAAATGTTGGGAAAGCAGGAGGTGGGAATAGAGAAAGCTCAGATGCCAGAGAGTTATCAGTTCTTACCAAGATTCAGTTATTTTTTTCTGAATAAATGCTTCCCGGGTCACCACAAGCCTTTGGTTAATTTCCAGACCTTCGAAATAGTTGACTTTAGTGCTTTTTGTTATTTGCCATTTTTCTCATTGCCTTTATGGAGTACCGTATTTTCAGAGGTCTTCTTTAGATCCCATCTTTTCTCCCAGTTATTTCATTGCCTTCCTTCTCCTCCTCACCTCATTTCCATTGCACTCCTTCAGTATCTCCTTTCCCTCCTAAACTTATGCTTCATCATTTCAGCCAGGTTGTATTGATTCTCACATTTCTTTGTTTATCTGCCCTTTTTTCCCTCATGTTACCGAACAAGAGGTCCGAGGGAGGGGCAATACAATATTTGGCCCACCTAGGGATGCCCAAAACTGCTATACAACAGGGGCCCCTCCCAAAAACAAAATACTAAAATCTACTGGGCCCTTCTGTCCGCTGCCAATTGGAAAGACATCTCTTAATGCCAGAGATTTGTGAAAAGGAAACAAAATGTTTATTTAATGCTATTCAGGCCTAATGCCTCCACTAAAATATCAAAGTCCTTTAGGGTATACACCTACACCCACACAGCGCTCCCTTCTCCCACTGTCCCAACTCCGGGTACCGTAAATCAGGAAAAGAGCACACGTCTGTGTTACAGGCCGCTGGCACCGTCAGCTGTGTCACAGTGCAGGATCTCGAGTTAATCCAAAGTACTGTGGTACCCTCTCATGGTCCACTGGCAAGAGTTCTTTGTACCCAGTTGCAGTCAAAGTCTCTCCTGCTCTTCCAGGCCCCGCGGCCAAAGGGGGCACCCCAAAGCCGCGTGGGCCTCTTCTACCAAAGCTGCAGGGGTTCGCACTCCACCAAAAGCATGTGGCTGTCTTCTTCACCTGGCTGCAGGGATCTCCATTCTGGCAAAGCTGCGTGGTTTTTCCCTTTCACCTGGGCAGTTATCCCCTCATGTCCTGGAGCCAGTCTTCTCCAAGATCCCACACACCGGCCCTTCCACTCAGGGGCCCAGCCCCTCGTTACCTTCTGAGTCCAAACCCTTCTCACTCAGGAGCGCAGCCCCTAGTTACATCCTCCTGAGTCCCCAGCTACTCCCTTCTCTCTCCGGCTCCAAACTTGGCCACTGCTATTTAACATATCTATGAAACCAGTTAAAGGTTATAGATATGTTAAATAATCATTCCAGAGGTTAGCTGCAAAACTATTGCTATGCAAAACAGCTCTCAATGGCCTGGCTCCATTCGTTTCTTCCCCCTGGGGGAGGCGGTGAGGACATCTTAATATGTCTCTCCAATATTCCTATACACTTTGTATTCTGGACACCATCCCAAATCTTTTCTTGGGGGCCCCCCCTGGCTGCACCCTGTATCAATTATTCTAGAGAATGGCTATGAAAAAACACTAAAACTTAGATTTACTCCATTTTAGTGTCACCACATGGATATAACTGCAATTGAAATGGGCCCTCGGTGCAGCCAGAAAACCTGCTTACCTTTCCTTGATTGCATCCTCCTCTAATCACCTTGAGTGGATGTTTTGCCAAATTTTTGCTACTCTTCTAAATCTTTGCTGTCACTCTCCTTCACAGTTGAGCATTTTTCTATCCGAAAAAAAATAGAAAGCACCTTATGGGGACTCTTATAAAATTCCTATAATTTATTACCCTTCAGGCAAGAAACTTCTCTTTACCAACACATACCCCATATTGCTTCTTTTTATACACAAGCTATAACTTACCACTTTACAAATACAAAACTAACTCTTCTTTGTGAACTTTAAAACTCAGTCTTCTGTGAAAATGTAGGTAGGATAAGGACACAAAAAGTGGGTGTGGTGTACTGATTAGGAACAAGCACTTTTGTTTGGGAGAATGGGTAGAAGAATGATTCTGGCTGGTCTCCAAATCTGCATATGACTGGCTGAATGTGATGCTGTAGTAGAGGGAAATCGACAATTCTGTGAACAGCCCATTTCTGCTGTCTTCGGGGAAGTGTTAGACAACAGGTAGAATAAGTGGTGTGCTCTCAAGTCATCTCCTTTATCCTCTCTTGAAAATTTCCTTTTTGTCCAAAACCTTCTAATGACTCTCAGTGGCCACTGGACCAATTTTAAACTTTTCTTTTGGGGGTTTAATTTTATGTAGCTTTAAAACCCAACAGAATTTTTGGGTTTATTTTGACATTAGGCTTATCTCTCTGAGATTGAGTCCTTACAAAGTACCTTGTTGATACTGTTACTTGTGAATGTGGAGTGGGTCAGGAGCTCTAAGGTTTTCTGAATCAGTCCAATTATTTATCTATAAAAATGCCTGCAGCCAGAAAGTGAGATAGCAGCAAATTCACTGAAGAAATCAAATCAAAATCTCATTTTTTGATAATATTCCATTGTAGGATCTACCTAAACACATCAATAAGAAAATTTTGTGTAATAAAACAAAGCAGTGTATTATAAGGATACAAAAATATGAAAATCAATGACATTAAAAGCTGCACTAATGCTCAGCAAACTAAAACCAAATAATCCAGTATAATAAAATGATTAGGTTGAAGTCTTAATAGATTCTAATTGTTAGGAGTATAAATTATAGGTAAAACATATTCCCATCTATAAGGTAACTGTTGAAAATAGTTTTAAAATACAGATACCTAATCATGAAAGGTGGAATAATATTTTCTTTCTTATTAGAGTATTAAATAAGAGCAAGTGAAGTGAATATTGCTAAACCAGTTTTTTCTTTTTGTTTGTTTGTTTTTCTTCTTAAAAATATATTTTATTGATTATGCTTTTACAGTTGTCCAATTTTCCCCTCCTTGTTCCCCTCCGCCATGCACACCTGCCCCCCGAACCTGCATTCTCACCCTTAGTTCATGTCCACGGGTCATACATATAGTTCTTTGACTTCCACATTTCCTATACTATTCTTAACCTCTCCCTGTTTATTTTCTACCTACCATTTATGCTACTTATTCCCCGTACCTATTCCCCAACTTCCCTCTCCCCTTCACCACTGATAACCCTCTGTGTGATCTCTATTTCTGTGATTCTGTTCCTATTTTAATTTTTAGTCATCACAAGTTCAAAGAAAAATTATTTCAGATTCCTTTGATGAGACAGAAAGTTACTTTGTAAACATAATTATTGCTCATTACCTAAAATGTATTGCTCTATATGATAGCTAAAATGATTCAGTAACAAAAATAAATTATTTGTTAGAACATTAGTAAGTGTTAAGTAGACCAATAATAATAATATAAAAGAATGTCAGTGGACTCTGCGGCGAACCAACAGCACGGCATGGGCTGGCATTCATTGGAGTCAACAGTCTGGCCCCGGGGCATGAACTGGCCTGGAGCAAAGAAAAGTCCCAACACTAACAACTGTTTTTCAAGGAGAGCTGGTCATTTTCTGAAAAACATTTCTATTCAAAAAAGGAACTGCAGCTTAATAGATAAGCATTGGCTTTCTGGTTTTCATTTCTCTGTCATTATGTTTGTAGTCGTATAGCATTGGGAATATGCAAACATTACTGGCAGAGGTAGTTTAAGAACCCAGGGCTTTGACTCAAGTATCAGCAAAACTTGGCTTCCAGTCTCAACAATGTCACTTACTAACAGTGTCATCCTGGGCATGTCATTTACTTTTTCCGTTCTGTAAATCACAATTAGGTTATAATAATAGTTCTTAACTGGTAGGATTACTCTGGGGGTTAAAAATGAAATTATGCATAAGTATAACTGTTACTTTATCACACATATATACAGGATGTATAAATTACTAATATGGAAGCACTACTCAACAATTCTTAACAATTACAATCTAATAAGATTGCAGATTAATCATTTCATCATACTGGATTATTTGGCTTTAGTATATGGGGCCCTTTTCACTATACATTTATTATTTCATGTGTCATCAAAACCATACCAACAGCCACAAAGAAAGAGAGGCAGGGTGGAAGCTAAGCCTGAGCATGATCAGGCTGGTGAAGGGGCTGGAGTTTGACTACAGAGAACCCGAGAGGTTGTGCTGAAATCTCTTTTATGTAGAGAAATGGAGAACCAGTGAAGGGACTGAATTCAATACAAACATCCAAGCCAATTATGGCAGCGTCAGGTTTGGGAATCAGTTTTGTCTAATTCTTCTCTACATCTGAAGCAAGATTCCTTAAAGAGGTTGAACAATATAATTTGAAAACTTTACAAATGAATTAACTTATCTAACTTTACATAGATAGGCATGTTATATTTACTAAGTTTATCTTGTGGTAAATACCACAAGATATCTACATTGGAGAGTATATTTTCTGAGAAGTAAAATAGGCCCTTTAAATTTAAATGTATGAAATAGTTTATGTGTTAAATTACATATATTATTTGAGGTTAAGTACATTTCTGTAACTGCTCTTCGTCTAGGAGGTATTTATATAATGGTCAACTTAAGAAATGTCCAAACCTATAGAGAATTTTTATGAGTTTATTTGAGTCAAACTGGTGATAATCGCCTGGAGCAAAAATCTCCACAGATTGAGAAAATGCCCCAAAGAATGGCAGTTGGCAGTTTGTTTTATACATTACAATCTAAAGAGGAGGAGTTAGAAGAGTTATATGAAATTAATTGGTGGTAGAGTTAGGAGGTTGAAGAAAGCAGAGCGGGGAACCCTCTGAGACTGGGTTACATTGTTAGAGCACAGAGAAATGATATTTGGGCAACAGGGTTAAAATGAGGGGTTCCTTGGTCTCCTCGTCTGGTGTCTGGTGGGAGGTTGTACCTTGAGGGGTTTAGGAAAAAGGGGATTACCTTGACATTTCAAGGGTATGTTTTCGCAGATGCAAAATAACAATGGACAAGTTCAGTTAAGGTAAAGATCGATCATTGTCAAGGAAGATACCAACTGAGGACAAGACTTATCCACCATGATTCACTTTTACCTAAGTTTTAATATCAGATCATTCTATGTGGTTACTTTAGCTTTGTTTGTTTGTTTGCAAGATTTTCATTCTTTTTCTTTAGTGAGTTTATTGAGGTGATATTGCTTAATAAAATTATATAGGTTTCAGATGCATAATTCTATAACACCTCATCTGCATATTGTACTGTGTGTTCACCATCTCATGTCAAGTCTCCTTCAGCAATTATTTCCCATTTACTCTCTTCTTTCCCCTTCACCCACCTCCCCCTCTGGTTATCACCATATTGTTGTTTATGTCTATGAGGTTTTTTTTTTTGCTTTTGCTTCATCCCTTCACCTTTTGTACCCAATCCCCCAAACCCCAATTCCCTCTGACAGCTGTCAGTCCCTTCTGTGCTTCTATGAATCTGTTTCTATTTTATTTGCTAGTTCATTTGGTTCATTATATTCCACATATGATTGAACACATATGGTGATTATCTTTCTCTCACTGGCTTTCTTCACTTAGCATAATGTTCTTCAGGTCCACCATGCTGTCCCAAAGGGCACAATTTTCTTCATTTTCATGGCCAAGTAGTACTCCATTATATAAAGAGATACAATGGGGTAAACCCCCCATACAATGGGGTAAAGAGAGTTTATTCAATAAATAGTGTTGGGAAAATTAGACAGATATGTGCAAAACAATGAGCTTAGACCATCCTTTTTACCACACACAAAGATAAACTTAAAATGGATTAAAGACTTAAATGTTATACTTGAAACTATAAAAATCATAGAAGAAAACATAGGCAATAAAATCTCAGACATTTCTAGTAGTAATATTTTTTTCTGATATATCTCCTCTATAAAGGGAAACAAATGAAAATATAAACAAGTGGGAATACATCAAATTAAAAAGGTTTTGCACAGTGAAGAAAACTATCAATAAAGTGAAAAGATAACCCACTAAATGGGAGAACATATTTGCCAATGTTACAGCAGACAAAGGGGTAATGTAAAAAATTTATAAAGGACTTATACAACTCAACATCAAAAAGACAAAAATAATCCAATTTAAAAAATGGGCAAAGGACCTGAAAAGAATCTTCTCCAAATAGGATGTACAGATGGCCAATAGACATATGAAAAGATGCTCAACATCACTATCCATCAAAAAATACAAGTAGTAAAGATTAAAATCACAATGAGATGTCATCTCACATCTGTCAGAAGGGCTACCATCAACAAATCAACAAACACGTGCTGGTGAGGATGCGGGAAATAGGGAACCCTTGTAAACTATTGGTGGGGAATGCAGACTGATGAAGAAGCCACTGTAGAAAGCACTATAGAAATACCTCAAAAAATAAAAAATGTAATAGCTTGTGACTATGTGGTTACTTTAGGTCACAGGTGGCAAACACAAGGCCTGCGAGCTGAATCTGGCCCTCCACCCTGCTTTATGTGGCCCAGAACCTTGTTTCTACCCAGGAGCAGCGCCGAGCTTTCACTTAACTGTTAAGGAGTAGTTACACTTGTACAGTCCTAACATTACATTTGGCCCTTTGAAGGCAACCCGCAAGGCTGATGTGGCCCCGGTGAAAATGAGTTTGACACCCCTGCTCTAGGTTTTTGTTCGTTCAGCCTGCCATTGGAGGCCTCACCTCAGCTTGTCAGGTTTAGCATGTGGCTCCTTTTTTCATTCACACAATATATTCATTTCTGTGTTTAGTTCAATATATTAGGGCATTTGTCTAAAGTGAATTGTAATGAAGACTACTCGTACTAACATTTAGGCTTCCATTTTTCCATATGCTCTGAAAGTATTATAAACTTAAATGATAAAAAAATGTAGGTAATCAGGAGATTTTTAAACCTCAGTAAAGAATTGAAGGATTGAAGGAAGGAAAAAAGGATGGAAGGGAGGGAGGAAGGGAGGGAGGGAGAAAGAAAAGGTTCTAATATTTTTCTATGGAAAACTTTTTTTTCCTAATCAAAATTAAGAAAGTATCAGATGAGAAAACTTCTAGCCTTCTCTTTCTTGAGATAATTTCTTTCTATTACTACACTTTATTATGCAACACATAATTTTTCACATATGTTTCCAAAATTACTACTCTATCAAAGATATTTTGAAATTCCTTTGATGTTCATATTCCTTCCAGTTCTATTTGTCACCCTCCTAAGGTTACACTTAGATTAGTAGAACAGCTTTCTGGTGGGTAGTCTTGCTTCTAGTTCATTTAACTCATCTGAGCCAGCTAAAGGTCTACTTCATTTCTGTGCAAAAGCATTTTAAATGAACCCTACAGTTCAAATGACAGTCTCAAATCCTTGTCCCTGAAAGCTTTAACATCATACAGGGAGGGCCAAAAGTAGGTTTACTCTCACGAGTATGGGAAACCAAGTTTATTCTTCTATTATTATTTATTAATTATTGTATTACTTTCTATATGAGCAACTATAAATCTACATTTGCCCCACCTTATATTATAAAGTAATGGGATCACCCTACATACAATAATTAGAGGAAAGAGTTCCCAGTTTGTGAGATGTGAGACCTGGAACTAGATCGTGCCATTAGAAGTAGGTCACGAGCTGTAGGAACTGAACTGGAAGCAGGTGTGAGCAATTCAGACCCGAACGTCAGATATGTCACTGCTGCTCCTCCTCAGAAACAGTCACTTTGCCAGGAGTCAAAGTGGAAGGATGGAGGAAATGCACTGGGAATAGTAATCCATACAAATTGTTGTTCTAACTGATGGTAAGGAGGCAGGAAACTTCCAATACATTAATGACATAGTTCCAATACATTAGTGGAGAATTACAATGGAAAATTCAGAAATCTTAGCTGACTAGGATAGAGTATTCTACATCATTTTCTAAAAAGTTTGGTTTTTCCATCTCTTTTTGTGTAAAATCATAGTCGATGTACGGTATTTTTTCTAAATGATAGTTTTATTTGTGTTGAAAATACATTGAAAATTCTGCTTATGCCCATGATCAACATATTTTCAGTGCACATTACTTAAATATTGGTGACATGGTTTGTTCTGACAAGTCCTTTTTCAAGCTGAACACCCAAACAGGGAAACCCCTGCATCTTTCTCCTGGCCCTGACATACAATATTATACTAGTTTCAGGTGGACTACTCCACACTTGGACATTTATATAAGCTATGAAGTGACTTCCCTGAGAAGTCTAGTACCCATCTGACACCATACACTGTTATTAAAATAGCATTGCCTGTATCCCTATGCTGAACTTGACATTCCTGCAAATACTCTGTAGGCTTCCGCATAACTTCTAGAACTGTGTGTCTTCAAAATTTTAATTTTTTTCAGTATGATAAATACAAACTCCTAAGAACTATCCTTGAGAATAGTTAGGAAGATTGACAATAGTAGACAAGTAGATAAGTAAATAAGTACATAAATAAATAAAGTCAAGCAGTAAGAATGCTGTGGGGGGGAAAAAACAGAAAGAAATAAAGAGCAGCCATGATGCTGATGTGTCTGTAATAATCAGAAAAATATCAGAGGGGGCTTATGAACAGAAACTGAAAGGTAAAGGGTACATTCTATAGGGGCATCTGAAACATGCACATTCTAGTTAGATGCAGCAGTAATTCAGATACCTTGAGATTGGAGGGTGTTGGGAATGTTTACAAAAAACAGAGTAGTGAGTGAGACTGGAATGGAGCAAGCAAAGGCAAATGTGTTAGAAATTGGCGTTGTCAAGGAAACCAGGGATCAGATAATGAAAGATATTTCTTTCTAAAATATGAGCCTTTTGTTTGTAAAATGCATTGCAAATCATTTTCCCAGGTTTTTTCTTGCCTTTGACTTTGTTTTTGGACAATTTTGCTGTACAGAAGTGTTCAGTTTTTACCTAGTCAGTCTTATCATTTTATTGCTTGTTTATGGCTTCTGGGATTTCATTCCAAGAATATTAAATATTTTTTCCTTTTCCTTTTACTACTTTCATGGTTCCACTATTTCATATTTAAATTTCTACAACACTTGGGATATGTTCTGGCATAGAGTGAAGTAAAGATGCATTTATGTTTTCTCAAATGATTAACCAGTTGTCCCAAGGACATGTACATATGTATATACTTACAAATGTATTTTTTCCTTTTAGCAAAACCATTTTTGATACTAATTGAAAAGTCAACTTTTAATATGTTAAACTCCTTTCAAAAAATTGCACTGGATTCAGTGCAATTAATGTAAGTCTATTAATGTAAGACCGAGGTTTTGAACTACTGCAATGTTTTATTATTTGTTAATATATGACTGAGCTGGTCAACTCTCATTATTCTTCTTTTAAGGGAGACTTCATTCAACTCCTTCCTTTTTTCTGAACTTTTTAAATTGTATTTTAAGTACACTCTACCTATTTTCATATATTATTTTCTTAAATAAGCTTTAAAATCACCATGCCTAGTTTTAAAATGGTTGATATTTTTAGTGGGTTAGCCACTTAACTATATGCTTACTTTAAAAACAGATAATTTGTTTCAATTGTAACATATTCAAATCTGTGAATTGCATTTTCTTCTCTTAAATAATTCATTCTTTTTTGCTTTTCTTAGTTTCACATTGTCATCTTTTGTCTACCTCTTGGAATGTAATAGTAGTAGCTATTTTTGTTTGATAATTAAAACATGAGGACTATGAAATAAACTTGAAGATTTAGGAAGGGTAGGTCCCCTGAGTATGCTTTTCTCAGTCTCATCTATCAGGAAAATCCTGGCTCCTGCGTTCAGCAAATGCACTGTTCTGCCTAGGTTCTGACTTTCTAAAGAATTCCTCCCCAGTAATGCCTTCTGATATTCATACATTTCAATGTATATGTGATTTTTAAATTGTTTAGGAATGGTGAAAAACATTTACTTTCTTGCACAATTTTATTCAATGCAGACCACTACTGCCAAAGGTTTTTAAGTGTCGCTAAGAACACAGCCTTAACTCATTTAATCACCATCATTACCAATTTATGTCAGATATATGGTGGTTGTTCAACCAATTCCAAAAGTTTAGTTTTACTTTACACAAAAAGTACAAACTAAGAAATTTCTCAGAACTTTAATGAACAGAATCCATGATATAATCAGTATTATATTTTGACTTTTGATATCCATAAATGGGAGTTTTTTAAAGTTTTATTCTGAAAAATTATAGATTTACTGCAAGTAGCATAAATGGTATCTTTCATTCTGTTTACAGGTTACACTTTATACAAAAATATATTATTTTCCTGTGCTGCATAACAACATTTTGGTCAATGATAGATCACATGTACTACAGTGGGCCCATAAGATTATGAAGGAGCTAAAAAACTTCTATCACCTGGTGACATCATTGTCATCAGTAATGTTGTGATGCTGTTGTAAACAAACCTGCTGGGCTCTCAGCTGTGTACAAGCACAGCACATACAGTTATGTACAGTGCATAATACTTGATAATGATACTAAAAGTCTGTTACTAGTTTATGTGTCTTTATCATACTTTTTATATTTAGATATGTTTTGATACACAATTATTTACAATTATGTTAAAGCTACCTATAGTATTCACTACAGTAAAATGCTGTATAGGTTTGTGATCTAGGAACAATAGACTATATCATATGGACTAGGCTATACTATGCAGTAAGTGCATACTGGGATGTTCACACAATGAAATCACCTAGCAGCATATTTCTGACAATGTCTCCTTGTTGTTAATTGATGCATGTCAGTATTTAATTTAGGAAATTTAATAATTATATCAATAACACAGGCATACCTCAGAGATATTTTGAGTTTGGTTCCAGAACACTACAATAAAGTGAATATCACAATAAAGTGAGGTACATTTTCCAATGCATATGTTATGTTTATACTAAACTTTAGTCTACTAAATGAGCAATAGCATTATGTCTAAACAAACCAATGTACATACTTTAATTAAAAATACTTTCTTGCTAAAAAATGCTATCATCTGAGCCTTCAGCAAGTAGCATTCCTTTTGCTGATGGAGGTGTACCAGTGGTGAATTGTAACCCACCCCACCATTTGTTTAACATTGTTTCTGTAAGTGCTGACTTGGACAAATAATGTAGCTTGTAGGTAAACGGCATGTTTGTATAAGAATCCTGGGAACTAATGTCAGAAGATACAGACTCTGACCTTCAGTCATCCCAGCTCTGGGAGATTTGTTGACCTTCAACCGTAAAACCAGGATGAAATAAAACTGGGCTGAATTACACCAGATCATCACTTGACCAGTTTCAAGGTCCTTATTGGAATGGACTATGACATTCTTCATGTAGAGAAATTTTCAATTCCCTCTCTCTTCTCTTTGCTCTGCTTTCCCTTCCCTTCCTTATAAAAACCTCTGTCTGCACTGAGATGTTAGATGGGCTTTAGGACAGGGATGCCCATTTTTTCAGATTGCTGGCATCTGAAATAAACCCTTTCCTTTCCTAAAGAACTTGTCAAACAAGTTAGGTTTTTACTGTGGCAAGCTGCTGGACCTGTGTTCGGTTACAGAAAGTCTTGCCTCAGTGTGGATGGTGCTGACTTACAAGGATGGTGGTTGCTGAAGTGTGGAGTGGCTGTGGAAAATTTCTTTAAATAAGGCAGCAATGAAGTTTACAGCATCAGTCAACTTTTCTGTTTACAGATAACATCTCTGTAGCAATGTATGCTACTTGATAGCCTTTTGCTCATAGGGGACTTTCAAAATTGAAGTCAATTTTGTCAAAGTCTTATATTGCGTTACCAACTGAGTTTATGAATATTTTAGTTTTTTTGTTGTCATTTCAACAACCTTCATGGCATCTTCACCAGGAGTAGAAACCATTTTCATCTCAAGAAACCGTCTTTTTGTTCATCCATAAGAAGTAACTCCTCATTATAAAAGGTTTATCATGAGACTTCAGTGATTCAGTCACCTCTTAGGATCCACTTCTAATTTGACTTCTCTTGTTATTTCAACCACATTTGCAATTACTTCCTCCACTGAAATCTTGAATCCCCCAAAGTCTCTCATGAAAGTTGGAATCAACTTCTACCAAACTCCTGATGAATTTAATATTTTGACCCTTTTCAATAAATCACAAATGTTGATAATGGAATCTAGAATTATAAATCTTTTTCATAAAGTTTTCAACATATTTTGCCTGATTCATCAGAAGAATTGCCATCTGCAGCAACTATGGCCTTATGGAATGTATTTATTAAATAATAAGACTTGAAATTACTCCTTGGAACATGGGCTGCAGTGAGGATGTTTGTGTTAATAAAAACAAAACAAATCTCATTGTACATCTCCATCTCTACCCTGGATGTTGGGTGACTAGGTGTCTTGTCGATGAGCAGCAGTCTTCCTAAAACAATCTTTTTTCTAGCTATCAGTCTCAACAAGGGTCTTAAAATATTCAGTAAGCCCATAAAATCTCTGAGGCCACAGTCTATAATTTTAGTACCTAGGTTTTCTTCTATGTTTCAGGTTTTATATTCAGTTCTTTGATTTGATTAGAGTTTGTTTTTCTATATGGGGACAACCAGTAGTCTAGATTAATTCTTCTACATGTGGCTTTCTAATTTTCTCAGCATCATTTATTGAAGAGGCTATCTTTTCTCCATTGTAAGGTTTAGGCTCCTTTATCAAAACTTATTTGCCCATGTACTTATGGGTTTATTTCTAGACTCTCAATTCTGTTCTATTTGTGTTTCTTCTAATACCATGCTGTTTTGATTATTATCACTTTATAGTATAATTTGAAGTCTGAGAATATGATACCTCCAGCTTCATTATTTTTCTCAAGATTATTTTTGCTATTTGGGGTCTTTTGTGGTTCCATACAAATCTGATAATTTTTTGTTCTATTTCTTTAAAAAATGTCATAAGGATCTCAATGACATCATTGAGCATCTCAATGCATTAAACCTGTATATTGCTTTGGGAAATATGGCCACTTTAACTATGTTGATTCTTTCAGTACATGAACATGGAATATTTTTCCATTTTGTGTCTTTTTCAATCTCTTTTATTAATGCTTTGCAGTTTTCAGTGTATAAGTCATTCACACCCTTTGTTACATTTATTGTTAGGTATTTTATTCTTTTTGTTGCAATTGTAAAAGAAACTTTTTTCCATATTTTTCTGAAATTTTAGTGTTAATTTATGGAAAATCAGTGGGTTTTTTACATTGAGTTTGTATCCTGAAACTGTATTTGTTTATTGTTTCTAACGGTTTTATTTTAGTGAAGTCATTTGGAATTTCTATATAAAAATTATGTCATCTGCAAAAAAGTGAAAATTTTAATCCTCCATGCCCAATTTAGGTGCCTATTATTTCTTTCTCTTGCCTAATTGCTCCGGCTAGGACTTCCAGAACTATATTGCATGAGAATGGTGAGAGTGAACACTGACCCAGCAACCCTTCCTCTGGGTACCTACTTGAAAAATTGAAAAACATTTATTTGCAGAGATATATACACTTCTATGTTCATTACAACATTATTTACAGTGGCCAAGTCATGGAAACAACTGAAGTGTCCTTCAGTAGATGATTGGATAAAGAAGTTGTGACCCATCTGAGGGGATCCAAAAAATGAGTTTATTAAAAACTCGCATAATTGTTCTTAAATGTTAGACTTCAGTCACCTTCAAAATACTCTCCACATGATGCAATATACCTTTCGAGACATTTTTTCCACTGCTCAAGATAGTTTTTGAACTTTTGTCACTTTTGATGCTTTTGAGTGCTTTTGTTATTTCACCTCTTCCACATTGGCAAAACATTTTCATTTGAGGAGTTTTTTCACCTAAAAAAACAAACAAAAAAGTCACTCAGGGCAAGACTGAGTGAATAGGGAGGGTGGGGCATGGTGGTCATGCTATTTTTGGTCAAAAGCTACTGAACACTCAGTGCAGTGTGGGCAGGTGTGCTCATAAATCGCCCATCATGAAATGGGCTAATGTGTTGAAACAATTTTCAAAAAATAATTCATATTATTTCACTCATATGTGAAATACAAAACTAAAGACAACCAATAAACACATAAGAAAAAATTAACAGAAACAAACTCGTAGACACAGAGTCAACAGGATGGTTACCAACGGCAGTGGGGTGGGGGTGTAAAGGGTAAAGAGGGTCGAGTGTTTGGTGGTGGAAGGAGATATGACCTGGGGTGGTGGACCCTCACTATAATATGCAGGTGCTGTACCATATCATTGTACATTTGAAAACCTCTATGACCTTATTAACCAATGTCACCCTAATAAATTTAATTTAAAAATATTCAGTAAACCATGTTGCAAACAGATGTTCTTTCATTAAGACTGTTGTTCCATCTACAGAGCACAATCTGAGTAGACTTAGAATACCATATGCTGAAAGGCTCTATGATTTTCGTTACGGTAGGTGAGCAGTGGCTTCAGTTTAAAGTCACCAGCTGCATTAACCCCTAAAAGGAAATCAGCTTGTTATGAAAGCCTTTAAACTAGTCATAACTTCTCTTCTCTAACTATGAAAAGTCCTACCTGACATCTTCTTTCAATATAATACTGTTTCAGCTACATCAAAATTCTGTAGCCACATTCATTTATTATCTTTACAACTTCCAGATAACTTGATACAGCTTCTATATCAGCACCTGCTGCTTCACCTTGAACTTTTATGTTATAGAGGCAACTTCTTTCCCTAAACTTCATGAACTAACCTCTGCTAGCTTCAAATTTTTCTTCTGCAGCTTCTTCACCTCTCCTACTCTTTACAGCACTGAAGAGAATTAGAGCCTCGCTTTGGATTAGGTTTGGGTTTAAGGGAATGTGGCTGGCACGATCTTATATTCAGACCACTATAACTTTATATCAGCATCAAGCCTGTTTCACTTTGTTATCTTTCATTTGTTCATTGGAATAACACTTTTAATTTATTTCAAAACTTTCTCTGAATTCACAGTTTGGCTAACTAGCACAAGAGGCCTATCTTTCAACATATCATCCTCTGTGAACTTAATCATTTGCAGCTTTTGATTTACAGTGAGAGAAATGTGACTCTTCCTTTCACTTGAACACTTAGAATTCATTGAGTCATTATTAATTGGCCTAATTGTAAATTGCTGTGTCTCGGGAAATAGGGAGGCTGAGAGAGAGGGAGAGAGATGGAGGAATGGTTGTTCGGTGCAGCAGTCAGAACACATACAACGTGATTAATTAAGTTTGACATCTTACATGGGAATGGTTTGTGGTACCCCAAACAACTGCAATGATAACATGGAAAATCACTGATCTCATAGCACCATAACAAATATAATGATAAGGAAAATTTTTGTAATATTGCTAGAAGGAACAAAATGTACCACAGAGGCATGAAGTGAGCAAATGGCACTAGGAGACTTGCTCAACACCAGATTTCCACAAACCTTAAATTATAAAAATTGGCCCTGGCTGGTGTAGCTCAGTGGGTTGAGCTCGGGCCTGCGAACCGCACGATCGTGGTTCGATTCCCAGTCAGGGCACATGCTTGGGTTGCAGGCTGGTTCCCTGCAGCCCAGTTCCCAGCAGGGGATGCATGAAAGGCAACCACACATTGATGTTCCTCTCCCTCTCCCCTTCCCTTCCCCCCTAAAGATAAAGAAATAAAATCGATTAAAAAATTATAAAAATTGTAATATCTGTGAAGCATGATAAAGCTAAGGACAATAAAACAAAGTATACCTGTAGTAACAACACCACCAAATACTGTTATTTTAATATTTTCTTTCCTTATTTCATATGTGTCCCAAATAGTTTTGTACCATCTTATCATTTGGATTAAAATAGAAAAACTAATTACTCTTCAAGGAGTTAGTTTTTCACTGCGAAATCCTTGTTATTATTCTATTTTTACACGCTGCTTCAAATATAAAATACGTCTTTTTCTCTGGAGTGAGGATATTTACATATAAGATTTGATTTAATTTTAATTTATAACCCAGCATTTCAGAGAAAATAAATATGTCCTACTTTTTCTTCTCTCCCCAGTTGTATAACTGGAAGGCTTTTGCAAAAATAGCAAATAATTATCAATCTAGTCTTGAGCTGTGGAGATGGATAATATGGCAATGTGATTTACAAACTGATCTTAGCTCTATTCAGCTGAGCATGAAAGAAAATAGATGACCTGCTTAAGAGACATGGTAAGCCTGCCACATATAGTGCATCACTGCCAGAGCCAGAAAACACTTTCAGAGACCTTTCTACTGAAGATGTAGTTTGCTACCTGCTATATAATTCTAGCCAGACTTTTCCTTGACCTTGAAAATGCTAAAACTATAATCAATGATCATCTAAAAGCAGATGCCCAAGCACTGTGGATGATGGGTACTTCCTGCTGAAGCACAGACCATGTTTACCTGGCCTGAAGAAGCCAAACTCTCAGACAGTCAGTAAACAAAGACTTTTCTCTCTGGAAATGCCACAGACTGTAAATACCACAGTGATCACCTGTGGCTATTTCAGAGTTCATTCACATTAAAAACATCACACTGTAGCTGTAAATTTAATGTATTTATGTTTTTGTAAACATTAGTAGGATTATGGCCTTTGAAAAAAATCTCTTATGATAGGATTTTCCGGTAAAAGCATTCAAGACCATATTCAAAACTGTATATCTACCAAAAAGCTCATTTTGAAGTGGAAATACCAATATCCTGAGTCATTTTATGACTCAGAAAGACAGAACCTTTTGAATCAGAACCTTATGAATCAGAAAGACAGAATATATATATGTCAGAATATATATATATATATATATATATATATATATATATATATGGTTAAGATATGCACAATATCATGGAATCTGATAAGTAGAAAAAAATCAACTACTCTCTTCTAGATAGAGGATTATGAAGCCTATAACATGGAAAGGATACTTACTGGTGATACATTTATTAACCAACTCAAAAAAACTTTTACTGAAATTTTTTACTTGCTAGGCACTGCATTAGATGCCAGGGATACAAAACAGGGTCCGCACCCTGCCTTCAAAGAGTTTATCATCCAGGAAAGAAAGCGTGGAATAGGAATAATCAGGGTAATTATGTATGCACTCTGGGAAAAAAATTTTCAAGTACTGCTCATCTAAGTGGTTGTTATTTTGCCATGAGAAAAAGGGATATGTTGCTGGAAAATGTACAACTATTGCAGAAAGAAGTAAAACATGGTGGAGGTCAGAAAAATATTACTTTTGAATTGCAAGCAAATGGCATAATGTGAAAGAGCTAATGAAGGAAGAGCTTCCCTAAGCATTGTAAAGATCTGTCCAATAGTATAACTGCAACAAAACAGCTAAAATTCTAGAGATGTATTTGCTATAAACTCTGTACATCTAGTACAAACTGCTAAATTAGTCAGAAAGTGAGAAGTCACAAAAATAAGTACAAGTGCTATGATACCCAGAGCTGGTTTTTCTAGCACAGGTGAAGTCATGTTATGGCTCAGATGGGCCATAGAAAGGGAAGCAAACCCAGAAGATCTCAACGGGTTCAGAGTGGGATTTTCTTTTGTTGAGACATCAAGAATGTATTCATTCAGCAATATGGGAAAATTCTTTTACATAAAATTTCTTAACTCATACATAATGTTTACACAAATTTGTATTGAGAGTTCAGCTATAATTACTGAAGCAATTTTGTTAGCATTATGATGTCCTTAGACAAGAAAACTCAGTTCAGGTAGCAAGGGAGAGTTCACACTGCCTCAGTGATCACCCCTTGCACTATGGGGCTTCCATAACCAGGTCTCATTGGACATCACATGTTCATACAAAGATCTGTTTCTTTTTTGGCAGGATACTGTATACAAAGTACAGTGGGGAATAAAAGTGTGAGAGGATGCATTGCTGATATGGTAGGTCCAACTGAAATAAATGGTAAGTTTCTGGTTCACAAGCTAGGCAGGATAAAGGAGAAGATTCTTTACACAATGACTTTCCAGTGGTTTTATTATTTTTTTTAATTTATGTGTGAAGTACACTACAATGCACACACCATCTTTGGATAAACTTTAGTGTTAAATAGCTATTTTTATGTTTTACTTTTTAAAATATATTTTATTCTTTATGCTATTACAATTGTCCCAATTTTTCCACCCAGCCTACCCCCTCTTCCATAGTCAGTCCCATGTCCATGGGTTTTTTTATATATGTTGTTTTACTAATTTCCCCTTCTTCCAATCATTCCCTTCCTCCTCCTTCAAATTTTATAGCCGTCAGTCTCTTCCACAATTCTCTGCCTCTGGTTTTATTTTGCTTATTAGTTTATTTTGTTCATTAGATTCCTCTTATGTGAGATCATATGGTATTTGTCTTTCACTGACTGGCTTATTTCACTTAGCCTAATAGTCTCCAGTTTCATCCATGCTTTTGTAAAAGGTAGGAATTTCTTCTTTCTATTGTGTATTATTCCACTGTGTAGACGTAACACATTTTTTCCCACTCATCTACTGATGGGAACTTAGGCTCTTTCCAAATCTTGGCTATTGTAAATACCACTGCTATGAACATGGCAATGTATAAATTCTTTTGAATGGGTGTTTTGGGATTCTTCAGGTATATTCCCAGCAGTGGAATCACTGGATCAAAAGGTAGTTATATTTTTAGATTTTTTAGGAAATTCCATACTGTATTTACAGAGGCTGTAGTGGTCTGCATTCCCACCAACAGTGCAGTAGGGTTCCCTTTTCTCTGCATCCTTGCCAGTACTTTTTGTTTGTTGATTTATTAATGGTGGCCATTTTGGCAGGTGTGAGCTGATAACTCAGTGTGGTTTTAATTTGTGTCTCTCTGATGGCTAGTGATGTCGAACATTTTTTCATAAGCTTTTAGGCCCTCTGTATGTCCTCCTTGGGGAAATGTCTATTCGGGTCTCTTTCCCATTTTAATTAGATTGCTTGTCTTCCTGGTGTTGAGTCATGTAAGCTCTTCATGTATTTTGGAGATTAAACCCTTATCTGATATAATTTCTATCAATATACCAATGGTATATTTTACAGAACTAGAACAAGTATTCCAAAAATTTATATAGAACCAATAAAGACCACAAATAGCCTCAGCAATCTTGAGAAAGAAGAACAAAGTAAGAGGGATCATAATACCTGGTATCAAACTATACTACAAGGTCAATGTAATCAAAATAGTCTGGTACCAGCATAATAACAGACACATAGATCAATGGAACATAATAGAGAGTCCAGAAATAAACCCATATCTTTATGGTCAATTAATATTTGACTACGGAGGCAAGAACATACAATGGACTAAAGACAGTTTCTTCAATAAATGGCGATGGGAGAACTGTACTGGTAAATGCAAAATAAGACTAGACCATCATCTTACACCATATATCAGAATAAACTCAAAATGATGAAAAGAAAAATATACCATAATACCATATAAATCCTAGTGAAAACAGGCAGTAAAATTTCAGATCTCTCACATAACAATATTTTTGCTGATATAACCCCTCGGTGAAGGGAAATAAAGGAAAAATAAACAAATGGACTACACTGAAATGAGAAAACTTCTGCACAACTAAAGAAACCATCCTCCAAATCAAAAGGGTACTGACTGTATGGGAGAACACATTTGCCAATGATACATCAGACAAGGGTTTAAATAGCTGTTTTTAAAAGCGAAGTGTGCTCTGCCCAGAACATAAGATGGCAGGGCATGAAATGATATGCAGAGCTCAAAAAGGAAAGAACTCTTTAAAGAATCACTTCAAAAGTAGGCTGCAAAATAGGGGATGGCTTGAATTAATTTCCCTGGTTGGGCAAATCTGGTGGCCAGGAGATTGTCAAGGCTTTCCTTTTTCCAAAGAGTGTTCTTCTTTATAGCAACTATGTAAGGAAAACTGTGATAGATGACTACAATGACTGGAGTTTTTTTTTTACAAAAATCAGGGCATATCTGCATACTTTAAATGGTACAATTTTATTTATTTACTTTTTAAGATTTTATTTAGTTATTTTTAGAGAAGAAGGGAAGGAGAGAGGGAGAGAAATATCAGTGTATGGTTGCCTCTCGTGCGTCCCCTGGTGGGAACTGGACTGCAACCCATGCATGTGCCCTGACTGGGAATTGAACCACAGTTGTCTGTTTTGTAGGCCTGTGCTCAATCCACTGAGCTATACCAGCCACAGCTTTATTCATTAAAAAAATATTTTATTTGTTCATTTTTAGAGAGAGGGAAAGAGAAGGAGAATGAGAGGGAGAGAATTATCAATGTGTGGTTGCCTCTCCTGTGCCCCACACTAGGGACCTGGCCCACAACCCGGGCATGTGCCCTGAGTGGGAATCGAACTGGTGACCCTTTGGTTTGCAGCCTGTGCTCAATCCACTCAGCCACACCAGCCAGGGAAAATGATATGATTTTGAAAGATAAGTTTTATTGAAAAGCTCTAAAGTGAAAACAAAAATGAATGAATTCTCTGATAGATAATACACAGTAATGACTAAGGTACGAAAATCATACCAAAATATACAGCTTGGTTTAACTATGTATTAAATCATAAAAGGAATGTTTTATGCTTTACCTAATTGTTTCAATATAGGTAAGTGGATAATACATCTCTTTTCTTTTTACCCTATTGACCATGCCTAGTCAGTTCTTCTTTGTCTTGTATCTATTATTTCTTCATTACTGTTGTAATATCCATAATTCTAAATTAACTCAGTACCATTTTATGGTTTAAATAAAATATCTCTCTACTCTCAGTATCCTTGTACTCTATATAAGTTCTACACATTTTTATGACATTATTATCAAAATCAGTTTTACACGAATCACTGTCCTGCTCAAAATTTTGAACTGTTTTGTCATATTCTACAATATGACAATAACATTAAAAATGATGCAACCAACCTTTCTGACTTCATTATTTAATGATTACCTACATGCTCACTCCACTCCTAAATATTCTACTTGCTATCCCCAAAACATTCCCTTTATTTCCCATGTCCATACATCTATATTTTTTATTTTTTAAGATTTTATTTATTTATATTCAGAGAGAGGAGAAGGGAGGGAAAAGAGTGGGAGAGAAACATCGATGTGGGAAAGAAATATCAATCAGTTGATTGCCTCTCATATACCCCCAACTGGGGATCTGGTTGGCGATCTAGGCATGTGCCCTGACAGGGAATCAAACTGGTAACCTCTAGGTTCATAGGCCCACACTCAGTCCACTGAGCCACACCAACCAGGGCTATGTGTCTATGTTTTAACTTGCCTTTTAGACACAACCTACATTTGCAATAAATATTAACAAAGTCAGTTTAAATCTTTCCATTTATTATTCTCTTACTTAAATTATTCAAGTAGTTTGCAAGATTGGTTACATAAATATGATTTACTGAAACTTTAATTTCTCGAAATTTTCTTAATAGTACACAACCAAAAATAAAAGTTTTTCCAGTGTTTTGTTTTTTCATTCTATGGCTCTTCATGTTGGAAAAAAAAAGGAAACAATGACTTTTAACTGAACATAGTCCTTATAATTTGAGACCTGAATTCTAATCAGATCAATATTTGCTCTATTGCATTAGAAAAGAGACAGCATCTTAGTGTGATATTTAAAAACTAGAACAATTCTTGTTTGTTTATTCATTTAAAATAAATATGTTGATATTTATTATGTACCGAGTTGGTAGTCAAGAGCAGTGAGACCAGGAACATAATTCACTGTATCTACAAAGTTCCTTCAGGTTAATAGGAAGATGGCATGTCAACAGATGAATAAAGCATGGTAGAAGTGTAGTATTACAGACATATAACTAGAATACTGTGAACACAAAGAACAAGATAAATAACAGTGCCTGGTGGAAAGTACAGTGCCTTTGTTTATACTTCTTTATCTTACTCACACTGCTATGAACTTTCAAGATTTTCAAATACTTGCAGATTTGTGAATTACATTCAAATTTTATTTTACACACATGTTTTAAAAGAGGACATACTCCAATTCTTTTTCTCAGTATACTAATTATAACTAAGGAAGTCTAATAGTTTGGGTCACATAGTACTGTAAGACACTGCAGTACGCCTAGGATTTATTATAGTAAAGAAAAAGGAGAAACAAATCAACTTTGTAAAATGCACGGCATTTACATTGATTCCTTTTCAACTGGCTTCCTCCAGGCCGGCAAAGAAAAAAATTTTTAAATAGTAATAAAGATGGGCCTTCTTTGCTGAACTTAAAATTCTGGTTGAAGCACTCAAGAGTATACCACTATATTTCTACCTAACACTCTTCTCTATATAATATTTCACCATCTGATATTATATTATGCATACAATGTCATTAATCTCATAGTTAGGACTTAACTTATGCTTTATATATATATGCTTTATATATATGCTTTATATATATTTATATAAATATATATGTAAATATATATAAAGCGTATATATATTCAATATATAAATTGAATATATTCATTTATATATTCAATAAATGAATATATAATTCATTTATTATATATGAATAAAATATATATAGCTTTTATTCATTTATCTTTAGAGGGGAAGGAAAGGAGAGAGTGAGAGAAATATCAATGTATGGTTGCCTCTCGTGTGTCCCCCACTGGGAACTGGCCTGCAGCCCAGGAATGTGCCCTGACTGTGAATCGAACCGCGATCTTCTGGTTCATAGGCCTGCACTCAATTCACTGAGCTACACCAGCTAGGGATAATCATGATATATATATTTTTAATATCATCAGTTTCAATTAGCTAACATGTATTTAGTGTTTTTGCATGAGAAAATTTTCACTATATTCATGAGAGTTATTCACCTGTAATTTTTCAATATGGTAATTCTCTAGTCAGATTTTTTGTCAAGATTAAACATTGGATTCCACATATGAGTGAAGTCATATGGTTCTTCTCCTTTTCCATCTGACTCATTCTACTTAGCATGGCACTATCAAGATCCATCCATGTTGCAGGGATGTAAAACAGAAAGCAGCAAACCAAACCAACCAATCAACCAAATGTTGGTTATTTGAGGGGAAGGTAGATGAAAAGAAGATGAAGAGAGTAAAAGGTGTCAAATACATGGTAATGGAGGGAGACTAGACTTTCCGTGGTGAACGCACAATGCAATATACAACTGCTGAAATTTACATAATATTATTAATCTTTGTTATCTCAATAGAAAAATGTTACATATTGGAATGGTATTATTTTTGTATCTTTTAAATACAAAATGTATAACTTAAAAATATGTAAAATTTATTGGTGAAGCTATACAGACCTACAGTTTCCTTTAGGAAAAGATTTTTATTTAGGTATTCAATCACTTTAAAAGATATGGGATTTTATAGATTACCTATTTGTTCCTGTGTTAATTTGAATACACTTATTTTTCTAGGAAATAATCCATTTCATCTTAATTGACAAATTTGCTGTCACAAAATTTCTCATATAATTGCATTATTATCTTTTTAATGCCTATAAATTCATATAAATACCCTCTTTTCACATTCATGGCACTGGTATTTATATGTCTTTCTTTTTTTTATCCATCCTTCCAGTCATGCATCAGCTTTATTCATCTCGTAGAGCCACTATTTTTTTCTATAACATACTGTCTTAGTTGTGGATTATCCAGACTTTGATACAAGGTTTCAAGTGTTAGTAGTTTATTTAGATGATGAACTAACCACCAGTACAGGAGTAGAAAAGTGAAAGGAAGGTAGTCAAACAATTATGTTTATTTACCTGTGTGTGAGATTAATACCACTGGAAACACTTTGGGAACCTGTGTAAAACACATTCCTTATATTCGTTCCTGTCACTTTACCAAGGAGTGAGGGAGCTGTAAAATATACACATAAATTTCCATCATTTTATTGGTTATTGGTTGGGAGCTTGTAAAAAATTGTTTAATAATTTCTTCATATGTATATTTCCCTTAAAAAACTTAAAAATGTTAATAGTAGTTATTTTTCCATAGTGGATATAAGAGCTTATTATTTTCTAATTTTTATATAAAACCTAAATTTTCTGTTATACATATTTTAGCAAAGATGATTTATTAACTGAATAACATGTATCTCTTACACTCATTGACATGAGAAATGTAGGTTAGTTGCATTTTTGCTCATTCACATATGTCAATCCATAGAGAAGCAAATCTAATACACATTCCAGCTTGTGTTTATCCATTTGGATTTACCCATCCTGTGGGGACTTCTGGTTCTTTTCTTGTGTCCAGAGACATAAGCCTCCTGAACTGAAATGTATAGATAAATGGTAAAGTAGAGGGTGCTATCATCTTCTGAGTTTCCTACCATGCTGTCAAAGTAACCCAAAGAAACATTAGTGTCTCATAATTATGCAGCAGTGGAAAATGACATGCCAAATCCCAAATCAACTGAGTCATCTAATAACTACTAATGTGCAGGATATTTGTTCTATTTTTCCAATAGTCAGAATTCTATATGAATTATTTGTTTTCTTGGATACACATTTATTTCAATGCATAGTGGCCTAGAATCTTCCCCGAAGTTTCCTTTGTTTGAATCTTTTGCTTGTATTTACCTTGTAGTCTTCCTGTCTTCATTGAGGTCATTATTGAAATATACATTGTTTTGAGGCTAGGGAGATATATTATTCTCAGTGGATTAGAATTATGTCTGTAGATGAAAGTGGTAAGTTTAGTGTGAAATCATTGTCTCCCTATAATTTAATTGCCTAATATATTTTAGATCTATTTTACTTGCTTTGTAGTAGTTTTAAATAATATTATTCAACTCGAGTATCTAACACAAAAGCACCTCTTTGATCAGATAATTATTATTTTTCTTAGAATGGAAACTCTTGCAAAATATTAAGTTCCTAGTATTATATACCCAATATTTTGACCCACAGGAAAACATGGATTAAAAATTGAGAAAAAGAGAGCAATTTTTAGAACATTTTTATTGATTATGTCATTACAGTTGTCCCATTTCCCCCCTTCATTCCCTTCCACTCTGCACACCCCTCCCCCCACATTCCCCCATTTAGTTTATGTCCATATGTCATAAGTTCTTTAGCTTCTACATTTTCCACACTACTCTTGCCCTCCTCCTATTTTCTCCCCACTGTCTATGCTGCTTATTCTCTGTACCTTCTCCCTCACTCTCCTTCTTCCACTCCCTTGTTGCTAACCTTCTGTGTAATCTCCATTTCTGTAGCTCCACTCCTGTTTTAGGTGTCTACTTAGTTTGCTTTTGTTTTAGGTGTGGTTGTTAATAACTGAGTTTGCTGTCCATTCACTGTTCATATTTTTTATCTTCTTTTTCTTACATAAGTCTCTTTAACATTTCATATAATAAGGGCTTGGTGATGATGAACTCCTTGAACTTGACCTTATCTGAGAAGCACTTTATCTGCCCTTCCATTCTAAATGAAAGCTTTGCTGGATAGAACAATCTTGGATGTAGGTCTTTGCATCTCATGACCTGAAATATTTCTTTCCATCCCCTTCTTGCCTGTAAGGTCTCTTTTGAGAAATCAGCTAACAGCCTGATGGGAACTCCTTTGTAGGTGACTGTTCCCTTATCACTTGATGCTTATAGAATCCTCTTCTTCATTTTAATCTTGGCTAATATAATTATGATATGCCTTGGTGTGTTCCTCTTTGGGTCTAACTTCTTTGGGACTCTCTGAGCTTCCTGGACTTCCTGAAAGTTTATTTCCTTTGCCAGATTGGGGAAGTTCTCCTTTATTATTTTTTCAAATAAGTTTTCTACTTGTTGCTCTTCCTCTTCCTCTTCTAGTACCCCTATAATTCAGATGTTAAAAGAAAGCATTTTTAAATTCAGATAGCATTTTTTCCAGAAAATTTGGTGCATAAATACCACCTTTAATGCCTGTGACCATCTTCAATGAAAAGTCAATTCCACTTGATATAGATAAATATAAAAAATCCAAATTTTCTAAATTATGAGAGTCATATGGTAAAATTTTTATGCTCTTTTTGCTAGCAGACAACAATATTTTTAAACATGCTTTCACTTTATTTGTTAGAAAGCAATATAGGTATAGTTTTCCCAGATGCCCCTTTTATACTCACTCTGAAACAACATTTACTTATGCCTCCCAATCAAGAAATATTTCTTGAGATCTAATCACAAGCTCTGGTTACCTTAATATGTTTTTTACTTAGTTTTTGTAGAAGCTGCACTATTACAATTCAAATGAAGTTTACTTTACACTTAGATTATTAGAGGATATGTGAATAAAACCCAAAGAAACTATTAGTCAGTATTTGTTGGCTCCCCCTGTCTTTCTGTACTCCACAAAAGATCTGCAAAAAATATAAGGAAGAAGTAATATAGGCTACATCATCCTTACAGTGGTAATACATAATTTAAAAAATAAGAAAATTGTATTTTGTGGATTTATTCATAAGTTTTTGCACTTATGATTATGTTCAGCAATGATCTCAAGAGAGGTAAACCCATAGGAAAGCACTTATCCTCTGGTCCCTGGTTATTTAGAAACAGATTTCAGCCATTAGGGCCAATGTAGTATAGATAAATTTACCAAGACCACATCAGTGTAATTATTACAAAAGCAATTTTTACTTCTTTCATATAGTTAAGATTCTTTGAAGGAGTTAATAAAATGCATAAGGTGTTTGTAATTAAGACAAAAACTGTAATTAACTTATATTTTGAGTGGCATTTGTTGAGTCTCTCTCCACAGGCTACCAAAGAAACCTGATAACTCTGGAGTAAAATTATCTAATAAATCGTAAAAGTAATAAGGAATGTGAAGTATATATATAAATGACCAAATCTGGGCAGCTTGGAAAGCTAACACCAAGTCTCATAAAGTATCACATATACCAGGATTAGACTTGTCAAATTTATTTATTAAGATTGAGCAGAGAGAAGTGTTCATAAGAAAATGGCAACCATGGTAAATATATTATACATATTTTTAGAAAATAAGAGAAAATTGAAATGCTTCATAAAATATTTATTGAGTGATGATCATGTTTCAGGCACAAAAGAAGATAATGATACAAAGACTAAAGACAAATGGGTTTTGACATCAAAGAATTCAGAGTTTACATGGGTAAATTTCAATAATATGTATTATGATAAAAGGATGCACAGACAGCTGTTGAAGCTCAGAACAACAGAATTTGATTCTGCCTCAAGGGAGGTTATCTGAGAGTGCTTCCTAGACACATGAATTTACTCTTGACATGTGAGTAGAAGGCAGTCAAATGAAGAAGTAGAAGAGAAGGAGAGGTTATTTCAAGCAGATTTTTTAGCGTGAGCACAGACAGAGAGGAGTGAAATTAGGTCTTTAGATGAAGGCCATGAGGTTGGCATAAAATCACTGTCTCCCTGTAATTACCTAATACCTTAAATACCTAATACCTTTTAGCTCTATTTAACCAGCATTTCCATTATTTTACATTATTAATTTTTAATTATATTTTATTGTTTATGTTATTACAGTTGTTCCACATATCCCCCCTTTTCCCTCTCCAACAGGCCCCTCCTCTCTCAGGCAATTTTCACACCATCGTACATGTCTATGGGTCATGCACATATTTTCTTTAGCTACTATATTCTCCATGCTGTACTTTACATCCCCATCACTATTCTGTAACTACTAATTTGTACTCCTTAATCCCTTTAGCTTTTCCTTTATCCTGATTCCCCTACCATCCGATGACAATCAAAACATTCTCTGTATCTATGATTCTCTTTTTCTGCTTGTTTGTTTATTTTATCTTTAAGATCAATTGTTGATACATATGTATTTAGTGCCATTCATATTTTTTATCTTCTTATTCTTTTTTAAAAAAGACCCTTTAACATTTCAAATAATTTGGTTTGGTAGTGATGAGCTCCTGTAGCTTTTTCTTGTCTCGGAATATCTTTATCTGTCCTTTGATTCTAAATGATGGCATTGCTGGGTAGAATAATCTTGGTTATAGATCCTTGCTTTTCCTCACTTTGACCAGTTCTTCACAATCCCTTGTAGCCTACAAAGTATCTCTTGAGAAATCAGCTGACAGTCCAATGGGAACTTCATTGTAGGTATATAACTGTTTTTCTCTCGCTACTTTTAAGATTCTCTCTTTGTCTTTAATCTTTTGCACTTTAACTATGATGTATCTTGGTGTACGTTTCTTTGAGTTCATCTTATTTGGAACTCTCCACACTTCCTGGACTTTTATATCTATTTACTTCACCAAGTTAGGGAAGTTTTCTGTCATTTTTTCAGAGAGGTTTTCGATTTCTTGCTCTCTGTCTTCTCCTTCTGGCTCCCCCATGATGCACATGTTGGTATGCTTGAAGTTGTTCCATAGGTTTCTTACACTATCCTCATTGTTTTTGGATTCTTTTTTTCTTCTTGCTGTTCTGATTAGGTATGATTTTGTTTCCTTATATTCCAAATTGCTGATTTGATTCTCAACTTCATCCACTCCAGTACTGATTCCCTGTAAATTGATCTTCATCTCAATTAGTGTGTCATTTCAGACTGGTCTTCTTTCAATGCTGTTGAGGCCCTCACTAAGTTCATTGAGTATCCTTATAACCAGTGATTTGAACTCTGCATGTAGTAGGTTGCTTGTTGCCATTGTGTTTGGTTCTTTATCTGGACTTTTATTCTGCCCTTTCATTAGGTCCAGGCTTCTTTATCTCCGCATTTTAGCAGCCTCCCCGTGTTTGTTTCTATACATTAGGTAGAGCTGCTATGTCTCCAGGCTTGATAGAGTGACCTAATGTAGTAAGTGTCCTATAGGATCCAGTAGCACAGCCTCCTCATTACCCAAGCTAGGTACTTGAGGGGTGCCCACTGTGTGGGTGGTGTATACCCTCCTCTTGTAGTTGAGTCATGATTGCTGTCAGCATGTCCAAGGTCAGTCACCACCTGTGTGCTGTCTGGGGCTACCTGGCTTAAGAAATCTGAAGATGTCATTAGCTTTTTCTGGTCTTGGGGGTACCCAGGAAAAGTCAAACTGTGAAAAAAGGCTGGCTGCTGCTGGTGCTGGGCCTGGGCCCACTTAGAGGGAGGTATGGGGCTTGGGGTTTGCTGAGGCCAGATGTTGCTTGTTTGAGATAATTTTGGAAAATCTGAAGCATGAGACAAACAAGGCTTCGATATGGGTAAGTCACTGTAAATAGCTGGAATGGGCCTGAATGTTGGATTTGTCAAATTCTCAGGCAATCACTGGAGTGAGGCAAACAGTGTGAACCAGGTAGATGGAACCTCAGATATAGACCTGCCTGCTGGGGAGGGCTCAGAAAAGAAACAATGGCTTCTGTCAACACTTCTATCTGGGAGAAAATTACCCCCAGCTCTGCCCATGATGCCAGACAATTCAGTTCCTCTCCATGTGTCTCTGGTGCCTTTCAACTGGCTGCTCCAAATTGGAGCTCAGAGGGAGTCACTCTACATTAGCCCATATATAGGCCTTTTAAAAGGAACTGCCTGGAATTCCAGAAGTTTCTGTCTTCTGCAGACTCAATGCCCACTGGTTTTACAGACAGAAGTTAGGGGGACTTTTCCTGGTACTGGAACCCTGGGCTGGGGTACCTGGTGTGGGGCTGAGTGCTATTGCTCCTAAGATATCCTTTCCAATTTTTATCTGCCACATGTTGGTTTGGGACCATCCCTTTCTTGTCTCCACCCCTCCTCTCAGTGTTGTGGTTTCTTCTTTAGCTCCATGGTTGTAGGACTTCCATTCAGCTAAATTTCTGGCAGTTCTGAAAGATGGTTGTTTTGCAGCCTAGTTGTAATTTTGATGTGATTATGTAAGGAGGTGAGCTCTGTTTACCTATGCTGCCATTTTGACTTGAAGTCTGCAGTTGTTTTAAATAATATTATTTAACTTGAGTATCTAACAAAGAAGTACTCTCTTCTTTGATTAGATTATCTTTTTTGAGAATAGTGATACTTTAAAATGGTAAGTTGCTAATATATGCAATTTTTTAGTGTTACAACTGAAATATTATGAATAAAGGCCAAAATTGTAGGCAAGGATCAGTCTATGGAAAATGTTTTATTCTAAATGAAGGGCTTGTATTTTACCTTGTAGAAAATAAGGCTCAACTGAACATTTTAACAAATGGTCAGAGTTTCTTACTGGAATGATCAATTTGCCCATAGAGCAGGACAAGAAGAGAGAAAATTAATTTAGGAGACTATTACAATGGTTTGGGTAATAAATAAAGGCCTGATGTACAGAGCACTGAGATGTAAGACTTACGGGTTTAAGAATTATTAAGGGATTAGCATCATCAGATATTGATATGGGTATGGGAATTGAGAGAGTAAATACAAGAAGTCCAGGATATTTTCCAAGAGGAGAAATGTGTTCAAAGGTAAGAGAGAGTTCTATCACTGCTAGCCTTTCAGAAGGGTTAGTGATCAAAGTTTGGTAAACTACCTTGGAGAGTCTAGCCCTATTCCTGTACTTGAGAAATACAGAAAGAAATAATGATGCCTTTGAGGACTGTATTATTGAAACAAGGTTTAGTTTTGGTTTTAGAATATATTGTGCCTAGTAAAATAATTTTTCACATTGAAAATAAGTAATTGATTCTAGAAGTCAACAGTCTATTTTACTTTTGACACTCAGGTATAGTTCAAGACAAGATAAACTTCTTGTGCAGAGAAATATTGACTGGTTTTAAAAAATAATGCAAAATTATAGGACATTTTGTCTAATTTTATGAACTCTTCTTTTGCCCTATCATGATCCACAGTGGTATGTAAAGTTATTCATATCTAATGTGTCTATGGAGAGACAAGTTATAATAGGCTTCTATAATGTGAGGTCTTTGAGGGAATGGTGCATATCTTACGCATCCCTTATGCACAGTACCTCATATAATGTTTAGTACATAGTAGGAACACAAATTATGAAAGGCTTAATTGAATGACATTAAAATAAAGGTATTTTACTAATTATGTTTGCAGATGAAACTGCAAAATGTGTTAGAAAACATTTTAGTACAGTATCTTGATGCTTAAAATTATTACTTAAATTTCTCATAAAACAATTACTGGGTTAAAGCAAGAAGTACTCTTTGAACAGTACTATAGTATAAGGATAAGAGGATAAGGTTTTAAAAAACATTTCTTATGTACCAGCCTTATTATCAAGGAAATAATTGCTGTACTCATATCTCTCTCACAATTGTTCTTAGGCTTAAAGGTGATAAATTTTATTCTGCTTGGCCACAGTTGGCTTTACCCTCATTGACTCCTTTTCCTCTTGTGGTATTTATATATTCCTGCCCATCATATTGGATCTTGTTTTACCCCCAATTTTTTTAAAGCTCTGCAGAATGCATACATATCTCAAGTATATTTTCTATAGGAAAGAAAACTAACATTTATTGTGCACCCAATGTGTAGCAAAAATATGTATCAGATATTTTACATAAATTTCTTTACTATTCAAAATGTTTTATAGGGTAACTAGTGTTATTATTATTCTTTCTATACATGTGAAAACCAATGCTTGAAGAGGCTAAAGAACTTCCAAAGATTTCATGAATATAGCAGATCAACCTGGGTCTCCAGGCATCAAAAGCAAAGGGCTTTCCACTGAATCATCTTTTTTTTTTCTTTTTTAAATTTTATTTTTATATTTTATTTAAGTATTTATTTAATTGTTGAAACTATCACTATTACAGATGTACTTCATTTCCCCATTCCTTTGCCCCCTTTCACCCAGCCCCCCTCCCATACACCCTGGCCTTCATCATATTGTTGTCTGTGTCTATGGGCTTTGCATATAGGCATATATGCTCTTTGGCTAATCTTTTCCAGTCCCCCCCAGCACCCCTCTCCATTCTGTGACCTATCAGTCTGTTCCACGTATCTATGCCTCTGGTTTTATTTTGTTTGGCAGTTTATTTTATTCATTAGATTTGACATATGAGTGAGGTTGTATGGTATTTGTTTTCTCTAACTGGTTTATTTTGGTTAGCATAATAATCAATCTCCTGCTTCATCTATGCTGTCACAAAGGGTAAGAGTTCCTTCTTTTTTACAGCCATAAGTATTCTGTTGTGTAAATATACCACAGAATTTTCATCCACTCCTCTAAGGACCAGCACTTGGGCTGTTTCCAGATCTTGACTATTGTAAATAATGCTGCCCTGAACAGAGGGGTGCATATGTTTTTTTCTGATTGCTGTTTTGGGATTTTTAGGATATACTCCCAGAAGTAGAATCACTGGGTCAAATGGAAGTTCTATTTTCAGTTTCGAGGAAACTCCATGGTGTTTTTCCATAATGGCAGCCCCAGTTTGCATTTTCACCAGCAGTACACTAGGGTTTCTTTTTCTCCACATCCTCACCAGCACTTGCTTGGTGATTTGCTGATGGTAGTTACTCTGGTGGGTGTTAGGTGATACTTCATTCTCCAAAGAGGACATACAAATGGCCAACAGACATAAGAACAAATGCTCAACATCACTAATCATCAGAGAGATTCAAATTAATACCTACAGAATCTTATTGTCTAACAAACATATATTTGAGGAACTTTCCCATCTGCTTTGTGTTAAGCTCTAAATAAATGGGTCACTCTGATGCAATCGCCATGTTTTTAGATTTAAATGCCAGATTACCTATTCAGTACCTCACTTGTTTAAATTTCTCTTATCCCTGACTACTGACATAGTTATCTGTGTTATTACTATATTCTTGATCATCACTTCAACTATTCATCTTCAAGTCTCTCCTGGCTTGTGTGCCTACTATCTTCCTAGATGCATTTTCTTCTAGTTCGCTGAACTCTTTAACCACCTTCATGGGCTTTGAGTCCTTCTTTTCTATTTGCTGCCCTTACTTGTAGTCACTTCCCACATTCAGTCAGCCAACCTAAACTAAGTAATATAATAAGATCATTCTCTCTCATCCTTAGTCTTACTTTTCTAGTGGGCCACCTCTGCCTCCAGCCTACACACCAGACACTCTAAAGTACATGAAGTTCTACAGAAATAACACATTATTTCATCCCACTGTGCTTTTGTTCATGTTACATTTTTTACTTGGGATTTTCCCATCCTATCCTATGGAGAACACCTGTCCATGATTCAACATTCATCTCAAATGAAAAGTCCTTTAAAACATGAAATACTTCTAGAGAATAAAATATTGTATTCAAGCCACTGATTATAGGGCATATAAATTCTTTGTTAAATGTAAGACCTATCTTAGTTGAAGCTTGAAACCAGAGATATAATAAGATACAGAAAAGGACGTCTGATTTTTTCAAAACAATGGCTCTGCTTTCAACTGAGTACAGCCTCCACATCACGGCCAATTAGGCAAAGGAGCTCTGTGGTGGTTTGTGCTTTCTCTGTCCCATCAGATGATTTGATGGCTAGGGTTTATGCTCTCAGTACTACCTCTGCTGACCCAGTTTCTAGTAAATTAGGGAAGATTAATTTTAGGATCTTTTGTCCTCTTGTATATCCCAGTACTCATTTCCCTCTGTTTGCTTTGATTTTAATGAAAGTATCATCATGCAACAAAAAATATGTAACAATAAGCCTAATTTCTTCCCTTCAAAGAAAAATAAAATGAAAATACTGAAAATGCCCTGGGTGTCCATGAAACCGTACATTCGAAGGCTCAAGATGCTGTGCTAGCAGTGACAAGTGCAATTTATCCAGGGCGACAGCTTCTTTTGAAAAGCAAGCACCCAGCTGACACACTTGGTATCATTTTAGATGTGACTGGGGTTCCTCTCCAGTTTTAAATTCTTTTAAAAATCCTAGCCAAGGGTGATAAACTGATTCTAATTTAGCTTCTTCTTTAAACAGAATCTAAGCTCAGAAATGAAGCCAGCCACGCCTTTGAAGTGTTGTTGAACATGGCAACTAAGTGGGGGGTTGGAAGAAGCAGAGAAAGAAAGCGGAATTTTAAAAGAACCACAGGATTTGGGTTGCATTTGCTCAGCCTCTGGGTTGTTCAGCTAAGAAAAAAGTATCATTAAAAATAGTGGGGGACACACAAAACACTTTAAACAACATGTGTCCTGGGATTTTTCAGAGCCAGGCTAAGCACTTTAGATTCAGTTCAGGTTCTACATTGAAAATAGATAGGTCCAGAAATTATCAGTGCTTATGACTCATATAAGGCATTGGTTGTTTAAAAGGGTGTTATTACCACATACCCAAGTTACTTATGGTATATCTTTTGGAGCAACTTCCTAGAAACTAGATCTATCTAAACTTCCAAGTGATTTTTATGGTGTTGTCCAAAAGCTTCTATCTAATACATTCTCCAGAAACATCTTCCCACAATGTGGAAAGTCTAATAGTGAAAATTATTTCAGGAAATTGTGACTTGGCATATTCAGGATTGCTTTTAAAATAGAGATATCTCTGGGAGAAATAATAGTAAACATTTAACACATTATAATGACCTTATTAGAGATTAGAAAGCAATAACTTGACAAAAGGTTCAGAAGGTCTAGGAGAAGGGGTGGATAAACTTTGATTTGTGAGGTTAGGGAAAGAAGATTGGTGACCTAAAGGATGATATAGTACCACAGGAATTTCATAGGTGGAGCAGGAGTTATCAGGATACCACAGAGGAGTCTGCAGTGTGGGAATTCTTGTGAATATTTTTGTGGTCATAAATACCAGAAAAAGATAGAATAGAAAAATGAAACATCAGCTCAAACAAGTTACTTGTGACTCAGTATGCAAAATTTTTTGTTATAGGCCCGGGGACACAGGCTTTATTATATAACCCATTGGACTCTCAGTTTTCCCAGTCTATAGAACCAGAGCGTTAGGTGACCGTATTAGATGATGTTTAAAGTACCTTTTGCATGTTGCCCTCTTATCACAGTAGGCAGCACGTCAGTCTCATAAAGTATCTGTTGGGTTAAAAACATAGTTGTATAATAATATCATATTTTTGTGATAATTTATTTTTTGTTTTGTTTTTTGTGTGTATTTTTGTTTTTCTCTTTTTTAATTGTTGTTAAAGTACAATTGTCTCCATTTTTCCTCCCACCACTCCCTCCCACCCCAGCCAACCCTACTTCTCACCCTTGATCTGTCCTCACTTTGGCTTTGTCCATGTGTCTATAATATATATGTTCCTTGACAACCCTTCCCCCTCCCCCTCCCCTCTGGTTACTGTCAGTTTGTTCTTAACGTCAATGTCTCTGATTATATTTTGCTTGCTTGCTTGTTTTGTTGATTAGTTTTCACTTATAGGTGAGATCATATGGTATTTGTCTTTCACTGCCTGGCTTATGTAGATTAATATCTAACTAAATAAATTCATGCATTTAATTTAAAAGGTGCTTTAATCATTATCTACTCTGAAGTATAATATATCTAATATATGTGTATATTATGTGTACACATGTATATTTATACATAGTATGTATACATATGTGTATGTATATTATGTGTACACATAAATATATGTGTATATATATCTCAGTTTACAGTTTTATGTCTCTTCAAAAAGCTTCAAACAAAAGCCCATTAAATGAATATTGAATTGAGAATAAGGAATAGCTTGTTCCACTCCCATATCTAATGATACCTTGTCAGAAAAGTCATTTACCACCTCTTGCCCTTAATGTTATTCTCAAGAAAAGACAGAATTAGACTCAAGGACTCTTAAACTCCCTTTTATTTGTAATTTATCATGGACAGATATATTATCTCATAGTGTCTATAGATAAGATTCTAGGTGCAGCTTAGCTTGGTTCCCTGATTCAGGGTCTTGCCAGGCTACAAACTAGAAATCTTTCAGAGGCTCATCTGGGGAAATGTCCACTTCCAACTTCTCTTAAGTAATTGTCGTGGTCAGGATTCATTTTCTTGTGGTTGTAGAGCTAATGGCCATGGTCCTCTATTTTTTTGGTTAGATTTAATTTTTTTCTTTTTTATTGGATTTATTGGGGTGACATTGGTTAATGAAATTACATGGGTTTAGAGTACAATTCTATAACATATCATATGTATATTGTGTCACATGTACATTACCCAAAGTCCAGCCTCCTTCCATCACCATTTATTCCTTTGTATCTTCTTCCTGACCCCTATTCCCACTGGTAAACACCATATTCTTTTTCTTACCTATGAGTGTTTTTTTTTTCCTGGCTGTTGACTGGACTGCTCTCTTGCTCTCTGATCCTCGAAGCTACCCACAGTTCCTTGTCTCATGACTCTCTCCAAGACCCTCTGATAACATGCTGGCTTACTTTCTCAAGCCCAGCTCTAGATAGTCTTCACTGACTTCAGAAAGCTTCCAGTCCCATTTTTTTTAAAGACTAACAATAGCAGATAATTTATTAATCAGTTATATGATATATTGTGCTAACAACTTAAGATACAGATTTAACTTTTTTTGTTTTGTCACTACTTTATTAAACTTCCTTATATTGCTAAGTATTTTTTATTTTTATTTTTTTAATTAATTAATTTTCTAAATTATTTTTCAACTACAATATTCTTTGTTTTATTCCCTTCCAAGCTCACTCCCCATGCCCCCCACCTCCCTCCCCTTTCCACCCCCCTTAGTTGTTGTCTATGTGTCCTTTATACCAGTTCCTGTAAATCCTTCCCCTTTTTCCCTTGAAATTCCCTCCTCTCTCCCCTCTGGTCTCTGTCCCCTGGTTCTCGATTTCACTGTCATTGTTTTTATTTTGTTTGCTTGTTTGTTTTCTTGTTTAGCTTCCTGTTAATGGTGAGATCATATGGTATTTGTCTTTCACCACCTGGCTTACTTCACTCAGCATAAAGCTCTCCAGTTCCATCTAAGCTGTTGCAAAGGGTATCAGCTCCTTCTTTCTTTCTGCTGCATAGAATTCCATTGTGCATATGTACCATAGTTTTTTGATCCATTCATTTACTGATGGGCACCTAGGTTGCTTCTAGCTCTTGGCTATTGTAAATTGTGCTGCTATGAACATTGGGTGCATAGGTTCTTTTGGATTGGTATCTTTGGGTTCTTAGGATATAGTCCCAGCAATGAAATTGCTGGGTCATAAGGCAGGTCCATTTTTAGTTTTTTGAGAAAATTCCATACTGTTTTCCATAATGGTTGTACCAGTCTGCATTCCCACCAACAGTGATCTAGGGACCCCTTTTCTCCACAACCTCTCCAACATTTGTTGTTTGTTGCTTTGTTTATGATAGCCATTCTGACTGCTGTAAGGTGGTGTCTCATTGTGGTTTTAATTTGCATCTCCCTGATGGCTAGCGATATTGAGCATCTTTTCATGTGTCTCTGAATCCTCTGTATATCCTCCTCGGAGAAGTGTCTGTTCAAGTCCTTTTCCCATTTTTTAATTGGGTTATTTGTCTTCTTATAGTGGAGTTGTGTAAGTTCTTTGTATATTTTGGAGATTAAACCCTTGTCTGAGGTATCATTGGCAATTATGTTTTCCCATACAGTTAGTTGTCTTTTTATTTAATACTATTTTTTTAGCCATGCAGAAGCCTTTTATTTTGATGAGATCCCATTTATTTATTCTTTCCTCTATGTCCCTTGCTCTAGGGGACATATCAGTAAAAAAGTTGCTGCGTGAAATATCTGAGATTTTCTTGCCAATGTTTTCCTCTAGAATTTTCATGGTTTCACAGCTTATATTTAAGTCTTTTATCCACCTTGAATTTATTTTGGTGTATGTTGTAAGTCGGTGCTCAAGTTTCATTTTCTTGCACATAACTGTCCAATTCTCCCAACACCATTTATTGAAGAGGCTATTTTTAGTCCATTTTATGTTATTGTCCCCTTGTTGAATATTAATTGACTATAGAGAGTTGGGTTTATTTCTGGGCTCTCTGTTCTGTTCCATTGGTCCATGTGCCTGTTTTTGTGCCAGTACCAGGCTGTTTTGATTACAGGGGCCTTGTAATACAATTTCATATCAGGTATTGTGATTCCTCCTACTTTGTTCTTCTTTCTCAAAAGTGCAGCTGCTATTTGTGGTTGTTTATGGTTCCATATAAATTTTTGAAGTGTCTGTTCTATGTCTGTGAAATATGCCATTGGTACTTTAATAGGTATTGCATTGAATGTGTATATTGCTTTGGGTAGTATGCACATTTTGATGATGTTAATTTTTCCAATCCATGAACACAATATATGTTTCCATTTGTTTGTGTCTTCCTCGATTTCTTTCTTCAGTGTTGTGTAGTTTTCTGCATACAGGTCTTTCACCTCTTAGTTAGGTTTATTCCCAGATATTTTATTTTTGTTTTTGCCAAATCGAATGGGATATTTTTTCTTGAATTCTGCTTCTGTTGATTTATTGTTACTATAGAAAAATGCATTTGATTTCTGGATATTGACTTTGTAACCCACTGTTTTACCAAATTCATTTATTAGTTCAAGCAGTTTTTGAATAGAGTCTATAGGATTTTCTATATACACTATCATGTCATCTGCAAACAGTGACAGTTTTGTTTCCTCCTTTCCAATTTGGATGCCTTTTATTTCCTTTTCTTGTATGATAGCTGTGGCTAAAACTTCCAGTACTATATTGAATAGAAGTGGTGAAAGTGGACATCCTTGTCTTGTCCCTGATCTTAATGGAAAAGATTTTAGTTTTTGCCCGTTAAGTATGATGTTGGCTGTATGTCTCTCATATATGGCCTTTATAATGTTGAGGAATGCTCCCTCTATTCCCACTTTGCTGAATGCTTTTTATCATAAATGAGTGCTGTACCTTATGAAATGCTTTTCCTGCATCTATTGATATGACCATGTGATTTTTGTCTTTGCTTTTGTTTATGTGATGTATTACATGTACTGATTTGCGAATGTTGAACCATCCTTGTATCCCTGGGATGAATCCCAGTTGGTCATGGTGTATAATCTTTTGGATATATTGTTGGATGCGATTTGCCAATATTTTGTTGAGGATTTTAGCATCAATGTTCATCAGTGATATTGGCCTGAAGTTTTCTTTCTTTGTTGTGTCTCTATCTGGTTTTGGAATTAGGATGATTCTGGCTTCATAAAAGGAGTTTGGGAGTTTTCCATCCTTTTGGATTTTTTGGAATAGTCTGTGAAGAATAGGGGTTAGCTCTTCCTTAAATGCTTTGTAGAATTCTCCTGTGAACCCATCTGGTCCGGGGCTTTTGTATGATGGGAGTTTTTTGATCACTGCTTCAATTTCTTTTGCTGTTATTGGTCTATTAAGGTGGAGATATTATCTTATCCCATATAGGATTAAATGTTACATGTGAGCCTTAGTAGAGAAATGGCAGGTGATCTTTGCTTTCTTCTCCTGTTTATAAGGTTACAGATCTGTATACTTCAAATATTATACCTTTTCCATCCTTATTATAAATGTTTCATTTTATAAAGTGTTTATCTCTCAGTGTCTTTCATAAGTATATTCATGTGATTACAGCAATAGTTTTTCTATATGTTAAATATAAAAGGAACAATAATATTTTATCTTGATTTAAATGTATGTATTTAATATTTATATATATCTATATATATGTACATATATATATATAAATCAGTGTGTATTTTAGTGTAAGCATCTGTGTGTATGATTAGGTAGCTTCCTGTGTTCCAGGCAGAGTGTTAAATGCTTAGCGTATTAGCACATCAAATGCACATGGTAAGCATTTCAGCTAAGCAATGCTATACCAAATTTTAAACACAAGGAAACTCGTGCTTATATGACTCAAGTAACTTGTCCAGGGTTATATTCGGTCAAGATATGGATATACACTAGATTCAAGTTCAGGGCTATCTGATTATAGGTAGCATCTGCATTCTTTTTAGTATACTATAGTAAGTTGTAAGGTATATATTATTTTCTTCATTTTATGAAAAAGAAAACTGAGCTATTTATCCAAGATTAAAATGTCCTTTTCACTTGCTTGTGGGCTATTTCAAGACAGGAACTCTGTCTTGGTGTGACTTTTGCATCCTCATCTTAGCACATAATTGTCAACATAAGCAGAATGACACGTTGATAAAGGTCAAGACTTTAATCCATCTCTGCTCCTTTTGAGATATTTGAATTTTCCTCTTCCAATCAGCTTCTTCCCAGACCTAGACCTTAATGTAATAAATGGTTACCTTGAACAATCTGTAATTTATCCTATGAATCAGAATTCAAATCTTTTTAATATACTTGCTTTGCAATGTTGTGAAAGAAATTAATAAGTTTTGGAACAGGAATTTTCTCAGGAAATAAATTATTTTGTGAGCACTTTTGTAAGCACATTAACTCCTTGAGCCTGCATGAATAGTGCTTCAACCAAGCCAATGGTGGCCTAGTGCCCTTTATTTTAATGAATTTCCAAAAGATGGTTTACTTACCTCATCTGGAAAGATTATTTGGTGAAATGATTTGATACACTCAGAGGAAGAATTGATAAAAATGCAAAGCAATTAAAATGTAAGAAAACATTGTGGACTAAAGGAAGTGACCTTTCATGAAGTTCAAGTTCTTCTCTGAGATAATTCTGCTATTAATCTAAGATTGTTTCACACATGACTAAGAGAAAAGCACTGAACTATTGCTCAAGGTATGCAATGTGATTACTTTGAATACAATATTAAAAATGGTCATTTTTATTAAGTTTTTTATTTTTAAGTATCTGTTATAGCTGAGGTAGCTATTAATTCTCAAGCAGGGAATTAAGGGATTCAATGTACTAGCACTTAAAAGCAACATCCTAATGTCAAATTTACAGTGACAGAATTTTATTTATTAGCTTTCATATTCCAGTAGTCAGAACTAACTAGAAAGATGCTTTTGCTAAACTTTCAGCAAACCAAAAGCTTTCTCTCTTTTCAAGATCCTAAGCACTGCTTATTTATCATGTTAGAATTATAGCACACATCCCAGCTGCAGCTCACACCTCCTGCCCCAACCCTAATGCTGGTCATCTCCCCAGTTACAGTAAAATTAAAACAATGTCATGATACTTTGTGCATCTTCAATGCAAGTCACTTTTATTGTGACATCTTACCAAAATTAGCCAGTATTTTTGGTCTTAGGACATACATGAAGCCCTTCAGCATACAAGTTTCCTTCACATTATTATTTAGCTACAAATATGCCCACTTTTACCTGCACCCAACCTTTTTTATTAGTTACTTAAATGGAAGGGTACATCATCAATGCTAGGGAATAAACACTTGATGAGAAGGAAGTGAGTCAGTATAATCATGTGCTACTTTATTGATGAAGAAGCTGAGGTAAAGAGAAACAGTGACCTTCCCAATGTCAAACACATCAGCAAAAGGATGACTTGAAATCCCAAGTCCAAGAATGCCATCAAATTGCTTAATGTGCTGAGCCAAACTGCTTCTTTTCAATTTCTAAAATGAGTTATTTGCATATATTTGTAAATACAACAGTAGTTGAGTTAGGACCTGCTGAGTTTTAATGGGGCAGATTTTTAACATGATTGCGATGCCAGATACATTGGTCTATCCTTCTCATTAGAAGAAATACTTCACATTAACTATCAAAACTTACATTCTGCTGAAGTGTTCTAACTCTTGGAATCCACACATTTCCAAGAATACACACCAGAGACCACCAAATGGTTAGAGGAGAGGAATAAAAGAGGAGATAACAAAGAGACTAAATGATCATGTTTTCCTTTTTCTTCCCACTTTTTTGAGTTTATTGGGATGACTCTGGTTAACAAAATTATACAGTTTTAGGTGCACACTTCACGGAACATCATCTGTACACTGTATTTTGTATTCATCACCCTAAATCAAGTCACTTTCCATCACCATTTATCCTCCCATACCCTCCTCCAACTCCCCTGACACTCCTTCTCCAAATTCCCACCCCTGGAAATTCCCACACTGTTGTCCATGTCTATAAGTTTTCTCTTTCTTTTTTCTTTTTTTTTCAAACACATCTTCGTATACCCTTTCAATGAGAAAAACTTTTAAAGCTTTAAAGAATTTCCCATCATATTTCCTGTGATGAAAACCTCCTATGCTAAAAAAAATTTGAAAACTACATATGCATATTGATGTATACTATCTTTTACATTTTATGCAGACATCTTAACACTTGAATATCATTTACATAGATCTAGAGACCATGGGACTCAAAGGAGAATTTAGTCTGTTGGTTATAATGAAAATGGAAGATGTAAGGGAGGGTTTCTTCTGAAAATATACAACCCTCATTTTAAATCTGCACTAACAAATATATAGATGGCCTATACGAATTTTAAATTTGAGAAGCCAATGGAAAATAACCTGCAAAAACCCTCTGTGTGTTACAATCCAACTGCCTGTGGTTAGGGAAATCAAATGTTATTAAAAGGAAACAGCAGTTATAACCATAAATTAATAATGTCATGCTGAAATATAAGCCTTAGAGAGAGAAGACTGTAGTCATTCATTCTATCAATTCATTAATACCTAAAGGAATACTTATTGAGTCTTATGTGGGAACAAGTTGCCATTCTATGTTCTACAGACAGAGAATGAGCAAATATGCAACTCCTGAGTTTAGGCTGTAAAGAAAAAGACTGCAGAATTGATACAGGGTGCAGCCAGCCCCCCCCCAAAAAAAAAGATTTGGAATGGTGTCCAGAATTCAAAGTGTATAGGAAATATTGGAGAGACATATAAGGTGTCCTCACACCTCCCCCCAGGGGGAAGAAACAAATGGAGCCAGGCCATTGAGAGCTGTTTTGCATAGCAACAGTTTTGCAGCTAACCTCTGGAATGGTTATTTAACATATCTATAACCTTTAACTGGTTTCATAGATATGTTAAATAGCTGTGGCCAAGTTTGGAGCCAGGGAGAAGGGAGTAGCTGGGACCCAGGATGTAACTAGGGGCTGTGCCCCAGAGTGAGAAGCACCATGTGAGAGCTTGGAAAAGACTGGCTCCGGGACATGATGGGGTAACTGCCCAGGTGAAAGGGAAAACCACGCAGCTTTGGAGTGTGAACCCCTGCAGCTTTGGTAGAAGAGGCCCATGCAGGCTTGGGGTGCCCCCTTTGGCTGCGTAGCCTGGAAAGCAAGAGAGACTTTGACTGGAACTGGGTACAAAGAACTCTTGCCAGTGGACCGTGAGAGGGTACCACAGTACTTTGGATTAACTAGAGAGAGATCCTGCCTGCACTGTGACACAGCTGACGGTGCCAGCGGCCTGCAATACAGACGTGTGCTCTTTTCCTGATTTACGGTCCCCGGAGTTGGGACAGTGGGAGAAGGGAGCGCTGTGTGGGTGTAGGTGTATACCCTAAAGGACTTTGATATTTTAGTGGTGGCGTTAAGCCTAAATACCATTAAATAAACATTTCATTTCCTTTGCACAAATCTCTGGCATTAAGAGATGTCTTTCCAATTGGCAGCGGACAGAAGAGCCCAGAAAATATTAGTATTTTGTCCTTGGGAGGGGTCCCTGTTGTGTAGTAGTTTTTGGCATCCCTAGGTGGGCCAAATATTGTATTGCCCCCCCCCCCCCGCCCCGGACCTCTTGTTCGGTAACAGAATGATAGGAAGTGAGAAAGACAGACATTAAATAGATAATCCTTATAGTAACTAGATATATTTTCAATATATTTTCATAATCAAGGAACGTATATCAAGCAGCCTTCGAGGACCTCATAATATGACACAAGTCTTATAAACATGTGCACTAATGCAACACAGACCAGCACCTCAGAGATAAAGTTGATGTAGTCTGTAGCCCTGAATTTTCCCCTTTATCTACTATAACACCCCCTTCACTTGGCAATTGCATTCCCCAACCCCCACTGCTGCCTAAGCCATTAGTTTAATTCCTTCCATGCAGTATATGGCAAATGAACTTTTGTTAACTACATGAATAAATTAGTCGTTATGAGAAAGATTTCAAAGTATGTGCCCTGTCCCTCCTGTTGAACTAGTACTATGCAAATGGTTAATAATTAGAATAATGTGTTGCCTTTTTCACACAAGCTAACAGGAAGCTTGCACTGGCATTTGGGTTCAACTGCTGCATTTTGCCTGATAAGATTTTCTTTCAAGTTATTATTTTCTCACCCCTTTTATTTATTGTTTTTTTCCCTGTTGTCCTCTATTATATGATTTTGGCCTTTATCTTCCTGCATATTTTTAAAGCAAGCTAAATTAATTTTCAAAAGTAGACAAGTTCTAATCAATAATGTTATTTAGGAAATTCAGAGCAGAAAATAAAATCATTGAATTATTACATAATGTTTAATCCCTAACCATATTTTCTTTTTCTTTGTCAGGCAATAATTTATAAATTTTAGTTTGTCATTAAGGAAGCAGAAAAAAAGATACAAGTAATTTACTTATACATAAGCTTTCTTTTCCTAATTATAAAATAACAAATTATTACTGTTGAAAACATAATTAAAAGGGAAAGACAAATAATAAAGTTTCAAATATTTTGGGTGCAGTTTCATCTGGTTATGGAGAGAAAGAGAATGCATATTTTAAACTTATATTGTTAATAACAGTTTTAATCCAGATTACTTTGCACTGAAATGCATAATAAGCTTTTTCAAAAATCTGTAAAACTTTTTAGACATACTTTTAGTCAATGCATCTCATCATATTATTGAACACTCTCCTCCCATCATCCGCTTTAATTGTTTTATTTTTTTAATTGGCTATAGCATGAAAAGTTATGTACAATGTTCTACCTGAATTTTGTCTGAATCTTATAGTTCCTTTGGATTTTTCCTGTGAGCATATGGTCAATATATAAAGATTTTTTATTACAGTATTGTCACAGGTGGGCACAGGTTACCAAGTTCTTGGTGATTGGGACAAAGAATTGAACCGAACACCCAGAGTTTATAGCAGAGAACATGGGAGCAGGCCAACTCCAAGCAGAGATTGACCTCATGGGCTGGAGGGACTCTATTCTTATAGGGAAGACCCTTCCCGGCTAGTTTTAGCAGGTTTTTACTGTGACAAGTAGTTGTAAAGATATCACACATATAGTCTCCTATGGTTTTCCCAGATTGGCCACCAGGGAAGGGGGTTCCACAGTGTTACCTAGTTGACCCCCCCTTTTCCCGGGGTCCCCCTGTACTAGGTTCACCTTTCCTTTCACCAGAGAATTATAGCTCTCCATGTTAGAGATTGGTGAAAAGAAAAGGAATTATTTATTCAAGTTATACAGACTTAAGAGCAATGAATTAATGTCTTCATCAAAATCCCAAAGTCCCTTAAATCACCCACAAACACACAGTCCTTCTTTCCCCCTTTGCCCAGTCCAAGGTACAGTATCTTGGGAAAAGAAATAGAAAGCCACATGGTGATTCTCTGCCAAAGCTGCGTGGTGGTTCTCTGCTAAAGCTGCACAATGATTCTTCTCATGGCTGTGGGAGGGGGTGTCCCCTGACTCTGGCCAAAGCCACGTGGTTCTCTTTGCTAAAGCTACATGGTGATTCTCTCTCACAGGGCTGCAGAAGTCTCCATTCTGGTCAAAAGTGATTGGTTTTCTCCTGAATGGCTGCCAAGTCTGCATTTAAATCCCTGTGCCAATCTTCCTCTGCTGTCCCATTTTTTGCTCCTCCCACAATTAGCTACACCTGTCAGGACTGCCACATCCTCCCAGCTTAACTGGGCTGCCATAGTGAGTCTGGGCAGGCGTGGCCCCATGGTGTGGAGCCAATCATCTCCAACCTGTCACACAAGTGCTGTAACGGGCTGGGGAGTTGCCTCCTAGTTACATCTTGGGTGGGTGGAAGTCACTCCCTTCTCCCTGGCTCAAAGCATGGTCACAGCTATTTAACATATCTATGAAACCAGGTTATAAATATGTTAAATGACCATTCTAGAGGTTATCTGTGAAACTGTTGCTATGCAAAACAGCTCAATGGCCCTGCCCCTGGTATCCCATTCCCCCAGCTCAGACTTGTGGGGGTGAGGACATCCCATATTTTTAATATTTCCTGGATACCCTGAGTTCTGGACCCCATTACAAATCCTTCTTTTGGGGGCCCCCTGGCTTCATCCTCCTACAGTATTCCAGATAAAATACGTTTTTACATATCTCTCCTTGTTCTATTGCTCCTCTATCCTAGAAACTGATTCTTATTCGTCTAAGCCTAAAGCACACTGACCTTAGCTATGATAAAACTCATGAAGAAAAATACAGTGCTACCATTATCTTTTCTTTTGGAATTTTATGGCATGTTGATAAATCATATTTAGCATAAGGTTAACATTTCCCAGCCATATACATTGGCTTTTTTCCTTTGTTTTCACTGTGTGAACTTCATTTATTTTTTTTGTGTGTGTGTGTTTAGAGAACTGAAGAATTTGAGGGTTTTTAAATGTTCATTTTTGTATTGTTGATTCACACCCTTATTCAAGAATGTCCCAGGGTGTTACCAACTCATTCATTTACTTATTCAATTCTTTTCATCACTTAGCAAATGTTTATTTACCTACTAACTTGTGCTGGGAACTTTCCTATGTGCTGGGGATATAGCTGTGAAAGAAAGTAAATCATATTAAAGTGTTTGGAGCCTTTATATAAAAAGTGCTCAAACAAGCAATTTTAAATCTGAATTATTGTACAATAAACCATTGGATGATAAGAAAAAATAATAGACTAGAATAATGGACTAATAGATATAATAATGAAATTGATGATCAAATAGTATGACTCTTTGTTACTCACAAAACCAGCAATGGTTCTATTTCGAGACAACAATGATTGTCTAGGTACCATGAGCAACAAAATAGTCAGTGATACAATAACAATATAATCACAGATGCCTTCCTCATAGGTTGGTAAATAGACAACATGATGTTGAGCAGACCTGTAATTTAAGTAAGGAAACATAATGTGAAACCTTTTCCACAGTGCTTACAGAATATAACTGCCTCTCTAGTTTTCATGGTGGAGCACCAGTTTTGAACACTTCACTTCACTATACAATTTTATTTTTTCACCATTTAATTATTTTGATATTTAATCTAAGAGGTTAGATCAGGAGGTATTATGATGAGTATCTATGGTAAGCACAAGGAGGGGCCACCCAGATCTCATTTTTAAAAAGAACTTGATGTCCTTGAGAACTTGCAGAAGACCAGGAGTTCAGTCAGGGGATAGTGTTCAGGTTTCCACTCCTCTGGGTCTTCCTCAGCTGCAAAGACCGTTTCGCTTCAAATTAAGCCTTTCTCAAGGCAGCCTGCCTCCAGGGACTGAGTGGGATGAGGGTATTTCAATCAGACAGGAGGCACTCTCCAGACCTTCCTGTCGGGCTGACCCAGGCTTCCTTAAGCCTGTGGTACAGTCTGACTTCTTCCTTCCACAAGTCCTGCTTCTGGAGGGACTCAACGGACTAGAATTGCATTGCTAACAAAATACCCATTGCAAAGACATAAAAGAGAACCTTACCATAAGCCAAACAGGGCCTTCTGAATTTTACAAAAGTTTACAGAGTGGGATGAAGTGATTCCTATCTAATTCCATATTATAGTACATGTCAAGCACTTATCTGAGCCCTGAACTTGGGAAGGTTATTTCAATCATTCAGTAAATAGTTTCTAGGTTATAGGCCCTGCCTGCAGAAAGTACTGAAAATGTAAGGGTCAGTTCCAGGCCCAGCAAGGAAAAACTACATAGACAATGAAAAGACTAAAGTTCTTGCATGTGCCCTGTACACATTAGATAAAAAAACAGGAAAAAAATCAAAATAAATAAAAACAAAAATAGCTGAATAGCAGAGAATTGTGAAGAAGAATTTCATGTCTCCTAAGGCTTCAAGTTTCTGTGCTCAACTACCCAGCAGAAATCGAAAAGGATAATAAGCACAATACATGGAGCCATCTCTTCAGATTACTAAGAATAGGCTTCACAATTTCTTCAGTTTGAACACATCTTTTTCCTGTGAAACTTCTACTTAAACAGAAACACATTACAAACTAATCATTTAAATATGTCACTCTGGAGTCTTGCTGACACAGGAGAGGATTTGTGTACATTTTCAAACTGTTATTCTTTTAAATTTCTTTTAGGGACAAGATAATGGGCCAGCACTATGTCTTAACAAAGAAGCTTTAAGCCATTGATAGGCATGAAAACTGTGAGTGCCAGATCCAGATGAGACATGAGAGGATTTGAGGGAATCTGTAGATGGGCAAAGATTTAGACTGTACAGCCCAATATCCAGGTTCGGCAACATAAATTGTGGGGAAATTTTTAATTCATTTTTTCAAATATTATTAGGATTTCAAACAGAAACAAAAGAACATTAAACTAAGTGTGAGGTCTTTGTGAACATGGGTCCTGGGCAAACATGTAGGTCACAAGCCTGTGAAGTTGGCATTGCCACTATCCTCCTCATTTAACAGTGGAGAGACCAACTGTGTTTTGTCTACATGCTGGGACTGATACAGAGTAAGCACTCAACAATATTTTTTAAATGAATAAGTAAGTATGCTATGATTGATATTTTACCTGCCACACTGGGCCTGATAGTGAAAGTGGGTCTGGTTCACTGGTATCATCAGTCTAATGAGGCCTGAGTTGTCCATGGTGCTTTACACAATGCTGGTGGTCCTCAGGTTTCCCTAACTCCAGTCTGTTCTGGTTTTGTTTTTCTCTCCTTTCATATATTCAGAAAAAAAAACTATAGGTAGGTAGATAGACCCAAATTATTTTGGCCAGCTTAGAAAATACAGTACATACAATAAAATGGAAACATTATCAACCTTAGAATTGATAATGTAAATGGAAATGTAAGATAAAACCACAAAAAAAGGGTGATATGTAGGCACACATTCCATAAGAGCCTGTATACTAAATAAATATACACAATTGGCTCTGAAATTCCTAAAACAAATCAAAGTATGGCAGCTAAAAATTTCTCATTGTTTATAGGAACAAAGTTGTAATAAATACACTGAACTAGCAGGACTTCTCAGTTCACTTCTAAACTACAACCTATAAGGAACATGTTTTGTTTTTCTCTATGGTAATTTTTTCCTCTCCCCTTGAATGGAATGTGGAATAAGTCAATAATTTTGAATCACTACAAGCTAATAAAAGTTTCCCTAGTCAGTAATTTAAATGTCTAATTTAGCAATTTAAATGCCTAAAGGAATCAATAAGTCAAACTTTCTCAAAGTTATAGCTACTCTCCTTTCCAGTTTACACAAGCCATAGGCCAGCTCCATGCAGTAGGAAAGAAGATATGGTTGGCTTCTGCTCTCTTTTTTTTGTGTTGTGTGGGTTTTTCTTCTTTCTCATGCTAATACTGGTCTTTGATTCTTCCAGACAGTATTACTCTGGAACAAGTGTTCTTACTCTAGATCCTGTGCATTAGAGAGCCCATATTGACTGTTTTCTAGTCTTGCCCTGCTATGTGAAAGAGAGATTATTTTTTCAGAACCAGCATTCTCTAGTCTCAGAACCAGCATTCTCTAGTCTCATTATCCTTGAAGTATCCAGGACCCTATCATTCTCTGTCCAAATGAGGTCAAGACTGATTCTGTGGTCTGAGCAGGACTCTTCCCTAGGGTTCGCCCTCCTGAGGGAGGCCCGCTCTGCTGGTCTGAGAACTTGTTAGATTGAAGGGTGGGAAGAGCCAGCTATGTGATTGAAACTGGGATGTTTGGTCTGGAGGATTTGTATGTGTATCTTATGGTGCTGAAAGGGGCCAGGGCAGAAAGAAAAGAAAGAGAGTCTTCAGGCTCTCCCAGCTGGTCAGGAGGCCAACAGGGACCTCTTTATATGCTGCTGATCCTTCAGAGGACTAAAAGGATGCCAAGAATTATAAATTCAACTCGAATATCTTGGATATTTTAGGAAGTTATATTTGTCAGGTAAGCAAACAGAACATATTTTATTTAAGAGTTTGTTACCTTAACTCATAGCTAACTTTTTAGACATATGATGTTTCTCAAGTTGCTCAAATGCCGAAAGTGAGTCTACATTCCAGGATCAGTTAAGGTAGGTAGAGATGCTGCAGAAATGGAGAGCAGGGTGAAGAATTCCCTCTTTAACTGAAAGCGTAAATCCTCATCAAGCTTTCTGAGTCTCACAGTTGTTTCAAAATGATGCATTTTCTTGTGAGACAGTCTGGGTTCTCAGGAACCTTACATCACTTGGGAAAAAACAGATATGTTATGCTCAGTGTCTTTATTTTTCCATTTAAGAAATATTTTTGCCCTGGTTGGTGTGGCTCAGCAGATTGAGCACCAGCCTGCAAACCGAAGAGTCACTGGTTTGATTACCAGTCAGGGCACATGCCTGGGTTGCAGGCCAGCTCCTTTTATCCATAATGTTATTAACCATAGAGATTAACATATCATGATCCAAAACATCCCATCATATGACCTTAAAACCAGAGATAATAGGTTCCAACTACACAGAATATTTGAAAAAATACATGTACCTTGAAACCTCTGATGTCTGAATTTAAATACAAGGTCTGTTCAGAAAGAATCCAGCCATGCAATTTGAAAAAACAGAGACATTTACCAAAGAAGATACAAGATACAAGAAGCACTGTACATAGGACAATGACACCTCAGTCTCCTTCAAAGTAGGCAACTTGGGACCTCACAGTTTTCCCAGTGTCATGTTCCTTCTGCTCTTGTAGAAAAAGCTACATAATGAATTTTGCCATGATATGCTTCATACTTGTGTCTGAACACAGTAGTTTGGGGAATCCCCAGATCAGCTTCTAGTTCCCACACTGTCAGTCACCAATCTTTGTTGACTGCAGCCGATACACAGTCAACATTCTCAGGTGTTCTACTTGTTGCATTGCCTTTTAGAATGTGGATCACTTTAAACAGATTCTCAACCATCTTTGAAGCATTTGTACCATTTTTGGTTTGTGTTGCACTCATTGAATTGTCCCCAAAAGCCTTCTGAATCATCTGAATAGTTTCCATGGAGGAATGTTCAAGTGTAATGCAAAATTTGATGCAGATTCATTGCTCTACTTTCTCAGTCATTTTGAATGTGTCAGCCACAGAATAAACATACTCACTCAACAGTGTCTACCACCCCCACTTAGTAGTACAGTGAAGTCATCATTGTTCACGCATGTGCATTTCAGTCCACTCTCCTTGGATGCCAAGTCACATCAATGTCATGCAAACAGTTCTCATTATATTAACAATGCTTGACTTTTTTCTAGACAGAACTTGTAGTTTAAAAAAACATTAAAAAATTGGTGAAATCCTGAACTTTTCCACTTTAACTGTCTACTTAAAGATATACTCACAATATAAAGTAAGTAAGATATGTCAATGTAAGTAGGATATATTTACAATGTAAATTTCTATCTTAACAATACAAATCTTTGTTTTCTATGCATTCATCACATCATACATATTTTAATATTTCTGGAAAGTTTATATATTTTTAACAAATTCATTATAATGCATTCAGATATTCACTCCCATGAAGATAGGTGATGGTTTTCCTATTAATAGTTGTGAATATTTCTACTCAGAGATAATAATAGGTATAGTATAGTTAACCTGACTATATTTAATGTCTAAAATAATGTGATTGGACTAATATTGGAAACTCTTCCTCTCTTGATTTCACTAAGCTTTTCATTCATTTCTTGCATCTTATGTCAAATTACAGTCTTCTTCTTATAATAGTGCCGATTCTACCAATCATTGGAAGCCTATTCATGATCTGCAAGGTGTACAAAACTCCCCGTGAAAAAGCTGCCTCAGAATTTTGCTCCATAATGCCACACCTATGTGATATTTTCAAGTTACCTACAAATAAAAATGTGATTCATACAGACATGCAATCAACATATATATGGAAGCAGAATGTTTGCTTTCTTGTTTCATAAATTGGAAAATATACTTAGAATGGGTGGTTGGAGGAATTGTGTAAATTCTCTATAAGTGAGTAAATTAATTGTCATCATAAATAAAGGACTAGCCAGGTGAAAATATAACTTGATAAAAAGAAAATTCTAGCAGTTCATTAGATGGGCACTAAGTGCATATGCATGTGTCCTGATGATACTGATGTTCTACCAGCATTTCTTGATCATCCATAGTTAGTCATGCTTGTGCCCTCAGGACTGATTTTGTCCAGTTGGGGAAAAAGAGTAAATCACATGGTCTACAATGTTATTCTTTCCTCTGATTCTTATAAATTTATTCAATTGAGCAGCTGCAGAGATACATACAGCAGTCCCTGGGCTGTTTACTTTCCCAGTGGAACTGGTTGGCTTCACATAGAGAGCAGGTTGTTGGAGCACTAACTTTTCCTAATGATAACACTGAAACCCTAGCATTGGGTGGACTCAACCAAGTAATCGTGGTTCTCTCCAGTTAAATATTTCATGCCTGATCTGTTGTAGCTCATTCCATGGAAAAAGGAATAAAAAAACTTTATTTTGTATGTCAAGCTTCTCTCATTTCTCTTGGGAAAGCATTTCAGGTACTTACTTCTCGGCTTGCTATGTTTGAAATGTGAATTTTGAGTTCATGGCTTATCAATAAAAACACATTGACTTTCACAGAGGTTGTCTGGTGAATTCTAGTACAGAAGTAGAAACATTTACTTACATTGTGCTCACAGCTGATAAACTGCAGTTGCTAACAGTTTGTTAATTAAATCTTAGTTAAGCTTTGTCCTTCCTGCTTAGAAATGGGAACTCTTAACCTCAGAGGCTGCAATTTGCATGCATCAGTCAACACAAATGCTGAACAAAAGTGCTTGTTTAGGTAATAAGATAAGGAGGTGCCCTCTCCACATTTCTGTTCTAACTGCCTCACAGGCAACATTTCCCAAGATTCTCAGCTGCTGCTTGTTCAGGCAGCTCTGTGGTTTGCGCTGCATATTAATTTCTGTTCGACACGGGAATTCAATTTGTACTGTACATTTCATTTCTTCACAGATTTAGATTTATTTCATGTTCTCTGCTTTTAATTAACTCTCTGGCACAGCTGCTGGACAGGATAGAAAAACTCATTGCTCTCCCTGTGTTATGAGTACACCACCAATCATTTGCCACTTAGATGGTGGTGCAGGAGCTATCAGTTTCTATGGCAACCAGAGCTGTGGTGATTGATTCCTTGCCAGTATGGCATCACCACAGGGAGTCCAGCCTGTGATTTTTCTATACTCACAACATCCATCTAATTAAAACAGGATTATGGAGTCATCCCAGTATATGTTCCACAACTACACTGCAATCCATTTATATAAATGTCAACACTACTAAACACAGTGGTCAGTGTGTTTATGAAGAAATGGTTATTTTACTCTTTGGTTTGTGCATTGGAAATCAAGTGCCCAACCACCTGGTTTTGTGTATTATGGTCTTTAAAATGGTAGCCTTCAATACGGCACAGTCATTTTGGATTTGAAAATCACGTGAAGCAAAGCCACATGCTTACGTTTCAACAGATGCAGTGCTGGCTAACTCTAGAATTGTACAGTAAGTCTGACTGGAAAATTGGTTAATTACTTTAGTACATATGAAATATTTATTTATCAAAAGCTCTTAATCCATGTGATTGATTTTTCTTTCAGTGGCCTCCCTTGAGAGCAGAGTATCCTTCTGCTCTCATCATTTTCTTCTCACAAAGCATTCCTCAAGTCCTCTAACAGTTACCTGGGATTTGGGAGAAGCCCTACCTAGGAGGTGAGATGAAAGATGCAGTATTCAGCTGTGCACAGGAGCTCCAGATGAAAAATGCAGCTCAGGGATTGCATAAAAGGCTAAATGGGAAGGCAGGCACTTTAGAGAATTGTAAGATGTGTATGCAAAATAAAAAGGAAGGACAGAGAGGTTGTTTTATATATCAGAGTTGTTGCCGGATAAGGCTGAAAAAATACTCTGTTAACATGAAAAATGGCACTCTGCACTACCTAATAGCTTCATGTTCTTATGTGTTTCATTTTCTGATGTTTTTGTGTGTTATAAGCCCTACCACTATGACATAAATAAGTATATGCTATATAGTATGTGTATTTGCTGTCAAAGCTCTATTCATTTTATAGATTTTCCCCTTTGCCTTCACATATGTTATATGAAGAAATTGCACATTCAGATGACACTGTCAGAGGTACTTCTGGATAAATTTTAATTATCAGTGCTATACTTTACAAAAGTTCTGTGACATTTCAAAGTTCTCATGAATTGACAGCAAAATTACTCCTGGAGTAGGAAATTCATAAAATGACAAAAAATATATAAAACATTTTGACTAGAAAACTAAAATGAATTCTAATATCAGCACAGCCATCCACAGACTGTGATGATTGGTTGAGATAAAATTGATGGATGTAGGAGTGTTTCACTGAAGGTAACTTTAAAAATATGTATTTTATCTGGTTGTCATACTGCCAAGATTATACAACTATACAGTGGGTCTGTGTTGCAATGTTTTCTTTGCCTTGGGCACACAGTTTGCATGGCATGTATTTATCTAGAGTAGACAATAGTATGTTCATGTCTATTTATAATCCATGCTATTCATTGTTAATGAATTAGTATGAAGCTGATGGACATCCATTCTAACTATAATAGGAGCAGTAGTATTCACCCTATTATAATGTCTAGTGTACTTTCAGATGTTTATGCCACTGCCAATGTTTCCTTTCAGCCAAAAGAAAAAAATATTATAATATAAATCAAAATTATATTGCTGGGGGTTTCTTTCTGAAGGGAAAATTAAACGCAAAATGTTTTAGAATATTTATAAGGTTTTTTTCAAGTAACATAATCAATGAGTTAACCTCATTTTTAGCTATCTAATTGCTTTCTCTTATTTAACCCCAAATAATATAAAACTATGCTTTCCTTAAATTGTCCTCTGTTGCCTGGCTGGTATAGCTCAGCGGATTGAACGCCGGCCTGTGAACCACACTATCGTGGTTCTATTCCCAGTCAGGGCACATGCCTAGGTCGCAGGCCAGTTCCCAGCAGAGGACACACAAGAGGCAACCATACATTGACATTTCTCGCTTTCTCTCCTTCCCTTCCTCTCTAAAGACAAATAACTAAAATCTTTTTAAAAATTGTCCTCTGTTAACGTTATGTACTATGCTCTGTCTAAAAGAATATTATCAGAAGTTTGTATTGCTTAGTTTGTTTGTAAATACTGAATATCCTCACTGAATAGTTGATCAAAAAAGGTCTCACTACACATGCTACAGCTAATAAAATTTCAGGTGTATTATCTGTCTATCTTTGTAAGTACCCAGTCCTCAAAAATCATATATGACAGTTTTAAAATAATCAATATTTCCACTGTTCATAAGTAGAAACTGATTTTTTGAGTAGTCGCAAAGTTTGTAAAAGTACAGTTGGACATGTTTCATAAATTTAAGAGAAATTGTGCAGAGATAATGAAAACATATTTCAGAGCCCAGAACACCCTTAAAATAGAATATATGAACTCTTTCTGTAAAATATCACAAGTATTCTTTAGATACCTTTTATTTTATACATTTTTATGGATCATGTCACCTTTGATTGCATTCCATAATCTCTAAAAATGAAACTATGTAATATAATACTTCAGAAGACAGTCTGTTCTGAGAGTTTATTTTTAAGACCCTTACTGCAAAAATTGAAGTAAGTGAAATACTGAGTCATGGACTTGGTTATGCTGCCTTACGGATGGCTAGAGACACTTGGACAGGGCAGGTACCATGTTAATCTGGCAACATTTTTTCCAGTATGTTTTAGGTTGATGGAACTCAGGTAGTCATTGCCCAGCTATCCACATGCAGGGAACAGTGGCCCATCCAAGATCAATACCTACGAGTGCATAGACATGATTTGAGCTTTGATGGCCTGGAAAAAATAAGAGATGCATTCTTTCCCCCTTTCTTTTAAGTGCAGCGATTGAACGAAGAGGAACAAAACATTCTTTATGGTTAATGTGAATGCTCTCAATGCAAACTTCACTCCAAAATAACAGTTCAGTTGAATTGGACCAAAGGAAATGTTCCCAAACTAAACTATTTTCTTTGTTCTCTGGTCTCCTTTCTTTATTTCTACAATGTTGGCATTAAGGTGATGGACACAGAAATATTAGCCTGAGGACAGCCAGTGTTTTCTCTTAGGAATCTGGAGAGGGTAGAAAAGATACATATAGATTTAAACTTTAGTAAATGAGTTGACTAACTAAACCTTAAAAATGTGAATGGACAAACAAGGTAACATTAAAAATAGAGACAGTGATGAAGATGAGAGAGAGAGGAGAGAGACAGAGACACAGAGGGAGAGATGGGTATAGGTGCAGGATGTGAAATGCACCACGTAGTCCTCTGGACCAAACTCCATTGTTTTTAACACCATGTTAATACTGATATTACTCCATTCACTACTGTCACCTTTCATTGTAAAGATGAATTATCACAAATTATTTATCCATTTTTAACAGCTGACATTCAGTTTTCCCAAGGATTTTCTTAATAGACAAGGCTCCTATTAATATTCTTGGACACATATCCTAATTATTCATGTGCAAATATCTTTTTTAAGGAATATGCCTAAGTAAAGAATTGCTGAGCTGTATAGTATATATGTGGAATAATTTAAATTATCAAGATAATAACAATTATTTTCTAATGTGACTGAACCATAGTGACCATAAAAATTTAATATTAATGTAGTCGTATGTATTCTTTAATGGTTAGCACGTTTATTTTAATTTAAGGACTCATTTTCTAGCTGTGGCATTTTGCATTTTCCCAAAATGAGCACAAGAAGAAGTCCCTTCCCACATATTCTTCTGTAATGTGATCTCAACCTACTCCTATCTTAAGGTGGAATATAATTCTCTTGCCCTTTAATCTAGTTGATCTTGGTGACATTCTGAACAGAAGTGACATTCTGCAACTGCTGTGGGTAGGACACAGAATGCATCTCTTGGAATGTGTTCCTCTTGGGATACTAACTTTCAGATCCCAGCCATCAAGTTCTGAGAAGCTCAACCCACAGTGAGAGGCCTCCTATATATGTCCTAAAAGATAGCTTCTACTAACTCACTACTAAAGTCAGAACTGGCTGCTGTTCAGGTCAGCAAGCCAACTTGAGTGTCCAGCCATGCCAAGCCTTCAGAGTGCAGAAATGCCTAACCCATCCAAGTATGTGCCCATTCACTGTATCCACATAGGACAGTTCAAGTGAGAACTACCCAGTTGTGGAAGATAATAATGAATTGCTATTTTAAATCACTAAGGTTTGGAGTAGTTTCTTATCTATCAATAGATAACTGGACTATTACCCTGAGTACAAAAAATAATTTGCTTTATATTCTTCTAACTGTTGACTTTTCAAAAATATTAATATCCAAATGTTTAATTCAATTGAAGTTAATTTTTGTGTATGGTGAAGTTAAAGACCTGATTTTATACCCTTCACAAGATTATAAAACTTGTTATTTTTATTTTTAAATAGTTCTTGTTTCTCAAATCTTTTAACTTGATTAGGGTTCATAGATTCTTTGACTTACAGGTTTTTTAAAAAAAAACCCATGGGCAATTTCCAAAATGTAATTTGTTATACATAAAGCATCTAAGATTACTCATTATGAGTTAAATTAATAAGTTACTAAAGTGGCTTAGAATAATGGTTAAATACAACCTCTTAAGGTCAAGTAAATTAAATTCAAATCTCATGCTCGCAAATTGACTGAACTTTTTTATCTCCTGAAAGGAAACAACTAAACTCATATTTCAGCATTTTTTTGTGGTAATTAAATCAAATAATAACATTAAATTACTTAACATTAGAGCCTCGCATAAATTAAATTCTCAGTAAATGGCATCTTTCTTAGCCTACAAAAGGTAGAAAAAAAATGATTTGTGAGAAAATGTCTCAAATGAGAATTTCTACCTTTTTACCTGATGCTTTTTATAAGTACAACCTCTCATTTTCAGGAAAGATTTCGGGGTGAAAATGTCTATCTTACTATATGAGACTAACTGTGTTTCTAAACCCCTTTCTAGACACCATATGTGATGTTTGTAATTGCATTTGTATTTTTAAATTATGAAACTAAACATGTTCTTCTGAGAAAATACTTTTTTATAAAGAATAAGAATTAAAAATAGTGTGTGTGTTTTGAAAAACTTCCCTTTTCTTTTGTATCCACAGTAGTAACTATATAGCCTTTGTTGTTTTTTTGGCAGTGGTTTGACTTACAGTTATGCTTAATCTGTTTATATATGTAAAGATATTATATGAAAAATACTACTTTCCTCAGGATCTCATATTCTGTTATAAAAAGTTCTGTTATGTATAATAAAGTATTTTCTGGGGTATAATTCTTTATTTATTCATTAATGTAAAACTACTACATTTTTTTATTTTTTTAGAACAGTTTGAGGTTTATAAAAACGTTGATCATAAAGTACAGAGAATTCCCAATAAGCCCTCACCACCCTACCCAATGCACATAGTTTCCCTTATTTTTAACATCTGGATTTAGTGTGGGTACATTTGTCACAACCGATGAGGCAATAGTGATTGATACATCATTATTAACTAATGCCCAAAGTTCATATTTAGAATCATTTTCTATGGTAAATTCTATAGGTTTTGACAAATATTTAATGACATGTATGCACATTACAGTATCATACTGATTAGATTCACTGCCCTAAAAATCCCATGTGGTTCACCTATTCATTTCTCCTTCCACCCAAAACACAACCAACCACTGGTCTTTTTAGTCTCTATGGTTGTGCCTTTTCCAGAATGCCATAGAGGTGGAATCATATAGTTTACAACATTTTAAGCAAGGCTTCCTTCAATGAACAATATGAATTTTAGGTTCCTGTATATTTTCTATAGCCTGATAATACTGTTTTTATTTTTTTTATTTTTATTTTTTTTATCACTGAATGGTAATGCATTGTATGGATATTCCATGGTTTGTCTCTCCAGGCACCTGTAGAAGAATATCTTGGTTGTTTCTAAATTTTGGCAGTTCTTTCTTTTTCTTTTAAGATATTATTTATTTATTTTTAGACAGAGGGGAAGGGAGGAAGAAAGAGAGGAAGAAAAATATTAGTGTAAGTGTGAAACAGATCAGTTGCCTTTCCCCCGGGGACAAACCTGGCAACCTGGGCATTTCCTTGACCAGGAAACAAACCAGGGACTTTTGTTCTGAGGGACGATGCCCAACCAACTGAGCCACACCAGTTAGGGCCAAACTTTGGTAGTTCTGAAGAAAGTTTTTATAAATACTCATGTGCAGCTTTTGTGTAAATATATTTTTTCAACATGTTTGTGTAAATACCAAGAAGTATAATTTCTGGATTACATGGTAATAGTATGCTTTTAGCTTTGTAAGAAATTGCTGGACTGCCATCCAAGTTCCTGCTGCCCCAAATCTTCACCAGCGGTTGGTTGGGTCAGTGTTTTGGATTTTAGTCATTTTAATAGGTATATATAATGGAATAACATTGCTGTTTTAATTTACAATTCTTTAATGTCATAGGATAATGAACATTATTCCACTGCTTATTTGCCATCCTTACATCTTTTAGATGAGGCATTCATTCATACCTTTTACTCATTTATTAACTGGGTTTCTTGTTTTCTCATTGCTGAGTTTTAATGGTTCCTTTTATATTTTGGACACCAGTCTTTTACCCTAGATACAGTTTGGCAAAGATTTTCTTACAGTCTGCAAGTTGTGTTTTCATTCTCTTAATAGTGTCTTTCGTAGAGAAAAGTTTTCAATTTTATGAAGTCCAACTTACTTTTATTTCATAAAGGTAATGAATGATAATGGGAAATACAATAAAATAAGGTAAACAAATAAATAACAAAAAATAAATTGTGCTTTTGATGTTTTATCTAAAAACTCATCAACAAACTCATGTCACCTAGATTTTCTTTGTTATCTTCTAAGAGTTTTGTAGGTTTGCATTGCACATTTAGGTGTATTAGCCATTTTGAATTAACTGCGATGTGTTCAGTTTATGTCTAGATATTTTTTTCTTTTTGCATATGGAGATCCAATTGTTTTAGCATTATGTGTTTGTAAAGACATCTTTTCACCATCAAATGGTCAGTGGGCTATATTTGGGTTGGTCTATTTCTGGGCTCTTTATTCTGTTCTATTGACCTATTTGTCTATTGTTTCAAGAATACCATACTCTCTTGATTACTGTAGCTGTATAGTAAGTCTCAAATTTGAGTAATGTTAGTTTTAAGACTTTGTTCTTGCCCTTCAAGATCTTGTTGACTCTTCTGAATCTTTTGCCTTTACATGTGAACTGCAGAAACAGTTTATCAAAATTGATGAAATCACTTAATGATGCATTTCTCAGAATGTATCCCTATCATTAAGCAGGTACATAAGTGTTTTTTATCTTTGGATGAGTTTTGGCAGATTGTGTCTTCCAAGAAGTAGGTCCATATAACATAGGTTATCAGATTTGTGGGCATAAAATTCTGTTCAAAGTGTTCCTTTGTTACCCTTTTAATATCCATGGAATCAGTGGTACTGAACATTAATTTATTACTGGCATTAGTAATTTGTGCCTTCTCTTGTTTTTTTAGGATAGTTTATAATTTTTTAATTTAATTTAATTCAAATGTTTTTAATATTGTCAAATTACTAGCTCTGGCTGTGTTCATTTTTTCTATTGGTTTACTGTTTCCAATTGTATTCCAAATTTTATTATTTCTTTTTTAAAGTTTTTCATTGTTCAATTAAATTTGTTCCCATTACCCTCTGCTACCCTACCCATTTCTTTTTTAATTGCTTACTTTGTTTTTATTTAATATTTATTATATTTTCATTACTATTTAGTCCCTTTATACCACCCTCTGCCTAGCAATCACCACACTGTTGTCCATGTCCATGAATCCTTTTTCCTTTTTGCTCAGTCTCTCTGCCCTCAATTCCTAATCTCCCTCCCCACCATCTGCTTAATTTGAATTTAATTTGCTCTTTCATTTTCTAGTTTCCTAAACTGAAAGCTTATATGATTATTTAGATCTTATTTTAAAATATATGCATTTATATGTATGAGTATGTCTCTATCTTGCTTGTTAGCTAATTTTGTTCATTATATTCCTGACTCTAATTTATTTCTGCTTTGATCTTTATTGCTTCCTTTCTTCTACTCACTTTGGGATTTGTTTGTTGTTTTTTCCAAGTTCCTTTAAGTGTAAGCTTAGATTGTTTATTTGAGCTTTTTCTTGTTTCTTGAAAGAGGCCTGAAATGCTATGAATTTTCCTCTTAGGATTGCTTTCCCTATGGCCCACAGATTTCGGGTTGTTGTCTTCTCATTTTCATTTGTTTCAAGGTATGTTTTAATTTCTCCTTCATCTCATTGTTGACCTGTTCTTTGTTGAATAAAGTGTTATTTAATTTCAATGCCTTTGTATATTTTTCAGTTTTCTTCTTGTAGGCTGATTTCCAGTTTCATAGCATTGTGGTCAGAGAAGATGCTTGATATCATTTCAATCTTCTTAAATTTATTAAGACTTGTTTTGTGTCATAACATTTGCTCTATCTTAGAAAACATTCCATGTGTGCTTAGAAATTATATAGATTCTGCTGTTTGCGGATGAAATGCTCTGAAGATATTAACTAAATCCATTTGATGTAGTGTGTCATTTAAGGCTGCTGTCTCCTTGTTGATTTTATGTCTGGAAGATCTATCCACAAAGTCAATGGGGTGTTAAAGTCCCTTACTATGACTAGTATTTCTGTCCATCTCTCCCCATGTGCCCATCGAGATTTGCCTTACATATTTAGGTGCTCCCATGTTAGGCGCATAAATGTTAACTAGGGTTATGTCCTCTTATTGGGTTGTTCTCTTTATTATTATGTAGTGTCCTTATTTGACTCTTACTATAGCTTTTATTTTAAATTCTATTTTGTCAGATATAAGTATTGCTACCCAAGCTTTTTTCCCTTTCTATTTGAATGAAATATCTTTTTCCACCCCTTTACTCATTATAGTTTGTGTTTATCTTTCTATCTGAGATGTGTCTCTGGAAAGCAGCATATACACAGGTATTGTTTTTTATCCATTCAGCTACTTATCTCTTTTGATTGCAGCATTTAAGCCATTTACATTTAAGGTGATTATTTACAGATATTTATTGTCATTGTATTTTTAATTATAACTTTTTGTTTCTTTTCCTTTCTCCTTTTCTTCTTCTTCTCAAAGCAAGCCCTTGAACATTTATTGCAGTACTGGTTTGGTGTTATTTTTTTTCTTGACTGGGAAGTACCTTATTTCTCCTTTGATTTTCAGTAATAGCCTTCTGAAATTTTCCTGCCTAAGTTCTCCTCTAAGACTTTTATTGTTGCAACTTATATTTAACCTTTTATCCATCTTGAGTTTATAGTTTATTTTTGTGTATGGTGTAAGTTGGTGATCAAGAGTCCATTTTTACATATAGTCTAGAGCAACATAAAAGAAAGAATAAACAAATGGGACTTCATCAAACTAAAAAGCTTCTGCATGGCTAAAGAAAATATCAGCAAAATGAAAAGGGAGCCAGATATATGGGAAAATATATTTGCAAATGATACCTCAGACATAGGCATGATCTCCAAAACATAAAAAGAACTTACACAACTCCACTCCAGGAAGACAAACAACCCAATTAAAAAATGGGCAAAGCACTTGACCAGACACTTTTCCAAGGAGGACACACAGAAGCCCTAGAGACATATGAAAAGATGCTAAGCATCACTAGCCATCAGAGAAATGAAAATTAACACCACAATGAGGTAACACTCTACCCTGATAAGAATGGCCACCATAAACAAATCAACAAACAACAAATGTTGCAAAGAATGTGGAGAAAAAAGAACCCTAGTACAATGTTGATGAGAATGCAGACTGATGCAGCCACTGAGGAAAACAGTTTAGAATTTTCTCAGAAAACTAAAAAGGGAACTGCCTTTTGACCCAGCAATTCCAATGCTGGGATTATACCCTAAGAATCCTGAAACACCAATGCAAAAGAACCTGTGCACCCCACTTTTCATAGTAGCACAATATACAATAGCCAAGTACTGGAAGCAACTTAGGTGCCAATCAGTAAATGAATGGATAAAAAAAACTGGTACATTTACACAATGGAATACTATGCAGCAGAAAGAAAGGAGCTCCTACCCTTTGCAACAGCATGGATGGATCTGGAGAGCATTATGCTAAGTGAAATGAACCAGGTTTTGAAAGACAAATACCATATGATCTCATCTATAAGTTGAACCTGATCAATAAAACAAACAAGCGAGCAAAATATACCCAGAGATACTGAAATAAAGAACAAACTGACAGTAACCAGAGGGGCAAGGGGAGAGGGATAATGGGGGAAAATAAGAGAAAGTCCATCAAGGAACTTGAATAAAGGACACATGGACAAAGCCAAAGGGGGTAGGATTGAGGGTAGAAGGACAGGATGGTTGGGGCAGCAGGGAGCGGTGGGGAGAAGATGGAGACAACTTTATCTGAACAATAAAAAAATTTTCTACTGAGTACTTTTTTCTTTTTTGCATTCCATAAATTTTGATAAGTTGTGTTTTCATTTATATAAAATATTTTAAGATATCTTTTGCTCTGGCTGGTGTAGCTCAGTGGATTGAGCTTGGGCCTGTGAGTCACATGATCACAGTTAGATTCCCAGTCAGGGCACATGCCTGGGTTGCAGGCCAGTTCCCAGCAGGGGACTCACAAGAGGCAACCATATGTTGATATTTCTCTCCTTCTCTCTCCTTCCCTCCCTCTCTAAAAAAAAGACAAATAAATAAAATCTTTAAAAAATAAAAATAAAATATTTTAAGTTATTTTTTGAGGCTTCTTCTTTGTCTTTTATGCTATTTAAAAGTATTAACACCCAGTTATTTTGTTGTTTTTATCAGTCTTATTTAAATGACTTATTTTGTTTCTTTTTGTGTGTATGTGTTTTCTGCTCTTTACTGCTTCCTTTTTAAAATTGTGCATTTTTAAAGGTTTGTTATTATGGTATATCACTTGGAATGATTTCTGGATGTTTAACTATACTTGCATTCCTAGAATTAATCCCACTTAAGTATCATGTCGTATGATACTTTAAGCATGTTGCTGGGTTCACTTGCAATGTTTTGTTGAGAATTTTTGCATATATGATGATTGGGGTTATAATTATGCATTCAGCATGAATCTATTTTTCTCTCTTTTAGCATATCTATTGTATTTTTAAGTTTAAAAAATGTTTTTACATAGAATTTGTAACATGTTAACAACTAGTCTGAATCCACTTTCAAATGGCATTATACCAACTTCATTATAGTGCAAGTGCCATACTTTAAACCTTTCTTATAGCATTACTGTTATTCATTTTACTTATTCATGACCTGTAATTATTGGTTATATTATTACTATTACTATTTATTGTAAACTGTTATTTGCAAGGTAAATTAAGAATAAGAATATAAACATTTCTTCAATTCAAATATAAGTATACCTTCACATGTTCCTTTTCTAGTATTCTTCCTGTTTATCCAGCTTTGAGTTTCTAACCTATATTATTTTCCTTCCCTCTAAAGAACTTCTTTAACATTTCTTGCAAGGTAGGTTTACAAACAATAAGTTTCCCCAATTTCTGTTTGTCTGAGAAAGTCTCTATTTTTCTTTTACTTTTGGAGGATAATTTCACTGGGTACAGAATTCTAGGCAGGTAGTATTTTTTTCTTTCAAGACCTTAAACATTTTATTCCATTCTCTTCTTTGCACTAAAGAAAAGTCTTTTTATCCTTGTTCTTCTTATTCATGTTTTCTCCCTTGTGCTTCTTTCAAATTTTTCCTAATCTTTGATATTCTGCAGATTTAATATGGTATGCCTAATTATAGGTTTGAGGGGGTGTTTTTTATCCGACCTGGTGTTTACTGACCCTCCTGGATCTTTCCTTTGGTGTCAGTCATTAATTTTGGAAAATGTTTTGCCATTGTAACCTAGTTCTATTCCCTCTTTATTCTACTTCTGGAATTCATATTAACATATGTTGCATCTTTTGTTGTTGTCCCATAGTTCTTGGATATTTTGTTCTATATATTTTTTATCTTTGCATTTCAGTAATAGCAATTTATATGAACATCTCTTCAAGCTTAATGATTCTTTTCTTGGTCTTACCCAGTCTAATTTGAGCACGTCAAATTTTCATTACAGTGTTTATGATTTCTATCATTTCCTTTAGGTTCTTTCTAGTTTCCATATCTCTGCTTAATTTACCCATATGTTCTTTTTTGTTGTCTACTTTTTTGTTTTGAGACTTTGTATATATTAATTGTAGCTGTTTTAAACTTCCATTTTTTAGTTATTTAGTGCCATTCAATTACAGTTGTCCTTATTTTGCTCCCATTACTCTCCCCTGCCCTACTTACTTTCCATCTACCACATTCAATCCTCCTCCCCATTGTTGTTGTCCACGTGTCCTTTATACATATTTCTTGATTTGACCCTTCTCCTACTTTCCCTGTTATTCTCTTCCTTTCTTCCCTCTGGTCACTGTCAGTCAGTTCTTTATTTCCATGTCTTGGGTTCCACTTTGCTTGCTTGTATGTTTTGTTGATTAAGTTACACTTATAGGTGAGATCACATGGTATTTGTCTTTCAAAACCTGGCTTATTTCACTTAGCATAATGCTCTCCAGATCCATCTATGTTATCGTGAAAGGTAAGAGTTCCTTCTTCCTTTTTGCTGCATGATATACCATTGTGTAAATGTACCATAGTTTTTTTTATCCACTTATTTACTGATGGGTATCTTGGTTGCTGCCAGCACTTGGCTATTGTAAGCTGTGCTGCTATGAACAGTGGGGTGCACAAGTTCTTTTGAATTGGTGTTTCAGGATTCTTACTGTGTAATCCCAGCAGTGAAATTGATAGTTCCAAAGCCTCCATCATATCCAAATCTTGTTCTGATGATTATTTTTTTCTTCACACTGAATTTTTAGTCTTTTCATATGTCTTGTAATATCTTTTGTTGAAAGCCAGACATGGTGTATCAGTTAAAAGGAACAGAGATATATGGGCCTTCAGCATGAGGTTTTGTGTCTGGCTCAGAGTTAAACTGTGTTCATTATTTGCTACAACTGTGGTATCAGAAGCTAACATTTTCTGTAGTGTCCTTGTTTTATATTCCATTTGCCTTTGAATTTCTATACAGATTTCTTAAATGTTGTCTGAGATGTTCAGTTTTTTTCAGTTACGTTCCCTCTTATTACATATCACCTATATACAGGTGATGACAAGGTGTGGTAGTGGGAGACAAATGTTCTACAGTTGTATAATTAGACCTCATTCTTTTAGTGATTTTGTGTCCGTGGTCTGTGACCTCCAGAAGTGCTTCTCCAATTTGTTTTATTTTGTTTTATCTCTTTCATGAGACCAGAGGGCCAGAGAGGCAGCTGGAGTTGGGTATTTCCTTGCCCTTCAAGAAACCAGAAGCTGCTAGAATTGTGTATTTTTCTTCACATAGATAGTTGGGCTCTTGTAAGACCCCGTCAGTTAGGTTTTGGAACAATATTTTCCCTATTGGGAAGGCCTTGTTGAGAACATAATGTGTTTGGCATATTTAAAAATAGCTAATTTTATCTTCTGCCTCCTGGAAGAAAAAGGGTATTTTTCACTGATTTTCACTGTGAAAAACTGGTAGAACTCCTACCAGAGTAAATTTCAGAAAATGTTGGGGCTCCCTGTTACAGGTTTCCTTATGGAATTTTCATTCTCAATCTTGTGCACACTGAGCCTCCAATAAATCACCAATTGAATTGTATCTTCTTAACCCTGTACTAACACTTGCCATGGTTCCTACTCTGGTAACCTCTGGCGAGCTGTGAGTCTGCGTACAGGTTTATCTGTTTCTCCAAGGTAGGTTGAGGCAAGCCGTTTGCCATGTTATCCCTTTCTTCTAAATGATCTAAGAGGAGTTATTGGATTTTAGTTTAGTTTTTTCCTTTTGTGAAATGAGGTATTCCAAGATCCTTACATCCCATACCAGAGACTAGCACACTTCTATACTATTTGAAAAGTTTTTATTTTTAGATGTTATAGTTTCATGTGCAATTGTAATAAATGGTGCAGAGATATCCTGCATACTTTTTCCCTGCTTCCTTCAATAAGAACATCTTGCAAATCTACAGTATAAATTCACTGTCAGGATACTGACATTGATATGAGCTACTGCTCTTATTTACATTTCCTCAGTTTTATTTGTACCAATTTGTATTTGTGTGTCTATGTTTACCTCCATGCAATTTTATTGCAAGTGTAGGTTAGTGTAGCCACCAGTCTAGTCAAGTTAAAGAACAGTAAGTATTTCCAACACAAGAATTCCTCTTATTACCCTTTAATAACCACATCTATTTTCCTCCACCATATTCCATTTTAACCCCTGTAAACTACTAGTTTCCATTACTAGAGTTGCTGCACTGTTTTGATGCACTGAATTTGTATTTTGTGTGCAAGTTCAACAACACTAGAATACTGGTAAGCAAATTCTCCTTCCCTACTATATTTTATAAAAAACAAAATGAAATGAAATTTTCTTATATTTCACTATATATTTCTTATATAGATCTGAAAGTAAATCATTTACTTCAAACTAGAATGCAATCTCACTACTCATATCTGAGATATGATTCCTGACATGAAAGTCAGCTGATGCCATTTGTTGTCATGGAATTCCTTCTCCTGTCAATGAATATAGAATTCTAACAGTCAGAGAAGATACTAGTTAATGTCAAAATGGCCTCTCCCTATGTGGTTAACAGAATAATACCCCTGTTATATGTCTGCCTTAAACAGAAGGCCACTTTCACTCTTTATAAATGAATCAAGGTGAGAGTGGTTTTGGATGAGTGATTCTGTAGCTGAAGGATTCAGAGAACACAAGTTAGAAATGGGTAATGCTGGGGGCTGTAATGCACTGGTATTTTCTTTACTGGATTCCCATTTTATTAATGTACATATAATTTAATATTACTATGTAAAATTATCACTTTTTGATTTCACATAAGTTATATCATTCTTCCTCTGATTTTCCTTAATTTATATATTCATGCTTCTTTATATATTATTAAAATATTTAATATATTACCTTAATTGGAGACAGTAAACTAGTTCATGCAGCATTTTGCAAAAATAAATGAATAAATCTGAGTGATCTCATGCATAGATTTGGTGCTGAATTGATCTTTGTATTGATTATCTGTTCCACTTTGAAATTATACAAAGTTCCAATTAAAAGCAGGGAAGAATCAGGTCTTTCAAAATATGCACATCAGATGAATACTTTATTTAGGGAATTTCTGCTTTTTGAACATATCCAGTTATATGTTCCAAGAATAGACATAGATATTACAGAGACAATCTGCTTTTAAAATGTACTCAGTAACTATTCACTAATTCTTTCCTCAGAGAGCTTAGTCTGCTAAATATGATTCCACATATTCTTTTGCATGCACTGATTGAATGCCAGAACAAGACTCCAAAGATACTGTAATTTAAATACCTGAGGATCCTGAAAGAGATGATTCAATCAATATCTGTAACACAGAGACTTAGCAACTGAAATGTATTTGATATAAAGCAATTGTGGAGTATTTGAGTTTGAACAATTATTTTGATTCCAACAATATTATATTTATGTCAATATATCTACTTATCTTTCTATGATATATTTGTGAGACAGAAAGAGAGAGAGACAAAATTCCCACATACACCAAATTTCAATTGATTTTAATAAGCATAGGAGAGTGTCATGGGTAGCTTCTTTTTCACAAGACATTTTATCTTGAGAAAAAATGTCATTTTGAAGTAGAAATATTACAAACCATCACGTCATGAATACAACTGTCCCTGATCTTCTTTCACTTAGAAAAAATGTCAGTAACAAAGTTATATGTGTACCTATGCTACAGGAACAAGTTGGAGTAGCTGGTGAAGGTATTTCTTTATCTGATAGTTCTCATTGCAGTTGCAAAATTTCTCTTTTAGGGGCTTAGGTGAATCTTCATGGGCCAACTCACAAAGGCATTTAAAGTGAAAAATAAAGTCTGTTAAAGGTAAGCATGTGATGAGTCTCATCTCCCCTGCCCTTATGTGGGTGATTGAAATAATTACTTCCAGGCAGATCATTGCACCGAGCACAGTTGGCACTCGGGCGTCAGCCAGGTGTTAGACGTGATAGGAAATGTGCTGCCTGATTAGACAGACTGGAATCCAAGTGCAAAACATTTTCTTTTAAATGAGACCAGGGGCGGGAATTTAAAGATGCTGTTTAATTTTTCATCGGCGGCCAATGCATGCCAGTGTTTCAGGATGATTTTGTTAATCACATGGGACTATTCACTGCATGCGGCACTGAAAGGATAGAGAAATGTTTTTCTCAAACAAGGCAAACACTGTCCAACTCAGTTCCATTTCAATCAGTTCAGTTGAGGATTTTTTTTATTCTCTTGGTTTAGTTCCTCTTATGATTGCATAAGCACATTTTGCTTTGTTTTGTTTCTATTTGTGGCAAAATCTTCTTTGCAGGCATCCTAAGATTTTCATTTCACTGAACCCTTTTTTTTTTATTGTGATAATTCAGTCTCACTCTGGGCCATATGGATGCTCTGGAAGCTTTATTGCTCCCAGAGAGCTGGAACACAGAGTTCTTAGCCAAAAGCGTGGAAACCTTTTCCCAAAATATAGATCATGTACATGAGATTGTTTAACTTGCATTCTTATTAATTTTAATCATTTAAACATTTCCATAGGTGTATTGCATCAGATGGAGAGTACTTTGAAGGTGACTGAAGTTTAAACATGTAAGAATAAATACACAATTTTTATAAATACATTTTGGTTTTTGTGACCTCCCTTCATATTTTCGACCCTTGATACATATGCATAATTCATTAATAGGAATAATAGACAGCATTTACTGAGAATTTGCAAAGGACCAAGCACTATGCCAAGGATTTTATATTTATTCTAACATCATTTAAATATTATAAAAATTTTTCAAAATATTATTGTTATCTTCACTATTTTAGAGTGAGTAAGTCTTGCCTACCAAAGCTGCATAAGCCACTCTTGGTCATGGAGCATAAAAGTGGAGGAACTAGGAATATTTCTAAAATTGAAATCTATGGTCTTAATCACTCTGATGGATACATCAGTTCTCTAGAGTGGTTCTCAAGTCTGTTTCAGACAATTCATCAATTAAAAATTATTTTCATAATAATATTGGCATTCTTTGTTTATTGGATCCCGACTTTCATGCAAGACGTTTATTGGTATGGTTGCAGATACTGTATTACCGCTAACCTTTAAGAAACTACTAACAATCAAGTTTTAAAGCAAAAATAAAGAGGAATATTCCAATCATCTTAAAAGGCTATTAGAATACTCCTCCTTTTTTCTACTATATATCTGTGTGAAGCCAGGTTTTCTTAATGTACTTCAAACAAAACGACATATCACAACGGACTGAGTAGAGAAACAGGCATAAAAATTTACCTGTAGTCTGTGCAATTTTACATTTAGAGACCTGGAAAAAACATAACTCTCCTTCTTACATTTTCACTTGTTTTGGAAAATGTAGTTAAATTGTGTTTAAATGTTACTTATATTAGCATGTAATGAATTTATTATTGTTATTAAATGAACTAATAACTCAATATTTTATCTTATTTTTAAATTTATTGAGGTGACATTAGTTACTAAGAATATATAGGTTTCACGGGTACGATTCTATGATATATCATTTGTATATTCCATTTTGTGCCCATCACCCATAGTAAAATCTTCTTCGAATAACAAAATATTTTAAATATACAGATATTTTAATTTTGAATACCTTAAATATTGGTAAGTAAAACAAACATAAAGATCTCTAAAATTTAAATTCCAGCTACAACATATGTAATCAATTTTTGTATATCCACCTTCTTTGAAAGAATAAAATGGTAAATGACTATTGAAACCCAGTTAATGATGTGCATTTTGAATTGTTTAACACTAGTGTTGTAAGGGAAGAAAATTCTCCTCTACCCTTTTTGGGTCTATGGCTGAACCTATGAATTAAACTGACATAAGACAGATTAACAGGTGAAAAATCATACAAAGTTTATTGAATTTGCATAATGGCCTTCAAAAGAGAATGAAGACTCCAGAAAGTGACCAAAGCGGCAAACTTTAATATCTTTTAGACAAAAAAAAACATAAATATTTCAAGAACTAACCAGAATAAGAGGTTTGGGCTATGAGTAGTAAATGGTGGAGAAGCAACAAGGTTTATTTATACACCTTCTTGGCCCAAGTTCTCCCCATCCTTCCCTTGTGATAAGATGTCTCTCCTCCTTCTGGTACAGGGAAGGTACTTTCCACATAGGAGATTTACCTCCTGCTTTCTGTGCATTTTCTTTGCCAACCCAAGAATTTCAGAAAAGTAGGGCAACCTTCTTGTTTCTCTTGTTTTCTTGAACTTCTTTAGTTTAGGATATTCAATATGCTAAGGTGTCATATTTTGGAGTAGTATATCATGAACCTCATGAGTGTATTGATGACAGCATATTATGTATTACTTCGATATATTCATCAAAACTACAGTAAAGATTGACAGAGGCCTATAGGAGAGGTGAGTAAATGGAAATCTATATCATAAAATAAGGGTAAAAATTAATAGTAGAACCTAAGTAGTGGGAATATAAATATTTATTGTACACTTCTTTTACTCCCATTTGTTCTTAAATAGGTACTGTAAACTCCATGGTGGCAATGAAACATATTTCTTTCTGTTTTCCTGAGAGAACATAGAATAGTGCTTTTTTCTTGAAAATAAGTAATTGTCCTCCAGATCATTTTATAAACCATTTGTATAAGCAGAAACATTGAAATAAAGAACAAACTGACAGTAACCAGAGGTGAAGGGAGATAACAGGGGAAAGAAAGGGAAGGGTTAACAAGGAACATCTATAAAGGACCCATGGACAAAGCCAAATGGGGGAAGAACTGAGGGTGGGAGGTGGGAGTGGGTGGGGGAAAGTGGAGGTGGGAAAACGGAGACAACTGTACTTGAACAACAATAGAAAAGGGGGAAAATAAGAATAAATAAACATAAATAAGAAAAGAAAAGATAAACCATCCATTGGTTTAGTTCTATTTTCTATACATGTTTTATAAACGTTGTGCAGTAAATGGTCTGATGTCAATTGTTTGATTAAGAGTCTAGGACCTGCAAGAACTTCTTCACTATCCTTTAAGAGTTACTAGGTAGCAGTTATTCTGAAAGAGGAGTCGGGATGTTATGGTTACGCTTCCATGATATCTGTTGAGCACTCTGGAAGTCTTCATGACAACCCTGATTATTTTCCAATGAAAATGCATCATTTCATGTTATTCTGACATTCTTTTCAAATACACAATTATTTTATTTTTCCACAAGCTTAAATTCCATTCAAGTAGATGATGCTGTTTTCCCAATTTAAATTTGCAAACGAGTTAGCATAGTAAGATTTATTATGTAGGACCCTTGGTATTTAGGAGTTCATATTCAGGTCCTGTGTAGGAAGACCACGAGCCAAGGATTAACTCTGACATAACTGTTTTTAGATATGCTGGGTAACAGTTTTCATTTTATTTATGAGCTTCATATTTTAAATTGACGTTTGTGCTGGGCAAAGTGTGAAATTATTTGAGTGTGACCAGACTTATTTATAAATTCAATGTGAAGACTGACACATTTCATATGCTATTTGTATTTTGAATATATTGTAAATGGTACCATTAAAATATCTGAGCTTAAAGAGTGAAAGGGAATGATACAGTTCCAGTTGAGACATAATGTTTAAATGCACACATATTTAAAAAGTTATAAAAGGAAAAGAAGCAATATGAACTACTTATATCAGTGCCTGAAAATATGCAGGAAGCAAAAATAAGACCTGCTAAGGCTGGCATATGAAAAGTACTTCATGAAATGTTAACTTAACACATTGAAATCATATTATAATTAGCACTGGGTAAGCCATGAATGTTCCTAAAAACACCTAGAAGATATGGTTTTTCTCTCTCCCTCTTTGCTCTCTCACTCCTACCCTCATCTTCATATCACATCATTAAGTATAACTTTCTTGACTGAAGACTATGTTCCTAGTGAGTGTATATGTTCTCAAATGACAAAATATTACAACCTCAAATGAATTCTTTCCAGGTGTTTTAGCTCTGAGTTAACTCGGGAAATGTAAGAGTCTAGGGTCTGATTTGTGCTTGACTATCTGTTATTTACCCCGACCTCTTCAATTTACCTGGCCAGCAACAGGTAAAAGGATTGTATATTCAAGAGGTTTAAACAGGTTCATCTTGTTGATTCTCAGGTAGCTAGAGACAGGAATAATAGTATAATTACTTACAATAAAAAAATCTAACCCTGCACACAGAATTTGTTCCTTTTTTAATTCAAAATTTCTGACTCGCATGTAGCATAATTCATTTCCTTTTAGTAAATCAATGTGTCAGTATCATTCTTCTCAAAATAATCCTTCTTCAGAATTCCCCTCTGCATTTAGAAGTGACATACAATAGCAATAATAGCAATAATTAGAGTAACAACAATACCATGTTTTTAGCAATTCAGGATAGAATGATTGACACTGAAGACAATTATTGCTAGCATATAGTAAAGAAAAACTGGTTTGTTGGTAGGTAAAATCATAAGATGCTTGGCAACTGGTGAAATGATGAAATCTGTTACCAAACACATAACTCATTAGAATAAGGGAGTCTGCCATGCTGAGGGTGGCAGCAGAATACTATATACTTGTAATTTTTATGCATATATCATTTATCTCACTACTGAGCACACAGTAGGCACTTAATCAATGCAGTTCATTTTTATCAGCAGTTAATGCAGAATCAGCTTCTGGGAAATGAAGGGCTACAAAATCCTTAAAGAATGAGGAAAGATTTAATATCTGAAAAGAAAAAAAAGACCTGTGAATCAGAAGCAAGCAAGGAAGCTAGAATCAAGTAATATATCAAAAACAAAACCAAGTTCAAGCAGCAGATCAAAAGGTTCGTTAGACAAATAAGAACCAATGGGTGCATATACAGTATAATACAGTGACAGGACAAACTCTGGCCACCTGGTCAAGAATTTCCCATCAGCACATACTGAAAAAAAGTAAGAGTGTAAGATGCTAGCACTAAGAAAGTAGTTTTGATAAGCACTAAGAAAGGAGTGCATGATAAGTAGTCCAAGAGTAATTCTATTCTAATATTTAGATGAACATTTTTAAAGAGTATACAATGACCAAGCCAGAGCTAAGAATGGAAATGAGTTAATAATAGTAGATGATAATGACAACAATACTACTACTACTACTATGTTCTAAAAATTGACCATAAAGTTATAGAATTTACTGTTCTAAATTTTAAATGCAAAGTTTACTTGATCCACTTAGTTGCATGTATAATTGTTATTGTGTAGAATATATTATATAAATTATAAGTTTTAGTAATTATTAATGCAGTTAAATTTATAGTATTTTCTTATTGCCCTGTTAGTAATCCAATATCTTCTATAATTACTATTAGTTTGATCAGATATCCCTGAAATATTTAATTCTAACCATTACTATCATGTTTATCTTACAAACTCACTGTATCCTAACCCTGAGGACTTAGAATTCATTCCAACCAGAAAAAAGAAGATATTACTCAACATATGAGCTCCTATTCCCTTGAATTAGGGAAATTGGGACCAAGGGAGAGGAAAATAGAGCAATGGTAATGTGCAAATGATAAAGCGTAAAGAAGTGGGCTGCCCTTTCTGCATATCAGTCTCTTCTAATGGCCATAAAATGGTTTTTTTTAAAGGCTTACATTATGGAGAATAGATTTTCATGGGTGGCAAGTAGCTCCTCTCTCCCAATTTGTTCATTAAATTAGGGGAAAAAAACACCCAACAATTTACTTCTGGTGTAAATCTTTTTAAAAGCACAAAGCTTTAATTTCATAAAGAGACTTAGACTACCATGTGTTTCTCTAATGTTCTCTATCTTGCCTCTTACTAGAATCCCTCTCATTCTTTACTCTTACCTCATCTCAAAAACATGGCTTTATCATCTTGAACAATCCTGCTTTTCCCTCAGGTTGCATACTCCACTTAACAAAAAAACGTTATTAGCAAAATATTTCATAAAAAACAAACCATGTATTTGTAAGTAAAGTAGGACTACCTTGCTTGTTCTTTAAGCAAGCTTGCCGTGAGCCTCAAAGGCACATGACTAAAAAAAGTTCCTACTTATCATGAGCAGGTAGAAAAGCCAGAAGATTATGAAAACCATTCAGTGTCATTGTAACCACACATAAAGATATGCTCAGTTCCAGACATTTAAAATAATTTTTGACCAACATTGTTTCCATAAAAAAATAAAGAGCTTAATTTATATTTTGTTTTTGTCTTTTTTGCTTGTTTCTTTTTGTTTTGTTTTAATTTTCACAATAATAATAACTCTCATCAAAACTTAAAAAATTATTGCCTATGATTATTTTTTAGGTTTTTTATATTTTAAGAAAAATTTAATTAAATTTACTGGGGTGACACTGGCTAATAAAGTTATATTGGTTTTAAGGGTACAATTCTATGATGCATCACTTGTACATTGCATTGCATGTTTACCTCCCAAAGTCACATCCTCTTCCATCACCATGTACTTGACCCCCCTTTCCCCTCTACTATCCCTGCTCCCATCCCTCTGATACCACCATAGTGTTTGTTTCATTTGCTCATTTGTTGCTTTCAGCTCTATATCTTACATATAAATAAAATTATATGGTTTTTGACTTTTTCTTTCTGATTTTTTTTGCTGAGCATGATATTCTTAAGATCCAGATGTGTTATGTTTAAAAGATTTTATCTCTTTCTGCTCCCGATAGGCAGAAGTGAGTTCCTTACCAACTGATCTGAAAAATAACAGCTGTGGATTCTGTATAAAATAAAAATTAATAATAAGAAGAAACATAAACTACCTAGGGCTCTAGTGACAACAAGTGATCAGATTTTGCAAGGGAAGCATAATGGAACCAGGAATAAGCACAGAGTAAGTGGCTCCAGCCCCAGCCCTGTCTGAAGAAAACCCCAATAAGCAGTTAGTTAGAAGACAGACAAGTAATGTACAGGTAATCCTCCCCCTCTTTTTTTGAGTAAGAGTCACTCCTGAGCTCTTACCTACTCAATACACATGTGGAGGACAAGTTGAAAGCAACTTGCAACAAAATCTTAAAGAACTGAACTGAGATCTGAGCCTCTGACCATCAGATATGACAGTTTGCATTTTGAGTCCAGCCAATTACCAACTGAAATAAGAACATTAATTATTTGGATAGATATAACATAATTGAGAATATCTATAGGATGTAATCACATCTATGATAAAAATCCAAAATTATGCAGCATACTCAAAAATAAATGAAATATTAAATCATAGCACAACATGGATAAACCATAAATGCTATACTAAGTGAAAGAAGCCCAATAAAAAAACTGCTTATTTTATTATTCCACATCTAGAAAACTCATATTTACAGAAGAAACTAACTAAACTGATATATAAATGTTAAAATTACATCAATAAAGTTTATGCATAAATCATTCCATAGAAAAGGAATTAAATAAGGTGTTTCTGTAAATAAATAATAACACTGCAAAATACATTAAACAGTTATTTTAAAATATTACAAAAATTCACAGAATTTGAATCCTCTCCACTTAAAAATATAAACATTTACCATAAATTAAGATTTCTTAATGTTAAATGTTATATATATTAAACTGTAATTATACAGTATATTTAAACATGTGCATTTAGCAATTTGGGGAAATACAGTGTTTTAGTATTTAAACATCTTTTCTCACTATGTATAAAATAAAATGAATTTTAAAGTGTTTTCGTATCAAACCAATTTTGTTTTTTATTATAAAAAATATATACACCTTGGCATAATAATTTCTTTTTTTAAGATTTTATTTATTTATATTTTAGAAAGAAGGAAGGGAGAGGAGGAAGACACAGAAGGAGAGAAATATCAATGTGCAAGAGAAAGAACACTGGCGGCTCCTTGCCCACCACAACCACGGACCTGGCCCACAACCCAGGCGTGTGCCCTGACAGGGAATTGAATGAACCAGCAACCCTTTGGTTTGCAAGAAAACACCCACCCATTGAGCTGCACCAGTCAGGGCTGACATACTAATTTCTAAGAGTAGTCCTAATAAAACTCAAATTTCTACCAATAGAAAGAATAAAATAGTGACAAAGAGAAAATAGAAGTCAAATGAAATAAGAACTAAAACCCTATGGACATTTTAATGATGTTAATTCTTGCTATCCATGAATACAGCATACGCTGCCACTTATTTATATCTTCTTTCATTTCTTAATGGGTCTTAAAATTTTCCAAGTAGAGGTCTCTTACCTCTTTGGTCAAATTATTCCTATGTATTTTTTCTGATGAAATTGTAAATAGGATTATTTTCTTAGTTTCCCCTTTCTGTTACTTCTTTATTGGTATATAAAATTGCAACTGCTATCTGGATATTTATTTTGTATTATGCTACTTTTCTGAATTCATTTATCAGTCCTAGTAGTTATTTACAGGTCTCTATATAGTTGTATATTATATGCAGATACTGACGGTTTTACTTTTTTTATTCCAATTTGGATGTCTTTTCTTTCTTTCTACTGTATGATTTCTGTGGCTTCAAATTTCAGCACTGTTGTTGAACAAGAGCAGTAAAAGTGGACATCCCTGTTTTGTTCTCAGTCTTAAGGGAAATGCCTTTAGCTTTTCTGCATTTTGACTTTTTCTGTGGGCTTGTCATACATGACCTTTATTATGTTGAAGCATGTTCCTCTTATTCCCACTTTGCTTAGAAATTGTATCATGAATGGGTGCTGGATTTTATCAAGTGCTTTTTCTGCATTTATTAATATCATTATACAATTTTTATCCTTCATTTTGTGTACGTGGGGCATCCCATGTATTAATTTGCAGACATTGTACCAGCCTTGTATCCCTGGAATAAATCCTACTTAATCATGGTGTATGATGTTTTTAATGTATTACTAGATCTGGTTTGCTAATATTTTGCTGAGGATTTGAACATCTATGTTCACTGGAGATATTGGCCCATAATTTTCTTTCCATGTAGCATCTTTATTTGGTTTTGGAATTAGAATAACATGAGCCTTGTAAAATGAGTTTGGGAATCTTCCCTCCTCATGAATTTTTTGAAATAATTTGAGAAAGATAGGTGTTAGTTCTTTGAATGTTTGGTAAAATTTACCTGTGAAGCCATCTGGTCCAAGACTTGTTCATTGGGAGTTTTCTGATTATGGCTTCAATTTCATTAGTTGTAATTGGTCTGTGCAGATATTAAGATTTTTCCTGATTTGGTTTTAAAATATTATAATTCTAGGAGTTTATCCAGTTCTCTAGATTGTTCAATTTTTTGGCATAGAGTAGTCCATAATATTTTCTTACAATCCTTTGAATTTCTGTGGTATCAGTTGTTACTTTTCTTCTTTCATTTCTGATTTTATTTGGGTTGTCTATCATTTACTCTTAATTATTCTGGTTAAAAGATTACCTGTTTTGTTTATCTGTTCAAAGAACAAGTTCTTGGTTTCATTGATATTAAGCACTGATGTTTTATTTGTTTAGGCTCTATTTCATTTACTTCTGGTTTGATTTTTATTGTTGCCCTTCTACTCACTTTTGGCTTTGTCTGGTGTTCTTTTTCTAGTACTGTTAAATTTAAAATTACATTGATTATTTGAGATTTTTATTGTTTTTTGCAGTGGGTCTGTAATGCCATGAATTTCCCTCTTAGGATTGGTTTCACTGTGTCCCATATATTCTGGGTCATTGTGTCCTCATTTTTGTTAGTTCCAAGGTACCTTTTTATTTCTCTTTTGATCTCATTGTTGTCCCATTCATTCTTTAGTACTATGTTAATTACCCTCCATGTGTTTCTGTGTTTTCCAGTTTTTGTCTTGTAATCGATTTCTAGTTTCATAGCATTAGGTTTAGAGATGCTTGATATGAATTTAATCTTCTTAAATTTATTGAGATTTGTTTTATGTCCCAACAAGTGGTCAATCCTAGAAAAATATTATTCTGCTGCTTTGGGGTAAAGTGCTCTGAAAATATTAATTCAATCCACCTAGTCAAGTGTGTCATTTAAGGCCATTGTTTCCTTGTTGACTATCTGTCTTGGAGATCCATCCATTGAGATCAATGAGGTGTTAAAATCCTCTACTAAGACTATATTACTGTCAACCTGTACTTTATGTCCAGCAAGATCTGCTGTATATATTTAGGTGCTCATGTGTTGGGTACATAAACATTTAAAAAGGTTATATACTATTGTTGGATGGATCTCTCTCTCATTACATAAAGTCCTTTGTCTTTTATTATAGTCTTTGTTTTAAAATATCTGATATAATATTGCCACCCCAGCTTTTTTTATGTTTCTATTTGTATGAAATATCATTTTCTATAGGAGACCATTCTGCGTGAAGTGGCTCCAGCTCCCAGTGGAAAGCAAGGTCCAATGTACAGGACCCACACCCACAGATAGGGTCCCCCATGGGGAACCAGGCCTGCACTGTACCTAGACTTCTATGACACTTGCTTTTGCTAAAACTCCCTCACCCTGAATCGAGATAGAAAGTGCTTACTGTAACTTCCTAAAGTCTGTGCTAAACCTCCCCAGTATGGAGTGTAACCAGTTCAACCACTTTTCCCTTTGCATTTGCAAATATCCTTCTTCTGTAGTGTGATTAGTGGCATTAGTTCCTTTCTCTTCTGTAAAAGATAATCACCTAAAGCAAACCTGTGCATAGTGAATGAGGACCATCATGTAACATGCCAAGAAATTTTTTAAAAAAGGCCGGTCACAGCAAGGGTAGGGACTTTTTCTCCCCTTAAGAGAAAAGCCGTGTTGTCCCTTTTCCTCCACACAACTCGGTAGTCCCTGTAAATTTTTCAAATCTCATCCACAATGTGACAGACCCCATGAGCCAGGGTTCACATCAATTTTACATTCTTTTCTTTTAGTCTGTGTGTAACATTCATAGTGATGTGGGACTCTTGTAGGCAGATGTATATGAGCATTGTTTTCGTATCCATTTAGCTTCTTTGATTGGAGCATTTAGTCCATTGCACTTATATTAATTACTGCATTTATTGTAATATTAAATTAATATGTATTTATTACCATTTTATTCTGTTAAAAAACTTTTTAAGGGTTTTATTTTATTTTATTTTAGAGATAGGGTAGAGAGGGAGGCTGGGAAGGAAACAGGAAAGTGAGAGAAGCGTCGACTGGTTGCCTCTTTCACACCCACCAATGAAGACCTGGTCAGCAACCCAGGCATTTGCCCTGGATGGGAATCAAACTGGTGACCTTTTGGTTTACAGGCCAGTGCTCAACCCACTTAGTCACACCAGCCATGGCTGCCATTTTATTCTTTAACATTATATTTCTTCTATTATTTTTTGTCTTAAAAAAAGTTTCTTTAACATTTCTTATAATAATGCTTTAGTGGTAATGAACTCCTTTAACTTTCTTTTTTTGTATGGGAGCTCTATACTTCTGCTTCAATTTTAAACAAAAGCCTTGCAGCTTAGAGTACTCTCAGTGTAGGTCCTTGCTTTTCATCACTTTGAATATTTCGTGCTAATCCATATTGACCTAAGATGTTTCAATTTACAAATCAGCTGACAGTAGTATGGATGCCTCTTTTCATGTAACAAACTGTCTTCATGCTTCTTTTGAGATTATCTCTCTGTTTTTAATCTTTGTCATGTTAATTATGATGTGCCTTGCTGTTGGTCTTTTTGAGTCCATCTTTTTGGGGATTCTCTGTGTTCCTAGATTTGTATGTTTTCTTTATTTGCCAGGTACAGACATGTTCAATGGTTATTGCTTCAAACAGGTCTGGTCTTCAATCTCTTGCTCTCTCACTTCTCCTTCTGGTACCCCTATAATGTGGGTGTTGTTACATTTGATATTGTCCCAGAGACCTCTCAAACTATCTTTGTTTAAATTCTTTACTTTTTTGTGCTTTTATTGGGAATTTTCACCTACCTTGTCTTCCAAAGTGCTGGTTAAAACTTCTGCTTCATTTAATCTGAGGCAGATTATTTCTACCATATTCTTCATTTCAGATATTGTATTGTACATTTCTGACTATTTCCTTTTTGATGGTTCCTATGTTTTTTACGCTTACACTCTCTTTGTGTTCTCATTGAATTCATCTATTCTTCCCTTAATTTTCTTGATCGCCCTTATAACTATTGTTTTGACTTCTGTACCTGGTACCTTGCTTGCGTCCATTTCATTTAGTACTTTTTCTGGGAATTTCTCACGCTTTCATTTGTAGCATGTTTCTTTGTGTCTGTCTTCCCATTTTAGTCACATGTCTATATTTATTTCTATGTGTTAGGTAGATCTGCTATGTTTCCGAGTCTTGATATGATGGCCTTATATAGTAGGGGTTTTGTGGAGCTCAGAGCTAGGTGTTCTAGGAATGTCACCTGTGTGAGTATGTGAGTCTTCCTGTTGTCACTGAGTCTTGATTCCTGTTGGCTCATTCATAGGAGGGATATTTTCCTCCAGCTGGCTGACTATGAGGATTGAACCTGACCACAGAGTTTGAGCTACTGTGTTGAGGCTAACCTTACACAGCTGAATTTGGCCCAGCAGTCTCATGCCTGCCAAGATGTTCCTTTAGGTGTACTATTTATGGAGCTAATTAGGTCAGGTTCTGATGTGGTGTGAAGCCTTCCATCAAGTATGTTAGTTTTGGGGACCCTGGGACAAGTCAATGTCATATGCTGCCTGTGACCATTCCTGGACTACATGTTTGGACCTACCAAGGAATCCACAGTTTGTGGCTGCCTCTGCTAAGCCTTGAAGTGTATAGGATGTCCAAGTTGCATACTGAGGCCAGCCTGGGAAAAGACTTGGTACTGGTAACTCAAGATACCTCAATATCCAACTCTGTTTACCAGTTGTTTTTTTATGCCCAGTCACTGAAAGAACTTCTGGCAGTATGCAAGTCATATGAGCAGGTTCTCAGTAAGTCAACAGGTAGGGGTGAAGGTTGTTCACAGATTCAAACTTGGTACAAGTGCTGAAGTGTGGCCACTCAACAAAAGTCTCACAGAAGGCCAAGGCCAACCACCGCCCACCTGGGGCCTGCAAACCTTCATAGTGGGTGGTGGGGAGGGGTCTCAAAGAATTGTTAGTGTGAGGAGAGTGGAGTTCATCAGGTTAAATAAATTAAGATTTGGCCATATGGCAGAAAGGCTCTGAACAGGAATGGTAGTACCTACCAGGTATGGGAGGAAAAATTGGCCCCCACCCTAGGGCCACAGAACTCAGTCTCTGCTTGTGCATCTAACACCACTGAGACTGCCTAGACATCCTCAAGAGAACTTTGAGAAAGTCTGCACTTTCTTGGGGGGGTGGGGTTCTGCTCCATGGGTACGAGGGACAGAGTCTTTATCTCCCTGGTAGACAAAATGAAGACTCCTTCCTAGCGCATGAGCTTGGCAGTATGGGGCCAAAGGGACTTGAGATGGTGAGGCATTTGCATTCTTCCAGGCTAGGCCATTTTGAGGGTAGTGCATGATTCAGGTAAATAGGTAAAAGCGTGACTTGTGCCAACTCCACCACCATCTTAGATCCCCTGCCTTAAGTGTGTCCTCTGTGGTGAGGTATGTGTCCAGAGCTTATGTACACTTTTAATTGGTTTGTTTGCTCCCTTTCTGTTGAGGATTAAGAATTTTATTATATATTTGAATGCCAGTTCTGTATCAGATATGGTTTTGAAAATACCTTCTCTGAGTCTGTGCTCATCTTAAAACTGGTTAGAAGGCTGACATCCACAGAAATGTCTTTTTTTTTCCTGTCTCTCCTATTCCCTCCTACCAACAGGGGATTCTCTCTCTTCCTCCAGGGAGAGCCTGGTGAGTCCCCACCTCAAGGACCTATGTTCTCTACTTAGTAGGCTCATTTCTGGGAAGATAAGAGACATGTTACTGACCATGGCTTCACCCAGCAACCTCAGATCAAGTGGACTCCACCTGACCAGACTTTGAATGAGATGAGGGCTCTCTCCCTCATTTCCAATTAGCAGAGCCCCCCTCACAGAAGCTAAATGTGCTCAATTATGTGGTCTGGGGCTAGAAAAGGCCTGGAGCAGGGTTCATTGCTGGGGGAACGTGAGGTGTGGTTTGGGCTCCGTGGCCTGCCCCAGATTCCCAAGCGAGATGCTCTAATCTTCTGACATCCTGTCATTCTGCTTGTAACGTCTCTTCTGTCACACAAGCTCAGGTGGGTTCTGTTATTGCAATTGACAACTGCACCCAATAGAGCTTGTTCAATGGCGATTGATGTGACTGGCTGAGTCTCCCCAGACCTACTGTCTTGAGGGAGGGAAGGTCTCCATTATTGGCAGAAAGTGGGCAGGCCAGAATGTTCAGACCTACACCCTCCTGTGTCCTGGATGGCAGAGCCAGGCACTCAGCTCAGTAGAGTTATGGAGCAGGGCGGAGATGGTGTGGGTTAAGGCAAAAGAGGGAGGGAAGGGACATGGAGCAAAGCAGAGGCAGAATAGATGCGACCTTCCAGCTGGGTGCCTCACTCCCTGGTATCTTCATCTTTGTCATTCCCAGCTCCCCTTCCCCCATCCCTCCCTGAGACCTCGGCCCCAGGTCTTAGCAGCTCTGCTTTCCCAAACAAGGCTCAGATGGACAAGGTAACCTTGGAAATAGGGAGCGACATGCTAAATCTTAAAATCCTGTTTATGTTGATCAAAGACTCTCCACTTAGAGACCTCCATTTAAAGACCTGTCTTAAATACATAAAGACTTATGGATACAGATATTTCCTTTAGCGCATAATGACAGTGAAATATTGGAAATGGCCCATGTTCCACAGCATGGGCTTTGGAAATTCTGATGTGGGGACACAGAAAATGCCAAGGAAAACAGGCCTGACTGGCCGTGTCCACTCCTAGAGAATGAGGTTTTGGAAAAGCACATTCCCAGGAATCCTCCCCAACCAAAACCAACAAGTGCACACACACACACATGAACACATGCAGGCACACATACATGCACATGGTCGTTAGGACACAGGTATACACATGCGCACATGATGGCACTACATTCACACACAGGGAAAGGACTGAGTGGCAAGCCTCCCCTGTCAGAACTCTCCTCCCTGGATGGACTTTTTTCATGATTCTGAATTCCTTTAAATTCACCTTTGTGCTATACTACAGCCTTATTTTCTTGTCATAAATACTTTCAATAAATAATGCACTCTACTGTGTATATGAATGATATATGGGTAAATTGAACATATGACTTTAATATTTTGGGAACTATCAAAGTCATGTAATGCATGCATTATAAAAGTTCAGACATCCCCTGAAGGAGAAGATAAGAGATTGTCAAGTTCCACTGTAGAGGTGACCATCAGGCGTGTCTTGATGGGTCTCTCAGTCTCCACCTCTCACACTCTGTTTCCTCTGTCTTTGTCATGCTGAAAACCATTTTTACATATGTGTGCCTGCCTGTTGAAAACACATGTATGTAGTCTAACAAGTGGTTTCCTGGATGCAGACGGTTGGTCCACGTCTCACCTGAGGAGACATCTGAGATCTTTATCTGTCAGCTCATAGAGACCTCGGATCCACATTAGCAGCTGCTCATCTTCCCTCATCCATGTGGACCAGGGCTGGTGGATCCCATACCCTAATCTATGGACATTAGTGTATTTCCCAATTCCTGGCTATTTCATCAGTGCTCTCATGGGTAACATCTAAAATACATATTTAAAATTTTGTGCAAGAATTTCTGTGGGGTAACCTCCTAGCATGAGCACTGCCAATTGAAGGCATGCACCTGTGAAATTTTCACAAATCCTGCACACTATTCTCCCAGAGGAGAGGTCTCTCCCCCTTCTCTTCAGGGAATCTGCTGGAGCCTCTGCTTCCTCACTTTGTGTCTGGGGTTGGTCACCACCAGAAAAGCAGTCTGATGGAGACAGTGCTCTGCCTCCAGTGTTTACAGTGCATGTGTCCCCACTGGGGAGGTCGGGCATCTTGGGCATACACTGGTGTGTGCTCTGCCTCTCATTGGAAATTCAGGTGTTTGCCTTTGTTTCCTTTAGAAAACCCTGACTCTTGAGAGTTTTCTGCACCACAGGGATGTTACACCTGTATTTATCCTTCGGTTGTGAGGGATGCTGTCCTGCTTGTGGTTTGTCCTTCCAGCTTTCTGCATTGTTCTCATTTTTGTTTTGGACACAGGAAAAGCAAGCCATTGTCCTCACTGGTTTATTGCCCTGGGGTCACATTTAACGCAGTGGTCTCTACCCTAAGATTCCAAGCTGACCAACACTCTTACTAAAAGAGCTTTCTTTTTTTTTACATATGATCTCTAATCCATCTGAAATTTCCCTTTGAAGTAATCAAAATTCTTTTTTAAGCAATAACAAACAAAAATATTTGAGTGGCACCTATTGTAACATTCCATTTATAGGAAACTTCCAGAATAGCTATCGAAACAGAGACAGAAAGCAGATCAAAAGTTGCCGGGGACGGGAGGAAGAGGGAGAGAGTGCTTCTGATTCAGGTTACATGTTAGGGTGAGGGAGCACCCTGCATCTATCTAGAGAGTGGTGGCGATGCTTACACAGCATTGTGAATGTACCTCATGCTCAGAAAGGACACAATTTACAGTATAAACAATAATTTATTTTTACTAAAAATGAATCGTGCTGTGGAAAAATGAAGGATAAAAAGAGAAAATAAAAAAAGAATAAAAGAAAGAAAAACCCCAACCCCAACAAATGAAAATAAAATAAAAACTGAATTATGCCATGGAGAAAAGAAAAACATAACAATGGATGAAACTAGAAGAAAAAGGTTAAAGAGTAAGAGCAAAACAAATTCTTCTGCTGGGAAAGAAAGGGAAGTTTCAGCAAGTGGCTCTAGAGCTGGCCCTGGTGCATTTTCCTGAGGCATGTCCTCCTTTGTGGCAGCAACCAGGGCAGGTTAGAGGGAGGGCTCCTCAGGCAGGGGCAGTGGGGTCTCAGTCATGTCAGGAGGTGCTGCACAGGCCAGCCCAGGTTCCACAGCTTCAGCTGGAACAGCTGCTTGGGGTGGCACAACCACTGGAGGTGGACACTCCTCCACATCTGGAGCGGCCTCCTGGTTGACCCCTACATTGGTCTCCTAAGGATGTACTCCAGATGTTGAAGCAGAAGTCAGCCTTGCCTCCTAGGATGATGCTGGAGTTGCAAGAGGAGAAAAGATCACCTACATGCCTGCATTTTCGTGTGCCCTCCACAAAACAGAATACAACCAGAGTCCAGGACCCACCCCAGGATGTCCTCCCAGAAGACAGTGCAGCACACCAGTGGTCTGAGGCCAGTCTTTTCTTTTGACTCTGTAGGTGCTCCCTGTGTGTCTGATACCAACCCCTTCCCATAAGTTCACATGCACCTCCACCTCAGTCTCAAACCCACCTTCTCCACTTTCTCACCCTTGGGCTCTGTTCCCTTGTGCTCTAGGCCCTGTGTGTTTAATTGGGCACAATGTTCCAGGTTGGAGTCAGGTGTTATGTGCATCTCTGGAGTCTGGGGTCTCCAAGGTGGTGTCCTTCTGTAGCCATCTACTGACCCTGGCTCCTCAGATTCCCAGATGTCCACTCTCACTTTGGGCCTGTTCTGGCTGTAGGTGATGTGATATTCCTTTCCTTTGCTGGTAGAGCCACGGTGAGGGTTTTCACTGATCAGCTGCTGCTCCTCTATGATCTGCATTGACCATTGCAAGGATGGTGACCAGCAGCTTTTCCAGAAGCCTCAAGACCTGCCTTCCCTAGTTGCTGCTGCTTCTGCCCCCTGGACCTTCTGCTCCTGGATCAGGCCCAGGCCAGAGTCTGTACAGACTTCCACCTATAGAAGGCATGAAATTCACCTCCAGGACTCAGGATAAACTTTGGGCAGAGGGTGCCACCCACACTCCACATATGCCCAGCCTGTGTTGACTTGGGGTGTGAGCATGACCAGCCTACTAGGCTCCTGATTTTCCCTCACCTATTCCTGCTTGGGCATGACCTTCCCATGTGAACTCCCTTAAACATATGCACCCACATACATACGTGGAGGGGACATAGGGCCGCTGCCGTGGAATAAGAGTGGTGGCCTGGCCGGAACAAAACCACCCTGGTCTACCTGTGTTACCTCTGGATCTCGCTATGGAAAAGGCCACAGGCATCTAGGGTGAGGATGGACCCATCAGTGACAATGGGTAACATTATCACTGCTGTCTCTTTTGAGGCCATGGCCTCAGGACAGGGGCAGACAACAGGAAAACATCTTGTTAGGTGTAAAAGACTCTGGCCAAATGAGCCAGTGAGGTAGGGGCAATCTTAGAATGTAGCTTCCTGGTTACCAGGGCTCCAAGTTCTGTTGGGCTCTGTTGTCAGAATGTGAGGTCACTACTCCATGAAGTATAGTCACTGCTCTTGTCTGAGGGGACACTTAAAGTAGGGCACCAGGCAGTGACCTCATTACACTGAGTAGTGATCTCACTTCCTAATGACAGAGCCCTGGGTCTGTCCTCACCCTAAATGCCTTTGGCCTTTTCCATAGTGAGATCCAGAGGTAACACAGGTAGACCAGGGTGGTTTTGTTTGGGCCAAGCCTCCACTCTTACTCCATGGCAGCAGTCCTATGTCCCCTCCACGTATGTGTATGTGCATGTGTGTAGTGGCAGGGACACCACACTGCCAAGGGCCAGAGCAGGTCAGAAATCACTGTGGCCACTTGTAGGTCTGGGGAACCAAGGCCCATGGATGGCTGGAGAAGGGCTCCTTCCTCAAAGCCACCCGGACTGTCCAGGCAGCTCAGGATTTCTGACTCCAGCTGAGAGCATGGTTCCCATGTTAAACTGATTGGGCTGGATGACTTGAAGCTCAAGGAGGCAGAGTCCAAAGGTGAAAAGGTGGGGGAGGTGGTGTTGGAAGTGGGGTGGAGGCACACATGAGCTTACGGGGAGTGGTCAGTGCCAGACACAAAGGAAAAATCCACAGAGGCCAGCCGGTAGCAGAGATAGGCCTCAGATCACCCATGTGCTGGACTGTGCATGGGGAGGACATCTTGGGGTGGGTCCTGCTCTGTGGATTTTCTGGAAGGCTCTAGCTGTGTTCTGTCTTCGGGGGACATGTGGAAATATAGGCATATGGATGATCTCTCCTGTCTCAACTTAAGCACCAGCCAAGCAAGCAGAGTCGGCTTTTGCTTCCACACCTGGAGTACATCCTGAGAGGCCTGATGCATGCGTGCACCAGGAGGCCACTCCATGGGCAGTTGTTCACCTCCAGTGGTTATGCCACCTCCAACAGCCACTCCAGCTGAAGCTCTGAAGCCTGGGATGACCTGTGCAGCATCTCCTGACCTGACTGAGGCTCTACCACCCCTGCCTGAGGAACCCTCTCTCCAATGTGCCCTGGTTCCTGCCACAGAGGAGGCGCTGATTCAGGAAAATGCACCAGGGCCAGCTCTAGAACCACTTGTTGAAACTCCTCTCTCTTTCCCAGTAGAAGATTTTATCCTTACTCTTTAACCTTTTTTAAATTTTCTTTCATTGTTATGAAAGAAAAATTATTGTTTTCTCCATGGCATGATTCAGCTATTTTTTAAAAAAATTATTAGTTGGGGATTTGGGGTATTTTTCTAGTAATTTTTATTTTTAAAAGTTTATCCTTCATTTTTCCATAACGTGATTCATCTTAATTAATAAATGAAAGTTATTGTTTACATTGTAAATTGAACCATGTTCAGCATAAATAATATTCATAATGCTGCACAAGCATCACCACTATCTAGATGCAGAATGATCCATCACCCTGTAAGGACACTCTGCCCCAGAAGTCCTCACTCCCCTGTCCTCCTGTCCCTGGAAACCCCTGACATGCTTTCTGCCTCTGCCTCTTTGCCTATTCTGGAAGTTTCCTGTAAATGGAACCTTACAGTAGGTGAATTTTGTACACTCACATATTTTTGTTTGCTTTTTTCTCAAATACATTTTTGCTATTTGAAAGGAAATCCCAGATCAATTAGAGATCAGATATTTTTCCTAAAAGTCTTTTTTGTTAGTGTGTGCATTATCTTAGGGTAGAGACCACTGTCCTAAGTGTGACCCCAGGACCAGAAGCTAGTCAGGCAATGGTCGGCTCTTCCTGCCAAAAACAAAAATGAGAAAGATACAGAAATTGGAAAGAAACCACAAGTTGGAAAGCATTCTTCAGAACCCAAGGCCACAAAAAGGTTTAACATCCCTGTGGTGCAGAAAACTCTCCAAAAACAGTGTTTTCTAAAGGGACAGAGGGCAAACACATGCACATGATATGTGCACTGCCTCTACATATCACAGATGCCTGACCTCCCCTATGTGGACACACACACTGTCCACACTGGTAACAGAGTGCTGTCACCATAAGACTGACAGGCTTCTGGTCTGGAGACGAATAACCTTGAGGATAAAGTGAGGGAGCAGAGGCCCCAGCGGATCCCCAAGAGAAAAGGGCAAGAGGCCCTTCCTCTGGGAAAACAGTCTGCAGGGACCATCAAAGTTCCACAGGTGCATGCCTTCACCTGGCAGTGCTCATTATAAGAGGTTGTACCACAGAAATTCTTACACAATTGCTCAAAGATGTTTTTGAGACTGCCCATCAAAGAACTGATGAATAGCCAGAAATTTGAAAAAACACTAATGTCCATGGATAGGGGATGGGATCCACCAGTCGTAGTCCACATGGACGAGGGAAGCTAAGCAGCAGCTAAAGGAACTATGGGGTCACTACATGCTGACAGATAAAGACCTCTATGGTTCTCTCTTATGAGACATGTCGCCCAACCATCTGTATCCAGGATCCTGCCTGTTAAACTATACATATGTGAATTCAATAGACAGACATGCCTATGTAAAAATGACATGAAACTGTGTACATAGAGCTTTAAAGATTCCACCTTTAGAAAAACAACTAGAACTGATAAGTGAATCCAGTAACATAGGATACAAAATAAATATCTAGAAATTAGTCACATTCTCATATACCAATAATGAACTATCAGAAGGGAAGCTAAGAAAACAATCCAATTTACAACTGCAGTAAAAAAAAATACCTAGGAATAAATTTAATCAAGGATGTAAAAGACCTGTACTTGGAAAATTATAAGAAACTGAAAAAAGAAATTGAAGAAGTTTTATATAAGTGGAAACATATATTGTGTTCATGGATAGGAAGAGTTAACATCATTAAAATGTCCATACTCCTCAAAGCAATCTATAGATTCAACACAATGCCAATGAAGACACCAATGCAGTATTTCACAGAACTGGAACAAATATTTCAAAACTTTATATTAAACTACAAGCGAACCCACAGAGTGATAGCAATCTTGAGAAAGAAAAACAAAGTTGGAGGAATCATATTATCTGATATCAGACTATATGACAAGGACATAATAAGCAAAACAGCATGATACTGAAATAAAAGCAGAAATATAAGTCAATGGAACAAAATAGAGATCCTGAAAATAAACCCACACCTATATTGGTAATTACTATTTGGCAATAGAGGCAAAAACATACAGTGGGGTAAAGACAGTCTATTCAATAAATGCTGTTGAGAACATTGGACAGATACATGCAAATAAATAAATAAACAAACAAACAAATAAATAAGACCAGAAGACTTACACGTAAGATTTGAAACACTAAAAATTCTAGAAGAAAACATAGGCAATAAAATCTCAGCCATTTCTCGATACAGCTCCTCAGGCAAGGGAAATAAGAGAAAAAGTAAGCAAATAAGCCTACATCAAACTAAAATGTTTTTGCACAGCAAAGGAAATTACCAAAAAAATGAAAGGCAACTCACTGAATGGAAGAACACATTTGCCAGTGATGCATGTGACAGAGGTTGATACCTAAAATTTATAAATAGCACACAACTCAAACACCAAGAAAAAAATAAATAAAAGATACAAACAGCCCTGGCTGGGGTAGTTCAGTGGACTGAGCACAGGCCTGTGAAGCAAAGGGCCGCTGGCTCGATTCCCAGTCAGGGAACATGCCTGGATTGCAGGCCGAGTCTCCAGTCGGGGACACATGAGAGGCAATTAAACACTGATGTTTCTCTCCCTCTCTTTCTCCTTCCCTTCCCCTTTCTCTAAAAAAATAAATAAAATATTTTTTAAAAGATACAAACAAACAAAATTTAATTTAAAAAATGGGCAAATGACCTGATTAGACACTTCTCCAAACAGGACATACAGATGGCCAAAAGACATATGACAATATAATAAATGCCACTAATCATCAGGGAAATGCAAATTAAAACCAAATAAGATACCACCTCACACCTGTCAGAATGACTATTATCAATAAATCAACAACAAGGGCTGGTGAGGATGTGGAGAAAGGGGAACCCTTTTGCTCTATTGATGGGAATGCAGATTGGTACTGCCACTGTGGATAGCAGGATGGAGTTTCCTCAAAAAAGTAAAAAATGGAACTGCCTTTTGACTCAGCAATTCCACCCTGGGAATATATTTGTAGAAAATCAAAACATAAGTTCAAATAATATATGTGTCCCTGTAATCATTGCAGCACTATTTACAATAGCAAAGATTTGGAAGCAGAATCCACAGAAGAATGGACAAAACATCTGTGGTACATACTCAATAGAACACTATTCAGCCATTAAAAATGACAGAAATCTTACCTTTTGTGACAGAATGGATGAACCTGGACAGTCTTATGCTAAGTAAAATAAGCCAGTCATAGAAAGACAAATACAATATGATTTCACTTACATATGGAGTCTAATGAACAAAGTAAACGAAGAAAAGAGAAAAACAGACTCATAGATACAGAAACTAGACTGGTAGCTGTCAAAGGGGAGGGCAGTTTAGGGTCTGGGTGAAAAGGGGGAAGGATTAAGCACAAAAAATGTCACAGACACAGACAACAGTATAGGGATTACAAGAGGGAAAATGGGGATGGAGGAAAGTATAAGAGGGAGAAGGGGAAATAAATGGTGATGGAAGGAGATTTGCCTTTGGGTAGTAAACACATAATGTAATAACATGATGTATTATAGAATTGTACACTTGAAACCTTTATGATTTTATTAACCAATGTCACCCCAGTATAGTCAATACAAAAAAAGGCAGCTTGGGCACAAAAAGACAGCAATTCTATGCTTCCAAACAATTTAAGAAGACTTTAAATGAGTTTATAAGGAGAATTGAAATCCACAGTCAAGCACTGGCTTGCTTTGGTTTGACCGACTAATAAAGCAAGTCAGTTACCAGGACAAAAAGTCCAACCCCTCCATTCCAACCTCTGAAAAAGCTCCTAATGCAAAAGACCAAGGTAATATCAAGACTTTCCAGGTTATAAGTACCCTCCCATTTTTATCACCTATCCCAACACATTTGTTTTTGCTCCTGTTTATATAGAGAGTAGGAGAGGGAAGAGGCAGCTAATTTTCAAGTTCTTTTAAGGCACAATAATGCAATTAATTCTATGGTAAACATGATCTTCAACCATATCCATAAAGTACTACTTTTAACAGAAAGTAAACCCATGGTTGGGACTCCCCTACATTTCCTTTTGCTGTACTTGGCCATGCAAACTTTTAAAGTTGGAAACTGCTGTCAGGATTTAATTCCTAGTCCAGGTAAATATCAGTTGTGCTAAGATAGTACTGAGAACTGTTAACGTACATTCATACTAAATTCCTACTTATTTTTCCAAATGAAAATTCAGAATTCCAAGTTCAGTAAGAATATTTTGGTTTGTAAAGAGACTTTAAAAGGTTTTTAAATAATATTATATTTAGTTACCTATTTAATGGACTGACCCCCAATTTTTACATGAAATTGTTATTAGACCATCCTAGAAAATATGTAACAATCTAAATATGGTAACTCAGGAACTATTCTTCCCATGTAGCTTCAGATAGCAGTTACTCTGCAAATACACCGCCACACTCTGTGTGGACAAGATTCTAAGTTCTGTTGGTGTCTCAAAATCACCATTAGGTTGAGCAACTCTAGAGAGGATGAAAAGAAAGTCATAACAGTGTGAATCCAACTGGCAGTCTCTGATCTCAAGTAGGTTTAGCTGAGGTATAGGACATTAGTTGGAGAACAATGAGAAAACAATATAGATTCTATTCGGTCAGGACTGAGATTTCTAGATCCCTATATTCTCAATTTCTAAAACATTCTCAGGCACATAGAAGGTACTCAATAATCCAATAATTGCCAAAACAATAAATAAATGATGATTTACATATTAATGATTCCTGGTAATAAAAACTAAAATGCTTTCATTTCAAGTACTATAATGATCATTTTCCCCCAGCATTCTGAGCTCAAGGTGGGTAGAATCTAAGTATTCACATCTAAAGTGTAGAGAGGAGTGGGAGAAGTAACAGGGATTCCAGATGAAAAAGCAGGTAATCACATAGGAGAAGCCAAGGCAAACTAGAGACCTCACAGAAGATAGTTAGAGGTTGGAGATCTCCCTAACCCAGTGAAGTTAAACTAGGGCCTAAGATAGAAACATAGTGGTATTACATGGGGTCCTGCATAGGAAGCACAACAGAACATATACTCTAAGCCTGCTGAGTCTACGACTTATTTGAAGGCTCAACCATGACTTTATTATATATCATTTAGTACATACCCAGCCCTCTTTCATTAGACAGGTCAAAGACTGATGGTAAGGAGAGGGGCACAAAGGTCATCTCAAAACTCAACTTGTGTTTTATGTCTTTTCTATTTGTTGAAAAAAGGAGAGAAATAGAAAGCATGAAGAAAAAATTTCCAATTTTTGAGTTTTTAGACATTATGTCTACAATTCATATGGCCCATTCATGTTAAATTGTATCTTTAAACACACATCATCTGTCTAGAGGAGGATAGTTAATGGCATCCTGAGTGAGTGGGTGAGAAGAGGAAGTTAGGAGAAATGTCAAAATCTGCTATTGATGTTTACCAAAGACAACAAGGTATAGACAGACAAATACTGACAGGGCTTCAGTGGGTGCTGGGGCCATAAAACCCACCATCACAGTTCCTGTGCATCCTTCCACAGGCCATGGACACAGCACTTAAGTGGAAATATCTCTCTTAAGGGAAGGGAGAAAATCATAGACTTTGCTTCAGCTTGTTCAGAGCATTCTGCAGGAGCAGACTTCATACTTTGCCGGGCCCACTCAACTACTGAGCCTTTAACCAATTAGGAGCCATAGTTAATGGTGGTGTGAGAGAAGTTAAAAGATGATGTGTTTTTGGATTAACTCTCAACTAATAAGAGGAAAAGTCCCAAAGTCCTTGAGCCAGAAGTCCCCAGCACAAGAAACAAAGAATGAAAAAAAACTGACAGCACATAGATGTGGACTTCAAGTGAAAATACCAACTATAGTTTTTGAAAATTTTGAAATATTCATAATTGTGAGTTGTCACATTTAAAAAGTAATTTAGTTGTATTGTACCACTGTTGTAGACTGCTCTGCCTGATTTCAGGAATTGTGGCTAAGGGTGAGCGAGGACCTTTGGAATGCCAGCCACAGGAGACAAAGCCTGTCTCTGGTAGCAAACGCTGCCTCAGCTCCTCTCCCTGCCCCCAAAGCTTGGTTGGAAGTCAATGACAGGTTAAGACCCCTCACAGCGGGGTGGGGGCAACCTAAGACAGACTGGATCACTTGGGAGGCCTTCATGGAAGGACTGGGGGGGCTGCAACAAAGAGCAATGGACTCTGGCCCCTGGCTTTGTCAAAGCCCAAATCCCCATGTTTTCTGAGAGAAGGGCTTCCTGGCTCTAATCCCCTTAAACCTGAATACCTGATGGGGAGAGGTGCAGCTCCTTGCCTTGCTAGAGCATGTCCTTGGGGGAAAATCTGGCATCACAAAAACTTGCTGTTAAACCTGTGAAATCTGCTCTGCTAAGAGTTCTTTCATTCATATAATAAGGGTCCAAGAGGAAATGAGTATGTCTCCCAAAGTTTCTGCAACTCTCTTCATGACAGACACTGACTCAGATTTCTTTGTAATGTTATCTACTGTTTGATCCTTGCTGCCTTGTATTCCTGTGTATTAGAACCCAATAAAAAGCTATGGAAGAGGGCGCTCGGGGCCTTTTTCTCCTCTGAGAAACTGGCCGCTACTGGCGTTTGTCTCCCCTGAGAAACTGGCCACAGCCCACTCCTCCAACCCCAAGCAGATCCAGCATCTCTCGGCCATATTTATTCGTTCACACGTGTCGGTGGCACTGGGGGGACTCGAGAAAGAAGTTGCCCCCACAGTACCACTGTCTAACTTTTATAAGTCCAATAAAGTTTTTTTAATTTTTTGAAAGATTTTATTTATCTTTAGAGAGGAAGGGAAGGAGAGAAGGAGAGAAACATCAATGTGTGGTTGCCTCTCATAAGTCCCCTGCCAGGAACTGGCCTGCAACCTAGGCATGTGCCCTGACTGGGAATCGAACCACGATTATGTGGTTCACAGGCCCACGCTCAATCCACTGAGCTGTGCCAGCCAGGGCTTATAGGTCCAATAAAGTTTTAAGTAGCACACCTATCAGTATAAATACATAGAATTTTAGTAAGTCACACCACAGAACAAACATTATCCATAGTCAGACAAATGGATCTTAAATTCCCAGACAGCAGGAATCTGAGTGCCTTTGCACACAGCTGTTAATGCAAAAGTGACTCTGGGAGTTAATTAAGGTGGGAAGAATTATAGTGTCCCAACATCATATTATTTATTTTAATGAGATTAATATGTAAAACTCTCCCTGAAAAAATTGTTGTTCCCAACCCACTTTTTCATAAATATTAGTCCCTAGTGAAAGCATCTGATATCATATTAGTACATTACAGCCCTCTCTTAAAATTCAGCATTTCTGAGACAAGGGAAAAAATTGTCACCATAATGTACAGGCATGTGTCTACCTGTAGCATATTCCATAAACCCAATAGGGAGGCACAATATATTTGTGACTCAAAAACTGATCTCACCTTTATTCAGCCCCTCACCTGTGCCTGAGTTCTCTACCTCAAAATCTGGAAAGCTCTACAATTCATGCCTCAGGAGCCATGCAGAATCAGGGCTGTCCACACTTGGAGTTTATACTTTAACCAGCCAATCTGTGCTTACTGAGAGAGGGTGAAATAAGGGGCAGCTTTCACATCAGGAAGGTAGTTGAACAGAATGGGGTCACATGGGACCAGGATCCTGACATCACACAACTCCATGGGTATCACCATCACTAAGTGTTTACATAGATGGCAGCATGAGTGGTGTTTCCTGTAGGTATGCTCCACAACTCCATGTGGGAGAATAATCTGAGACCAGACACATGGGACTGGTGCTAAAAGTTTCCAGAATGAAAATGTCTAAGGCTTCTCAGCCCCACTCAATACTTCAAGTCATAATTTTTTAAGTTAAAAAGAAAAGTGGTCTCCAATCCTAGGAAGTAACTAAACCAAGCAAACCCTCATTATTCATTACCATAGAGATTAGAGATACATAAGAATAGATTACAGCCTTGGGAATCTCACCAATTCAATTGAATATTTTTTAAACACAGGTGTAAACAATACGTTTAAATAATACATTTTTTTCTGCAGACAAAAAGTGTGGCCTCTGAAATGAAAAATATCTGATACATTACTTTCTAGCTGTGTGACCTATTCAGCCTCTGTTTTCTCATTGGAAAAAAATGAAAATAGAAATAATAAAGGCAGCATAAACATGATTTATACTTTGTCATAGGGATTCCACAAGTGTTTTTGCCCTTTGACCCTCATTAGTAGTTATTTGCTATTAGAATGCTCCTCATTCTCCTTAAACAGGGCTGCTTTTACTTCAAGGGAAACAGAACCTCTTCACTTTCCTTTTATTCATACTTTCTTGGCCATTACCTTCATTCCTCCTGGTCTGCCTCCCACCTTTTATGTCTACCTATATCCCAGCTCCAATTCTGACCTCCTAGGCCTCAAAAATCATATTTCATTACATATTCCTAAAAAGTCTACAAGTTATTGAATGTTATCTTAATTCAGAGTGAAATCTCTGAATCCATAAGTAGCTTTGGATAATTAGACATAAACAAGTCAAGAAGTAAGACTTAACCATCAAAGACCATGTAAAAAACATCTTCATCCTATTTGCTTTATCTCACAATTGATGCCCAATTAATATATTTAAAATTTCTAAGAGCCTAAATAACAAATAATCAGTAGCAAATTATTCAGAGGTGTTTCATATAGTTCAGGATTTTCTCTTTTCATAAAAACAAGGTCCCTTATTTTCATGACACTTTTCTCCAGCTAATAGTGTAGGTTTTAGGGTGTGCCAAATGACCCATGAAGCATGGGGAGATGGATCCATTACAAGGGCTCTCCTAGAGAATGCATTTAATAGCAGAGAAGCCTATCAAGATTTCGCTTTCAGTGGCTTAATTGTTGAGTGTTTCTTACCAAATGTGTGATGACTATGAGACCAGGAGAGAGACAAGGGAGGAAGGAACTTAGTCTGTTAAAAGCCCACAAATCACTAAACTCTGTTTCTATAGGATTTCTAGAATAAGTCACCACAAATGTCATTGCTGAAGCTGAGAGAGCTAGATCCAAAATGAGGGACTGGTGCTGCCCATTACACATGCCAATCATCAAGGAATGAGAACTACATCTCAGGATCTCCAGTTGTACAACACATTTGATCATATGCGTGGATATGGAGACCAATCAATGCTTGGGTGGCAAACATTGGCATCCTGCCCAGGAGATAGATGACTATCAACACCAGAATCCAAAAAAGGGAGAGGAACTGAATATTGTGAATAAAGTTGGTCCAGAAAAGCCACAGAAAGAGCAAAGTCAGGAAAGTAAGTATTTGATTAGTAGCATGTGGTTTCATGCTTATAAATTATGCCACACACTTGAACTTTACTTAGGAGCAATTAAAGTTATTCCACTAAAAAAAATTCAAATGCAGGATACATTATCCTCAGACCTAATGCTCTCATAAGATACCAGTTATGTAGAGGGAAGTGTGGGTACACACATTTTGCTTCCTGGCACAACCAAAAGAAGAACAATGACAAATTTCAAAATGAAAAATAATAAAAACTTCCAGAAAATCAAACTGTATAGCAGTCCGACAACCAAGGAGTTAAAGAAGAAATATTCACTCAGACTGGTAGAAGGGGGGGAGACAGGCAGCCTGGGTGGACAAAAAGTACTGCAAGGTGGTGGCTGGTAGACACGACAGTCCCACATTTGCATGTAGATAGACCAGGGTTCCTGAACAGCGAAATAAAGACTCAAAACCTCTGATTATAAATATCTGTGGGGGTTTTGGTAGCAACAGGAGAAATTCCAAGCTTCACAGGACAGGTCATTGGAGAGACCCACAGGGTCCTAGAAAATACACAAGCCCACACACCCAGAATCAGCACAAGAAGGGCTCAATTTGCTTGTGGCTAGAGGGTGAAGTGACTGAAAGCCAGATAGAGCTGAGCAAGCAGCATTGTTCCCACTCTGACCCCTTCCCCAAATACAGTACCACAATGTAGCAACTTGGATTGCCTAGCCCTGGCCAATAACTAAGTCTCTGTCCTTTACTACATAACAGGCACAATGAGACAAAAAATATGGCCCAAATGAAAAAACAGATCAAAGTTCCAAAAATACAACTAAGCGATGAAGAGATAGTCAACCTATTAGATGGAGAGTTCAAAACACTGGTAATCAGGGTGCTCACAGAATTAGTTGAATATGGCTGCAAAATGAAAAGGCGAAGGCTGTGTTATGTGAAAGAAAAGAAATTGACAGGGGACCACCAGCAACAGTAAGAACTCAAATAAATGATTTGGGACAAAAAAAGAAATAAACATTCAACAAGAACAAAATAAAGAAACAAAAATTCAAAAAATGAGAAGAGGCTTAGGAACCTGTAAGGTAACTTTAAACATTCCAACATCTGAATCATAGGGGTGCCAGAAGGAGAAGTGGAAGAGCAAGAAATGGAAAGCTTATCTGAAAAAATAATGAAGGAAAACTCCCCCAATCTGCCAAAGGAAATAGACTTCCAGGAAATCCAGAAAGCTCAGAGAGTCCAAAAGAAGTTGGACACAAAGAAACACACACCAAGGCACATCATAATTACATTCCCCAAGATTAAAGATAAGGAGAGAACCTCAAAAGCAGCGAGAGAAAAGGAGACAGTTACCTATAAAAAAGTGCCCATAAGACTGTCAGCTGATTTCTCAAAATAGACCTTGCAGTCAAGAAGGCACTGGAAAGAAGTATTCAAAGTTATGAAAGGCAAGGACCTACATCCAAGATTATTCTACCCAGCAAAGCTATCATTTAGAATGGAAGGGCAGATAAAGTGCTTCCCATAGAAGGCAAAGTTAAAGGAGTTCATCATCACCAAGCCCTTATTATATGAATTTTTAAAGGGGCTTATCTAAGAAAAAGAAGAAGATCAAAAATATGAACAGTGAAATGACAACAAACTCACAACTATCAACTACCAAACCTAAAAAAAAACAAACAAAGCAAATAATTGTAACAGGAACAGAATCACAGAAATGGAGGTTGCAGGGAGGCTATCCATGGAGAGTGGGAGCAGGGTAATGGGGAAAAAGTAAAGTGGATAAATAGAATAACTGGTAAGTACAAAATAGATAGTGAGAGATTAAGAACAGTATAAGAAATGTAGAAGCCAAAGAACTTATATGTACAACCCATGGAAACGAACTAAGTGGGAAGGATTGTGGGTAGGAAGGGTGTGCTGGGCAAGAGGAATAAAGGGGGGAAATGAGATGATTGTAATAGCATAATCAATAAAATATATCTAGAAAATAAATTGTATGTTAACCCCAAGTTCCATATATAATGCCATTCATATCGCACATACTTCATGACTACTTTTGATTGAATAAACAAATAATTATAAATTAAGATTAAAGACTATATATTAGAATGTGGCTCAACAACGCTTACAATGAATAAGGCTCAAGAGGCCTTTTGTTAGGAGTAGCCACAAAGCATAATTAAGAAAGAACAGAAATTGCAGCTATTAATGGTTGATCACTCACCAGCTGTAGTGACTTCCAGAAAATGATTCAACCTCACTAAGCCTTGCTTAGTTTATTTTTCTCTGTACAGAATTGTGGTAAGGGTTATAACAAAACACCTTGACTAGATTTTGACATATAATAAGTATTCAGTAAATGTTAACTGCTGTTATGTTCATGAGTTACTTGCTATTTCCTCTCCGTTCAAGCCAGCTCCAATCTGGTCAACTCCAACATGAGTTTGATGTAGAACTGGCTGACCTCAGGCTTTCAGAGTGAGATTTACTCCCCAGAAGTGAGCCAGGTATGGGAGAGCTGGGCCAAACTTCTGTGTTCAACTTGAACTTGACCAATTCCAGCATAAAGTAATTTGTTCCATTTGTTAACTCGTTAACTTATACCATCTCATAACTGTAGAAAAACAATAAATTAGTGTAGCCCACTAAATATTTTACAATATGTAATGATAGCTCATCATCATGTATCATCCAAATATTTAGAATGTATTGTTCACTAATGATATTGCTCTCCACTGGCCATAAAATGGTCTGGTGAGGCCTTTTTTTATATCTCTCTGTAGTTTTGAAATTTTTCCATGAAAAGTGTTTTTCAGTTTCTTAGTTTCCTGTTGGTTTCAGGTTTCAACCCTTTCTTAGACAACAGTCTCCCTTGTGGAATGTCTAGTACAGCAGTTTTTCACACTTTTGTTTTTTCTTTTTGCAAAGGGAATCTCAACACATAAAACAGACAGAAATGCAGGGCTGCTCTTGGGGAAGCTATGGAGGGTGGTGGAGAGGGAGTGAAAACAGGCCCAGGGGAGGGATCTTTCTTCCCTTAGGCCATCTAGAAACCTCTTAAGGGTCTCCAGGTAGCCTCCAAGGACTCATATCAAACACCAGTCACTCATATCACATCTAACAACGCTGACTCACATCAAACAACACTAGAGCTACTAGAGACAAAAAATTAAATCCTTCCTCTTTTTTACGAGAAAGCCAAAATGAGAGACTAATCAAAAAATTACAGTGGAAACAGGGAAAGAGCAGACAAGAATGCAGACCTCTGAAGGTCAGACCAGTGTGCTTTTCACTATTTCAAGCTGCCACCCAATGAAAATAAAATCATCCTAGAAGAGGACTGTGTTGGAAACATCTTATACTGCAAATCACATATACTCTAAGCTTTGCTATCATGAAAACACCCAGCTGTATACCAAAGGAGATATATGCACACACACACAGTTCTCAAAGTGTCTGAGTTTGTCTTTCACATCTAATATTCTTCCATCTCTCTGATTATTCTTTTGTAGTATCCACTGCATGGCAAGAAGGAAACAAGAGCAAGAAGCATGAATATGTGGGCAGGGGAAATACATGGGGTCTCCATGTCAACATCTTGGACATCTCCATGCCACCAGCTTACCAGAGGCACATTATCCTTCTGGATGTAAGTAAAACTAACTTCAATTCTCATTTCCTAGGACACAGTACTGTAAGAGGGTTCAACCAGAGGGCCTCCCAAAGAAGGGTTTGTAATGGAATCCAGAACTCAGTGTGTCCAAGAAATATTAAAAATATGGGATATCCTCACCCCCATAGGTCTGAACTGGGGCATTGGACACATGGAACAAGGCCATTAAGAGCTGTTTGGCATAGCAACAGTTTTGCAAATAACCTCAGACATGGTCATTTAACATATCTATAAGTTTTAACTGTTTCTTGGGTATGTTAAATAGTTGTGGCCATGCTTTGAGCCAGGGAGATGGGAGTGACTTCCACACAGGATGTAACTGGGAGGCAACTCCTTTTGGTTACAGCATCTGCGTGAGAGTTGGAGATGATTGGCTCTACACCACCAGGCCATACCTTCCTGGACTTATTATGGCAGCCCAGAAAGGCTGGAAAAATACAGGAATTCTTGGCAGGTGTAACTGATTGTGGGAGGAGTCAGAAATGGGGTTGCAGAGGAAGATTGGCGCTGGGATTTAAACCCATGCATGACAGCCACACTGGATAGTTGAGATCATGCAGCTTTGGGGTACTCCCTTTTGCCACGTGGCTTAGGCAGCAGGAGAGACCTTGCTGGGAAGGAAAGGGGTGAAAGGACTGTTGCTGGTGGGCCATGAGAAGATGCCACATGGTTTTGGATTAACTGGAGATCCAAGCCGTGACACAGCTGATGGTGCTGGGAACCAAGGGGCTACCTGAGCCATGGACTTCTACTTCTTTTCCTGAGATATGGTACCCTGGACTGGGCAGAGGGAGAAAGAAGGACTGTGTGTGTTTGTGGATATTCTGAAGGATTTTAGTATTTTAAATAAGACATTAAGTCATTACTCTAAGTCTGTATACCTTTTTAAATAAATAATTCCTTTCCTTTTCACCAATCTCTGGCATTGAGAGATGTCTTTCCCCGGTGGCTGGCAAGGTGAACCTAGTACGATGGGGGGACCTCCAGAGCAGAAAAGGGAGTCCACTTGATAATAGTAGGTCATTTATCACCCCCAGGTCTGTACTGTAACTGTAGGGAAGCCAGCATTCCCCCCAATAACCCAGGCACTTCAACTCCCAGTTTCTGCTTCTGCTCAATTCTTTCATTCTGCTTTGAGTTTTGCTGGATACCTCCCTAGTTTCTTTACACTCCACTTCTCCACTGGACCTAAGCTATATACCTATTAGAATCTGCTGAAGATTTCTAGCAAAGCAGAGAGGGTGGGGATAAAGATATGGTACAGTGAAGGACTGCACAGAAAACAACTTAAACATAAGAAATAGACCTTCTTATTATTAAAAGTCCCTCACCATTTCTTCATCCTGAAAAACGTATATTTTTTTAACTCAGGGTCCATTCACTTGCCATGCTGCTGGAACCCCGCTTGCTAGATATTTATTTATTTATTTATTTACTTACTTACTGATTGTATGTTTTCCATTACCATTTATCCTTTTTATACTCCCTCGTAATCACCAACTGTTGTTTATGTCCATGAGTCCTTTTTCCTTTTTGCTTGATACCTCCACCCCAACTCCCCACAATCCAAAGCTTTCAGTCTGCTCTCCATCTATGAATCTATCTCTATTTTGCTTGTTTTTCTTTTTTAAAGACATTTTGTAATTTTTATCTTTTTTTGTTGTTTTCTTACAGATGTCCCAATTTTCCCCTATTGTTTCCCCTGCCCCACCCAACCCCTCACCTACAGTCAATCTCTACCTAGTTGTCCATGTCCATGGGTCATTTATGCATGTTCTTTAACTAGGCCCTTTCTCTTCTTTCCTCTCTTATTCCTTGCACCCCTCCCTTCTGGTCCCTGTCAGTTTGTTCCTTGATTCCATTCATTTGTTGGTTTTGTTCACTAGCTTTCTATTAAAGGTGAGATCGTACAGTATTTGTGTTTCAATGCCTGGCTTATTTCACTTAGTGTAGGAGTTCCTTCTTTCTTTCTACTTGTTCTTCTTTTTCAATTATTCCTTTGTCAGTTGACCCCCACAAATACTCCCAAACCCCTTTTAATTCCTTATGCAGGATAAGTTAAATATTTCTTAATATTAATGCTTCCTCTGCCTATCTGTATCCAAAGGTAATGGTTTTCAAACTTTTTGATTGAAAACATTAGTAAAACACATAATTTATATTGTGAACACACACATACACATGCACACACATATAATACAGAACCATATGAACACAAAGAAATTATATGTGTGTATGTATATGAATGTGTGTATACATATATATACCAAAACAAAAGTTTCATGAAACAATAGTTACCCTTGCTACTATGTATTCTGATAGTTTCTAGTCTCCTCTATTTTCTTTTTTTAAAATAATACTGACAATCCATTAATAATGATTAAAATCCATGACTTTTATAATAACATATCAATTGGTTATAACCCACTGTTGTAGTCAGCTGGAGCTGCCATAACAAAACACCATAGACTGGAAACTTAAACACCAGGAGTTTACCTTCTTGCTGTGTTTTCACATAGCACAGAGGGAGAGATATCTGGTCTCTCTTCCTTCTTTTATAAGGACACTAATCCCATCCTGCGAGCTCTACTCTCCTGATGTCATCTAAATCTAATTATCTTCCAAAGACCCCACCCAACATCACCCTGCAGTTAGAGCTTTAACATATGAATTGGGGGTAGGGGATACCAAATTCAGTTGCTAACCACCACAGTTTAAAACACATGGCCTTAAGGCCCATCCTTCCAGGGCACAAAAGGTCCATCGAAAAGTTTTGCTGAAAAGTATATCCCTAGTCTCATAACAACATGAAAATTACATCAGAAAAACTTGATGTATCATTGCAAAGTAAGCAATAGAGTGTAATAATAAAAATGGATGGGCAATGGGATGAGATGGCTAAATTTAGATCCTGGCTTCAACTCAGTTCTTAACTTCTGTAAGCTTCAGTTTTCTTATCTTTCAAGTATACAGTACCATGATAGCTAATTCACAAGTATATTGTGGGTCTCAAATTAAATGAAAGTTGTTATATAATATACATAACATAAATGAGGAGGGACTCTGCCCATAGGGCCCCCCTGGCCACCATGGATTAGAATAAGTCTACCAAGACATGGTCTGTTTGGGGGGAAAGGTGGCCAATCTCTCAACGGAGAAGGGCCAAGAACCTTTTCCTCAATGGACTTTTATTTGGTTTATTTTGCACAGAAATACAGGTGAGGATCAAACAATAGATAGCATCCAAAGAACTATTAGGGCTTATTCTGAGTCAGGGTCAAATAGCTAAAGAGCCATAAAACTTTGAGGAACAAACTTCTTGCTTGGACCCTTATCATTTAAATGAGAGCATTCTAAACAAAGCAGGTTTCACAGGATTTTACATACTCTTTCTTAGGCCTGATCACCCAGGGAACCCATCCTTTCCAGCACAGGGCTGCACTGCCCTTGGTCATTGTTTCAGGCTTAAATTCAGGCTTAAGTAAGGCAGCCAAGAGATTAGGAGACTTCTTGCAGACAGAATGCAGACTCAGGCTATGTCAAAGCTGAGGGCCGAGGGTCCATCACCCCCTTTTTCATAGCCATCCAAGTCCTTCCCTGAGGGTCTCCACGTGATTGTGCCTGTCTTAGGTCACCCCTCCCTTGAGGAATCTTACCTGTCATTGGCTAACCGATCAAGCACTGGGGGCCAGGCAGGGTGAAGAAAAAGGAGCAGAAGCGGTGCTCCTGCCAGAGCTCACTAAGCTTTGTCTCCTTAGTGGCTTATAGTCCAAAGGTCACTCCCTTAGCCTTAGACCTGGCGGGGGCGGTTACAGCTTCTGAAATCAGGCAGGGCTGTTCCCAACACATAAAATTTCATACAAAGGGCTTATCAAATGGCAGCCATTATTATTATTCATAAATGCAAACTATATTCAGAGTCTCTGCTTATTGAACATATCTATGTCATTGGCTGCTTTTAGTAGCCTGTGCAGTTGAAATTTGGCTTCTGTTTGTGGTCTGCACTTCTCTGTCAAGACAGTTCCATAGTATATGTTACAAAAGGAGAAGAGAGTAGTTAAATATGAGAAGGGACACATCCGTTTTTATATTTATTTCTAAAACTATCCCAACATTTCATTGCTTAGTCAGAACCAGAATTTGGTAGCCAAGCAAATTTGGAACTGAAAACGCAACATGTTGGAAAGTAAACAGAAAACATTTTAAGTAATCTACACCTTACACTTGATTGCTTCTGCTCCCTATCACCTCCCAAAATATTTCACCCTTTGGAAAGCGAATAACAAATGGGACAAAAGTCACTTTCATGACTGCATCACTGAGTACATGTGGCTTGCAGAGTCCTTGCATGAGTTATTTTGAAGCCAAGAGCCCAAGGACTCATAAGCAGAGTCTGAATCTCCTACAATGGGGTGATAAAGGGCAGGGAGAGTTAATACCTAATACGCCATTATCATCATCCAAGTCTATAACTTTCTCATCCTTGAACAGGTGACTCAGTGGTGGCAAACAATTGAGAAGCTTGGAGGAGAGCCAGTCCTAATGATGACATTCAATGTCATCACCCTCCTCAGCAGCACACTTGAAGACTCACCTGTCAAATCTTTGTGGCTCATTCACTTCTATTGTATCCTTTGGGTCACTTGCCAAGAGCCTCATACACTGCCACATGCCCACATCAGAAAAAAAGGGTAATTTGTTTGTTTTGCTATTATCTAACAGCCCACTAAAAAGAAATGTCAATAAAATGCTCTTTTAAATTTTATTTGTCTTGAACATAAAGCTCTTGGATATTCCCAGGTAATCATCCCTCTCCCCACAGAGAAGTGATAACTTCTCAGTAGATAAACCATCCATCTGAGGCTACTTAAAGCTGGATTTTCCAGGTTAACCCAACTGGAATAGAAACTCAACCTAGCACAACAGTAAGATGACTCACTGGGGATACTGACTTCCACAGACCATCATCTACCCTGGCATCCCTGTTTCACTGGAATCTGTAATCACTAATCTAAATATTAATTTAGAATACTAAGCAAATCTAGGAAGTCTGTGCTCTGGGGTCAGCCTGGAACTTCAGGTCTCTCAAACTGTCCCATGTGCCAGGGACAGTTCTCCCAGACTAACATCTTTTGACTTTGTAGCTTCCACACCTATCACAGTGCCTGACACATTACACATTGTCAATGAATGTTGGTTGGACTGAATTGACTTGAATTAAGGAAGCCAAAATAATGCCAACAGAGCAAGCGGAGGCATTTCAATTCAGTGCTTTGACTTCCTATACTGATTTCTTAATTAAATTTTTAAATAAAAAACAGGAGTTTACATCACCCTAAGTTATCTGATAGCACTGCATTCTCCAAACCGCCCAGCTCTCCCTGACTTTTATGAGCATAAATCAGAATCTGTGGTACTTTATTGGAGTTCTTTAAGGGTCTAATCTTATCTCAGTACCATATTGAATCTGCATTTATTAAAACTATGACACTTTACAGGATATTCTGGCCTCAGTTTGGCTTATAGCAGGATGTAAGAATGAGGGGTTTTTTGTTAAAAACCTTTTGGAAAACATGAACAAATAATAACCAGTTCTAATACTTTTCCACATTTTTACCACACTTAAAAATATGTATTCTGATATCCAAAACTGATCTCACAATTTGATTTATTCACAAGTCCCCTGAAGTGCTTAATAACTACAATATTGTACAAAGAAAATTATGTTTATTACTGCTACAGGGTTGGTAATTCTGCAAGATAAAATCATACTTCTCAGGTTATAAATATACATATTATTGTTGATTTTATGCTGTATTTTGAAATACTGCTTCCCTCCTTTCATATTTTCAGTGCCTTACAAAGGCATGATAAATCAGCCCCAACCTGGAAGAATGTTAATTGTTATCAGGTGATTTCAAATTAGTCTGGGTTAAACTTATTGTATGTTTCATGAACTCCAGGTCTTGTGAAACACTTTTAAAATCAAACATGCAAGGAATTCATCTTCCAAGATTTAATAAATAAGCACATTAGATATTTTAAATATCTAAAAGGGAGCTTAAAGAAAGTATATGTACAACTCAGCTCCAATGTCAAACTGTAAAAGAACATACATAATGCATTGTTATAGAACCCAATGCTTTCTTACCAAAAAGAGAAAGTTCCATAACCCATAACTTGGTCTGAACTATTTTTCTAACCCTCCTAATGTCCCTTTCCTTGATCTTCTGATCTTATAATATATGCTACAGCTACGTTACACTAAAGTTCAGGTATAGATGAACAGGTGTTACTGGGAAGACAAGGTTACCATTTCTCAAAGCTTTTTGGAGCAAAAATAATACACTTCAGTTTTTTGTGGCTAGTGGGAAATAGCCTATGAGCCAGTATAAGTATTGGCATATGAATTTATAATCTCCACCAGATAAGCTATTCAAGGTAGAAAAATTAAATTTCAGTAGTTGTATATCAACCTCTCTCAAAAATACTATAGTAGCATTTTCCAAAATGTGTTATTGCATGCAAGAACACACAAACAATGTTAATAGCTGGAGATATGCTATGTTTATGTACATGTGTATCATCAAATCAAGTCTATAAGTTCATGAATACTACCTTTGAGGAAGAGGATAATTTTAACATGACCAAAGTAAAAAATAGGGAGCAAATTATTGTGCAGTCTAGATGCTGCATAGACAAAGGCAAGAATATGGATCAAGGTGAGCTAAAAATAGTTTGTTTTGAGACACATGCATTAGAACGTACTTTAGAAAAAAATCCTATGTTCAAATCATCTAGTGCTAGAACCCAATATCTAAGAGATCAGTGATGTCTAACTCCCTAATGTTAAAACATGGGAACTGAAAGCTCAAAAATTACAATATTAGCTGAAAGTTACAAGCTGACTAGTAGCAAAGCAGTCCTGGGCTAGTTCTTCATGTGTATGATGACAGTAAGGACAATGAGTGGACCTTCTGGAGAGTAGTAACAAGGCCAAGAACTGACCCAGAAAATTGTTTCTCACCTTGGCCAGCTCACAGGTCACTTGGGACACTTCTCACTCTCACTAACAGAAGTTCTGCTGAAGAAAGACAGTGGTGTTTGTGCTCTTTTTTGATCTTTTACAAATAACAAAAAGAAATCAGTATCCTAAAAAGTGATTATAAGCCATGGATTGTAAAGACATTTCTTGATAACTTTTCTTTGATGACCTCCTTGTAGATTTACTCTGATACTGTCAGAATAGCATCATGCAGCAGCAACAAGAACCTCACCCTCCTGACTATTCTCTCTTCCTTCTGTCTCTAATGGTATTATACAAGAATGAGCAAGATTAGAAAGGTACATGTAATGCCTGAGTTCAATTTCATAAGACACTGAGTTCAAACTATGAGTGTGTACATCCCTGCTTTTGCACATGACTGGGTGCTTCCAGATATGGGTGTTCCTAGTGTGTGTGATGTGCAGTAGCTGATGTCTCCAACACACTCCCTTTATAGGCATATGTTCTTTGATCACCAAGAGAGTAAGACATAAGTGCAGTTCTGCCTAGTAAAAGCTACAACAGTCTGACCTCTGACAAGATAAAGAAGACTAAATTCCCATATTTGCAGCTCCTCTGGGGAGAAAGGGGTTAACTTTCAATAGCTGAAGGACAGGGCAAGGGAAGCAAATAATTAAGTTCTCACTGTGAACCAGGATTTGAGATATGTCTCATTAATGCTCACCTTGACTTAAGAGGGAAAAGACAAGATCCCTATGTTATAAATTAAAGAGATGAGGATCTAAGAAACTATAGAACTTTCCCAAAGTCACCCAGGCCCCTCTGAGGACAAAGCCAATTCCTTTAGTCCAATTTAACCGTATAGTTAAGAAAATCAAAGTTGGAAGGATGAGGGACCGTCTAGGGTCACAGGCCAAACAGTGGAAGAGATATGAACAGAATCATTGACTCCAGTTCAGTGCTTTTTCTACCAATTTTAGAAAACTTTATAACTTGCAAATTCAGAACTAATAACAAAACAAACATAGGTTAGTAAAGGACTTTATAAACACCAAAGCAGCAGAATAAACAAGCCATACACCCGTACCAGCATGTGAAGCATCTCAGCATAAGGGAGTATGTGAGCATGATGATACAGTTGCATGTATTAATTTATTATGTGTCTATGTCAGCTATATGTGTGGTAAGGATAAATATTTGAGCAATAATGAATTGCACTTCTTTTTACATGTCTATTACAAAAGCTAATTATTTGGCAGGGAATTTTTTTTCCTTAAGAAAATTTTTCCTGCACTACTTGAGTAAAAGGGTGTATTCTCGCTGACATTTTGGAATGAACTTATTTACAACTGATGAAATGTAAACATTTTATGTAAAGCAAACAATTTCTGTAATAAAAAAACTAAATCACCAAATAATTATGCCATTCCTGAGGATTAAACATCTAGGTAAATTGCTGGATATTTCATTTTTAAACAAAAAGAATTGTGTCAAATTTATATATTGTCTTTGTAGTTAATGTTCACTCTACTATAACCTCATTACTCCATCTTACAGATTTACTAGTTTTATATTAAACTATGCCACCATCTCTGTCACACATTAAATAAAAAGGCAAAAACTCAAGAAAAGAATCAATCCAAAACATTAATTTGAAAAGATATATGTATCCCTATATTCACTGCAGCATAACTTAAATTAGCTGAGATATGGAAGCAACCTAAATGTCCATAAATAGATGACTGGGTTTAGAAGATTTGGTACATATACACAACAGAATATTACTTGGCCATAAAAAAAGAAATCTTACCATTTGCATTAATATGAATGGGCCTATAGGGTATTATGCTAAATGAAATAAGTCAGACAGGTAAAAATTCCATATGATTTTCCTCATATATGGAATCTAAACAAATAAACAAAACAAAATGACTCATAGATACAGAGAACAAACTGATGGTTGAAAATTGAGGGGAGGTTGAGGAATGGGTAAAAAAGGTGAAGGGATTAACAGTGCAAATTGGCAGTTACAAAATAGTCATGGAGATGTACAAGAAATATATAGTCAGTAATATATTAACAATAAATATATACATTGCCAAGTGGATACTAACTACACTTATCAGGGGGATCACTTCATAAATGATATAAATGTCTAAACACTATGCTGTACACCTGAAACAAATATAATATTGAATGTCAACTGTAACTGAATGACCCATGGACATGGACAACAGGGTGGGGATTGACCGTGAGAACAGGGGGTGGATGAAGGAGGGGAGAACAACAGGGGAAAATTGTAACAACTGTAACAGAACAATTTAAAAATTTTTAGAAAAAATACATATCCTTAATATACTGGCAAGGATAAAACTAACAACCATAGCAATTAGCATTAAAAACCCAGTGATAATTACCATATATTGTACATGTCATAATCTAATGGAAGTCTTTGACACAAAGGGCATGTCTCTGCTCCACACAGTCATTCAGCAACCTAGGATTATTTTACACCATGGCTGACCCAGCCTCTAGGGATTTAGGATCCTATACTGGATTCTTGGGGTCAAAGTGGTAAACACAGGAAGAGTGAGAGATTATGGAGATCCTTGCAAAGGTTTTCGGTGCCAGGGATAGAAGTGCGTCCAGGTACCATTGACCACAACCTGGTTATAATGGCGCATCCACCTGGGAAATGTAGCTTTTCTGTGTATTGAGAAATAAAAATATGTGGGGTTTGGTGCACACATAACAGTCTTAAATAATTAAGTCTGGATTATAGAAAAATTATATATAAAAAGTAAGCAATAGTCTATAGAAGACAGATAAGGAAGCAGAATGAAATAGTTTAAACTAGCTCTGAATTTTAGTTTAATTTCTTTTCTGTAAGTTGGGTCACATGAACTGCAAGTGCAAGCATGCACACATAAAAAAGATATAAAACATGTCAGACAAAATCTAAACCTATATCTCCATGGCTACCATACTTCCTCCTTAACACCTAATCTCTTCCATCTTCCCATTGTTTTTTTTTTTCTCCAGATCACATTTCTTCCTTTGGTATGACTCCTCCTATCTCAAGCACATTCTACCTATACCTACTTTTTTAAAGATGGTCTTGACTCTGTCCCCGCTATACTTCTTCACCAGAGAAGTTCCCACACCAAAAAAAAATACTCCTATGAACAAGACCAGTTATATTTGAACTGACAAAAGATGGATGGATGCCTGACCCCTAATGGGACAAGCAAAGTCATTGGTCTAAGAATTTATAGTTGAGACTAAAGTCTGTAACGAGTGCACAGGGATGGACGTGAATGGTCTAGTTGCCTGCCTGAAGAAATGCCACCATTAATTCAAGTACAGTTCAAAGGTATGGCAGAGGATTCGCCAAGAGTCTTGCAAAGAAAAATGCTGTGAATAAAGCAGACATGCAAAACGAGAAAATGTGAGAATAAGCACTGCACAAAAAGAAAAATAACCAGGGGTTTCCTGAGACAATGAAACCCAGTTGCACCTTCCGCCACTGGGATCCATGAGTATCTCCTGATAAGGTCCCTAACCCTAGCATCTCCTCAGACAAGAACACTGAGTTTACTTCCAGACAAGAGCAGTGACCTCACTACTTCAAGCAGTGACCTCACCTTCTGATGATAGAGACCATAGAATTTGGAACCCAGGTAACCAGGCAACCACATTTGAAAACTGCCTACCCAGCTGGCTCATTCAGTCATTGACACCTACACCCAACAGGATGTTTTCCTCCCATGTCCTAAGGATGTGACTTCAAAAGAGGCGGCAATGATAATATGTTCCACCATGGCCACCACTGGGTTCACACTCATCCCAGACATCTGTGGCCCTATTGACATTGGGACCCAGAGGTAACACACAGTAAGCCCAGGACAGTTTTGTTGAGGCCAGACCACCACTCTTATCTCATCTGAGCAGCCCTAGGTCACTTCCCCATGTGTGTGTGTATACACATGTTCATGTATGTAAGGAAGTTCAGTTGAGGAGGTCCTACCCAAGCAAAAACAGGTAAGAAAGAATCAGAAGCCTAGTGGGCTGGTCATGTTCACACCCAAGTCAAGGTTGGCTGGGTGGACATGGAGTGTGGGAGGTGCCCTTTGTCCAAGGTTTATTCCAAGCCCTGGAGGTGAATCTCATTTTTCCAGGTTGGAGCTCTGTGCAGACTCTGGGCTAGGTCTGATCTGGGAGCAGAGTGTCCAGTGGGCAGAAGCAGCAGTGACTAGGGCTTGGCAGAGCCTGAGGCCTCTGGACAATCTGCAGGTCACTGTCATTGAAGAGTTCAACCAAGGTCATGGAGAAACAGCAGCTGATCAACAAAAACCCCTGCTCTGGCTCCACCAGCTAGGGGCAGGTATGTCGCATCATCTAGGGCCAGAGCAGGCACAAACTGATCGCAGCCATCTGGGAGTCTGGGAAACCAGGGCCTATGGATGGCTGAAGAAGGACACCACCACCAAAGCTGCCCAGGCTACAGGAGCAACTCATGATTCCTGACTCCAACCTAGAGCACAATGCCTAAGTTAAATGGACATGGCTGGATGACCTGGAGCCCAAGGAAGCAGAGACCAAGGGTGAGAAGATAGGGGAGGTGGGGATGTGATGGCGGTGGAGATGCAGTTGAGCTTATGGGGAGGGTTTGGTAGCAGACACACAGGAAGCACTTACAAACGCTGGCCAAAAGCAAAGAGCAACCTCAGACCACCCGTGTGCTGGACTGTCTGCTGGGAGGACATCCTGGTGTCCCAGGCTCTGGCTATGTTCTGTCTTTGGAGGACACATGCAAGTGCAGGCATGGGGGTGCAGCACCAGCCCAGGAGGGAGAGCAAGCTCATGCTTCTACAACTGTCGTACTCTGGAGGAGATTGATGCAAGGGCACAGGGGAGGTTACTACAGACCTGGAAGGTTGTCCACCTCCAGCGGTTGCCCCAGTTGCAGCTCTGGAGCCTGAACCAGCATTTTCAGCACCTCCTGAACTGCCCCACAAGCCCTGCCCAAGGAGCCCTCCCTCCAACTTGCTCAGAGGAGGAGCTGACCCTGGAAAATGTACCAGGGCCAGCTCTAGAGCTGCTTGTTGAAACTCCTCTTTCTCTCCCATCAGAAGAATTTGTTTTACCCTCACTTTTGCCCTTTTTTTCTATTTTCTTTCATTGTAATGTTTTTCTTTTTTTATGATGTTATTCAGTTTATTTTTAATTTTTATTATCTGAGTTCCTTTTGGGTTTTTTTCTTGTATTCTTTTTTCCCTTTCTTATCCTTCATTTTAATTAATAATAAAAAGTTATTGGTAATATTATAAACTGTGCCATTCCTGAGCATGAGATACATTCATGGTGCTGTGCAAACCTCACCACTGTCTGGTTGCAGGATGTTCCATCTCCCAAAAAGGACACCCTGCACCAGAAGTACTCACTTCACACTCTTCTCAACCCTGGAAACTCCTGATATGCTTTCTGTCTCTGCTCTTTTACCTCTTCTGATGTTTCCTATAAGTAGAATCTTATAATAGGTGTCTTTTGTTCCTATTCTAATATTTTTGTTTGTTTTTACCTGAAAGAGCTTTTTGATACTTCAAAGAGAAATTCCAGATGGATTAGAGATTATATGGAAAAAATAAGAAGCTCTCTTAGTAGGTGTATGGATAATCTTGGGGAAGAGACCACTGTGCTAAGTGTGACCCCAGGGCTAGAGCCAGTAAGGACAATTGCTTGCTTTTCCTGTGCACAGAAATAAAATTGAGAACATTGTAGAAAGCTGGAAAGACAAACCACCACCAGGACAGGATCCTTCACAACCCAAGGATAAATACAGGTGTAACATCTCTGTGTTGCAGAAAACTTTCAAGAGTTGGTGTTTTTTAAAGGAAAGAAGGTCAAACGCAACACATGTATCTCCAACCAGGAGCAGCACACACACCAGTGAATGTCAGAGATGCCTGACCTCCCCAATGGGGACACACACAATGTAAACACTGGAGAAGAGTGTTGTCACCATCAAGCTTGTGGTCTGGTGGCGACCTGCCCTGGGGCATAAAGTGAGGAAGCAGAAGCTCCAGCAGATCCCCTGGAGAGAACTGGGAAAGGTCCCTCCTCTAGGAGAAAAGTGCGCAGGACCCACCAAAGATCCACAAGTGCACAGCTTCGCCTGCGCTGTTCATGTTAGGTTACCTCACAGAAATTCTTGCACAATTTTTCAAAGACATTTTTTTGAGACTATTCATCAGAGCACTGATGAAATGACCAGGGTTTTGGAAAAACACTAATGTCCATGGAGAGGGGATGGAATCCACCAATCCTAATCTACATAAATGAAGGAAGCTGAACACCTGCTACAGTAGGTACAGGGGTCTCTATATACTGACAAATAATGACCTCAGGTGTCCTCTCAGGTGAGACATGTTGGCAAATCATCTGCATCTAGGATTCAACTTGATAGACTACATATATGTGATTTCAACACACAAGCACACATACGTGAAAATGGTTTTGTGTGTGACAGAGACAGGGGAAACAGAGTGTGAGAGGTGGAGACTGAGAGACCCATCAAGACACTCCTGATGGTCACCTCTACGGTGGGACTTGACAATCTCTCATCTTCTCCTTCAGGGGATGTCTGAACTTTTATAATGCATGCATTGCATGACTTTGATAGTTCCCAAAATATTAAAGTCATATGTTCAATTTACCCATATATCATTCATATACACAGTAGAGTGCATTATTTATTGAAAGTATTTATGACAAGAAAATAAGGCTGTAGTACAGCACAAAGGTGAATTTAAAGTAACTCAGAATCACAAAAAAGTCCATCCAGGGAGGAGAGTTCTGACAGGGGAGGCTTGCCACTCAGTCCTTTCCCTGTGTGTGAATGTAGTGCCATCATGTGCGCATGTGTATACCTGTGTCCTAACGACCATGTGCATGTATGTGTGCCTGCATGTGTTCATGTGTGTGTGTGTGTGTGTGCACTTGTTGGTTTTGGTTGGGGAGGATTCCTGGGAATGTGCTTTTCCAAAACCTCATTCTCTAGGAGTGGACACGGCCAGTCAGGTCTATTTTCCTTGGCATTTTCTGTGTCCCCACATCAGAATTTCCAAAGCCCATGCTGTGGAACATGGGCCATTTCCAATATTTCACTGTCATTATGCGCTAAAGGAAATATCTGTATCCATAAGTCTTTATGTATTTAAGACAGGTCTTTAAATGGAGGTCTCTAAGTGGAGAGTCTTTGATCAACATAAACAAGATTTTAAGATTTAGCATGTTGCTCCCTATTTCCAAGGTTACCTTGTCCATCTGAGCCTTGTTTGGAAAAGCAGAGCTGCTAAGACCTGGGGCTGAGGTCTCAGGGAGGGATGGGGGAAGGGGAGCTGGGAATGACAAAGATGAAGATACCAGGGAGTGAGGTACCCAGCTGGAAGGTCGCATCTATTCTGCCTCTGCTTTGCCCCATGTCCCTTCCCTCACTCCTTTGCCTTAATCCACAGCGTCTCCACCCTGCTCCATTACTCTGCTGAGCTCAGCAACCTGGTCCTGCCACCCAGGACAGGGGAGGGTGTTGGCCTGGACATTATGACCTGCCCCCTCTCCTGCCAATGATGAAGACCTTTCCTCTTTCTCAGAATGCACTTAGCCAGTCACAGAAACCTCCCTGGTGAACATCCCCTACCCAGGTGCAGTTGTCAGTTGCAATAACAGGACCCACCTGAGCTTGTGTGAGCAGAAGGAATCTTACAAGTGGCCTCACAGAGGGTTCCATAAGGTCAAAGCACCATACTTGGGACTTTGAGGCAGGCCCCAGAGCCCAAACCATATCATAGGTCCTCTGGTATGACTTCTGTCCTGGCCCTAGTCTGGCCTAAGCCCACATATCCAGCACATTCAGCTTCTGTGAGTGGGATTCAGCTCAGTGGGGACAAGAGATAGAGCCCTCATCTCATTCAAAGTTAGGTCAGGTGGAGTCCCCTTGGTCTGATGCTGCCTGGTGAGGCCATGGTCAGCAAAGTGTCTGTTGTCCACAAATGGGCTCCCTGAGCAGAGAGCATAGGTCCTTGAAGTGGGGATTCATCAGGCTTTCCCTGGAGGGGAAAAAAGAAGCCCCTGATGGTAGAGGAAGCAGGAGAGAGGGGTGAGAAGACATTTTCATGGATGTAAGTCTTCTAACTGACTTAAAGATAAGCCACAGACTCAGAGAAGGTGTTTTAAAAACAGGTACCTCATAAAGAACTGGTATACAAATATATGATAAAAAACTCTTAATCATCAACAATAAGAAAACATGCAACCTGATTAAAAAATGGGCATTAGCTGTGGACAGATACCTCACCACAGAGGACACACAGATTGTGGGGGATCCAAGACGGTGGTGGAGTTGATAAAAGTTACTCTCACTTCTTCCCAGGATTAAATCAGCATTGCAACTAAATTATAGAACAATCACCATGAATCATCAAGTGAAGATTAGCTGAACAGAACTCTTATGAGCAAGGATTACAGATGACGCCACATTCAGAATAATAGGAAGGAGATCCAAAAAGGACTGGCCTAAAACCTCATGCTGCTGCAGAGAGTCCACAGGGGTCTCTCAGCTACAAAGGTACCCACAGAGGATTAAGGGGTCTCAAGCCCATGGCAAACTCCCCAGCCTGAAGCACAAGAGTCAGTACAAGTGCTCACCTAATGTCTGCTACAAAAATCAATTGGGGATTCTGCCTGCTAGGTAGAGAGGGGGGTTGGGGTGGAGGAGGGCGTCTGCTGGAAATTCTGGTGCCCTCTTAAAGGGTCAGCACATACAATCTTTTTGCAGACGCTCATCCTTGGCTCTGGTGGAGAAAAATGGGCACACCCAATAGGCACATCTTGGTAGGCACCAGGCCTGCTGAGCCAAATTCAGCTTTATAAGGTGAGCCCCAGCATAACAGCTCATACTCTATGGTGAGGGTTGGCCCTCATAGTCAGCTATCTTGAGGGTTAATCCCACCAATTGATGAGTCAACAGCAATCAAGACTCAACTACAACAGAAAGTCTTATGTAACCCATAAAAGGGACATTTCTAGATCACCTAGCACTGAACCCCACATGACACCTACTACCTAAAGCCATCATACCAAGAATGGGAGACATAGCAGATCCACCTAATACACAGAAACAAATACAGACAAAAAATGAGGAGACAGAGACAAAGAAACATGCCCAAATGAAAGAATATGAGAAATTTCCAGAAAAAGTACTAAATGAAATGGAGGCAAGCAAGCTACTAGATGCAGAAGTTAAAACAATGGTTATAAGGGTGATCAGAAAATTTAGGGGAATGATAGATGAATTCAGTGAGAACACAAACAGAGTATAAGCATAAAAAAGACACAGGAACCATCAAAAAGAAACAGTCAGAAATTAACGATACAATATCTGAAATGAAGAATACACTAGAAGGAATTTGCCACAGATTAAATGAAGGAGAAGCTTTAATCAGTACTTTGGAAGACAAGGTAGCTGAAAATCCCCAATGAAAGTACAAAGAAGATATAAAAAGGTTTTTTAAATGTAGAGAGCTTGAGGAAACTGTGACAACATCTTCCTCAAGTGTAACAGCATCGGCATCATATGGGTACTAGAAGGAGAAGTGGGAGAGCAAGTGATTGAAGACCTATTTGAAGAAATAATTACTGAACACTTCTGTAATTGGCAAAGAAAACAGACATACATATCCAAGAAGCACAGAATCCCAAATAAGATGGACTCAAAAAGGCCTACAGCAAGGTACATCATAATTAAAATGGCAAAGATTAAAAACAGAGAAAATCTTTTTAAAAATTTATTTAATTATTGTTCAGGTACAGTTTTCTGTCTTTTACTCCCATCCCAGCCCACCCCCCAGTGCTCCCCACCTCCCTCCCATTTCCACCCCCTTAGTTTTTGTCCATGTGTCCTTTATACTTGTTCCTGTGAATTCTTCCCCTTTTCCCCTGAAATTCCCTCCCCTCTCCCCTCTGGTCCCTGTCAGCTTATTCTCTATTTGAGTGTTTTTGGTTATATTTTGCTTGCTTGTTTATTTTGTTGTTTAACTTCCTGTTAAAGGTGAAATCATATGGTATTTGTCTTTCACCATCTCACTTATTTCACTCAGCATAATGCTTTCCAGTTCCATCCATGCTGTTGCAAAGGGTAGGAGCTCCTTCTTTCTTTTTGCTGCATAGAATTCCACAGTTTGTGTAAATGTACTATAGTTTTTTGATCCATTCATTTACTGATGGGCACCTAGGTTGCTTCCAACTCTTGGCTATTGTAAATTGTGCTGCTATGAACATTGGGATGCATTTATTCTTTTGGATTGGTGTTTCAGGGTTCTTATGATATAATCCTAGCAGTGGGATTGCTGGGTCAAAAGGCATATTCATTTTAGTTTTCTGAGAAAATTCCATACTGTTTCCCATAGTGGTTGTACCAGTCTGCAATCCCACCAATTGTGAACTAGGGTCCCTTTTTCCCCCACACCCTCTCCAACGCTTGTTGTTTGTTGCTTTGTTTATGATGGCCATTCTGACCAGTGTAAAGTGGTATCTCATTGTGGTTTTAATTTGAATCTCTCTGATAACTAGTGATATTGAGCATCTTTTCATGTGTATCTGGATCCAAAACGGAGAAAATCTTAAAAGAAGCAATAAAAAGACAGTTTGTTATATACAAGGGAGCTTCCATAAGACTAGAGCTTATTTCAGCTGAGTTCTAAACAGAAATATTTCAGGTCAGAGTGGAATGGCAAGAAACATTCAATATATTGGAAAGCAAGAACCTGCAATCAACACTACCCAGGAAGGCTATCATTTGAAACTGAAGGAGAAATAACAACCCTCACAGACCAGAATAGATAAAGATCAGTGCTATCAAAGTGTGCGATGCAAGTTGGTGACCAGAAAAAACTCCCAAAACCCTGAATTATCTTCTGGAGAGCTGGTACTTGTAAGACAGATTTCCCCAACTAGGTACGTAAGTGTTCTAAGAAGTCATCTGTATCAGTGTACCAAGTGGCATTGTTGTAATGTTGTGAAAAGCTGAGTTTAGCTTCAGTGAATTTTTTTCATGACTTTTCCTACATGTTTGTCCATTCATGTTGGGTGAGTCAGGAGCACATCTGCCCACACTTTGCTGAGTGTTCAGCATTTTTAGACCAAAAACAGAATGACCCCTATGCCCCACCCTTCTTATTCACCTGATCCCCCCGACCCCAAGCAACATTTTTTTTTCCTCTGGGTGAGAAAAGTCCTCAGTAGGAAACATTTTGTGGATGTGGAAGACGTGAAACAACAACACCAAAAATGAGAGAAGCACCGAAAGGCATCAAAATTGATGAATTCAAAACCTGTTTTGAACAGTGGAAAAAAACATCTCTATAGGTGTATTGCATCAAATGCTGACTGAAATTTCAACATGTAAGAATAAATATTCAATTTTTATAAATTTTTGAGGTCTTTAGTCCCCCCTCATTAGACAGAGAGAAATGACTTCTTTCTAGAGCTGGGATTTGAAATTAAATGTAATAAAAGTCATAAGGTCCTCAGTTTTACTGGCTATAAGCATAATGTCTGTGAGTAAGAAAATTATTGATTATATTGTCCAACTCCTCCATGAATAGAATTTTGCAGATATACAAGCAAAAATGCCTTAGCTTCAATCTCTTGACTTGCAGAAATACTTGAATCATTTTTCAGCAACAAAAGCAACTTGAATAGTGTTGTGATTAACTTGATGTTATTTTGTAAAAAAAAAAAAAAAAAGAACAATGTAGATGACCATATGAAAATAAATTGATATGAGAAAGGACATCATAGATTTGCATATTATAATAAATTTTTTCTGGGGCAAGGGTGGGTGTTCCTGCAAAACCTTTTGTTTCCCTATTTTTAATGGATCACAGCAAGTGTATGTTATTTCTGTAATTTTTATAATATAATAGTTCTTAAAATTAAGGTAGTAAAATTTAACTTGAATATAATCAAGCTTTTATATTTTTATTTTTTTCAAGATTTTATTTATCTTAAAGGGGAAGGAGAGAGGGAGAGAAACATCAATGTATGGTTGCTTCTAGTGCATCCCCTGCTGGGAACTGGCCTGCAACCCAGGTACATGCCCTGATTGGGAATAGAACTATGATCGTCTGGTTCACAGACCTGTGCTCAATCCACTGAACTACACCAGCCAGGGCAGAATATTACCAAGCTTTTAAATAGAACTACTAATTTGCAGAAATGCAAGGGATGAATCAATTAGTTCAAAAACGCTGCTAATCTAAATTTAAAGAAGAAATAAGTAGGCAGATATAACACTTTTATGCACTGGGGGACTCAATATTATTAAAATGATAATCTGCAAATTTACCTATAGTTTGATTACAGGTATATGTGTGTGTACATGTACGTGCACATAAATTAACAAACTGATTCTAACATCAATTTGGAAGTCAAGAAATTTTAGATAAGTAACAAAATTTTTCAAAAGAAGAACAGAGTCAGAGGTCTCACATTATCAGATTAAATATTTAAGCATGTTAGTGTGCCTTCTGGGAAAGAGTTCAGTATCACCTATTCAGTCACACATGTCATGGCAAAGATGCCACTGCAATTTAAAGGGTAGGCATGATCTTCTCAATAAATAATGTTAGATTAGTTGCATATCTATTTGGAAAAAATACTTCACAAAATACACAAAAAATTATTTGCAATAAATCATAGACACAAATTATAAACATAAAGTGATGAAGCATCTAAAAGAAAACATAGGAGAATGCCTTCATGATCATTGGTTAATAAAAGATTTTTAAATAAGACACATAAAAATTTATTAAATTTATTGAAAAAGTGAAAATGAAAACCAGAGATGAAAATGCATTTAATACATATATATGATGTCCTGCTATGCACTATGTAAAAGATATTCTATAAGGCAATGAGGAAAGCATATATAACATAATGAAAATTCTTAGATTCTGTTTTCCACTGAGATAGAATAGCAGGGAAAGATTTACTTTCTGGCCTTAAATAATTAGAAATATATGAAAAAACTCAAATCTGAAGCAACTGAACAACAAAATATATGAAACAAAATACACACAAAAACTAATCCCGATAACCTGACAATTGAACAATACAGGACTGTGATCCCTAAGAAAAGTGAAAGAAACAGACTGAGCCTAATGATTACCACAGTGTAATGCTGGGAATGGGAGTCTCACTGAATTGATGAGTCAGAGATTGTATGTGACAGGTCAGGTCAGAAAATCAAGGTAGCGCCCCCCCACACACACCGTTACAGAACAAGAGGTCCGAGGGAAGGGCAATACAATATTTGGCCCACCTAGGGATGCTAAAAACTGCTAAAGAACAGGGGCCCCTCCCAAGGACAGAATACTAGTATCTACTGGGCTCTTCTGTCTGCCGCCAATTGGAAAGACATCTCTCAATGCCAGAGATTTGTGAAAAGGAAACAAAATGTTTATTTAATGCTATTTAATGCTAAAATATCAAAGTCCTTTAGGGTATACACCTACACCCACACAGCTCCCGCTTCCCACTGTCCCAACTCCGGGGACCGTAAATCAGGAAAAGAGCACACATCTGTGTTTGAGGCCCCTGGCACCGTCAGCTGTGTCACGATGCAGGCAGGATCTCTCTCTCTAGTTAATCCAAAGTACCGTGGTACCCTGTCATGGTCCACTGGCAAGAGTTCTTTGTACCCAGTTCCAGTCAAAGTCTCTTGCTTTCCAGGCCACGCGGCCAAAGGGGCACCCCAAAGCCGTGTGGGCCTCTTCTACCAAAGCTGCAGGAGTCCGCACTCCACCAAAAGCATGTGGCTTTCTTCTTCACCTGGCTGCAGGGATCTCCATTCTGGCAAAGCTGCATGGTTTTTCCCTTTCACCTGGGAAAGAGGGGGTCCGCACTCTGCCAAAACCACGTGGCTCCCTCTTTCACCTCACCAAGAGAGGGTCCTCACTCTGCTGAAACCGCGTGGCTCTCTCCTTAATCTGGCCAGCCCATGCTGGAGCAGCTTTCCAAGCTCTCACCCAGGCCTTCTCACTCAGGGTGCAGCCCCTAGTTCCATCCTGTGTCCTCCTAGTTCCATCCCAGTGCGCCTTCTCCCTTGCCCAAAGGCATAACATATCTATGAAACCAGTAAGTTAAAAAAAAATCATTCAGAAGGCAAAACTGTGCTATGCAAAACAGCTCTCCCCCAATCTATATGTCTCTCAATATTTCTATACACAATCACACCTTTCTAAATCTTTTTTTTGGGGGGCCCCCCTGGCTGCACCCTGTATCACCTCTATTTCCGACTCCTCCCAAGATCAGTTACACCTGCCAGTATTTCTGTATTAATACAAGTTTACTGGGCTGCCATCGTTAGTCTGGGCAGTAATTATCCCATGTCCTAGAGCAAATCTTCTCCAAGCTCCCACGCAGGTGCTGTAACTTGGGGGACCTGCCCTCAGTTACATCTTGGGGGAAGTGACTTCATCCCCCTAGCTCCAAGCTTGGCCACAGCCATTTAACATATCCAGGTGACCCGCCAAAGGCTATAGATATGTTAAATGACAATGCCATGGATTAGCTGCAAGGCTGTGGCTGTACAAAACAGCCCTGCATGTTTCTGCTCCATGTGTCCCTTCCCCCAACTCACACCTGTGCGGGGAAAGTGGTGAGGACATCTTATATGTCTCTCCAATATTCCTATTCACTTTGAATTCTGGACACCATTCCAAATCTTTTTTTGGGGGAGACCCCCCCTTGGCTGCACCCTGTATCACCACCACTTTTCTTTTTATTTTTTCAAAGCAAGAGAAAAATAATTTTATATTCTTTATAAAAGTATATATATTTACTAATGGTGAAATAAATACAGTCCTTACTTATTCACAAATCTTACAATTAAAGCTGATTCTTTCTCCTGGACTCCACATGCTGATACTTCAGTCCTTTCTGCCAGTAATGGCAGGCTGACCAAAATCACTAGCACATAGTAATGAGACAGTCATGGGCCAAATAGATAGCACACTTTGTACTTAACAAAGGGATAATGAAGTTTTCCATTTAAATATATTAAAATTAAGAATTTAACATTTCTTTTTTCACTCAATTGCATAGATTTATCAGTTGCTCATTCACAAAAATGTAGTTCACAGTTTAAAAGCATGGAAATAATAAATGAAAATTTCAAGACAGTCTATCTCAAGTGAGAGGCATTTGAAATGATCAGGTGAGAACACACAAGAGAGTTTATCAATAATGCTATTAATGCTATTGCTTAGCATTAATATTGTAACAGGGTGCAGCCAAGAAGGGGCCCCCAAAAAGGGATTTGGAATGGGGTCCAGAATGCAAGGTGTCCAGGAAATATTAAGATTTCCTCACCCCTCCCCTGCCACAGGTATGAGATGGGGGAAGGGACAAGTGGAGCAGGGCCACTGAGAGCTGTTTTGCATAGCAAGTTTCACAGCTAACCTCTGGCATGGTCATTAACATATCTATAACCTTTAACTGGCTGCAGAGATATGTTAAATAGCTGTAGCCATGCTGTGAGCCAGGGGGATGGAAGCGACTTCCACCCAAGATGTAATTGGGGGCAGGTCCCCTGAGTTACAGCACCTGCATGAGAGCTTGAAAATGATTGGCTCCACGACATGGGGCCACATCTGCTCAGACTCACAATGGCAGCCCAGTAAACTTGGAATAATACAGGAATGCTAGCAGGTGTAGCCGATGATAGGAGAAGTTGGAAATGGGGCTGCAAAGGAGGACTAGTGTGGGGATTAAAAACCCAGACGCAGCCATTGAGGAAGAGCCACGCATTTTGGCAGAGTGAGGACCCCCTTCTTGGCCAGGTGAAGAAGAAAGCCACGTGCTTTTGGCAGAGTGCAGACCCTTGCAGCCGTGTGAAAGAAAGAACAATGCGATTTTGCCAGAGTGGCGACCCTGCCCTCTCCGCAGCTCTGGTGAAGGAAAGAAGAGAGTTTGCCTGAAAGAAGGGCAAACGAACTCTTTGCTTGTAGACCAATAGAAGGGCCACATGGCTTTGGAGTAATTAGAGATACTTTCTGGACGGTGACCCACCGGACGGTGCCAGTGGCCCAAAACACGGATGTGTGTTTCTTTTCCTGAGTTACAGTACCCTGAATTAGGACAGGGGAGAAGGAAGGACTGTGGGCATCTGCGGTTATCCTAAAGGACTTTGATATTTTAATGAGGAACATTGGGTCACTACTTTAAGTCTGTATAGCTTTAAATAAACCTTTCCTGTCCTTTTCACAAATCTCTGGCATTGAGAGACATCTTTCCTCTGGCAGCTGACAGATGAGCCCAGTATAGTTGGTCTGGATGGTATTAGTAAACTGTCTTTGGGGGGGGGGGGTTGTTGTTCTGTAACAGTTTTTGGTGTCCCAGGATGGGCCAAATATTGCACCCCTGCCTTGGACCTCTGTTCTGTAACAATATTACAATGCTGTAAAAGAAACTTCAGAGTGCAATGGCTTAAATGAGACAGAAGTAATTTGCCTTTTTCTTCCTTTCCTCCTCCTCCTTTTCCTTGTGTGATCTAAAAAATATGGCTTTCCTCCCACCTTTCAAGTTCTTCTAGCTGGGCTAATAATCAAATTACCAGAGACATATTAACAGAAAGAAATGTACAAAAATTGTTATACGAATATACATCCGGATGTGCCAAATAAAAATGAGACCCAAAATGCATTGAGCAGTTGAGGTTTATATGCCATATGGACAAAGGAGAAAGGAATAGCAGAAGTCAGAGATTTTAAAAGAAATAGCAATTACACATAGCTGAGGAAGAATGGATTATACATGGCAGGCAATTCTTACTAGGCAATCTAAAAACAATGGAACATAGGTGGTGATCTAGTTAATGGGTTCCTGCTTGGAGCCTTATTATATACCACACCAAGGCGACTATGTTATTTCCTTCCTGGAGGAGGTATTTCCATCAAAGTCTCATAGGCAGGAAAGGGAAGGGGTCAAAGATTCTGTCTCTGTCTTTCGTTTCTTTTTTTTCTCTGAAAATTATCAGGGTATTTTTAAAAAAATTTTATTTAGTTATTTTTTAAGTACACTTTTTTGTCTATTTCTCCCATCCCATAAAATGGAGTAAAGATAGCCTCTTCAACAAATGGTGTTGGGAGAACTGGACAGCTACATGCAAAAAAATGAAACTTGAGCACCAGCTTACACCATATACCAAAATAAATTCAAAGTGGATAAAAGACAAATATAAGCCATGACACCATTAAAGTCCTAGAGGAGAACATTGGCAAGAAAATTCAGATATTTCACGCAGCAACATTTTTACTGATATGTCCCCTAGAGCAAGGAATATAAAGGAAAGAATAAACAAATGGGATCTCATCAAAATAAAAAGCTTCTGCATGGCTAAAGAAAACAGTATTAAATTAAAAAGACAACCAACTGTATGTCTTTTGTTTCTTGATTACCAGCTTAAAATCAATGCCCCAAAAGGCAGTTTTAGGGTGGCAAAACTTTGGTCCTTTTCAACCTCTTCCTTCTCCTCCTCTCACTTCTTCCTCCCTCCTCTTCTTGATAATAATAAATATTGTTATAATTCTCCTTCTTCTTCTCTCCCCCTCCCCTATCTCTCCAGTGTCAATAACAAAGTCCTTGCTGATACCGGAGCTAGACAGCAGCAATGAACATGACTCCTTTAATTTGCATTTTGGCTTTTTGCTTATTTGTTTACTATCAACCCGTATATGTTTGTAGTAATTGATTTACATATAATTTACATACAATGATTCATATGTAAATTAACTATTACATCAGATTTAAAAATAGAAAAAATAAACTTTATGTAGGTAAGTTCTATGACTCTAATTAGAATAAAATTGGAAATTCGAATAGAAACAGCTTAAAAAGCTACTAAGTTCTAGAATCAAAAATAACTATTCTACTAGACGAAACTTACAGAGAAAATCCTAAGACCAATTACAAAATATATAACCTTGAATAAAAATTAGGCACAATGGCACTGGCTGGTATAGCTCAGTGGGTTGAGTATTGGCTGCAAAATAAGGGGTCACTGTTACCGAACAAGAGGTCCGAGGGAGGGGCAATACAATATCTGGCCCACCTAGGGATGCCAAAAACTGCTACAGAACAACAGGGACCCCTTCCAAGGACAGAATATTAATATCTACTGGGCTCTTCTGTCCACTGCCAATTGGAAAGACATCTCTCAATGCCAGAGATTTGTGAAAAGGAAACAAAATGTTTATTTAATGCTATTCAGGCCTAACGCCACCACTAAAATAGCAAAGTCCTTTAGGGTATACACCTACCCCCACACGTGTAGTTCTCCCTTCTCCCACTGTCCCAACTCCGGGTACCGTAAATCAGGAAAAGAGCACATGTCTGTGTTGCAGGCCGCTGGCACCTTCAGCTGTGTCACCATGCAGGCAGGATCTCTAGTTAATCCAAAGTACTGTGGTACCCTCTCATGGTCCACTGGCAAGAGTTCTTTGTACCCAGTTCCAGTCAAAGTCTCTCCTGCTTTCCAGACCACGTGGCCAAAGGTGGCACCCCAAAGCCGCATGGGCCTCTTCTACCAAAGCTGCAGGGGTTTGCACTCCACCAAAAGCATGTGGCTTTCTTCTTCACCTGGCTGCAGGGATCTCCATTCTGCCCCAAACGGCGTGGCCCTCTCCTCACCTGGGCAGTTATCCCTTCATGTCCTGGAGCCCATCTTTTCCAAGCTCTCACACTGGTGCTTCCCACTCAGGGGCCAGCCCCTAGTTCCATCCTGAGTCCCAGCTACTCCCTTCTCCCTGGCTCAAAACCTGGCCACAGCTATTTAACATATCTATGAAACCAGTTAAAGGTTATAGATACGTTAAATAATCATTCCAGAGGTTAGTTGCAGAACTATTGCTATGTAAAACAGCTCTCAATGGCCCTGCTCCATTCATCCCTTGGGGGGGGTAAGGGCATCTTATATGTCTCTCCAATATTCTTATACACTTTGAATTCTCGATTCATTCCGAATCTTTTTTTGGGGGTCCCCCCGCTGGCTGCACCCTGTATCATCACTAGTTCAACTCCTAGTCAGGGCACATGTCTGGGTTGCAGACCAGGTCCCTAGTGGGGGCCACGTGAAAGGCAACCACACACTGATGTTTCTTTCCATCTCTTTATCCCTCCTGTCCCCTTTCTCTAAAAATAAATAAATAAAATTTAAAAATAAAAAAACTTAAAAAAAGAAAATTAAGCACTATGGAAAATATTGTAGTGCATATATAAATATTTACTTAAGCACGATGTTATTGTCATTTATCAAAAAAAGTGATCTAAATAATTTATATCAAGAAGTCAGTGAGAAAAAAATAGACACATCTAAAGGCACAAGGAAGAAATCAATAATAAATACAATGGTAAAATAAATGTGATAAGGAACAAAAATAAAAAAATAAAGAAAATTAAACATTATTGCCTTAAAATTTACCAAAAAGTTAAGCTTTTGGTGAATCTGATGATGAAAAAGTATATTTGCATAAAGAAATATTTACATAATTCTAAATAAAACAAAGATTTAAAAATAATTTTAAAGGATATTGTCAGCCAATAACTTAAAAAAATAAAGGTTATACTATGCAAAGGTTTTCAAGAAAAAAATTATTTGGACCTCTTTGCAACTAATTTTTGTAGCTTTTTTATTTTTACTTTTTATTTATTTAGTTTTAGAAAGGGAAAGGGAGGGGGTAAGAGAAGGAGAGAAACCTCATGTAAGGTTGTTTCTGGGTGCCTGGCCAGCAACCTGAGGAATGTTCCCTCACTGGGAATCAAACCAGCAATGCTTTGGTTTGCAAGTCATATTTTTAAGTATATTTTACTGATTATACTGTTACAGTTGTACCATTTTTTCTCCCCTTTAACTCTCTGCTCCTTGCAACCTCATCGCTAGCATCCCCTCCCCTTTAGTTCATGTCCATGGGCCGTACATATAAGTTCTTTGTCTTCTCCATTTCTGTACAATTCTTAACCTCTCCTTGTCTCTTGTGTACCTAAATTTATGCTTCTTATTCCTGTATCTTTTCCCCCATTCTCTCCTCAGCCCCTCCCCACTGATAGTGCTCCATATGATCTCCATTTCTGGGATTCTGTTCTTATTATAGTTGTTTGCTTAGTTTGTTTGTTTTTTAGGTTCAATTGTTGATGGTTACGAATTTGTTATCATTTTACTGTTAATATTTTTGATCATCTTCTTTTTGTCAGATAACATATATAATAAGGGCTTCTTTTTGTCCCTATAATATATATAATAAGGGCTTGGTGATGATGAACTCCTTTAACTTTACCTTCTTGGAGAAACACTTATCTGCCCTTCCATTCTAAATGATAGCTTTGCTGGATAGAGTAATCTTGGATGTAGGTCCTTGCCTTTCATGACTTTGAATACTTCTTTCCAGCCCCTTTTTGCCTGCAAGGCTTCTTTTGGGAAATTGGCTGATAGTTTTATGGGAACTCCTTGGTAGGTAACTGTTTCCTTTTCTCTTGCTGCTTTTAAGATTCTGCCCTTATCTTGAATCTTGGGTAATGTAATTATGATGTGTCTTGGTGTGTTCCATCTTGGGTCCAACTTCTTTGGGACTCTCTGAGCTCCCTGGACTTCCTGGAAATCTATTTCCTTCACCAGATTGGAAAAGTTTTCCTTCATTATTTTTTCAAATATATTTTCCATTTCTTGCTCTTCCTCTTCTCTTTCTGGCACCCCTATGATTCAGATGTTGGAATATTTAAGGTTGTCCCACAGGGCCCTAAGCCTCTCCTCATTTTTTTGAATTCTTGTTTCTTCATTTTGTTCTGGTTAAATGTGTATTTCTTCTTCTGTTCCAAATTGTTGATTTGAGTCCCAATTTATTGTCCTTCACTGATTTCCTGTATATTTTTCTTTATTGTACTTTGCATAGCCTTCGCTTCTTCCTCTATTTTGTGCCTGTACTCAGTAATTTATGTGAGCATCCTAATTACCAGTGTTTTGAATGGAGCATCTGATAGTTTGGCTATCTCCTCATTGCTTAGTTCTGTTTCTGAAGTTTTGATCTGTTCTTTGTTTGGACCATATTTGTTTGGACACTCCTGTTTGTTGTAAGGGGTGGAGGCTCAGGTATTCAACGGGGTGGGGCAACTGATGTTGCTGCATTGTGTGCTGTATATGAGGGAGGGCTCAGAGAGGGAACAATACCACTTGCTGGGCTCTCACCCAACTTTTAATCACCTCCCCCTCTACCCACAAGCAAATTGGACTCTTTGGTGCTAACTCCCAGGTAGGTGGGTTTGTGTACATTCTAAGACTCCTTGGGTCTCTCCAACAAACTCTCCTGTGAGGCTGGGAATTTCTTCTGCTACCTCAACCTTCACAGGTTTTGACAGCCAGAGGTTTTGATGCTTTAGTTTCCCTCACTGGAACCCTGGGTTGCATGGTCTGTCCTGCTCCCCAGTTGCTTTTCCCTGATTATCTGCACATGAATGTGGGACCACCAGGTCTGCCAGCTGCCATCTCAACTACCCAGTCTGCTACCTTGTTACATGTTATCTCTGCCCTGGCTGCTGGTCTCCACCCCTCCTACCAGTGTGGTCTGGATGAATGATTTTTTTTTTAATCTCCTTGGTTGTCATCCTTCCACACAGTTCAATTTTCTTGCATTCATGATGTTCTTTTTGTTTTTAAATTTGTTGTTTTCCTTCTTTTGGTTGTGTGAGGAAGTAAAACATATCTACATATGCCTCCATCTTGGCCAGAAGTTTGTTTTCTCTTTGACTTTGCCTAAAAAAATTTATTTCAAAATTTTGAACCACATCTTTACATTAATTTTAACATTATTTTATAGTATTCTAAAAATAATAATTATTAAATACATAGTCTCTAGATCAAAACTAAACCTAATTTTGTCATAGGGGACTATTCATGAATATTGAACATGAAATACTATAACACCCCTAGCTTCAGATCATTAGCTACCAGTGACCACTTTGTCTTTAGATATTTATTTAGAACTTTCTGATGTTCCACTCCTGAGATAAATATTTTTTGTTTGTTGTATTCACTGAACTTACTTCTGTTGATTGATTGTCCCATGTAAACTATAACAATATAATGTGAGGACACACACTATAATTTTCTTCTAATATAAGTGGCTGTTGCCCTGGAATTGATAGTGCCTCTACAGAAAACTTCCTTTGATTACCTTGGCTCTGGTGTCAATGACCCTGAACTCACTTACATTTTACCTTTCAATCTTCCAATTGCTTTTATATGTTGCTGGTTCTCCTGTCAGGTGACTTTTGTGGCCCCAAGACACAAGCATTTTTTGTTAATTTCCAAGAAGAAGAAGAAAGATTGCTAGTCTACATTCACCAGTCCTTCAACTCCATGGAGCTTCAAGTTTATGGTAGGGGCTCCCTTCTAGGTCCCTTGTTTTCTAGATTGCTAGCTTTTACTTTCTGAATTGGTTTTGATTTTGATCTTTCTTCTAGCACTTGAAATTTCACTTTAAGGAAATTATTTCTTTCAAGAATTGTTTTATTTTATATATTTGTATCAATTGTTCCTCCTTGCCATATCTTCTTGAGCTACCTCAGGACAAAGATCAAGCTGAAACATTTTTTGGGTGGAGGCTTCACCAAACCTATCCACTTATTGAATCTTTAGATGATCCACTTCCAGCTCAAGAAGAAAAATCTGGCCAACAAGTTATTTCCCCCCACTTCTAACACCCCCAAATAAATAATACAGTCATTATCAATACAGTGATAATGTATTATCATTAGATAAGAAAAGACTGTATTGTTTATTGTTATCAATGATAAATGATAACACAGTTTTATATAATTGAAATTTTCTGAGAATTAAACTCAAATGTTCTTATAAAAATATCTAATAAAACATTAATATATTGTTCAAAAGGCATGGTTCTTAAAAGAAAAGGGCACAACAATTCCCAAGAAGAATAAATAACGAAACAAACTTGAAATATCTAAGCAAAATTTTAGAAACCTAGAGCAAGGGTAAAAAATTATAAAGCTCGTTAATTAGAAGTAACAAACTATTTAAATAACAAATCATATTTATCCACTTCCCTATTCATTACACTGAATGTAAGAAGACAATGCTTCCAAAATACTGTTCTATAAATTTCACATAAAATTTTGCATATTAACATTAAGATATAATGTTAATTAAACTGTTGATAATATTAATTTAGCAAGGTAGGAAATAAGGAACTTTTTCAGAACTGCAAAGACAACAGATATTTAAATATTGCTAAAAGATGCTTTTTATTGGAAAAATATACCCAATAAAAATGGGATACAATAAAAAAATCAGGAAGGAAAAAACTGACCTATAATTACATCTAAAGGTAGTTGTAAAAATAAATAAAAGGTTGAATCTAGAAGCTCAAATGATAAAAAATGCTAAAAATAATGAACACATTATTCCTTATTTTTTTTTCAACAAAAGAGAAAACTTAGAGAGAATCAGGTTCTGCTGCATATACCAATAAGTAATTCAAAAAAACAGAGCTTTTTTTTTCCATATAAAAGATAGTTTTGAAGTAGGTGGTCCAGTGCTAAGATGGTGACTCCACCATTATTGATGTAACATTTATATTAAACATTGTTTAATATTTAAACATATTTCTCTATCAACATGAAGAATTAATCAGCAACTAAAACATTTCTTTCCAAATATAAGTATATTTTGCAAGCTGTCACTTTCTCCTTTTCTTTCCAATATCACATATTTTGTTGAAATCTTCTGGAGTTTTAGTTTCTGGTTTATATTATATTTTCAATATGTTTCTACTTTTGTAGATATAAACTTTATTGATTGTCTTAAGGTTTACAGTCAAACTTTCAATTGTTACATATATTCCACTTTAAATTTTGCTGGTTTCTTTGCTCAACCCTGGCTTTCATATTTTATGAGTTTAATAGTTCTTAACCTCATTGTTTTTCATTTTGTTGGAGAAAATCGTTAATTGTTTCTGGGAGACTTTCTGGCCATCCTGCAAATTGGAAAATGTTATTAATTTCTCTTCAAAAGTGAATGATATGTTTCACAAATTAATGTTTTATAGACCCTGGGAAAAAGAATTTTATTCATTCCTTTAATTTTGTAATTCTTTACTGTGGAATAGTTCAGAAAGTCCCTTCTGTTTTAAATAATACAATTGGTAACTGAGTAATAAAATGATTTTTGGATTATAAAATTCTTGCTTTAATAAAAAATTTCTTAGCAGTGGAAGGAAGTGAATGGTATATTTGAAGTATATACAGTTCTGTTTTGGCAATTTTCTTTTGAAACTTAAAAATATTTCTCCATCTTTTCAAACATCCTGAGTTAGGAAATATAAATCTGATTGCAGTTTAATTCTAATCTCTTTGACAATAATTACATTTGTTTTGCCTGTTTTTTGGTAGGAAGCTATTATGAAGCTTTTTAATTTTTTAATTCTTAGATTCTACACTAGTCTGTAGGTGTCCTTCATTAATGCCACCAATACCCAGGACTGAGGTTTATTAGCTCAAGAAAACTATTTATTTTGCATTCCTTTTCTCCCTTTCATTTACTTAACTTTTTCTACAATTCTTGTTAGATTATCCAATTTCTAGTACTACCATAATATTCTCATCTCTGTCTTTTCACAGTATATTATGAGATACTCTATTAATTTCATATACTGAATCAAGAATTGTCTTCAACAATTTTTACCCTAATAGTCAACCTGTATAAGATTTATTATCTTTTTGCTCATAATTTTTTTATTCATCAATTCTTTAATGTTTCAGTTTTATTTTTATTTTTTATCTGTGTATAACAGTAACTTTTAATTTTGTGGTTATGACAAGTTCTCAATAATTTCAATAGATTTGCATCACATATATTTATCTTTTATTTCTTTCATATACATTCTAATTATGTATTTTTATTTTTTTATTTTTTTGTATTTGGTTCTGTCTCTCTTGATGTTGATATCCTCAGCTACTTGGTGATTCTTTATTGTGTTGCTATATTTGAAGTTAAAGGTCTATATTGATCAATACTGTAGTTTGAGCATATTTACCAGACTCATGAAATTCCCTGGGGCTACATCTGTTACAGGTAGCCTGGTCTCCATTCTTGCAGTTGCAAAGTTGGAGAAATGGGACATAATATGTGACCAATGGATAGTCTTCGTTTTGTCAGATTAGCTGGTTTGGGTATTAAATAGCTCCCTATCTTTTGGGAGGCTTATATTTAACTCTGGATCTAGAACTTCTCTGCTTCCACACATCCTCAGAAAGAGATTAGGTCAGGATTTCCTCTTTCACTTAAAAGCCGTGAAAAATATTTTAACAACTAGATACACTGAGTTAATTAATTTAGAGGTATAGTCTTTTAATTGCTTGAACCGATGACCCTACATAACCCTGTTATCTCCCCCATTCCCTATTACAATTATTCTGAGGCTATCTTTTTTTTCTTCTGAAAAGACTCAGTATTTTACCTTGTTTTATTTATTTCCCACTTCTATTTCTTTCATGTTGGAGGATTGTCCATTCCATAGGATTCTGAGTAAGTCTCAGAATTTTATTTGTTTTCAAAATTTCTCAGGAAGTTCTGCTCAGCTCATGGTATCTTTCATGACTTTTCCATGTTATGAATTTGCTCTGTTACTTTATTTGTTATTTGAACTGTTCTAAATAGTATTTTAGAATAAAGAAAAAGTGGAAGGGTTTATAGTTAGCAGTTCAAATTAGAAACCCCTACCATTTAATCACTTTTTCCTTTGTGCTTTCACTAGGAGAACCAATATAGGCACTGGGGGAAACATATGAGGAGGGACCCCAAAAAGTGCAATTATATTCTGGAGAGCAGACCCCTTGTAGCAGAGGCTTCCTCTGCTAGCTCTGTGTCCTAGGAACCCATCTGTATCAGTGTACCAGCTGGCATTGTTGTGAGAGGCTATGTTCTGATTCAGTGAATTTTTTAGAAGACTCTTTCAATGGGTTTGTTTGTCCACTTCATTATGCATGATTTACCAACTCATCTACCCACACCATGCTGACTGTTTAGCAGTTTTTGACCAAAAATGGCATGACTGCCATGTTCCCCCCTCCCTATTTATTCAATCTTACCCCAAGTGACTTTTTTTGGTTTCTCAGGATGAAAAAAGTCCTTGAAGGGAAATGTATTGCTATTGTAGAAAAAGTGAAACAAAAAAATGGCAGAAGCATTCAAAAGCATCAAACTTGATGAGTTCAAAAACTGTTTTGAGCAGTGGAAAACAATGTCTCTATAGGTGTATTGCATCAAATGGAGAGTACTCTGAAGGTGACTCAAGTTGACACATGTAAGAATGGATACACAACTTTTATAAATAAATTCCAGGTTTCTGGGAGGGTTCCCCTTCTTGCAAAAAAGTAATGACTTTAGAGTTAGGTGTAGACCCTACTGGTGTTCAGCAATTTTTTGGATCATCATGAGAAGGTCATTTATCTCTACCAACATACTTTCCTTTCATCTAAACTGAAGATATCACTATTGTAGAGGTAGAATTTATGAGAGCAGTTCATAATATAAATATATAAATTAACGAACACAGCTGCTGATAAAAATAAATTAATGAACATAGTCTCTGATAAACAGAATACTGCTTTCACATACTTTTAAAACATTGTTTTTTCTTGATTTTTATTTGTGCAATGTGATAGGTGAATGATGTTAACATTTTAATGTTTATTAAATTTATATTGTAAATTAGAAAATATAGTCTTGGCATTCAATAACATGTAAAATAATGCTCATTTCTCAGTCTCCTCTAATTGATTTTAGTATTTTCGACACAGTTTTAAAGTTGTATATTTAAATCTAATAAAATATTTTATTTTATTTATTTTTTAATTTTTTAAACTTTTTATGGTTGTTCAATACAGTTTTCTGCCTTTTCCCCCCAGCCCTCCCCATGTCCCCACCCCTCCCCACCTCTCTCCCCTGTTTTCACCCTTCTTGTTATTGCCACTTGTCCTTTATAATTATTCCTGCAAACACTTCACCCTTTTCCCCTATAATCTCCTCCCCTCTCCCTTTTCGTCACTATCAGTCTGCTCTTAATTTCAATGTCTTTGGTTATATTTGGCTTGCTTGTTCATTTTGTTGATTAGGTTCCTGTTAAAGGTGGGATCATATCACCTGGCTCATTTCACTTAACATAATGCTCTCCAATTCCATCCATACTGTCAAAAAAGTTAGGAGCTCCTTCTTTCTGCTGCATAGAATTCCTTTGTGTAAATGTACCATACTTTTTTGATCCATTCATTTACCGATGGGCACTTAGGTTGCTTCCATCACTTAGCTATTGTAAATTGTGCTGTTATGAACATTGGGGTGCATAGGTGCTTTTATATTGGTGTGTCAGTGTTCTTGGGATATAAACCTAGTAGTAGAATTGCTGAATCTAAAAGGCAGTTTCATTTTTAGTTTTCTGAGTAAATTCCATACTGTTTTCCATAGTGGTTGCACCAGTGTGCAATTCTACCAACAGTGCATTAGGGTTCCCTTTTCTCCACATTCTCTCCAACATTTGTTGTTTGTTGCTTTGTTTATGGTGGCCATTCTCAATGGTATGAGGTGATATCTCATTGTGGTTTTAATTTACATCTCTCTAATAGCTAGTGAGCATCTTTTCATGTGTCTTTGGGGCTTCCATATGTCCTCCTTGGAGAAGTGTCTGTCCAAGTCTTTTGCCCATTTTTTAAATTGGGTTGTTTGTCTTCCTGGAGTGGAGTCCTGTGAGTTCTTAATATATTTTGGAGATCAAATGCTTGTCCAAGGTATCACTGGCAAATATGCTTTCCTATACAGTTGGTTTTCTTTTTATTTTAATTCTGTTTTTTTTAGCCATGCAGAAACTTTTTAATTTGATGAGGACCCATTTGTTTATTCTTTCCTTTACATCTCTTGCTTTAGGGAACATATTAGTGAGAATATTGCAGTGTGGAATGTCTGAGATTTTTCTGCCTATGATCTCCTCTAGGACTTTAATGGTGTCACAAGTTATATTTAAATCTTTTATCTGCCTTGACTTTATTTTTGTGTATGGTATAAGTTGGTGACCAAGTTTCATTTTTTGCCTATAGATGTCCAACTCTTCCAACACCATTTGTTGAAGAGGCTATTTTTATTTCATTTTATATTGCTGCCCCCACTGTCAAATATTAAATGACCATAGAGACTTAGGTTTATTTCTGGGTACTCTGTTCTATTCCATTGGTCAATGTGTCTATTCTTAAGCCAGTACCAAGCTATTTTGATTACAGCGGCCTTGTAATACAGTTTGGTATCAGGTATTATGATCCCTCTTACTTTGCTCTTTTTTCTCAAAAGTACTGCAGCCATTTGGGGTCATTTATGGTTCCATACAAATTTTTGAAGTGCTTGTTCTATATCTGTGAAATATGCAATTGGTATATTAATAGGTATAGCATTTAATCTATAAATTGCTTTTGGTAATATGGACATTTTAATGATGTTAATTTTTTCAATCTATGAGCAAGGTACATGCTTCCATTTGTTTGTGTCTTTCTTAATTTCTTTCTTAAGTGTTGTGTAGTTTTCTGAGTACAGGCCTTTTACCTCCTTGGTTAAGTTTATCCCTAGGTATTTTATTTTTCTTGTTGCTACATCAAATGAGATTTTTTCCCTGATTTTTGCTTCTGATGTTTCATTATTGGTGTACAAAAATGCCTTTGATTTCTGAATATTGACTTTGTATCCCACTGTTTTGCCAAGTTTATTGATTAAGTTGAGAAGTTTTTTGGTGACGTCTATAGGTTTTCTATGTACACTGATATGCCATCTGCAAAAAAAATGACAGTTTTGTTTCCTCTTTTCCAATTTGGATGCCTTTTATTTTCTTTTCTTGTCTGATTGCTATAGCTAGGACTTCCAATACTATGTTGAATAGAATTGGTGAAAGTAGACAACCTTGTCTTGCTCCTGATCTTAGTGGGAAAGATTTTCATTTTTGCCCATTGAATATGATGTTAGCTGTAGTTGTCTCATATAATGGCCTTTATTATGTTGAGAAATTCTGTCTCTGTTTCCTCTTTCCTGAGTGTTTTTATTATAAATAGGTGCTGCACCTTGTCAAATGCTTTTCTGCATGTATTAATATAATTATGTGATTTTTGTCTTTGCTTTTGTTTGTGTGATGTGTTACATTTATTGATTTGCAAATATGGTCCATCCTTGCATCCCTGGGATGATTCCCACTTGATAATGTTATTTTTAATGTATTGCTGGATGTAGTTTGCCAATATTTTGTTGAAGATTTTAATGTCTTGGTTCATCAGTGATATTAGCCTTAAGTTTTCTTTCTTGGTTGTGTCTTTATCTGGTTTTGGGATTAGGATAATGCTGGCTTCATAAAAAGAGTTTGGAAGTCTTCCGTCTTCTTGGATTTTTTGGAATAGTCTTCAAAGATAAGGGTTAGCTCTCCCTTAAATGCTTTGTAAAATTCTCCTGTGAAATCATCCAGTCCAACGCTTTTGTGTGTAGGAAGTTTTTTGATTATTGCTCCAATTTCATCTGCTGTTATTGGTCTGTTCAGGCTTTCTGATTTTTCTTCATTGAGTTTTGGTAGATTATATTTTTCTAGAAATTTTTCCATTTCATCTAGGTTTTCAAATTTCTTGGAATACAATTCTTCACAGTAATTTCTTACAGTCCTTTTGTCAGGCCTGGAATTAGATAAAAGTAGCCAAGAGGAACCCGAGGCAGGCTCCAGACTGACTCAGCAAGGAAGATAGAAAGTACAGAAAGTACAGAGTGCTGAACAAGATAACCGCCTTGTGCATGACCTTGTCTTTGCAGAAAAGTATCCATTGTTGCAAGCAGAGAGCATAGCCATGTGTGTTCTCTCGAGATAGCCAATTGCTAACAGCTACGTCTGCTTCTGTATTTGCTTGCTTGCTCACCCCAATAAAAACCCTAGGCTGTAAGCACCAGGCACGACTCTCATTTGCAGCTTTCTTGGCACCGTGTCTCCGGACACCCAGAGAGTTTGCCCCTGTGCAGGTAAAGCTTTGGCCAATAAAGTTCCATCTTAAAATCCTGAACGCTTCTGACCATTTGTTGCTCGCGTTGGTGGATGCCACACTTTGTATTTCTGTGATATCAGCTGTAATCCCTCCTCTTTCATTTCTGATTGTGGTTTTTTGGGTCCTCTCTCTTTTATTCTTGATAAGTCTGTTGAAAACGTGTTGATTTTGTTTATCTCTTCTAAGAACCAGCTCCTGGATTCATTGATCCTTAGAATTGTGCTTTTAGTGTCTATGTCATTTCATTCTGCTCTGATCTTGGTTATTTCCTTCCTTCTACTTGCTCTGGGCTGTCCTTGTTGTTATTCTTTGAGTTCTTGTATGTGTAGGGTTAGGTTGTTTATTTGAAATGTTTCTATTTATTTTAGCTAGGCCCGTATTGCTATGAACTTCCCTCTCAGAACTGCCTTTGCTGTATCCCATAAATTTTGGGTTGTTGTGAGTTCATTTTCATTTCTTTCCAAAACTTTTTAAATTTCTTTCTTGAGCTTGTTCTTGACTGATTCATTATTTAAGCACATGCTATTCATTCTCCATGAGTTTGAGTGTTCTGGGTTTTTTTCCTTGAGGTTGGTTTCCAGTTTCAGTCCCTTGTGATCAGACAAAATGCTTGGTATGGTTTCAGTTTTCTTGAATTTGTTAAGGCTTGTTAAGTGTCCTATCATATAATCTATCTTTGAAAAAGTTCCATGTGCATTTGAAAAGAATATGTATTTTGTGTCTTTGTGATGAAAGGTTCTCTCTCTATATATATATCAGTTAAGTTCATTTGATTTAAGTCATCGTTCAATGCCATAATATCTTTGTTGATATTTTGTTTGGAAGATCTGTCCATATTTTACAGTGGGGTGTTAAAATTCCCTACTATAATTGTGTTGCTGTCAATATCTTTCTGGAAGTCTTCTAAGATTTTTTTATATATTTGGGTACTCCTACATTGGGTCCATCTATATTTACAATGTTTATTTCTTCTTGGTGGATTCTTTCCTTGAGTATTATGAAGTGACCTTCTGGGTCTCTCTTTATGGCCCCTGGTTTGAAGTCTATTTTATCTGATATGAGTATTAGTACCATGGCTTCTGTTTTTCTGACCATTTGTTTGGAAAATTTGTTTCCAGCCCTTCACTTTCAGTCTGTGTATGTCTTTTGTCCTGAGATGGGTCTCTTGTAGGCGCATATATGTGGGGCATGATTTCTTATCCATTTAGCTATTCTATGTCTTTTAATTGGAGCATTTAATCCATTTATATGTAAGATTATTTTTGATAGGTACTTATTCACTGAAAATTTTTCATATTTGTGTTCCTCTCCCTCATTCTTTTTCTTTCTTTTCTTAAAGCAGTCCCTTTAGCATCTCTTGCAGAGGTGGTTTGGTGGAGATGTATTCTTTTAGACTTCTTTTGTCTGGGAAGCTCCTTATTTTGCCTTCAGTCTTAATTGAGAGCCTTGCTGAGTAAAGTAGCCTTGGTTTCAGGCCTCTGGTTCTCATTACTGGAATATTTCTTGTCATTATCTTCTGGCTTGGAGCATTTTCATTATGAAATCAGCTGCTAGCCCTCTCAGGGCTCCCTTGTATGTTACTTCCTATTTTTCCTTTGCTGCCTTTAAGATTCTCTTTCTGTCTTGGAATTTTGCCATTTTAATTATGATGTGTCTTGAAATGAGCCTCTTTGAGAGTTCCTCTTAATTGGGACTCTCTCTGTTTCCTGGATTTCTGTGACTTTTTATCTCATCAAATTAGGGAAGTTTTCCATCATCCCTTTTTCAAACAGGTTTACTACCCCTTGCTCTTCTTCTTCACATCCTGGTATCGCTATTATATGGATATTATTATGTTTCATGGTGTCCTGCATTTCCCCTAACCCTTCTTCATTCTTTCTGAGCCTCTTTTCCTTTTCTTGCCCTTTTTGCTTGTATTTTTCTACCTTGTCCTCTGACTCGCTAATCTGATCCTCTGCTTCATCAAGCCTGCTGTTGATTTTTTCTCCTGTGCTCTTTAGTTCAGAGATTGTATTCTTCATTTCTTCTTGCCCCTTGTTGATAGTTTCTATTTCCTTTTTCATGTTGATATAGTTTGCAGAGTTCATTGTAGTTTCCCTGTAGTTTTTGGTAATTCACTGTGAGCTCATTGAGCTTCCTGATATCCATTGCTTTGAACTTAATATCTGATACTGGAGTTGCCTCTATTTCATTTAGCATTCTTTCTGAGGCTTCTTCTTTTCCTTTCATTTGAAGATTGGTTCTTTGTCTTCCCATTGTTTGTGAGACTCTCCTTGTTAGCCTCTGCTTCTTAAATTGATCTGTTCTGGCTCCCTGGTTTTCTGGTGTGAACTTCTATTGTAAAAGAATTGTGAGATTCACTGGTTCAGTCTCCTGGATCTCCTGAACTTGCTGGCCTTGGGCTGTTATTTATGTAGGCTTTCAGTAGATCTTGGGGTTTTGATGGTTGTTGGGTCTTTCCTTGGTGGGTCCTTCCCTCCGTCTTGTTAACTAAGGGTCATTCCACCTACCAAATCTTGTATTCAGTTGTGCAGGTGTGGACAGGTTGTGTTGAAGCTGGCTCTTCTGTACATACAAGATTTTGAGGCTTCTCTCTAGCTTTTGCTTAGTTGTTTGTTCTGGGTAATTTCTCCACCATTTAGTTGTATTTCCAGATTGGTCCTGGATTGAGGTTAGTGTGGCTTCCACTCCATACTTCACTTTCTTCTGTTGTCATCTGTCGGTGGTTCCTTTTTTGGTAGGTTTCCTCTTCCAGCAGGTACACTGGTGTTCACAGCTCCCACCTATTCTTTTTTGTGATGATCTGGAGGGGGAAGGCAAAATGGTTTAAAGCAGTAGGGGTGTATTCTATGGTATTTAAAGTACCAAATAGAAAAGATACAAAATTCTTTAGATATGTATAGTGTTACCCATGATATTTCACCCAACTAGCCACTTTTTAGAAAGGGTGGACAAAAGATAAGACTCTTGATAGGGGCAAGGAAGGGTGTTGAGTTGGACCTAGAAAGCAGTAAGCTTGTTGTGGGAGGTCAGATTATGAGGTAAAGTGAGAGTAAAGGATAGATAATAGGTGCAGTGTGAAAGAAAATAGAGTTAACCACCACAGTAATAAAGTTCAGGAAACAGTGAAGTGAGCTAAAATTCAGAAGGGGCGCTGTGTAGTATTTACAATTGTGTGGAACAGCAATTATTTGCAGTAGTAATGGAGCAACAATCATGTGATGGAATTTATGTGACCTGAATAACAAGAATAGGAAGTACAGTACCTAGATTAGCGTGCTATTAGAAAACAAGTTAAGTGAAAGATGGAAAATTAAAAATGGACTATGAAAGAGAGGACAAGGAAAACCAGTCAAACAATGCAATTTAACAAACCAAGTGAAGAAGACTAAACAGAGATGTGATATTTATTACTAATAAAATAAAAGATGTAAGAATAATTAAAAATAATAATACAATTATACAACTTATAAGTTCTCTGGAGTAGCAGAGTGAAATTTGTCTCACTGCCTCAGTTGTGGGGATGACCTCTCTTTGGGTCCAACTCTGATCTTTTCACAGCTCCAGGTTTTGTAGTCTCATTTGTGGGAATTTTTTTTTAAAAAGGAAGGAAGAAGAAATAAAAAAGGAAAAGAGGGAAGAAAGGAAGGAGGAAGGAAGGAAGGAAGAAAGGAAGGAAGGAAGGAAGGAAGGAAGGAAGGAAGGAAGGAAGGAAGGAAGGAAGGAAGGAAGAAAGAAAGAAAGAAAGAAAGAAAGAAAGAAAGAAAGAAAGAAAGAAAGAAAGAAAGAAAGAAAGAAAGGAAGAAAGAAAGAAAGAAAGAAGGAAAGAAAGAATTTAAACAAAAATTTGTTTTGAAAAAGCCTTCTACTTGCTTTAAACTGGCCCAGCCATTTCTGCTAGTCTTCCTGGCTGCAGCAGGCTGAGAAGGGAGTGGTTTTGCTTTTCACCTTTGCTGAGCCGCACTCTTTGCAGTTGCCCAGTCTCCAGCCCAGTTCCTCAGTGGGCTGCTGGGTCCCCAGTGCCCTTCTGTGCCCAGCCTGTACCTTCAGTCAGCTGTCCTTGATGTGCACCAATTAGGGGCAACTCACACACCACCTTCTTGCTCTTTGCTGTCTTAGATGCTGGGGACTCTAAGCGCCCCTTCAGGGTTTATTTTAAGTCTTTTGAGTTAAGACTTTTACTGAGTTAAGTCTTTCTGGGGATGCTGACTCCCTGAGCCCTGGAGCTCCCCTCTGTGGGGGTATCTCTGACTTCCTCTTGGAGAGCCAATTGGCCCTGCAGGGCCCTGAGTGCAGGGGCTGGGTGGGAATTGCCTCTAGGCAGCGGGATTGGGTGCTCACCTGAGGTGTGAGCTCTCGACCTGGAGGGGTTGGGGCCCAGGAGGCAGGGGTGGATGCTGCAGGAGAGTTCCCTAAAAAGCTGCTGAGTGCCTCTTTTCTCTCTTTTTCTTTTTGGAAAATTCCTCCTACCCTAGCCTGCTGCTCTAAACAAGTGCCTGGCCTCTCACACAGCCCAGCTCTCCAACCAGACCTGGGACTGACCTGGTCAGGGTAAGAGACTGCCCAACTCTTCCCAGCTGTCGTCCACAGTCTCAGTGGGTGCACACCACCTCTGTGTGTTTGTTACTTCGTCCTTATTCGTCCCTGCGACTTCAAGCATCCATGTCTCTCCCGGTGCTGCTCAAACCTTGTTTGGCAGGGGAGGGAACCCTTGACCCAGCTCTCTCTCAAGAACCCTGTGGCAGACCCTGAGGGCCCAGTCTGGGTCTATAGCTGCCCTGGTCTCCGTGCTGGTCCCAGGGTCCTTACTGTCCTGAAGCACTCTCCTCACTGTCTGGTTTTTCAGTGTCCTCTACAATTTTGGCCCCCAACCTTCATATATGCTGGGATACTGTTGGCTGTCTGATCTGTTCCTCAGCAGATCAGCCAGGTGTTTCACCTGTGCACAGGGGGAAGTAGACTCTGCTCCCACCTCTCTCGGGAGCCATCTTCAGGACCTATGAAAATATTTTATTTATGTTTCATTTTTTGTTCTGAACGTTAACTACTTTGATATTAAATGAGTAAAAACTATAATTCATCCACTTATTTTATGAATAAATACATTTTTGTACTTCTACATTTAAAAAATAAGTAGAGACACGTGGTCATAAACTAAAGGGGGAATGGTGGGGGAGGGGTGTGCAGGGTGGAGGAGAATGAAGGGAGGAAATAGAACAACTGTAATGGAATAATTAATAAAATATATTTAAAAAATAAGTAGTAAATCCAGAAAATGCATTATGTGGTATGAATAAGAGTATCACTTTATTTCATGTAGTAATTCATTTTTTCAACTGTTGATTAAAAATAAAGTCCAGAATTATTCACTTATTTGAAATGCTATCTTTAATATTTACTGTATTGTAATATACCAAGCACTGGGGGGCAGACATGCTTTCCTATTGCAATGATCTATATGCCTATCCTTACAACAATCACCTTTTCCTTAATGAGTGTAGTTACACAAATTAATTAATATCTATACACAATTTTTTAGCATTTCTGTTTTTGCTATGCTTACCTCTTTGTATTTGTATCTTACTTCTTTCGTAACCTCTAAATTGTTTTCAGTTGATTCTCATGAGTCTTCTAAGCCATTACATTGTATGTGTATTGATAACATTGTATTTATTCCTATAATACCAAACCTATGGTTTTTAATTTATTTTTTATTTATTTTTTTTAGATTTTTATTTATTTATCTTTAGAGAGGAAGTAAAGGAGAGAAACATCAATGTGTGGTTGCCTGTCATGAGTCCCTTGCTGGGAACTGGCCTGCAACCTAGGCATGTGCCCTGAAACCCAGGCATGTGCCCTGACTGAGAATCGAACCTTGATCCTGTGGTTCACAGGCCCTCGCTCAATCCACTGAGCTATGCCAGCCAGGGCAATTTTTAAAATTTATTTATTTAATTGTTGTTCAAGTACAATTTTATGTCTTTTACTCCCAGCCCAGCCCACCCTCCCCTCCCTCTCCCCCCTCCCATTTCCACTCCTCTTAGTTTTTGTCCATGTGTCCTTTATACTAACTAGTTCCTGTAAATCCTTCCCCTTTTCCTTTGAAATTCCTCCCCCCCTCTAGTCACTGTCAGCCTGTTCTCTATTTCAGTGTTCTTGGTTATATTTTGCTTGTTTATTTGTTATGTTGTTTAGCTTCCTATTAAAAGTGAGATCATACGGTATCTCATATGGTGAGATCAAAGTGGTATCTCATTGTGGTTTTAATCTGCATCTCTCTCATAGCTAGTGATACTGAGCATCTTTTTGTGTGTCTCTGGATCCTCTGTATGTCCACCTTAGAGATCTGTCAGTTCAAGTCCTTTGCCCACTTTTTAAATTGGGTTGCTTGTCTTCTTAGAGTGAAGTAGTGTAAGTTCTTTGTATATTTTGGAGGTTACACTGTTGTCTGAGGTATAATTGGCAATTATGTTTTCCCATATAGTTGGTTCTCTTTTTATTTTAATACTGTTTTCTTTAGCCGTGCATAAGCTTTTAATTTTCATGTTTTTATTACTTCTTTCATAGTAGTCAAGAGATAGGTTTAATGTTTTCTAGATCCTGGCTTCGGTGGGAAAATCTCTACTGATTTATTATCAAATACTAAGTTGGATATTGTTAAGGATATTATTTATATTGTTTAAGATGTTCCAGTTTCTGGTTTGATGCATTTTATGTCATTAGGGTTTTACTATTTTTATTTAAATCAAGAAGTTCGTTCAGTCTTTATAAAAATTTTGGTACATATACACAATGGAATTCTATGCAGCAGAGAGAAAGAAGGAGCTACTACCCTTTGCAACAACATGAATGGAACTGGAAAGCATTATGCTGAGTGAAATAAGCCAGGTGTTGAAAGACAAATGCCATATGATCTCACTTTTAACAGGAAGCTAAACAACAAAACAGACAAGCAAGCAAAATAAAAACAAATACACTGAAACAGAGAACAGGGGGGACAGCAACCAGAGGGGAAAGGGGAGGGAATTTAAGGGGGAAAAAGGGGAGGGATTTGGAGGAACAAATATAAAGGACACAGGGACAATAACTAAGGGGGGTGGAAATGGAAGGGAGGTGGGGTGCATGGGGGAGGGGTGGGCTGGGATGGGAGAAATAAATAGAAAACTGTACTTGAAAAATAACTAAATAAAAATTTAAAAAAAGATTGGCATTCTTTCTCTTATGAAGGGTAGATATCTGAATTATATTAGCTTTCTTAATAAAAATATTTTAAAATTTTTCATACAATATCTTTGGTCATGGTTCACTATAATTTGATTTATTGCTAATTTTATTTATATGTAGTTTTTATTTTAATGTGTTTATAAAATTTAGAATTCAGAATAATTATTTATGTTTTTTTTTCTAAATGTTTTGTTGAAGTATAAGATGTATACCAAAATTGGACAACTTGGTGAATCTTAACAGAATGACATGTCCATGTACCCAACACCCAGAGAAGAGACACAATGTTATCAGTAGCCCCAGAAGCCACCTTTGTGCTCCCTCCCTGCCACTCAGATCATCTCTGTGTCACCTTTGACTCCACAGATGAGCTTAAAACTTCTTGAACTTCATATAAACAAACTTTAATTACACAGTCAGTATGTAGTATCCAATATACCACAATTTACAGATCCATTTTACTTTGGTGGATATTTGAGTTTCCAGCTTGGCTCTATTTTTAATAGTACCTCCACAAATATTATTGTACACATTTTGCTAACCATATATAAGAAATTCTGCCAGGTATGTATCTAGGAGTGGCATTTCTGAATCAGATGGTGAGTGTATATTCAGCTTTAGTAGATAATTCAAAAAACATTTTTCTAAGCGGTTATAACCACTAGCATTATTTGAGAGTTCCAACTGTTCGCATACTCACCAAGATTTGGGATGGTTTCTCTTTTACATTATAGCCATTCTTATTAGTGTGCAGTAATATCTCACTGTGGATTTTTAAAATATATTTTATTGATTCTGCTATTACAGTTGTCCATTTCCCCCACTTTATTGCCCCCCACCTGGCACCGGGGCCTTCCAGCTATATTCCCACCCCTTAGTTCATGTCCATGATCATGGGGTCATGTCATATATATATAAGTTGTTTGGCTTCTCTGTTTGCCATACTATCCTTAACCTCCCCCTGTGTATTTTGTACCTACCATGTATGGCACATATACCCTGTACCTAGTCCTTTATTCCCCCCCTCCCTGCTTGCTGCTAATTCCCCATGTGATCTCCATTTCTGTGATTCTGTTCCTGTTCTGGTTGTTTGCTTAGTTTCTTTTCTTTTTTTTTTGTTTGTTTTGGTTTTTGGTTTTTAGTTTTTAGGTTCGGTTGTTGATAGTTGTGAGTTTATTGTCATTTCACTGTTCATATTTTTCTTTTCTTTTTTTTCTTAGATAAGTTCCTTTAACATTTCATAGAATAATGGCTTGGTGATGATGAACTCCTTTAACTTGACCTTATTTAGGAAGCACTTTACCTGCCCTTCCATTCTAAATGATAGCTTTGCTGGATGGAGTAATCTTGGATGTAGGTCTTTGCCTTGAGAGGTCGGAGAGGGAACAATACTGCTTGCTTGGCTCTCTGCTGGCTTTCAGTCACTTCCTCTGCTACCCACCAGCAAATTGGGCCCTTCTGGTGCTGATTCACAGATGGGTGGGTTTGTGTATGTTCTAGGACCCAGTGGGTCTTTCCAATGAACTCTCCTGTAAGGCTGGGAGTTTTTCTTGCTGTTGCCTTCACCCCCACAGATATTTTTAGTCAGAGGTTTTGAGTCTTTATTGCCCCATGTTGGAGCCCTGGGTCATGCAGTCTGTCTGGCTCCCCAGTTGTTCCTCCAATTTTATCCTCACACAAATGTAGGACCACCCAGTTCACCAGCCACTACCTTGCTGTGAGTCCTTTCTGCCTGTCTTCAGCCCTCCTACCAGTCAGGGTGAATGTTTCTTCATTAACTCCTTGGTTGTCAGAATTCCATACATTTTTATTTTCTGGCAGTTCTGGTTGTTTTTCTCTTTAAATTTGTCATTGTCCTTCCTTTGGTTATGCGAGGAAGTACAGTGTATCTACCTACACCTTCATTTTGGCCAGAAGTCTCCTAAATATCAGAATAATTTTTTACTTGCAATATGTCACAAGTGTACCATTTTGCCTAGATCTAACTTTACAAGTTTTACTAATTTAAGAAGATGGTCGGTCAGCTATTACGATAGGAAATAATATGTATGATAGAAATTATGGGTTTCTTAAAAGTTTTAGAGACACTGCCTAAACTGTTGAATTTTATAACTACTATTTAGATAATTTATCAAGTATTATATTAGAAAATATTTCAAACAGGTTTTGCAGCCTAGATAAAGACATTTATTTGTTTGAAGTATATCTTAACATTTTGAAATTAGATTCTTGATTTTAAAAAATATATCCTACATATATGTATATGTCTATATCTATATCTATGTATAATTATTCTCCCTAAAATATAATCTCATGGAATAATGAACAATATAATATTCATTCACCTATATTTATGGTTCTTGTTGGAGAATATGTTCTCTCAATGATAAAAACACTATTCAGCATTACTTTCTATCAGTCAAGGACACTACATTTAATAACCATATTTCACTTTTTCTTTCATTAAATTGATCTTAATTCATCTGTCTACTATTAAATAATTTATAACCCTCATTTCTATTTTTAAGGGATCTGTTTAAACTATCTTAATATTCATAAAATAATTTTTCTTAGCAATAATCATGTGGATAACTTTTGAGTTAATGACCCTGTCCTAATCTAGAATATTTTGAAATATTTAGCATAGTTATTCTTAATAGCAGAGAAAATAATTATTAAATTGTTTAATTTTTTGGCCAATAACCAATGATCAATCTTAATATGCTAGTACCTACTAATGGGCATTATGTCTTTTCTCACTAGAGTTTATTGCTACAGCTCTATAATCTTTTTTTAACTGAAAAATTTTATTTTAATTGTCATTCAAGTACAGTTTTCTGTCTTTTACTCCCACCCATCCCACCCCCACAATGCTCCCCACCTCCCTCCCCTTTCTATCCCACCCTAGTTTTTGTCCATGTGTCCTTTATACTTATTCCTGTAAACCCTTCTCCTTTTCCCCTGAAATTCCCTCCCCTTGCCCTTTCCAGTCACTGTCAGCCTGTTCTCTATTTCAGTGTCTTTGGTTATATTTTGTTTGTTTGTTTGTTTTGTTGTTTAGGTTCCTGTCAAAGATGAGATCATATGGTATTTGTGTTTCACCACTGGCTTATTTATAATCTTATGTAATGTTTAGAATTATTGCATTATGAACAAATAACTTTGCATTGCTTAAAATTGGCCTTATTAAATATTTATATCATTTTATTAAATTAAGAGGTATATTGATTTGAAAATATTATAGGGGCTACGTAGGTAACTTTTTAAATAATAACATACAGACCTTTTGAAAACTTAGTAACTTTCAATTGTAGTTTAAGTCCTGTGCTTTGAAAGTTTTGATTATTTGTCTTTTACTTATTAATTTTCCAGAGTCAACTTTGCTTCTTGCAGCAACTCTTCTGCCCTATAATAAATGACCAACTATAAGAAAAAAAAATTGCTAGTTTTATAAGAAAAATCAGTATAATATATAATTTTTCCTGACTTGATAGCTAATCCTAGAAAAGTAAAGGGTTGTACACTCCAACTGGTGGATGCCACAGACATTAAGTGCAGGCTTTAAGCACAGACACTTCAGAGTTATTTTATTTCCCGGAAATTTATAGTTAAAATTCTGCCTTTTTAAATGACTGTTTTATGCAGCACTGTGCAAAAGTTGGGATACTTTTCAAAATACTGAATTTAGACAGAAATAATTATTAATACCATGCACAAGTGGGTCAAGCCTGGAAGAGAAAAATTGCACTGCCAGCTTTGAGTAAAACCCAAGAGGCAAGGCACAGAGCACAGGATGTGGATCAGCCTTGTTTGATTATTTTCAATGAAGTTCCTCAGCTATTGTGACCTAAATCTCCAGTTAGGTTGCTTATTTTCCTTGGTTCATTGTTTTAAATATGCTGAGTTTTTAAAGATAAATCTTGGACAAATATGAAAATATGTATGAGAGCCTTTCTCACCTGTGGAAGTTCACTTGAGTTGCTTCTTTACAGAGAGCAAATATATAAACTATTCTTTATGTACTGAGTAACAGAAGTTACCATGATACTTCCCTAATTAAAATTACTTATTTTTATAAAGCCTAGAATGAAACTTGTAAAGACATACTGGACTAATTAGAAACATATCCTTGGATTTTAGAACTTGTTCTCCAAGAGATCATTACCAGTTGCTGAAGGGCAGTAGAGATTCAAGGTCAATGTTAAAACAAAATATACCCCATAACTAACATGACTTTTCTTTCTTTCTTTTTTCTTTTCCCTTATTTTTTTCTCTCAGACAATTCCAGTTGCAGATTCTGGAAACTTAACTAAAGGCTAAGCCCCAGAGGGAATGAGAAATAGAGAGCAATAGAAATATGTTATGTGTCTATTTTAAACATTGAATTCAATATAAAAGTTTTCAATGAAGAATAGTCCAAGGCCCCTATGATTGTACTGGTGAATTCTATCACACTTGTAAGAAATAGTACCAATTTCACAAATGCTCTTACAGAAATATAAAAGGAAGAAGCATTTTTCAAACTGTTTTTATGAAACCAATGCAGCTATGACACCAAAATCTAGCAAAGATATTACAAAATAAACACTTAAGAAACCAACATCCCTCATGTATTATAAATTAATACAAAATATAAACAATGTATTATCAAATGGAACCCAGAAACATATAAAAATATTAGACATAATGACAAGTACATTTACCCTAGGAATGCAAGGTTGGTTTAACATAGAAAAATCAACATTATAGATTCATCAAAGTGGTATAAGAAAATTAAGAAAATGGCATGATTGTTTTCAAATGTGGAAGAGAATTTCCTCTTCAGAAAACAATCAGCATTTATTTAATGGTTACATATTGAACTTTTATCTCTTACATGAGCAAGCCTAGGATACCTACTCTTAACATTTCTCACTTCTAATCAGCAGTTATATTGGATGTTCAAGTCAGTGTAATAGCAGCAAGTAAATTAAATAAAAAGTATAAGGATTGAGAAGGTAGAAGTAAAATTGCCTTCATTCTCATACAATAGCATTGTCTGTATACAAAATTCTAACAAATCTTTCCAAAATCTACTAGGACAAATAAGTGAATTTAGCAATGTGGTAAGATGCTGACATGCACCTTTGTGTTTAAAAATGGATTTGATGTACCACCAAGATGACACTCCCAATCTCACTTACATTGCTGTCTCTCTCTATATATATCCATATCTATATCTAATCATCTGTTTGTCTATATCTATATACAAATGTATGCCTAGACCTCATATGCAGAGATATATATATATAATTGCTTGCCTTCTCTTGTGAAAATGTAACATTTCACAAGAAATGAGATTTCTCATCTCTTTGCTTTATTAATATATTACCAGTTCCAAGAACAGTGCCTGATAAGTAGCAATATACTCAATAACTACCTATTGAATTTTAATGATTTGTAGTTATTATTTTTAAGAAACATGGAAATAAAACTTCTGACCAAGATGGAGGCATAGGTAGACACACTGTGCCACCTCACACAACCAAAAGTAGTACAAAAACAAATTTAAAAACAAAAAATAACCAGAGGTGACAGAAAAATCAAACTGTATGGAAGTCTGACGACCAAGGAGTTTGAGAAGAAATATTCATCCAGACTGGTAGCAGGGGCATATACAGGCAGCTGGGCAGAGAGGACTCATGGCAAGGCAGCAGCTGGTGGACCCAGTGAGGTGGTGGCAGGCATAGCAAGTGGTCCCACATCTGCATGCAGATACACTGGGAGGAACAACTGGGCAGCAACACAGATCTCACAGCCCATGGTTCCAATATGGGAAAATAAAGCCTCAAGCTTTGATTGAAAACAACTGTGGGGGCTGAGGTGGCAGTGGGAGAGACTCCAAGCCTCACAGCAAAGTTCACTGGAGAGACCCACAGGGTCCTAGAATGTACACAAACTCACCCCCCTAGGAATCAGTGCAAGAAGGGCCCAATTTGATTGAGGGTAGTGGGGGAAGTTACTGAAAACCAGCAGAGAGCCAAGTAGGCAGTATTGTTCCCTCTCAGCCTCCCTCTCCCACATACAGTGTCCAACATAATAATATGGATTGCCCTGCTCTGGTGAACACCTAAGGCTCCACCCCTTACTATGTAACAGGTGTGCCAAGACAAAAAAAAGGCCCAAATGAAAGAACAGATCAAAGTTCCAAAAGAAATAGAACTAAGCAACAAAAAAAGATAACCAGCCTATCAGATGGACAGTTCAAAACACTGGTAATCAAGGTGCCCACAGAATTGGTGGAATATGGTTGCAAATTAGAAGAAAAAAAATGAAGGTTATGCTAAGTGAAACAAAGGAAAATGTACAGGGAACCAACAGTAACAGGAAGGAAACTGGGACTTAAATCAATGATTTGGACCAGAAGGAAGAAAGAAACATTCAACCAGAACAAAATAAAGAAACAAGACTTCAAAAAAAATGAGGAGCAGCTTAGGAACTTCCAGGACATCTTTAAACATTCCAACATCTGAATTATAGGGATACCAGAAGGATAAGATGAAGAGCAAGAAATGGAAACGTATTTGAACAAATAATGAAGGAGAACTTCCCCAATCTGGCAAAGGAAATAGATTTCCAGGAAGTCCAAGAAGCTCAGAGCAAAGTTGGAACTTTGGACCCAAGAAGTTGGACCCAAAGAGGAACACACCAAGGTACATCATAATTAAGTTACCCAAAATTAAAAATGAGGAGAGAATCTTAAAAGCAGCAAGAGAAAAGGAGACAATTACCTACAAAAAAGTGCCCATAAGGCTGTCAGCTGATTTCTCACAAGAAACCTTGCAGGCAAGAAGGGGCTGGAAATAAATATTTGAAGTCATGAAAGGCAAGGACCTACATCCAAGGTTACTCTAACCAGCAAAGCTATCATTTAGAATAGAAGGGCAGGTAAAGTGCTTCCCAGACAAGGTCAAGTTCAAGGACTTCATCATCATCAAGCCTTTATTCTATGAAATGCTAAAGAAACTTATCTTAAAAAAGAAGATAAAAATATGAACAGTAAAATGACAACAAGCTCACAGTTATTAACAACCACACCTAAAACAACAACAAAAAAGCAAACTAAGCAAACAACTAGAACAGGAACAGAATCACAGAAATGGAGATCACATGGAGGGTTATCAGCAGGGGAGTGGGAGGGGGCAAAAAGGGGAAAAGGTACAGAGAATAAGTAGCATGGATGATAGGTAGAAAATATACCGGGGGAGGTTAAAAATAGTGTAGGAAATGTAAAAGCCAAAGAACTTATATGTATGACTCATGGACATGAACTAAAGGGGAGGAATGCAGGTGGGAGGGGGTGTTCAGGATGAAAGAGAATAAAGGGTGGTAAATGGGACAACTGATAACCAATAAAATATATTTTAAAAAAGAACCATGGAAATAGAAAGGAATAGTTTTATCATCACAAAAAGAATTTAACTGGTGAATGAATTACGCCAACTCCAATTACCTTGCTCTTCTTTTGCTAGGAATAATTTTTACAAGGCTCTAAAACTAATTACAGCTGTTATGTTGAATCAGGCCTACATAGTCATAGCTTTCTTGACTTTCAATACAGGGGACGTGTATTGCTTCACAAGAGTGTGAAAATGGTCAGAGAGAGAAAGCCCTCAAAACAAAACAGTCATAGTTTCTTCATAGAATGAACTATCTGATATTTTATTGGCCATACAATTTCAATTTTTTTACTTATATTTTCTGATTGATATCTTTCACAGTTCAAAAAGACTGCTAAGTAGTAACTGAATTCAAAGCCTTCTAAAAGAATTAGTACTCAAATGATTTTATCATTTTTCTAAGTGGTCATATATATTGAGTTGTTTAAACAGGTCTTAGTTTTTTGGAGTATTTATTTAAAGAGAATGTGTGTGCATTGATATGTATATATATAATTAACATTATATATATATATATATATATATATATATATATATATAAAATATTTAGTCTATCCAGCAATGTAATATGAAAAAAAGAGACATTTATTGAAGAAGATACAAGAATCATCATACATAGAACAATGACTCCTCACTCCTTTTCAAAGTGGGCACTTTGGGACCTCACATAGTTCTCCCAAATGCCACCAGCTGCCCCATCATATTTTCCTGAATCTCACCAATGGTATGAAATTTTATCTCCTTCAAAGGTGATTTTAGTCTGGGGAAAAACCAGAAGTCACAGGGCATCAAATCTGGGCTGTAAGGGAGCTGAGTCACCTGGGTGATTATAAGTTTTAGCAAAAAACTGCATGAGATACATGAGTGGGCAGGCACATTGTCATGATGAAGCTGCCCATCACCAGCTGCCCATAGGTGCAGCCTTCTGAATCATCCAAATAATTTCCATGGAGGGATGTTCAAGCTTAAAGCAAAATTTGATGCAGATTTGTTGCTCTAGTGAGTCATTTTGAATGTGACAGCCACACAGTACACATGCTCACTCAATGGCATCTACCATCCCCACTGACTAGTACAGTGAAGTCCTCATTGTTCATGTGTGTGCATTCCAGTCTGCTCTCCTTGGCTGCTAGGTGACATAGATGTCATGCAAATCATCCTCATTATATTAACAATTGCTGGGCTTTTGGGGGCAGACCTCATATATAGCTTCATAGAGACAAATGCATGCACAGTTAAATTACTTCCATTGTGGGTCAAGTTCTCATAAAAATTTACTGCTTTACTATAATAATCTATGTAATTAAGATTGATCATAAGTGAATTTTTTTTGGTATTTACAGTGAAGAGTCTCAGTGACTACACAGTAGCTACATATGGAGAATGTGATAAAAGAATATTGTTTTGAAAAATGTATTTTGTTGAGAATGACTAGGCTTTTCTGAAAGCATGTACTGTTTAAACTTGAAAGCACATCTATAAAGGTGTTTAAATCTTGTCAGAATGATGAATTTGGAGAATAAAGGATAACAGTGTGGTGGTTGTGGGGGTGGGAAGGATGGTGGGTGGAGGTAGAAAAGGGTATAAGGGCATAAATGGTAATGGAAAAATACAATAAAAATAAAAATGGTGTGGAAAATATTTGGAAAGTTATAGAAATAGAGCAACAGATGCTCATAGGTAAACATAACAGCACCTATAATTTTACATTCATGTTCACAATTTTTCACATTAAAAACAGTTCACCTGTATCATGTAAAATAAATGTATTTCCAGCTGACTTTATACTTCCCAAAACCTTTGCCATTTATTCCCATTTGCACCAAAATGTTTACAAATCAAATAGCTCTTAATTTGAGTGGCACTGAACTAAAATTATGGATCCATGATTTATTATTTATGAAGCTGACTCAAAAATATTATATTCCCAAGGTGATACTTATGTTTGAGAATTATGTATTTCATCGTATTTTATAAGATGTGTATAGTAATTCTATTGAATTTCCCAAACTGGTTTGTTATACACTCAATTTTAAATTACTTTCCCTCAGATACTTTCCAGACACCAAGTACAGGCTATAGTTTGTTTTTAAAACCAAGACAAAACAATGTTTACTATAGAAATTTATCAATAAATGAGGTTTGAGGGGGAAAATACATTTTAATCCAGTAATTGCAAATATAAGGAGTAAAGAAAAAGATTTCTAACAACTCCATACATGCATATTTGCAAGCAAAATACATCCATATGTCTAACTCTCATAACTTCCTTTTCATATGGGTATGCTGACTCATTATCTAAACTTCCAGGTCTATTGTCTATGTGGTCATCCATTTCCTTGAGATGAAAATCTGATACTATTGAAATTAACTTGTGATTCTCAATATTATTTATATGATAGTCTTTCTTCTATCTCCTATCCAAGTACTAACCAGGTCCAACCCTGCTTAGCTTCTGAGATAAGACAAGATTGGGTGCATTCAGGGTGTTATGGCCATAGATGTCTTTCTTCTATCTCTTGAGGGCTATATATATTCCTTTCAATTATATTGTGCAACTTGTTCAAAGAAATTTTGTCCATTTCTTTTTAATTGAAAATAAGTCTATTCTAGAAAGGTATTTGACAAAAGATGAACTGTGCTGGTTGAAACCACTGTGTCAGTGACCAGTATTTCATATTTCATTTTCAGTGTGTCCTGGGCTCTGTGCTGGGCCACACCATGTATCAGACTGTCCTTCTTCCCCATGTGATTAGCTCTTTAACTGGAGAATGCCTACTCCATTAAAAAAAGACTAGGCTCCATAGGGAAAAGAATTAAGATGTGGCCATTCAGAGTAGGAAAGCTGCATTTAAAAGAAAACTTTACAACCCAGACTTTGGTTTTAATGGCGTTATTTTTACATTTCTATCCCAGGAATAGATTCCATCAAGTAATATGCACTCTGTTGGAAAGGGGTAGGGGAAGTAATGCAAAAACCCTTAACTCAATCAGAACTCCAGTCCTTGGGTCTTCAAAATATAGGATAATTGGTAAAAATTGTCAATGTTTTTACCTATAATCTATCAAATTTTTCATTACTTTTTAAATTAAATTTATCAAGATGGCATTGGTTAATACTATTTTTTAGGTTTCAAGTAAATATTTTTACAATACCTGATCAGTACATTGCATTGTGTGAGCACAACCCAAAGTCCAATCATCTTCTGTCACCATATATTTGACCTTTTTCAGCTTACCTATCCTCCTACTCTCCTTTCATCCTGGTCACCACCATATTGTTGTCTGTATCTATGTGTCTTTATTTGTTTTTCTTGTTTATTCATTTGTTGCTTTCAGTTTTATATCTCACCCAGGAGTAAAATCATATGGTTCTAAACTTTTTCTGTCTGAATTTGTTCCCCTCAGTTTTTTATTCATTTAATAAGTGATTTAGTAAATCAATAATTATTAATTGAGTGACCACAATGTTCTATGTAATGATCTAGGCAATGGAGATAAATTGTGAACAAAACAGACCAAATTACTAACCTTGAGTACTTACTTTCTAATAGAAATATTGACCTATTTTCTCAGGAAGAAAAGTATGAGGCAACTCTAAATTATGTCCTTTAATCTAATGCCTACTTTTCTATATCTAATAGTAAATTCTTAATAATATTATGTTCATCATGCTTTTAAGTTTTATAGTGTTACTGTAATATTTTCTTTGTTTCTGATGGCTTAATCACTTAAATTGTTTTTGGAGAAGCTAATCTGGAAGAATGGTTTTCAGTTTTCTTGGAAGGAAAAACAAATATTATTTGAAGTTAATAACTTCAGTAGGAAATGTAGAGGAATAATTTTCTTTGTCTAAATGAGTCAAAAATAAGATTACCTTACTCATCATAAAGATATTCCAGTTCCGTTCCCTTCATTTTCCTTTGACTCTTCACTCCTTCCCCACTGAGTGTTCATTTGTAGCATAGATTTGGATTGTTACCATAGAAAGTAAGAAAAATTAAATTTTGTGATTAATGTTTTGAATATGAAAATATATTGTATGGTATTTTTATTAAAAATGTACATCAGCCCATACACTAGCATATGAATTCATTTTGACAAATATGCCTACTGTACAGACATGCTAATTTACTAATCAGATATATGCCAACACTGTTATGTGAAAATAGTGCCAATACAATATATGAGGCATTCACTTTAAAAAAATAGCACTGATAATTGTTGGTCAACTAAATTTAAGCATTAAAAACAGTGACTATGCTGAAATATATAGAAATTAATTCCATAGGAAGAAAAAGAAAGCAAACTAGGCTGGCAGTCTCCTTTACAGATTCAAACCAGTGACAATGTTGAGCTCTTCGGGAAAATGAAATTGCTTTATGTCGAATCTTTTATAAATATTTCAGGATATTTTTGGCTTATACACGGACTACAAACAACACCATTCTCAATATTAGAATTAGACCCATCTTAACAAAGTATTATAGCATTGCTCTTATGTTTTTCTATTGTTTTTAACAGGTCAGAAATTGATAAAATGAAGAGGGGGCATACTTTTAGCTTGTCAAGGGCAGGGGAGTAAAATCCTCCCAATGTGGAATACAGAGCATGAATAAGGAAGTATCTGTGTAGCCAACTTAAAAAAATGGTTAGTAAAATGGAAAGAAATTGCAAATGGAAAAGCCAATCAATGTAGTGAATAAAACAATTTTCTAATAACTGAGGCTGATAATGCAGCGAATGTATAAATATAAACTTTGAATTAAGGATAAGGGAGATTTGGGAAGGGTAGTCCTTTGTTTATGTATTAAGGATTTACCTTTTAAGATAAAGGTACTTTAAATGCATTTTTATGGTTATCAGCTCATTTGAGAGCTATGTGAGTTCAAGGAGAAAAAAGCATTATTATTCTGAGATATATAAAAGTAATTGGCTCAGCAAAATTGGAGCAGAGATCTAATTGGCAAAAATTTAGTGTTAACAATATGTTCCTGATTAAATCACTAAAAATTGGGGAATTTTATGTTAAAGTAGGTTTAGGGAGATGGGGACTCACACATTTATTTTGACCCCACATTTTCACTTTTTAAATTTACAATAAAGATATACTTCCAATATTATGGAAACATATAGATGCACAAGGTTATTCATTATAGCATTGTCTAATTTGCAAATATGAAAAATAAAATGAATAGCCATACATAAGATATTGGTTGAATTAACTTGCGTTCAACACATAATAAAGTACAATGCAGATGTATAAAAGTACAAGGTATTTGTGAATATTGAGTAGTTTTCAAGGTATATATTATTTTTTAAGGTTTTATTTATTTATTTTTAGAGAGAGTGGAAGGGAGGGAGAAAGAGAGGTCAAGAAACATCAGTGTGTGGTTGCCTCACATGGCCCCCACTGGGGGCCTGTCCCACGACCCTGGCATGTGCCCTGACTGGGAATCAAACTAGTGACCCTTTAGTTTGCAGCCCATGCTCAATTCACACAGCCACACCAGCCAGGAAAATATATATTCTAAGGATACACTGTAAAGGACAAAATAATACTTGGACTTTACATTTTCTGTGAGAAAAAATAAGAAAATGTATGTGTGTATTAAATAATAATATATGTATAATTATATGAGCATACACATATTATACTATATGGTATCAAATATGTAAATATGTACATATATATTTGCTGGCATGTGTGAATAGAAAATGAACATAAAGGGTAAACAGAAACAAACAGAAAGGGTAAATGAAAAGTGAATGAGATCAGGTTCCTGTACAAGGTGGGTGGAAATAGGCAGAAAATGATGGTGAGATTAAAATGGGAGAGCATGGATACATGAAAGTAACATCTAATGTAAATATGTAAGGTACAATAATCTGAGATGCATTTTAAAACAGTCACTCTAGCTACTTATTGGCAGCTTAGAAGAGGAATTTGCTAAGGTAAAGATTTAAAGCTAGAGGCTAAAAGGAATTTTTTGGATTATCTGTGGATTTAATATCGTCCTTGATAATCAGTACTCTAAATCCTTTCAGGATACAAATGAAGATGCAAACTGTAAGTCGTAAAAGTCAGCTTCCATAAAGCTGGCCTTACATATTTATTTTAACTTTTCCAACAGATTTATCATTATGTTCTCATATCCATAATATAAATTAGTTTTATTACAGCTTAATTTTTAAAATTTTTATCTAAAACTACAATATTTTTAAAATAATTTTTAAATATTTGATTTGAAAACATTGCCATTAACATGCTTTTCTTCTCGCCCAGTCTCCAGAGGCGTTAGTCACATGCAAAGCTAGTTTGAGATACAGTCCAAAACCAGAAAAAAAGAGAGATTTCTTTGAAATGTCTATTGTATTTAATAGACATAAAAGTCTTGAGAGGAGAATAATGTTATTCAAGAAGATTTTCTAAATAAAGATTGTTAGGCCAATAGTGTAAATTATAGGAATCATATTGAACCAGTTTTGCTCCTCTTGGAATTTAAAAATCAAACCGTTAAAATTAACAGTTGCAGTGTTAACAGTGAATGCCTGTAAAATGAAGCAGTTAATCACCAGGATCAGCATATTAAAACTGTTAATTTGTAGGTTTGAAACTTCCTTTTAATTAGAGCTGTAGGAAAAGTTTTTTGTTCAAAGTGAGGTGAGATCTCATGGCTCTCTGTCATGCTTGTGAAATTTCACAAAGAAAAATCCTTTAAGAGGGGAGGGTCAGGGTGCTGAAGGGAAATCCAAGCACTTGGTTTTAGAAGATTAACCTGTTTGTTTCCTCTTGGCCTTTAAAAAACTATAACTGACTGGCAATATATTTGATTCCTAGGAAATGACAAAAGCCAGAACAATGGCTAAGCAATTCTGTATAGTAGTGGTTACATCTAGATGGCATAAATATCATGAATATTAAGTGAGAAACCAGGAAGACATTTCTGGAAATAAGATTTAAGAAGTTTACCATTACAGAAGCAGTTTTTATGAATAAGATATGCCTAATATAATAAAGTTGTTTATGCATTTGAAGTCAATAGGTTTTGATTCCTGAGACCAGCTTCTCTAACCAGTACTTCACCGATTCTACTGTTACCTGGAAGGGGATTGATAAAATGCAGGTTCTTTGATTACTGCAAACAGAGATTGTGATTCAGTTTGAGGTTAGCCAGGATTATGTATTTTGGTGTGCAGACTGACTTGGAGATATGCTTCCTTTGACTCACATCCTGGAGAAAGCTTCAAGCATTGGATTGTGGTGAGCTCTAAGTATGAATGAGAAGAACCGGCAGAAATCAGAGGGCACCTCTGAATGTAGAAATTACATTCACGAATAAATGACAATCACAACTACTGTGGAATTCATAAGTACAAAGAGTTGAAAATAACAATAAACAAAAGAAATGAAACAATTTATAATATAGATATATTTATACAAACTAATTAAATAAAATGTGCAGTGCAAATGGACAGCCAGAAAAAACCAATGACCATGGAGAGAAGTTACATCAAACTATCTCATGCTATTAAGTCCAAAAATGGACTTTTAGTTCTATTTACCAATAAAATAATATCAAAGTTCATGTATATGTGTATTGAGCCTTTAACCCTCACTCTGTGCTTTACCAAATAAAGGTGTATTTCTAGGTTCTCAGTTCTAGCAAAATGTATGGGATATAACAGGTATTCTTTAAATGTTCCTTGAATGTGATCAATTTCTATGAATATTCCATGATTTCTTTCCACTTCTACAGCCCAGCTAAGATACCCAGCTATAGCCACCAAGCATGGCAGCAACAACAGTACAGGAGGGTGAGGATGGTGAGGATGGGGGCCCTGAGTCAACCAGGCTAAAATGCTAGCATTTAACATTTATGTGCAGTTACTTCTTTTCTGTAAGTTCCACTACACTGAGTTATAAAACTGAATAACAAAAATAACTTCCCTAAAAGATGCTTCATAGATTAATATTGTTTGTGTCACATAAATGTATAATAAATATAACTTATGGAATAGTTGTATACAGTTATAACATTTTCATTAAATGAAGAAAATTTAATGTTTTAATCATATATATGTTAGGCTATTAATTATGTTGGTGATTGTCAGGTCAGAAAACTAAAAATCCAGGCTATGCCAATACATTATAATATAAAATAAAGATAACGAAGAAGAAAACATGTATTTCCATGTAATGTCAGGAAAAGATCATTTAACAGTAAATGCTGCAAGGAACTCTTAGTAAAATTATTATATATACTAACATATACAACACTCAAACACCTATGTGCATGCACATACACACACCACAACATATGTCCAGTGATACTTTTTTATATATAGCTACAATTGTTAATAGCCTTATTAAGATGTAATTGATATTCACTAAGCTGTGCATATTTACAGTTTACAATTTGATAAGTTTTAGCACATGTGAAATACTAGTAATCAAAAGAACATATGCATTATTTCCTAGAGTTTTCTTCCCATATTCATTATTTTATGCCTGTGGAATCTTCTTCCACTACTGCCTTTTAAAAATCTTGGGCTTTTTATTTCTTCTAGTCTGTCTAGAGACTTATCAATTTTATTGATCTTTTCCAAGAACCAACTTTTAAAGTCATTGGCTTTCTTCCTATTGATTATGTTTTCTATTTTTTGATTTTTGTTTTTAAATATCTTACTTTATGATTTTTAATGTGGAATTTTAAATCAGTGGTTTTTACATCATTTTCAATTAAGTATTAAGTGCTATAAATTCTCCTGTAATCATCTTTACCTACATTTCAGAAATGCTGGATGTTTTGTTTTGGAAAGATCAAATTTAGCCTTCATCTTAGAGCTAATTCATCCTTCCTCTTCATGTGGTCTTCTGTCCTTTCTACTTAATTCCTGGTATTGTCAGGTTTCTCCACTCTGGCTTGGAAGGAACATAAATGATTGCTGGTTCTGTGTTTACTTTGGGAATTGTTTGCATACATCAAACTTATTGACTGTTCTTTTCTCATGAATTATTCTGATACAGCATAATAGGTTCTACCCTCTGTACATACAGACAGGCAAAGATTCAATAAGACCCCTGTGCAGAATTATGGATTTCTTTATCTGCCTTGCTTATATCTGGTGAATAAATGAAAACGAATAATAATGTTAATGTCTCACTTTGGACATTTGGTTGCTTATTATAGTATCATTAAAGCTTAAGGAGAAAAATAATATTTTGAATTAATTTGCCTCAGGGGAAAACAAGAATGGTACTTATTTCTAGATCAAAAATATCTTTCCCATTTTACCATAGCAATGAGAGAAAGGAGTCATTGTTTTTCTAAAATAGTTAAAATTGCTGCATTATGTTAAATATTTATAAACAGCAATGATCAGCCTAGTACTAAGTGGTAAAATACAGCATCAGATTATATAAAATCTCTAATACAGATAAAACTTTTTCCCTCATTTTAATAATTTTAGATGTACAGTATTTTTAACAAGTACTCAAACAACACAAATACACGTTATATCTTAAAATAATCCTTTTCCAAACTAGTAATAAGATGCTCCCTACATCTAAGGTTGATAATAAGAATATAGATATTTTTGTCAATAATATTTTTTAAATTTAGATATGGAGTAATTTACATATGTATATAAACTATAAAGTTAAAATATGTTTTAAAATATTACTCTGAATATATCTCAATAGCCTGAAAAACATATATTTTATTATGTAAAATATTATTCTATTCTTCTAATGGGAAAAAAAGTTATTTTTTATATTACATTTTGAATGCTACCATTTGTGCATTGTAGACAATATTAATTCAATAAAATATTCATAACTTAAACTATGCTGCTAATAATTTGATGTTTAATTTAACAATGTTATTGGTTGTATTGATTTTGATCATGATAAGTATTATAATAATGAAAAAGCACAAATTTCCATTGGAATTATATATGAAGATTGTTGGGCAAATCTTTCATACTCTTTTGTCACAGCAAATATAAAGTATGGGTCATAGTTGAAGTCAATTAAAAATGTCCTCAGCCCTGGCTGGTGTGACTCAGTGGGTTTGATACAGGGTGCAGCCAAGGGGGGCCCCCCAAAGAAGATTTGGAATGGTGTCCAGAATTCAAAGTGTATAGGAATATTGGAGAGACATATAAGATGTCCTCACCCCTCCCCCCCCACCACAGGGGGAAGAAAGAATGGAGCCAGGGCCATTGAGAGCTATTTTGCATAGCAACAGTTTTGGAGCTAACCTCGGGAGGAATGGTTATTTAACATATCTATAACCTTTAACTGGTTTCATAGATATGTTAAATAGCAGTGGCCAAGTTTGGAGCGAAGGAGAAAGTAGTGGAAGGGGACTCAAGATGAACGCGTAGAAGGAACTAGCAGGGACTCAGAGAACTGGGAGGACTCAAGATGGAACTAGGAGCTGCGCTCCTGAGTGAGAAGGGACTCGAGATGGTAATGAGGTCTGCTCTCCGGAGTGAGAAGGGCTTGGACTCAGGATGTAGCTAAGGGCTGCGCCCCTGAGTGGAAGGGCCGGTGTGTGGGAGCTTGGAAAAGACTGGCTCCGAGACATGAAGGGTCCCCGCTTGGCCAGATGGAGGGAGAGCCACGCGGTTTCAGCAGAGTGAGGACCCCCTCTTGGTGAGGTGAAAGAGGGAGCCACGTGGTTTTGGCAGGGTGCGGATCCCCTCTTTCCCAGGTGAAAGGGAAAAACCACGCAGCTTTGCCAGAATGGAGATCCCTGCAGCCAGGTGAAGAAGACAGCCACATGCTTTTGGTGAAGTGCGGACTCCTGCAGCTTTGGTAGAAGAGGCCCACGCGGCTTTGGGGTGCCCCCTTTGGCTGCGGGGCCTGAAAAGCAAGAGAGACTTTGACTGGAACTGGGTACAAAGGACTCTTGCCAGTGGACCATGAGAGGGTACCGCAGTACTTTGGATTAACGAGAGATCCTGCCTGCACGGTGACACAGCTGACGGTGCCAGCGGCCTGCAACACAGACGTGTGCTCTTTTCCTGATTTACGGTACCCGGAGTTGGGACAGTGGGAGAAGGGAGCGCTGTGTGGGTGTAGGTGTATACCTAAAGGACTTTGATATTTTAGTGGTGGCATTAGGCCTGAATAGCATTAAATAAACATTTTGTTTCCTTTTCACAAATCTCTGGCATTAAGAGATGTCTTTCCAATTGGCAGCGGACAGAAGGGCCCAGTAGATTTTAGTATTCTGTTTTTGGGAGGGGCCCCTGTTGTATAGCAGTTTTCGGCATCCCTAGGTGGGCCAAATATTGTATTGCCCCTCCCTCGGACCTCTTGTTGTTCGGTAACAGGTTGAGTGCTGGCCTGCAAACCAGGAGGTCACTAGTTTCATTCCCAGTCAAGGCACATGCCTGGGGTGTGGGCCAGGTCCTAGTGATACAGGGTGCAGCCAGGGGGGCCCCCCAAAAAAGATTTGGAATGGTGTCCAGAATTCAAAGTGTATAAGAATATTAGAGAGACATATAAGATGTCCTCATACCTCCTCCCCAGGGGGAAGAAACGAATGGAGCAAGGCCATTGAGAGCTATTTTGCATAGCAACAGTTTTGCAGCTAACCTCTGGAATGGTTATTTAACATATCTATAACCTTTAACTGGTTTCATAGATATGTTAAATAGCTGTGGCCAGGTTTTGAGCCAGGGAGAAGGGAGTAGCTGGGACTCAGGATGGAACTAGGGGCTGGCCCCTGAGTGGGAAGCACCAGTGTGAGAGCTTGGAAAAGATGGGCTCCAGGACATGAAGGGATAACTGCCCAGGTGAGGAGAGGGCCACGCCGTTTGGGGCAGAATGGAGATCTCTGCAGCCAGGTGAAGAAGAAAGCCACATGCTTTTGGTGTAGTGCGAACCTCAGCAGCTTTGGGGTGCCCCCTTTGGCCGCGGGGCCTGGAAAGCAAGAGAGACTTTGACTGGAACTGGGTACAAAGGACTCTTGCCAGTGGACCATGAGAGGGTACCACAGTACTTTGGATTAACGAGAGATCCTGCCTGCACGGTGACACAGCTGACGGTGCCAGCGGCCTGCAACACAGACGTGTGCTCTTTTCCTGATTTACGGTGCCCGGAGTTGGGACAGTGGGAGAAGGGAGCGCTGTGTGGGTGTAGGTGTTTACCCTAAAGGACTTTGATATTTTAGTGATGGCATTAGGCCTGAGTACCATTAAATAAATATTTTGTTTTCTTTTCACAAATCTCTGGCATTAAGAGATGTCTTTCCAATTGGCGGCGGACAGAAGGGCCCAGTAGATTTTAGTATTTTGTTTTTGGGTGGGGCCCCTGTTGTATAGCAGTTTTCGGCATCCCTAGGTGGGCCAAATATTGTATTGCCCCTCCCTCGGACCTCTTGTTGTTCGGTAACACTAGTGGGGGACCACATGAGAGGCAACCACACACTGATGTTTCTCTCCCACTCTCCCACCCTTCTCCTCTGTCTAAAAACAAATACATAAAATCTTTAAAAATATATACCCAGATGAGAATAAGCATATCATAAATAACTCAGCAAACCATTAGTTTACCCCTCCAGAAATGTCTGGTACTGCTGATATCATCTGATGTGTAGGGTTTTATTTTCATACACATTTGAACTTGCCCCTCACTCCCCTAAGTGCCTCCCTTTCTCCTTTCCTCACTAGACTCTCTCATCTATTTAAATGCTAGATAAAACAAGTGCACTGTGACCTAAGCATGTGCATGAATCCCTGATAATCCATGGTCTCAGTCTCTTAGGAGTGAAAGAGTTTTCCAGTCATTATATATTGAAAATATTAAATATTATATAATAGAAAGTTTTAATTAACCTTAAAGTTTATAACTAGTTTTAATACATTTTTTTCTTTCTTTTATATCCCAGCCCTTTTTTCTACCAAGGCTAAACACATTTTAACCATGTAAGAGAGATTTATGATTTAAGTCAATATAGACCTCAATTTAAGTCTTGGTGCACACAGTATTTGCATATTTGGTAATTTTATGAACTAAATCTTAATTTAGTCATGGATAATATTAGGTTCACAATATTATGAGAATTAACAGTAAGCCATGAGTACTTGGAACAAAATAGGAACTTAATAGATTAATATAGTATTTATATTAAAATAAATTTTAAATAAACTAAACAGCTTTGGCATTAGTCAAGTTTGAGCAGAATAAATGTTATAGACAGTTTTCCTGGAGAAGTTAAGATCTCCTCTAAGAGGTTTTGACATTGAGTGGTCAGTATCAAGGATAACTTCCTGTGAGAAAATGGTTTTCAGACATTCCATTACTTTCTGAGTTTTCATCTTTAGAGCTCCAAGGTTGTTCTTTACTGCTTATCCTGTCTTTGAAAATAGCCCTCTTTTCTTTTTAGAGGACTTGTTACTATGGACTTGTGGAGTTATATTTATCCCTAAAGCTTTTGATCTTCTTCAATTTTTCTGTTTGTTTATTCTTTTCTTGGATGGATTGACAAGATTCTCCAAGGTGAAGGACATTCTCCCCTGGCTGGTGTAGCTCAGTGGATTGAGCACAGGCCTGTGAAGCAAAGGGTCACTGGTTTGATTCCCAGTCAGGGCACATGCCTGGCTTGCAGGCCAGGTCCCCAATAGTGGACACATGAGAGAGGCAACCACACATTGATATTTCTCTCCCACTCTTTCTCCTTCCCGTCCCCTCTTTTTAAAAATAAATAAATAAATATATTTTTTAAAAAAGAACATTTTTATCCTGAGAAAGCTCATGTATGAGGTCCCCATGCCAAGGTATAATACTGATTCCCTCTTACCACAAATACTTCAAGTGGATAAAACAGTACAAACCACAGTACCTTCAATGTGCAATAGTATCACAAGTTTCAAGCAGGATTGTTTGGTCTTCTGTGCATTGTTATCCACTATTTTTCACATCTACTTCATTCCTGGACATTGCCTTCTAAGAGATTTCTGTTTATGTATTACTTTCCAAATGAACATCTCTGCCACAACTCTACAATATTTTATCTTGTACTGCAATTTTCAGAAACATGGAATTTGTTCTCGAAACTAAGTAACTACTTTTGTATTTTTATTATTAATTGATTAGAGAGTGGTTCTTGCAAATATATCTCACTCCCACCGAATAAAATAGCTATCATTTTAGTGAGTCATGTGTTATTTTGTGGTTTTTAGTATATTTAAGGAGGAAAAACACCTGATGGAATTTCATAGCGGAGAGCCTTTTTATTCACTATAATTTGCCACATGATGAGACTGATGAATAATTTATATTATTAGAACTCAGAGGGAAAATGTTATTTTAAGAGCTCACCCCAGAATTTTTCTCAGGTAGAAAATTTGCCTGTTTTTAGACAAATGTGAGTGTGCTTAAGAGGTGTGAATTTGAGGCTGAGTACATACTAAAGGACTGAGATGAAACCCAAAGTAGTAGAATATATATATATATATATTCCTGCTAATAAACAAGTGTGATGAGTGTGATTTGGAGAGCATGGTTGTTCTTCAGCATGCTGGAGATGACAGAAGAAGATCCAATAGTTTGCTGAAAGGACAGGATTGTACATGTAGAAATGAGTTGTGTAAAGCTTCTGAGGAAAAGAACTGCAGAGACATTTTTTAACAATATGAATTAATGATATTGGTAATTTTGATGTGGTATATGTATAGCAATATGATGGCATTTCTGTTCCGTCAAAAAGTCAGTAGTTACCTCAGTCTAAGTCTTGTGCTACTAGTCAGATACAGAAGGGGAAAATGGGATTTAATAAAGAAAGGTGGAAGAGCAGAATAGGCACAGATTCAGAGGACTCACAGAGACTGAGCAGACTGAACGCAGGGAAGGTGCCCGAAGAAACAGAAACTCTGCCATTTAAAAAATAATTTTCACTTGAGTTTCAGTCAAATATAATCAAAATTTTAAAACACAGAATGCCTTGGTTAAAATATAAGCAACTAAGAATGCATTAGTCTGATAGTTTTAATCTATAATTTGGCCTCATTCACTATATTTATTAAAGTCTCTCATTTATTATGAAGCCATGTGGTTAAAAGTAACTGTGAAAGTGTGTTATTAGAGCATGCTGAGGACATTTTAATAATGCGGACCAAAAGATCACATTCTAGGAGTCGAATGAACATAAAATCATTGCCTTTACACATTTAGTTGTCTTTACTCTTAAGAAATGAATGTAGGTGACTTTGCTAATAATAGCAATATCCAAACTCTGTACCCATAAAAACTGTCCTTCGTTTTATAGACACAGTTATTAACGAGGACTGTCATTGCTTTTCAACCACCTTTCAAACTCCATACCTCTACCTCTCAGCTTTCCCTGAAGGCTGAAATTCACAGCTTTAAACTCAACACCTCTAAAATTGAAATCATGTCTACCCTTGTTTCTCCAAGCTTGTATCATTCCTTGGCTTTCTAATTATGCTAATTACACCACCATCTGCTCATTTACTTAACTATTAGACGTGACTTACCCTCTCTTTTCCTCTTGCTATCTCTTTGTCGTCTCCATGTCAAGTGGTTAGCAAGTTCTAAAGTGTCGGTTTCTCCTCTCCCCTGTCACTGTCTCAGTTCCCATCTCCTAACTCCCTCTCACTTCCAGTCTCTTTCCCTCCAAGTCATCCTTTTCATGATCATGCTGGAACAGGACTCTGTTACTCTCCTCAAATATACCTTTTAAAAGCTTGTCTTTCATTATAATATTAAGAAACACTCTTTAAGATTGTATCTTTGATATTTAACAGCCTGTTGCTTTAACCTCATAATACTACTCTATACATCCTTTGCATTCTAAAAGTACCTATAAAATTTTTTCTCATTCCAAGAACAACATATTTACTTCCATATTATGTCTCAACATTCTTTTCTCCCTCTCCTGTGTGAATTACTACTTATTCTTTTTTTTATAAATTTATTTATTTTTTTTAATTGATTATGCTGTTACAGTTGTTCTATTCCCCCCTTCCCCTCCCCCCCACCCCACCAACCCCCTTTCTTAAGAACTTTACATATCACTACTCTTCAAAGACAAATTTGTATTTCACGTTAAAAAATAGCTGGTGGTGATTAACAAATTAATTTAGAATCTACTAACACTAAAAATAACAAGTTCATTCTCTAGATTTTTGTTACGTTTCCCAACAGTTCATAGCATATTGAAGAGTGAGATGATGGGGCAGTAAAATTCCATGGTCTGTCACGAGAACGCCTTACTGCAACAGAAGACCTGAGCACCTAGGTCAGATAGGCGGTGCCCTTTAATGTTTACAAACAAAAGTTGTGGATACAGCCATCTGAGTGGAAAATTAATACTTTGCAATGGAAATGCATATTTAAGAGATGAATTATAAACAACTTTGTAGGATCAGTGATGTATTATAGGCTAAGGATATGCTTGCAGAAGATCGAGGCCAGGTAGCCAAATGCACTGGGAAATATTTGCATCTGGCTGAAGTCTTACCTTCAATGGACTTAGAGAAACAGCAGAAAACATTGTATATGAAGATTTGGGCAATAAAAGGAGATCTTGATGTGCCTCCCAAAGACTAAGAGGCTAGAGAGGAATTAATTCTTTATCAAGAAAATATAAAAACCCAGCTGGTTAAACCACAGATATAGAGAGACCAATTACATACACAATTGGACACCCATGAAAACAGAGACCTAAGCCAACTAAAGGAAGAGAGAAATAGCTTTAACCAGAAACAACTAACATATTTCTACCGAGGCATTTTTTTAAAAATAGGAAAAGATTTTTTTTCTGGATAGCTGAGATATATGAAAAGAATACTTTGAGTTTTAGAAGAAACCAAGCTTTGAACAGATGGAATGGGTGGGCGAGAGCATAGCTCCACAAAAGGTTAGAGAGAGAAGAAAATTTATGCCTAAGTCAACCCAATGCCATCATTTTGCAGATTAGAAAACTGAGACCCAAAAGGGAAAGATCTTGCTCTAACTCACACTCCACTGCTGACTCTAGTGAGAACTGGTGACCAAGCCACTTAACATCTAAATAAAACAATACAGTTCTGGAAAAATTCCCTCCATGACCATAGGAGTGGACTTCCTTTTGCATGAGTAGTATTTTTTTTCTTAAGATATAGTTACATTGATTCAGTGTACAAAATTGGAGAGATCAGCCACAAAATTGTGTGGGGGATAAAATTGTCCTCTTTCTTAGTTTTCAGCAATGGATCTAGCTGCCTGAGAACATTCCTTAGAGGTCAAGTATATGGTTAATATTTATCCTATGAGTAGAAACATGGGAAGTTAGAAAGGCGATGTGGCAAATTCCTTTTTTTCTTTCTCATATGTAATGTCAATAAAGAAAAATTCAGTATGCCTCAAAACATGTATACCTGTAAGCTGGGTGACCCATGCATTATTGTTTATTTACTCTTTGCTCCATTGAACCATTTAAAAGTCTTTTTCTTTTTAAAATGTATCATTTGTTCTCAGTCTTATACAAATAAGTAAAAGAGAGTGTAGGTATATAATTGGGCATAGGCTTAAAAGGGGAAAAACTGCATTGCTACTATTTTATACAGTATTGGAGAATAAAAAAGATGATTAAAGTAAGAGATGATTAAATCTCTATAATTTGGAAGGATTAATGCATTATTCCATTGCTAATTAGATACATTAGGAGTTTAATACTCTGTCCTTCATGTTAACAGATTTTCCATTTCTATAAATGATTCAGAGGATTCTACAGAGGATATGTTTATTAACATAAACACACAAATCATGGAGGAGTAAAAATTACAATGGTGTCAGAGTTCATGTCCAAGATGATCTTGGCAGGCTGGAACAAAGGGCCAAGTGTTTAATGAGATGAAATCCAAAAGCAATTAATATAAACTACTGCATTTAGACTTTTTAAAGTCAATCAAACGAGTAAAGTTTCAAAGACATGACTTTATTCCTCAAAGCTTTCACATTTTGGAAGCATATTTTATATTTTCGACCAATCTTTAAAGTGTTGGTTTCCATTTATTTGCCTTATGGTTGAAATATGTTTTGTGGGTAATCATTTCTTTAAAATTAAAATAAGTTTTTATTAAAATATGTTGAATTTAAGGATTTCTTTATCTGCTTGATGTATCAGTGTCTGGTGAAATTGCAATGCTTACAATTTTTACTTTACTAATTTCTTGGCTATGGGGCTATATACATAAAGTTCATAATTTTATATCTCCCAGGTAAATTTTATATCATAAGTTATGACATATACTTATTTATCAATGTTAATACTTTTGTCTTAATTTTAATTATATCTAACATTGATTTGGTTTAATAGCATTCTTCTGAAGAGTTTTTGTTCAATATATCTTTTGCCAATTTCTTCATTTGGAGCATTTCAACGTGATATGATATTACTTGTGATGTATCTTTTTAAAGTAAGTAGGTTAAGTTTATCTACATAAATTTATTTCTATCAAAAAAAGTAATTTTGGGTGGGGAGGGCTGGGATGGGGATGGGAGTAAAAGACAGAAAACTGTACTTGAACAACAATTAAAATAAAATTAAAAATTTTAAAAGTAATTTTGCTTTAGTAGGTATATATAAGCAATTTACATTTATTGCAATTAGTTTAACTATTTTCACTATTTTAGTCTGCATTTAATATTTCTCCTTTTTTTCTCTCTCCTGTTACCATGAAATTAATACTATTTTTCTCTACAACCCATATTTGTTTTTTATCCACTTATTGATTTGTAAGTTATAATACATGATATATGTACGTTATATATTATTGAATATAATTTTAATACAAATTCTCGACATATTTATCTAACAAAGCTAATTAATTGTTATTGAATACTTTTCTCATCCTCCCAATATGGCAGCAAACCTTGCTGTGCTTTACCATTCCAGTCCACACATCTTAATATTTTAGAGTTTTTTTACTTTTTTTTTTTAAAGATTTTTTATTTATTTATCTTTAGAGGGGAAGGGAAGGAGAGAGGGAGAGAAGCATCAATGTATGGTTGCCTTTTGTGCATCCCCTGCTGGGAGCTGGCCTGCAGGGAACCGGCCTGCAACCCCGGTATGTGCCCTGACTGGGAATCGAACCGCGATTCTCTGGTTCGCAGGCCCGTGCTCAATCCACTGAGCTACGCCAGCCAGGGCCTTTTTTTACTTTTTTAAACTCAGAAAATATTTATTATTTTATAGTCAATCAAATTTAACTATAAATCAAGTTTACTCATACCATTTGTCAAGTTCTGTGCTTGCTGTTCTTTCTCATAGCCTGTGCAAGCTGTCTGAGTTCATTTATCTTCTTAATGAAGTGCAGTCTCCAAGAGTTATTTGAATAACTTGGGGTGCAAAATTCTTTCTTTTATAATATCTTGAACTACATTGATTTAGCCCTCACTCTCAAATAATAATTAAGCTGGGTTTAAAAATATAAGATAAATAGCTCTACATTTTAATGGCAGGGCAAATTTAGGAAAGTCTCTTAACTTCTCTGGGCCTCAGGTCCTCATTTTAAAGTGGGAATAATAATAGTAACTATCTCCCAGATCTACAGATTATTTACAACATGAGTAAATCCAATGTAACAATGGTAGTTACCATTTTGATTTGAAGCATCTCCATCATTTTCTTGTAGAAAATATTGTTGTTAATGATACCCATTTGTTCACATATATCTGTTTTTGTTTTTTTCCTTTCCAGTACATTTTAAGATTGTTTCCTTTGTCTTCATTTTCTGTAATTTTACTAGAGTATTCCATGGTATGGATTTTTATTTTAAAAAATACAGGTCAGTCTTTGAAATGAGCTTTTAAACTGGAAATTCATGTCTCTTTTTAAGTCTAGAAACATGTCAGCAATTATATTCAAATTTATGCTGTAATATTCCTGCTACTCATTATTTTCAAATATTCCATTAGATAAATTCTGGTGTTTCGAAGTCTATCCTTTATGTTCCTAAAATATTTTTGTATATTTTTAAAGATCTTCCTATGCTTTCTACAAATACTTTTATTTAGGGTGTGTTTTTAGAAAGCCTCAGTAATACTTTTCAGTTCTCCCATTTGCATGTTACTGTTTGCTCTAAATTCTATTATTTTTAATTTTTATATAAATGAATATACTTTATTTTTAATTAATGTATATCTTATTAACCTTTTCTAGTTTAATTTTTGTGTTTTGTGTAAAATACTTATACTTTTTAGTGAAATCATGTCTTTGTTTTATTTCACCAGTTATAATACTATTACTTGTACTTAAAGAAAATGTTTGTATAAAATTAATCTTCACTATATGGTGATGAATTTCTACTCTGCTTGGACTTTTTGGCAGCATATTTATTCATGTATTTTAGCTGTTTTTTTCTGCAACCTCATTTTAAGTGAAGATTAAAATTGTGTGTATATAACATTTTTCTCTCTTCCCTCTGTGCTTATTCCACATGGCCAGGGGATTGTGCAAACTACTGTCCATCTAGACACCTTTTCCATAGTCAGATCTTATCTTTCCAGTTCAGGATTCCTATTGCCTTGTGGTGTTACTAGGAAGGTCACAAATGCAAAGACAGAGCCATCAAGCAAGTGTTTTCAGACACCGATAGAAAGGAGCTCTCTGTTTCTCACTGCCTCTCTAGCTGGTGGTGGTGGTGGTGGTGGGTGTGTGTGTGTGTGTGTGTGTGTGTGTGCACATGGGCGTAGGTGTTTAGTTCATTTCCCACTAGGAAATGAACACACACTCCGTATTTCTTCACCCACTATAGCATCTGTGGGTGGCAGATGAAGCCCAAACTCAGTCCCTAGCTTTAAAACATTAGCCTGGCTTCAGCACTCTGTTTTATGTATTGATAGAATGCTTCTAATCATTTTTAACCCACATTAACCAAAATCTAGACAGAGCATTTCTTCCTTGACAGATGTATAGCATTTTCCAGCTCTTCTCTTGGTCATAGGCATGATGTGCTTTCTTATTCTATTAGGTTGTTTTGGTTCATTTATTTATTTTAAAATTTTTGTGTAGCATTGCTGTTTAGCACAGAGGAGGTTTTAAGGCATACACTCTACCCACTGAGTCAACTTCTCCAAAAGCCAAGATACAGAGGTACAATACAAATAATAATCTCAATGGTTAGAGTTATAGATTATCTTGGTAAACCCAAAGAAATACTCTGTTAATGTATGACTTGTTATTTTACTTGGTCACTATCTTCATCTACATGTATAGGGCCACCTCTTCCCTAAAGACTGTGGAAATGATAACTGCTTATTACAACATCATAATCGGCAACAATAATAGTTACTGAGAACTTACTATGTGCCAGGCAGTATTCAAAATGTTTTAAAAGAGTTAACACTTTTAATCCTCACAACTGTGTTAGGTAAATAATAGAGTTGATATTTGAGCATGTGTTAACTGGAGCCTATATTCCTTTTAAAAAAAAATTTGCCCAAGGATATGTAGGGAGAGAGAGACAGAGAGGGATGGCTGGGGGATTGATGTGGGAGAGAAACATTAATTGGTATGCACCAGGGATCCAATCAGCAACCTAGGTGTGTGCCGTGACTGGTAATAGAACCCTCAACCTTTTGGTGCACAGGATGATGCTCCAACCAGCCAAGCCACCTGGCCAGGGCAGGGCCTATATTCTTACCTAATATTCTATGCTGCCTTTCAATCATTGTGGTGGACTAGTGGGCACATTGTAAGGTCACCGTAGTGATTCATAAACCTGCATAATCCCCTCGAGTGAGAGCAAAACCTGTAACTTGCTTCTGACCAATAGTATATGGTAAGGGTGATGGAATGTCACTCCCATGATCAGAGTGTATTTTGCATTATATAAGACACTGTCTTAGTAGAATGGAGGGATAGACTCTTTACGTGTTATTTTAAGCAACTGTGTGTTGTAATTAAGATCTTAAGTGGCAATGGAAAACTAATACAGCGATGTAGATTTGCGTAAGCCATGAAGACATTTTCCTTTTCTAGATGTGCCCTCTATTGTTCCGATGACTATATAGGCTATTTCATTGCTTTTTTATTTTTGATCATTACTATTATTACCATAAAATGTTAATAACAATAAGCATTAAACAGTATCTTAACGGAGCTTAATAATTCCAAGTCTCTATTCTTTTATATGCAGCAATGTGCTATTCAAGGCAAAAATTATTCTTAGGAGAGGAGTTAAAAGAAAACAAAATATAAATAAACACATTTTATGGTACTAAAACTTTTCAATTCAAGTTTATTTCAAAGCCATTTCAGAGGAGAAAAATGTACTATGACAGCACTAGATTACACAAGTCTGTCCCAAATCCTTGAACAAATAAGTACACCCACAGAGAACTAAACCCATATTATACACACAGAAAGGGTCATCTGTGAGCATCAGCAAACTGATGACTTGTATAAGACATTTCTTGGTGAGAGTGGCTGTGGGGGTGGGAGTACATCACCTCTTTAGTTAATGATATTGCAGCAGTGAACATATTCAAATGGCTTGGCTCTGTAGATAGTGACACTTAATGAGCATCATCATAGCACACACCATATTGCCTCAACTCAGAAATATATATGCAACACACAACTCCGAGTGCTTCAAAGCTTTACAGACCCCTCATAAACTCCAACTGGTCACCTTCTCTCTGATCCTCCCAGACACATACAAAGTAGTGCTGGGGTTAAGCGTGCACATGCATGCATATACTATCTCCATTTTCCCCAAAGCATTATATTTGTATAAACTATGTGTGTTACACCCATTTCCAATAACCTTGTCTCTCATTCTTAGCCCAAAGGTGGCAATTTAAAAACACCCCCTCTGATATAATATATGGATTAGTTCACACAAATAACTTGTAGTGTTTAATTAAAATAAATTGTTATCAACAGACCTCATCTGTAGACAACCATGTATCAGGAGCTTTATCTGTTAAAAATTAACTGTGAGATTGACTTGACTTTTAAAGGCAGTATGTGAGTTTCTCATTAGCCTTATTATAATTTCAGAATCATAAATATGTAAATGATGAGTTTCACACTGGAGATTTAATTCTGCACTCTTATTTCTGATTAGCTAGAAATACACTCTGGCTCTGTCAGATAATTGGTAACACTGCACAGCAATAAGGCATTTCCCTCTGCTTCATCAGAAGCAGTTGAAATTAAAGAAGGCAGGGCTGTTACGTTTTTGACAGTTTTGTAACACCAACTTGTTAAAGTTTTAACTCAGCCATTAATATGGCCCATGAATTATTAATGTAATTTTTATGTCAAGGTTCTTTTTTAAAATTGAGATCTAAGCCTAATATAAAATGTTCTGGGAAAGAGACTGCTTTCATCTTTTCATCATGTTTTTTTAACGTTCTCTAACAAACAACGAGCACCAGTGTAGTTGGTGTATGAGGAGAACACACGTTGACCACTCACAGTGAACCATCTACTCCTTAGCTCACAGTGCTAAAATATTTGTAAACCTCTAAAAGTTTGACACTACTTTAACATGTGATGTGTTATACTAAATATATAGCACTTACTTTCTTTGTTAATAGGAATTGCACATGAGAAAAACCTATATTAAATTTTCTCAAATTCCCTAATCATTTTAGAAATAAAGGCCTTTCAGTTTACTTCAACCTAGAGAAATCTAAGCAATTTTCATTCACAAACATTTCACTTTTTTACTGACAAGGTGATACTTATACCCACAAGATAGTGAACTCCTATGGATAAGAATAACTCTCTTTGTTTGTACTTGTCCTCCACACTAGTATACAACAAAGGTATGCATTGAATGTCTGTTCACTACATAAAGAAATAAACTGCTTGAAAGAAATACAATATTTCAAAGTACACTAGCCATAATCTCTAGTGGAAACCTGTAAGATTTTTTCATGGCTAATAATTGGCCATATAAAGTTATATGACCTCTGCAGTGATCACCCTGATAGCCTAGAACCCGTCTGACACCATGAGTAGTTGTTACATATTACTGACTATATTCCCTGTGTTGTATTTATAGCCCCATAACTATTTTTATAACTACCAGCTTGTACATCTTAATCTCTTTACCTCTTCCACCCTTCCTCCCAACTCCCCAGCCATCTGATGACCATCAAATTGTTCTTTGTATGTATCTATGAGTTAGTTTCTGTTTTGTTTATTTTGTTTTTTAGCTTTCACATATGAGTGAAATGATATACTATTTGTCTTTTTTCTGTCTGACTTATTTTGCTTAGCATAATATGCTCTAAGACCACCATGTTTTGCAAATGAAAATATTTCAGTCTCTTATATAGCTAAGTAGTCTCTCATTGTATACTTAATACCATTTCTTCTTTATCCACTTATCTCTTGATGGACACTTAGATTGCTTCCTTATCTTGCCTATTGTAAATAACACTATGGTAAACATAGGGGTACATGTCTTTTTTAATTTGTTTTGGATTTCTCCTTATAAATACCCATAAGTGGGATTGCTGTGTTATAAGGTATTTCTATTTAACATTTTTGAGGAAACGCCATACTGTTTCCACAGTGGCTGCATCAATTTAAAATCCCCGGCAACAATGCACAAGGGGTTCCCTTTTCTCCATATCCTCACTGAGACTTGTTTATTGATTTATTGATGATAGTTTATCCATTCTGACAGATGTGAGATGATATCTCATTGTGGTTTTAACTTGTAGTTCTCTGATGATTAGTGACTTGGAGCATCTTTTCATAGGTCTACCAGCCATCTGTATATCCTCTTTGGTGAAGTATCTATTTAGGTCCTCTGCTCATTTTTTAATTAAAATTTTTGGTGTCAATTTATATGAGTTTCTTATACATTTTGGATATTAACCCCTTATCAGATATATCATTGGAAAATATGTTCTCCTATTTGAAAGATTGTCTTTTCATTTTTGTTGATGATTTCCTTTGCTGTGCCAAAAATTTTAGTTTGCTGTAGTTACATTTATTTTTTTATATATCTCTTGCCCAAGGAAATATATCTCAAAAATTTTTACTAAGAGAAATGTCAGAGTTTACTGTCCATGATTTCTTCCAGGAGTTTTATGGTTTGGGATCTTACATTTAAATATTTATTCTATTTTGTGCTTGTTCTTATATATAGTGTAACAAAGTGGTTTCATTTTTTTGCATGTATCTATCCAGTTTTCTTAACACCATTGATTGAGGAGACTGTCTGTCCTCCATTATATATTCTTGCCTCCTTTGTCATAGATTAATTGATGTTATAGGAGTAAGTTTATTTCTGGGATCTCTGTTTTGTTCCATTGATGTATGTATCTGTTTTCATCCTATAGTCATTTTAATTACTATAGCCTGGTAGTATAGCTTGATATCAGGTAGCAAGATACCTCTAAATTTGTTCTTTTTAAGGTTGCTTTATCTACTCAGAGTTTCCTGCTTTTATATAATTTTTGGGATTATTTATTCTCATTCTGTGAGAAATGCTATTGGTATTTGGATAGAGATAGCATTGAATTTGTTAATTGTTTGGGACAGTATTGACAGTTTAGCAATGCTAATTCTTTCTATTCCTGGGCGCAGTGTAGCCTTCCATTTACTGGTCTGTTCTTCGATTTTTTCTTCAAAATCTTATAGCTTTTTGAGTATGAGTTCTTCACCTTCTTGGTTAAATTTATTGCCAGGTATTTTTTATTATAAAATTGGAAATGATACTGTTTTCATAATTTCTCTTCCAGTAACAACAAAATTTTGTATCCTGCAAGTTTACTGAATTATTTGTTTTAATAGTTTTTGGTAGAATTTTTAGTATCATCTATATATAATCTATATATAGTACCATGTAATCTGCAAACATTGTCAGTTTTACTTCTTCCTTCTCAAATTTGATGCCTTTTATAGGACTTTCAATGCCATTTTGAATAAAAGTGATGTTGACACCATTGTCATGTCCTGATATTAAAGAAAAAGCTTTCACTTTTACATCATTGAGTATGATATTAGCTCTGGGTTTGCTCCAACTTTGCTGAGAGTTTTTATCATAAATGAATATTAGATTTTGTCAAATGCTTTTTCTTGCATCTATTGATATGATCATATGATTTTTGTCCTTCATTTTATTAATCTAGGGCATCACATTAATTGATTAGCAAATTTTGGGCCAAACCTGCATCCCATGAATAAATCTCACTTGATCATGATATATGATATTTTTAATGTATTACTAAGTTCAGCTTTCTAATATTTTACATTTATGTTCATCAGAGATATTGGCCTATAATTTTCTTTTTTTTGTAATACTGTTATTTGGTTTTGGAAGAAGGGTAAAGCTCACCTCATAAAATGAGTTTGTGAGTCTTTTCCTCTCTCAATTTTTAAAAATAGTTTGAAAAGGATACATATTAATTCTTCTTTGAATGGTTGGTAAAATTCACCTGCAAAGCCATCTGGTCTAGGACTTACGTTTGTTGGAAGTTTTGATTACTGATTCAACTCCATTAGTAGTTATCTCTGTTCAGATTTTCTGTTTCTTCTTAATTCAGTCTTGGAAGATTATGTAACTAAGGAATATATCCAATTTCTCTAGGTTTTCCAATCTGTTGGCATATAATTTCTCATAATGTTTTCTTATAATTTTTTTTGTATTTCTATGTTGTTGGTTGTATCCTCTTTCATTTCTGACTTTATTTACTTGGGCCCTTGAGCTTATTCTTGTTTATTTTGACTTTGATCTTTATTATTTACTTTTTTGTACTTACTTTGGCTTGTATTTGTTCTATTTTTTCTGTTTCTTTTAGATGCAAATTTAAATGATTTATTTGAAAATTTTCCTATTTATTGATGTAGGCCTGTGTTGCTATGAATTTCCCTCTTAGAACTGCTTTGGCTGTGTCCTGTAGATTTGGGGGTTATTGTGCTATCATTTCCATTGGTGTCAAAGTATCTTTTGACTTTTTCTCAATCTTGTTGTCTACTCATTCATTGTTTAGTAGCATGTTACTTAGCCTCCACCTATTTCTATGTTTTCCAGTTTATATCTTGTAATTGATTTCTAGTTTTACACTATTGTCATTCAAGAAAATGCTTGATGTATTTTCAATTTTCTTAAATTTCATAAGACTTGTTTTGTGGCCAAAGAATTGGCTTATACTTGAAAATGTTCCTTATGCACTTATAAAGAACTTATAATGTGATGATTTGGGGGTAAAATGTTCTAAAATATCAAGTAAAATGATCTGGTCCTATGTGTCATTTAAGGTTGCTGTTTCCTTGCTGATTTTCTGCCTGACTGACCTAGGCATTGATGTTAATGGAATGCTGACATCCCCTTCCATTACTGTATTACTATCAATCTCCCCTTTTAAGTTTGTTTGTATTTACTTTACATGTTTAGGTTCTCCTACATTGGGTACATAAATATTTATGAAAGTTATATCCTCTTGTTGGACTAATCCCCTTATCATTATGAAATGCTCTTCATTGTATCTTTTTACAATCTTCTTTTAAAGTCTATTTTTTCGGATACAGTTATTGCTACCCTAAGTTTTGTTGGTTTTCATTTGCATAAAATATCTTTTTCTATGCGTTAGTTTCAGTCTGTATGTATCTTTCATTCTGAAGTGTGTCTCTTTTAAGTAGCATGTGTATGGTTCTTGTGCTTTTTCCTTTTAGCCACTGTATGCCTCTATTTTTTTCTTTGCTTTTCTTTTAATCATTTTAATGTTGTTCAAGTACAGTTGTCTGCATTTACCCCCCCACCACTCTGCTCCCACCCCAGCCATCTCCACCTCCCTCCCCTGCTTCCACCCCTCCTTGGTTTTGTCCATATGTCCTTTACATTTGTTCCTGAAAACCCTTTCCCCCCATTACGCCCTCCTACTGCCCATCTGGTTACTGTCAGATTGTTCTTAATTTTAATGTCTCTGGTTATATTTTGCTTGTTTGTTTGTTTTGTTGATTAGGTTCCACTTACAGGTGAGATCACATGGTATTTGTCGCTCATCACCTGTCTTATTTTACTTAACATAATGTTCTCCAATTCTACCCATGCTGTTGCAAAGGATAGGAGCTCCTTCATTTTTTCTGCTGTGAAGTATCCCACTGTGTAAATGTACCACAGATTTTTGATCCATTTATTTACTAATGGGCACTTAGGTTGTTTCTAGTACCTGGTTATTATAAATTGTCCTGTTATGAATATTGGGGTGCATAGGTTCTTTTGAATTGGTATTTCAGGGTTCTTGGGATATAACGCCAGTAGTGGAATTTCCAGGTCAAATGGTAGTTCCATTTTTAGTTTTTTGAGGAAATTCAATACTGTGTTCCACAGTGGCTGCACCAGTCTGCATCCTCACCAACAGTGCACTAGGGGATCCTCTCCAACACCTCTTGTTTGTTGATTTGTTTATGATGGCCATTATCAACACTATGAGGTAGTATATCATTGTAGTTTTAATTTGCATCTCTTTGATGGCTAGTGAAGCTTAGCATATTTTCATATGTCTCTGGACCCTTTATATGTCCTCCTTAGAAAAGTGTTTTTTCAAGTCATTTGACCATTTTTTAAATTGGGTTGTTTGTCTTCCTGGAGTGGAGTCCTATGAGTTCTTTACATATTTTGGAGATCAAACCCTTATCCAAGGTATCACTGGCAAATATGTTTTCCCATATAGTTGGTTCTCTTTTCATTTTTAATGCTGTTTTCTTTAGCCATACAGAAGCTTTTTAATTTGATGAGGTCCCATTTATTTATTCTTTCCTTTATGTCCCTTGCTCTAGGGGACATATCAGTGAAGATATTGCTATGTGGAATGTCTGAGATTTTCCTGCCTCTGTTTTCCACTAGGACTTTTATGGTGTCACAACTTATATTTAAGTCTGTTATCCACCTTGAATTTATTTTTGTGTATGGTGTAAGTTGGTGATCAAATTTCTTTTTTTTTTTTTTGCATGTGGCTGTCCAGCTCTTCAAACACCATTGTTTAATAGGCTGTTTTTACTCCATTTTATGCTTCTTCCTCCTTTGTCAAGTATTAATTGACCATAGAGACTTGGGCTTGTTTCTGGGCTCTCTATTTTGTTTACATTGGTAAACAAAAATATTTATGCTCTCATTTGTAAACAAAATGTTTTGTTTACATTGGCTTTATGAACAACATCATGAAAAACAACAATGCACCATAAGGGTACTAAACAGGAAGAGATAACAAGGTATTGAAAACTTATTTGAATAAATATACTGAATGAAAACTTCCTTACCCAGTGAAGGAAAGAGATCATACAAGTCCAAAATATGCGGAGTCCCAAAAGTGATGAATCTCACATCATGACTAAGTGGGATTCATCTCAGGGATGCAAGAATGGTACAATATTTACAAATCAATAAATGTAATACATCACACAAGCAAAAGACATAAATCACATGATCATATCAATAGATGCAGAAAAAGCATTTGATAAGGTACAGTACCTGTTTATGATAAAAGTGCTTGATAGAGTGGGATTAGAAGGAGCATTCCTCAACATAATATAGGCCATATATGAGAGACCTACAGCCAACATCATTCTCAATGGGTAAAAACAAAAATATTTCTCACTAAGACCAGGAAGAAAGTAAGGATGCCTGCTTTCACCACTGTTATTCAACATAGTATTGGAAGTCTTAGCCACAGCAATCAGACAAGAAATGGAAATAAAAGGCATACAAATTAGAAAGGAAAAAGCAAAGCTGTCATTGTTTGCAGATGACATGTTAGTGTACATTAAAAATTATATAGATTCCACCAGAAAACTATTCAACCTAATAAGTGAATTTGGCAAACCGAAATATTCGAAACTAAAATACATTTTTGTACAGCAGCAATGAAATATCAGAAACAGAAATTAGGAAAAAAATCCCATTTGATACAACAACAAGGAAAATAAAGTACCTAGGAATAAGCCTAACCAAGAATGTGAAAGACTGTACCCAGATAACTACACAATACTGAAGAAAGAAATTAAGGAAGACACAAACAAATGGAAGCATGTACCATGCTCATGGACTGGAAAAATTAATATCATCAAAATGTCCATACTACCCAAAACAATTTATAAATTCATGCAATGCAATCCCTATTCAATGCAATCCCTATTAAAGTACCAATAGCATATTTCACAGATACAGAACAAACATTTCAAAAATTTATATGGAACCAGAAGAGACCCCAAATAGCTGCTACAAATTTGAGAAAGAAGAACAAAGTAGGAGGGATCACAATAGCTGATATAAAACAATGTTACAAGGCCACCGTAATCAAAACAGCCTGGTACTGGCATTAGAATAGACACATAGACTAGTGTAAACTTAGCACTTAGCAAGTTTAGAATGTAAACAAAATACGTTTTTGTTTGCAATGTAAATAATACATTTCTGGGCTCTCTATTTTGTTTACATTGGTCCACTTAGCAAGAGGTGCAGGGCATGCCAAGGTCAGCCATGGTTTACTTGGGGTTTACCCACCTTTGAGTGATTTTAGGAAAGTTCACAGAATTAACCATGGAAGACCAATTGTGTGGAGAAACCAATGGAAAAGACTCAGACTCAGTGCAAATTGGGTCAGACAGGATCTCAGGAAATCGCCTGGGATAGATGAACAAAGTTGGCTAGGTTACACAGATTTGGGGTCCCCTGCAAAGGGTTGATGGGTGGAGGAGCACTTGAAAAGAATCAATGGCATTGATCTGTCCCTGGAGAAAGTTTCCTTAAGCTCTATCCTTCCAGCCTTAACCCTGAAACTAGTCAATTTAATTTCTCCCTATATATCCCCATCACTTTTCAAGATGCTTCTCCTGCACTGGTGCTTATACTGAGTTAACAAGGGAGCAAGTCTCTGTGTGGTTTCTTTAAAACCTGAGCTTAGGCTCTGGCTGGTGAATCTCAGTGGAGCAAGCATGGGCCCACAAACTGAAGGGTCACCAGTTTGATTCCCAGTCAGGGCACATGCATGGGTTGCAGGCCAGGTCCCCAGAAGGGGGCGCATAAGAGGCAACCAGACATTGATGTTTCTCTCCTTCTCTTTCTCCTTTCTTTCCCCTCTCTCTAAAAATAAATAAATACATGTTTTTAAAAAAAGACCTGAGCTTAAGTCCCATAGCTGTCATCTTCAGACCCAAACCTTGCTTGTTTACACAACCAGATATTATGGGGACTCCTTGGCACTGTTGTCCTGGATAGGGAGCTCAATGTGAGGCTGGAATCCCTCACTTTTTAGGGGGGACATCTGAAGCCAAGATATGCCTCCTCATTCTTAATCTCCACAATGTGGTGTGAGACCTGCCCATTAAGCATCTCTGTCCCTTCTACCAATGGCTTCTTCTTTATATTCTCAGCTATGAGACTTCCGTTCAGCCAGTCCTCAGGTGGTTCTCCACTGTGGCCATTTTATAATTTGGTTGTCAGTTGTGTATGATCATAGGAGTAAGCAAGCACAGCTTTTACCTACTTCACTATCTTGATGGGAAGTTGGAGTGTACTGCTGATGTTGCCTTTATTCAAGTTCATTGTTCCTACCTGCTTTTATTGATTTTCACAACTTTTTTGAAACTAATCACTACAGTATGAATGACACAGAGATGAGGACTGGGGGGGGGGAACGGGAGGGAGGGGGGAGACCGGGCGGGGGGTGGGGAAGAGGAAAAAAAAATGTACTTGAAAAGTAACCAAATAAAATAAAATAAAATAAAATAAAATAAAATAAAATAAAAACTAATCACTACATAGCACTAATTTTTTATATTGAGTCCAAAACAAAAAGTATTCCAATGCCAATTAAAATACTAATATTTTAAATCAATACATGTTTTCCTAGGGTGAGTTAATTTTTTAATAATATAACTCATAATGTATATTTTTGAAAAGAAGGATTTTGTCTAGAGTTGCTATAGGTAAACCATCACACAGAAATTTTCACAGGCCTTTATTCTGGCCTCTCTAAAACTAATTTATTCACACCTGATTTTTCAGCATAACAAATTTTCCCTAATAAAACAAGTGAGCTATTAGATGAAACCCCAGATATGCTGCAAAACATAACTCCAATTGTCAATATACACAATTAAATAAAGTACATGGTCTTTAATCAAGCTTGTTACCCACAAATTTGTTGAATCCACAGTAAGTTATGAAACAAAACAAAAATAGCAGAATATTTATTAAATATTGCAAAATTGAGAGATGGCTAAATGTATAGAATGCTATATCCAAGACAAGAAAATCAATCATATGAAAACTGTAAAAGGCAAGATATCTGACCCAAGTGGTAAAATTTCCACTGAGATAGGAATGTGGTACTTATATATAAAGCAACAGTTCTATGACTATAAAAATATGATACTAGATATTCTTTGTAATTAAAAATGGTTGATTGCTATTGACTTAAGAAGTGAGCTCAGGTGCACTTCACACATGAACCAGCCATGTAACAAAATGAGAAATGAGCTATTAATTCCCAAGTCAATTATCAGCCATCACGAGTTGAACAGTAAAGCAGCATAACACCATAATTAACTACATGCACTGTTGGCCCAAGTACGCCAAATTTCAAATTCTGGCTTCACCATTAACTGTGCACCATATCTTTGAGCCTCAGTTTCCTCATTAATAAGCCAGGGAAAGGAGATCTGTTTTATATGTTTTATAACATAAGTATATGCTTAAATGATAAACATTTTCTTGGAGAAAGCTACAAAACTTTATTGAGAGAATTTTAAGAGTCAAATATCCAATGTAAGAACAGTCTGCATGGTTTTAGTTTGCCTTCTTTTAAGCCTTTGCTTGCCCTTTCCCTGCTTCCCAGCATGTACATGGGTTCTAATTTTGGTAAAATCTCCATGTTGACATCAGGACCACCTCTTCCCTCTAAGCCTTCCCTCTAAAGGTCAGGTCCTGCTTCTGGCATTTAAAAGCACTCCAAGCTTGGTAAATTTCTCCACTGACATTAGGGTCACCTTTGCCCTCACCCCCAATCTTTGGGTGACACAGTTCTTGGAATTCAGCAACCAGGTCAGGACCTTGAAATTCAGGGGCTCATACATCTTTTTCCTCTTGATCAGTTGTAATATACTGTCTCTCATTCAGTGGCTCCTCTCATTGAGGTTGTTCATCACTGGGCTGGCTGGGCCACCACAGGTCCAAGTGCCTGGGAAGGCACATTATCTTTTAATATTATTTTCCATACAGATCTTGATCTTACATACCCACAATTATTTTACATCATACTTAAAGTCCTAGGAAGACTAATCTGCGGACCTACCAGTTGAGTTTCCAATAAATATTATTTAAAAATTATATTTGGTACCCTCTTTCATTCTCAAAAGTCTCTAAGTAAGGGAAACAAAATATATGGTTACTCTAGCTAAAGCTCATACTGAAGAAAATCACTTAGATATGGGGCAATAAATATTTGACTTCCTAGTAAGGAATTTCATAATTAAACAGTTATGCTTAAATAGTCACAGGCAGTATGCAATCACCACAGGCCTTCTCATGTTGTGTCCTTACCCTGACAAACTTCCAAAGAGGAGCAGAGCAGAATGCTTCCAGCTGGCTGTTTGGGGAAATGGGTCAGAAAGTCTGTGTGATGCATGCCTGAAAATTTTCCCTAATATACAATTTGGTAACTTACTTACCATCTATAGGTAGGAATTAGAATAAGGGCAAGTGCCCAAGAGTGTTTTACTACTATGTGTTAAGCTATGTACAAACATGAGATCAGGAAAAAGAGTGACTTTCTCCTGAAAAAATAAACCTGGCTTTCTATATTAAAGAGGTCACTCAGTAAAATCCTGAAGGAGCCTAAAAGTTGACTCCCATTGCATTTTATAATGTGACCACAGTTTTAATTATATTAATATTAAGGAAATATAAAATTTAGAAACAAATTAAAAATAAAAATCACCAACAATCCAATAACTATGACATATGTATTTTCATATAAATCCTTTTGGTCTTTTCAACATAAATATAGTTAGATAAATGAAAAAAATGATAAATATATCCTTTACCTCAGGACACTTGAAAACTTGTTCTTTAATTAAATCCTTTTAATGGTAGTGAAGAAACTTACTAGAGTAGAACAGTATTTTAGAAAAAGAGAATTTGACCAAGGTAACATGTATAAAATTTAGAACCTGAGGCTTGTTGTCCAGCTTTTTAATGAACAATAATATTTATGAGACATGGTTATTGGAGAAAGTTAGTCATACATCCTTCAAAAGACTATATAAGTATAAGGTATAAAAGCTGAAGGTACCACAGAACTGTTAGCAACCCTGAAATGAGGTGGTCCATACCAATCAGTGTAGAATTTTGTGTCCATAAAGATCTCAAATTCAGGTCATACTCCAACACACTAAAGGACATATGTGACAAACTCATAGTCAACATCATACTCAACGGGCAAAAAATAAAAGTTTCTTTAAGATGAATAAGACAAGGATGTCACCTTCTATCACTCTTATTCAACATATTACCAGAAGTCCTGGGCACAGCAATCAGACAAGAAAAAGGAATAAACCCATCCAAATAAGAAAGGAGGAAGCAAAACTGTCATTATTTGCAGATGATATGATACCATACATAGAAACCCTAAAAACCCTACCAAAAACTACTATACCTAATTAATTAGGCAAAGTAGCAGAATACAAAATTAATATTCAGAAATTAGTGGCACTTTTATATTGTAATAATGACCCTATCAGAAAGAGAAATTAAGCAAACTACCCCATTAACTATTGCAACAAAAAGAATGAGGTACCTAGAAATAAATTTAACCAAGGAAGTAAATGCCCTATACTGAGAAAATCTTACGATATTGCAGGAAGAAACTGAGGAAGATAAAAATAAGTGGAAGCATATACAGATTGGAAAAATAAACATCATTAAAATGTCCATAGCACCCAAAGCAATCTACAGATTCAACACAATTCCTTTTAAAATCACCAAGGCATATTTCACAGATATAGAACAAATATTCTAAATATATATATGGAACCAAAAATACCCCAAATAGCCTGAGCAATCTTGAGGAAAAAGAACAAAGTTAGACATATCACAAAACCTGATATCGAACTATACTACAAAGCCATTTTAATCAAAACAGTTTGGAATGGGCATAAGAATGGGCATATAGATCAATAGAAGAAAGCAGAAAGCCCAGAAATAAACCCACACCTTTATATTCGATTAATTTTTGACAAGGAGGCAAGAGTATACAGTGGAGTTAAGATAGTCTCTTCAATAAATGGTGTTAGGGAAATTGGACTGGTACATACAAGAAGAACTAGATTACCAAATTACACCATACACCAGAATAAACTCAAAATGCATAAAAGACTTAAATTCAAGTCACAAAACCATAAAAATCCTAGAAGAAAACAGGTGGTAAAATCTCAGACGTCTCTTGGAGCAATATTTTTACTGATATATCTCCTTAGAAAATGGAAATAAAGGAAAAAATTAACAAATGGGACTACATTAAACTAAAAAGCTTTTGCACAACAGAAGAAACCATCAATAAAATGAAAAGGAAACCCACTGAATGGGAGAATATGTTTGTCAATGATACATCTGATAAGGATTTAATTTTTTAAATATTGTGTGTGTGTATATATATATATATATATATATATATATATTTTTTTTTTTTACAGAGAAGGGAGAGGAGGGAGAGAGGGAGGAAAATATCAATGTGAGATAGAAACATCAGTCATTTGCCTCTCACACAACCTCGTTCAAGGACCTGGCCTGCAATTAAGGCATGTTCTCTGACTTGGAATTAGACTAGCAACCTTTCAGTTTGTGGAACAATGCCCAGCACTCTGAGCCACATGAATAATGGTGGGGGTAATTTTCAAAATATAAAAAGAATTTACACAACACCAAGATGACAAACAACCCAATTTAAAAATGGGCAAAGGACCTGAAAAGAGGATGCATAGATTGGCTAATAGACATATGGAAAAATGGTCAACATCACTAATCATCAGAAATATGCAAATTAAAACCACAGTGAGACATGTCCTCATACCTGCCAGAATGGCTACCAACAAACCACAACTTTGTTGAGGATGTGAGGAAAAGAGAACCCTTGTTCACCGTTGGCAATAATGTATCTGTGATACAGCAGTATAGCTAAAAAAATTAGAAATGAAACCACCTTTTGACCCAATGATCTCACTTCTGAGAATATATTCTAAGAATACTGAAAACACTAGTCAGAAAGAATGCAGGCACCCCAATGTTCAAGCAGCATTTTTTACAATAGCTGAGGTCTGGGAATAGCCCAAGTGTCCATTAGTAGATGAGTGGATAAAAGTGGCATATTGTGGGAAGACTCAACTGGCACTCAAGGATTAATAGTCACACATCCCCAGGAAGCTCAGTTGGGGCTGTCAACTTGGAACATTTATCCACCATCTGAACCTTTCTATGTGGCTTCTTAGCAGTTGGCTCCCAAGAAGAAAGACAGATGAGCTGCTAGGCTTTCCTCATGCTTAAACTCAAAGTCCTAGAACATCAGTAAGAAGTTAAAGTTCTAAACCAAGTAAGGGCAGGAACATACCTCTACCTCTTGATTAGAGAATGGTGTATAGAGGGAGAGGAAGAATATTTTATCTCTACATGCACACAGGGTTTATTATGTTATCTGTTTTATATCCTTTCTTAATGCAATATAAACCTCTTTCTGGGGAAACCAAACCTTGCCTCGTGAGTTTAGTTGGGAATCCCAAACCAAGACTATTTTATCCAGCTGACTGAATAAAGTGAGTATGGCAATAGATATGTTTTCTTTTAATACATTGATAACGTCATGTTAAATGCTGACATATATCATTTTATTTTCACTTATTATTTAATTTTAAGAAGACTATGTCAAGTGTTTTTAAAACATGATGTTTACATGCTAGATAGTATTTCTTTTGATGAAGTATTCAAATTTTTGACCATTGTTATTACTGGATATTCTGCTTGTTCTTACTTTTAAAAATAATTATTTATTAATGATGTTGCTACATAAATGTTGGTACATTCATGGGTTATCGTCTTAGAAGTAGATTTTCTAAGTCATATTGGTCTAAGATTGGTGAAGTGGTTTGACAAAATGTCTCCCAGAAAGTTTTTATAATTTATTGCTTTTTCCAACCAATTTTGGATTGGTAACTTAAATATTCTTGTTGGTACCTACAAATGCCATCTTGTTTGATTTGGTTTAGTCATATTTTTCCTTCTATTTTGATTATTTTATTACCTGCTAAGCACATTTATTTTTTCTAAACATCTTTCTTTTTTTCTCAAAAATAATAAGGCTGTCATTTTTTTCATTTTTCTCTAGGAGCTAACCTTCTAAATTTTAAAAGTCATTTATATGTATAACACAAGATGGGTTTTCAGTACAATCATCTTGCATATCATGGTCCCCTCCTGGCCTGTCATTCCCTTTCCTTTCTTCACAGATAAATACCTACTCCTCCTGGAAAATGCAACTCCATCACCTTCTTACCTGGGCTGACATCCCCAACTTCTCTGAATAAACTTTGCGTGTCCTAACTTTGTTATGGACATACTGTTAAAGATTTTTCTTAACATGTTTTAACTATTTCTGTTACTTACCAGACTGAGTTTTTTCCAAATAAATTTAACAAAATTTGTGTACTTACTTTATGACAAATAGTATGCAAAGTACTTAGAATGCAAATGTAAGAATATAGTGTTTCTTATTTATAGACAAAATAGCACATCTTTTTCTTGTATCTTCCACTAAAATATGGTGGTTGTAGAAGATTGTTCAATTTTGAATAAATGAGTTACTAGAAGAAATAATTCAGTCTCAAGCCATTTTCAGAGAGAGGTCTGAAAGAAAGTCATTTTCTAAAAGAATTAATAAAGAAATACAGTCAAAACTGCATTGACATGGCTTAGCTTGTGGGTTTTTTTAATGTTTTTTTTCAATGAGTATTTATCTCCTCAAGCATAATTATTAGACATCACAAACAAGACAAAATGAAGATATGCTTTCATCTCCCATTATTTTCATTTAAAAATCACAAAGCATCAGGGGATCTTTCTTTCTATCTTGCTGGTCAGATGCTTCTATTCCCTGCTGGTATTAGTCCCAAGGATAAAAATGTGAAGTCTCAATAAATGACTTTGTCAATTTTATTTAGGAATCCAAAGTTTCAAACTGACACCAAGTCAGGCAACTCCAAATGTTATTGAACTTTACCCTCATATGTATACCTTCAGGGGAATTTTCTTGCACAAAAATGGAAAAGTAGCAGCAGAGAATTGTTTTTCTAAAGCACAAAATGATTTCCCTTGCTACCAGTGTCACCTATATAATGGCAACAATCTCAAAAAGACATCTGACTTTTCCATTTTGTTTTGTTAAATCAATCCTCAAAAGAGATAAATGATTTTTCAATATGTTAGATAATTCATTTTTCTTTATTATTGTTCCTGCTGGGCTCTATTACCTAATTTTTGCACAGCCTGCCACAATACAATAAAGTGCCTGGGGATAATTAAACTATTAAGGATGAATATATAGAATATGATAGAAACAGATGAAGTAATATTTTAACCTGCATTAAATAAATAAATTTCTTTGTCCTATATCGTAAGCAAGGATAGTATGCTTGAAATTTGAGAAATAATAATTTATAAGGTAAGTGGTACGAAAAGAAAGTAATGAAGTAGCAAAAAGAGTAAAGGACTTTAAAAGTCAAACTAAAAACATAATGGAAATATAGATCTGAGGAGGTTAAGGGTGTCTAGAATAGTAGCACATCTTGGAGTTATATGAAAGGTATTGAGGATTCAAAGGAAGTAGTCTAAACAGGCCTAATGACAGAGGAGAAGCTTCAAATTGCCTTCTGAAAAACTCAGTATGTTCCTATCCATTTACAACACTCTATTTAAATGAGTATGCTGAGATTTTTGATTTGAGAGGAAGACAAATCAACTCATGATCTTGTCCAATAAAGTTATCTCATGATGTTATCCCATTACTCCATCAGCTTGTGTTGCTTAATCTCATCTACCTCTAAGCTTATTCTAGCTGGACTCTCACTTGCATCAGAGTGAACTTAATAGATCCTTCCCAATCATTCTGGAAATACATATTCAGATTCTCTTGATTTGGATTTGATTTTTTTAACATATTTTATTGATTATGCTATTACAGTTGCCACATTTCCCCCCTTATTCACCTCTACCCTGCACATCTCCTCCCACCCACATCCCCCATTAGTTGATGTCCATGGGTCATACATATAAGTTCTTTGACTTCTCCATTTCCTATATTATTCTTAACCTCCCCCTCTCTATTTTGTACCTATCATTTATGCTTCTTATTTTCTGTAGCTTTTCCCCCATTTCCCTCCCTCCCTGCTGATAACCCTCCATGTGATCTCCATTTCTGTGATTCTGTTATTGTTCTAGTTGTTTGCTTTGCTTTTGTTTTTGTTTTCTTTGCAGGATCAGTTGTTGACAGTGTGAGTTTATTGTCATTTTACTATTCATATTTTTATCTTCTTTCTTAGATAAGTCCCTTTAACATTCATGTAATAAAGTCTTGGTGATTCTGATCTTGGATCTCAGGTCTATAATTGGACTTCAGCAATGTTTCTGAGACACCAATTTTATTTTAGTTGCAGTTTGGATAACTACATCTGCATGCGTTCCTCTACCTTACTTCCTATTTTTATGCTCTGAGAAATTCCCTAATGCCATAAAGACTATACCTCTGCTTTATTCATGATACTCTCCTAACCAGGGAAGACAGAGTAGTTTCTGCATCTCAGCCAAATACTCAAAAACTCTGACATTCACTGATAGAGAAATCTTTGCCTGGTGGCTTATGCTGTTGTTGCCATGTTGTACTGGCTTGTTTTGTCCTTCATTCGCCTACATTGCAGAACATTATATAAGAGCCAGCTAGAGTGCATTTTGTATGCACTAGAAGGCTGCTTTGGATGTTATTTCTCATAACCTTACACAGTGAGTTCTTTACTTGGATTTATAGGAAGACTTTCTCTTTTGAAGCTATAAACAGGAATCATTACACTTTATCTGAAACTCATTACTTTTGTTAATTGGCTTGTTTATTTTTGCTTTTTGGATACCTGAATTCTACCTTTTGATAGCTGTTAGAAAAAATTTAACATCTACTTCTATCAATTATGTGGGACCAGACAGCCAATATTTGTTTGTAGGAATCTCATTCCTGACTCTGTCTACCAAGTTCATCTCCCCAAAGTCTAGAAAGATTCACCACCCAATAACTTTTAGTTTGCTTTTATCTTGCTGAATCAAGTATATTTTTATTAGCTATTTATAGTTTTGGACAGGATAAAACGGGAATCAAATGGATAGGTACTACAGAAACACTGCTTCCTGCTCCGCCTGCAACCATGGAACGCCTGCTACTTCATGGAGGAAGCTCTCCACCTCGCACGGTCCTGACATTCTGCTCTGAGTGCTGGTTACAGAATCTCCATGTAATTCTGCATCATCAGTATCTGCCCCAGGGTATGGGGGAGAATAGGTGTCAGATCTAAGTCTTTCTAGTGTGGTCTGTGCTGTTGAAAATGACTTGTAAAAATAAAAATCAAAATAATCTAATCTTTTATCTCTGGGCCTTCAGGTATAATGAGCTTCAATAGCAACCTTCTCACCTTTAACAATTTTATTTTTAAAGTTCTTCAAAGAGAAAAATTCTACTACCACCTTCAATAATCTATTTCAATGGACAATATATTCCAGGCTTAGGAAATCCTATTTCTATCTAACCAGTCTTATTGCTTTACATTCAGCATATTGTTAAGGCTCAAGGGTAAAAGAGAACATCTATTCATTCTCTCCTCATTATTTCAGATGATCATTAACTATAATCCCATATCTAAACATCTTAAGAATATTCAAGCAGTATACTCTTTAAGTTTTAAATATGTCACCACACATTTATCAGGCAGTGCATATGGCAAAAGCTAGTATTATCCTTCTAGTGCAGATGTGGAAACTGAGATCCAGAGATATTTAAAAATCTTATGGTCACAGCCGCCTTCCAGGAATGAGCCAGAATCGGAACTCGGGCCACCTGACACTAGAACCTACATGTGCGCTACTGCTTCTAAACTCTCACTAGGCAAGTGGCCAAATGTCCCCTATTTTTGTAGAAGTATCTTTTTCGTTATTATTTATTTACCACCAGCTAAGTAATCCAATATTTACTAAAACAACAATATCTACTGTAACACTGTAGAATTTATTAATATATGAAATATGAGGATTTTGATTCAGTGAGAGCTATTTTTAAGCATATAATTTGCTATTGTTTGCAGTACACCAGGGGCAGTATTTTAGTTTCAGACTTGTATGATCTTGCCTAGACTCAGCTACTCATAATGATAATCTTGTCTCTAACAACAGAGGGAAAATACAAACAATTTCCACTTTCTATATATCAAGACTACCAACCAATAAAGGGAAAATATTCACAATTCATAAGTTTAGAATCTAACTCCATTTTACAAAAAACTGGTCAAAACTATCCTTATAACTATCAGCTATCATGTCAATTATGTTGATAAAATGATATCATTATATCAAATATCATATCACAACTCTCATTTTCAACAGTCATTTTTCCAGCACTAAAAAATCATGAACCTCAGCCCCTTCAATACATTGTCTCATTTATTGAACTTAAGAACCCTTTGACTGAGAATTATTAGTCCAATTTTTACAGGCAAGAAAAATCAAGGTTTAGAAAAGTTAAGCACCTGACTTAATAAAGCTGACTCATTTAGTTCTGTGGCAGGATCAGAATGTCTTTTGCTGTGTGTCGAATGGGAAAGATCAAGGTTTTATTATAAGGGTCCTATTATCCAAATTCAAGCATAAGTATTTACAAACATGCAATACCTGTTGCACGCTCACAGATGATTGTCCCTTTGCCTCAAATTATATTAAAGTTCTTTGCAAACTTTCACTGAAGCAATTTTGCAAACAAATCAACCAAAAGAAGTATGGTGAAATATAGCCCCATGGCCACCAGAGGGAGCAAGGTCCAGAATCCATCCTGTGTCAGGTCCTGAACTCCGCAGGCCTTTCCCTGTTTGCATTAACTTGCTGGCATATGGAAAGGGAAAACCTCTAAAGAAAAGCGCGGAGTAAACCTAAGGGGCTTTTGTAAATCAAAGGTCAGCATCCTTTGAACTGCACCTGGTGGTAAATGTATATCTTTGAGTTATGAAACTTGACTGAGGACTGACAGAATATGATAAAAAGATTAAAGATAAAAAGTTTTAAACATTAAAAACAAAAGAAAAGAAACCAAAGACTTGGGACCTCTACTTCTTTTACACTATTTTAAGCATTATAAAAATTTGAAAGTGTCTGGCAGAATAGTGGGCCACAAAGGTTTTTTAAGGTATTGATTTCTGGGAGACAATTTCTTTTGATAGACAGCCTGAATTTTAACGATGACCACTTCTCAAGGTGACCTCGCCTGTATCCTCATCAAACCACGTCTCCTCATCAAATTGCATAGAGTTGGTTATATATGTCCAATAAGGCAGAATATGGATTCAGCTTCGTGGATCTTTCTTTCTGAAAGCGCTGTTTGTGTATCTAAATTTACGTGAAGGCTTGTTTCCTCAGAGGTAAAATGCAACTGTTGTCCTGTACCTGGGTCAGTTTTGTTCGAATCTTTCTATTGTCAGGCAGATTGTCAGCATGGTCCACAATTATGAAAAGTCTCTGATTGTAAAATAAAATAATAAAGAGAAAAATCAGTAGAGAGTGCCTGGGGTGAATTTATAATGCATTTGAAGTGTGAAGCTGTCCATTTAACCCTTAACAATATTCATTTTCTTCACAGTGTGCAAACCTTGTCAGTAGTTTGAAAAGCTATGAATTTAAATAACCTTAAGCAGCCTGAGAAATGAATAATTTGATAGGTATATCTGGCAGATGGTTGAAATGTCTGGGTTTTTTTTCTTTTTCTGAGAATATGTTGTAGGGTCTCTGCCAAATTTGGTTGTAAGGAAAGCAAAAATTAAACAATAAATGTTCCATATTTGCAAACTACGAATTTAAGAATAGTTGCCAGTCCTGCCTCCCTTCATTCCTTAGGGCGATGACCTGAAAGAAAGATTATTTGTGTTGTTGTTTGTTTTTATATGATATTTTTAGTTTGTCAAATGAATATTTAATCTGGCTAAAATTAAAATCAATGACTTGCTGGTGGTTCTCCAACTTGTCTTTATTGTTTTGTAAAGCTTACTGCTCATTTCAATATTAATGCAATACTGACAACTCAACTACCATACTTTGACACTTCATTGAAGAGATCCTAGTGAGCAACAAAACATATCTTTTTTCCTTCTGGCTGTTGTGGATGTGTGCAGACACATTTCTTATCTTGTGCAAATAGCTAAAAAAAATAGCTGAAAATAATGTTGTCTACCCAGGTCAACACACACCTTTATCAGGATCCATTTATTAAAAACCAGACTCCTCACCAGAAGTATAGTCTGGATGTAAAATAAATATCCCAATAAACCTAATGATATAAAAGAGGGTCCAGATACAAGCAAGCCTAGGAGTAATCTTATTCACATTTATCACTGAGTATGCCATGATCCTACAAAGGAACATATGTCTAATGCTCCAAAACTAATCCCAAACAAAAATAACAACATGGTTGAATTCTCTGGAAAGTGTCAAGGTGGTAGAAGACATTTTAATTAATAATTAAGAATATACTACTAATAATTTGAAAGCCTATTAATTTATTAACACAAAGTTATACTGACCATAGGAGGATATGTAAAAATCAAAAACGTTCTAGGAAATTTCTGATAATAAAACTCTAAATTTAATATGATGGTTACAGTTTCTTAAATACTTCAGAATGTTTAGATAATAACAATAAGGGCAAAAATATAAAGTATTTGAAAATGTCTGAGTTCTGGCCAAGATGGAGGTGTAGGAGGAAATGCTTGGCTTCCTCACACAACAATAACAACCAATTTAAAAACAATAAACAACCAGGGGTGCAAGAAAAATCAAACTGCATGGAACTCTGACAACCAAGGAATTAAAGAAACATTCATCTAGTTTAGTAGGAGGGGCAGAGACAGGCAGCAGAGCAGAGAGGGCCAACGGCAAGGCAGCAGACTGCACAGGAGAGGTGGGGCTAGCTGACTAGGAAACTAAAGATTCAAAACCTCTAGTGGTAAAATACCATGGGGGTTACAATGGCAGGAGAAACTCCCAGTCTCACAGGAGAGTTCAATGGAAGGTGGAACTAGAGCAGAGCAAGGGAGCAGCATCATTCCCTCTGATTCCTCCCTGACAGACAGTGCAATACTTAAGGCTCTCCCCCCTTACAACAGGTGTGCCAAGACAAAGAAATACGGCCCAAATGAAAGAACAGATCAAAACTCCGGAAAAAGAGCTAAGTAATGAGGAGATAGCCAACCTATCAGATGCGGAGTTCAAAACACTGGTGGTAATCAGGATGTTCACAGAATTGATTGAGTTTGGTCACAAAATGAAGGAATAAATGAAGATTACCCAAAGTGAAATAAAGCAAAATACACATGGAACCAACAGTGAAAGAAAGGAAACCAGGACACAAATCAACGATTTGAAGCAAAAGGAAGAAATAAATGTCCAAATGGAACAGAATGAAGAAACAAGAATTCAAAAAAAAATGAAGAGAGGCTTAGGAACCTCCAGGACAACTTTAAACTTTCCAACATCCAAATCATAGGGATGCCAGAAGGAGATGAACAAAAGGAGGAAATTGAAAATGTATTTGAACAAATAATGAAGGAAAACTTTCCCAATCTGGCAAAGGAAATAGACTTCAAGGAAGCCCAGAGAGTAACAAAGAAATTGGACCCAAATAGGAACACACTGAGGCACATCATAATTACATTCCCCAAGATTAAAGATAAGGAGAGAATCTTAAAAGCAGCAAGAGAAAAAGAGGCGGTTACTTACAAAGGAGTCACCATAAAGCTATCAGCTGATTTCTCAAAATAAACCTTGCAGTCATTCAATTAATAATAGAAATTAGAGTACAGATTATCCTATTCTTAATTCAGTGTCTTTCACTTCACAAAGCTGTGATATGTTTGTTAAAATTAAGTATTAGATGTTTTCAGCTTTATAATTAAAAATGAAATAAAAATTACGTTACCTACATACATTAAAATATTATATGAAAGGTAAATATATACATAAGAGGATGATTGTTTCAAATCTTTATGTTTACTTTTGTCTTAGTAACCAGTATGTCTTTGGTTTGAGTTTGATATTTTGAAAAGTGTTTTTTTCAATTTGAATCAAATTATTCTGTGTAAATATTCAGTCACTGAGTAAGAAAGCCACAGGTCCTGCCCTGATAAAGCTTCTGTTCTTCTGTCAGGGGAGAAACACCTGAAGGAACTATTGCAGAAGAAATTATTCAATAAGCTTTGTGTTAAGTACTATGAACTAGAGTTATAGAGCATTATCAGAAGGCGTAATAAGTGATTAAAGGGAGGGATAAGAAACTGTGTTTTAGCAAAGTGAGAATTTAGGTGAGATCTGAAATATTAATTAGCTTTGTTTTAAAAAAGTTAGAGTTGATTTCAGGCAAGGGAACAGTATATGTTACTGATACCCCAGGTGCAAATTCCCTGCCCGCAGTCAAGATGGATACAAAAGGAAGCATTACACTGGGCATGCACAAGGCTATCAGACAATTACATAGGATGGGAGAGTCCTCCTACCTTATTCTGGTACCCGACTGGGGGTGAGACTAAGGGAAGGCAGGCACACGTGCCGTAGAGGTCAAGATGGCAGCAGGGGGAGGTGCTATATTGAAGAAACTTGCTAATCTATCCTGGAGAGCAGAAAGAATTGTTTGGAGGTCAGACCCTCCCAGAGCATGTGGAACTTTGAGCTAAGGAAAGCACCTGGCTTGACCTATACGGAGAATGAATATAAAACTAGAGGAACGAAGGGACACCCTCTTGCCCACCTTGGGAACATACTGGCAAGTGCGTCTGTGGGACCTTCTGGCCCTGGGAGCCACAAGGTCAATGGCAACAGTGGCTAAACACACGGTTTCCAAGGAGAGAGCCTGAGGCCTGCCTGGATAATCATTCAGCAGCCAGGCCACCTGTGACTTTCAAGGGATGGTACTTGGAATGGAAGAAGGAACTGCTTTTGAGTTTGGTCTGGCTAAGGGTGGCTGGGTTTTCCTCTGGGTTTCTGGAGGGACGGGCTGTTGAGACAAGAGTTGGCCATCCTCCCAGATTGTTCAGCATTTGAATAAAGCCTGCTTTCCTTTCTCACCAACCTCTGTCTCCAGAATTTGCCTATTGGTGGCAGCAGGCAGCCAAATCTCACTTTGGTTTGGTAACACATATGACAAGTCATGAGAATATTTGAGCAACCTAAACAGGGTCAGTGAGCTAGAGCTCATACAATAAAGAAGAGTGAGGAGTTCAGCTTGGTACAGGTGATAAAGAGTAGATTATACAGATCTTTGTAAGGACAGGTTAAAGATTTTATAGCTTATGCAAAGATAAGTGTTTTATACAAGGGAGCGACGTGGTTTAAAATATAATGTTGGGTCACTAGTTACTAGTCTCATCTTCCAGTCCTTTGTTTCTTGAACCTTTGTTTTAGCAAAACTACCCATTAACTTCAATATATCATCTGATTTCTTATTATCATTGCCCCATCATTTTTCTTGCCTAAAATTATTCACACTTCTTGACCAATAGACTCTCTCTGGAAATATAAGTAGGCGTACTACTCTGCAAGATTGGAAGTACTTAGCACACCTATATTTTCACATACTGTGGATACTCCACTGAAAAGGAGAGGACAAGAATAAAAATTTTTCTCTGTTTTCTTAGACATAGTGCCTGGATCCTGGAAATTGAACTGACAAAGGACAAATTAACAGAAGAGAAAAATGAGTATGTCCTATGCATGTGGGGCACTCACAGAAATGAAATAAAAACTCCAAAGAGGCAATCAGACTCAGGTGCTTAAATAAAGTCTATCCAGAAAGTATACAGTCATGTAATATGAAAAATAGAGACACTTATTGAAGAAGATAAAATATACAATAACATTGTACATAGGACAGTGATGCTTCAGTCCCTTTCAAAGTAGGCATTTTGGTATCTCACACAGTTCTTCCAATCAACACCAGCTGCCCCATGGTATTTTCCTGAAACTCATCGATAGTCTGAAATCTCTTTCCTTTCAAAGATGATTTGAGTTTGGGGGAAAGCCAGAAGTCACAGGGCACCAAATCTGGGCTATAGGGGGACTGAGTCACCTGGGTGATCTGATGTTTTGCCATAAAACTGCACGAGACATGGTGCATGAGCAGACTCATTGTCATGATGAAGCTGCCACACCCCAGTCGCCCATAGCTGTGGCTGACTGGTCACTATATTTCTGAATCTTCCAAATAGTTTCTGGGAAGGAATGTTCAAGCTTGACATAAAATTTTCAGATTCATTGCTCTACTCACTCAGTCACTTGGAATGCAATGGCCACACAGTACACATGCTCACTCAACGGCATCTACTGCCCCCACTGACTAGTACAGTGAAATTGTCATTGTTCATGCATGTGTATTCCAAGCCACTTTTCTTAACTGCCAGGTCACATCAATGTAGTGCAAACCATTATAATTATATTAACAATGGTTGGAATTTTTTCTGAGCAGTCCTCGTATATCATTCTAACAAAAGACAATAAATTTGTGGAGAATTGTCAAGAGAAAGGAAAACGGTTTAGAGCCTTGAGGGGTGGTAAACTGGGAAGCAAATATATAGAGAAAACAATGGAAAACAGAGGTTATTTAATAAAGTTTATAAGGCTCATTTTGGTTCTGACATTCCATTTTCTAATGGCAATTAAACTCCTTTAAGGTATAAGATTTGTGGCACACCTCATTTCCCAGAAGTTTTACTCTGTTAAAGGAAACTCTGAGAAGGTAGCCCTCTGCACCTGTTGATTCTGGAAGGCCTTTAATTTACAATCACGGATATGTCAAAGTAGCATTTTTGGAAGTGGCAATATTATGAGTCTCTTCACCACTTTGAACAATTGTGATAACACATCCATGCTGCATTAAATTTATTACTGTAGAATAAACAGGGGAAATTCTCCAGTTCTCTTCAAAAGAGATACTTGGAAAGACTCAGAAGAAGAAAACAGCCAGGAAATCAAGATGTATACCTGAACACACAGACCTATCTTTATATCCAAAATTTTTAACGTTCAGAGCATGTATTTAAAATTAATAAATAGTGATGAGAAACAGAAAATACTATATATGAGCCTAGAATGTTAGACATTCCCAAAAGAAAAATATGAATCGGATTTAGGAAAGCACCCATAGCCTATGTGTGTGCTTGTAGTATATACAAGTATAGTTCTGGAGAAGTGGAGGCTTTTTCATAAATTCAGAAATAATAGATAAAATGTATAATTAGGATTCCTCAGAAAATGTTCAGGTCAATAATTTGAAAAATAACACTTAGAACTGCTTGTCCAACCTGCAGCCCACAGGCTACATACAACCCAGGGTGGCTACGAATGCGGACCAATACAAAATTGTAAATTTGCTTAAAACCGTTTTTCTGCTCATCAGTTTTCATTAGTGTTTGTGTATTTAATGTGTGGCCCAAGACAACTCTTCCTCCAGTGTGGCCCAGATATGCCAAAAAGTTGGACACCCCTGGCTAGAAGCTTGGACTCTCAAGGAGCAAACTCATATTAACCTGTAAGTATGAGCAATTATAGCTAAGAAGCAGGGCAGTGACCTGAGATATGGTTTATTCCTCATGGAAGCTTTCTGCAAAACTTAATAATGAATGTACTTGAATAAAATAAAAACTGTCACTTTAACTACTGCTTACTCATCAATTACAAATAACTCAATAAACTAATTCAACAACAGATTTCAGGCACTCAGTCGGTATATAGCATTTATCTTAAATACAACATACTCTGATAAGGTCTTTGAGTTAGTATTACAAGTAGAATTGCACCAACTGCCAAGTCTTCATGTGTTTCCAATTATAGAGTAAAGGTCACAGGCCACCTTTCATATTTCTTCTTGATGATTGGAACGTTATAATTAGTAACATTAAGGTAATTGATAATGTAGACCACTGCACACAATTGCAGAATTCATTTTCAAGCTCCTATGAAACATCATCAAATATTCATAATATGCTAACTCAAAATTTCCACTGAAAAATTCCAGTGAGTTGACCAAAATACATTAAGTTAAAATCAGTGTAATTGATAATCAGATGATGCTCATATATCAAAAATTGGAAACTAGATATCTAACTAATTTAAGGTAAAATTGGCAATTAAAATGAAAACTAGAAAATATATTTAATTAAATGATAAGTAAAGTGCACATAAGTTTATCTTTATAAGGAAAACATAGTCTTAAATCCATATATTTTTAAAATGCAGAAGAAATAAACTAAGTATTTGACATGAGAGGTTAGAATTATAAAGCCAATTAAACACAAAAAAATTAGAAAGAAGCAATAAAGATAAAAACGTAGACAAAAGTAAATAAGTATATGGGGAAAGAAGCAACAAATACAAATGTTACATATTTGAAAAGCTTAATAAAATGAATGTCCTCCTAGCAAAATCGATCAATGAAAATAAAGAGAAGATATAATAAATCACTGATATTGAGAATTTAAAAAGAAAATTACTAAAAATTTGATAGCTATTAAAACTACTATAATATGATATTAAAAATAACTTACTGGCAATAAAGTTTTAAATGTAGATATTTGCAAGATATATTCCTAGGAATGAACAAAACTGACACTAGAATATACAGTAAATCTGTGTAGTTATACAACTCTGATAGAAGCTGTTTCTTTAACTTAAACTATTCATATAAAGCCCTAGTGTGGCTCATTTGGCTGAAGCATCATCCCATAGATAGAAAGGTCATTGGTTCAATTCCCATTAGGGCACAAGCACAAGTTGCAGGTTCAATTCCCATTCAGGAGATATACAAGAAGGTAACAAATCAATGTTTCTCTTTCACATTGCTGTCTCTCTCTCTCTCTCTCCATTCCTCTCTTTAAAAGCAATGAAAAAAAAGTCCTTGGTTGAAGATAAAATATATATACATTTACACAGAAAAATAGTTGAGGCACAGATGGTTACTATAGGATCTACAGGATTTTAAATTCCCAGTCTGATGATATTAAATTTCCCCCATATCTGAGTCTAATTCTGATTCTTGATAACACATTTGATAAAATGCAGTATTTTTTATGGAAAAATGGGTAATTAAGAAGAGAAAGGAAACTCCTTTCTATTATGAGTTTAAAAGTCTACAAAAATATTTATAATACATATCACAAAATTTACTCCAAAATCTATAACATATATTTAATTGAAAATATTGAATATTTTCTCTTTACAGGAAAACAAACAAGGTACCCAAGACCAATATGCCTTTTCCTACAATCCTATTAATTTACTTTTGTGATAGAGGTACTCTAATCCTGTGAGGTTTCTGTAAGCTTTGGATTTTATGTAGCATCCAGAATACATGTTTTGTGTCTGACAGATTCTTTTTTGAGTGTTCAAATTTATTTATCTTACCTCCCCAAGCAGTCATTTCTATATTACTCCTAATTAATTAATTAAGGGTTACTCATTTTATCCATTCTCCATATCGGTCTCCCTCTCTAGGCTGAAAGAGATTGGTTTGCTTTTCATGGATTTGGTGTTTTCACCTTTCTCCATCTTACTATGTCTTTGAAGCATGATGAATATCCTCACCAAACTAAACAACAACAACAAAAAAAGTCTGTGGATTTTGGACATGAGTTCCTTCTTTTTCCCAAGCAAGAATTTTCAAAGATTTTAGAATAATGTTGTAGCTTACATTTTGTTTAAGTATTGATATTCATTGCTGGTTCTAATTTAGTTTAGATTTCTAGGTTGGAAAAAATTGTTCAGATCTGTTCTTTCGGTGTAGTTTATAAAAAAAGTGTAAACTTTGAAATGGTAACATTATTTGTTAGTTAATGTAATTTATTTTTCTTCCAAGCATAGATTTAATCAGACCATATTAAATACTGTTATTCAAAATGAAAAACAACAAGTTTTATCTTTGAGTAAGTTTGAACCATTACTGGGACTAATTAAATCTACCCTTGTCCTGTACTTTATAGGACAATGGAGATGAGAAAGACAGAGAGGGAAGGGAAGAAAAGATGGAAAGATACAGGATGAGAGAAACAGAGGGAGGAGAAGAAAATAAAAGAGTGGGGAGTGTCCTGGCTCCTGTAGGAAGGACATGGGGACGAGAACTAAGGGGGGATGGAAATGGGAGGGAGGTGGGGAGCATGGGAGGGGGCTGGGATGGGAGAAATAGACAAAAAACTGTACTTGAAAAATAACTAAATAAAATTTGTTTTTAAATCTAAAAAAACCCCAAGACATTTGCTATTGAGGTAAATAGGATGTTTGAGTGCTTGAATCACCAAAAAAAAAAAAAAAAAAAAAAAAGAGTGGGGAAAACCTAGATAGACATCGAGGGAGTTTGGGTGGGGAGAGCACACAGATTCATTTAGACTAAAAGATGCCATTTTATAAGTAATTTTATTTCAAAATTAAAGTTCAGATACAGTTATAAGCAATGATTTTATTTTTTGCTTTTTAATATGTTTTATTGATGATGTTATTACAGTTGTCCCATTTTCCCCCCTTTAATCCAGTCCACTCTGCACACCCCTCCCACATGCATTCCCCCCCTTACTTCATGTCCATGGGTCATACATATAAGTTCTTTGGCTTCTACATTTCCTATACTATTCTTAACCTCCCCCTATCTATTTTCTACCTATAATTTATGCTACTTATTCCCTGCACCTTTTCCCTCATTCTCCCCTCCCCTCGCCCATTGATAATCCTCCATATGATCTCCATTTCTGTGATTCTGTTCCTGTTCTACTTGTTTGCTTAGTTTGTTTTTGTTTAGGTTTAGGTTCAATTGTTGATAGTTGTAAGTTTGTTGTCATTTTACTGTTCATATTTTTTATCTCCTTCTATTTCTTAGATAAGTCCCCTTTAATATTTCATATAATAAGGGCTTGATGATGATAAACTCCTTTAACTTGACCTTATCTGGGAAGCACTTTATCTGCCTTTGCTAGATAGAGTAATCTTGGATGTAGGTCCTTGCCTCTCATGACTCAAAATACTTCTTTCTAGACCCTTCTTGCCTGCAAGGTTTCTTTTCAGAAATCAGCTGATAGTCATATGAGCACTCCTTGGTAGGTAACTGTCTCCTTTTCTCTTGTTGCTTTTAAAACTCTTTCCTTATTTTTAATCTTGGGAAATGTAATTATGTTGTGCCTTGGTGTGTTCCTACTTGGGTCCAATTTTTTTGTTACTCTCTGGGCTTCCTGGATTTCCTGAAAATCTATTTCCTTTGCCAGACTGGGGAAGTTTTTCTTCATTATTTGTTCAAATGAGTTTTCTATTTTTGCTCTTCCTCTTTTCCTTCTGGTACTCCTATAATTTGGATATTAGAATGTTTAAAGTTGTCCTGTGGATTCCTAAGCCTCTCTTCACTTTTTTGAATTCTTGTTTCATCATTGTGTTCTGGTTAAATGTTTATTTTTTTCTTCTGGTGCAAACCATTGATTTGAGTTCCAGTTTTCTTTCCATCACTGTTGGTTCCCTATACATTTTCCTTTATTTCACTTTTCATAGCCTTCACTTTTTTCTCCTCTTTGCAACCATACTCAGCCATTTCTGTGAACATCCTGATTAGCAGTGTTTTGAACTGTGCATCTGATAGGTTGGTTATCTCTTCGTTGCTTAGTTGTATTTTTTCTGAAGCTTAATCTGTTCTGTCATTTGGGCCATATTTTTTGTCTTGGCACACCTATTATGTAGTAAGGTGCAGAACCTTAGATATTACCCAGGGTGGGGCATCCCATGTCATTGCATTGTGGTGCTATATGTCGGGGAGTGGTTTGAGAAGGAACAATGCCACTTGTTCAGCTTTGGATGGCTTTCAGTCACTTCCACTGCTACACAGTAGAAGGCCCCACAGCAAGTTGGTGCCTTCTGGTACTGATTCCTGGGTGAGTGGGTTTGTCTTTGTTCTAGGACCCTGTGGGTCTCTCCAATGAAGTCTCCTTTGAGGCTGTGTGGTTCTCCTGCTGCCTCAACTCCCACAGGTTTTTTTTTCAGTCAGAGGCTTTCAGGCTGCATTTCCCTGCACTGGAACCCTGGGTTTCATAGTCTGTCTCACTTCCCAGTTGTTTCTGCTAGTTTATTCCCATGCACATGTGAGACTGCTCACTCTGCCAGCCCCCACCTTGCCATAAGTCCTCTCCACCAGACTCCCCGTCTCCATCCCTTATACCAGTCTGGATAAATGTTTCTTCTTTAACTCTTTGGTTGTCAGACTTCCATACAGTCTGATTTTCTGTCAGTTCTGCTTGTTTCTGTTTTTAAATTTGTTGTCCTTCTTTTGGCTGTGTGAAGAGGCCCAGTGTGTTTACCTACACCTCCATCTTGGCCAGAAGTCTCATAATACAATTATTTTAGATAGGATGTTCTTCTCTACCTCATTTCACAACTGAAGAACCTGTTTCACAGTGATCACTGTGATTGAAGAAGTCACTCTCCTGGCTGAAACTGTGAGGTTGGAAACGACAGGATGGTTATAGTATTTGCTTGGATGTTTTACACATGGATCAAGCCTATGTTTAAAAAGATAATAACATATATTATGGATTATTTAGCAATCCAAAGAATACGACTATGAATATAGCTTTGACAATCCCTTTTTTCTCAGCATAGTTAGGAGAAAACAATGATATGCACAAAATGTACTTATACACACTAACACATACACCAGGTAAACCCAAATCTTAAAATCTTAAGAGAAGATTTTCTTAGGAGAAGAAAGGGAAGAGAAAAAGGGAAAGTGTGAATAGAGGTATATTGATATAACAGATTCACTTTTCATATTTCAACTAGATTATTATTCATAACAGAGTGTTGGAGAACCTTCATATTTAAGTTATATTTCCCAGCACCAATGCAAATTATTCCTTTGCATGAGTTTCATACTTTTAAACAGTATGTGTTGCATTGATACCTTGTCAAGTGCAGTGTTATATGTGAAACTTTGATCTCCAAAAAAATTCTAGGATCAAAGTTTTCTCTGATTAGGACATAAATCTCAGCTAAAATAATGTGATAATGGTCTAGTTAAGAAGAAGCAACCAGGTACAAATGCCTTTGAATTGGTGTCACTATATGTGGTTGGTGCATTAATGAGTTAATTAATCATTTCTTTGAATTTCCATATTTTGCTGTCACTAGGTTAAGAGTAAATGCAAGTCAATGTTACTCTATTTGACTTTCATTTTCAGTACTAATATTCTGTAAATAGAGAAAAGAAAAAAAACTGTGGCTCTGAGAAACAATGCAGAGAAAGTTCATGATGAAAGAAATTCAACATGTTTCAACATCTTTAATATTATTTTTAATTGGAAAACTCTCATCCTAAATAAAGGACTGATTAAATTTGTGGTTATTATTTTTTGTTGTTGAAGTTAATTTGAATGTCAACTGCCTTAATTAATGCACTTATTAATGTGAAGCTGGGCAGCCTGAGCTTGAATCATAGCTCCTCCAATTACCAGCTACTTGAACTTGAGCCAATTACATGACCTCTCTAAGCCACAGTGGCTCCACTTGTGAAATTGGGATGTTAATAGTATCCCTCATATAAGATGGTCATAAGCACTAATAAGATAACAATTGTAAATATTTTAGGGTGATTGAGCAATATTTCCTACTGTAATTATTATTTCAGAGATTTCAAAAGTATTAGTCAATGGCTAGAATGTTAAAGATTTTTCTGAGTAGTTATAGGGATTTTGTAGAAGCAGCTAAGGATATGAGTAAACTAAACTGAGATTCTTCACCCTTGCTTCAAATAGAACAATGCTACTCTTAACTTCCTTTATGTGTTTTTTATGGAGAGCTTAAAAATATTTAAAAGTAATGAGAATATCATAATAAACATCCATGTACCCATCACCCAGCTTTATACAATTTATATATTTTAAATAGTTTTTATTCACAAGATTTGCCTTGCAAGATATTCCTGAGTCTAAAAAACTACTAAATAAATTTGAAAACCACTGACTTACAGGCTAAATGCATTTTAGCAGAGAAAAAAATCCTTTAGTCATCAAATTGAGTTAAGGCATGAAAAAAATGCCATGTGTAAAAAGCACTTTAGTTCTGAGTCAGTCATGTGTTCAACTTTCTCATCTGTCTATGCTCTTTCTGTAGATAATCCAATCCAACCACAGTACCATGACTTTATTGACAAACCAGTAACTCCAGAATTTATCTCTAGCACTGACCTCTGAGAGTGCATAAAATATGTACATGGGTATCTAATAAGCATTTTAAACATAAAATGCAAAAATCAGGACTCTTCATTTTCTCACCCACAACCATTTCAGTAAATAACACTGCCACTCACAGAGTTATTCAAACTAAAACTGTAGTGATCACTTTTTCTGTCTCTCTCTCCCTAGTCTCTCTCTCTCTCTCTCTCTACACATTCACATCATAATGTTGATGCTGAAAAAAATGTATCTCAATTCTATTCATTCCTAACCCTATCTATTACTATGACCCCAACTGCTCTCCACGAGTGTTCTCTTGTCCTTTATAATCCATACTCAATGCAGGAACATGAATTACCCTTGAAAAACATAAATCAAATGGCAACATTTCCCAGCTAAAATCCACCAGAGGATTGTTCTCTCAGTGCAATCCAAACTCATCCCAATTACCAGCATACATTACTGTTGGGAAGATGGCATGGAGTGATATAAAGCTCATTCTACATTTGCCTCCACTCCAGTTCCATTCCCTACCCTTTCCCATCTTGCTTATCACTGTGCCTGGCATCTATGCATCACCTAAATTCATTTTCCCATGTCTGTTTGAGATCCAACAATGAGAGACATGTTTTCTTCCTGTTGAGACCTATCCTCTTGCTGTCCAAGTGTGGTTTCTTCACTAGCTGATTACGATCAAGCTCCTGGCTGGTAGCTCTTCTTCTCTTCCAAGCCCCAACTGACTGCACCATTCCTGCCTCTTTCTCTTTCAAAGGTAGTTATGTCTTCCTGCTATTGTTATAGTGTCTCCATGCCTCACTGTTCAAAACTTTGTAAATAGCCCTTTCCTTAGTTAAGGTTAGCTAAACCTTTTTAGGTGAGCATTTCTTTTCTTCCAGGGTCATAATTGACACAGATATTGTAGGTGGGCATCATCTACATAACCCAATGCACACTTTCAAAAATATTTATTGAGTGCCTGTTGCATACCAGGCACTAAGAAAACAATCAACACTACTTTGTATCTGACATATATACACAACAATCATTCAAATATTTTATTTAAATAAAATAGCACGGCTTTAGGCAAAATTAAAATATAAAATAAAACTTCACCAAATTAAATATGGGTTAAGAAAAAGCAGCTATTTGTGTTCTGATGTGTTTCTGGTGCTCTTGCTGTTAGTGTTTCTGCTTATTTTATGTACAGCATATACATAGAACATATTTACATAAACATATATATATATACACATATGTAAACACATAGGTTTATTTATGCTTGATCTGTACTCAACTGCAGTTTATCAAACTGCAGGTATTAGTTTATGTATATAGTTATATATTCACTAGCATGATCTACAAATGCAGCACTGAATTAGATGAGGCAAATACAATCAGTGCTTATTTAATTTCTATTTTCTCAAAGAGAACTCCCTCGTAATTAGCCTTCTCTAGGTCCAGACTGCAATGATGTTTCTATATATCCATGAAGGCAGACACTGGGCCATTGGTTCTCAAGGGCCCTGACTCTGGGATCAAGGTTCTGAGGTTCAAATTCTAGCTTTATATCTTACTAGTTCTTTGGCCATGGACCAAAGAATTCTCCAAATCTTAGTTTTCTTCAGATTTCAAAAGGAGGCAGTCACTAATAACTGCCAGTCTCTTAATTCTGTTGTGGAAATAAACTGAAATAATATATACCAAATTCTCATTGAAAGAGCATGGTAAATATTCATGAAATAGTTGCTACTAATGTGATTATTAGTAGTAATGATCATGAGGCTAGATATGATACTAAAAGAGATTGGGATATATAAAAGATATAGAGCCTCCATATTCATGGTAAGGTATGACATGATATTTCATTGTTTTATTTTCCCATGTGCAGGTACACACATGCACATGTACACTCATATATCTCTAAAATATATGAAGATATATTTCAGATGATATATAGGGACTTGATTGACTGCGTATAGTATATGCTACTACTGCTTTAATTCAGCACAATTAACCAAGCTTTATAGCTCCATTCAAGCTTGTGGATAATCTGTAGTAGGAAAAAAATAACACTGAAGTGGGAATGAAGCCACTTTAACAAGCTTGCCTCTTCATGAAATCATCAGGAAACAGGAGTAGATCTCCTTTCTGTGAACTCAGGCCTTCATCATTCATCTGTAAAACAAAGGTAGTGATCCTGGTATGCCTTTCCAAAGAGCTGTTCATGAAACATTTGTTTAGGAATGTCCATGGATCTTGCTTTTTCACATATAGCTTGCTGGCTTCCAAGCCCATACCTATTGATTCTGAGAGGAAGACTTTTGGAAAATGAAAAGAGGCACCAGAACTACCTTAATTTAAGACAAGGATCTCAAATAATTTTCATTCACACAAGTGCTGAGAACTGCTGGGATAGAAATTGTATATTCCATTTTTAATCCTCAATGAAATATGTCAAACCACTGTCATAATATCTGAGATATATTCCTGAACTGGTGACTGCCCTCATGGATTAATGTGAAAATCAACAGTGATCTAAAGCATGCAGACATTTCTCTCTATGTTAAAATCATTGCTATTTACTTTACCTTTTAACTGGAGTTTTTGCATAACCTCAATTTTAAATCCACAAAAAAATGTGTAGCCTTAATGGACTGTGAAGCAGGGAGCCAATCACAAAGGCAACACAAAATTCAATCACAAACACCTGCAACTCATTACAAATTTAGCAGTACAAATGCCAGAGGCTGTAATGGGTCTCAGATAGTTTGTGCAACTCTGCCAATACTTACCTATAATTTGGACTTGACATTTACAAAAAAGACAACATTTACAAAAAGAAAAGGGCAAAGAGTTTTACCAAATAGTCCCACTCTTTCAACTCCCCCTCCCTTCCAAGGCACTATAAAAAAATCAATTCCAAATTCAGGTGCTATTTGTATTCCGTCTGGAGTGCTTATGGAACCAAATGAATTGATGAAGAATTAAACCAATATTCATTAAGGGATTTGGAGATATTACGTCTTTCCCAAAAAGTAATGTTCTCTGTAAATATCTTTAGCATAATAGGAAAAAAAGGAGGGAAAGAAGGAAGGCAGAATGGAATTTTTTAATGTCAGTTTTATTTTTAGATTTTTTCTATTTTGACTTAAGAATTAGCTATATTCTCTAAATATAGATTTGAAACCTTATGAGATTGTCATACTTGCAAATATGAATCATTATGATTGTCATTGTGAGGAGTGAAAAGAAAGTCGAACTCAAGGGGGCAGTTCTGATGCTGGGCTTTCTGCTAGCTGGGCGACCTTGGAAAGGTCATGTAACAATCTCCGATTGTTTCCTCCATTTCAGCATTTAAAGACTGCAGACTCTGGCTTGAAATACCCCTCAGTGTTCTCAGTTTCAGAGTAAGGACTCCTCATTGGCTGTGACCCAGAGATAGTTAATTTCTTCCTCCACACTCCCTTTAGTGTTCATTCTCCTCCTTATTTTTCGCAACATATGTCTGACAAACAGGCACCGTTATTAAGAGCAGCAGATCCTTTAATGTGTTACCATTAATACTCCTACAGAGAAATTTTACTTTGTGCTTTCTTTTGGGCTGTTTCAAAATTCTTAGCAAGATTTTCCTTTGCCCATTATCTCAGAACATTTTACAAATAGCTTCAATGTCATTTGATATAACTTTGGGATAATAAATTTATTTTAATATTTAAAATACAAATAGAAAAGAAGTTGTTAATAAAAAATCACATGTCCTCATGTGGCAGAGAGAGAGATAAGAAATAAAGAGATAGAGAGAGAGGAAGAAGGAGAGGGAGAGGGAGCAGTGGGGAGAGAGAGAAGGGGAAGAGGAAGAGAGGGAGAAGACAAAAAGAAAGAGAGGAAGGAAGGAAGGAAGGAAGGAAGGAAGGAAGGAAGGAAGGAAGGAAGGAAGGAAGGAAGGAAGGAAGGGGACTAAGGGGGAAAGAAAGTGAGGAAAGAAGGAAAGAAAGGGAAAGAGAAATCTCTATTCTTCCCATATGACTTAATTTACTATTAATTACCTTTAAATACCCTGTCTCCAGATACATTGAGGATTGGTGCTTCAACAAGATTAGTTCAATCTCCAATGGCCAATAATTTAATCAATCATGTCTATGTGATGAAGCCTCTGTTAAAACAAAAAAAGACTAGATTTGGAGAGCTTCCAGGCTGGCAGACAAATGGAGATTCTGGAAGAGCGGTGCAGTCAGAATAAGCATGGAAGCTGTGAGCCTTTCCCCCATACCTTGCCCAGTGCATCTCTTCCATCTGACAATTTTTAATAAACCAGTAATCTAGTAAGTAAAATATTTCCCTGAGTTTTGTGAACAGTTCTAGCACATTAATTGAACCCAAGGAGTGGGTAGTAAGAACCTCCAATTTATTTATGCACAAGTGATAACCTGGGCTTGTGACTGGCATCTGAAGTGGGATGTGGGGAGGCAGTCTTATGGGACCAAGCCCTTAACCAATAAAATTTGATGCTATTTTCAAGTATATTGAGTCAGAATTTAGATGATTTGTAGGACACCCACCTGGTGCTAGAGAATTGCTTTATGGTACGTAAACCTAGCCCACCATACACACACATTAGAAATGATGATAAGAAATTTTACTTACAAAGTTTAGCTTAATATTTTATAGACATTTACCCATTTATAGAAAAATAACTTGGAGGATATCTTCAATGTATTTATAATAGCTGCTTCTGGGTGGTTGGATTATGAGTGATAGCTACTTTAGTTTTGTTAATACAATTTCTTGTAATTAGGAAAAATATTAACAAATGCTATCTGGGTGACCTGAAATACTCTGGAAAATAATCTCCCAACTTCTATAGTGATTTATAACCCTTTTACTCAGATCACTATATGTGAAACTATTTCTTCTGTTCCAATGAACCCTCAACCTCAAAATGCTTTCCTGAGTTTTCCTGGAGTGTAAATTATGAGATTATTCCTAACCTTGTCAGCTTCCGGTGACACATTGCCTACTATAGTATAATAGAAGCAATTCATAAAATATTTCTTCACTTGAACCAGTTTCAAGTTCTGTGGCTTTGCAGCTCCCATTATTTTGTTCCTCCCATAACGTTTAGTATATGGGATCCCTTATGGGACAGAACAGGTAGCTGAGAACTGATTTTACTTGCTAATTCTTGACATTTTTACTCTGGCTATAAGGTAGCATTAAAAGGATGCAAAACAGATGTTTGGAAATATGGATCCATGTCAATGTTGGTGCTTTGCAAATGCTTCAAAGGTGCAGCACATGATAATGAGCCAGTGTATCTTTGAAACCTCCAGGCAAGGCCTGAATGGATAGAATCCCTAGGCTGGTAGTGACCTGTACAAAAAGCCTCATCAGGGAATGCTTGGATAGTTGAGTGATGCATCACCCTGAAGTCATCACAGGCAAGAGGCATAGTCAGCAACATTCAGCATTTACTATTCCTTAGGGTTGAGCACAGCATGATCCTACTTCAGCAGCTCAACGCAGAAGGTGAGCCACCTTCCATCCAGAACAGTCAGGACTTTGCTGAAATACACTGTACTCCAATATAAGGAGCACCATGCTCAACTTCAGGTGTGAGCAGTTGGGTTGTGTGTGATGCACAGAAAGAGGCAGATTAGGGCTCTTAGCATGTGCTGTGCCATGCATCAGTCTTCACATGTAAAATATCTTATAGCTGATGAACCCTTTCAGTGGCATCCAAATTTGCTTATGAGTCTGGAACAATGGGTGCTCTTTTTAATGCTCAATATCTGCATTTGCCATGACATTTAAATGATTGGGAAGCAATGGGTTAACCAAATGGCATTTTCTTATCATCTAAATTCAACCCAATTATGAGAATTTAAAGCAAAGGAAGATTTAAGATATTTGGTAAAAAAATTATTAAATATGCAGACTCAGTGTCTACCCATTTAGCTGCCTCTTTGACTAATGATCTAATCTGTAGATGACTTAAAATTCAATTCATTTAGTACTCCCTTTGCTGCTGAGCAAAACCTACTGCACATGCTTCTCTGAGATGCTCTGCTTTGTTGCATCTCAGCTGCACACTACTTTGGCTGGCAGCTTACCTCATCATAGGGCTAAGAAACCTTGAAGAGTGTTTATTTCACATTCCACTAATTAAGTGTGTGTATTTGACTTTGTTAATCTCTTCAGAGGAACCCAAGAGAAGTATTGCATTTTTTGACTTAATACTCTGAGTGAGAGCTAGCATGAGAGAAAAAAGTTTTATTTACTTTCTATCTCCCTCCTCCCACATATAGCATTCTACCATTTTAAATCTATCTGATCAAAGGAAGAAAGCTAACCTAACATCAAAGACTTTAAGGCTTTATTTTTATTCTCCACAGAAGAGGAAAGTATAGGATTATGATTGAGAACCTATGTTCAAGAGTTAACAAAACAGGATAAAAATTCGAGCCTCACTGTGCAAGCCCAGATGCAATATTTAACCTTAATTTCCTTGTTTCTAAAATAACATAACAATGCTCAGAATGTTACCAAAGTAAAGGGGATCATTTGTCTGCATGTACCAAAGCTCAACAAGGGAGTCTGCAGTACAGAAAGTAAGGATTCATTTAAGAACACAAAACCAAGCCTGGACACCAGGTGAGCTAGTAAACCTGGCTCCTCAATGGCTCCTAGCCATAGATTATATATGAGAAAAATAATCAATTATGGTAACTAAGAGAGTTGGGGCATGGGATCTACTGTTTCATTGGGGCCAGAGTAGGAGTAGTTGATCACTGTATCAAGTCCTGAAGCCAGCTACAGCATTGGTTCTGTCTAGTTTCATGAAGTTGTGGCCAGAGGGTTATTCCCTCTTCAAGCGTCTGGGGCTGAAATCCAACTGAGGTCAAGATGTTATCTTTAGGTCCACCAAAACTCTGTTCCCTTGATCAATAGGCCTGAGGCTTTTTCTTAATGCAGTTTGATGCTGACCTGAACCTGATGTCCTAAGGAAGTGGACCATGCAATCTGCGTAAAGGTAGAGTCATGTGGTTGAAAGGAGGCAAGTGAGTCATGGTGCTATGAGATTGGACAAGGTTAGTTTGAATTAAGGAAAAAGTCATATTAAAGAAATTAAGCTCCTTGAAGTTATAGCAGTGCTGCCTGAGGCTGAAGTGAGAAGCAAAGCACCAGGCTAATAGTGATGACACAAAAAGTTTTACATTACTATTATCTACAAAAGTTCTCTATGACTTAGTAATTATTATTCCCAATTTACTATGGGAAAAAAGACCCAATGCATTTAAATAACATGTCAGAGTTTATGTGGTTGGGAAATCACATTCATGCCTTTTTAACTCCAAAGTATATTTTTCATCTATATGCAATCATAAATATATTAGTTTTTAAATTCATTTTAAGTTCCACTAAACAAGGTCATTAAACTCTAGAAAGGAATTGAAAATAAACCAATGTTTTGAACCCTCCAAATTGCTAGTAACTCCTCGTTCTTGATAGGACATATATTAATGACTAATGAAATCCAACCAGAATGACCAGCTTCAGCCTTTTCACCTTTAAATTCATCAAGTATGACTGACATGTACGAACAGGAAATATCCAGAATGCTTTTTGCTAACTGAACTTGTTTGCTTCTTTGTATTTCTGCCCTACTAGTTCTGCATTAACATTTGCTTTCTTTTATAAAAATATTCAAATGCAAAAAGGAAGCAAAATATTTAATAGAAGGCCTGCCACTCTAGAAGGTCTATGAGGCATATGGCCTGTGCAGTAATTTAATCCAGCCACCATGGAATTAGAAAATTGCTTCTTCTAACCTGTGCCATACCCAAGTCTGAATATGGAAAGAACAGTTTCAAAAACAAGGACTCCTGAGTGCTGCTTCTAAATGACAAGACCATAGAGGCATACAACAGTAGGGGTTTATGAATTCAATTTACCCAAAATAAGAGAAGTGGAATAGAAATGACTGTAGTTACACTGTATAGAGAACTCTGGGATATATATGTATCCATATATATATGTGTGTGTGTATACATATACATATATATACACACACACATATATATAGTCTCTAAAACATCGTAATTGTATTAAGTTAATCCAGTGGCCAAGAAATGTAATTCCTCATAAAATGTAAAGGCATCTCCAAGAAACAAAATTTCAAGAATTAAATTTTTTTCCAGCAAGGAGTCATCATTATAGCCCGTAACAGAGCAGCACACAGAAAAAGGGCACAGAATCCTGCTCTGTAACTGTATGCCATGGTTGAAATTGGAAACAGAGAACCTGTTGCCTTACGTTGACACTCTCTTTGCCCAGCTATCTATTCAGTCAGTTGATCTAAAAAATAATTTTGAATATTTTTATATGTGTAGAACTTGTGTCATAGACAAATATAGAAGGACTAAAATCCCTGAAGGCTAGTCTAATGGATTAGTCATCTCATATTTGCTCTCTAAGCCTAACCAAATTATTTAAACAACCTGAGTTCTAGTTCTAGCACTTACTAAATGAAGATATTATTATTTTACAGCCTTCTTGAGAGATTAAATGAGATTATCAGTGTGAAAATACCTGACACATGCCAACTGTTTTAAACATATTAGTTGATGATGATTTCTTGCCAGATTCAATGTTCAAAAAGAGTACAGTTAATATGGAATTATTATCTTGTCTCTTACCATGATAAGAACTGCCTTCTCACTGAGAAAACCTGCAATAAAGGACATTACTGGATCAATTGGCAAAATCTAAATACAGACAGTAAATTAGATAAAGTTATTGGATCAATGTTAATTTTACTGATGTTGGGAACTATACTGTAGATATGTACAAGAATATGCTTGTTCTTAGGAAATATACACTAAAGTATTTAAGGTAAATAACCATAAGGTAAACAATGTACTCTTAAATGGTTCAGGAAAAACAACACATACATGTATGTACACTTATATACATACATATACATACATATTTGCAAATGGAAAGGGGACATGTGGCAAGCAAATGGGGCAAAAATATTAACAATAGGTCAATCTGGGTAAAGGGCATATAGTTTTTTTGTTCTATTCTTCTATCTTTTCTGTAAGTTTGAGATTGAAACTTACGAATAAACATTAAAATAATTACAGTGGTAAAACAACAATGTAAATATAGCTACAGTTCAGCAGTGCTATAATCAAGCACCGGGAAAGGAGGCAGTGAGTGCTCAGAATGGAAGGAAGAACCTACAGGGAATCTGAACTTGTCCTGGGAAAATAAGAGAGATATAAAATGACAAAGGTTTCCCTTGTGGATTGTAAAGATAGATATAGGAAAAAACAGATACAATTTTATTTTTAACTGGCAGGAAAAAATTCTAGAAATTTATTATTCTTTAATAGGTGGTACAGAGAAATGTATACATGTTTAAAAATATTTATCTGAATTCATGGCTGAGAAATCACCTATGGTGGACCATGGGGATTACTGTGCTGATTCTCTAACCTACTTTTCTGCAGAACAATAATCTGGTAAATTGCTCTACTGGGGGAAAAATACTGTCAAGTTTGGAAAATGCTGCATGGCCAAGTCTGGTCTCAGAGATTCATGATGTATAAAGGTAAATTATAGGCTGTAAGAATTTCAGAAGTCATAACCTGGATGATTTTCCACATGTTTAATGAGAAGTCATTTTTCTGGTGTCATTGGTTGTGCTCTGTGATGTAGACACTGAGATGAAGTTTAGGGTGCCAGGGTAATGGAGATGATGGGTACATATTGCCCATCAAAGTAGCTCTGCTTGGCCCAGGATCTTTATGCCACATCCTGCCTCAGTACAGTGTGAGTAAAAACAAGAAGGCAGTCACCAGCAGCTGAGACCCAGCTCAAGGGTCTGAGACCTGGAGACAGTGTGCTCTCCACATTTCCTGTAGGTAAGTAACAGCCCTTCCTTAAAGAATAGATATTTACAGGAACAAGTATAAAGGACACATGGACAAAAACTAAGGGGGGTGGAAATGGGAGGGAGGTAGGGAGCACTGGGGAGGTGGGCTGGGCTGGGAATAAAAGACAGAAAACTGTACTTGAACAACAATTAAAATAAATAAATTTTAAAAAGAAAAAAAGAATATATATCTCCATGTTGATCACATTTTGTTATACTGCTTTCCATCTTGCATAATAAACCTTAGAAAATGATGCTGTAAACTTTTAAGAGCAAATGCATTATTTCTCAAACTAAACATTAACTAAACTTCCAAAGACAGAATGCTGAAGTGCATTGCTCTCAAATGTAACTTTTCTTTTATTCTTTCATGTCTGTCCCTGATCATATGTTCCTGGTAATAAAAAATAAGTTATTCAAGGAGTGTATTTCTTGGCATAGTATTTACACAACATCATAGAAGTAGATATTTATAGTAGACAGTTAATATTTTGATTTTAGTGCCCTCTGTTGTCTTAATAAAACTTTATGTGTTTAACATTGTGAGCTTTGCTTGCTGCTAAATATCTTACAGTTTAAGATGATCCATTACAGCCACAGTTCGGTATAATTAAAATAGCACCAGAATTGTGACAAAGACATTACTGGGATGAGAATTACCAGTACTAACCATCTATAAAAACATAAGTGAATTCAACGCCTCTTTCCTTTCTCTACAAAAATTGGTTGAGTCAATATATGTGAAAATACTTTGCAAATTGCAAAGCACTCTAATACATAAGAACTTTCTTTGTTATTGTTGTCATCATCATCCTCATCAAACCTGGCAACCTTATAATTACATAAATAATAGAATATAATTACACAGAAACATATAGAAAAGTTCAGCCTTCATTTACTTATGCATTTTTTTCATTCAACAAGTACCTTTTTTTTTAGCATCTACGATAGACCAGGCCATGTTCCACACATATCAAAGCATGAGGGCATGATTGTAGCAAAGGAGGCATCAGCAGTAAAAGGCTTAATAAGATGTTTACATAATTTGTTGTTGTTGGGAGGGCTGTAACTTCAGGCACAGCTACCTATTAATTAAAGCTGATTATTAGTATTACAAATCTGTACCAGAGCACAGGCAAGGGAAGGGGAATTGCCAGTTATTAAACACTTACCATTTGGGTCCTGCACTCTCATCTCTTATCAGAGTACAAGCAGGGGCTCCTTTGAAAACTATTTGACATCCAATTCTTTAACTGTGCTTCCCCTCAAAGAAATTAAATATCAAAGACACATGGTATATTCTGGAATTGTGCTACCAAGACAATGAAAGTGGATGGCAGGAGAGACCAGCTTGCTGTTAGTGAGGAAGTGTTTTCCTCAATCTTTGTAGCATTATCAGTAAAAAGGATCAGGGAGCAGATGGCAGAAAAAGGAAGGCAGGTGATTATATATATATATATATATATATATATATATATATATATATATATATAAATTAGAGGCCTGTTAAAAACTGTGCAGATATCTTAAATATATGAATCATGTATTTCACTCATCTAAAATGTTCTATTTATTGTGACACTGATATATGCCACAGAATAAATTAATAACATCTTTAGTATATCTCAAACCCCTCCTGTTATCATCTCTTGGAACACAGAGAGGTGCGAGAAGAAAAGGAGGAGAGAGGAAGGGAGGTAGAACCATAACATGAATATGGTGTCTTTCATTTCATTAACTGCCAGGAGATTTTATAAATTATTGGTGGAACATATTTAGACAAAATTTAAAGTAATTGAATTATTTAATAAACAGATACCAAGTGGAAATGCATAATTTATTGCTAATATTCATGGGCTAATTAAAGGATTCCAAGATTTTTCCTTGTTTGCTAGACTAAAATATTTCTACACATGGCTTTGTATAACATCTGAGGGAAAAGCTGCAATCAATTAATTCTCTATTTAGTTCAGCAACTGCTTACGCAATGTATATATTTTCTTATGTATATTGTGGTTGTAGACATAACTGAAGTCACAAAAAAGTAAAGATGGAAAATACATAAACACCAAAAAATTTTTTTGGTCATCTCTTTCACCAAATTTCTTAGAAGGCTCACTTTGCCCCACTGAACTAATTGTGACCACATGTCTAGAGCCTGGAATGCTTCTCCCTACTGCTCAGCCAATAAACATAAATCTCCTTCAACACAAAATATAAAGCATTTCCCCACCTCCCCAGCCAGTGAGATGACTCATCTACTGCATCTCATATATGCACTTGATTAAAATGTATTATAAAACATATCAGTGTATGGCAATTCCTGGTTTAGGTAAAAATGTCATCCAGTAGTCTCTGAGTTCCTTGAGCTCAGGAAAGATACCTTGCTCTGCTCATGAAATGGATAAAGTATTGTTGTTGTTGTTGTTGTTATTTGTATGATTATTGACATAGTAAACACTATGAGAAAAAAGTGAAGGGAATTATGAGGTTAGAAATACATGCAGACAAATGTGCAGAATAGAGATTCTCAAACTTGAGTACCCACCTCTTGGTGCCTCTGTTTCCTCACTTCTAAAAAGGGTATAATGATAGAATTAACCTCACAAAAGTTTATGAGAATGAAATGAGTTAAAGCTTAAGAAGTTAATTCAAAAAGTGATCTGGAACTACTTGAAGAGTTAAAACTTGAAAGGAAACATAACTAACACATGGCAAGTTCTTAAAAAGTGTAACAATTGTGGCGGTGGTGATGATGATGATGATGATGATGATGATGATGGTATTTGCAAGCTTCTTGGTAGAGTTTGCAAGTACATTGTTTGAATGGGTGGTTTTCAAAAGATTTTAGTTGTTGCTTCTGTTCTGCCATGAGCTAGCTCTATAACTTGAGTAAAAGAAGACACTAAGTCGGGATCCCCATCTATAAAATGAAAGGTTTGGGAAACATTTTTGCTAAGGTTTAGGTAAAACTATGTAGGTAGAGTTTCCTTCCATTGAACTTAGTCCTTTTATTTGTGGTTGTAAGGTAAAATATTGGTCATAAAAATTTTTAAAGGTAGCATTTTTTTATATAGGGGTAGGCTTAATAATAGACCTGCTACTTAATATGGAGGCCTGTGGTATCACAAATAGAAGAGATGAGGGAAGACTTCCTCTGTCAAAAATAATTATTCTAATTAGTAAGTTTTGAGCAATGACTCCATTAAGCATCATCATATAAGATACTCATAATAAAAAGTGAGAATGGATATTTTAGTCCATTCAACCTGAGCCATCATGGATATTCCATCAGCAGACCACCTTTAGCCAGGAAAATACATACAGCGAGGTCCTCGGGGTTCTAGAAATGGAACTAATCATGCAGACAATTCTTTTTACTTCCATCATTTCTGGGTCAGAGAATAAAAGTAAGAGAACTTAGGTATGTTTCCTAATAGTTTTCCTCTTGAAGCTCACAGCTTCCCAAAAGTGACTGAACATTTGGTTTCACCACCAAACCCAGTCCTCAAATTAAATTGCCAGTTTGTCTGGACACTTTCTCCTGCCGTAGCAAGGATGCATCTGGTTAAGATAGCATGCTTCCTCTGTATGAAGACCTGCGTGACCATTGCTTCACATGCCCTCCACACGACATTTCCTGGATGTTTAGCATCTGCGAAGACCTGCATCTGGATTCTTGCTTACTTTTGTTCTCATCTGCTTGCCTGGCCTTAAGTCACTCCTACCCGTAAGTCACTCTAACATTTTGGACATGGTTGACTATGTCTGTCAGCTTTGTTCAGCTCAATGCTCCTTCCTAAACTATCTGAATTACTCAAAGGTCTTCCTGACAAGGCACCAAGCCTAGAGTAACAAATCTAGAATATTTACTCACACACATCCTTCTGGGCTAAATTTCCAGCCCTGTTGCTAGGTTCTACCAACATGTTATAGTATTGACATAGGCGGCTGACTTCACGTGTCTGCTTCGCTAATAACTTGCTGTAAAACTACAAGTCAAGTTGTTTTTCTCTTAAACTTTCTTGTAGTTTATTATTAAAATGTATATACATATTGCTTGAGTATATGGGGGAAAAGGCAATGTAATCAATAATTTATAAATCTAGAAGAATATATATGATAGCAAAGAAAAGAGAATAATATTGTGCTTAATTATCTTGGATGTATTCTAAGAGCCACTTTGAGATACAGCAAAATAAAATATGATCTCAGACTTTTGGTAACTCATGACTTAAAAAGGATAATATGACTTACATAGAATTTGAGTAATTAGGATTATTTGTATTACAGTTTTCTCTACTGTTGAAACTCCAACCTTACTTGATAAAATCCTGCTACCCTGACCTTTTGGAAGATAATTCATAAAACATGCACTATTTATTATAAAGCATTTTACATCCATGAATAAAATAAATTGGGGAAATAAATAAATGTATGTTTTTTCCTCTGCTATAATATTATACATTTTTGCCTTCAATAACAAAGCGAAAGGAGCTAACAATAAAGACTTACTAAGAATCAGTTTTTGCACTAGGTTCTTTGTATGAATTAATGCATTTAATCCTAATAGGAATCAAATAATTAAATTGTATTAGTAAATTTTATATAATGGGGAACATTTGACTTGATATAACTGAACAAATTTCTAAAAATAAGTATCACAATTTAAATGGATGTCTATTTGACTTAAAAATCATACTCTTTAAATGTTATCCTAAGAAAAAGATCTTCCTTGAACTAGATAATAAGGAATGAAAGTCCTGGATAATCCTAAAATTGCACTCTATTAATGTAATAAAATTTTATTGGTGTTTCCTTATATGTGGATATTCTTAGTTTCTCTATATATTTTTATTTTATAAAAATTTTCCACTGAGTGTGTCTAAAAAACAAGTCTGCTTAGGCCATTACTGTGTTTCTATTGACCAATCCCTAAAACATGACAGACACTCAGTATGTATTTATCGAAAAGAATAAATGACTGATAGTAAAGATGTAAATAATTTTTTGAATCACCCATATACCCTGATTTTATAGAAGCTAGTGGTTATTATTAATCATTTGAAATATATATTATTTTATGTAGGGGTATTTCTTCTTTTCTTTAAACTTATTTTTAAAAGTAGATTTTTATAATTCTGAATTTAAAAATTTATCATATTTACCATATGATATCATTAAGAAATTTAGCTCTGCTTTCTGAGTATAATATCTGGTTTTAGGAATGTTACAGAGGAAAAAATGTATTGAGCATTTACTTCTAGGTGTTGTTGAGTGTTACAAAATCTCTATCACACCATGGCTCTGATGTTAGTATCTTGATAGTACTGCGCTAAGTGGTTAAGTATAACATTTCTCCAACTATAATAATGTTCACAGTGCATTGAATGAGACTCACGAAGCTCACATGAATTTTAGCTGTCATTTTTCATTCTTACTAATTTCCAAACTGGGATATAATTTTTCATCATCACTCTGTGTGTTTTTTCCTAATATAATATACTTTTTTCCTTCCTTTTATTTTGCTTCCTTTGATAGCCAAACAATTGGATATAAGAGAATGCCACATATATTTATTTTCCTTTTGCTTTCTACTGAAAGCAAGGAAATTAGCAGCTTGATGGAAGACAAACTGTATAGAGCACATTAGCATCATAGAACTCTTGAAAACATCTCACTGTATTATTATTACAATAAGCTAAGACCTATGCCTAACCAAGTCTAAGAGACACCGTTACACGTGACTACATGAATACGAAACAAACAAAAGTGGATCCAGCACCAACACAAGCAACAAAAAAACAGGACATTTTGCACAGGGAGTAAGTGCACAGTAGGGTCATGTTGGTGGCTTAGCCAAGATTATACCTCAAGGGTATCATTCTTAGAAAGGCTGGATTCTATTTTTAGGGGGAAAATACTGAAGAGGGCCCTGACACCTAGTAATTTAGACCACTGGCCATTTGAGGCTACAAGAAAGAATAGAGGCAACTTTGAAAAAGGAGGTGTTCTTTACCGGCTTATAGGTGAGGTAAAAAAAAAAAGATGTGACTAAAGATATTATAAAGATGCTGATAAAAGATAGTATCACAGTTGGAAAAAGTGCCCTGGCCTGGTGGCTCTGTTGGTTGGAACATGGTCCTACATATCAGAAAGGTGCAGGCTCAATCCCTGGTCAGGACACCTACCCAGGTTCTAGGTTTGATATTCTCTTTCTCTCTCTCTCCCCTCTTACCCTTCTCCCTCTCCCTCTCCCTCCCTCCCTTTCTTTCCTCTCCCCCTATCTCCCTTCCTCTCTCTAAAATACCAATGGACATATTCTCAGGTGAGGATTTAAAAGAATTAGAAAAATGGAGAAAAAAACATGCCATTATTTTAAAAATTAATTTCATTAGGGCTCAGAAGAAAGTATTAAGTAGTAGAGACCATCTGAAGCCCTTGGATTACACATTACTGACTGTCTTAAAAATGTATTACAAAAACAGACAAATTCAAATAAACCCAGTATCTATGAAAGTACATGTAAGAAAAGTACAGAAAAGAGAACAAAATATGTCTGTGATGAAAATATTAAAAAAAGGTAGGAAACAGAGGAAAACTATTACATTATGTCTAAGATGAATTAAGTAACATTGAACAAGCAATTGTAGACATGAAAGAATATCACAAATCCAGAATATAAAAACATAAAATAGTAATGGAAAACACTAAGGGATGTGAAATCAGAGCTGCCCAAATTTGAAAAAGAAATTAATAATATAATATAATATAATTAATATAATATAATATAATATAATATAATATAATATAATATAATATAAATTTTTAGAAATGAAAAGTAAACTATAGGATGTAAGAGAGACTAGATATGATCACAAGTACAAGGAACGAATTACTGTAAGCACATTAAGGGATCAGAAAAAAAGTGACAGATATAAAAAATGAGTAACAAAGAACTTTAATTATCTAAGTGGAGCTGCTAAAAAATAAAAACAAAATAATTTAGATATCTAATATAAGAAACCTCACTTAGCATAATGATCTCCATTTCCATCCATGCTGTTGTGAAGGGAAGGAGTTCTTTATTTCTTTCTGCTGCAAAGTATTCCATTGTGTAAATGTACCACAGTTTTCTTATTCACTGGGGACAACTGTAGTTGAACTACAATAAAAAAAGAAAGAAAAATATATAAAAAACTTAAGAAAGTTTCTTAACTTAAGAAAATGTAAACTATAAAACTTTATTGAAATAAAAGAAGACTTGAATCTCATATTGAGAGTTCCTATAAAGTGGGTAAAATTCATCTGGTACCATCTACTATCAGAATTAGTAAACTATTTTACTTAAAGAGAGAACCCTTTGGGCCACAGTCAAATATGAAGTAATTGCCAAGCAAACAAACAAACAAAAACATGTTGGCAGAAACATAGAGGAAAGATAGAAAGAATATTATTTTATTTTATTTATTTATCTTTTAGAAGGGAAAGGAAGGAGAGAGGGAGAGAAATATCAATGTATGGTTGCCTCTCATGCGGCCCCTGCTGGGAACTGGCCTGCAACCCAGGCATGTGCCCTGACTGGGAATCAAACCGAGATCATCTGGTTCAGAGGCCCATGCTCAATCCACTGAGCTACACCAGCCAGGGCGGAATATTTTTAAGAAAATAAAAGAATCAGTGAAAAATTAATATTTAGTCAAACTATATATCAAAGCTATAAAAATACAGTTTTAACATGAAGAACTCTGGGAAATTTGGACTCATGAGCTTTTCCTCAGGAATATCCTAGAGGAACAGTTTCACCCAATGAAATTAGAATTAAAGAAACTATAGCAAAATGGCTGGTGGTAAATAAAGTGAGTGTTTAATGTATATCTAAGACTAAACTGAATGTGATGGTAAAAGGAAAATACTATGTTAATACTATAAAATAATATGGAAATACAAATTTTTTAATGAAAAGAGAAAGGGGAAACTATTAAAATAAGCTCACTGATTGCCACAAAGGGGCTAGTCAAAGGATATCATTTAAAACTGATGAACTGTATTTCTTAATTGATAATAAGGCATCATGTGACACTACCGACCAACTCAGCTTAAATCAATAATCATGTTCTCATGAACCAGCTAAACTCTGCTGGGCAATGCAACTGATCTCTGGTTGTCTCACTCTCACATTGGGGTGCTGACTGAGGAAGATTAAATCAGGTGGAACCCTGCTGACAAAGTTCAGCTTTGCTTCACATGTCTTTCATCTGCATCCTGGGATTTTCTAGCTAGCAGGAATGCTCATTTCATGGCAATGGGAGAGGTACAATAGAACCCATGGAAACAATGTCATACTACTTTTTGGTCTCATTCTATTGGTCAAATAAGGTCAAATTCAAAGTCAAAATTCAGGGAAGAATGCAAGTCAGCCCCAACATCACACTAAAATACTATAAAATTACATAGCAACATGCATGGATACAGAAACCATTGGACCATCACAACTAATACCAGTGTACCCCAGAAACAAATAGTGGGAGCCTAAGTAAAGACCAAAGGAATTATGTTCATTTTATAAAGTTATCAGTATGAAAATTAACATTAAAACAGAAATACAAAAGTTCATAAATAAAAACAAATAAACAAAAATAAAATTAATCAGATTACATAGTAAAATAAACATAGTAAATGTAACATAATGCATTAATTTCAAATATGATCCAAAACCAAATATAATAGTGCCATTAACAAATGTAAGTAGGCCTAAATGACCTATTAAAATATTCTCTAACTGGTTCACTAGGCATATCTCAAAACACTCCATTCTGCATATAAGCGACAGATAAAGGGAAAAAAATTACTAAAGGCAAAATTAAAGACATGGGCAAAAGAATATTGAGAAAATTCAAGCAAAGTAAGGCAGAAATTTCAATGTGCTATCTGACAATTTTAACAATCAGACAAGAAGCATTAAGCAAGATAAAGGACAATGCTTCATAATACAGCCTACAATTCACAATGAATGAAGAGCAATTACGGATATCTATGCACCAATCAACACAGCAGCAAACTTCAAAAAGAAGATGCTGAAAACCATGAAAGAAGATATATACAAAAGCTTAGTAATAATAGGAAACTTTGACACACAGTTTCTTACTTGAAGCAGGTCAAGTAGACCCCCCAATAGTTAAGATATGGACAATCTGAACAATTTAATCCATATGGTATAATTTGTGGATATATATCCCTTTGCACTGTGGAATATATTCTAAAAATCCTTCCTTAGTCTGAATTTTATGCTCATCTCCATTAACAATAGGACTAGATTTATTCTTTTAGACACCATTACTCACTAAATTTCAGATCACAATATACAGGACCATTATTTTTATCACCATCACACTTAATAAACTAGCATGAAGAATGTGGAAAGTGAAGTCTGCATTAGTAAAAGATGGAAGAGATTTAATTTCCCTTAACATATTTACAATTGAACTCTCTGCCTCTTGCTGCCTACTGTCTTTTTTATTTATTGCAAGGATAGTTTTCTATTTCATTTCAAGCCAAACATTTTCCCTTTGTTTGGGCTTTTGATTCTTTCTTCTCTTCAGTCTACAACTGGCATGTACTTAATCTTTTATTTAGAGTTTGCAATGATTTTGGAGAATGGTATGGGCAAAATTTCATCACAGACTCAGACAACACATTTTACTTAACAGTGAATCATTTAGCTCTGAGAAGCTTGTATTTAAAACCCTAAAAAATTGTACATTACAAAATCACTTTGAATTTTTAAATTATTCTAATTTGATAGCAATATTTATGGATACCAGCTAGCTCTCACATGTGAATCTCCAGAACTGCTAATTGAATGTTCCTAGTTTGGAAACACATGTGCATCCTTACAGAGAGATGATGGTCAGCACTTCTTTGAGGATGATGGTAATATTTTTTCCATAATCATTTTATTTGTTATTAAATTACTGATGCAGCCAATATGGGATTGGCAGGTTTGCTACATTTTGTACAGATGAAGCTCAATTTAAATGTTCTACTTGCTATTTCAAGCTGTTCTGTTTTCATGATTTTTTTATAGAAATGTATTTAGTTCCTACACATTCCAAGTGTCTTATCCTTTTTACTTTGTGCTTAAACTTCTAGAGTGACACAAACTATAGCATCTCATACTATAGATCTACCTTTGTTCAGTTTGGAGAAAAATGATTACCCCTAACCCACCAGCCACAAGAACATAGAATATTCAACACAATAATAAATTAATTAGAAAACTTTTAATTGTGACTTTATTTGTGACAGAAATATTTGACAATAAATATATTGTATTTTTAAATATTAATGTATATGAATAAATTGATAATACTGATTACTAAGAAATATTAGTGTCAGCTACTTTTAACTGTAAAAAATATGATCAAAATGGTACTTGCATAACTTTGACAGAGGGAGGGTGAAAAGAGGTTCCATTGGGTTAGAGAAAAATCACAATTTTCTCATTTACTTTTTATTATTACATTCCACTAAGTTGACTATTGGTATATGTCTTATATACACATAACATATTTATGTATATTTATAATAATTTAAGGTTTTTGATTGGTACTCAAGATTTCTCAAAAGAGACCTTACAGGCAAGAAGGGGCTGGAAAGAGGTATTCCAAGTCATGAAAACCAAAGACCTACAACCAAGATTGCTCTACCCAGCAAAGTTTTCATTTAGAATGGAAGGACAGATAAAGTGCTTCTCAGATAAGACCAAATTCAAGGAGTTCATCATCACCAAGCCCTTATTATATGAAATGTTAAAGGGACTTACCTAAGAAAAAGAAGATAAAAAAAGATGAACAGTGAAAGGACAGCAAACTCACAGTTAGTAACAACCACACCTAAAACAAAAACAAACTAAGAGGACAGCTAGATCAGGAGCGGAACCATAGAAAGATCACATGGAGGATTAGCAACAGGGAATTGGGAGAAGGAGAAGGGGAGAGAAGGTACAGAAAATAAGTAGCATAGACAGTAGATAGAAAATAGATAGGGGGAGGGTAAGAATAGTAGGGGAAGTACAGAATCTAAAGAATTTGAGACACGTGTTCATGAACTAGAGGGGGAAATGGTGGGGGAGGGGTATGCAGGGTGGAGGGGAATGGAGGGGGGGAATAGAACAAATGTAATGGCATAATCAATAAAAAAGTTTAAAAAAAAGAGTCTAGAATCCACTGGATCAGATGGGTTTTGCCAGAATTTGTCCCTCACAGACAATTTTATGAATTTTACTGTATTTGACTATTGCTAAAGATAATTAATGTGCTGCTGAAAGGGACATAGTGAAGAGTTTGGAGATTCAGAAAGTGAAAATCCATATTAAACACTAGATAGATATATTGGTCATAGATGGATGGGGGCGGTGGGTAGCTGCATGGAAGGAAGGAAGGAAGGAAGGAAGGATGGATGGATGGATGGATGGATGGATGGATGGATGAATGGATGGATGGATGGACAGATCTAGAATGCCATTTTCTCAGAAGATCTTCAGCTAAAGTTTATTTAATAAATACTTGGAACATTCATGGTCCTCAGAACCACACCAGCAATTTGTATTTTCTTTGTAAACTGGATTATAATGACCCTAATTTATTTTGTCCTAAAGAAATAATATAGCTGTACACAAATTATTGACATGTGTACAATACAAATTAAGATAAATACATAACTATTAAAATAATATTATTTTCAGCCAATGACATTAAAATATCCTCCTCATTCACTCACTGTACACATATTCCATTCTGCACTTGGAGTAATTCACACTAAATGCCCATTTGGCTTGGTAATCAGAGGCAAATATGTATAATAAATGTGAGAAGAATCTGAGATTTCTTTTTCTTACCTCCGTCACATTCAGATTTAGGTCATTCAGCAAATAATTCATGTATTGTGACCCTCAGGTTTCACTACAAAGTGGAGATGGTACTACTCATCCTGCAGGAGAATCATGAGAATTTGACACTTCGTATGGGACTAGCTCAGTGTCAGGCACATAGTAAGGCACGCAATACATTAGAGCCACTGGCTGCTGAAATATGAGTGTTTTTGTGTTTGTGTTTCCACTTGTTCAAAGGAACTTCCAGTTAATATCAATGCTGCGAATCCACTCTTAATAAGCCTTCAGATGCTGTCCCATCTCTCTCCTCTGCATTGAAATCTTGGATTTATGACTGTGGCAAACCAGGAAATTAATTTCTGATCCAATTTTGCAATCTCCAGTATTCCTTTTTTCAGGTATCTAAATGTTGATTTTCTACATCGATGTTCACACAGCACATATGAGGAAATGATCTGGTATCTATCTTCAAAATTGTTGCTATATCTCAGTGCTCACAGCTAATATTGAGTCCTCTCAGACTCATTTCACCAAGTTTCTGAGTTCCTTGAACTTCATCTAAGGTGGATACACATATCAGCCTTTCTCATTCTCCTTTCAAAATGAAATTTCCTTTCTGCCTTCTTCTCTGCCCAAAGCAGGAAACAACTCTTGTCCTCCCCATCAGTTCTCACTATGTCTTTACAATATTAGAAGACACTGTCTACAATTTAAAATCATTGTGGCTTATTATCAGGGCTCATACTGCACTTCATTAGCAGGGCTGCTGTGAAACTATGAAACTTTTTTGTGAAAATTACAAGATATTTAGACTTGTTTCTCACTGAAAATATGCAAACCTCTTCAGGGAAAATAGAGGCAGATGATGTTTGAGACATTTATTGTTTCCCTATGTATTCAGAATAATATTTAGGAAACAGATTAGCATATTAATATATAAACTATGAAATTAAAAGAACTATGATAGCTATTTCCATCTTACCAGTGTTTTGAAAAGGTTTCAGAATTGATTCAAAATTGTCAAGAAGCTAAAAAAAAAAATCAGCAGCTTCTTTTTATTTCAGGTACATTTTTTGGTAACTCATGTTAGTCCTATGATTAACACTACTAAAAACATTATTATTTCTCCTCTACCATACATGTATGTGATATATATCTTGTGTCTATCCAGAAAATCTTAAGCAACACAAATCTACTGACATCTAGAAATTAATCAAATTAATTACTTCTGGACATTTGAAGATCTAAAAATGTAATTCATATTCCTTGTGGATTCTCTCTGGGGAAGGTTTGTGATTTTATGAAGCTAACAGGTACTACTCTGAGGACTTTATTGGAGCTAGTGATAGCATGTGAGTAACTGCATGAAGGGAAAATAATTTTAGTTCTTAGCTACTTAGGCTTACATTATTCCAAGTGTCTATGGCAAGAAGTTACTTACTAGTTGTAATAGAGTTTAAACAGGACTCTTATGGAAACCAAAGAGGCATATTCTGATAGCATAAACCACCCATATCTTTCCAATAACTGATTTAATCATTTCCCTTCTACTTTGCCTAATGTTATTTTCCCCTTGTTCTCATGGCAATCCCCCTTCACATCCTATTCTTTCGTTACCCAATTTTGTCTACAGGAAGGCTGAGAAAAGATCCAAATGAGATATTTGATCACCAGAAAATTTGTCTAAGAAGTATACAGTGGAAATAAAGCACCTTTTAGAGCAGACTTTGTGGGGGCAACTTTGCCTGCAAAGTGCCCCTGTCCACCACAGATGAAAGTGAAACTACTAAGGCATGATCTGCTTGGGGAGGAAGGCGGCTGATCCCTCAAAGGAGAAGGGCCAAGAGCCCCTTCCTCAAGGGGCTTTTATTAGGTTCCTTTGCACAAGAATTCAGGTAAGGATAAAACAATACATAGCATTCAAAAAACTATGAGGGCTTATTCTCAGTCAGGGTCAGATAGCTAAAGAGCCATAAAACTTGAGGAACAAACTTCTTGCTTGAACCCTTATAGTTTAAATGAGAGTATTCTAAACGAATCAGGTTTCACAGGATTTTACATATTTTTTCTTAGGCCTGATAACCCTGGATCCTGGTCTAGCAAGGCAAGGAGCTGCACCACTTCCCATCACAGGTTTTCAGGCTTAAGTGGATTAGAACCAGGAAGTGCTTCTCCTAGATGGAAATGGGGACTCGGGCTATGTCAGGGGTGAAGGTCCATCACTCCCTCTTTGTTGCAGCCCCCAAGTCCTTCCATGATGGCCTCCCAAGTGATCATGTCTGGCTTAGGTTGTCCCTCCTCTGAGGGATTGAACTGGTCATAGACTAACCCACCAAGTGTTGGGGGCAGGGGACAAGCTTTGTCTCCTCAGTGGCTCGCATTCCGGAGGTTGCACACTTAGACTTATCCGTGGGGGGCAATTACAACTCCTGAAACGAGGCAGAGCGGTTGCCAACAGACTTTTGAAGATATGTTTAAGCAATGCTATCTCAGTGCAAGATATTTTATTGTATTTTGACATTCAGATTTTTCTCTGGTTGATGATGAACACAAATAGAGGGAAAAACATTCTAGTATAGTGAAAAAAGTTAAGCTAGTAAGTCATATTTTCTGACTCTTTCAGATAGACAAGCATTTTCCCAAATATTCTTATAAGAATTAAAGTTAGATATTGAATTACCTGTGCTTTTTCATTCTATTTCTCCTTTTCTGTATTCTACCTTGTATTCTCATTTTTACACAGAGCTTGATAAATAACACATTTCAAAAACTTCTAGGAGGTCATGAAGGGTTATATTGAATATGAAGATGCTTCTACTGTCACGAACAACAGTTAGATGTTCCTCTTAAATATAATGTTGATGAAGCATGAGCTATAACTAGTCTGACTCCACATTCTTTACAGACTGTATGAGTAACTTAGTGAAAATTATTTATATGAAGTACTAGGCATTTATTTATTTTTTAAATATATTTTATTGATTATGCCATTACATTTCTGTTTCCCCCCTTCATTCCCCTCCACCCTGCACACCCCCTACCCCACCATTCCCCCCCTTTAGTTTATGACCACGTATCTCAAGTTCTTTAGATTCTATATTTCCCATACTATTCTTGCCTTCCCCCTATCTATTTTCTACCTACCATCTATGCTGCTTATTTTCTGTACCTTGTCCCCTCTTCTCCTTCTCCCACTCCCCTGTTGCTAACCCTCCACGTGATCTTCATTTCTATGGTTCTGCTCCTGATCTAGCTGTTCTCTTAGTTTGTTTTTGTTTTAGGTGTGGTTCTTAATAACTGTGAGTTCACTGTTCATATTTTTTATCTTCTCTTTCTTGGATAAGTTCCTTTAACATTTCATATAATTAGGGCTTGGTAATGATGAACTCTTTGAACTTAACCTTATCTGAGAGCCGCTTTATCTGCTCTTCCATTCTAAATGAAAGCTTTGCTGGATAGAGCAATCTTGGATGTAGGTCTTTGGATTTCATGACTTAGAATACTTCTTTCCAGCCCCTTCTTGCCTGTAAGGTCTCTTTTGAGAAATCAGCTGACAGTCTGATGGGAACTCCTTTGTAGGTGACTGTCCCCTTATCTCTTCCTGCTTCTAGAATTCTCTCCTTCATTTTAATCTTAGCTAATATAATGATGATGTGCCTTGGTGTATTCCTTCTTGGGTCCAACTTCTTTGGGACTCTCTGAGCTTCCTGGATTTCCTGGGAGTCTATTTCCTTTGCCAGATTGGGGAAGTTCTCCTTTATTATTTGTTCAAATAAGGTTTCCACTCGTGGCTGTTCCTTTCCCCCTTCTGGTACCCCTATAATTCAGATGTTGGAGCATTTAAAGATGTCCTGAAGGTTCCTAAGCCTCTCCTCATTTTTTTGAATTCTTATTTCTTCATTCTTTTCTGTTTGGTCATTTTTTCCCCTTTCTAGTCTACTCCTTTGAGTCCCAGTTTCCTTTCCATTACTATTGGTTTCCTGCGCATTTCCATTCATTTTAATTAGTTTAGCCTTCATATGTTCCTCTAATTTGTGACTATAATCAACCAGTTCTGTGAGCATCCTGATCACCAGTGTTTTGAACTGTGCTTCTGACAGTTTGGCTATTTCTTCATTGCTTAGATTTGTCGGCTCTGGGGCTCTGAGTTTTTCTTGAGTCATGTTTTGATCTGTTTGTGCCTGTTACAAACAAGGAGATGTTCACCAGGGCGGGGCTACCCAGGTTGCTGGCTTGTGATGCTGTATGTGGGGGTGGGGTCAGAGAGGGGCAATGGAGGTCCCCTCTGCCACTTTCCTCCACTGGGGTCTGCACGGTCTGTCTCACCACTGGCTCCTTCAGCGGTTTATCTGGGCCCAAATGTGTGACCATGGTCAGCCTTCAGTGAGTCCACCGCCTTGCGCCCTCAGTGGGTCAGCCCACAAATTCACACCTGGGATCCACCCACAGCTGCTGGTGTCTCATGCCCAGGTCGATCTTTTCTGCCCAACCCTGCGCTGCTGCTGGCTCTGCCCCTCTTACCTACCAGTTTGGCTGAAGAGTTTGTTGTTGTCAAACTTCGGTATAGTTCAATTTTCTGTGGTTTGGCTGCATTTTTATTGCTAAAACTTTGTTGTTTTTAAACTTGGTTGTGTGAGAAGGTGCAGTGCTTTCACCTACGCCTCCATCTTGGTGGAAGTCCCCTGAAGTACTAGGCATTTAAATGTGAAGAAGAAATAGTCTTCTCTACTGAAAACCCCTACCTAGCAGGAGAAATAATTACAATATAATTTTCTGGGTCTTTATTAATAGTTTTGAGTATAAAGATAAAGTTAAATAAAAGTGGTTTAAGAAATTCAATACTGAAAGCCTGTTCCAGGATGATATTAATCCTCTTCATTTGTTTAACCCTGCTTCTGAATTTGAGCGACTTAATTTATTTTAAAAAATTATTTGGATGAAGTTTTTTAGCATGTATCAGAGCTTCCTAATTTCCATAATCTCCAGTTCAGACTTTTCCACTTCGTCCTTAAGAAACCAACAAAATGTTTTTAAAATACCATGCAGAAAGCATGGTACATTATCCCCATAAATAAAGAAAGATACGTAATCTTTCTTTAGACCCAGGACCAAGACTACAGCCACTTTTCTCTGTCCTTTACAACAAACATGAAAGCACCTGGCAATATCAGTCATCACCCTTCTTTGCCTTTCACATGCAGAAAAGAATTATAGATCCCTAACTATCATGTACAGAATGCAGTTCCCCTATCACCTCTCACCTCTCTCCTTTGTTTCCACCTTCCCAGAAAAGCAAACCCAGGTGTTTAAAATTTAATCACATAAATGGAGTCAGAGAAGGAGTTTCCAGACAGTATCCAGAAAGCACTGGAAATTAAAATGTGGGTTTTTCTGAGTTTATATTTGTTTAAGAAAGCTTGGAAAACATTCATGATATAATTACCTGCAATATCTTGAAAACAAAATGTGGCCACATGGGTGCCCAGGGCATGTATTTTAGAAAATAAAGCACCTCTGTTCTGTGTATTTTAAGGAATTTCCTGCTTAAGGCTGTGGAACTTCAGACTTTAGAAGCACCCAGGTACTCTGAGTTAGTGGATTTGTCACCTAAAAATGATAGTTCTGCCTCAAAAATAAAATTATGCACTAGAAATACCACTGTGAACAAACAACAAATATAGTTTCTGAAGGGGAATCAGACTACCAGCTTTGAAGAACTGAGATTGACTAAACTGTGCTGAAAGCCAGTTGAGCCACTGTGGCAGAAGACAGCCATTGATGTTGTGTGAAAAGATTCATAGTGGACTCAGGACAAACAACAGGTGCATAAGATCACACCCAGGCATCTCAACATCTGGAAGAGATTAACATTTAGCTTTGGGGCTCTTAAGTTTTACTAAAGTAAAATACAACTTCACATTTCGGAAATAAAATAGCATTTCAAACTCATAAATAGAATGGAGAAGCTTTAAAACGACCTTGAATATGTCCCCTTATCATGTAGATTGTAAAAAGCAGATCCAAAATCAACAAGTAATGTGATCTGAGCCATACCATTAACTCAGGGTATAATTTGAATATGTTTTATTCATTCAGTAAAATATATATTAAGTGTCTGTTCTATGCCAGGCATCATTCTAGGTAAATACAACAGTGAACATCTTTCCCCAGCTGGACTTGCTTTTGAGTATGGAAAAGAGACAAACAAATATATAAGTAAATATATAGTGTATATAAAAGAGATTAGTGCAATGAATAAAAATAAAGTGGAGGATAAGAAATGGGGCCATCAATACATCGGGGGAAGTTGTTGTTTTATATAGGACTTCAGGGAGGGGCTCACTAACATTTAAGTAGAAACTGAAAGAAGAGAAGTGGGATATTTACTTATCTCCTTACTCCTTTCTAGTGCTTCCCCACCAAACCAGGCTCTCATTTTGATTGCTTGCAGCCATTATAAAATTTAATTATATGAAACTGATGCAGACTTTGTATCATTGACAGTGTGGCCATTGAAAAGGTCACCTTTCTTTATTCTAGGAGACTACAGAAGTAGTTCTCCTGAAGAGTCCATACTTTCTAATCAGCTGAGCTAATGGTCTTTAATAGGTCTTCATTCTCCTTGATTTCTCCCTCATTGTTCTAGCCTTTTACGAAATGCTTTTTTGTCCTGGACATTAAAAAACTACACGATTCAGATTTGCCTAGAAATTTTTCAAGCCATGCCCTCTTCTGCTCTCTTCACAAATTCCCTGGCTTTATTTAGATAATCAGTGTGAATTATCTCAGAAATGTTCTGTGGTCCACCTGTCTTCTTTTTCCACTATACCCTGTATCAGCTGCAATTCGGGCTTTGTGAATAGATTGCCTGAGTTTGAAACCCTGACTCTAACACCTTTTAGCAGAGTAATTTTCTGGAATTTATTTCATTTTTTGTTTCTTTCTTCCCTTATTTGTCAAATAGGCACAAGAATAATATTGTGTTGGCCAAAATTTTTGTTTAGTATTTTTCTGTAAGATGGCTCTAGTAGTGCTTAGTTGTCTTTAACTTCATTTGAAATGATTTTGTTAGATTGTACTGTAACAGCTGTCATATCTGTGTACATTTAAAAAAATTATCAAAACTGGTGAAATTTTGCGTAGCAATTTTAGTACTGAAGATGGAAGAAAATATGCAACATTCTCAGTATGTCATGCTTTATTATTTCAAGAAAAGTAAAAATACAACTGAAATGCAAAAAATAAGATTTATGAAGTATATTGAGAAGGTACTGTGACTGATCAAATATATCAAAAGTGATTCTCAAAGTTCCATGCTGGAAATTTCTCACTGGACGATGCTCAACGATCGGGTAGGGCAGTTGAAGTTAATAGCCATCAAACTGAGACATTAACTGAGAACAATCAATGTTATACCATGCAGGAGATAGCTAACATACTCAAAATATCCTAATCAATAAACTTATTAGTAAAATGAAAAAATGTATCTTTTATTTTATGAGAAAATACTAAATGTACTTTTTGGCCAACCCAGTATTTACCTTTCTGGCTATTTGTGTGGATTAAATAATTTCATTCACAAAAAACCTTTAAGATAATTTGTTTGTTTTGTTGATTAGGTTCTACTTGTAGGTGAGCTCATATGGTATTTGTCTTTAACCACTTGGCTTATTTCACTAAATATAATGTTCTCCAGTTCCATCCATGCTGTCAGGAAGTGGAATCTAATCAACAAAACAAACAAGCAAGCAAAATATAACCAGAGACATTGAAATAAAGAACAAGCTGACAGTACCAGAGGGGAGAGGTGAGGATGATAATGGGGTAAGAGGGGAAAGGGTTATCAAGGAACATGTATAAAGGACTCATGGGAAAAAAATACAATCTCTGGCATACAAAACCTGCTCTATGTGTATTAGCCATTGTATTAGTTTTCATATATCATCTATTGTAGATTAAAGACTTTTGAATTAACATCTCAGATTTTCAATTTTCCTCTGAGATTTATTTTCAGTTTTGCAAATTTATGTTGAAAATTAAGAACTTGAGATGTTAATGGAAAGACTTTAATCTACAATAGGTGACATATAATGACTAATAGTAATGGCTAGCACAGATTAAGCATGTTTTGTATGCCAGAGATTGTCTTAAATGCTTTTCATGAATTAGATCATTTAATCCACACAGCAACCCTGAAACAAAAATATTGGGTTGGCCAAAAAGTCTGTTTAATCTAGGAAAGATCAAAACTTACTACCCCAAATTACCATGTCTCAAATGTCACTTTTTATCTTCCATCAAATCACTCCTTTCTTCTTTGTCTCATCATATCATCCCATTTTGTTATACAATTCTCTGGGTATAGAAAAAAATGTCTCAGTCAGCATAAGCCAAGAAAAACTCTCCTCAATAAGATGTTTTTTTATAGGGTTGCCTCATTTCTTTTTTAAAGAAAGAAACCTAATACTTAAACAAATATTTATTAATATATTTATATTACAATTAATACCTTAAAAGTGAAGCTAGAATCAGGATATGATAGGAAAAATGTTGAGTCATAGGACAAATAAGGAAAGGCAATGTGCTATTTTTCCCTTGCCTTTTTCCCTTTTTTCTTTGATGTATATTTCTGCTTTGTTTCAATCAGTTATGGTTGCTAAAGTAAATGAACATCTTTGTTTCTGTGAATAAATATTCATATATCTATGTGTACATATGTATAAACTAAAGAAAACATTTTAATTACCAGAAAATCCCAAGAATTTCTAGTAATAACATTCAAGAGTAAGAAAATGGTATACTTCCTGGTCCAGTTGCTATAGAGTAGCTGGGAGGCCATCCGTCACCAGCCTGGAGCCTGTGTCGACTCAAGAGTGGCCACAGACATCCTGGAAGCCACTTCTAGTCAGGAAGCACATAAGAGATGACAAAAAGAAATGAGAAAAGAGAGAAATAGATTTTTTGTGGTTGCCTTGTGAAATCTGAGTACCCATAAGTGCATTATGCATTGCAAGACGTCTGGGCTGGCTTCTTCAAAACTACATACAATAATATTCATATTGCTTTGTATTCTAAGAAAATAATATTCAAATGATATAGTGTTTTATGTGAATAATAATCACATTATTTAAGGTTCTAAGAAATTTGTGATTTCTTTAAGAGGAACTGTATGAGAAAGCTAAACCATGTATAACATATTCATACAGAAGGAAATAGAATGTAACTCTGTATAGGTTTTATTGTCTATTCATAACTTGAGATAAAACCTTTAACAAGTGATTCTAAGTCACCTGTAAATAACATTCTCTAAAATCCTGGTCAAGAAGTCAGTATTCAATAACATACATGTACATACAGGGGCGGGCAAAAGTAGGTATACAGTTGTGAGTACATTAAACACAGTTTATTCTTGTTATTTATTTATTAATTATTGTATCATTAATTGTTATCAACCTACTTTTTTCTACCGCTGTACAAACTATAGGATGTATAGTTCTTTTAGAGTTCTGATTCTAATTTGCTGGACCAGACCTGAGCTTCCTTCGAAGTCAGTGACAGTGAATATAGGAAGTATTTTCCTCATACTATAGGTAAGTTTCCAAATTATTCTGCTATTTAAAGACAAGCAGATGAAGGAGAAGTGTGCATGCAGGGTCAGCAAAAAAGCTAACATTAAACTGATTTCCACTTTCTTTCTTCTTTCTAACTTTTGCTAATATGCCAATTCCCTATACTGCCAAGAATGTCCATTAGAAATACTTCTACACTCATTGATAATATGACTACCAGAAAGAAAATTCAGGCCAGTTACAATGCATGGTATAAAGCTTTCTAAAATATAAGTGTGGGTGTTTCAGCCTGGGTCTTATCTCATTTGAAATTGAAATATGTTTGCAATGCTTGAATGTGGGAAGATTAATTATCACCTCTGTTTCAAAATAAGCAGCAGTAGTAACTCATCACATGAAAATGTGGAAGTGACATTGTCGACAGCTAACGAGAGAGGTTTTCAGCTGGAAAAGAGTGCAAACAGAAACAAATGCATTTATATTTCTACTCTGCAGCCAAACGAAAATGATGTTTGATATGAGCTGAGCTTGCTTTGGAAAACCGGGGCCTCATTTCAGTTAGAACATTAATAGCAGCAAGATGAACCATGAAGTTTTACCTTCCATTTATATTGATTTTACATTTCCAAGGTCAGCACAGGTCTCACTTTTTACCCAGTAAGAAAGAAAATACCTACATTCTCAACACTGACTAGCAATGTGGACTTAGGCAAAGAAATTGATTTCTCTAAGCCTCAATTTCTACATCTATAAAATAGACGTAAGTGCATGATTAACTCATACCGTGGGTGTGAGTCTGTTGTACATTAACATAAACAATTAATAGAGCATCTGGCATGCAGTAAGAGCTCAATAATTGTTAGCCATTGCCATGGCAAACATCCCATAAGACAGCTAAAACAAAAATTATTCCTGTCTGATGGCAGCTCCATCTGAAATAGTGATGGTAATAAGAGGTTCAGTTGATCTCTCCTTCTTTAAATCCAGTAATTACAAGAGATCGTTTTGATGATTCATTCCAGAAAGGTGGTTTGGGGATATTTTTCTTTTTTTTTTTCATTTTAAATGCCATATCTCAACTTCCATAGTTAATATCAGGTCTTTAAGAAAGGTCTCTTGGCCCATTTGAACACTGGCTTTTTGAAGCCCAAGTCTCATTATGGATCCTTTTTGTTCATAGGAAGGTTCGAAGTTAGTAAATCTGCAGTCTGTACCATACATTAAGATAATGAGATGAAAATGGGGGTATAAATTCCAATCATTTGCTCTGCTCCCACCCTATCTTTATTTCTCTCTCAATTTTTGCTGCACAGTGACATAAAGTACCACCTTTGGAGGTGAGCCTGCCCTATGGTTAATCATCCCGATACAGGTGGAAACACCCCACACTGTAATTTAACATGAAGAACAGCTAAGGGTTGTGTTGAAACTGTCATGACTCACAGGAATCTACTAATTTTGTCCTGTTCACCTTCATTCTATAACTTTTCAAGAATTTTTGCCAACATTGGCAGAGGTGGAGAGAGAGGGAAAAAAGAGAAAATTAAGCTCTTTGTGAAGTGGCACCTGAAGTCTATGCCACTGAGAGCGTCTTTCTGATTCCCCAGGCAAGCTCCTTCTGAGCTGCTCCAAGCCCTCCAGAGACTATTTCTTTTATGAAAGTCAAGCTTCCTTCTATCAGGCTCTCACATCTTGGACGACAGTAATCATTCTCAGAGCTGCAAATGTTGTCTGCTATCTTGATGTTGCTGGTGCTGACGAAGAGGCAAACAAAATCAGCCCGATTGTCTTAGGTTTGGATTAGTCTGGAGTGCATAGAGACACGTTTCAAAAGACTTATTTTGATTATCAAAGTGAGTTGATATGACAGCAGTCATCAAGGGGGAAATGTGCTCTGTGCAAACACACAAACACACCAGAGCAACCAGCTCCAGCTACTCTGCAGTAGCACCTTAGAGGGGAAGTTGCTTTTCTGAACATCAGAAAGAAGGCAGCTCTCTGAGTCACTTAGGAAAAGGTGCAACCCCCAAGTGGCCTCCAGGATGATATAGAGGTCAAACGAGTTTGGGAATAAACCCTTACAGCACATTATCTGATTGTGTTTTCTGTGGTTTGATACACATGCACCTGTGAAAGTGTAATACTTTTGAATCATGCATAAATGAGCAGATAGTAATCAATAATGCCAAAAACACTTAACAAATAGGAAGATACCCTGGGTTAGTAAATTGGGAGGAAACAAACTAATATTTAAACAAAATAAAAGCAAAGGCAAAATTAACCAGTTATAGTAGCATTTTCTTGCTAAAAACAGCTTTAGAATTCAGCACAACTACCTAAAAATCCAAATTTGTGAATGAAAAGCTACTTAGACCACTCTGATTATACTCTGAGGCCCCATTTTAGGTTTGTCATTCAGATGAGAAAGCTCCATTAACCTGCTACGGGAACTGCATGACTTCTCACCAAAATGCATGAAATTAAAGGTAGTTTTCTGCTAATACTCCTAAATAATCAAATTGCTATTTAATCACTTTGAAATGTCATATAATTGCATTTTTCAAGAGAAATTCAATTTTCCAGTGTTTATGCCAATGAAATATTTTGTCTACCTAAAACAGTTTGCATTTATTAGCTCTTTTCTAAAAAATAAAAAGAGCAAAAATACTTACTCACTTTGACACAAACAAGTTCTATTTGGAAAAATCATCCCCAGGATGTTCCCGAGAAGAAGACACACATTACTGTGTGACATGCTCCAAATGTACAGACCGGAAAACAGAGCAGGGAAATTTCTTCCTATTACTTAAAGAAGATAGTTGCAACAAAATACTCTTTCAGATTACCTGGGAGGGTGTGTGTGTGTGTGTGTGTGTGTGTGTATATATATATATATATATATATATATATATATATATACTTTCAAAAGCAAATATTCAAACTAATTTTATATACTGTATTTATGTCAAAAATTTTTTGCCTAATAATAGATTCCTACAACAAACAACAAAGCAGATTCCAGAGTTAATATAGAGATAAACACTAAAGAAAGATCATGAAAGTAAAATCAACATTCATCTCATTTGAGAAGCATTCTTATATTTTTAAAGGCACATAATCAGAATCTCCTACCCAGGATATAGACTTACAGTGAAGCCTGGCCTCATACCCACCCCAGGATGAGGACTCATTTGGGGTTGGCTCCCATGGACCCCTTTCTCAACACCAGGAGCAGGCAGGTTCATAATGACTTTCCTGACTTAGATTTCCAAAGAAAATGAAATTCGTGCTGAGATATTTCTGATAGAGGAGGCCTGACCTGCGTTTTTATTTATCTTCATCTGCTCCACGTCAAATCCATTCAGGTCTTAAGTTTAGAAAAGAAACATCATGATTCATTCTTTCATTATCAAATAACATTTGGTTTCATGATGAATATGTATTCCTAGAATAACCTTCCTTATTCCTTCCTTATTACCTCACTGAAAGAGCCTAAACCCCAAGTTTAACTTTCTTCTCCCTAAGAATGCTCTGTAAGTAAAATTGACCCATCCAGTGGTCAGGGCCATTGTGGTGTGTAGAGACAGAAATTTAGTTGAATGATGCCAATAAAAAGACTCGTGAACATGGAACAGACAGTGCAAAGCTGAAACCAGGAACACCATGCTCTTTCTCACCCCTGCTTTTTTCTCACCACTTATCTTCCTTCCCCACCATGTGTCACAACAGTTCCCAAACTCACATCCTTTTCTGCTAACCCTCCAGAGAAGAAAGAGCTCTCCCTATCCAACTCCACTTCCAGTGATTGAGGGGGTAGGGGGGTGGACAGAACAGATATGGATTTTGATTAACTTAGCTTAAGAATACACTCAACTCTATGATCAGTGAACTAATAGAATTGTCAGACCTTCCTTGAACCACATGTAAAAAGTTAAAAATAAAGATTTCCCCAAAAGGATCTGGTTGGGGAGTAATGATGATGAAGGCGTGTAGTTATCAGAAGAAGGCTAGGGAGTAGAGATGACAAAAACTGTTGATCCAACTCCATCTTTCCTTCACTATGGACAGTCTGTAGCTGTTAGGAAAAAATTCATCATCTTAACATTCACATATGTTTGGGTTTTTCTAACATTTACCAAACACATCCATTTCATGGAGAAATATAAAATTACCCTCTGTGTGCTTTCATTCTCTGTGGGAAGTCCTAAAGAAAAAAAAAACACACTTTACAACCCTCTGCCAGAGTACCAGTGCCCTTGTACTAGATGGAAACGGTGCAGGGAACAACTTTAACTTTTCAAGGAAAAATTGGTAGACCCAGGAGAAAACAAAACCCCAAATTAGTATATGAGTCCTGAAGCCTACTAGGTGGGAATGAGTGGCAATTCTAACATTTTGTAATTCCCATAATGTATAAAGCAGAATCTTAAGACAACCAAAGGCTGGGACAAAGAGAGCTTTTATTATATCTCTTTACCCCTCTCAGCGCTAGCTCTTCTGCCATAGTACCTCATGGAGATTTCATGTAAATTAAATGGGAAATTAAATTTAGTGTATATAAAAATAACTATTGAATATTATAACACAGAGGTCATGGATAACATTTAGTGCCCTTTTTTTCCAGAAAAGAGTTAACAGAGCAAGCCTAAGACTACTGTCCTTAGAAAGGATATCTTGGCTGGCATCTGGGAATTTGGATTTCTTGAGAGTTCCCATTTTCCCTAACTAATGATAATGACTCACTCTGCCTAAAATATGCAAACTATACAATTTATACTGAAAAACTCCTCTTCTGGGAGTCTCAAATTTTCATGCAAACTAGGTAAAAGATGCTCATCTGACCAACCCCCAGGAAAAACCATGGGCACTGAGTCTGTAATAAATTCTCTGATAGACAACATGTAACAATTTAATGCTGGAGGAATTAAGTCTACCCTGTGTGATCCCACAGGGAGAGGACTCCCAGAGAATGCACCTGTTTTTTTTTTTTTTGCAGTTTTCACCCCATGGACCCTTTTTCAATGACAATTTTGCTTTCATTATAATAAATCTTAGCCATGAGTACAATTATATGTTGAGTTCTGTGGATTCTACTAGCAAATCACCAGAGTGGTACTGGAGACACCTGACCCAGTTTATAATTTCATAGCCAATCCCTTCAAATTCAGTTCAGATTTCCAAAATTTCTTATATGCTAGCGTATGGTCCACAAGATCCCACATGCTCAAGGACTATAAACCAGAATACTTACAAAAGTAACACGAGGTTTAAAAGAGCTGTCATTCTCTTTATGGTAATTTGCTAGTGGAGTTAGTTACTTAGATAAAGAAAATACAACCATATATTTTTATATAAAAACTTAAGCCTACATCTCTAGTTGAGTCAACACAATTATTTTACATATACAAGTGATGCAGAAGGGTTTATGTCATAAGCATAGTTACAACACTTTTTGCCTAAATAAGTTTTAAGGCAGGTATGCCAAGATTCCTGCCAAAAAAAAATAAAAATAAAAATCAGCAAGTACTCACAGAATGCACAGTTTTTGAACATTGCTATTCATAGTAAAATTTCCAAAATAAAACAACTGCAAAATCCACATCAAAGTAACTGCATGAGGTGGCTTATTCATTCAGTAGAATTATCTTTACTTTGGACATTTTGTACCTATGGCTTGTGATTTCACTTAACTGATAATATTAAACCCTTTATTCTCATGTTTATATGAAAAAAGTAAAATTAATTTTTTATTACTGAAAAATTTTCCACTTATCTTAATCTATTGATAAAAATGCTTTAGGACACCAGGATTTACCATGAGTAGATAATGTTCTTTGAAGATAGAAGTATGTCTTTTTTCCCCAAAATGAATAGGATTTACCAATATAAAAGTTAAAAGACCCACAAAAGCTCACAAATAGGAGCTAGCATATTAATTTAGGTGGCTGAATGGAGCCTTGAGACTTCAGAAGATGCAGAATACACAGCTAAACCTATACACACCCCCTAAATTTTCTCTGCCAAGGACATCAGAGAGCATGCGCTGCCCATGTCTCTAAGAGCCCCTCTTGTCCTCCAAAACCTCCAATTTTTTTCACCTTTTTTGAGACATAGTTGAAAAAATAAAAAGTGCATTTATTGATTTGCTAATGAGAGAAGCACAGGGAACCAGCCACAACAGAAGGCAGGAAGGAGACTACAGAAACAGTTTTAGTGAAACTCTACCAACCACCCACCTCTTGAGACCTGCTGTGGTCACTCCATCACCTCCTCTTAGCTCAGCTCCTACTGGCAAACAGGGTTACACCTTTCTCCCAATGAAATGAAAGAACTTGGTTTTCTTTCGAAGGAAAGTGAATAACTTGAAAATACCTAACAAATTGTGAACAGCCTAATAAAAAAGCCATGTTCCTACTTGGTTATCCAATAATGAATCCCATTATTCACCTTGTTCTCATCTCATGAGGGTTTTTAATCCATGTTTTGTGCTTTTTGATAAACACCCAGATATTTGTAATAATAAATGAACTTTTATTAATAAATAACATTTTATTTATACTTTGTCTATAAAATTATGGGTCCATGGGAGCCAGACATTACTAAACACTTCACAACTCTCAAAAATAAAAGTTAGAAATAAAACTTCAAGACGATTTTTAAAAGTTATTTTTAACATAGAATTCTGTATATAACCAAACACTAAATCGAGAGTTGAAAAAATACTTTTAGTCATGCAAAGGATCAAAATTTTTACCTACTTTTCCCCCATTTTGTGCTCAATAGAGTGAAAGAGTAAATCTAGAAAGAAAAAAATGGGGTCCATAAAAACAGGGCAATCAACAGTAAAAAAGGCAAAAGAAATCCCTGAAATAATGATGAAGAGAAATCACAGAATAGTACATAGGGCATACCAAACCACTAGTCCACATTAAAGCAGCAGTACAAAAGGCTCTGGAAGGGGTATCTTGCAGGAGAATTTGGAGTCTCTTTTTTAATATGTGTTTGACTCCTATGAGAAGTTTGTCTACTCCATCAAAGAGTTTGAGAAACATTTTATGATATATTCATAGATAAAATTCACAAAAGGAAGAAAAGATCATTTTTAACTTAAAAGAAAAAAAAACTTTTCTGGGCTCTCTATCCTGTTCCATTGATCTATGTGTGTGTTCTTATGCTAGTACCAGACTGTTTTGTTTATAGTGACCTTGTAATATAGTTTGATATCAAGTTTTGTGATTTCTCCTACTTTATTCTTCTTTCTCAAGATTACTGAGGCTCTACACAGCACTGAAGAAAGAAACCAGGGAAGACACAAACAAATGGAAACATATACCTTGTTCATGGATTGGAAGAATTAACATCATCAAAATGTCCATACTACCCAAAGCAATATACAGATTCAATGCAATACCTATTAAAGTACCAATGGCATATTTCACAGACATAGAACAAACACTTCAAAAATTTATATGAAATCATAAACAAGCCCGAATAGCAGCTGCTCTTTTGATAAAGAAGAACAAAGTAGGAGGGATCACAATACCTGATATCAAACTGAATTACAAAGCCACTGTAATCAAAACAGCCTGGTCCTGGCATAAAAACAGGCACATAGACCAATGGAACAGAACAGAGAGCCCAGAAATCAACCCAACTCTCTACAGTCAATTAATATTTGACAAAGGGGGCAGTAACATAAAATGGAGTAAAGATAGCCTCTTCAACAAATGGTGTTGGGAGAACTGGACAGCTATGTGCAAAAAAATGAAACTTGAGCACCAACTTACACCATACACCAAAATAAATTCAAGGTGAATGAAAGACTTAAATATAAGCTGTGATACCATTAAAGTCCTAGAGGAGAACATTGGCAAGAAAATCTCAGATATTCCACGCAGCAACATTTTTACCGATATGTCCTCTAGAGCAAGGCATATAAAGGAAAGAATAAACAAATGGGATCTCATCAAAATAAAAAGCTTCTGGATGGCTAAAGAAAACAGTATTAAATTAAAAAGACAACCAACTGTATGGGAAAACATATTTGCCAATGATACCTCAGACAAAGGTTTAATCTCCAAAATATACAAAGAACTTACAAGACTCCACTCTAAGAAGACAACTAACCCAATTAAAAAATGGGAAAAGGACTTGAACAGACACTTCTCCAAAGAGGACATACAGAATATCCAGAGACACATGAAGAGATGCTCAATATTGTTAGCTATCAGAGAGATGCAAATTAAAACCACAATGAGATACCACTTTACACCAGTCAGGATGGCTATCATAAACAAAGCAACAAACAACAAATGTTGGAGAGGTTGTGGGGAAAAGGGGACCTTAGTTCACTGTTGGTGGGATTGCAGACTGGTACAGCCATTATAGAAAGCAGTATTGAATTTTCTCAGAAAAATAAAAATCGACCTGCCATTTGAACCAGCAATTCCACTGCTAGGATTATACCCCAAGAATTCTAAAACATCAATTTCAAAGAACCTATGCACCACAATGTTCATAGCAGCACAACTTACAATAGCCAAGAGTTGGAAGCAACCTAGGTGCCCGTCAGTAAATGAATGGATAAAAAAATTGTGGTGCATATACACAATGGAATTCTATGCAGCAGAGAGAAAGAAGGAGCTACTACCCTTTGCAACAACATGGATGGAACTGGAAAGCATTATGCTGAGTGAAATATGCCAGGCGGTGAAAGACAAATACCATATGATCTCACCTTTAACAGGAAGCTAAACAACAAAACAAACAAGCAAACAGAATAAAAACAAAGACACTGAAATAGAGAACAAGTGGGCAGTGACCAGAGGGGAGAGGGAAGGGAATTTAAGGGGAAAATGGGGAGGGATTTTGAGGAACAAGTATGAAAGACACAGGGATGAGGACTGGAGGGGGGGGGAATGGGAGGGAGGTGGGGAGACAGGGCGGGGGGGGGGGCTGGGATGGGAGAAATAGACAAAAAACTATACTTGAAAAATAACTAAATAAAATTTTTTAAAAAGATTACGAGGCTATTCAGGGTCCTTTTTGGTTCCATATAAATTTTTGAAATACTTGTTCTAAATCTATGAATTATGACATTGTATTTTAATAGGGATTGCTTTGAATCTATATATTGTTTTGGATAGTATGGACATTTTAATGATGGTAATTATTCTAATTCATGAACACAGTACATGCTTCAATTTATCTGTGTCTTCCTTAATTTATTTCTTCAGTGTTCTGTAGTTTTCTGAGTACAGGTCTCTTACCTCCTTGTCTCTATGGTCAATTCATATTTGAAAAAGGAAGCAATAAAATGGAGTAAAAATAGCTTTTCAATAAATGGTGTTCAGAGAACTGGAATGCTACATGCAAAAAAATAAAACTAGGCCACCAACTTATACCATAGACCAGAATAAACTCAAAATGGATAAAAGATTTAAACATAAGCCTGACACCATAAAAGTCCTAGAGAAGAACATAGGCAGTAAAATTTCAGATATACCACACAGCAATATTTTCTCTGATATATCCTCTAGGGCAGGGAATTAAAGGAAAGAATAAACAAATGGGACTATATTAAATTAAAAAGCTTCTGCATGACTAAATACAACATCATCAAAATGAGAAGGGAACCAACCATATAGAAAAAAATACTTTCCAATGATATCTTAGACAAGAGTTTGATCTTCAAAATATATGAAGTAACATAACTGAACACCAGGAAGACAGACCTGAACAGACACTTCTGTAAGGAGAACATTCATATGTCCATAGGCATATGAAAGGATGCTCAGCATCACTAGCCAACAAAGAGATGCAAATTAAAAGTACAATGAGATACCACCTCATACCAGTCAGGATAGCCATCATCATTAACAGATCAACAAACAAGTACTGGTGAAGATGTGGGGAAAAGGGAACCCTAGTGCACTGTTGGTGAGATTGCGGACCTGTGCAGCTACTGTGGAGAACAGTATGGAATTTCCTCAAAAAACTAAAAATGGACCTGCCTTTTGACCCAATGGTTTCAGTGCTGAAATTATACCCTAACAATCCTGAAACACCAGTTCAAAAGAACATATGTACCCATTTGTTCATAGAAGTGTTATTTATAATAGTCAAGTACTGGAAACAGCCTAAGTGCCCATCAGTAAAAGTGGATAAAAAAACTGTGGTACATTTACACAATGGAATACTCTACAGCAGAAAGATAGTAGTAATTCACCATTTACTATATAGCATATCATTGAATTATAATCATGTAATAATACTAACTACAATAAATATTGATTGATCCAAAATTCTAGATATTATTTTGATGAATTTGGAAGAGGGTATGTGTGTGTGTTTAGAAAGAGAGGTAGTATCATAAGTGAGTCAATCTCAATTTTCCATAGTAAGGTATCAATAAATTTTGTCATGTCTAATGTTGGAAAATCAAAATATAAGTCTAATCACAATAATTAGAATTGAGTAATTAATTACAAAAATATCTACAACCGATGATATTGGTATCACAGTGATTGGAGCTGGGAAGAGGTGGGAGGAGGGAAAGAGAACAAGAAATTAAGTACTACAGAAAAATAAGTCATAAGAAAAGGTCCTAAGGAATACAGAATGTAACAACACATTAAGGCATAAATAAGTTGGAAAGAGTAAAAACTATACAGGAAACATTTTTATAAAGAATAAAATATTTTACTTTCACCACTTGGCTTATTTAACTTAGCATAATGCTCTCCATCCATGCTGTCACAAAGAGTAGGAGCTCCTTCTTTCTTTCTGCTGCATAGTATTCCATTGTGTAAATGTACCATAGATTTTTTATATTTTATTTATTTATTTATAGAGAGAGGGGAAGGGAAGGAGAAAGAGTGGAAGAGAAACATCAATGTGTGGTTGTCTCTCATGTGACCCTTACTGGGGACCTGGCCTGCAACCCAGGCATGTGCCCTGAGAATGGAACCAGTGACCCCTTGCTTCACAGGTCCATGCTCAATCTGCTGAGCTACACCAGCCAGGTCCCACCATAGTGTTTTATCCATTCATTTACTGATAGGCACTTAGGTTGAAAGACAAATACCGTATGATCTCACCTATAAGTGGAGCCTAATCAACAAAACAAATAAGCAAGCAAAATATAACCAGAGACATTGAAATAAAGAACAAAATGACAATAATCAGAGGGGAGGGGGAAAACAGAGGAAAGAAGGGGAAGAGTTGTCAAGGAACATGTATAAAGAACCCATGGACAAAGTCACAGGGGGGTAAGATTGAGGGTGGGAGGTGGGAATAAGTGTCATAGGCAAAAGTGGTGGTGAGGAAACTGAAGACAATTATACTTCAAAAACAATTTATAAAAGAGAAAAAGGATATAATATTTTAAAAAGACCTCTGACTAATCTAACTTTAGCAAGCAAAAGGAATTCCCTTTTTTTTTCTAATTTCTCTTAATGCAAATGAAAGGATCCAAGCACACAGCCTTTCACAATCCTTATAAAAATCTCCTTCCAAAAATATGTGCATAGTCTGGAATGTGAGATCACGATGCTTACAGCTACTACACAGATGGAATACTCAGGGCTATTTATTCCAATGTCCTTGTCTTTGCCTCAGTGTAACTGACATTAAAAGGCTCACAGGGCAGCAGTAGAAAACTAACCTGTTAGTTTTCTACTGCTAATAGCTCTTAGAACTAATAGCTCTTTCTATAGGGTCAAGATTTAGAAATCAGGTAATTGTTTTTTTAAGCCAGCTCCCTCATTTGTGTCACTCAAGCCCCGGTTGTGAATTTCAGGATAGACCGTGATAGAAGCTTCTTGCAGGTGGTTGGCCCACATGCCCACACAATTGCAGCAGACAAAAGAATTGATTAAGATTAGGCAGAAGCAAAACAAAACATGACTTTGAATTCAAAGGTAGTATTTTAGATTAAATGATGATTATAAATACTGTAGTTCAGGAGTGGGAGGAAAAGTTAAAAGGCCATATTTCCCATTGATTAAAAAGGTTATAAATAGACATAAGAAAATATATTTTAGTATTCAAAGGTGAAATCAAGGTTAATAAAAAGGACCTGAGAACCAGATAGCTGCATTGTACTACTATCCAGACTCCGTTGCACTATAGGTACTGTTGTTTCTCACATTCAAGTCCAAGTGAATGGTGCCCTCTGGAGGGATGGAGAGTATAAATTGAATGGACATAACAGGCAGCATTATTTACAAATTTTCACATTTCTTTCATGGAGCCTAACTTTTTCTTCCTTGGAAGAGGAGATGCATTTGTGAACCTGAAAGAACAATTTCTTCTTTGATGTAGTGACTTAGAATCTCTAACTTCTATTTCTCTGGCACAACTGGGACCTTCACAGGCTTAGCGGGTCTTCCTCCATGGATCTGTTAGTATGGCTGCAGTCTGAGACCTCTTGTCTGTTGCTCCATGCAGCTTATTCAAATCTGGAGTTTTTTTCTTCTGTTTTCGCAAGACTTTACCATGTTTCTCTTCATTTAAGGCTTTATGCACAGTTATTTAATAGTTATCTCTATACTTCCCAACACACACACAAAATAGATTTGTGCAATTGACTTTTTAGCTTGAAAATATTTAACATGTCCATATTTTAATTAACCTTAGGATGCTAAATAATAGCTCACACGCAACATTCCCCAACACTGGCTTGTCAATGGATGAGATATACGGATTCTTTATGTTACAAAACATGAGGTAAATAACTATGTAAGCTTATACAACTTTACCACTGTAAGTTGTAGCTTATACAACTCAGAACAACCTCAACTAAACAAAAAATAAGTGAATGTATTGTCTAGTGGAATGTAAAATTACTTGTGTTTGTCTTCCTCAGGGTACTGGTCTGCTTACTCACCCAGCAGGACAGTCCTTTGAAAGAACCTCCCCATTGTATACTCAGACAGTGGGTATCATCGCCTTGAAGAAGAAATCTATAGTAGAGCGACATACAGAATGTCCCTAACTTCATTCTCAGTCAAATGTCCAAAAGTCCCTGTAGTCAGGTTCCATTTAATCTTTCATTTATGATATATTCCATTCTTCAACTGGTGGCCAGGGAAAGCTGGGTATGGTTACTTCAAAGTACTAGAGTGACACATCTCTTTATTCAGCAAATATTTATGAAGTGTATTCTATGTCCCAAGCACTAACCTGTGTGTTTGGGATACACCTCTAAACAAGCAGAAATCCCTCCCAACACAGAGTTTGCATTCTAGTGTGGCTGTTGTAGGGACAATGAGGTGTTATTAAACAACAGAAAAAGAAATAGATATAATAAACAAGTAAATTATATGGTATAGTAGAAAGTAATAACTGTTATGGGGAAAAAATGAACCAGGCAAAGGAGATTAGCGGTGCTGGAGAATGTAGGTTGCAATATCAAATAGGGTGATCAGTATAAGCCTCATTAAGACTTGAAAGAGATAAGGGATTTAACAGACACAAATATCTGTTGGATGTGCATTTGAGGCAGAGGAAACCCAGTGCAAAGACCCTAACATGAGAGAATAGCTGGCATGTTGAGTGAAAGTAGAGAAGATATTTTGCTGGAGACATTTTGCCTTCAAGGGACTTTCTTCCCTAGCCAGAGTGCCCTCACTTAAGTTTCTTTATCTCGCCCACTCTCAGGCTCTCAGACCTCATTTTTCCTCTGATCCTCTCTAAAAATAACCACCATTTTAATGATGATCTGAAGTTTCCCCTATGTTATCTTGTTTCGGTTTTAAATCTCTGAGGGAAGGGACATAAGTTCCTCCACTGCAAAGAAGAATCTGGTATTCAGAGAGCTTAATTCTTTAAGTAGCATGGTGAAAGTCAAACACTTCATTTTTCAATCCAAGCTCAATAGTCTTTCTGTCTCTGACTATGATGTCCTGAATTTTCTGTTACTGAAGAAAATCTAGTCAAGTCTTTACTCTGGGAGGATAAAGAAAAGAACAGGAAAGGATAGACCTCAGAGAAAGATGGGAGATAAGCTGACATTAATAAATAGTTGGAGTGAGAAGCAATGCCCACTGTGCTGCTGTTCAGGTATGTATATTACACCACTGTCCCAAAAAAGAAACCCAACTGCACCAATTTCCTACACACACACACAAACACACGCACACACACACGCTTATAAAACACTCAAATTCTTCTGCATACTTCTCTATTTTGCTCTCTGCCATGGGAGTGGCAAAATGAAGTTACCTAGTCCAATGTGTAAAACAGATATATAGCATCATCCTCACTAAGAGTCTCCATGCATTATCTTGAATGCATATTGTATACAAACTGTTTAATGTTTTTAGGTTGTTCTGAATCTTAACAGTAATAAAGTTTGCATGAACTTACACAGTTGATCTTTCCCTCACATCACGAAAAGGGTTTATACATGTGACCTATTCAACCAGTGTTAGGGGTAAGGTAAGATGCAAATCACAAAAATCACCCTAAGTGAGCATTTCCTAAACTTGTGTGCATATGTGCAGGAGAACAGATATAGTCACATTCCTTCTCTTTGTCCATATAAAAGGCAGTCTTACCTTGTCTCCTCCTGCCTCCATGAACCATGCCCTTTCCTCATGTGTTCAGGTTTTACTCCACACTCGTTTTGGAGTATGACAGTATTGATCTTTTTCCTGCACCCTGACAACATCTTTTTCAGTGGTCTCTTTTTAAAACTTGCCTTGAATTATCCTAATTTGAGTGTGCCATCTGTTTCCTGCTGAAACCGTGACTGATGAAAGTACCATCTTCCATTCTTTTAAGACCATAAAATGATAAAGTAAAAGTTAAGTAAAATATTGGTGTCAAAAGATAAATACTTCTATGATCCCACAATGAAAGAGGGACATAAAGAGTAGTCTGTTCTGAAAAGCAGACCCACAGAACCTCAGGTTTGGAAGCAGGGAGTTCTGTTCCTCCAGGATAATGGAGGTTGAAAGTTCTTCATGCGAGGGAGGTAAAGCAAACTGGACCGAGGCTCCTAACCTGAAATGTGCAGCTTATGGACTCTCTTCTTGATCTGCTGAAGGACACAGAAAACTAACCACTCGACCTAGCCCTGAATTATGGCTGCCCAGATAAAGCTATAAACTGTGGCAGGTAACTACTTGAGGCAATCTAATAATTTTCAATGGCTGTAACTTCCCAAATTATCACCTCATCAAGATCTCTAATCTACCTATGCAAAAACTGGATGTGCATTTGAGACCTCCTAGGAGAACGGATTAGGATTAGGGTTAAAAAGCTGTGTGTGAGAAAAGGTGGAGGAAGGATAAGGAGAGAAAGGAAAAGGTGATTTCCTTCTTGAAAAGCAATTCAAAACACATGACTAAAACTCATAGTAAGTGAAGCAGTCAATGAAATCAACCAGAAGATGGATTCTCTGTAGAAAAAATGAAAATAGCATAATCAAAAATGACTTTAAATGTACATATTAAAGTGTTATACCAATAGTATAAATAAGGTTGTATTAAAAACAGGAAAATTATGCTAAGAGACATAGGTTCATAGGTTCAAAAGTAGTCCAGTAGGGGTTGAAGAAAAAAGAAAATAGAAAAAAATGGAGAGGGAAAAATCTTTAAAAAGATATCAGCTAAGAACCTTCTTGAATTGAAGAGAGACATATATCCTTATAATGAAATTAGATATCAGGTCCTGGGCAGAATGCATGGAGAAGAAGTCCACATTTATTTCTTAAAGATAGAGTTGTGCTAAAGGTATTTGACAATCTGGATGACATAGGCACAAACACATCCGAGGGACATTAGCCCTAGTGCAAAAGCAGGACTCAGAATGCCCCACTAAATTTTCTTGAAACTACAGTTTTTGGTTCATAGGGAAGCTGGAGATTTAATGATATTGACTGAGTATAAGAATCAGGGGCCTTTGCCAGTAGCTATTTACCAAAAGTTATTAAAAAATTGAATATGTTTAAAACCAGTATGGGCCTCCCAATGTACAGCAATTCGATCTCCTGCCTACACTGTTTGTGTAAACATGTAGCCTTCTCTCTGTTCTTAATACAATTGCTGGTTCTCTGCTCCTTGTCAGTACTTGCCTGGGCAATTGAACGTCCTACTAATTGTAATCCAGATCACCAATTCCTTTCTTCACAGCTCTGTTCTACTTAGTGATGATTTGAATCCTGCCTGTTAGTGTTTTCACGTGCTACACCTTTGATAATACTACCATTATTATATAAAAATAGTTACTGCTTGCTTTATTTTCTTCTCCTTTGATACTTTATTGTTTTTATAGGTATTAGATAATGTAGGTCTTTACTATTTCAGGAATTTTTCAAAGAACAAGAAACACTTTTAAATCTTTATTTTGATATAGCAAAGATGTGCTTTGGGGGCTGAGACTGAGGGATAGTATTGAAAGCAGCATTGAAAATAGCAAAAGTTCCTGAACTACCTACATAGCATTAAGAATACACCTTTAAAAAACACATTTTTGTTAGCCTGGTAGTTTGGAGAAGAAAGCAGCACTTGTCTTTCACTGTAAGTAATGAATTTGTGCAATCTAACATATAAGAATATATCTTAATTGACCATTGCACAGAAAGTAGTAAAAGCACATACAATAGTAAAATATGTAAGATAATTCCACTCTGTCATTTTTGTTTATGGCACAGTACATTTGTATACAACATTGGGTAATATTTAGCGTTTTCCATCACTTCTAGGAGGATTTGAACAGTTTCGGGCTCAAACCTAAACTCAAAATGCATGTTATTAAATCAAATAGTAAAAAAAAAAACATGATCTGCTGATACCTACATGTGGGGGGCCTTTTTATATGCTTTCAATGTGCACCTAGTGTAATTTACGGTGGGCAGTTTGTCTGCATGTGGTTGGAGAAATAGTGTTGTATATTTCTTTTTACTTAGCATTTTATTTTCTAGTTCAAGTCTCTTTACAACGATTATGTGGCTTTCTTTAAAAAAATGTATATTTCTACTATTTATCCACTTGATCCTGAAGTATATTCAGCTAATTTTTATTTTTCTTTAATAAATTTTATTTTATAGCAGTTTTATGTTTAGAGAAAAACTACAGAGTATATGAGTCCCCATTTATTCCTTCTGCTGCCCCAACACAGAGTCTCCCATTATTAACTAACTGTCTAATTTTGGTGTTATTGGTTATCATTTATGAGCTAATATTGATATATTACTATTAACTAAAATCCATAGTTTACCTTAACATTTCCTTTTTGTTCACTGGGTTTTAATTTTTTTCAATTATAGTCTACATTCAATATCATTCTGTTTCTATCTTTAGTATATAAGGAAAAAATACAATGAACTGTCAGCATGAACAGGCAACTCACAAAAGAAATTAAACAATTGATAAGCCCTAGCAAGTATTCAATTTTGCTAATAAATAGTTGTTCATAAAATAATATAATTTAGTTTTTCATTATGAAATTGGAATTTTAAAAATGACAATAAACAGCTTATATGTGAGCAAGGACGACTAAATTGGTAACAATTCTAACAAACTAAGAGAAAAACAAACTTCTTTTTGAACATTTAAATAAATACTTACAAAGAAATTGTTCATAACAATCCCTGCCACAGTTATAGTCTCTTAAAAAAGATTCACCATTTAAAAGAATCAGGACAACAGAGGGGAAAATGGCTTATTCCAAATCTTGTCATACCAGAAAACAAATAAGCTTTTCAAAGACTCGGGGGATCACGTCAAAAAAATTTAAGAACTAACAAAGAGTACCACTGGCCAAAATGGGACAATTTTAGCATTTGAAATATCTGACAAAAAATATTAAGTCAGTTTTCACTTATCTACATTACAAGAAATTTTTAAATAACTACTTCTAAAGAGAAAACAGTTATCCTTTGTTGATTTCTATTTCCATTTTGTCTGTTAAATTCTACTATAATAAGTAGTTTTAATGAAAATGTCAGGTTTTTATCCAATTTTGTATGCTTATCTTTTCCCCTTTTTATACACGTTTTATTTAAGACATTTTTACCTTAAATTGCTTGAAGTCATATTAGCAATGTCAATTATTCTTTAAATTGTATACTTTTCCAAATGAAAAATGAACTTTTAAGTAATTAATAGCCTATCACTGGTTTAAGAAAACACCCATTACAATATACCTGGATTAAGACCAGTATCTCTAAAAGCTTTGGTAAAATGATTCTCTCTTCTCTGTCCTCTATACATCCTAATGCCTAATGCCTTTCTGATGGCAGAGGAAGAGGGACTGAAGGAGGCTCACCAAGCTTTGTAATGGAACTATGACGTTCTGAGTGGCCGTATTCGGGTGAACCCACTGGCCAAGAGTTTTTCTTTGTGGTGGGTCTGGGCCTGCTGCTCTTTGTATTCCCCCGCTCTTTCTCCTTTTTGAGTCAGCTATTGATCTCTCCTTTTTATGTGAAATCCACCAGACACCAGAGTTTGAGCAATTTCACTATGAATATTACTATCCTCTCAAGGAGTGGGTGGCTGGCAAAGTAAACCTCGTTCTCTACATGCTGGGTTGCTCATAAAGTACATCTCTCATATGAGTAAGGGCTATATTCAGTACTGGTGATTTGTATTTTTTTTACAATTAAGAGTTTATTGAGACAGTCCTCCATGCTGCAGGGCAGGATGGACAGGGGACCAGCCCCAGAAAAGGGGTGGGCAAAGGCATTTCAAGGACCAGCAGCAGGTGGTGGAGCATGGGGGTGGGTGGTCTGAGAGGATTTACTGTCACTTGGCCTCTGTTCTGGCTCTCGCAAACCGGTCTTTTAGCTTGCTTCTTCCCATACAGCTTCTCTCCCAACTCCATAGATCATTAATCTTAGATGAAGACAGATCACTGGTAACAGATCCTATTTTAAAGCACAGGTGGAATACTAATACCACAGTTTGCCAAAAATGTTAGAGATAAAAAAAGAGGGTGTGGCATCATTTTAGAGAAATTGACATCCAATTGTTCAAGGCTTCCCACCATGTATAATGTTAAATTTGACAGTAATTTATTTATTCCAGGTAATAATATACTCAAACAATCCTACAATTCTACATGAAAATTACTATGTTTTATGTGATCAACTTACTCCCAAAGCAGGTAGCCTAAAGGAGACACTTAGCTTAATCAAAGAGAATAAACAATGAATTTAAATAAAAAAATGCTAAATTAAGTTTGTTCTTTCTCACTTATTTTTTACTTGAATCATTTTAGAGAATGTGGCTGACTCACAAATGTATATTTCTCAGTTCTTTTCAAACTTCTGCATGGATAAGAATCACCAGGGTTGCTTTGTAAAACACAGATTCCCGAGTCCCTCCCATAAAGCTTCCAAGTGTGACTGAGTATACAGGGGAGGGACCCAGAATCTGCATTTCTAACAAGGTCCCAGGTGATGCTGATGACCAACTGGAGCAGCTACAAGTCTGCATTCCCAGTTTTATTTGCCTTGGTCCTTAGATAACTGGGCACTATTCTTTAGCTAATCAGTTTTCTTTCTTCCCATGACTCTCCTTTACTTTTAACAACATCTTTTATTTCAGTTTTAATTTTCAAATGTCCTGGGAGCTACTCTTCATATGATATCCTTTTATCCAGGAGATGACTTTAACAGTTCTGCTTGTCGTTTCCCTGAAGGAAAGACTCTAACATGGAGGCAATTTTAATCGGTCTGTGGGTCTTTGTCATTGCCCCACACAATGCTGCCATTATAAACAACTTTGTTTCAGCATCAGAGGTAAAATGTTTTGCTTTGGGTAATAATGTTTATGGGATACTGTTTAACAATTTTTTCTGGTGTTGCCTTTAAACTTGAAAAGCTTTGTTCCTTTAATAAACTTTTAGAAATAGATGATACAACAATCATCTTCTAATCATCAAACATCCTATGGGATTGTGTTCCACACATTTAAGATTAACAAGTTGCTAAGTTGGTTATCAGTTTATCAGTAAATATCTGTTTTTTTGCAGTATGTTAGCATTGATAAAAGAAAATAGTCAATACCAATATTTTACAAATAATTTCTAGGGTAAACATTTCTAATAACATGAAACCAGTGTTCTCTGAACATCTGGCACCAGAATTTCTTTTAGGAATAAAAACATGTTTTGATAGAAACTAACTTGATAAGTCACTGAAATTTGAAGATGCTGAAAGGAGTCCAAGCAAGAACAAAGGAGTAATTGTTAATAAACATTTTGTTGCTTATTCTCTTTCAAGAATTGTTCTAAGTGCTTATGTATATTAAGTCATTGAATCATCATAACTATTCTTATCAGGCATTAATTCTTTCCTCTCTAATTTTAAAGGTGGTGGAATTGAAGCACAGAGGTTACATGATTTATCTAAGGTCACATCACTGCAAACTGCAGGGCTGGATCTGAACCAAAGAAGAGTCAACCCACAATCCATGCCTCAGTCAGTATACAATGCCAACTTTATCTGACAAAGAAGAATTTTTAGGTGTTTGGTGTTTGTTTCTTTGTTTGTTGTTTGTTCTAGGAAAAAGAAGGAGGGAAATAAAAAAGAAATGAAGAGGGAAGATAAAGGAACCAGACAGATGGCAAAAAGTTGGAGGATACTGAGGCATGGGCCCCGCTTTTGTTGGTGGCATGACTGAAAGGATTAAGAAGAGGAGTGTTTAATGTGAAATATTACGTTTTTTTACGGATCACTGCAGATTGACATCCCTTCTCAAGACCTCCAAATCCATCTAAAATACAAAGTGTTGTAGAAAACACCAGGAGACCAGAGTTTCACATCAGAGTTAATGCAGAGAACAGAGATTTCCCAGGGGGCACAAAGACACCACACACACACACACACACACACACACACACACACACACACACACAAGCAAAAGCCCAGAAATAGAAGTGATTAACAAATTATAACCCCAAGGAGTATCAGAAATCTTGGATCAGGCTTTGTACTTCTAGGCAATGAAATTGTGGTTCAAATAATCTTTTCTAAATCTCAAGAGGAAGAGCGCTTCCAAAGGACATTGGCCTTTTGTTTTTAAGTTAAAATTAATTTGTTCTCTTAACTATAAATTAAGGAAGAGGGGATAATATTATCCAGTTTTAACAATGGAGCATTATGTTCAGCTCAAGAAATACCATAAGACTTATTTTAGTTACAGTAGAAAATTAAAGTTAAGATAAGAGTAATAAACAAGAATTGCTTTTAAACATTTTCCTTTATCTCCAGGAAAGTCAGTTTACTTTGTATCAGCAATTCCTGTTCCAGTTTACTTGAATTATTGTAAAGATATATTTCCATAGGCATAGGTAAATCATTGTTCTTCATACACAAAGTCAAGATTTTTCTCTCTCATAATGTGACATCACAGCCCAAACCAGGACAGGCTGGTTGAACGAGAGCCATCCCCAAGCTGATGACCTGGTTTGCTGTGTACACTGGCTGCTATTGCACATCTGAGGCCACCTGAGTCCCTCAAGGTTCCCAAACAGAGTTTAGCAGGTGGGCTTCCTGGTAAAGTCAATGAGAACACTAATAAGCTTGTCTCAGCTGGATAATACTCTTTGCATATCTTTGCATTTCCTTGTTTTTCCAAGAAACTGCCTTGAGGAGAAAATTCATCCAGCTCACCAATTACAGTGCTCCCCAATTGGTTTGTGGATGTTTCAGCACACTTATTTGTTGGACACAGAACTTTCTTGGTTACTTTCCTTTAGTTCTCACAAATAAAAAAAATAAAGTAAGAAACTCCGATAACTTTACAAAAAAAGACATTTTTTTCTTTCATTCATTAAGGAATTAATACATTTTTTGTTGAGGATTCAATATGATCTTAACCCTATGCTAGGTACTTTGGGGTAAAATAGATAGTAATAATAGAATGTATTGTTTGGTATGGGCCAGCCACGGTGCTAAGGGTTTTAAACCCACCATCATGTCTCACCCTCACCACAGCCATACCAGATATATCCCTGAACTACAAATTGGGAAACTGAGGCTCAGAAAGGTTAAGAATTTTGCTCCGAACAGCTTCTAGGTTACAAAGACTAGGTATCATCACTGGTTTATGTGACTCCAGAATTTATTCTCTTAATACTTCTAGTAATAAATGGTTCTGGCCCTCAAGAAGTTTAAAGTTCAGAGATGTATAGAATTCAATTTAAGAAAAATCAGCATGCACTAAGTACTATATAATTGTTACCAAACAACAAGAGGTCCGAGGGAGGGGCAATACAATATTTGGCCCACCCAGGGATGCCCAAAACTGCTATACAACAGGGGCCCCTCCCAAAAACAAAATACTAAAATCTACTGGGCCCTTCTGTCCGCCGCCAATTGGAAAGACATCTCTTAATGCCAGAGATTTGTGAAAAGGAAACAAAATGTTTATTTAATGCTATTCAGGCCTAATGCCACCACTAAAATATCAAAGTCCTTTAGGGTATACACCTACACCCACACAGCGCTCCCTTCTCCCACTGTCCCAACTCCGGGTACCGTAAATCAGGAAAAGAGCACACGTCTGTGTTGCAGGCCGCTGGCACCGTCAGCTGTGTCACCGTGCAGGCAGGATCTCTCGTTAATCCAAAGTACTGTGGTACCCTCTCACGGTCCACTGGCAAGAGTCCTTTGTACCCAGTTCCAGTCAAAGTCTTTCTTGCTTTTCAGGCTCCGCGGCCAAAAGGGGGCATCCCAAAGCCGCGTGGGCCTCTTCTACCAAAGCTGCAGGAGTCCACACTCCACCAAAAGCATGTGGCTTTCTTCTTCACCTGGCTGCAGGGATCTCCATTCTGTCCCGGAGCCAGTCTTTTCTAAGCTCCCACACACACCGGCCCTTCCACTCAGGGGCGCAGCCCTTAGCTACATCCTGAGTCCCCAAGCCCTTCTCACTCAGGAGTGCAGCCCCTCGTTACATCCTCCTGGGTCCAAGCTCTCCTCACTCTGGAGCGCAGACCCTCGTTGACATTCTGAGTCCAAGCCCTTCTCCCTGGCTCCAAACTTGGCCACAGCTATTTAACATATCTATGAAACCAGTTAAAGGTTATAGATATGTTAAATAACCATTCCAGAGGTTAGCTGCAAAACTGTTGCTATGCAAAACAGTTCTCAATGGCCCTGGCTCCATTCGTTTCTTCCCCCTGGGGGGAGGTGTGAGGACATCTTATATGTCTCTCCAATATTCCTATACACTTTGAATTCTGGACACCATTCCAAATCTTTTTTGGGGCCCCACCTGGCTGCACCCTGTATCATAATGGTATGATCAATGTTCATTAGCAAGACAGATTAAGATAATTTCCACATTTTTCAATCTCCACTGGGGACATTGAAAATTGCTCCAAATCCTTCAGGCAGAGAGGGAACTGTCACCATATTCCAGGTGGAGTGAATGTGAAGTAATAAGCAAAGATTCAGAAGCAACAAAGTGCAAGGGCAGATTTAGGAAGAATATACAGATCGCTATAGGAAAAGCATTACAAGTTGAGTGTGATGCCTGCAAATACAGGTTGAGGCCAAATCAAGAAGAATCTTGGATTCTACAATCATAATCAGAAAATATGTGTGTGTAGCGGTGGTTACTGGACATGAAAACTAAAGGAAACTCAAACTGCAATCCAGTTTCTCACATCAGGGTGTATACTATTACAAAAGAGCACCAGGTTTTGTGAATCTCTTCTACTTTGCATTATCTTTTTTTCTTTGTCCAGTTAACATAGGCTGGATTTCAGTAAATCACACACACAATCCTACATAATTCTAAGTCATGAGGTATATCGAGCTGCAACTATACTTTTGCACTGCCCTCAGGTCCAAAGTCTAGTTTTCCTTACTGGTGGTTGAGATGATGTCCAATTGGCCTTGAGAATTCAACATATGAAAAATAAAAAGGGACAAAAAGGAAGGAAAGCTAAATCAGAAAGTTCTCCAGGACACACACATGTATGTGCATGTGAGAAAGAGACAGGGGCAAGAGAGAAACAGAGAGAGGGACAATCTCAGACAGATGGAGAGAGAGTTCATGGGGGTATAGCTTCCCCTTTCCATTGTCTTATGTAAGATGCTATGTATGTCTGTATTAATAGGGTAACCAAAATTCTCATGTTTTAGTGAAGATTTGAGTTCATTCTTTTGTTAAGGGAAAAAAGTGCATGGTAAGGGAAAGGTAAAAAATTATTAATAGAATTTTAATACTAAACATTTTATTATATGAGTTTTGAAATAACCTATTAAAGTTCCTGAGTGTTTGTTTTTCAAATATGTTTTCTTGTCTGTTTAAGAATGCTATAACTTTGATAGAACTTTGTAATGTATACCTATACTAGACTCTGTTTATAGAATTTCTTAATACACTACTTTAAATATTTCCAATGGAATATGGATTGGAAAGTGGTTTTTACCCTTGCAAATCTATTCATTAGAGAGTTTTAAGATTTTGCTTTCCAAAATCAATGTCTTCCCGCTTTGTTGAGTATTACCAGCTAACACGGAGTGATCTATTTTCTTCAGGTCAAGACAGAGATAAGCAATTGGATTATCCTGTCTGACCCTGTGTATAAAATTGAAGAAGAACAGAATTAAATCTGTAGATCCCCTGTATGACCTATTAACCTTTCTTCGAAGAAAGGCAAAGTTTAAAAGGCATCCATCAAGCAATTTTAAGTTCCATTTTGCCCCATAAAAGTGAAACTAGCTCTAGTGATTGCAGTGCTTTCTTTCTTAAATATTTGTGGACCACGAAATATACAGTAATAGATATTACACTGTTTTTGCTGTGGCAAGAACAATGCATTGCCATCTAAATCCTTGTATATTCATCATATCCAAGGCTTGGTGACAATAGGGCAAATCACATCAGGGTGGAGGATTAAGTTGATGTCAGTTCCCTTGTTTTGTTTTAATGTCCTGCTCAAATATTTCTGAAGTCTCACAAGAGACTTTGCTTTGATGAATATCCTTCAAAGGCATCCTGAGGTGTTTGTGAGATAGCTGCTTACTGAAACAACCTTGATAGCTTATTCTAAGAACTACACTGCATGCCTCATAGATTTCTGGAGACACTCTACAAAAAGCTGCTGCCAGCAACACCCAAACTCATCTCTATTCAAGGTACTAGTCTCATGAGTGATACCTCCTTATAGTGTGCACACATGTGCTTAAGTACAAGCCATCTACGATACTACCATTTCTTATTGTAAATGTTCACCTAATTGTTATGCAGAGTAATGCAGACTTAATTATAGAAAATTTGATAATTCACAAATATGTGGCCAAAATGAAGGTGTAGGTAGAAACACTTTGCCTCCTTGAGCAACCAAAAGGACAATAACAAACTGAAAACCAAAAAGTAACCAGAACTGCCAGAAATTGAACTGTATGGAAGTCCGACACCAAGGAGTAAAAGAAACATTCATTCAGACTGGTAGGAGGGGCAGAGATGGGCAGCTGGGCAGAGGGGACTCACCGCAAGGACTCATGGCTGGCAGACCAGGTGAGACAGAGGCTGATGGTGCGGACAGTCCCACATTTATGTTCAGATAAACCAGGAGGAACAACTAGGGAGCAAGACAGACCGCAAAAACCAGGGTTTTAGCTCAGGAAAATAAAGCCTCAAAACCTCTGACTGAAAAAACCTATGAGGGTTGAAGCAGCAGGAGAAACTCCAAGACTCACAGAAGAGCTCATTGAAGAGACCCACAGGGTCCTAGAATGTACACAAACCCACCCACCTGAGAATCAGCTCCAGAAGGACTCAATATGCTTGTGGGTAGCAGAGGAAGTGACTGAAAGCCAGCAGAGAGCCAAGTAAGCAGCACTGTTCCCTGTCTCACCCCTCCCCAACATACAGTGCTACAATGCAGGAATATCAGTTGCCTCACTGTGGCAAATGCCTAAGGCTCCTCCCCTTACAACTTACCAGCACATACCAAGGCACATTATAATTACATTAGCCAAGATTAAAGATAAGGAATCTTAAAAACAGGAGAAAAGGAGACAGTTACTTACATAGGAGTTCCCAGAAGACTATAAGCTGATTTCTCCAAAGAAACCTTGCAGGCAAGAAGGGGCTGGAAAGTATTCCAAGTCAAGAAAGGCAAGGACCTACATCCAAGATTACTCTATCCAGTAAAACTATCATTTAGAATGGAAGGGATGATAAAGTGCTCCCCAGATAGGGTCAAGTTCAAGGAATTCATCACCAAGCCCTTATTATATGACATGTTAAAGGAACTTATCTAAGAAAAAGAAGATGATGAAAACTATGAATAGTAAAATGATAATCAACTCACAACTATCAACAACTGAACCTAAAGAAAAACAAAAACTAAGCAAACAACTAAAACAAGAATAGAATCATGACTGCGGAGATCACATGGAGGGTTATCAGTGAGGAGGGGTAGGCAGAAAAATAGGGGGAATGGTAGAGGGAATAAGAAGCATAATTGGTAGGTACAAAATAGATGTGGGGAGGTTAAGAATAGCATAGGAAATGGAGAAGCCAAACAACTTACATATGACCCACAGGCATAAACTAAAGGGAGAAATGCTGGTGGGTAGTGGGGAGCAGGCCAGAGGGGAATAAAAGGGAGAAAAATATGGGACAACTGTAATGGCATAGCCAATAAAATATATTTAGAAAAAGAAAATACACAATACAAGAGAAAAAACACCCTTTCTGAGATCACAAATGAAACAAGAATATTTCTTCCTAGTAATCTGTAATATAAACAGATTTTGTGTATTGTTAAAATTTTTAATAAATGCATAAAGATTAGCCCTGGCTGGTGTGGCTCAGTGGATTGAGCTCCAGCCTGCAAACCAAAGGGTTGCTGGTTCGATTCCCAGTCAGAGTGGCTGCCTGGGTTGCATGCGGACCAGGGCCCCAGTAGGGAGTGTGGAAGAGGCAACCACACACTGATGTTTTTCTCCTTCTCTTTATCCATCCCTTCTCCTCTGTCTAAAACTAAATAAATAAATTTTTTAAAAAATATATACAAATTAGAATGCACTGGTTTATTTTTCTGTAATTGCAAAAATCATGCTTTTTAATCGTAAAAAAGTCTGGTGTCCAGACTTTCTATTAAGGCTCCATTATTCCATTAGCATTCTTATATTTTCCTGTTTCAGTACCCCAAGTATTACCAATTCTCTCTGTTGCGGAAAAATAAGACAGCCGTATTAAATAGATAGGCACTTGAAAAAATTGTTGGTTTGGAATGCATAAAAATCAACTTCTGAATTATAATTTTGGTTTTTTACTATTGGAGAGAAACATACTGGTTTATAAAGTCTTACAATTCACCGGACTATGTATAAAGAAAGTGAATCACTATTGAACTACTCAATAAGAAGAGATAGTCTGACCTGACTGGTGTGGCTCAGTGGACTGAGTATCAGCCTGCAAACCAAAGGGTCACCAGTTCAGTTCCCAGTCAGGGTACATGCCTGGGTTGCATGCAGATTTTCAAAGCAAACCAAGTCAGAAAATATTTTTTATAGATTTTTACAGAACACACAGAATTGCCAATAGCTAAGATTTTATAATAATTGCTTGAATTTCTTCAAACATTTGAAGCAAAATATGATCATCAAGACCTCCCCTCACCCTCAGCCACTTTCCTATCTCCTTGCTCACAGAAGCTACTACTATAATGAATATGGCCTATCTTTCCATTTTGGCTTTTAAATCTATTACAGAATTTTAAAGTTTTCTTCTTAGTCATATAGTTTTGTACTGAAAATGGATAACCATTTTAAAGATGGTAGCATGAGGAATTCTGATATTGAAAAGCAACCAGTTAGAGGAAAACGTGGGAGAAAGATTCTGCTGGAAATTCATGCCAAGGCAATCTCTACCAGATCCTTAAATTGAATTCATCTTAGTAAATTTCTATGTTTAAAAAAGTACACAGCAACATTTCTATTATAGTGGGGTTTATGTTTAAAAGAAATATATACATTAAAAATAAAATAAAATAAATAGGTTTTAAAATGCTTCAGATTGGCAATATGTTGTTATTAGAAGGGAAATGCTTGCAAAAGAAACTAGCATGATCTCTATTATGTTATGTTCTAAGATAACATATGGATGTTATATTTTTAATTGTTAAAGAATTCCAAACATGAAGACAAGAAAGCAGTTTTTGCCTATCTTGATAAAAACTAGTTTAGTCCAGGCACACAAAATATAAAATACAGCCTTTTACATGTCTTTGCCAACAAAATTCTTTTTCTTGAATACTTGTTTAATGTAAATTAAAAAATGAAAGAGGTAATGTAATTATGTTTTGAATATGTTGGACATTGTATTAAATTAACTTTATACAATAGAATTAAATACTATCCTGATTTGATATAAAAGATTTGCTTGTAAGCTATATAACCCATATCAAAAGTTTAAATTAATAAGAAATTTCTGCAATTGTTTGCTAGATTTTATGTTATGATAAAAGAGTTGAGCAAGTTAAAATACAAAACACAGTGAAAAACCCATAAAAAATATGGAATGGAGGCTCTCCAAGGCCTTTCTATTCTGAAACACCATGACTAGAATATTCTCATCTCTCCTCCACCCAACTAATGGAAGGCCTTGGTGGAAAGAAATGGAAGAGGAAGATATATAATAGCTCTGGTGGATCGATTCACTCATGAGGTATAAATCAAAGGAAAAAGTCTGCATTGTTTTTAAGAAAATGTACGTTCCCCCAACCCCAGATGAACTTTCTTGGACAAAATACAATAATATAACAAAACACTAAACTCTGTAGTTAATTAGTTCTCAAAACTATTTTCACTAGCAAAACTTTTAAATTTCCAGATAGAAACATTTCTAATATCATAATTTATCTTTATTTGTATTTTTTCAGTGTTGGTTAGTTAGCAAAATTAAAATGTTTTGCATTTGTTAAACCTGAAATGGCATAAAATGACTGATGAATGAATCGAATACGCCTTTTAGCCTTCCTCTGGACTGAACTTTCTGTTGTATTTTGGGAAAGGTAGTGAATGCACTAGGTAAGTAATTAGTGCATTTTGGTGTGAGAATTATGAGAATCATGCAGAAATATATTAAAGGATTGAATTCAGCATTACCACAAATTAGCTAATCTAGTTTTCTGGCACAAAATAAGTAGCCTGCTTTGTACACATTTGGAAGGTTTTGAAAACAAATCAATGTAGCTGTACACTCAGGACTATGCTAAATAGAGCCACTGATAGGCTCACCGCTCACGCTGCTCCTCCACAGTGGGGCCATTGTGAAGAGCTGCCACATCCAAACACCTTCCAGCTGTTGGAGCGACCCACTAGAGGGGCGCATGCAGACACAGACACCCAGGGTCAGCTAATTACCTTGATTAAGATTCTCAGAATTAAATGGAGTTTAATCAAGGGCCCTGTGAAATTGTGAAGGTGCCAGTTTTCTGGGCTTGCCCTCCTTTTCTGCAGATGGTGAATGGCCAAACGAAGTCAGAGGAGTCTTACTCACAAGGATGAGAGTCAAAGTCAAAAGGGAATGAGAATCTGTGCTTCGTGATGAAGATGGACCAGAGCCAAACAGCAGCAAACTCAGCTATCCTCTGTGTGGAAAGAGCCACATACATCAAAGCTGAACACGCTATCAACAGTCCTGACAATCTGAAGGACTGAATTAATAGCTATGCCAATATATCTGAGGTAGTCGCTAATACTAAATCTTCTTATGATTTATGAAGAACTTTTGAGATGTGAACTTTTTAGGCAAAATTTGGATCTATATTAGAAAAAAACATTCATTCTACTCCAGCTGTTACTAAGAAACCATGACCCAACTGGAATCTAAACTAAACCATTATTCAAAATAAATTCCCATATAAATGGAAAGCCTAAATATCAGTGCTATAGGAAAGTCAATATAATTTTAATTTTCCTATTTTCTTTCATTTGAATTTGTGCCACAAAAAGTGATAATGAAAATGATCCATTCTATGATATGTCAGTATCCCTTAAAATCTACCCTTTTCACGAAGGCTACTACTAAGCCTTTTTCTCTTGTTCTGTGCATCTATATTTGGTCTTCTGATGAGCAAGACCTTGTATTTATTTCTGTTAGCTTGTTTTGTTTTCATAAGCCAGGCTTATTATTATAAATAATATCAATGAATTATTATTTATTTGTGCTGGTTAATTTGCTACAACCATTCTGGATATAGAATATTATAAAAACCATGTACTCCCTCCCAAAATCAATACTTGTGATAATATATCTCCTCACATAAATGTCATATATTCTATAATATTTTGTAAATTAAGCAAGTCCTCCATATTTTGTATTACCTTCATTACTATAAGCCACAAATGCAAACAGCTCATGGAAGATCAATTTCCCTACAGACTTCCTCATATACTCTACAATTCTATTTCTAGGACTTTAGATTTGTTATTATTTTGTTTAGTCTTTCCTTTGAACTACTTTTCATAGACCCATTATTATTTGGCATCTAAAGTTTTACATTCTTCTCTTTTACCATGTTCCATATCACTGCCCTTTGATATTTCAACATCTAGTGAATAATAGATTCTTGTATTTTGGGTTTCTTATTCTTATGGTTTATTTTTACATTTTGTTCCATTCGTGCATCTGGAATCATCTCTGTGGCTCTCATTTCTTTACCTTTGTGGACTTAAAGCTAATTCTCTGTCCATATGGCTATTAATTGCTTTCCCCCTGCAAGCTCCATCTGTACACTGCATTTTTGCAACTCTAGTTCATCTTACTTTGCTTTCCTTCTCCTCTTCTTCCTATAAAGTTTGCTATCTTATTTCCACAATTTCACCTAAAGTGTCCTCTTGCAACCTTTCTTTGTCTAACAGAGAACAAGACTTTACTCCAATTGTACAAATCCAGGTTACAAGTCCACCTAAATGATTTTGATGGAGGACCGAAGAGTTGGAAAATTTTAGTTTAGATAGTAGCTAATAAGCTTAGTAATCAATGCCTGTAAAAAGCTGTTGTTCCAGGAATTGAAGGTATGACCCACCCTGACTTCAGGACACCATAAATAGTTCCAATTTTGTGCCACAGGAGGACTATAAGCATCAGGATGGTATCTGAGACATTGTAGTCCAGGGTGAGAATTGTACTCCAGGGTGAGACTTCCACCACCCAGGACACAGATGAAAGAATGCTGAAGCTTTTATCCAATTAACTTTTTTCCCTGAGTTCCAAACCCCTTACCAACAGTTTTCTTCTCCTTGTAAAAAGGGTTGCTTTAAAATGGAATTCAAGACATTCTGTTAGGGTACATAACCCGCTGTCTTCTCAGATCGCCAGCCATCTGAATAATGAGCCCATAAAGATTCAATCCCTGTCTCTGCTTATCGGTTTTGGTAGTGACAAGCAGCCCAAATGCCGGCTTTTCCTGTTTCAATTTGTCCTCTCAGCTGCCTGTTGTGTAGATATGCATAAGCACTTTTTTTACCCTTTAAATAGCAGGAAAATGTATTTTCACTATACACTCAGAATTCTCTATCTGCATATTAAAACCAAAACAGTTTATACATCAATATCCAGTATATGAGCAGTAGTATGATACTAATTTAGAAGTTAAGAAACTTGAATTTTAGTATTACATCAGTCATTAATTTTTTGCAAGACTTTGGATGATTTGATGCCACTATGGACAGGTTTTGGTTTGGTTTGGTTTGGTGTTCATTAGAAACTACAGTCAAGTAAACTGGTTAATTTGCTATAACACTTGGATTCTAAGTGAATAGTCATCTATAGAAACCTTTAAAAAAACTACAATTGGACAACAATTTTGAAAAATTAAAAAACACTACTTTAAAAAAAAATAAGCACTGCAACTCCTCCCCTAAAACTGACTTTAAAGAAAAACAAAATATTTTTAAATGTGTAAATATTTCACATGTGTTTTCTGTAAGTTTGCTTTCTGTTTAATTTTTTATATCTTGTGTTCTATGGAAATTTATTAGCTATTTGAAAGAATAGCTGTATTTTATTTAACTTCAAATTAGACATGAAAAAATAAGAAGTTGCCACTACACACAAGGCTAAAATTAAAAAGACTGACCATATCAATACAACCATGTCTCATCTTCACAGTGAGGTTGTGGAGGAATTGGAACCCATACTCACTGTTGGTAAGGATGTAAAATGGTGCGACCAGTTTGAGAATAGCTTGGCAGACTTAAAAAATTAAACATTCATCTGCCGTATAATCCAGCCATTTCACTCCTAAATATTAACATAAGACAAATAAAAGTATATAGCCACACAAAGACTTCTCATTAATGTTCATTGCAGTGTAATTTGTAATCACCAAAAAACTGGTAACAATCCAAATGACCATCAAGAGGTGAATAGATAACAGATGAATGGATAAACGTACTGGGGTAGGTACTACAAACCTGGCCAGGACCAGGGCCCTCAATGCAGTGACAATGGAATACACATCTATACAGTGAGAACCAGGGCATCAAAGGAGGGATACCTCTTTGTGACCAAGGGACCATTGATTGTTGTGCCTGGGCAAGAGCCTGTGGGCGTCAGTTGCAAGGCCCAGCAGAGGAAGCTTGGAGGTTATATCAATGATGGCATGGAGAACAGGAGACTGCTTTTTTTCATTGTCCCAGGCACCTGATTGAATTGCCCTGGCTGCTCTGGCCTGAGCCAACGCACATTAGTAATTGTTCATTCTTTCCTGAACCCAAGCAATTATTCTGAACTCTACATAGACTATTCTAGTTTGTCATTCTAACACATGCTCCAGGAATCCTGAGTATCTAGTTTAAAATTAGAATTACTTTTTATTGAGAATATATAGTAAGTTCTGGATTTATATTGCAATGTTTTACTAGCATCAGACACAAGCTGATATTTTCCAAGTTATATTTATTGATGTATTAAGTTCATCATAGCAAAAAATGATTCTATAATTTCACTAGCTTCTTGATATTTAAAAATAACGTACATAGACATAATTAGATATGATAAATTCTGAGAGTAGTACATGTTGAGAAGTTAAAGCTTTCCACAGCCACACATTTCCAAGTCCCTCTTCTAAAAGGGGTCCACTATTAAGTCTATAAACTGAGAAACAACAGTTTCCATTTGTATAAATATACATACACATATGTATATATATGTATGTATACCTATACATGTATAGATATAGCTACATATATGTGTATAGATATACCTACCTATATATACCTACATATACCTATATATGTATAGATATACCTACATATATATAGTTATATATATATTTTAAGACATGAAATGTAATGATATTATACTCACACACACATATATGTGTATATATATGTTAAGACCTTAAAAGTGATGATACTATACTCACTTTGCTATACCATACTTTTCATTTAATAATTTATCTTTTTAAAAAATATATTTTATTGATTATGCTAATACAATTGTCCCAATTTTTTCTCCTTTGCTCCCCTCCTCCAGGTACCACCATTGCCTCCAACAATCTCCCCCTTAGTTTATGTCCATAGGTCATTAATATAAGTTCTTTGGCTACTCCATTTCTTATATTGTTCTTAAATTCTTCATTTCTATTTTGTACCTAGCAATTTGTAATTCTTAATCCCTGTACATTTTTCCCTGTTCCCCCTCTTCTGCCTCCCAACTGATAAACCTCCATATGATCTCCATGTCTATGACTCCATTTCTGTTCTCTTGTTTGCTTAGTTTGTTTTTTAGATATAGTTGTTGATAGTTGTGAATTTATTGCTATTTAATGTTCATAGTTTTGATCTTCTTTTTCTAACATTTCATATAATAATGGCTTGGTGGTTATGAACTCCTTTAGTTTTACCTTGTCTGAAAAGTGCTTTATCTGCCTTTCTGTTCTAAGTGATAGCTTTGCTGGGTAGAGTGATCTAGGTTGTAAGTCCTTGATTTTTATTACTTTGAACACCTCTTGCTATTCTCTTCTTGACTATGAACTTTCTTTTGAGAAATCAGCTGACAGTCTTATGAGAACTCCTGTGTAGGTAACTCTGCTTTTCTCTTGCTGCTTTTAAGATACTCTATTTATCTTTAACCTTGGACATTTTAATTGTGATGTGTCTTGGTGTGGTCTTTTTAGGTTCATCTTCTCTGGGACTCTCTGTGCTTCTTGGTCTTGTATGTCTATTTCCTTCATCAAATTTAAGAATTTTCTTTCATTATGTTTTCAGATAAGTTTTTAATTTCTTGCCCTTCCTCTTCTCCTTCTGGCATCTCTATGATTTGGATGGTGTTACATTTGAAGATGTCCCAGAGCCTCCTTAGCCTATCCTTAATTTTGTTTAATTCTTTATTCTTCTTGCTGTTATGAGTGAATTTTTTTTTCTGCTTTGTTTCCCAAATCATTGATTTGAATCACAACTTCCTCCCCACCACTATTAGTTCCCTACAGATTTTTCTTTATTTCACTTAATGTAAACTTTATTTCTGCCTGGGTCTTTTTAATGCCATTGAAGTACCTAGAGAGTTTCTTGAGCATCCTAATAACCAGTATTTAAAATTCTGTATCTGATTGGTTGCTTGTCTCCATTTTGTTTAGTTCTTTTTCTTGAGTTTTTTTCTATTCTTTGATTTGGGCCATATTTTTTGTTTTCTCATTTTTATAGCTTTGCCGTATTTGTTTCTTTATGTTAGGTAGAGCTTCTTTGATTCCCTGCCTTGGTAGTGGAGTCTTGTAGAAAAGCATACCCATCTGGCCGAATGTGGCTTTTTGTTGTTGCTTATCAAACTTCCATACATTTCAATTTTCTGATGTTTCTGTGTGGTATTTGTTTTGTAGTACAGTTGTAATTCTTGCCATAGTTGTTCAATGAGCTGAGTTGTGTTTACCTGCACCTCCAAACTCACTGGAAGTCTAATTCCTCATCCAGCAGCACCATTTTTCTTAATAATGTATTTTGAAGTTTTTTAGTCAAATCAACATATATAAGTTCTGCCCACAAAGTATCCAGCCATGTAATATGAAAAATAAAGACATTTTGGGGGGTGGGTGGGATGGGAGAAAGAGGTGATAGGGAAAATGGGGACAACTGTATTCAAACAACAATAAAAATGACAAAAATGGAGAGATTTATTAAATAAGATACAAGAAACATTATACATAGGACAATGACACCTCTGTCCCTTTTGAAGTAGGTACCTTGGGACCTTAAACAGTTTCCCTAGTCACTATCAGCTGCCCCATTATATTTTCCTGAATCTCTCTAATGGTCTGAAATCTCTTCCCTTTCAAAGGTGATTTTAGTTTTTGGAAAAGCCTGAAGTCACAGGGCACCAAACCTGGGATATAGGGGGACTGAGTCACCTGGGTGATTTGATGTTTTACAAAAAAACTCTGCACAAGACATGATGCATGAATGAGCACATTGCCATGATAAAGCTGCCAATCACTGTTGCCCATAGCTGCAGCCTTATGAATTATCTAAATAGTTTCTGTGGCGGAATATTCAAGCTTAATGCAAAATTTGATACAGATTCATTGCTCTATTGGCTTGGTAATTGTGAATGCAACAGTCACACAGCACATATGCTCACTCAAAGGGCACATACCATCTTCTCTGATAAGTACAGTGAAGTCATTATTGTTCATGCATGCGCATTTCAGTCCACTCACCTTGGCTGTCAGGCACATCAATATTGTGTTAGCAATGCAAACAGTTCACATTATATTAACAATGGTTGGGCTTTTCTGGACAGGCCTCATACATATCTACATCATTTCAGCAGTATCTATACCATGTGGACATACTGTAATGCATTTAACAACTGCCTTCTTTAGAATCATTTACTTTGATTATGTTTTTTTTACTAAGAGAGCTATAATCACATTAGTGTACTTATGTATTAGTGTATTTTGTTGTATCTATGTTAAATATGGTGAACATTGCCAGATTTTATTTGAGAATAGGTTTTGTCAGGTTCGATTGTCACCAACAGTGCATGATAGGCCAATAGGCCTTCTTTCCTCTCCAGAGCTGATATCATTAACCTTTAAAACTCTAACTTATTAAGACATTATTATGTGATAATAAATAATATTGGTACTAAATGACAGAAATTTGAGGCTTTGAACATAATTAAAATAATATGTAGTAGCCAATTAGTGTACCAGGTTTATTAATTTTAAATAATTGTTCTATGTTCCAAAGAGTAATTGTGGGGAGAGGATTTCCCAGTATAATATTGGGGAATTTGAAAAATGACAGAAAAATAACTACTTGATATTCTCTTGAAATTAAATAAAAGAAGATAAACTTTTCTCCTGCATGATTGTGTATTTTATATATCTTCCTCCACAAATCAGCTTGGAATTATATTATGCCCCCAAATTTTGAATTTTTGGAAAATTGAATATTTGTCTTGGAAAGGAAAAATGACATAGTCTCTAAGGATAGTAAAATGGATTTACAAATAAAAATACATGCTATCATACTAAAGGGTATATTTCAATGACATGAGCTTTAATAAAAGCTCATGTTGATTTTAGGAAGTAAATTTTTAATATACATTGTACTTTTTTTGGATGGTACTTTAGTGAATGGTACATTCACTAAAGAATGAAGAGTGAAGAAGAAGGGTAATGAGAGGAAGAGGGAGAGGGAGAGATGTCAGTAGAGTGAGAAAAAGGGAGAGAAAGAAAAATACACTGGTGCAAAATTTTTATTTCATTGTGGGATGCCCTTTACTTACCAAAAGATGTTTCTTTCTGACATAGAAGATTCACGTGAAATAGTCCTAGCAAATAACAGTTTCATCTGAATTTTGGGTTGATTTTGATGAAGCTAAACCCTGAGTAGCTGAGCAAACTGGGTTCACATTTGGGGACCATGAGGTAGGAACTAGTAGAAAACATAGTGCTAAGATGAGAATGAATGATAACAGAACACGCATCAAAAGTTCAGCTTCAAAAAAATTCTTATCTAAAGGGATCACATATATGACATTGACAAAGATCTACCCACCATTAGTTTTGTTTCAAATGGTACAGGATATTCTGATTTTGTGCAAAGAGAACACAGATACTTATGCTACTTGCTATAAACATTAAATAATGTTTATAGTGTAAAACTTTATAAATAGAAAAATAACAAATCACACTTGATCCCCCAGTCCCTCACTATGGCACAGAGACATGTGCTAAGATGAGCACAGCTGGGCTGCATGCTTTCCCATTGAGGGAGGCCCTGCCCTTTGAAAACTTCACACATTTATAGGAACCTGGGTGGGGCAGGAAGAATCTAAGCAACTTGCAATAGTAGAAGCCCCCTAGTCTAGAACAGAAGTGGTGCAGGGTGCTATGGAAGACCTCCATAGCTAAATCTCATTCTATTAAACTATCCAAAATTATCTAGGACAGGTCTTTACTAAGCTACCATAAGCAAGCAGAGGATGAGCCTCAAGAATCATCAGATTTTTCTTATCTCTGCTAGTCTACATTTTCTTACAGTGAATGAAGGTCCTAGGGCTACAAATTACACCATTTCAGAGTATGACCTTTTGTGCTAGATTTGATGTAGTATAGGATAAGCATGACCCAACATTTTTGTTTATCTATTAATTTCACTAAGCATTCATTCAGTATTTTAGAATTCTAACTCTGCTACCAATTTTTTACCTTGAACAAGTTATGAATTTCACTAAGCCTCAGCTTCCTCATTTGTAAACTGAGGATAATATTTTCTATTTCATAGTATTGTTTAATGAAGAAAGAAAATGTCATGTAAAGGGTTGATTGAAGGACCCAGAGAGAACAAAACTTTTCTAAGTCAGTTATCTAAGACGGGGAAGAACACTTAATGCTAAAATCCTCACTTAATAAAATTCTTACCTGCACAGGACATGTTAAACCAACATCTCTCAAAAGTTATCGCTTCCTAGTTTTTCTTTCTCCATGCACAACATCTATTTGAAAAAAATAAGGAGTCTTTAAAATTTATAAATCTTATAGTAGGAAAATATTTCTGAATTGTTGTCCCATCTCTGAGACAACAGGTCTCAGCATTTACAAATGCTGTAAATAAAGCGCACTTCCCAAACAAATTTGAATACCTATCCAAGCCAAACACAGAACAATACATTCTTGTTAAAGGTAACAGACTGAGGTTATACAGAGAAGGCTGCATTTATTGCAGATACTTAACTACTAAGTGGCAGAAAGGCCATGAGTCTCATCTCTAAAGCCTATAATGTTCAGACTGAATTGTTTAATTATTTTAACATGAAAAACAAGGTAATAAACATTATTCTTCAAAGAACTATTTTAAATTCATAAAACTAAATGAAACTGTCACTCTGATCACCTGAGAGATTTTAATTCCTTTGCCTGAGAGTTTTTAATTCCTTTAAGAATTAATAATTCTTAAAATAATATGGTTAATGTCCAAGCTCAGAGCTGGTTTCAGCCCATTTCAACTCATGAACACATATTCTAAGCAGAATATAATGTCTCCTTGGTATTAGTTTCAGGGAAACATGACATCAATTTCTTCTTTGGATATTCTACAAAGAGCTTTTATTTTAGAGATAGTGTTTCAAGAATTTGTTTGACCTGAGGCATATCTAAAAGGAAATAATGGAGACATATGTCAAAATAGGCTATTCTGTTACCTAAAACATTTCCCCAAATCTCCCACTGGTAAAATAATAATATTTTGGTCCTGAAAAGTAGGTCCACTCTGGTGGGAAAAGGCAGAGTCATAAAATCCTTGCTTCTGTATTTCTTAACATCTTAAAATAACAGAAAAAAATGCTGCATTTTTCCTATTTGAGAACTCAAGTTAAAATGTCTTCAAAAATAGAAAATAAATGAAAACTTCATTGGTTTATAATTTAAGTAAGCTCTTAAAGAGTTTATTGTGTTTTAGATTTGTAGCAAGCACAAAAACAGTTAAATTGCTTTATGATGCTTATCTCTATAGGACAAAATTATATTGTAGTTATAATGTGGTTTACCTTATGCGGATGATAAGCATGATGGGAACCTCTGAATTTTAGATCTGCACTTAGACCACTTGTCACTGTTGGGGAAGCTAATAAGTCTCAATGCCTCCAACTTTACTTCACAGATTTAAAATGAGGATGAAAATGTGATTATAAATAGTCTGGTAATTATGTAGAAGAACCTCAACAAATACAAATACCCTTTGCCTTTGTGAGAAAATTTCAAGGACCTCATCAAAGAGAAGATTTAAAAAAATAGCAAATTACTATGATTCTAAGCCTTGGTTACAAAACAGTAGTTGCCTAAAATGCATTGCAAGATGTAGTAAGTTAAAACAGTGGATTCATCTATTCAAACAGCTGGCAATTGGCCTCTCTCCTCCTTAGCAGGCCTGAGGAAACACTGTACAGTATTAAGAGATTATCTTTTAAAGTTCACCAGTCATGAGTTTAAATCATGACTCCATCATTTACCTGCTGAATCATTTACAAGTTACATATACTTTCTGAGGCCTCATTTTCTCAGCTACAAGATGAGTTAAGTGCTGAAAATGTTTTGTATTGCATATTGTAGGAACTCAATAAATGTTATGTTTTTTTCCAATATTTCTTTTTTCAAAAAAAAAGTATCTGCTAATGGGTAGATTTTCAAATACATGGTAATCAAAAAGTAAAAATAAAAAAGAACATTAACTGCAAGACATTGTTCAGAAGAGTAAATAAAGGTATAATTAAGTAGACATAAATTAATATATGGTAAAGAACCCCAAAGTCAGCTGCTTCAAAAAAAATACATATTTTCCTCAACTATCACTGCTATTACAACAAAATGCTATGCTGTCCATATGACACCTCAAAATTTCAAAGTAGGCCACTTTATTTGCCACAAGTTTCTTGAGTTTGATTTCTAGCTGTCAATCAAAATGCTACCTTTACTGTTAATAGTTTTGGTCACTGAATTTTTATGTGAACTCCAATAAATTTTCTCAAAAAGCAATCTTCATAACATAGTTTCCAATCAAAGCTAATGAATAATGTTTTGGTTTTTAATTATTTTTTATTTTAATTTTTCTAAATTATTGTTCAAGTATAGTTTTCTGTCTTTTACTCCCATCCCAGGCGACCCTCCAGTGCTCCCCACCTCCCTCCCATTTCCATCCCCCTTGTTTTTGTCCATGTGTCCTTTATACTTGTTCCTGTGAATCCTTCCCCTTTTCCCCTGAAATTCCCTCCTCTCCCCCCTCTAGTCCCTGTCAGCCTATTCTCTATTTAAGTGTCTTTGGTATATGTTTTATATTAATTCATAAAATTTATAAATAATGATACATGAACTTCAATCAATTCATTTTAGATATAAACATTTACCTTTAAGGATGATGTGATTGTACTTTTTGTTAAAAGATCTGCAATTTAGAGACTTCTGGCCAAATGGAGGTATAGGTAGATATACTGTGCCTCCTCACACAACCAAAAGAAGGACAAAAACAAATTTAAAAACAAAAAACAACCATAACTGACATAAAATTGAACTGAATGGAAGTCTGACAACCAAGAAGTTGAAGAAGGAACATTCATCCAGAGGCAGAGGCAGGCAGCCAAATGGAGAGGTCTAGCATCAAGGAGGCAGATGGAAGGCCTGGGCAGGTGAGGCAGTATCTTTCGGACTGGGCAGTCCCACATTTGCATGCAGATAAACTGGAAGGAACAACTGGGAAGCGAGAAAGACCTTGCAACCCAGAGTTCCAGTGTGGGGAAATAAAGCCTCAAACCTCTGACTGAAAACACATGGGGGTCCCAGCTGGTATAGCTCAGTGGATTGAGTGCTGGCCTTGGGAACCAAAGGTTTGAGGTTTGATTCTCAGTTGGGGCACATGCCTGGGTTGCAGGCCAGTTCCCAGCAGGGGATGCACAAGAGGCAACCATACACTGATATTTCTCTCCCTCTCTCCTTCCCTTCCCCTCTAAAGATAAATAAATTAAAAATCTAAAAAAAACCCACTTGTGGGGGCAACTTGTCGGGGCTGTCAACAGGAGAAACTCCTAGTCTCACAGGAGAGTTCATTGGGGAGGCCAATAGGGTACTAGAATGTACAGAAGCCCACCCACCTGGAAATCAGCACCAGAAGGGCCCACTTTGATTGTGGGTATTGGGGGAAGTGACTGAAAAAAAAACTGGCAGAGAGAAGAACAAGCAGCATTGTTCCAACATAGTGAAGTGGGTTACCCCACCCTGGTGAACATCTAAGGCTCAACTCCTTATTACATAACAGGTGTGCTGGGACCAAAAAAAAATGGCCCAAATAAAAGATCAGATCAAAGCTCTAGGAAAAAATACAACTAAGTGATGAAGAGATAGCCAACCTATCAGATGCACAGTTCAAAACACTGATAATCAGGATGCTCATAGAATTGGTTGAATATGGTTGCAAATATGGTAAAAAAAAAATGAAGGCTATGCTAAGTGAAATAAAAGAAAATGTACAGGAAACCAACAGAGAGGGGAAGGAAACTGGGACTCAAATCAATAGTATGGACCAAAAGGAACAAATAAATATAAAACCAGAAAAGAATGAAGAAACAAGAATTCAAAAAAATGAAGAGAGGCTTAAGAACCTCCAGGACATCTTTAAACATTCCAACATCTAAATCATGGGGGTACCAGAAAAAGAGGAAGAGCAAAAAATTAAAAACTTATTTGAACAAATAATGAAGAACTTCCCCAATCTGGCAAAGGAAATAGACTTTCAGGAAGCCCAGGAATTTCAGAGTCCCAAAGAATTTGTTCCCAGGAAGGAACACACCAAGGCACATTATAATTACATTAGCCAAGATTAAAATGAAGGAGAGAATCCTAGAAGCAGCAAGAGAAAAAGAAAGAGTTACCTACAGAGGAGTTCCAATGGACTGTCAGCTGATTTCTCAAAAGAGACCTTACAGGCAAGAAGGGTCTAGAAAGAAGTATTCAAAATCATAAAAGGCAAGGACCTACATCTAAAATTGCTCTATCCAGCAAAGCTTTCATTTAGAATGGAAGGGCAGATAAAGTGCTGTTCAGATAAGATCAAGTTGAAGGAGTTCATCATCACCAAGCCCTTATTTTATGAAATGTTAAAGGGACTTACCTAAGAAAAAGAAGATAAAAAACATGTACAGAAAAATGACAGCAAACTCACAGTTATTAACAACCACGCTGAAAACAAAAACAAACTAAGCAAACAACTAGAACAGCAACAGAACCACAGAAAGGGAGATCACATGGAGGGTAAGCAACAGAGGAGTGGGAGGAGGAGAGATGGAAAAGGTACAGAGAATAAATAGCATAGATGGTAGGTAGAAAATAGACAGGGGGAGGGTAAGAATAATATGGGGAATGTAGAATCTAAAGAACTTATAAGTATGACACATGGACGTAAACTAAAGGGGGGAATGTGGGTGGGAGAGGCTGCGCAGGCTGGGGGGGGAGTGAAGGGGGAAAATGGGACAACTGTAATGGCATAATCAATAAACTATATTAAGAAATAAAAAATAAATAAAATCTTTAAAAAAACCTTGGATAATTCAGTTAGTCTACTGATTTTTAAAAGTGTCAGAAGTTCTGAAAACTAAAAGATTGTCCACGTAACTGCCATTAGTTTTATGTGAAAATGGTGGGTTCTGTTTTCATTCTACAGACTTAGTAAGGTTACAATATTTATGGGAAAAGCCCAGGAATACTTAAAATGACAACTTTGTTGTAGAAATGGCTTATTGTTTTTATTTATAAAATTGCAATATTTGGTTTGAGGAATCTCTGAGTTTCCTTCCAGCTTTAAAATATTTGATTCTGGTGTAAAGTGATATCTCATTGTGGTTTTAATTTGCATCTCTCTGATAGCTATCGATATTGAGCATCTCCTCATGTGTCTTTGGACATTCTGTATGTCCTCTTTGGAGAAGTGTCTGTTCAAGTCCTTTTCCCATTTTTTAATTGCGTTAGATGTCTTCCTAGAGTGGAGTCATGTAAGTTCTTTGTATATTTTGGAGATTAAACCTTTGTCTGAGGTATCATTGGCAAATATGTTTTCCATACAGTTGGTTGTCTTTTTAATTTAATATTGTTTTCTTTAGCCATGCAGAAGCGTTTTATTTTGATGAGAACCCATTTGTTTATTCTCTCCTTTATATTCCTTGCTCTAGGGGACATATCAGTAAAAATGTTGCTGCGTGGAATATCTGAGATTTTCTTGCCAACATTCTCCTCTAGGACTTTAATGGTGTCACGGCTTATATTTAAGTCTTTTATCCACCTTGAATTTATTTTGGTGTATGGTGTAAGTTGGTGCTCAAGTTTAATGAGATATCACTTTATACCAGTCAGGATGGCTATCACAAACAAAGCAACAAACAACAAATGTTGGGGAGGGTGTGGGGAAAAGGGGTCCTTAGTTCACTATTGGTGGGATTGCAGGCTGGTACAACCGTTGTGGAAAACAGTATGGAATTTTCTCAGAAAAATAAAAATCAACCTGCCTTTTGAACCAGCAATTCCACTGCTAGGATTATATCCCAAGAATCCTAAAACATCAATTTCAAAGAACCTATGCACCACAATGTTCATAGCAGCACAATTTACAATAGCCAAGAGTTGGAAGCAACCTAGGTGCCCATCAGTAAATGAATGGATCCAAAAATTGTGGTACATATACACAATGGAATTCTATGCAGCAGAGAGAAAGAAGGAGCTATTACCCTTTGCAACAACATGAATGGAACTGGAAAGCATTATGCTGAGTGAAATAGGCCAGGCGGTGAAAGACAAATACCATATGATCTCACCTTTAACAGGAAGCTAAACAACAAAACAAACAAGCAAACAGAATAAAAACAAAGACACTGAAATAGAGAACAAGTGGGCAGCGACCAGAGGGGAGAGGGAAGGGAGTTTAAGGGGAAAAATGGGGAGGGATTTTGAGGAACAAGTATGAAAGACACAGGGATGAGGATGGCGGGGAGTAGGAGGGAGGTGGGGAGTCAGGGCAGGGGGGGCTGGGATGGGAGAAATAGACAAAAAAACTATACTTGAAAAATAACTAAATAAAATTTAAAAAATAAAATATTTGACTCTATGACTGCATATACAGGTATTCTTCTTTTTTGGAGGTTCACATTCATCAGCAAGGGAACCACCTTGCTTTGGAGAAAGACCTACACTTGCACTGGTTTTCTCGCTAACCAAAAGAAACCCAAAGAAGATCCTTGCTTTTACAACAGAAGGAGAAGAATGGAGGAGCCTTCAGCATTTATTATGCAGCAGCCATTCAGAGGCAGCACACGCCCCATGCAGTAAGAGAGAAGCTGCTTTGACTATATGTGTTATTTTAGGTCTTATATATGTTAATTGTTATAATTGGGTAGGTTATTTGGGGGGGTCTTGGAAGGCTCAAACTTGCATATATCAATAAATGATATCTTAGCTTTAGGTCAGTTCATCTTACAAAAGTTTTCATAGGAATGTTCTACTTTTCAATAGTGGAGAAAACCAATGTTACTACAAACCTTACGATCAATGACCAAGGTATTTTACAGAATCTATGCCAGATAGAAACCCACCAATGACTTTGAAAATTCACATAACAACAATCTGTTCTCGTTTCCACTCTTATCCTGTTGTGTGGGTACTTCCAGAAATAACTGGGAAAAAATTTAATGTAGATATTCCTCTAAATGCGGTATCTCTTCCTCTTCCCCATAATACCTCTACACTATTCACCTTTCCACAGCCTCCTACCTCCAATCCAGAACTCGATGATGAATTTATCAAAGAGCAGAAATCTCTTCTCTGCATGGATTATTTATAGATCACTTGTTAATTGAGCAATGAAATAGATATTTACATACTGCTATTCCACTTATTGGTATAAAATGACAATATAAAAAGAAAGCTTTCAAAACATGCATAGCATTTGATTTAGCAATTCCACTTATTCAAATGTACTATTTTACATAATTTTGAGATACTTTCAGAGTTATAGAGGAGCTGCATAAACAGTTGAAAGAATTCCTGTGTATACTTCAGCAAAGTTATCCAGATGTTAACATTTGACCACATTGTCATTCTCTCTGACTGTGTGTCTCCATAGATATTAGAGGTTATTTATTAGGGCAAAATTTATAATAGAGAAAGCTGGAAAAAATCTAAATGATATGTATCAGGAAAATAATTCCTTAATACAATACATCCACTGTATAGAATATCAAATAGGAATTAAAACATTTAAAGCAATTATTATAAAGTTTAGACTTATTAGATAATGCTGAGTAAAAAAGTTATTAAACTTTTAAATGATTATAACAATTACAATGTTTATTAAACATTGTCAAGTAAAAATTCAGGATACTGATGTGACAATATGAAAATAGATTAATATTTTAAAAAACAAAGGAACATTTTTTTTAATATTAAAACAAGGGAAAAAATAAATGTAGTTATATAAATTTGTTGATTATCATTATGAATGAAATTTCTCTATTTTCTAAACACCATAACTCTTGATAGGCTGATCTTTAAGATTTTATGGATGGCTTCTTGAAAATAAAGAGGAACAAATACTGAATTTGGAAAATTTATCATAGGCTTATAGAGTAGAAGTTGTAAATTGAACCACATACCATTAAACTTTTATGCTTCATAGAAGAAAGAAGAAAAGTGGTAATTTTTCCCAAGTAGAGAATAAATAGAATTTAAAACAGAGAGCAGATCACTTGGATTGAGATTTCATAAAAAATAAGCTCACACAAGTTTGTAGTAAGTATTTAAGAGGCAGAATGCTAAATTCTGCTACACATCAGTTTAATTTTTTACTGTATTATATGATGAAATTGAGTTGTTTTGAACCTGATATTTCACTGAGACATTTTATTCTCTGGGCATTACTAGCAGGTATGTGCAATCTCATCTCCAGACTGAGCATAGTCCTTTAAACCAATGAAACATCGTTTTAAGCAATTAGAATTTATAATAACTAACATCAAAAACAGATGAGACTCCCTTAGCAAAGAATATTCCATGTATATAAATTTTAAAAGTTAAACTGCCTATTCAACACAAAGGGAAACGTGTTTGAAAATCAAATATTAAAGAGACACTGAATTCAGCTGCTGATATAATTCATGGTATAAAGAAATATGTGTTGGAGATTTCAAGTATAGGATGTTTATTAGACATGAAAGAACAAATAATTAAATATCAAGTGGACAGTTTTAGCAATAATAGAAGGTGAATTTCTGAAAAGAATCATCTTTTTTTCATCAGAACAACTAGTCTATATAAGGTAGAGGTAATCAGACACTTAATAAGACAATGTAGGTGTTGTAGACCACTCTGCCTGATTTTAGGAATTGTATCTGTACCCCTTGTGGCTATGGGCAAGAGACGACCTTTGGAATGCCAGCCACGGGAGACAAAACCTGTCTCTGGTAGCAAACGCTGCCTCAGTTCCTCTCCCTGCCCCCAAAGCTTGGTAGAAAGTCAGTAACGGGTAAGACCCCTCACAGTGGGGGGGCAACCTAAGCCAGACTCCATCACTTGGGAGGCCTTCATGGAAGGACTTGAGGAGGGGAAGGCTGCAACATAGAAGGAGCAATGGACTCTCACCCACCCCCCCTCTTTGACAAAGCCCGAGTCCCCATGTTCTCTGGGAGAAACGCTTCCTGGCTCTAATCCCCGTAAGCCTGAATACTTGTTGGAGAGAGGTGCAGCTCCTTGCCTTGCTAGAGCATGTCCTGGGGGAAAATCTGGCATCACAAAGACTTCCTGATAAACCTGTGAAATCTGCTCTGCTAAGAGTGCTTTCATTCATATGATACATTCAGAGAGGAAATGGGTATGTCTCCCAAAGTTTCTGCAATTCTTCCTTACAGACAATGACTCAGACTCTGAAGCCCTCAGGTATCTTTGAAATGTTATCTACTGTTTGATCCTTGCCGCCCTGTATTCCTGTGTATTACAACCCAATAAAAGGCTATGGATAAAGGCGCTCGGGGCCTTTTTCTCCCCAGAGAAACTGGCTGCTGCTGGCCTTTGTCTCCCCTGAGAAATTGGCCACAGCCCACTCCTCCATCCCCAAGCAGATCTCAGAATGTCTCGGCCATATTTATTCATGCACGTGTGTCCTTGGCACTGGGGGGACTTGTGAAGAAGTCACCCCCACATGTAGGGACAAGCCAACTGAACTCTTCCCAGCACAAGACAGTCTAAGGCTTAATACTTTAGACACTGTACTTGAACCCCAGACTGCATTACAGATAATATCTTTTTGGTAGCTAAGATAGACTTTATGGTGCATTAAAACTTTGCACAAAGAACATAGAAAATCTGAAACCAATCATAGTTCTAGAGGAAAACTGGCTTTTTTTTTAAGGAAAGGATGCTTTTATTCTGCTCACAGCTGAGTTTGTCATCTATTGTTACTTCACAGATGACATAATTCACAAGTTATTAAAGGTTTCACTGCAGCCTGAACTTTTCATTCCTACACGTTCCAAAACACTTTCAATTTTCTCTAACTACTCTCTAAAGTAATTTCAGTCCCAAAGAATAGAGGAGGGGAAATATACTTTGAATATATAAAACAGAGGCAGAGCACTGATCTATTATGACATTTATCTTTATGAAAGAAAAGATGGGACGACTTGCTCATAGCTGTATTTTGTATAAGCTATTTCTTCTCACTCACCTCATAAAGACACTTGCTATAAGAGATGTTAGGGATTCTTTACATTTTATACCAGCTATTTCTCTTCAGTCTTCACAGTTTTCAGAGTTGTCAAGTTTCAAATACTGTAGGACAACTTATCTTTTTCACAGTTATCATAGTGCCCTTCAACATATCTGCTACTCTTTTGGACTTCTTCCTGAATAAAAGCATGACAATAGTTTAATATTTAGTATACACAATACATATAAATAAAATTAATGTATATGAAATTAAAAAGGCATCAAGGTCTCATGATAATAATATATATAAAAGGAACCTTCAATCTCTCCAATGTGATATTTATTATTTTTTAAAATTATATTTTACTAAAGTTTCAGTTTTATAAGATGAACAAGTTTCAGAGCCAGTAGTTACCACAACTGTATCATCCACTTCAAAATGTTTTGAAGGGTAGATCTCATGTTAAATGTTTATAATAAATAAATAAACAAACAAATAAATAATTCTGTGTTCATCAAGATACATATACATATGTGATAATATAAAATAACATGTATTTGTATGTGTCTAGAAGAATATTATATAATCTAAATCTGTAAATGCAACATACATGTTAAGTAGTTAACCGTTGTCTTTGTGGAATAGCAAAAAGAGCAATTATTAGTTTTATTATGCATTTCTATATTGTCTGCTTTTCACAACAACCACAAGTTGTTTTGAAAACAAGAATAAAAATGAGTTATAAAAAAAGGAGAAGTAATCTGTGGAATAAAATAAATAACTATATAATAATATAATTAGTGAATATTAGAGTAAATTCACATTGTGAATCTGATTCAGAAGCTTAATGCAATGTCAAAAATAATTATGAAATAGAAAACACATTAAATTAAAACAAAAATTAAATATATTCAGTATAATCAAGCTTCTATAAAATGGAGCAATAGATAAGCCAAAGGGATCATTCTCAAATTCTTTTATTTAATTTAGAAAATATAAAAGTCTATACTGTATAGAAGGATCCATTAAAAAAAAGTTCTTGCTTTCAAAGTTAATTAATAACAAATATCACATCATGTACTCCAACAGCCTAACTGAATTACAAAGAATTTAATGCTAGACTTAACTACATTATGATTTTGAGGATACTGTAGTATAACAATATTAAAAGAAAGACATCCTTTTACCAAATCAGGCTTTCAGTTTTCCTTAAAAAATATGTTACCTTGTCTCTTAAGAAATTAAAATGCTTAGCATAATGCTCTCCAATCCCATCCATGCTGTCATGAAGGGCAGGGGCTCCTTCTTTCTTTCTGGTGCAGAGTATTCCATTGTGTAAAAGTACCAAAGTTTTTTGATCCATTCATTTACTGATGGGCACTTGGGCTGCTTTCTGCACTTGGCTGGAATTGTAAATTGTGCTGCTATGAACATTGAGGTGCAAAGTATTTGGAATTGCTGTTTCAGGATTCTTATGGTAAGAGAAATAAACCAGGCAGTGAAAGACAAATACCATGTGATCTCACCTGTAAGTACAACCTAATCAATGAAACAATAAGCAAGCAAATTATAACCAGAGACATTGAAATAAATAACAAACTGATAGTAACCAGAAGGGTCGGGGGAAGAGGTATAACAAGGGAAAGAAAGGGAAATGTTTTCAAGGAACATGTATAATGGACCCTTGCCCAAACACAAAAGTCAGAAGGATTGAGGGTGCAAGGTGGGAGTGAGTGGGGTGGGGAAAAGTGGTGGTGGGAAAATAGGGACAACTATACTTGGACAATAATAAAAAAATATTAGTTTATTAGTAGTAAATAATTTTAAAATGTATTAGTAGTTAGTTCCTAAATCTGCTTCTTTTTTAAAGATTTTATTTATTTAGTTTTAGAGAGGGGAAGAGAAGGAGAAAGAGAGGGAGAGAAACATCACTGTGTGGTTGCCTCTCGCATGCCCCCTACTGGGGACCTGGCCCACAACCCAGGCATGTGCCCTCGACTGAGAATTGAACTGTCACCCTTTGGTTTGCAGGCTGGCACTCAATCCACTGAGCCACACCAGCCAGGGCTAAAACTACTTATTTTAATCACTCTGCAAATACTTACTGAGTAGCTTTCATGAACCAGAAATGACAGAAGCAAACAAAACAAACAAGTCACTGTCTTGGTTAACCTTACATTCTAGTAGGAGGACAGAAAATAAATTAAATCAATAAGAAAATATACATAATGTTAGCATGTAATAAAGATGAAGAATAAAAATCAATTGGAGGAAAAATAAAAATTGAGGGGGTCAATCTTTGAGTTTAAAGGAACCACTGTGGGGATGCTGGAGTCAAGTTCAGAGAGAGGTGAAGAAGGAGGCATGTGGAGGAAAGTTTTCCCAGGCAGAAGGGGTAATAATTGCAAAAGCCTAAGGCACCTAAAGAGAGACCAGTTTTTTGGATCAAAATAGAGAGGGGAGGAATTGCTACAAGAGGAAGTCGGAGAGCTTGGACAAACTTTGTGAGACCTCCAACCTCATAACAAGGACTTGGTTTTTACCTCATGTCAGATGGGAAGCCAGCAGAGGACTCTGAGCAGGAGAAAGACACATCCGACTTCAGTGTTATCACCAACCCTCTCATTGTTGTACTCAGAATATTTTGAAGAGAGAGAGACATGGAAGCTGAAACATCACATAGGAAGCAATTGCAAGAATGTAGTAATAGATGATATCTTAGTGAGCCATGCTAACATTAGAGGTTATAGAAAATAACTCCAATATCATGCTTATATTCCTTGGATTTTATATTTTACTTTCTGCCATTTAATTTGTAACTGCCACCATCTACATCCCTTTGCTTGGAGCTGTCTGCAGTTTGAAGTCGTGAGAGCATTGTTTGATACATGAGTCCTGTCCAGAAAAAGTCCAGCAATTGTTACTACAACAAGAACAGTTTCTGCAACATCGGTGTAACCTTGCAGCCAAGGAGAGTGGACTTTCGGAATGTGCATGCATGAACAATGATGACTTCACTGTAATAGTCAGTGCAGGGAGTACTCGCTCATTGAGTGAGCATGTGTACTGAGTGGCCACCACATTCAAAATGACTGAGCCAGTAGAGCAATGAATCTGCATCAAATTTTGTGTTAAGCTTGAACATTCCTTTGCAGAAACTATTCGGGTGATTCACAAGGCCGCAGCTATAGGCAACTGATGGTTGGCAGCTTCATCATGACAATGCACCCACTCATGCATCACATCTTGTACAGAGTTATTTTTTGGCAAAACACAAAATCACCCAGATGACTCATCCCCACTACATCCTAGATTTGGAGCCCTGTGACTTTTATCTTTTCCAAAAACTAAAATCACCTTTGAAAGGGAAGAGATTTCAAACCATCAGTGAGACTCAGAAAAATATGATGGGTGCTTGGTTTGGCAGCACATATACTAGAATGATACAGAGAAAATTAGCGTGGCCCTGCGCAAGGATGACACGCAAATTCATGAAGCATTCCATATTTTTTATCCTAAGTACTCTGAAACACCAATCCAAAAGAACCTATGTACCCAATGTTCATAGCAGCACAATTTATAACAGCCAAGTGCTGGAAGCAACCTAGGTGCCCATCAGTAAATGAGTGGATCCAAAAACTATGGTACATTTACACAGTAGAATTCTATGCAGCAGAAAGAAAGAAGGAGCTCCTACCCTTTGCAACAGCATGGATGGAACTGAAAAGCATTATGCTGAGTGAAATAAGCCAGGCGGTGAAAGACAAATACCATATGATCTCACCTTTAACAGGAACCTAAACAACAAAACAAACAAGCAAGCAAAATATAACTAAAGACCCTGAAATACAGAACAGGCTGACAGGGACCAGAGGGGAGAGGGGAGAGAATTTCAGGGGAAAAGAAGGACTCACAGGAACAAGTATAAAGGACACATGGACAAAAACTAAGGGGGGGTGGAAATTGGAGGGAGGTGGGGAGCACTGGGGGGGGAATAGAAGTAAAAGACAGAAAATTGAACTTGAACAATATTAAATTAAAAAATTGCCCTGGCTGGTATAGCTCAGTGGATTGAGCATGGGCTGTGAACCAAAGGGTCATCAGTTCAATTCCCAGTCAGGGCACATACCTGGGTTGCGGGCCAGGTTCCCAGTGGGGGCCACGTGAGAGGCAACCAAACATTGATGTTTCTTTCTCTCTTTCTCCCTCCCTTCCCCTCTGTCTAAAAATAAATAAATAAATAATCTAAATATATAAATAAAAATAAAACAGAAAAAAAGAAAAATATGATGGGGCAGCTCATGGTGATTGGGAGAACTGTGTAAAGTCCCAAGGTGCCTACTTCAAAGGGGACTGAGGTATCATTGTCCTATGTACAGTATTTTTTATGTCTTGTATCTTCCTCATTAAATGTCTCCATTTTTCATTCTACATGGTTGGATACTTTCTCAACATACCTTTTTTGTGTGAGTGTGTGTGTATTAGATAAAGATCAAAAGAGGCTGAGCAAAAAGCAGATGTCAGTCTAGCAGCAGATAATCATGATCCTTACTGAATTTTCAGTCTTGATCCTTTTCTCAGACTCAGAGTCAGTCAACTGAAAGAGAGGGTGAGATGAGTTGAGAAAAGATTTTGCAATGCCACTGTGAGCAGACAATAATGATTACCCATGTTTTTTTCAAAAGACTATGGCCATACACTGTGGAGAAAAAATATCCAAATAATTCGGGTAACCATTTGTAATGTAGTGTATGAGTTAACACCAATACCAAAAAAACTCCAATCACCTACCCGTGTTAGAATAGTTGTGTGGAGAGGCCAAGTGGAAATGGAGCTCTGATCCAGACCTGTCTCCCAGTGGGACCAATGGCTCCCTGAACCCGCTTGTTGTTCTTTACCTACTCCATGAGTAGAGTACACGGTCAAGATGAACATACTTGGAACCTAACGGAACACTCATATTTTACAGTAGATTATTGTTAAAAATACTCACCAATTCCCTTCTCTGCTTCCACAACAAAGTATATCTGCCTTTGCCATGAGATTTGCTTTAGTCAGTGGGATACTAACCAACACAATACAGCAGAGACTTGAAATGTTATTATGCAATGGGACTTGTTTTTTGTACTTCTGCTGTCACCTTAAGCAAAAAAAATGAACACACATGGAAGGGACCCAAACCCAACTAGTACTGTGAAATCAAGCCCAGCCAGACATTAAGAATCAGAGCTTAAAGCAGAGCTGCCCAACTCAGCCCAGCTGAAACCAGCTGACCCTCAGCCAACTCACAGACAAATGAGCAAAATAAATAAATGCTATTTTAAGCTACTATCTGTGGTTTTTTGTTGGATAGCAATAGATAACAAATTCCTGCAACATGTGATATTATTTTATAATATGAAATTGGGCAGTAAATAAACTGTTATAGAAGGCTGGAAATAATAGTGATGAAACTGTCATTTGAGGCTAGGAAAATGGGAGCCCATAATATGTACCAACAACATTTGGTAAAATTGTTGCCTAAAAAATATGTGCATTAATGAATTGGTAGAATCAGAAAGAGAAATAAGTGGAAATTTTTTAAAGAATGAGGTGGTTGCCACTAGCACATGTGATAAAGCACTATAAAAATGAGACTTAAAAAAGAATTGGCTACATTGCAAGCCCATTTTGGGGAGGGGATTGAAATTTCTAAACTGCAATTTTGAAAAATTTAACTATTTTCAACCAAATCAATGTTATAGCCTTTATAACATGATCTCACCAAATCCAGCAGTTTTCAGATAGATATACCTTTAAAGTAGGAGCTTCTGTTAAGACTTTTGACAGAGTTAGATTGAAGTCTTGTTGATTCTCTCAGCTGACAAAAGAATTCCTAGAATGATTTAGGGCATGGTCTCACAGAATTCTGGTATGTCTAATATAAACATAACTGAGTCTAGAAGGAGACTTATATCCCTAAATAGAATTATGTGAGTCAATGTAGCTCTAATACACACACAAAAAAACTATAAAATTCTTAAAATGCATATTTATAAAAACACTGTGAACATGGACTAAATATGATTGAGACTGAAATATGCAAAGATCAGAGATCAGATGAAGGTCTTGACAAGTTTTGCTCAGAGAGGTGTCAGAAATGCTGTGAACTATTTTGTCTCCCTATTTTTCCCTTTTAAAGTGGGGGTGTTTCTTGGGTCTCTCCCGCCTTTGTTTCACCACTGTCTATTGGCTATGAGTGGGCAGGTAAATTGTTTACTTTAGTTCATGGTTCTCCAGATCAAGAGGAGCCACTCTTGATAACTCTGATACCATGATTACCCAAGAGTTTAGGAGATCTTGAATGGGGTAACTGTATTTAGCATTTTGGAGGAGTACCAGTGTACATGAACAAAAGAACAGACTGCGGTACATTCAATTATTCTAAATAATTCACTATTTTGCTTGTTAGTTTGGTTTGTTCATTAGTTCCACATATGAGTGAAACTATATGGTATTTGTCTTTCTCTGACAGGCTTATTTCACTTAACATAATAGTTGGAGAGCAGGATGGCAGCTAAAGGGGTGGAGTGAAGGGACTAAGCAAAAAAGGAAAAAGGACTCCTGGACATGGATAACAGTGTGCTTGATTGTGGGGGATATAAAGGAACTAAATGATCATGGAAAAACTACAATAAAAAATTAAAAATAAAATGAAAATAAAACCCTCCATTAGTTGGTAAGAAAAAATTATTTCCTTGCTCTCCTACCACACCCTTACTCCTTAACTTGTGGCACAGCTGTGTGACAGTTTGGCTAATGAGATGTTATCTAGCATGACACAGAAATGAAAGTGTGCTTGCACAGTTGATCTTTCTTTCTTGCATTTCTGCCATCACCATGAGAGGAGGCTTTTGTAGAGAAGCTGCTGTCACTTTCTGCCTGGACTTTATGTTAAAAAGACAAATGTTATTGGACCTCACCTCAACCATCAGTGTGGGCCTAGCATTCTATTCAAGAGGTCACAGAATATCTGCTTTATTTTCATTAGATGCCTCACAAAATTGTCACTAGTGAACCACTCACTTTTTGGCAAAGGAAGTTCAACAATAGAGACATGAATACTGAATCCACTGGTTCTTCCACACAGGGATGATTAAGGGATTAAACTGGGCAAAGCAATTTGTAAGGTTCCAACCCTATCCTTCAAGATGCATTATATGCTTTGAAATAAAAGTCATGTATTGCTTGCTACATCTCTGAAAATTAAGACTCAGTGGGTGGACACAGTATTCTTCTCAAAATCATTCTCAGAGACCCATTAAAAGAAATATGATTCTGAGCCTGTGAATTTAGTCTCTCTCACACCATAACTTCTTGTTGCCAGTAAGAGATGTGAAGGAACAGAATAAGGATTCAAATGGTCATTTGGTAACCACGTCCACCCCTCACCACGCCAGCAGAACAGAAATTAAAAACAGAAATTACTATTGGATAAGTAAATTAACCCTGGTTTTCATTAGGAGGTAGGGTTGCTATTAAATAATGAGGTGGAAGGAGTATGTCTCCAACTCAGGAAACTTACCATGGTGACTCAAGGTACTTCTAGGCCTGGGTATAACTTTAGATAGGCATTTTCAAAAAACAGTGGCCACAAATAACACAATAGCTAAGGTATTTCTCTCTTGGATGAAGGTCTGCAGCATCCTATTAGGCAAACAACTATACTGACTGAGAGTGAGAATGTGGAATAATTAAGACAGGGGGGATAGCTCATATAAGTTTAAGTATTTTGTTCTGTTTGATGTTATTATATGTGAAATTATTTTTATTTACCTTTCAAATAATTAGTTGTTAGTGTATAGAAACACAACTGACTTTTGTACATTGATTTTGTATCCTGCAAGTTTGCTCAATTTGTTTACTAGTTCTAACATTTTTTCATGAAACTTTTAGAGTTTTATGTATATAAGGTTATATACTTTGATATATATATATATGGGCAGCCAATTTTCATTCTTCATTTTCTATTTAGATGTCTTTTATTTCTTTTAATTTCCTGATCATTCTGGGTAGAACTTTCAGTATTATGTGGATTAGGAGCAGCAAGAATGGATGATATCTTGACTGTCAGTATAATGAGAACTTGTTAATTTTAATTTGTGGAATCACCTGTTCCTAGTCTTACTCAAATGTGTTTATGATTGGATCAAAACCAATCTTAGTCACAGGGGAAAGGAGAGAATTACAGTGTGTTACAGGGTTAGGCTTGGGCTCAAGATGCTTAAAGTTGCCATCAACAACCTTGATACCATAATCTGGTGATGAGGTTTAGAGAAGGTGATCAGAAATACATAGTGAAATTCATCAGGGATGAGCATGAGAACAGAACAATACACTTGGGGCAGTAAAAACAATTGGAAATTAGTGTAAGGTATATTTCTATCAGAAATGATTTGACATAATCTTACCAGAAGGCAGGAACTCCATGAATCTGTTCCTGTTCTTGATGCTAAGTTCTAAAAGGAATAGAAACTTTGAAACAAATTTGCTCTATGACTTAAAAGATTATACATTGAGAATGATATAAAATTTTGCCAAACAGTTTCAAGTGAACAACTGTTTAAAAATACAGTGTTAATAGGAGCTGTGAATATCCAAATACTCAAATCCCTGAAAATTCATTTTGTAATACGATCTTGCATGTAGGTTAACAATTTCTAAGGAATACATGGAAACTTTTTTAAGGTGAAGTATATGTTTACTACAATACTTTCACTGTGGTGTTAAAAAACAAAATTTAACCTGGTGACTTTGGAGATCTAATTGGTTTTTATTAAGGATTCATGAGTCCAGCAAGTAGAGGAGCACTCTGGGGGGATATAGAAAATGGAAGATTTTTATAGGAAGAAAGGTGGAGCAAGGGAACTATTTTAGCAAAAGAAAATAGGATTATTTTTAGACCAGGACATGTTTTGGGGGGAAGGTAACAACAAGAGTTTTTATCACAAAGGTTGTCTTTTCTTTCTATGATGTCAGTGAATGAAGAGAGCCCATGTGACAGATTACCTTACTGATGTGTGACCTGAAAATTCTAGTGAAACAGCAGTTAGATCAGGTATTAAATCTAGGTTTGGTTTAGACCCCTTTGGACCTGTGGCTTTCTCTATAGTTTGTTATTTTCTCTTGTTTAACAGTGGTGATGGGCATATACGTATGTGCCCATCACAGAAAATCATACACATCAAATGTGTACAGCTTTTTCCATATCAATCATACCTCAATAATTCTGTTAAAAATCTCCAATGGAGCACACAAACTACTTGTTCATAAAATATTCCTCTCTTCTTAACACATGAAGAGAGGAATATTTTATGAACAAGTAGTTTATGTGCACCATTAGAGAGCACAAATATTTAATATTCATAAAATATTCCTCTCTTCTTAACACATGTCCTTCTACTTCTTCCTCTCTGATGTCAAAAACTTAACAGAAATTACAGAAGTGAGAAAACCATGGCCTGCCAAAAGCGATCAGTGTTCAATGGTCTTTTCAAATCTTTGGATGTGTTTTTCAATCCAGAAACAGGAACACTTCTCTTGTTCAGTTTATTTCATACCAGGAGGGCGGTGATCCAAGTTCATTCAGTCCCACAGGAGGGTTTTGAGCTCTTTCTCCCTGGTGATGATCACAAGAATTAGCAGTTTCCTGTGCTCAGGAAGCTTCATGTTTGGGATAATGTTATTTTTAAACAAATATTTCTTCTTTATTTGATGCCACATCAGTTATATCGAATCAATCAATGATAGAATACAAACAAAAAAGAGAAATTTAATGTCACATTTAAAACTTCCCAGAGAAACCACCCAGAGAAATTACCATGATCAGTTTGATATACGTCTTTCTCGTTTTTCTATGTATATTTAGATATATTTTTACAAAAAAATAATTTTGTACACACCATTTAGTGACCTTCCTGTGTCATTAATATTTTATAAGTATCTTTTCATGTCAATAAATATAACTATCATACTGATTTTAGTTGTTGCATGGTATTTTATGCCGCATATTATGAATGAGCCTTAATTTATTGAACTTTCTGCATTTTTTTGAAATCAAGCTATGCTCAATATTTCACTATCATAAACAAGCATTCTTCATTAGTTCCATTTTTTAATAAAAGTGAAATCCTAATTCTGTTTTTTTTATGTATCACATTTCTAAGGCTTTTACTATATTTTCCCAAACAGCAACTACTTTAGTAACATTTATAGAATCATTCGATCCTAATATACTTATCATAACAAAGAACAATCACTGAGCAGTATTTCCTGAAGGAAGATGGACAGATTTCTTCCGCCCAAGACAAGAGCTTGGTTCAAAGAAGCTTGGAGAACATCATATTATTTCCCGCACTTTGATACCCAATCTCAAATTAGCATTTCAAAGATTCTGAGAAGTCCAGCACTAACAAAACTTGTTCAGTTTTTTTAACACAACATATAGTAGCCAAAGTAAACTGTTTGATGTAGTACTTATTGACATGCTTCAGGACATCCATTGCTGCTTTAGAACATAATCTGAAATGCTCAAATTTAAATGAAAACACACAGAATTTTACTCAAAATGAGTGTGATTTACATGATTTATTTCCTGATTAGCATTTGAAATACAATTTTAAATAATTAGAATCATAAAGAAATACAGTGGTGACCTTGAATAACACTCTTATTGAAATGTCTCAGTCCCAAATTGTTGTTTCCAACCTTAGTGACTGTTAAACTTCGGGACAGGGTTTTGTTTTTACTGCATCTGAATCCATATTATATAAAGTTGTATTGTAATGGAATTCTACAGCATATCTAAGAATGTTGTTAGAATAAAGGTTTGTATCATATGTACTTGAATGGTTAAGTATAGTTCTTATATATGATGCTGTAAGAAGATGCTCTAAAATAAATCCTAAAGTGAAATTAATTTCATGGCCATTGAATATAAACTAAAAAAGAAAGCCAAGATATTAATGCACAATCAAATGCCTGCTAACTATTTTCACTTTGTTTTTAGTTAATACCAACTTTTAGATGGAAATATAAGGATATATTGATCTTTATGTCAATCAAATACCTAGTTAAACATGAGTGTAACATCACATTCATGTGTAAAAGACTGCCTTGTCAATCAAATGTCTTGTTATACACAGGTCTGACATCAGATTTAAGTATAATAAGGTATAAGATTGACAAGTAATTAATCAAGTGTGAGGAAAATAAATTGTCCTTTGTTTTCCTTTTCATTTTTAAATGACACAGTTCTTAGTTTTTCATTTATTCGTTGCTAGTCCAATTTGTAACATTTCACTTTTACTACAATGCCTGTGTCATAATTCTAATTAATTTCTGTGCTGTTTTTGAGTTTTATTGCCATGTACATATATGCCATCTACATATATTGATGATTATGTAGTACTAATTAAAGGTCAAACATCAGTGGATATACGGTTTTATCAAAAGAATTTTTTTAAATGACGGAGGTGGATTATCATGGATTATCTTGAAGAATAGTAACAAAAATTGAACCCCGAAGAATACACAAACTTGAAATTGCTTGGTATTTACTACTAAAACCTATAACAGTCCTGTGCGCCACACATGTCATTAAACTCTTATATTGGGTTGGCCAAAAACTTTGTTTTTTTCTGTAAAGTGGTTATAGTAGTGCTTAGTTGTCTTCAGCTTCATTTGAAACAGTTTCGTTAGATTGTATTATGATAGTTATCAGCTGTGCACTTTAAAAAGACTTACCAAATTGGTGAATTTTTATGTAGCCATTTTAATATTGAAGATGGAAGAAAATATGCAACGTTTGGCATATTATGCTTTGTTACTTCAAGAAAGGCAAAAACAATTAAAACACACAAAAAAGATTTGTGCAGTGTATAGAGAAGGTGCTGTGACCGAGTGTGAACATTTCAAAAGCGGTTTGTGAAGTTTAGTGCTGAGGATTTTGTGCTGGACAATGCTGCACAGTTGGGGAGACCAGGTGAAGTTAATAGCGATCAAATGGAGACAGTAATTGAGAAAAATTAACATTACACCACATGGGAGATCATTGACATACTCAAAATATCCAAATCAATAATGTTATTAGTGAAAATGAAAAATGTATCTTTTATCTTATGGAAATAACTAAACAGGCTTTTGGACCAACCTAACACTTACTTTATCTCCCAGGATCTAGGATATTCCTGGGCTTAGCAGGATGCATCCAATGTACAGAGGAACTTAGTACCCTGTTGTGGTTTAAAACTACCTGCTAGGGCAGACCTACTCAAAGGAACATCTGAGTGGTCACATCAATTTAGCAGTTCTGTGATTGTGAGCCATTAGGAACTCACTCTGAGTGCTAAGTTAAAACACTAAAGACAACCATTGGCAATGCCTGACCTCATACCGCTTACTCCAATAGGGGATTGGGGCAAGATATGAAGGAATTATGAAACAAAGCAAAACTTTACCTACTCCTTCAGGGAGGCGCCACAAATATCATGAGAGATCGAAGAGGGAAGAGTCCATTGTTTTAGGCAGCTGCGGTAGGCCTTCAAAGGACGTATAACTTTGACTCAGAAAAACAAAAATAAAGATAGAATATCATGATGTGAGAGTCCAAATGTACTAATTTTGGGAAAATAAGAAGTTGTTCAACTAGAGAGAAAAGGAGTTAAAAAACCTAAAAGATAAGTTGTTTGTCTTTTGTAAAGTGGCCGGTGAAGCCTGAAGGTTATATACCCAGTTCAGTAGGTATTCGTTAATCAAGTAAAAGCTTCTTTTTATTTTATTTTACTGACTTTAGTTTGTTTGGGGCAAAGACAGTAAGAGACAGAAAGGCCTTCTTGGAAGCTATTGCATCATTCTCAGCAAAGGCAATGAACAAATAAGTTAGAACCTCCAAAAGGAAAATCAAGGAGAGAACAGAAGTGAAAGACATTACAGAGATAGATGGTACTGGACATGGCAAATAATTGGACACGGGAAATGGGAGGGGGGACACTGAAGATCATCCCACGCTATTTTAGTGAATAATAGAAAAGGAAGGTTGAACCAAGAGCTGGAGAAGAATGTAGAGAGTTAAGGCTAGAAGATGGACAGTTCAGAAATAAGAGAAGGTGATTGTGCAGACAATAAAAGAGAAGTTTAGAAAGGTTAAGAGACAGACTGGAGACAAGAAAAAGAAAGAAAGCAAAACACAATATATGATTTAAAATATGGTATATGATAGGTATAGTATTGACACACAAGTTGAATAAAAATAAAGCTATTCAGAATCGGCTAGCATTTTATTGCACCTCTTGCTAAAGCACAACAAGCCTTAATCTAGAGTTAAATTGTTGACTGCAGCAGAGGTGCCTCCCAGTTCTATCTAAGGTAATCATACTCAACCATTCACTTCATTTTCCCCCTCTCTTTTTAAGTTCTGAATGCAAGCTCACAGTGCATGACTGGCAGAACCAGTCCCTCAATTCAGCCGTATTTCTTTTCCTCTGACAAGATTTTTAAACTGAAAATGGAAGTTTTCAATGAAACCATATAATAAAAAGCTAATCTCTATGGAATCTTGCAAGCATGACATCCCGACTGTATTATGGTCATGAAAGACCTTTTAACACTGATCAAAGATGTGTTTTCTCAGCCCAGCCACACTTCTGTGATGTCCTGAGACTGCATGTCACAAGAACATTTTTCAGTAGAATGTAATCATTTTCTAACAGCTTTGTCCTCTAAATAGTTTTGGAAGGTTAGTATCTAAGAGAGTTTTCACTCGAGTCTGTCAAACATCACATTCTAGCAAAGATATATTTAAATGGACATATCATTTATTCTGATTTTTCCCAAATTAATCTTTCTTCAAATTACATGGCATTCCTCAAATTTAAAAAATATATATTACATTTATTGGGTTGTAGATAAATGCATGGCAAAGTCAGGCAGGTTTATTCTGGTATTGTAAATATAGAGGAAGAGAGAGAAAGATAACTGAAAACTGGCAGAAAGCAATAATCTATCCTGACACGTGACCTTACCAAGCTTGTAAGTGTCATCATTGTCATTTACATGTTCTGTGGAAGAGATAGTTTATTATTTCAGGAAGCTGATTCTATTTTCTAATTGAAAAAAAAACTTTTGATGGACTAATTGAATAAGAATTTACAGAAATTAGGAAGGAACCCACACAGAGAAACACAACACATGCACAGAGATATTTCAACAAAACTACAAGTTAAATCTTGAAACCAGGTGCTTAATTGCCATTTACTTCACTTGAATACAAATGAAGAGCATGCAACTACTAAATACAATCCTAGCTTCAAGAAGCTGTCTATCCAAATGTTAAACAGATACTCATTTTTTTATATTCTCTTACACTAGCCTTATTGTTTGAATCAAATAGTGTGAATAGAAAGATGGAAATAAATTATTTTCCTCTTTTCATCTTGCTTTTCCTGTATTACTATACTCTAAGTAATATTACATACAGGTTAATAGAAGCCATTTGCCCAAGGCTTTACACTATACATTTTATATGTGTAAAAATAAAGTTAATTCAATTTTGTATTTATTCAAAAATATTGTTTTACATGGAATTTTATAATTCTGGTAAAAAGGAACAAAAATCTCACCTACTATTTCTTAGCATTTTTCTACTGAATGACATTTCAGTATTATAAATCAATATTGGTCATATAAATATTTTGACTTTCTGAGAAATAGAAGTTAAGCTGAGGTCCATGAGATAATAGTACACCTCTTTTCTTTGCAAGTAATAAAAATTTTAATATGCATCTTATCTAGCAAAGGTATTTGGTTACTGTGGGCTTTACATCAAATTGTCTGGTTCCAGATTCATACAAATATTTCTGGAATATTTATCTGGCAAACCCTCTTCCAAGCCACAGGGATATGTCTATGAACAAAATAACCTGAAATTCCTAGCTGTGTTTGAAAATGATAAAGTGACAAAGTACAGGTGGAAAATAGAAAAGAGTTAGGGAATTGGACATGCTGAAGGAGGGGCTTGGGAGTTTGTTTTTAGTTTATTTTTTGTTTTGTTTTGTTTTAAATTTAAGAGAGTGGTAAGCGCTGATCACCTTGAGAAGGTGATTATTGAGCATGGACTTGAGGATGGTAAGGCAGGTAGAGGAAACTGCCAGAACAAAATTCCTATAGAAAGAACATACCTGGCATATTCAAGGGAGAATAAAGAGTGGCTAAAGGAGAATGAAGGAAGAAGGGGGCAGTGGGAAAAGAAGAAAGAGAATGGAGTTCCAAATTCTGTAGAATCTTTAAACCATTGTATTCAAAACAAAATGAGGAGCATTAGCAGGTGTTAGAAGAGGGGTAACAGGATTTGACTTCCATTTCACTCTGGTTGCTGTTTGGAGAATTGTGAAGAAGTAAGGCTACTTAGGAGACAATTACTCTAATTACTCTAGTCTGGATAAAAAGTAATGGAAGCTTAAAATAAGGTAGAATCAGTGGAGAGTTGATAAGGGTGACTTGGTGAATATATTTAGATGGTGAAACTTTCTGATAGGTTGGTTGGGAGGTGTTGGGGAAGGAGGATTTAAGGATGATATCAAGACCTTTGTCCTTACATCTTGGAACAGTGTGGTTAGCATTTATTTTTCTTCTGAAATGTTTGCTTTCAGTATCTACATGACAGAAACAAGTTTAATACTTAAGAAAATGATAGCTCTCTGGGAGTTACCATTAAAAATTTATTGATCCATGCTCAATAAATTCAGAATTTAGGATGACGGACCGGACCAGAGACTTCCTTTGTATCATCTGTAAACAAAAGATTTGCAAAGAATATTAATATTGCTTACAAAATTTTAGGAAGAATAGAGGGGAACATTAAAAGAACTTGGAAAAAATTTTCTTTCTGTTTTTAGAAGTACCCTTTGGTACAGGAAGATTTTTGTCTGACTAGACATCCTTAAAGAAAGGCTTGTGAAACCTGAGCTTGGCAACACACATTTTTGTGTGGCTGTGAACAGCTGCTTTTCCCAAATTAACCAGGAAAATAATCTGCTTCCCCCAAAGTCTAATACATATATGGAAGACTAAATTAATAAAAAAATGTCCAGCCTCCTAGTAATCAAAGCCTTGTGAATTTAGTCAATGAGATTCTGCTTGAACATTTAATTTTCAGGTTCAAGATTGAGTGCATACACTTGTCTATCCTCTTAGCCAAAATCCCACTGAAATTAAAGTTGTGGCATGCACACACAGATATATAATGGTAATAACAAGGGGAATGAGTACCATCAGCAGATAAGAAATTGAGAAATGTCTAGAGGATGAATTGCAGATAGCATCATTTTAAAGATATGCTGTAACAGAAAAAAAAACCCTCAGAATATACACCTGACAAGATTTCATTGAAGGTGAAAGTCACCATTTGTATCAGTGACCTGGAGAGGTGCCAACCTTGTGGTCAGCAGATTTGTAGAGCAGCCAGGAACTATGGAACTAAAAGACCTAAAATCAGTATAGGTGGGGACGAGGCAGTCCACAGAAAAGCTGGGAGATTCCTGCCCAGAACACCACCCTGCACACATGCAGAATGGTGACCTAATGGCATTTGGCCTTTTAGTAGAAACCAGAGAAACTTCTCCAGAGAAATGTGACAATATTGGGAAACAGTAAGGAAAAGAGTGTATGAATAAATTTAAAATAAGTTATGCTATACATTGAGCAATGCCATCCATAAAGGGCAAGGACTTTACTCAGTGTATACAGTCTTTGAAATGTTTAACCTAATGGCTATCATAAAAAATCATTAGGGAATTGAAGATTCTCAAATATTAAGTCTTCATAAGATTACTGGAGGGTGAAATTATAAAGTTCAGTACAATTTCCAAGAAGTTTGGATCAGAAGGTTGGCAGGGCAGTGGGACCTAGCACTATGCATTTTGGACAAATACTCCTGTTGTCTGTGATGTACATAATGGAGACTAGAGTAAAACAGAAACAAATAGTAGCATATGTTATGTCTTTCTTGTATTAACATCTACGTCCTCATCATTCTCTTTATAGAAGCCTTCCAGTTCCTTTATATTTATTCATTTCCTACCCTTACATCAGAACCCAATTAAAAGCCTTTATCTGTCTCCATTAGAACTCTCCTCTGAATGCTGCCTATTCTGTTTTCTTTTCTTTCTACTCCTCTGGCATGTGCACTGTTCTCACATTACCTGTATTATATCATTAAAATTTTATTAATACATTTCATTGTTATTAATATATTCCCATGTTTCTCTCTAGTCTTACTTACACTCAAGTGTTTTGAATATATTTGCATAGGTGATGGAGTTATTGCCTTTATAGTATAATCTAAGTTGATACTTCACTCTTCCCATGATTTTCATCATATCACTACCCACCCCACACATATATACACCAGCAGGAGAAAGGAAAACAAGGAAACATAAGAAGCAAATTCTGAAATCATGTTAAAATTTCAAAATACATCATTTTTAACATCTCCATTTATTATCATTTAATGAATTTCAAATTAAATAGCAGAAATGTTCAAAGATAAATCCCCAGAACCCATGAACCAGTATTGGTCCACAGTTTTTACAAATTATTTATTTTGCATACATATGCATATATTACCTATGCCCAAAAGAAATTTATAATTTACTGTGAGAAAGAAAATAAACACCAAAAGATAAATCCCACATTAAGTTCACTGATTAGAATTTAGAGACCTACAGAAAAGCATAAGTGTATTTTAACACAAATATAATCTTATGAAGGAAGCTCAACTCATTAGAGTTTTAGATAATTTCTAATCAGAATGTTGTTGAATTTGAAAATAATGTTTTGAAATTTATTGTTTAAGCTGCAAAAGCAAAACACACCCATGCTACTAAACAGAAACATTACAGACAGATGAGTAAAAGTGCTCTTCAAATTCTTCATCCTCTTCCACTCACTACACCCCTGTCCCCAGGACAAACTACTGTTAATAATTTATGTAAATTATCTCAGAGTAGGTTTCTATATAGTCACAAAATAATTAATAAACACAATGGCATTTGTGGAGGGTTTGGTTTACACAGAACACCTGGCTTTGTGTTTTATATCTCATTGACTTTCCTAACTACTTTGTGAAATACAGACAATTAACATATTCATTTTGCCAATGAAGAAAGTTAGACTTGAAGAGATTAAATAAACTCGTCCAAAGGCATAAGCTAATAACCAGTGAAATCAAACCAAATTAGAATAGCTCCAATCTCAGAAACCTTCACTCCATAATATAACTGCCAACTATATTGAATCATATATAGGAAATACATTAATGAGATATGCTTACACATAAATGATTTTTGTTACATAAATTAGATTGTGTTGTACACATTTAGCTATGATAGTGAAGATTAAATGACATAGGTTAAGTGGTGGCAAGCATGGTGGATAGCATGTGGTCTCAACTAGTTTCTCTTTTAATTTCTAAATACCTGTTTTTTAACCTGTTTTTTTTTTTTTTACACCATAAGAATTGTCACTTGGTAGGTGCGCAATAAATAATTCTTTCAAATTTGTTTCAGTTTTTAGATCTTATATTTAGGTTTTAAGGGAACATTTTTTCTTCCTACTTCTATATTAAACTGTTATTAATTTTGTTTGTACATATTTACTTTTATGAACAAAATAAGTTAATCCTGAATCTCACACACTCAGTTTTAGTCTTGAAGCCAATTTACCACACACATACACACACACACACATATGTGGCAAGGAATTTAATGATAATATGAAGAAATAAAAACTAATGGCACTATGGTAATGTATTTTTAATATAAACTTTTTAGCAAAAAATTATATATACATATATATGTGCATGAGGCCTGTCCAGAAGGAATCCAGCCATTGTTAATATAACAAGAACAATTTGCATGGCATCAATGTAACCTGGCAGCCAAGGAGAATGGACTGGATGTGCATGAATAAACAATGACGACTTCACTGTACTAGTCAGTGCAGAGGTAGAGGCAGTTGAGTGAGCATGTGAACTGTGTGGTCTTCACATTCAAAATAACTGACTGAGTGGAGCAATGAATCTGCACCAAATTTCGCATTGAGCTTGTACATTCTTCTGGGAGACTATTCAGGAGATTCAGGAGGCTGCAGCTATGGGCAACCAGTAACTGGCAGCTTCATCACAACAACATGCCTACTCATTCATCACATCTTGTGCAGAATTTTTTGGTGAAACATCAAATCACCCAGGTGACTCAGTCCCCCCGAAGCCCAGATTTGGTCTCTGTGACTTCAGGCTTTTCCCCAAACTAAAATCACCTTGGAAAGGGAAGAGATTTCACACCATTAACGAGATTCAGGAGAATACACCTGGGCAGCTGATAACAATTGGGAGAACTATGTAAGGCCCCAAGGTTCCTACTTTGAAGGGAACTGAGGAGCCATTGTCCTATGTACAATGTTTCTTGTATCTTGTATTTTCTTCAATAAATGTCCCAATTTTTCACATTGTGTGGCTGGATACTTTCTGGACAGACCACACACATGTGTGAATATGTAAATGAAAGCAGAATATCAAATGCCCATATATTCTGCCAAGTTTTCTCTTTTTAAAAAAGAAGGTGTAGATGAAGAAAAGCTGTGCAAATTAGAAATAAGTCATGAATTAAGATACAGGATTGGCTTCTACTTTTAGTACCCAAATAATTTATAATTTTGAACAAAATGAAATAAATATTAGTTGGTGATTGCCCTGCCAATATGCCAAGGTTGTGGGTTTGGTCCCTTATCTGGGCACATGCAAGAATTAATCAATGAATGCATAAATGGGTGGAACAAAAAATTGATATTTCTCTCTTTCAAACCTCCCTTCCTCTCTCTCTCTAAAAATCAATATGGAAAGTTTAAAAAATATTAATTGGTGAACATGGTATTACATTAAATCTTTTACAAATAACTGTAGCTAATAACATGTTTATATATAAAACTTTATTTAAAATAAATTAAGATAAAATAGATGATCAAAGCTACATCAAGTGATTAGTGCAGAGATGAATGATTGGAACTTACTTGTCCATTTGAATTCATTTCTAATCGAAGTTAAAAGGTTTTTAGAAATTTAAAGGGTTCCACTTCTGTTTTATTATCAGAAAGTCACTTTAAATCCCAGCCACTGCTATAACTGGAGAAAGGCCAGATATTTAATAAAGGCTTATTTTTTTCAATAGATTCAATTGTCTTAAGTTTACTCATATGTATTATAGGGAATTTAGTCTGCTTCTTGATTCATGAACAACCTGCAACTGGACCACCTGCAGTGATTGTTAAAAAGTGTCATTTCCTGAACAGATGCAGCATATTTCAAGTGCGATCTGGAAACTCACATTTTTTAATAAGCATTCCACCTGAAGCTTATGTTCCTGAAATTGTAAGAACACTTGATTTAGATTTTATGGTAGAAATATGTTGCTAGAAGCATCAAATGCATAGAAAAAAGTTTAGAATAAGCCAAAATTTTTCTAATTTTAATGCACAAGTAATAGAAATGAATGACTTTTGCCAAGAATCTTTCTTTTGAATGAACGATTTTATTTAAATGCCTTTGTGTGTAGATATAAAGGGGCGTTAATATACATTTTGATTCAACACGTCACAACTCCTCATCTCTGGATAATTTTGCCAGCAATAGCAAGTATAGCCTTCCTTTAGGAAATTAAATGTTAGATTTTTTCACACTTTGTTTTGGTTTCCATAACAGGCATCTTTTTTGCGAAGGGCAAATTATCAAGTCTTCACTGGTTTGTGTTTTCCTCTATGATGAAAAATAGCAGTTTTCCCCCCTCTTACTTGAGAATGTGTTAAATCAAGTCCAAATTTTCTGAGGAAACAGTATACAGAATGAATTTGAACTGAATCTATAAGCAGGGAAGAAGCCAAAATTGAATCAGAACTGAAATTTTGCTTTAATTTAGTTATCTCACTCTCCCCAGAAAAAGTTCCACAAGTGGTGAGAGACAATTCTTCCAACATAACCAGAAAATAAAATATAATTTTGGTTTTGTGGCATACAGGTCCACTGGAGGTCTGGTAGAGGGGCAGGTGAACTACATTAGAAATCAATATTATTCGCATGCATGCAGACACCAAGTTGGACGACATGTAGTAGGTAAGACATAGTCTCTGCTCTCCGGGGGTCTACAACACTTAAGTGGAAGAAAAGCAAGACGCAATCTTAGGAAGTGAGAAGTGTTTTAGAGGAATCCTGGGTAAAATGTGATGGAATTTTACAGAAAAGCAAGATTATTTTTTAATGTAAAATGATCGTGAAACTGTGCATGTAAAGTTGACACTTGAAACTTATTTTAAACAATTAGAAAAGGAGATGAGAATTCAACATATGGTGCTTTGACAACACTTTTTACCTCCGCTAACATTTTTGGTTGTGCCATAATCTCCTTGGTGGAAGAAAGAGGCCAAGGAAATAGAAAATTGCCACAATATTTTGCAAACAAGTCAGTTACAAAAATCCTTATACCAAGAGATTCGTTTATACCATTGCTCAATCCTGGGGCCTCTTCCCATGCATTGATTGGCTGTAAGTAGAGGAGGTGAGCAACAGAGACACAGTTACATCTGTATGTATACCCTGTTGGTGGGAAACACCATAAAGTCTACATTAAATCTATAAGCAGATAGGCTCATATACAAACTACAACCCCTCTCTTGTGCATCCATTTTTTGCCTAGTACAGAATCCTCTCCTGAAGTCCTCTCAGATTTAAACTGAGTGCAGGGCTGGTTAGAGCAAATGTTTCCCCTCCATGATTACTGTTCATTTTACATGCATATTACTTAGGTTATTATCTTTTAAAAGTAACCTATATTGTCTGCATGGTTGGTTCAAAATACAACTAGATTAGAGTTTGCGCCACCAAACTCCACCAAACTCCCTTGGTAATATGAGTGTAAACATTTTTTATACCCCATCATCCTATTTTGTCTTCTTTTCTACAGTATCTTTCTGACCTATACATTATCTCCTTAATTCATTGTATGTATCAGCCATCTATCCATATAATAATACTAAGTAACAACCAACCAAAAAAAAAAACTTAGTAGCATACAACAATATACATTTTTTTAGCTCATGCATCTCTGGGTCCAGTGGCTGTTGGCTGATCTAGGCTGAGTTCAGTAGAGTAGTTCTGCTGGTCTTAGATAAAGTTGCTCATATGAGGTCTGTCCAGAAAAAATCAAATCACTATTAACATAACAAGAACATTTTGCATGACATCACTGTAATCTGGCAGCCAGGAGTAGACTGGAGCATGCATGTATAAGCAATGATGACTTCACTGTAGTAGTCAGTAGGGGTGGTAGATGCCTGGTGAGTGTGCATGTGTACTGTTTGGATGTCGCATTCAAAATGATTGAGCCAGTAGAGCAATGAATCTGCATCAGATTTTGCATTAAGCTTGAACATTCCTCTGAGGGAACTATTCAGATGATTTAAAATGCCACTGCTATAGGCAACTGGTTGTGGGGGCAACTTTGCCCACAAGTCCCCCAGTCGGCCATGAATGAAAATGAAACTACCAAGACATGATCTGCTCGGGGAGAAAAAGTGGTCAATCTCTCACAGGAGAAGGACCAAGAGCTCCTTCCTGAAGAGATTTTATTAGGTTAGGTTCATAATACACAGGAATACAGGTAAAGCTCATCAATCAATATCAGGCAGCAAGCATCAAGCAATAGATAACATTTCCAAGAAATCTGAGGGCTTAGTCTGAATCAGTGTCTGTCAGGTAAAGGGGTTGCAAAACTTTGGGAGATATTCATTTCCTGCTCAGACCCTTATCATATGAAAGAAAGCACTCTTAGCAAAGCAGGCTTCACAGGACTTTGTGAATTCTTTCTTATGCCTGATCACCCCAGATCCTGCTCTAGCTGGCAAGGGGCTGCACTGCCTTCCCCATCATAGGTGTTCAGGCTTAAGTGAATTAGAGCCAGGAAGCACTCCTCCCAGATGGAAATGGGGACTCAGGCTATGTCAGAATAGCCCAGGGGCAAGGGGTCATCACTCCCTCTTTGTTGCACCCCCCCCAAGTCCTTCCTTGAGGGACTCCCAAGTGATCATGTCTGGCTTAAGTTGCTCCCCCTCTGAGGGGTCATACCCGTCATTGACTAACCGACCAAGCGTTTGGGGCAGAGATGGATAAAGCAGAAGCAGCGCTCCTGCCAGGGAGATAAGCTTTGTCTTTTTAGTGGCTCAGAGTCCAAAGTTCGCTGACTCAGCCTTATCCATGGGGGACAGTTACAACTGAAACCAGGCAGGTTCCCAACAACTGGCGATCAGCAGCTTCATCACAACAATGTGCCCACTCATGCCTCAGAGCTTTTTGGAGAAACATCAAATCACCCAGGTGACTCAGTACATCTACATCCCAGATTTCACGCCCTGTGACTTCTGTTTTTTCACAAAACTAAAATCACCTTTGAAAGGGATGAGATTTCAGACCATTGATAAGATTCAGGAAAATAAAACGAGGCAGCTGATGGCAGTTGGGGGAACTATGTGAGGTGCCTACTTTGAAGAGGACTGAAGCATCATTGTCCTATGTGCAATGTTTCTTGCGTCTTATGTCTTCTTCAATAAATGTCTTTACTTTTCACATTACATGGCTGGTTACCTTCTGGACAGACCTTATTCATCTCATCCTCCTCCTAGAACCAATGGGCATTTGTGACTCATGGAACGGCAGAAGTGCACAGGAGCAAGCATGGAGATGCTAGGCTCCTTAAAGCTGAGGCTTGAAACTGGTTTAATGACACTTATGTAGCTCATTCTGTTATCGAATATAAAACACACACCCTGGCCAGGTGGCTCTGTTGGTTGGAGTGTCATCCCATTCACCAAAATGTGGCAGATTCAATCCCTAACTGGTACACACATGGAGGCAGGTGGGAGAGAATCAACTGATCTCTCTTTCTCCCTTTAAACCAATAACCATATTCTCAGGTGAGGTTTAAAATAATCTTTTAATTATAAGTCCCATGAAAAGCAAATCACTAGGCCAACTCATATTGAAGAGACAATGAAACTACATTGAACATTCAGTAAGAAGGACTGTAAATTCAGATGGTAAACTGCACAGATGCACCCAACACATCAATTAGGCATTTCACCTGTATACTTCCTTAGTACATGGTTCTTACTGCTAACCCAACAGGTAGCACAATGTAGTACACAGAACTTGTAATCTGTTGTTTCCCCCCCAAACAGAATGATCTTCTTTAGGTCAAGTACCCCATATTATTCATCATCAATGTACCTTCAGAACCTTCAATACAGTCTGATGTGTAGACACTAACATTTCCTTGATGGACAGATAGCGGGGGGGGGAGGTAGGAAAGAAGCTAGACAATCTCAAGTATCAGATAGAATTACTTTTGAAAAACTACCCTAAAGGTATAATGTGATTCTGTTTGCCAAGTTCTCAGGTCTGGTACCACTTTTTACTATTGTTTTTATTTCCTTAAGAATATCTGAAAATAAGTTAATAATACCTGAAATGATCACAGATGAACAGAATATACACTTAAATTTTTGCCCTTGATTCCTTCATGAAAAAGTGAAAGGAAATGCTTCTTTACTCCGCAATTTTTTTCCAAATCTTGGAAGGGGTAATATTGACGGATAGTCATTGCCAATGTTATGTGTTATGTGGTATGGCAATGAAAGGCAAGGATAAGAAAGTACATGTATTTTAAAGGCCAGTAATAGAATTCAGCTTGTTGTATTAAAAGGTCAGGATTTGTTAAGAGACTAGGACCTTTAGAATTAAGAAATTCGGATTTTTTTACAGGTTTATTTGAGTAAGCTTCTTAAAATTAAATCTCCTTAAGGCTCTTCCAAGCTTTGGTTAATTCCACATGAACAGATTTTGTTACTAATGATGGTCACTTCTTTGTAGGGAATTTTTTAAACTCAAAGAGTCCGAGTACTTAATAGCAGAGATTACCAGATAATTAATACTACTACCACCCAAGCGTAAACTGCTTATGGTGTGCCTAACAAAATTCCGGGTCACTTACATATAGCATTTTAACCCTTAAAGTAACCCATTTGGGAAACATCTTTCTTCCTTCTTTATAGAAAAGGAAACTGAGGTGTAGAGAATGTGTGACATGCTCAAACCAACACAAAGAAATGCTACCAGGGCCAGAACTCGATTAGTACTATTTTCAAGTCTGTAGACTTTCTTTATAATACCTGGTCATATTTTGCACTTTAAAACATGTTTACTTATTTTAAAACAGCTGCCCTGTTGTAGCTCACTGAATAAAATTTGAAGTTTCAGGTCATACTGAAGTTTCCCATTGGCTTTCTGCTTCTGACAAGCCAGCTAAGCTCACATGGAGTTGTTGATATTCCAAGAAATTGCTCACTGCTTCAATGCCTAGTGTTTGAAGTGAGACATACTAGGAAGGGAAAGTCCACTAACAATAAAAAAGTATTGTATTGTCAATACTTTTGGTAGGTATACAAAAGTATTCAGATACCCTGAAATTTATGTAGCAAACTACATACACATCATACACTGTCTCAGGATTTCAGGTCATATGTTTTTATACATTTATTTTTAAAGCTGTAGTTATGTTTATTAGGAAAATAAGGAAAAGCCAGAGGAATGAAACAGACCTGGAAAGTATGGTTTTATTTTAAATCAGAAAAGAAAGTCAAATGGCTCATGAATCTAATTCATGTCTAATTCCCAGAGGTCCCAAGTGCCAAAAACAATTCCTTTTCTTTTTCTCACATTCTCTATCTCTGTTTTTTCCTTCTTCATTTTAATTTTTTCTTTCAGGAGAGGAAGGAATAGCAATCCTTTGATTTTTAAAGTTCATTTATTTATTAGACAAGATTTTAATAATATTTATGGAGTTTTAAACGGATGGTGAAAATTTCTACTCCCAGCCCCTATTAAAGGTGAGGAGAAAATGAGATGACATAGGTGAACTGAAATAAACATCAAATAATTATCTCTGTGATGAATTTTTAAAGTTCACATAAAGGATGCTGCAAGTCAATGAGTGTGTCTTATCAACACATTGAGAAGGCATTCAAAAGTGGACTGTGACCTTTAGCCACTATTGCTTCAGAATTGCAAAGAGCAAGATCAAAAACCTAGGGAAGGGAATGACATGAAATTGGAATACAGAGCAAGACTGGCTATGTTTTTGTTTGTACTGGAATCAGGGCTGCCCTGGTAAGCATTTGATTTCTGTAAATATACACATCGGATTCAAAATAGGATTAATTAGCATAATCAATGGTATTACAAATGCCTTAGCCCACACACAAAATCAGGAATCCACACATAAAAGGCAAACTGGAAAGGATGCAGATGGGAAACCCAGTGGCAGAGCTGTGGTGATGAAACAAAATTCGTTTGCTACGTAGAGTCCTCATTAGACACCCTAAGGTGAAAGAACAAGTTTAACCAGCAGCCAATAAGCACATGGCTTTTCATGTGTTTCGTTAGTCATCATTAAAACTTTCAATGACACATGTTACTAAGCAGAAACACTTGTACTCTGTACTTTTCCAAACAGACAGTGAGCATGCAGCAAAGATAGGTTGCCCGCTCTATCTGTCTGACCTGGATTTCCACACCTGTTCAGCAGCACCATTCTTTGGGAACTTTAGTCTCATCTTCCACTGTATTTGGGACTCCACATAAGTGAATACTTTCTGCAAAAGTGATGGTTGAAGTCTTAATTCTTTCATCCAGATGCTATTGTGGACATTTCACAAAGTGAAATTTAGACCTACATAAGCAGTATCATGGCTACATATACTATTGGTGCTGATAGCCCAGTGCATTTCCTGTCACTGCTGGCCTTATGCTCACTGTAAAGGGGCAGTTTAGTCGGTAGTATTCTTCATGAATATGAGGTGAGAAAACAGACTTAAACCTAAAATATGAAAAAGATTCTAAAATTGGTGTGTTAAATGATGAAAACAATAAGAGATGAAGAAATGCAATCATGAATATATACCATGAAGTATATAGGTCTCACTCACCTGAAATTCAAAGGCTAACTTTTCTCTTCACACAGAGAAAATAAAGCCGTGTTAAGAGTTTCCCCAAATATGAAAACACTCTGCTAAGAGATTCACCTGTGCCCCACAACTCTGTGTAGATGGTGATATTATCCTGTTAATAAAGGAGAAAAATGGGGATGAGAGAGGTTAGTTACATTTCCAAGGTCACAGAGCTAGTAAGATAGTGGAGATCCCTAAAACTAGAGTATATGCTCTCAACAACACGAATTGCTTTTCAACCAGCCACTTCTGCTGCCCAATTATAGGTTTCCTTTGGTCACATATGCTGTATTGAAATATAAAAATTTAAATTCAGGATAACCACATCAAACTTAGAAAGTAGATTCTTACACTAAAAATGAAAATCACAGAAACAAAATGGAAGGCAATCATATCCTTTAGAATGTCTTTCTTTATCTCCAAATTGGCTTGGGTTCCCTCCTCAATTACCCCTTCATCGTAACACTCACCCTTTTACATGGAGATTATGTTATATTTTTGCCTTTCTTATTTTACCAAACAGGAGGGATCTAGAAACCACTGAATTTAGAATCCTATTCACCCAAATTGGTTTTACATATAGGGACATCACTGCATAAATGCTTGTTGACTAGACGAGTTGAATTACCACGATTGATATCTGCAATTTTGCCAGCATTTTAGAAATAGTCAACATATTTAGACTATGACAAGCTGGAAAACTTGTGACATATCATTCATGTAGCAGCACGTTGACCATTTATCTAGTGGTAGCAGTAGCCATCTACCCTTGACACACTAAAAAAAACAACTCCCTTATCTTTTTCTATGGTTATCCTCTCACCACCACCACCCTGACCCCCCAAAAAGAAGGTGGCAAGAGAAAACAGGGGACAGAAGTTGTCATGCATGCATACTAAGGCCCCCTTCACTAAACACAAAAGGGTCTTTCTGCACAACTTAGACAATGGAGAATGGGTAACCTCTGCCTACAGTCATCAAAGCATATCTCACATAATCTCTGCGAAGGCTCTTCAAAAACCAAAGATCCAGGGCCTCAAGGCTCACCGTTGCATCACAGACAGATGTTAAATAGAACAACCAGCCTCCTGAAATAAGTTCATCAGCTCAGAAAAGAACAAACAAGACTTGACAACATCCTTGTAAAGAGAATTGATAGGAAAGGCCAGGGCTTTGCCACATGAGTACACACTGATTGTTGCCCTAGGCTTAGAGAATGATGAGCAAGTGGAGGCTCTTTGCCGGGCATGTTAGCCATGAACATTCAGAGGAAAAAAAGGGTGATTAGAGGAGAAGAGAAGGAAGAAAGGGAGGGAGGGTGGGAGGGAGGGAGGAAAAATGAAAAACCTGTTCACTCTTTTCTTTCATTTGTGTTAATGTTTTAATGCCGAAGAGAGAATGTGATGGAAATCTGAAGAAAAGAACTGTGGCATCTAGAATGTTCACAGTGTTTGTGCAGAAATTATGCTTCCAGTTGTTGTTCAGCCTCAAGAAGGTAGGCAGGTGCTGTATCTATGTGTTTGAAATAGAGAAGACCAAGCACAGTCCCCAATTCTTAGTAGGGCAAAATAATTCGGGGACTGCATATAATTTCCTTTTCCATATAATGAAAACTTCACAAGTAGTGTCTCTATAATTTAGAGTTCCTTTACCCTTTTCTTTTGCCTTCCCAAAAAGTCTTCATGACAAAAAGCCATATCCAAGCTGTTTTGATATTTAACTGCAAGATTTCAATCTGAAACTGTACTATAATTAGATTCTTGGAAAGAATTAGAAGAAAAATATTATTGTATTTCTCCTTATCTGCTCTGATTATGGTCACGAGTTACTCCCTACCATACAATACTGGAGCACACACACACATTATTTCAGGCCTGAGTATAAGTTTATGTTGAACATACTCAAAGCAAAACACAATCTCTCAGGGCTTCAAATAAATCAAACTGAGAAACACAGAGAAAATCCAGATGTGAATAAATTATCCCAAATGACTCCACTTACCATATTCCCAATATTACTGCATCAAGAATGAACCGACTTTATTGGTTAAATGAATTATGGCACAGTCATGCAATGGGCTACTATTGAGGCCATTAATAATGTTGGCTTAGAAGAGTATATGTAAAATGACTGTCAAAGATTCCTATGATATATTGTTGGCTGAATAACACAGACTACAAAACAACACATACAGTTTATTCCCAATTTTGAAGCTGCAGAATAGGACTATTTCACTACTAGTCTCATTTGCATCTAGTAGCCAAAAGAAAAAAATCTAACCTGAAACACTCATGTTCTTGCCAAAAGATTAAAAGGAATGAGATTCACAAAAACGTGTTTGTAAATGTTTTTCTTAGGACAGAATTTTCTTGTTTTTGCTTATCTATTAAACTGAGAAATAACAAATGACAAGCAGATGACAAACAGTAACATTGCCTATATTTTTTCAAAGTCAGTGAGTTTGAAGATACTTGAAAAATGACCTGAGAATGAGTAAGCTATTGTAAGTCATTTTCTTTTTTAAATTATATTTTATCGATTATGCTATTACTGTTGTCCCCACTTTTCCCCTTTGCTCCCTTCCACCCAGCATCCCCCCACTCCCTCAGGCAATCCCCACACTATTGTTTATGTTCATGGGTCATGTGCAAATTGAGCTATCTTTCAATTACTCAATAAAAATTCCTTACTGATCTCATCTGCTTTAAATAGTAGAGTGATAAAATATATAACCTGGCCAAAGTCTTAAAGATCATCATTGATACAATTGTTAAGTAAACAACTAAAAATATAAAAATTTATGTAATTTAGAACAGTGAAAAAAATGGAAAGTATGAGGCAAATGAATATCTGTAAAAAATTCATCCTCCTACAACCTAATTTCCATGTCTCTGCTTTTCTGAAAATATTTTTAATGAAATTATTTTAAAATTACATGAAATGCAACATGTAAAGGTAAATTTTTTATGGCTCATAACATTTCTACACTCATCTTCTTCCAGGCAAGGTGAATTTTCATCCACCATTCTTTTCCATGAAGACCACTGCTCACACTAGAATAACTAAAAATGATTATCTTAACTGGAGGTGGGGCATTATCTAACACTAAGGTCTCTCATTTATCTTTTCATTCAGTGAACTTGGGTCTGAATTTTAGTTAGTGTTCATACTTATGTAGTATTTAGTGGTCACTAAAAGCCAACTATAAAACGGTAAATCATCAAAACAACAAAAGTAATTGCAGCTGCTATGTATTGAGACTTTTTGCTCATATGTACATATGTATACATGTATGCATGGGTATACAAATATGTATATATGCATGTATGTATAATATTCATAATACTTCTGGCATATTTTTATCTCTATAGTAAAGATTTTAAAAATAATGAGTGGATCAAAAAACTATGGTACATTTACACAATGGAATTCTATGCAGCAGAGAGAAAGAAGGAGCTCCTACCCTTTGCAACAGCATGGATGGAACTGGAAAGCATTATGCTGAGTGAAATAAGCCAGGCAGTGAAAGATAGATATCATATGATCTCATCTGTAACTGGAACATAATCAACAAAAGAAAAAAACAAATGAAATATAACCAGAGATGTTGAAATTAAGAACAATCTAAGAGTGGAGAGGGGAGGGGACAGTGGGGAGAAGGGTTTTCAGGAACTACTATAAAGGACACTTGGACAAAATCAAGGAGGAGGGTGGAAGCAAGGGAGGGAGGTGGATTTTGCTAAGATTGGGGGGGGTGATGGGGGAAATGCAGACAACTATAATTGAACAACAATAAAGTAATTTTTAAAAAAGATTTTAAAAATAAATAAAAACCTGAAGTTCGCACTTACACCAATTAATCCAAGTTCAACCAACCACCCAAGAGTGGAATCTGAGTCAAGTGTAGATTTATCCAACTCAGAATCTGTATAACAAACATTGATTTTATAACTCACTTCTGGCTACCTCTTTGAAAACAGAGACCTGGTCAGTCTCTAATGCTCCTCAAAGTCCTTTTAGTTTAATTAATGTTTTTCTATTGATGGGAAGATGAAATTACACAAAAGATGTGATTGGATATCCATTCAAATTACAATAAACAGGCCAGAAACTACAGCTAAACTGGAGGAGGTCACAGTGATCAGCCATCTGATTTTGCTGCTCATAACCCGTCATAACTAAATTCAAATCAAGCACAACAGTCCCGTATTGGAAAAGGAATACATGACACAAGTAGATACTAAATAAAAGCATATAATTAACTTTTAAAATCATACATTTTTGTTAGCATTTACATTTAAGGTGGATGAAATATAGATACAGCTGTTTATGATTTGAGAGAAAGGGAAGGAGAAAAAAGATTAGGCTGGAAAAGAAAATAAAATAGGGAGACTCATATATTATTGTTTCCCTCCGCTTACAGCATTCAATTCATTAAAGTCTCTGAGACGTGATCAGTTTTTTAAAAGATTCAAATTGTCAGAAGTGCAAAATAAATCAATGCTGATGTAACAAAACAAGTCAGAAAATGGGGAAAAAATGACATCTCTCAAGATCAACTGTTCCACAGAGTATAGAACAAGCTAGCAGTCTGCAGAACATTATACATTAACTAAAATAAGTACTAAAAAATCTGACAGCCAATGCATATCAGAATTAGGAAGCAAAAGAATCTGTCCTCCCCAGAGACTGATGTGTTGTGATATCTCTGATGGTAGAAAATTTTTAACTCTGTCCAATGGTCTTAATGCATTTACCACAGTACACATTTTGTGTGTGTCTCTTAGACTAGAATCCACAGCTATTACAAAAAAAAAAACAAACCAAAATCACATAAAACAGTATAAGTAAGTGCTAGAGATACCCAGAAGGCCTGAAAGTACAGACCATTTTCATCAACTTACGGATACTTGACAGAATAGTTCAACAGTGGGTGCTATTAAAAACTAGATGAAACAAGGAAAATGGTCACATATGATGTTTGTTCAAAAGGTCATTATTTATTTCTTTCCATACATATCTTCTTTGAATTTATTCATTCTTTTTTTCTCAGTAAATATGTGTATATCAGCTACCAAATGCTCAACATTTTCATAGACATTAAAGCATTAGAAATGCAATGATAAATTAAATTTAGATTTTACCTCTAAGGGATTCAGCCAAGTAAAATTTTTCATACAAAACATTGATCAACCTTTAATAAAAAAGGGGCATTAGCCCTGGCTGGTGCAGCTCAGTTGATTGAGCACAGACCTGCGAACCAAAAGATCGTGGTTCGATTCCCTGTCAGGGCACATGACTGGGTTGCAGGCCAGTTCCCAGCAGGGGATGCACCAGAAACAACCATACATTGATATTTCTCTCCTTCTCTCCTTCCCTTCCCTTCTAAAGTTAAATAAATAAAAAAATTTTTAAAGGGGCATTAAAAATTAGGGGCCAATAGATATGAAATAAAAGCCAAAAAGAAAGAGCAAATAATGAAATGGGAACCAGAGAACTTTGGAACAGGAGGAAAAGAAACAAATAAAAAATGAGAAATAGAACTGAAGAGAAACAGCAGGAGCCTAGCACAGATAAAACTGATTAATAGAAAGATCGCATATTGAAAACTAAGACAGGAGAAAATAGGCCCACAAATCTAAAAGTTAAAGCCTTTGAGGGAAGAGATAGCTTGAAATAAAAATCATAAACTGTGTTAGAGGGTCATGAAAGACTGTAATTAGAACAGGAGCACCAGAATTTAAAGTAAGCTTAATAAGCACCTTAAAAAAGTGATAAAAATAGGTATTGAAGTTATGAAGTACAATAAAATGCAAGAATAGACAAAACTAGGTTTACAGTTGTAAGTACACAAAGCACAGTTTATTTTTATATTATTATTTATTATTATTGTACTACTTATTATATTACTTTTATTACTGCGGTTAGTACTTCTTATACTTACCTGTGATTTATCTTTTAGGTAATGATAGCTGGTAATTTAACCTACTGTGGCCCACTCCTGTATTGTAACAGAATCAGGTATAAATATTTGATATAAAAAACATGTTATTGAAACAATACATATGATAAATAGAAAAATTATACAAATGAGGAACAAATTAGCAATTGGAACATATGATTTGAGGAAAACATGAAGAGAAGTAAAACAGAATATGAAAGTAAAGCTAAACTAGAAGGAAAAATAAAGTACTAGTGTCTGGAAGATACACATTCGGAAAGAAAGAATGTAAAAGTAGAGAGAAAGAAATATTTTTAAAAATGATAAAGCAAATTATTCACAATTTGTAAAAGATGAAAAACATATTTAATGGACACATAGAGTGCCAAAGCATAAATACATTTTTAAGACTCACATATATTAATGACAAAAGAAATAATTTTCTTAATTTGAAGAATGAAAGTGCAAACACATGCAAAGAAATCAAAACACTAGATGCAAGAAAACAATAGGGTAATGATTTCAAAATACTGAGAATAAAGAATTCGAACCAAGAATTTCATATCTAGCCAACTACCATTCAAATATAAAGATAAAAAGTTTACAGCCATACAAGCCTTCAAAATTTTACCACAAATATGTCTACTTGTAAAATTGTCTTGGATAAAGTATTTAAGAAAGAGAAAATAGGACAGTAATGCTGCAGGAGGTATATGAAACAAAAATTAAAAAACATCTAGGTAATATCTCTGGTGGGTTTTTAAAAGTTGAAAATATCAACTAAAAATATTTTCAATGTCAATTGAAATTTTTTTTAAATTTTTAAGTAGTTAAGACCAAGGGAAAGAAAATATAAAAAATATCATCATAAAAAAAAACCCTCAAATTAAGAAAATAATCGGCACAGTGGATGGAAAACAAGACCAAGAAATGTGAGAGCTTTCCATAACATGAAGCTTTAGGTGTATGTAAAAGTATAAATATTTTAATTTTGAAAATATCTTTTATCAAATTAATTCTGCTATTAGTTTGCTAAGTTTTTTAATGGCAGTATTATTTAATAACATCTATATACATAATCAATTTTTCTTTTCATAATCATTTTTCATCATTAATTTATTTATTATATTAATGGGTTGCTTTATTCTAATCATCACTTATATTCCTGTGATAAACATGAAATGTTCAAGATGTACTAATTTTTTATGTACTGTTATGTTTGATTTGTATTAAAATTTCTCATAAGTGAGACTAGCCTACAATATTGTTTTCCCTTCATGCACTTTCTCGTTTATTTTAAACTTTCCTTTCATCAGTTCGTTAATAAGATGGTAATGCTCCTTAGAATGACTTAAGAGTTTTCTCATTTTTTTTTCTGTTCTGGAATATCTCTGGAGCATTTCAACCTTTTCTTTGAAAGATTGTTATACCTGTCACGCTGGCTTCCTTTGGTAACAGTGAGAAGTGTCATTGTGGATCTAAGTCAGCTTCTGGACTCTGCATTGTTCTATTAGTCTGTTTATATATTCTTGCCTATTTTACTGTCTCAAGTATTATAACAGAAATCACATGTTTACTGCAAAGCCCATTCCCTGGCCCTAAGGATGATGTCTACAGAAAAGACCCCATTCCTCAGCCCCAGTAAGGGAGGCAGCCCCAGGAATACAGCAGGCAGAGCTGAGATTCACACAGCAGATTGAGTTATACTCCCAGTTCATTCAGAAATTTGAGGAAAGTACAGGGTTAGAATAAGAAAGCCTGTACAAAAGGAAGTACCAATCTTTTCAATCTATGGAAGAATCAGAGCACCAGTCAAGAAATAAATTGTTCTGTTTTATAATGTCTAAATGTAAAACAATCAAACAGTCATTTCTGCTTAAAAATTCAAGCTCCATAGATGCCAAAGTACATATTCTGTCTCTTGGAAGTGAAACCATATTCAAGGGGTAATCCATTGTTACTTTTATTTGCACCTTTCTTGAAATAAATCTTAGAAATATCACATAACTCAAAATTGAGACCGTTAAGTTTTAGTTCTTTTATAGCCTCTACAGATAGCTTGGCAGTTTTTCAAGTCCTAAATTTGCAGAATCATCCCCGGCTGGTGTGGCTCAGTGGTTTGAGAGCAGCCTTGCAAAGCAAGGGGTTGCTGGTTCAATTCCCAGTCAGGGCACGAGCTTGGGTTGCGGGCCACATCCCCAATAGAAGGTGCAGGAGAGGAAACCACACACTGATAATTCTCCCCCTTCCCCTCTGTCTAAAAATAGATCAATAAAATCTTAAAACAACAAAATACATTTGCAGAACCAACACTCCAAAATGATAGGTAAATAGAGCCACCAGTGACACTGTGACAAGCCCATTTGTCACCCAAAACATAGCCAATGGAAGGAAGTATCACCGTGACTCAAAGTTTATGCCTGCCATTCTAGATATATATGAGAAACAAATGTCTTTCTCACATACTAGTTTCAAAAGAAGTATTTATTTAAAATTTTTAAAAAGCAAGATATAAACAACCATCTAAATGTGCTCAGCAAAAAGCTGTTTGAGGATAATTTGTTCAGTTTAGGACTTGCATTTTCTTTAGCCTGGGTTGTCCGGATGGCCATTTCATTCACTGGCCTTCTGTAGTGGTTGTGCTAGGTCGAAACCTAGCTCAGACAGGACCCAGTACCATGGGATAAACAGACATGCCAGTGGGGGATAACAAAGTATGGAAATATAAAAAGTATAAGTTACATGAATCAGCCTAGAAATCATGTACTACTTAAACAATGAGGAAGAGACAATTGGATAACTATTTGAGATAAAATAAACTCGAATCTCTGCATTATAAAATATTTAAAAATGAATTCCCGATGGGTAAAAATTAATTATGAGAGACATAAATATTAAAATAAATTATAAATTAGTCTCAGGATTCTTAAATAAAGGAGACCTTCTATGAATGACAACAAACATTTCATGATAAAAGATTCATAGGTTTGACTACAAAAATACTATTATATTCTTTAGGACAAAATCCCCAACAAAAATAATTAAATCTAGTTAGTAAGTTAGCTGATTAAATATTCAATTAGATATATCTTTGTACCAAATTTCATTTGAAGGGACTCAAAAATATGTATACACCTATTAATAATTCACTATAATAAACTACATACAAAATATATAAAAATTTAAAAATGAGTGTTGAAAATAGATTTCATAAAGTCACAAAAGCACGCATTAGCTCTCCATTACTTGAACATTCTCCCCTGTATTGAAGTTCACATTTTAAAAGTTCCCAAATCTTTATTGTGACTTAACAGAACACACATTTATAAAAGGTCCAAGATGACACATACCTAAGACACGTATGTCTACATCTTTACAATTAACTAAATTTTGGCTAAGATGGCAGTACCCTTTTAAACATGTTTCATGTGGGTTTAGATCTATACAGAGTCCTTCTAAAACTAATATTTACTAGAAGAAAGGGACTGTATTTACCATTATTTTGAAAAAAATCATTGCAATATTTTCAACCATATGAGATAGAGTAAAAAAATGCTATGATCAATCAGAAAAAAATTAGTGCATATTTCAATTGTTTGCAAATAAGTGGACAGTTCTAAGATACTTAAAGGTGCCCAGAAGTTCTGAGCATTTTGCTTTTCTAAAAGTATGTTTTCATTATAAAATAATACAAACATATTATATAAAAGCAGGGGAAATTGCATGTAATTCCACCATATAAATACAATCAATATCAGACATTTTACTTCTTCCTTTCCAATATTTTTCTCCTTTGTATCTGAGTAGATGTAAGAATTATTAACACCCACTTCAAAATCTAATTTATAGTTTTCTTTATTATGAAAAGGATTTTCTGAGCTAGTGTTAACCCTATTAATCACCAATTCTAAATCATGAAAAGTCTAAGGTAACAAGGTTTTATTATATCATGGAGAAAAATCTTTGGCCCCCAAAGTGTAATACTTTTGTATGGGAAGTACCTCTAAGGATATGCTAAAAGTATGACATAGAGGTGAAAATGGTTAACAAAAAATGTAATTAAGGTTTTTGATTATGTGGCTTTTTTTCTTCTGTGTTTTAGTACCATCTCTGACTAATTTTTAAAGAAGGTTATTTTTAAATTAGGTCCATTCACAAATCAGCTCCTTATCCAGAGGCGATCTAAAAAATAATTCTCATGTTTTAAGTTCATTTTCTTTTTCCTGTTTGCCTAGTTTTAGGCAATAGGATACATAAAGAAAGTAAACCTTTAAAAATTTTTATAGCCAGGAAAATCAAAGATATTTATGTGCCAGATTTCTGAAACTTTGGGGCATCTAAAGAGGACTCAGTCATTTGTGTGTGAGATCTGCATATAACTGGTAGTGACAATTTACAGATGTGACATAGTCCAAATGTTATAAAAGTAAGGTTGTGTTAGTTCAATATTCAACTTGGTGTGGATAAAATGACATAAATTTTTTTCACATAAAATACACTTCTTCCAGTGTATGAGGAACTACATGCAGTTTCTGACTTTGAATAGGGAAACGTATATTTCTTATAAAACTGTTACTATCTGCTACCCTTCTATCATGATTTCACATGCACATAAAGATGGAAATTGTATAAATTGAATTCATTCGTATTGGTATTTCTTAGAAATTTGACTCCTACAAATTTTCCATTATTAATTTCCTACTGTTACCAACAATTTAGCTGAAACATTCATTTTTCTATCAATAATAAAATGACTCATTCTAAAAATCTCCTGTCATACCTTCAAAATACCAATTCTGATTTGAAATTTTAATCAATTAAAAATTCAAAGTCTGAATTAGAATCACAAGTCATATGTAAGTAGCAAATGGAAAGGTGTGTTGCTGACATGTTTTCAAAGTTCCTTACTCATAATCCCTGGGAACCTGGCATCAGAGGGTGTAGAGAAGCCTGGTAAAGGCTCTAACCACACTGGGAAAAGACATCTGTGCACTGTGACAATGTCGTATCATTGGCGTTGGGAGCCCTGGTTCCTCCAGTGACCATCTGCGCATGAGATCTTGGACTAGTCCTTTCATTCTCTGAGTCGTGATTCAATGAAACAGTGCTCATGCTGCACGGACTCAGAAACCATTCAAGCAAAAGAAAAGACAACCTAACAAATATTAATTGCCCCAGAAGTCCTCACAAATGGAAAGTTTAAGGTTTCAAATGTTTCCAAGGTAAGGCCTTACACAAGTAAGATATAGCTTGCTATTTTCTGATTTCTGAACAGCTCTTGAGATGGCTGTAGTTTTCAGTACAGGGTGGAGAAGATGGTGGTGGTGGTAGTGGGGTAATTGTCTTCCAGCTCCAAGAAGGTGAAAGTCTTTCCAGCAGTTACATCCATGGCTTTTCTTATCTTGACCCAGTTGCTTTTTTTCCATTTATCTTTTCTTTTCCTCTCTTTTTTGAAAATCACTTATACTTCAACCTCTCATTCTTCCTAGTAAAAGCACGTGCTAAACCTCTATTCTTCTTTTGAGTCTGATCTTGCACCCACACTCCCACCTGCACCTCATATTTCCCTGCATAAGGGGCTCAAGTTCCGATTCCACCCATCCAGAGTAACAAAGAAAATGGGAGGGTGGGTGTGAGGTAGGGAGGGTGGGTGTGAGGTAGAGAGGATGAATCCCTCCCTGATGGGCCCTGCCTCAAGGACCATGTTGATATTTTCATAGTATTTCTGTTAGTCTACTATACAAGTAACTTTACTGCCTCATCACCCTCCTCCCCCCACCCCAGAGGGGGAAAAAACTGTGACAGAATCAATTTGTTAAGCTTGAAAAACTACTAGTGTCAGGAACAGAAAAGCCAGCCACCAGATTTGCTATTCTTCATTCACTGAGATTCTGCTTCAGAACCAGTGTTTCTCAGAATGCTCTTCACAAAATATGCAAGAAACTTCTTCACCTTTAATACCATCAATTAGCTGAGATTTCAAAATGGATTTTCCTGCCTTCCCCAAATGTCGGTGCCCATTTACTTTGATCTCTTTATAGTTGTCCTTCCTCTTTAGCGGGAAAGTCTTTTCTTGATGTTAAGCATCTGCCAACTTGGAAAGCTAAAGTACCCAAAACTGGCAGAGATACATTATTGTCATCCCTGTTTCATTTTCCCAGAGCCCAGCATAGGAGGAAACCCATAAAAAATAAAAACCTATTTTCACACGCAACTGACACTAGCTCAGTTGCTGAGATTAGCTTGTGAGGGTGGAGGAAACGTGTACCAGTTCCCTTTCATATATGTATCCTTTTTATCCTCTTCCATCTGCAACTCAATGGAGAGAAAATGTGATGGGTTGGAGAAATCTGTTCATTCTGGTAAACTGTATGGAGGTGTCAAGGCTAAGAATAGTCATGGGCTGACATTAAATAGTAGGGACACATGCTGAGCTGGCTTACCCAAAGCTGGTGTCTACAGCAGCATACTAAATTACAATTTAGATGGGAGACCTTTTTTAGAATATTCTTAGGTCTGATCACTCAGAGACATTTCAGTTTAGAGCTGCAATGTGGCCCTTGGGGCATGAATTCCCATGAACAAGATTCATGCAGGTGCTCTTAAAAATTGTCTTTAAGCCAGAACATAGTGGAGAAAACTATTACAATACCCTCTGGTCTGTCATTCGGGTGGAGAATCTTCCCTGAACACAGAGACAGAACTCATATTGAGCAAGAAGGTTAAGCAGTAAAGACAACTTAAAAGGAATTGCAATGCTTCCTAAAGTTAGGGAACAATCCTGGCCTTTGAAGTTTTCCAGCTTCCAGTCTGGTCTGAGAGCTTCGCTGATTCACATCTTGGCAACACTCGTATTCAGCCTAGGTCAAATGTATGCCTAAATCTGTGTCAACATAAATGGCACAATTATGACAAAAGTGCCTGTTTCCTTTGGAAGCCATGTTTCACTTCCAGGCACTGCTCCTTGAAATCACTTGCATACGCTTCGATTTAGATGCCCAAGTAGTTCCACTGGGAGATTAAGAAAAAAGCAGGTCATTCTTTAGATCAGGTCTGGGAGACTATTTGTTTGTGGATATAACTGTTCTACTCAGAAGATTTTGCTGAGTTTTCAATTAAAACATATCTCTCCCGTGCCTTCAGGTTTTACCAAACTACTTTTTAAGCCTGATATCTTTCACAAACTATCAAACAAGTTTGTTCAAAGAGATGTGTTAATTCACAGACTCACAGGGCAGGGGGCTGTAGGCTTGAGAGCTCATGTGGCATTCAAGTGAAAAACCCGCCTCCAGGCAGCACCTTGCCAAAAACCCATCAAGAGAACTGCAAGTGTAACTCTTCTGGAGCTGAAGGGTAGACATTTTCAGTGAGTTCAGTGTTAGACTCCCCATGTTGTCCATCTATATGTCTCAAAGGGAGCCTGAATCTTGTTATTTAAAATTATTTCCTCACATTTTTCACCACAGTGTTCAAACATGTGCTAATTAGCCTCTGCTAAGCAGGCTATTTCACAGACATTAGGTCAAGTAACTCCCATACTCTTTCCTCTGTCTCCTAATTCCTCATATTAGTATTTCAGTCAACTTCAATGCTCTGTGCCTTTGCATTGCTGTGGCAAGAATTAGGGAAAATGCATTTTCCTAAGCAAATAAACTACAATCAGCTTTCATCTATTTATTCAATGAACAATCATTGAGAGCTCCTATGAGTTGGTCTAGCTCTGGAGACTGATTTTACACAGGTTAAAAAAAAAGAGACAACTCTCTCCTCTTGAAATGTTGAGCCAATCTAGTGGGGGGAGACAGACAATCAAAAAGCTATGCAAGTAAAAGAAAAGGTATAAATTATAGCTTTTTTTGATGAGAAAAGGAAGCCCATGGCAAATACAGGTTTAAGTAACAAAATCAGGAGTCTGAATTTGTAAATACTGTTTGAAACACCTGTTAAATTTCTATCAGATTTGTTAAATAGATGCATTCCAGAGTTGAGAGGAAATATTTAGGAGATATGATTTTGGAGTCACCTGTTCACTCAAATTTCTCTCAGAATTAATTAACCCATTTCTAAGCTCAATGAGAAACTGTACCTTCTTCTCCCAGATTTTATATTTACCAAAAGTGATTGTGTTGACTTTATGCCTCATGTTTTGTTAAACGTTTTCTATGTTTTATTCTGCAAACCTTTTATAAAATAGATGTTATGGGGTCTATGTTTTGTTAATGAGGAATGAAAAACCAGAGACATTAAGCAAGCACCTGCCGGCGACACAGCCAGCGTCTGAAAGACCATGTCATACCAGCTGTACAGCATCTGGGGAGCGGACATGTGTTCCGGGTGATGGCACTCCTTAGAGATATGGAATTTCAAGTCCACAGATACTCTCGAGGGCTCTTTGAGTGTCTTGCAACATCTATAGAACTAAGCTCAAAATAAAATGAGCAGGCATCCAAAAAGGACTTCACTGAGGTTTACTAAAATGAGGAGGAATGAAAATTTGTGCAGTGCTAAGTGTCTTTGCAGAAGCATCTAAGTCTTCACAGGAAACAAGAGAGACAATATTGTCTGAAGTCTAAAATAAATCAAGTCACCAGCCCAATTCTTAGAAAATATAAAAGCCTGGACTTACCATGTCTGACTCCAAGACCACATTCTTTCAGCTGTGATGATCTGCTGCCCCACTGAAATAACAGTGGGTGTTTTCAGTCTTCTATTGAAAAAATCTAAACACAGAGGGAGGCTTACTGTGAAGATTAAAATGCTTTCTCCCACTGCTGTCATGAATTTGTAATTAGATAGCACTTGTGAGATAATAAGTGTGTGCGTGTGTATGTGTGAGTGTGAGCATGTCCATCTCCCCGTTCCTGGCACAGAACCCCTAAAACCTTTGTCATTTCCAAAGTATAAGAGCATCCCTTGTTTTAGTATTTGGCTTCTGACTGCCCCCCCCCCTCCAATCCCTGACGCAGAGCTGCTAAAACTGTTATAATTTTCTAAGTGATGAGAGCACTAGGATCATCCTTTGTTCTCTTGAGGTGACTCCAGTGGGCTCTTGAATGGCTCCTAAATGGGCTCCAGTCACCAGAAAGACCAAATCATGATTAGAAGTTTGGAATTTCCAGCCCGCCCACTCCTATCCTCCAGACAGGGGACAGAGGCTAGAAGTGAAGCTAATTCTTGATCCTGCGTATATGAGGAAGCCTCCATTAAATCCCAATAGCACAGGGTTCAGAGAGGTTTCATGACACATACACACACATACAGGAAGGGTGACACACCACAACTCCACAGCAGAAATAGTGATCTAGACCATCCTGGCCATCACCCGATGTTTCTTTGCATCTGGCTGTTCATCTGTATGCTTTATCACACCCTTCAATAAATTGGCAAGCATGTTTCCCTGAGTTCTGTGAGACACTCTAGCAAATTTATCCAACATGAGGAAGAGATCACGAGAACCTCAGATGTACAGCTGACCAGTCAGAAGCACAGGTGGCAACCTGGACTTATGATTGGCCTCCAAAGAGGGGTAGGAGAAATTTGTGGGACTCAGGCCTTTACTTGTGAGAGCTGATGCTGTCTACTGGTAGATAGTATCAGAATTAAGGACACACAGTTGGTGTTGCAGAATTGCTTGATATGGAGGAAAAATCCACACGTTTGGCAACCAGAAGTGTGTGAAGGGAAATACTAATGTATAAGTAGTAAAGGAGGTTCAAGAGGAGAAAGACTCTTTACTCAGTACCATTTGTTTATTTATTTGTTTGTTTATTTATTTATTTATTTTTACTTTTATTTTATGTTTATTTTTTAGATTATTTTATTGTTGTTCAATTAGAGTTGTCTGCATTTTCCCCCCACCATCCCCCCCGCCCCAGCCAAACCTCCCTCCCTCCCTTGCTTCTACCCTCCCCCTTGGTTTTGTCCATGTGACCTTTATAGTAGTTCCTGAAAACCCTTCTCCCCACTGTCCCCTTCCCCCTCCCCTCTGGCTATTGTTAGATTGTTCTTAATTTCAATGTCTCTGGTTATATTTTGTTTGCTTTTTTCTTTTGTTCATTACACACCATTTATTTTCGAATGATGGAAAATAACTATCACTTATTGAGGAGATAAGCTCTATACTCAGCTAAAAACAAATCTTAAATGAAGAGCAATTAAGTGATTCACCCAAAGTTGCCCTTAATAAAATTAAGGGCAAGACTCAGAGTAAACAGGTGTTTTGCCTGCAGTCCTGTCTTCTATACTATCATGTATGTATATAATAGAACCATTTAACTTGGGTTGTACAGTGAGAGACAAAACCATGAGAACTAAATTAACCTTATTCTCTCAAGGTCAACATTAACCTCTCTGCTCCTTGCCCCCATTTGGTCCTGAAAGAAATCTGAAAAACAGGTTCATTTATAAAATGCATTCATTTGTGAAATGTATACCATAGAACAAAATTATTTGGAGTCTGAAGGGGTTGTTTCCTCTTTCCCCACTTCTTACATTTTCTAAAATAAATATGTGTATTATGCAACCCCCCTAAATTACTATGTTTCAAATTGTTTTATTGCAGTATTTTCTACTGTGAGGACAACTTCCAGAAAGATTTATGTTTAAGAAGGCCATTTCAAAGTTTCAGTAGCTAATCCTTTTGGATGGGTTCCAAGAAATACCTGCCTTACTATCAATTTTTCTCTGTCATGAAGAGAATCCAAGAATATGGCAAGCTTGGGTCTACTACATTCCCTATTTCAATATATGGAAAAATTGAATTGAGATTGGACTTTCATATGATGACTACAACCAAAAAGTTCCCAACCTACGAGAAAACAAGGAAGGAAATGATTGGGGGGAGCAAAATATCTTCTAGAAAAAAGATATTATAACTTCGAGTGATTTTATTACACATTCTAATATTTGATCTTGACAAAACCTGATCAGGTAAGCAGGTGGTGTTGCCACCCTTCAAGACCAGGCAGGTTCATGGTATCATGCAGATGATATTCACAGAGCCATTGGGACGCCTTTATTCACAGGTGGGCAAGCCACGCACTGATATTCACAGAGCCATTGGGACGCCTTTATTCACAGGTGGGCAAGCCACGCACACTGCAAGCTGCATGTCTATCTGCATGTCTCATGTCATGGTCCCTGCTCCCCAGTGTGGTACTGATCGTGGCACATGTCCCCTTGCATGTCTCTCATCATCACCCCCAGCAGGGAGTCCCTGCCTGTGTAAGTACTAGAGGCAAACAAAGGCAGAAAACTGCCAGAACATTACATAACATAACATAATTCTGCACATGTGAGCCCACTTCATGTTATGGGAACAGTGTATCAGACCCGGTCTCAAGGCTATGAGAACACTGGTTACCAGGCCCCTCCAAGGCTATGGGAACACTGCTTCCCTTGGTTACCCAGACACCTGGGTGAGGAAGCCAGACTGCCTCCACTTACCCTACACAGATGAAGTACCATTATTGTTCAAACTACAAAGAAAGGAATTGAAACTAAAAGAGATTGAGTGGTCCTCCAAGAAGCAGACCCCAAGACAGCATTAGAACTTCAAGAAATGTATTACCGGTGGGCCAGGAAAAGTGAGGAGAGCCTTCGGGCTGCTATGTGGGTCTGACACTTGAGGAGAGAATGAAGGAAAAATAATTGGGTATAAAGACTATTGGACTATAGCACAGTTGCAAGAAATTTTCAGCCAAGGGACTCTTATTGGAAGACAAAGCCCATTGTCTTGCCAGAATGGGCCCGCTTTGACATCCTCACTGTGCTCAGTCTTTGGGAGAGAGCAGCCCACAGGAAGCAGCACCTCAAAGTCAACACAGTCGGGAGCCCAGAGGGGTAGGAGTTGTGAATGTTAATCCATGACCCCTCTCATAGCTGGCAATCTAACCAGAACATTTTCAGGACTTCCAAAATGCCCCTGGATTACCCAAATAACAGGTAGAAATGATGGCTCCAGAAGCCTCCTCACATCTGGTAGAGTACTTTATGCAGTCTTTAATGTGAATGATACTTACAAATTTTTTGTAACTAGAATCATGTGATCATTGAATACAGTCACATGAGTGGTCAGACTGTTATTTTTTTAAAACCAAATCAATAATGGTTATTCATACAAGAAATAAGTTGTGGAGTGACTCTAGCTAAATGTTTCAGATTCACAGAAAATACTAATGGGAAAAAATAATCTCCTGCAATTTTTGAAGAAACAACTGTTGATTAGTCGCTGGTTGCCTCTCACTCTAAATTGTGATACAGATATTTGTAAAGCTTACCAGGTGAAATTTGTTGGATACACAACGTTCTAGAGCCAATTTACTTTTATGTGGGGGCGACTTTCCTCGCAAGTCCCCCCCGTGTGCCCTGGATGGGAGTAAACATGACAGAGACATGATGTGATCTGCTTGGGGAGGAGAAGTGAGCAGTGGCCAGTTTCTCAGGGGAAAAAGGCCTTGAGCCCCTTCCTCTAGGGACTTTTATTGGGTTGTAATACACAGAAATACAAGGCAGCAAGGATCAAACAGTAGATAACATTTCAAAGAAATCTGAGGGCTTAGACTGTCAGAAACAGAGTTTTAGCGTCTCCTGCTCAAACCCTTAATATATGAATGAAAGCACTCTTAGCAGAGCAGATTTCACAGGTTTATCAGCAAGTCTTTGTGATGTCAGATTTTTCCTCAGGACTCACCCTAGCAAGGCAAGGAGCTGCACCCCTTCCCGACAGGTATTCAGGCTTCAGGGAATTAGAGCCAGGAAGCACTTTTCCCAAAGTACATGGGGACTTGGGCTTTGTCAAAGTCGGGGGGGCAAAAGTCCATTGCTCTCTGTTGCAGCCCCCTGAGTCCTTCCATGAAGGCCTCCCAAGTGATCGAGTCTGGCTTAGGTTGCCCCCCACTGTGAGGGTCTTACCCATCATTGACTTCCGACCAAGCTTTAGGGGCAAGGGGAGGAAACTGAGGCAGTGTTTGCTACCAGAGACAAGCTTTGTCTCCTGTGGCTGACATTCCAGAGGCTCCCATTCCAGAAGTCGTTAGCCTCATGGGATAGAGTTACAATTCCTGAAACCAGGCAGAGCCGTCCACAACACTTTTACTCATATGTCTATTTAAATAAATATACATAAATGAGTTTTATACATAATCATTCCTCAAAATAAATAACTGAATATTTATATTTATCAAGTACCAGCTGTTTAATGTATTGCAAAGAAAGTCTCATTTTGTTCTGAAAACAAGTCTCTAGATAGGTATCATTCCTTCAAAGAGCATTTATATGAATAAATGCACTTGAAACCCAAACCTTAACAACTTGATGCTTAACAGGGCACAGCAAAGTCTAGATTTAAATTGTCTGTCAAAAAGAGGTGCAACATAGCCAATAAAAATGTGCCTTAAAATACCATGGCTTTAGACATAGCCATTTGATTGCTTAAATAATATTTTTATTACTTGACTGAATACACAGATTTTTTTAAGGCAGACCATTAAGAAATAGGAAAGTTTTAGAAGTGATGCATTGCCACAATTGTCCTTGTAACATGGTCCTCCCTATTCCCCGCCTATTCCTGCTTCTGATAAAATGACCAGATAGGAACACTTCTCAGTACTATGGATCATAAGAATTCTATTGAATTATGTTTTTATGACCATGTTTTTGAGATTGCAAATGAAATCAGACAATTTTTAATCTAATAGAATCAAAATTTGTTCTATCCACAAATATGTAGAAAGTCGATTAAAAGAAATCGAATATAATTGTCAGTTTTTCTCACATGTCACAATATCCATATCATTGTATGTGCTTGTTTTTGTGCTTAAAATACTCTTCTCCACATTTCTGCCATTGAAATAATCTTTAAGATTCAGTTAAGTTTACCTTTTCTTCCTTTCCTGTGAAGCGTCGGCTCCATTCCTCAGAACACCCTTCCTTATTGCACCAGGATGGCTGACTCTTTCTCTGCACAATACCCCGACTCTTTGTGCAATAGCTCTATTACAGCTGTCATAATACCGCTGTGCACTCATTCATCTGTCTGCCTTCGGTGACAGCCAGGAAATTCCTTGAGGACTGAAACTTGCTTTTGCTCAGTTTTGTGTCTTTACTGCCTGAAACTTAAATGTTTGCTGAATGGAGACAAGACTACATGACAGAATGCAACAGCATGGAGAAATTAACTATGGATCTGAAGAATCCCAACAAAGTGATGCTCATTTTGTACAATAAGCTCGTTTTCATAATCTCATTTTCTTTGTACAAATGTAATCCTAAAATTTTTGCAAAAATTTCATTTCTTTTTACATTGTTATAACCATCAAAACCAAACCATAGAGACTAAACCATAGTTACAGTATATTCTCAGGGTAACATTCAAAATAATACACAGATGGTAGAATGATAGATAGCGAGATGGACAATGTTTGCAAAAAGTAAGGAAGTATTTTACTACATTTCTAACACCCCCAAAATAACCAAAGTTTTGAAAAATATTGACTTGCATTTTATGTGAGCAGAAACACAACAGAAATGACATACTAAACATGGCTTTAGATTAAGTAAACTTTCTCTTTGCACTAACCTTGAACTTGTGCTGTCTTAATGTATCCAAATATAGCATAAAACTTCATCCATGGAACAAAATTGATTAACTGCATCATAAGTCTTCCATAACTTATAATACAGTGGTACAGTGGTTTTAATTTTGTGAGGCTGCAATAGAACAATATAAATAATCTTGTTACATTTGGCTTCCTGTTTTATAGTTTATGCATCAGTATCTTTTAGTAGACTGTAAAACTCCTGATCTTAGTCTTCCGTATAAATTCCCCAAACCATAGCCCAATATCTTCCATATAACAGCTACTGATACATGCTTATGTACATATAAGAAAAACAAGATTGAAAGAGAAAATAAATATCTTGAAAACAAGTGAAAAAAAACCAATTTGTGGTTTCCTTTCCATTATGTCTTAATATAGCCATACAATGGTTTCATCTTTTCTGTCCACCAGCAAAAAGTGTTCATTTATCTGCCATTAAGCATACATCATCTGAGTTGTATTATGTTATAAATCTAAAAATGTAGTATAGAAAATTGCTGTGTCCTGCATTTCTATAATATCTTTGCAGAAGAACAAAGCAATCTGGTCATCAGGAAAAATCAAATCACAAATCTTTCTGGGAATTAAAAGAAGGAAAATGCTGTGTATTAATTCCTGAGAAAACATTACTCTGCATTTCAAAGTTTATGTATTCCAAATTTGTTTGTACAAAGAACAGATTGTTATATGGTAGAAACAGATTGTTTTATAATAGAAAAACAACACAGAGTTGGGTAAGGCAAATTCATCCATTATTATTTACCTGTGTGACCTTGCACATTGCCCTTGGTCTCTCAGATTCAGTTGTTTGTTTGTTTTGTATGGATACATAGCTTGCCAAGTTTTTCTAGGGAATAAATGATATAATGAATATTAAACACATGTTACTCCTAAACTAGAATATTCAGAAGTTATTATTTTACCATATTTATAAATCACACATAAACACACAGACACACAATATTCACAAGAGGATTAAAATATATCCATGGAATGAGCATATGTGCATTCCACAAGTAGCATCGCATCCTCGCAGATTGCTGTGACATTGCATTTGTATCTGTGAGCATTAGTGCCATTTCCACATACCTGTTAAGCAATCTTCTATTATTACTTTGAAACACATCATTTATGTCTCTTTCTTTACTAACATAAGACCATTATCTTGCCATTCAACAATGACTGACGATTCATCCAAGATCTCAAATAGCATCTTCTTAATATAAGGGGAAAAATCCCCAATAAAGGTGCTCTTTTTTTTAATAGATACATTCTACATGTACCTTGAATACAGTTCCTTAGAAAAACTCATGCAATGTATTCAGTAGCACAAGCCACCAGGGATTCATTGTATCTTCCCAAAGAGTAGACTACAAAAGAATTTTTGTCTTTACCAATTACATGTAAATTTTAATACTAGAGACTATTCTATAAGGAGGATACAAAATCATGGCGGTTGGGCCTAAAGGAAGGAGCAGGAAAAGAGGACTGCGAGTGATTAATTTAGTAGCTAAATGAATCCATGGCCTGTTTTTCCAGTTTTTCATCAGGGTAGGACTGGAATGGAAAGAGGTGAAAGGGTTTCCCTGCAGTTTTCATATGGTGGTCTCATTTTCAGTGCCAAATCAGGACCTGTCATCTGAGTGAATTTTTCTTTGACTTGTAAAGTTACACGTGAATATTTATTACCGGTTAAAGCTGACTTGTATTGCATGCTCACAATATACTAACCATTATACCATCTTTTTTTTAATCCTCACCCAAGGATATGTTTACTGATTTGAGAGAAAGAGAGAGAGAAAAACGTTGATGTGAGAGAGAAATCCTGGTACATTGCCTCCCATATGCTCCCTGACCTGGGATCAAGCCCTCAAACTGGGTGTAAGAGACCACACTCTAAGGAGTGGTCCAGTCCAGGGCTGGATCATCTTATTTAATCCTTACAACAACTTTACACAGCAAGTTGACACAAGTAAACAAATCTTAGGTCATGTAGAGCATTACTGAAAGAGCATGGATTTGAGTCTTAGTGTATTTGAATCCCAAACTTCTGTTCTTAACAACTTTATGTGGCTGGTCAGATATGAAATTAACACTTAAGGACACAATTATCAAATCCCCTTTATTGGTGAATTTCTTTGAAAAGGGGAGGGAGTGCTTGTTATTGCCTTTCCTTTATAAACAGAGATGTAGTAAGTACCCAGACTCTGTGGATATGAAGATAATGATGGTGTGTGTGTGAGCAGAGGGCTTGCTGCTCGGGCCCCTCTGCAGTTGCCCTCAGGAAGCTTCAATATCTGGCTATACCAGAAGGACCCCACAATGGAATTTATTTGTTAAAAAGCGTGCGCTTATTCTTATATGTTTAAACTTCAGTCAGCTTCAAAGTACTCTCTATTTGATGCAATGCACTTATTGAGACTTTTCCCCACTGCTCAAAGAGTTTTTGAACTTGTCTGTTTTGATGCCTTTTCGTGTTTCTGCCATTTTTCCTTTCACCTCTCCCACACCAGCAAAACATTTCCCTCTGAGGATTTTTTCCATTGGGGAAATAACAGAACATCACTCAGGGTGAGATCATGTGAATGGGGAAGGTGGGGCATGGGAGTCATGCCATTTTTGGTAAAAATTGCTGAACACTAAGCACAGTCTAAGCCAGTGAGCTCATAAATCACCCATCATGAAATGAGCAAATGCTTTGAAAGAGCCTTTAAAAAAATTAACTGAAGCTGAACACAGCCTCTCACAACAGTACCTGCTGGTACATTGATAAAGATGGGTTCCTAAAATACCTAGCAGGAGAAGCCTATACTACAAGGGACCCACCTTCCAGAAGATAATTCCAGGATTTTGGGGCCCCCCTCATAATAATGGCTTTCCACTCCATCTATTCAGATGCCAAGCATAGTTTTGGGCCTAATGGATGCTTAGGAAGTTCATTATTCCTCCACTAAAGGATTTATGTCTGTCTATAAATCACCTTATGGATGATTCTGTTGTCTCAGGAAGTTTGCTCCAGAAAAGATATTTACAATTTCTAATCATAGACCAAGGAGTGGCTTACTCACCCAAAGGATGCAATCTATTCATGCTGACACAGGCTCTCTAATGCAAATATTATAAAGTATTCATAAGCCTTCCCTTTGCCTCAAAATAGAACCCATTTCTCCACTTGGATACGGTATTAGAGCTTTTAAATGCTTCCACAATGAATCTGCTCACTGTGAGTTCTAATTGTTTCTCTCCTTTCTTTGGGGGGTGATTCTGAGATGCTGGGCTTTTCTTAGCCACCTGTCCTTTACACTTGCTCTTGACTCATATTCAAGTCATTTTTTCTTTCAGCCTTGTTTGTAGTTCTTCTGGAGCCGTGGGTTGCAGAGTTGACTTCCCAGGGGGAAAAATTTAAATAGTCACGGGAGAACAGGGTGGGCTTATGAGATCTGGAGGTAGGCAAAGTGAATATATGGTAAATAGCAAAAATTAAACATGTTAATTTTAATACTTTAACAAGTGCCGGCATGTCTGTAGCCCCTTACAAAATGTAGTCTTCTTGAATCTGGATACAGTTGTTTTAGTCATGCATGATTTTTCCCCCTATGTCATTAAATTAGAATATGATTACCTCCCACAGCCAAAATAGCTCCTTTGGGTACCAAGTAATATAATTTATTTCACAAATAGGATCAAAACACCTTTATTAGATTGTAGTGACTGGGGGGAACAGTATTTTATTAACATTTTAGTATTGACTCTTTTATTACATTTAATCAGAGTGGGATTTTTAAAGAAACCCACAGATATACTCTAAACTTTTATCTATGCTTCAGCTACTGTGCTTGAAAGATACTTGTTTTGTTTTTCTTTTAATGTAGAAGCCAGTTTGTGACTGATCCTTTTGAAAACTACAAGGTCTACATGTTTAGTTTGTCTGAGATACGGGCTCCTGGTGGTTTTTTGCCTGGCTGGTTTGTGTGAACAGGACCACAGTGAACTTAGTTTACAGAGCCCCTGGCAGAAGCCCCATGGCTACACCACATTCCTCCTTCCCTTCTTTTCTCTCTTTTCTATTTTTTACACTTATAAATCGATCACCTGAGGATGTGGCAGTCAAATAAACAAATCCTTTCTTTTATGGGTCTAGAGTATAGACATTAAAAATAAAGAGATATGGTCTACAGCAGGGACTGGGTCGCTCACGCAGCACAGGTCATCCAGATGTCTGTTCTCTGTAAGTACTGTTACCGGCCACCTCTGGTTTTAATCTTTATGGTAGGCAGTCAGATTTATATTCCATAATGTTTTCCCTTTGGGGATGATCAAAATAGGGTATCAACTCATTTCTAGTTGAGGCATAAAAAGAATTACTGTGCAGTTTTAAAAGAGGAATTAAAGATCATTTTTTAAATGCCGGTTCTGGCACTTATCAGCAGGGGAACTTAGTCTAAGTTTCTGACTTACCTGTCTCAGTTTGTTGTACTTTAAAATTACGGTAAGTGCACCTGTCTCCTCAGGTCATTGTATGGATTAAGTAAGTTAGTATTTGTCACAGATCTTGAACAGTGCTTGTGGCATGCAGTTAGGGACATACAAATGTTAGTTACTTGTTCTGGTCTCCTGCCTGAGACTTCAATTTTTTATCTCTGTTGGCCAGCTCCTGCCTAAACAACTTCCCTGGTAGAATTCTGAACATTCTAAAGGGCCCTTTTGAACTTTGACTGTTGCTTTGCCTGTTACCGCCCTTTCTCAGGTAGACCTGAAATCCCTCTCATTTTAATGTGGCTTCTACTCTATGGTTTTGACTCTTGGGGATGGATTCAAGGTAATTCCAGTCCTTCTCCCACATGATGCCCCCCAGATATTTGAAAAGAGTGCCCACTATTTGCAGAGTACTTTTCACAAGGCTAAATATCTAGATCCTGCATTTTGTCTCAGAAGACATGGTTTCTAAGTTAGTTCTAGTCTTATGCCAGGTCACTGAAAGGACACACAACAGTTTGCTCTTCATCTAATATGGCTTGGAGTTTCCTGACCACCCCAAGCGCTCTCCTCTGATCAATTTTCCCCTTATCCATTCTAGGATGAGATGTCCAGGTGTGAATAAATAGCCTTCTGGGTAGTGGCATCGCAACACGCAAGTAATGAGATGGAAGAGGTCCTGCACTGTTGTAGACCGCTCTGCCTAGTTTTAGGAATTGTATCTCTACCCCTTGTGGCTAAGGGCGAGAGATGACCTTTGGAATGCCAGCTGCAGGAGACAAAGCCTGTCTCTGGTAGCAAACGCTGCCTCAGTTCCTCTCCCAGCCCCCAGAGATTGGTCGGAAGTCAATGATGGGTAAGACCCCTCACAGTGGGGGGACAACCTAAGCCAGACTCGATCACCTGAGAGGCCTTCATGGAAGGACTAGGGCAGGGGAAGCTGCAACAAAGAGCAATAGACTCTTGCCACACCCCCTGCTCCCCGCCAGCTTTGACAAAGCCGGAGACCCCAAATTCTCTGGGAAAAGCGCTTCCTGGCTCTAATCCCCTTATGCCTGAATACCTGATGGGGAGAGGTGCAGCTCCTTGCCTGGCCAGAGCGTGCCCTGGGGGAAAATCTGGCACCACAAAGACTTGCTGATAAACCTGTGAAATCTGCTGGGCTAAGAGTGCTTTCATTCATATGATAAAGGTCCCAGAGGAAATGAGTATGTTGCCCAAAGTTTCTGCAACTCTCTCCCTGACAGACACTCACTCAGACTGAAACCCTCAGACCTCTTTGAAATGTTATCTACTGTTTGATCCTTGCCGCCCTGTATTCCTGTGTATTACAGCCCAATAAAAGGCTATGGAAGAGGGCGCTTGGGGCCTTTTTCTCCTCGGAGAAACTGGCCGCTGCTGGCCTCTTTCTCCCCAGAGAAACTGGCTACGGCCCACTTCTCCAACCCCAAACAGATCTCATCTTGTCTCAGCCATATTTATTCACTCACGCGTGTCTGTGGCACCAGGGGGGCCTCGCGAAAGTAGTTGCCCCCACACTACACTCATGGATGGAACTTACACTCTAATGGTGAAGACAGAAAATAATCAAACATAGGGATAAGAAAGTTCTAGATAGTGCTGTTTTAGAGTTGAATGGACAGGGAGGTAATACTGAGATAAGATCTCAAGGTTGAGGAGGAACAAACAGTGTGACTAGCTGGGAAAGAATATTGCAGCAGAGGGAATAGCAGGTGCAAATACCCTGAGCCAAGGGATCACACAGCAGAATGAAAGATCAGGTTGCTGGAGCAGAGTGAATGAGGGGAAGAAGCAGAGTGAAGGAAGGCAAGGGTTTAGGTCTCTGCTTATCATACGGTTGGAAGGGCCACTGCCCAAACTCCCCAGTCTCTTTTCTTGACATTGCCCATACTCAACCTTCACTCAAGCTGTGATTGTGTTCTCATAGGGCCCTCGGTGGAGAAGTGTTTTAAAGATATATCAGATGCCCAAACAAAATAATTGCAAAAGTTTTTCAAGAGATTGCTTTTTTAGATGTCTAGTGCCATGCTCTCTCACACTTCCATTCCTTTGCACATACTATTTTCTGCATCTGGAATCCAACCCAATCTAAAGCACTCAGAGGTACCATCACCTCTGAGAGGCCTTATCCACCCTTTGAATGACCCCATACTCCAATAGTGGAGGGACACATCACTCTTTCAGCACCCGTTCAGATTTTTATATTAGACTTTTGTCCATCACCCTTGAAACTGATAACTTACTTCCTTATCTCCCTCCATTAGTCTTGAGCCAATTGCAGAAAGAAAATTCATCTTGTGCAGCTAACCCTAGAATTGAGCAAGGTGCTTGAAACTTAGTCACTCAATAAACATTTACTGCATGATTAAATATTATCTTAAAGACTATATCTCCATAGGAGTATGATTTGCATTTGGGATGGTAGAATTATATGTGTTTGAATACATTCCTTGCTTTGTATCTGGCCCCCACTAAGAGCCTCAACAAATTTCCAAACATTCCCGAGGGGGCAATAGTGACCCCAGTTGAGAACCTTTCTTGGTCCATTAACTTATTTATTTTTGTAAAAGCTTTGAGCCAATACTAGGTGCCAAGCCCCATGACCAATCTACATGTTTGAGTAACACTGGAGTAGCAATTCACTATTTCTTACTCCAACCGTCTTCAGTCACCATTACATCAGAACGTGCCTCTCTGTAACATCTAAACACTGATTCTGGTGTCATTGTCTAGTGCAATACAGAACATATCCTATCCTTTTCTTTTTTGATAGCCTTTCAACTATCTGAAGACCTTTTTCACTGCCCTCTGTGTGCCTATATTTTCCCCTCCCTGAAAATGAAACATTACTGGGTTTTTTTTTTACCATTCCTTATGACATGAATCTGAGTAATCTTGGCTCTTTGTTTCAGGAGAGGGATGTGTGAGTACGCATTCAGTTTCACTGTCACACTGTAATATTTTTACTCTACCTTTATGTTTGGAATTTCTCCCATTGTTTACAACTCAAGCAGTAGTAGACCTGCAAGGTTTTTGTGTGAGGAGTATTTTTAAATGCATGAGATCACATTAATGTAGCCCTCGCAAAGGCACCTTTGTGAAATGACTGCCTCTTTCTAGGCTTCCAGCAAAAGGCAAAATGTCCAACACCTACTGGATGTGTAAAATATGTTGAATGACACAGAGGACAAAGAGAAATGTACAACATCTCTATTGTCAAAGAGGTAATGAACTCATTAAAGCTGTTTACAAACATAAACAGTAAGAAATTTACTAGCATACCAGTAAATGTCTTGGGAGTGGAGGGAGAAAGCTGATTTGCATTTGTTGGTTTCTGTGGTGTAAATTATTTCACCATGACTGACTGCAAGCTACCAACATGACATCACTGCATGTAGACTTGGAAAGAAATGTACAGTAACCCTCCATTCAATAGTATTTCCTCCCCACGCACATAACACACATAAATAACCTCGAGCATAAATGACAATAAAATCCAATGCAAATAACTAGGACATGTTATGTTTTGAGTATTTATTATCTTTGCTTTTAATATAATTTATTTAATTATAATTTTATGAAATTTAATTTTTAATAATGGCTGTATTTAACAACCATCTCTCAAAATCCCTAAAAATTTAACAATTGTCTCTTGCAAGCTGATGTGAGCTGGCTCTAGCCCACTCCTGGAAATTAAAATTATGGTACAATATGGAGGGGCATCAGACACATATACAGAATAATATTTTGGAAAGTCAAATACGAAAATAGTCACTACAATATGTATTAAACTAATCAAGGAATATTTTCCTGGAGGAGGTGGGGGGAACTGAATAATGCCCCGGATTTGCCTTAAGGGAGAGAAGGAAGAAACATCTTGTCTTTGTAGTATAGATGAAGATTAACAGCACCTTACTTAGTAACAACAATGCAACAACTAAGTAGCATGCATTGCACTAAGGACAAAAGTATATAGTTCAATGTAACTGTCTTAGAACCCAAGAAACAGATACTATTAATAAGGAAACTGAGACTTCGGTGGAGAAACTTGGCAATAGTCACACAGCTAGTTATTTTGCTTCTTGTGCTCATCTTACCTGAGATTAATTTCAGACATACTTAGTAGAGGGGACCACACCTATGAGCCTCCTTTGGCTTGTCAGATTGCCTATTTATACATCAACATTAATAATTATAGAAGTCAACTGGCGGTTTCAAATACTCTTAAACATTCCTATGCACCTTTCACTGATATATCACCAAATAATTCTTTCCCATGGATGTCACCGTATTTTTGGTGGACAGGAAGATGACAAGTGACAAAACATGCAGATGGAATTGGCTTAGTGAAAACTGAAATTGGTCACAAAATTGAGGGTAGAGTGATAAGTTCCAATGCAGACACATCTGAACTCAGGGACACACGAGAGCTCACCCCACCTCCCCTCAGCACTGGCTTCACTTCAGGCAGGCTCTCCCCGGTATCTGTCTGCAGTTCATGCTTACGTTCTCACTGGTCTCGCCAAGACAAGCAGAAAAGGGAAAGCAGTTCCTTCTCCACAGTCTGAAGGAAAATGTTAGCCCAGGCCTCCTGAGACATATTCTCAATGACCCAAGGTGGGCTGTACCTTTATCAGCCACTCATTCTGGCTAGGGGGGGTCATCTCTAGCTACGAGTGAATCATGTGCCCTCCTCCCCTCACCATGTGGGAACAGACGGGGGGGAATTTCTCAGAGGGAAATGAAGATGCTGTTAGCATGAGTTCACGACACATGTAAGAAAGAGAAATACAGGACAGAGGAAGAGACAGTCATAAAAGAGACGAAGATACAGTGAACACAGAAATCAGAGAGAAATTATATTGTGAAGACAATGTTATAGCACATACAGAACGTAACTACCTATACATATTAGAACACATATAACATTTAGAGAACAAAAAACAGCTCCACTATAGGTAGGCAGGCATACCCAGGAGAAGACATATAACCAACGTTTTTGGACCACCTGTTATTTGCTTGGCACTGTGACGTTTCACATTCCTGTTCTCCTCATTGGTCTTTATACTTCATGTGTGACTGAAGAAAAATAGACTGCACATATTTAAAGTATACAGTTTAGATTTGACATATGTATACACCTTGGAAACCATTAGCACATCCAGAGAACAAACATTTCCATCACCCCCAAAAGTCTCCCAGTGCCCACCTGTAATAGGGCTCATGCCCTCCCTTCACTCCTTCCCCAGGCAAAGTTCAGATCTGCTTTCTGTCACTGTAGGTCAGTGATTTGCATTTGTTTAAATTTTCCGAAAATAGGAGCATGTAGCATGTACTCTTTTTTCTTTTCTTTTTTTTTAAACTGGGCACTAGGAATTAAAAAACCAACCTTGATATTCTGCCCTTTGAGTTATGGCTATTGTGACAATGGATAGGGGGCAAGAGGGGGAGTGGATGAAGAATCATTTAGAAGGGGTTCAATGGCTACAAGTCTAATCCACTACATTTTTGTGCTGGAAGGGCTCATCACCAGTTTCATTGGAAGACACGTGCAGATGAGGGCTTCTGTCACTCCTTAGGGGTCACAGTTGGCAGAGGGGCACCAGTTCTTCCTAGTAACCCTTCTTCTCCTGGCCGACAGCCCAGGGAATGTGGTTGCTAATGCTGTAGTTGACACACAGGCAGAAACGGTGTTCATGTTGGAGGTTTCCTTGAATCTGGTCAGGCGCCCCTTGGGATGTGGTCTTGAATGTGGTACTGGTGCTGCTTCCTCAGCCTCTCAATGGACTCCTCAATGTACTTCAGGCCGTTCTCCTCGCACGGCCTTGGTGCTGAGGTTGGTGTGGCAGCCTGCAGCTTTCTAGTTCCCAGGAACTGGCATGGGATCAAGGGTTGCTATCAGTCCAAAGTCTTCACACACTCAGTGCGAGATGAACCAGGCCACCCAAAGATGATCTCCCATGTCTACTCCTTCACAGGGTCCTATCTGGAATTCCCGCTGGGTGGTCATGAGCTTGGCATTTGTCCCCATGATCTTGATGCCAGCAGTACAAGCAGGCCTGGTAGCGAGCCTTCTGGTAGTGAGCCTCTGCTGTAGACTTTGTCTGCTCCCATGCCACAGTAGTATGGACCCAGGGGCCCAGGGAAGCCATTGGAAAGACAACCAAAAGGGTGTCCATCTGTGACCATGAGAGTACATTCCTGCTCCGTTTCAAACCAGGGGCGCTGTTTGCTCACCTGTCCATTATCTGTTTACAGATGTGCCTTAAATTGGTCTCTGCAGGCTTTCGGTTGTACTTTAAGACTTCACACAACACCAGCTTGTTGGGGTCCTGGTGGAAAGGGTCCCGAAACACGGCAGCAGGAACAAGATACATGTCACTGCTGGACCCTTCAGACTCTCGAGTACCAGAGCCATCAAAATTCGACTCAGGCAATTCTTCTACACAGTCGGGCTCACTGTCCAGGGTCCAGGTCTTACAGCACAGTCCTTCTTCGGTACTGTCAGTCTAGACACACACGGTTGGACTTTATCCCCCTGAGGAAGGGACATGTACATTTGCTGGATGGCTTTGTTCAAGTGGGAACTCGCTGGGGTGGCCATGGCGGAAGATGTTCTGGGGATCGAGCAGGCGGCAGGGAGGGCAGGCCGTGGGAGTGGGGTGCGGAGAGGAGAGGAAGCAGGGGATCTGCTCAGATGCTCGTTCTTCTTCCATCCTGGGCTCTGCCTAATCTTTTTTCCATAACTTGTTTCACACAGTATAATGATTGTGCAATTCACCCATTTCCATAGTTCAATGGTTTTGTTCCATTTTTGTGGCTGAGTAGAATTCCAATTGCATGGATAGACTGTAATTTGTTTATCCATACACTTGCTGAAGGGTATCTAAGCTGTTCCTAGTTTTGGGTTGTTACAAACAAAGCTGCCATGAACATCCATAGCCATGTCTGTGGTTTGGTGTCTCTTCAGTAAATACCTGGGGGTGGGATGCCTGGGTCACATGGTAGGTATGTGTTTAACCTTGTAAGAAACTGCTAAATGGTTTTCCAAAGGGGTTGTCGTGTTCTGCACACCCACTACTATCAGTGCATAGAATCTGTTTCCTCCAACTTCTTGGCCAATGGTATGGTGATTTTTAAACTTTATCCATTGTAATGTGTGCATAGTGGAATCACAGTGAGATTTTAGTACACATTTTTCTGGTAACTAATGACACAGTCTCTTTTTGACAGTATTTCTTACCTAGAGATGAGGATTTTCTATCAGGTTAAATTTCTCTGTTTATATGTATAGCCTACACTCTTTTGAAACTCCTTATGCACAAAAGGTATTATTTCTATAGAATAATGACAATTCAGTCATACAGCATCTCATTTGACTTTCTATATGCATGAAAATTTCTCTAACGGAACTAGTTGCAAAGAACCCTCAAAAGTTTTTTGACTCTTGAAGCCATTGCTGGAAACCAATGTAGTTTAAATTAATGTAATTTTTGCAAACTGTAGCTGGCCCTACTTCTTTCTTATGTGACTCAAACATTGCATATAGAAATTTATTAGGAAGTCTATCATTAGAAGTAGTCAAGGCAAAATCTTTCTCAAGTTTCTTCTCTCTGATCTCACAGCCAGACACAAAATGACATAGTAAGGGAGAGAAATTTGCATTACTGTCAGATGGTGCAATTATCTGTCTTTCTTATCTTTCTTTCCGGAGTTGCTTATATCCACACATCATCATTATTGAGCATTGTCATGAGGTTGGATTTTTTTAAGAAAAAAAAACACTTGATTACTGTGCTTGCTTCAGTTCTGATACTGTATTTTATTTTTCTAATCTTAATTGAATGTTTCTGATTAAGTTGGTATTTTCTGGTGCATATACCTGCACACAAAACTTTAAGTGTTTAGCTTTGTCTTTTGGTTTCCAACTTCATGGCATTCAAGTCAAAGACCTGACCTTGAATGGGGTTCTTGGGTTTCTGAGGAAATTATAATCCAGTGTTCCACCCAGAAATCTATCTGCTAACCTGAAAAATCACCAGTAGTTCTATTGTGGCTAATAAAGTAGAATGAACGAGGAAGAGTCAAGTAAGAGGGCTTAAAAAGACTTCAGGGCTATGCAGGCAGCATATTTTAAAGAACTCTGAATTATAATGATTACTTTTAACATACATTAAGCATTTGGTGTGCAGCCAGTATTGTGCTGGTATTTACTGGCATCCTTTGATTTAATGAGCATAAGCACTGTCATTATCCCCACATTTGTAAATGTGGAAACAGGTCCAAAGAATTTAAATAATTTGCTGAAGGGCCTTATGTAGGGCTTAGTAGAGCTTGCCTTTGAATCTGGGCCTGTATTTTTAATCATTATATTGTATTGTATTTGACTGGGACCAAAAGTTTATTGGCTTATCAGAAAACATGAAGAACGACTTTTATAGCCCTGGATATTTTTGCCAGTCATGTCTCTATAGAGCTTGTTTTATTCTGGATGAATGATGAGATTTTAATACAAAAATGTGCTAAATATTTATGCTGTAGCTGAATGCTCCACTGAGGATAAACAGACTGGCTACACCAGAATATTCCTAGAAAGGGACATAAACTGTAGCAAGATTAGGCAAACATAAACCTTAGCCAGTTCCCCTACTACCTTGCTTTCTTTCTCAGGTTCTGCATGTCTATATGCCCTCCTGATGAGACACCCCTAGAATCTAGAAAATTAAAAAGGGTTTTAGATGTCATATCATCTCACAGAGACCCTGTGTTGGTTAATTTTATCTATCAACTTGACTTGCTGCTGGGGTGTCCAGATAGTTGTCACAATTTATTCTGGCTGTGTCTGTGAGAGTATTTCTGGATGAGATTGACATTTAAATAAGTAGACTGAGTAAAGCAGGTCATTCTGCCCAATGTACGTGGGCCTCAACCAACCAGCTGAAGATATGAACAGAGCAAAAGAGCCAACCCTTCCTTTAGTAAAAGAGAACTCTTCCTGCTTGACTACCTTTGAACTGGAACAACAGTTTTTCCTTGCCTTTGTATTCAACTTGGCTTTCCTGAGCCTCTCGTTTCCCAGCGTACCATGCGGATATTGGGACAAGTCAGCTTCCATAGTAGCATGAACTGTTTCCTTATGATAAATCCCTAATCTATTGATTCTGTGTCGTGAGCGAGGGAGCATCCCTGAAAGGAGTCACTCACACATGTTTGTGCCTTTCAGCAATGCCAGGTTTGTTAGGAGACAGCTCTCCAATGAGTCAATAGAGTCACATGAAGGTTACACACAGAGAGGGAGAGCTTATGCAATAGAATGAGCAGAGTGAGCATCCTACTCAAAGTTCCTACTCAAAGTTCTGTAGGTTCTATAGAACCTATAATCCCAGTTCAGAGGTTCTATAGTGACTGACTGATACTTTGCTTTACCTCACTTTAGTCTCTTTTGTGCATGCCCTTTCCCATAATTCTCCTTGACAGCGTCCCACCTCAGGGTAAAACTGCAATGGAAATTTTGCTAACTGAAACTATTTTGCAACAAGGGCAGTTAATGGAAACGATTTCCGCTATTTGCCTTGGGTCAATGAAGGCGGAGGCCTCCTTTATCCTTCCTCCCGCTATTCATTTCCAGCTGCTTCCTATCAACTCCATGCCAAATGATCATTAATTCTGTGAGCCCACTTTCCTGGTTGAGCCCATTCAACTGTACCAAAGTATGATGATTAGACCCTGTTTTTTGACTTTTTTAGGCAGGAGGCCACAACTGCCTTGCCAGGGTTTTACCCTCTACCTTTTAAACTCTGTAAATTAAACTATTTGGGACATCATAAAGTAGTAGTGGTGATACAGGGTGCAGCCAGGGGGGCCCCAAAAAAGATTTGGAATGGTGTCCAGAATTCAAAGTGTATAGGAATATTGGAGAGACATATAAGATGTCCTCACCCCCCCAGGGGGAAGAAACAAATGGAGCCAGGCCATTGAGAGCTGTTTTGCATAGCAACAGTTTTGCAGCTAACCTCTGGAATGATTATTTAACATATGTATAACCATTAACTGGTTTCATAGATATGTTAAACAGCCGTGGCCGAGTTTTGAGCCAGGGAGAAGGGAGTAGCGGGGACTCAGGATGAAACTAGGGGCTGCACGGCTGAGTGAGAAGGCATGTGTGGGAGCTTGGAAAAGACGGGCTCAGGGACATGAGGGGATAACTGCCCAGGTGAAAGGGAAAACCACACAGCTTTGCCAGAATGGAGCTCCCTACAGCCAGGTGAAGAAGAAAGCCACATGCTTTTGGTGGAATGCGAACACCTGCAGCTTTGGTAGAAGAGGCCCACGCAGCTTTGGGATGACACCTTTGGCCACGTGGCCTGGAAAGCAAGAGAGACTTTGACTGGAACTGGGTACAAAGGACTCTTGCCAGTAGGCCATGAGAGGGTACCACAGTACTTTGGATTAACTCGAGATCCTGCCTGCACGGTGACACAGCTGACGGTGCCAGCGGCCTGCAACACAGACGTGTGCTCTTTTCCTGATTTAGGGTACCCAGAGTTGGGACAGTGGGAGAAGGGAGCGCTGTGTGGGTGTAGGTGTATACCCTAAAGGACTTCAATATTTTAGTGGAGGCGTTAGGCCTGAATAGCATTAAATAAACATTTTGTTTCCTTTTCACAAATCTCTGGCATTGAGAGCTGTCTTTCCAATTGGCGGCGGACAGAAGAGCCCAGTAGATATTAGTATTTTGTCCTTGGGAGGGGCCCCTGTTGTATAGCAGTTTTCGGCATCCCTAGGTGGGCCAGATATTGTATTGCCACTGCCCTCGGACCATTTGTTCTGTAACAGTGGGAGTGGGTTTTCTCATGGGCTGCATCTGCTAGGGGCCAAGTGAGATCTTGGGACATGCACAGGCGCCTTCCTACCTGGCATCAGTGTGCTTGCAGTTCTGGTGCTAACCAAGTCACACTGGAGCTGGCGGCACTCTCAGGCACAGGCAGTACCTGCACCTAGTTCCAGGGCAACTTGGATCATCTGCAAAGGCAGACATGGTTCTTGCCGGCAGGGTCTCTTCAGGTAAGGACTGTCATCTTGAACTGTGCAAACTCTGCTAGCACAAATGTTTATATCTATCTCCGAAGTGTGCCTCAGAGCTGCTGTTTCGTTTTCTGGTATGGGTGATTTTTTAAAAATTTTCTCAATCCCTGAAGGTTCTAGGCTTTTGGAATGCAAATGAAATGCAAATGAAAGGTTTCAATTTTTCTCTGCTTTCTACTCATTTTCCCTGAGGCAATGAGCGTAGGCAACCTTACTAAGAAGAAAGCAGAGAAGGAAAAGTTAAGAGGGAAAAGAAATCTCTTGGAGGTAGGCAGAGGAAGTCAATTAACATTTCAAAAAAAGTATTATTACATTTGTTTTCATAGTTCCAGGGACTGTTGTAGTAAATTCTTTCCTCTGCCCAACTCAGAAAAGACCTGTTCTGTTCTTGACCTTTGGTGTTAGCATGAACCTGGCTTCTCCAAGTTTAACACCCCATTTCCTTCTTTCCTGCATTGACTGCTAATTCCCATATGGTCTCTATTAAATCTCTCTTGTGCCCTTCCTGCTTTCTTTTTTAAGATTTGTATAATTTCAGGTGGCCTAAGTTTTAGTAAGTAAGCAACCAACCCCTGGAGGTCAAGATTCACACTGTCACATTCTTGCCTTAAGTTAGAGCAAATGCAGATTCAAAGTATGTTCTTACAGCTTCACTGGGCCACAGTTGGCACTCTGGGTGGGGAGAGGGCACACAGCTACCAAGTGAGGTCTTCGAAGATGTAAGAAGCTAAATTTCATGCTGGTCCACAGTCACTGTATGCTGTGTCTTTTGTCACCATTCAGAAAAAAAATCGGCGTGCTCAATAAAACCCCTGTTCTTAATTCTTCCATTTAAGGTATATTAGCAAACTTTCAGCTCTGCTGGTTGTTGAATTAAAGCCATGTCTGAGGATGCCATCCTCACCTGGGGGAAAAAGCAGCCAGTCTGTAGGCCTTTCTGAGCTCTCTCTTGGCCCCCACCTCTCCAGCATCCTGGAAAGCCCATTTACTCACAGCACTGTAGAGCGTACTATTGCACATTAATATGGGTTTTACTTGGCTGCTCTGTGCAGCGTAGGATAGTGGTAGACCTAGCTTTGTCACACAGCACAACGTGTAAAGCTGCACCCCCACCTCCTGTCCCTTAATGCCCAGGGTTAAGAACATAAAAATTCTGATTCAAGTTTTTCCAAAAGAATACAGACCTGTGAAGTAGAAAATCTCTGTCAGTATGAAAGGAGACTCGAGCCCCCATGCACTTTGGAATAATACTAGCTACAGAGGGACAATGACCAGACCATATAATATGTAAAAATCCTGACCCACATCCTCCACAGCAATAGGCCCACTAAAGTCCAGACTTGGTCCATGATTTCTAGCTCCCCTGTATTTGGCCCCAACTACCCAGTCAAGATCAGCCAGAGAAAGTCAGATATGCTTCTCAGACTAGTCAATTAAGATGCTCTGCTTCTAGTTAGCCCACCTCCACACCCCATGCCAACAACCTTAAATCAAAGTATGCCGGAAACTTTCCCTTTTTCCATGATAAAGCTTTTCCACTCCCCACCTGCCTTTGAGTCTCTGCCAAATGTAAGCAACAGTGATGATGTCTGACTCCTTGCTATAGCAAGCCTCTCTTTGTTCTTATCCAGGTGACGTTTATTTATATATACCCCATCATTTAATGCTCACAACAACCATATGAATAAAATATTACTATTTTCTCCATTGTTCTGATGAAGCATAAAAGGGATAATTTATCTGCACAAAGGTCACACCATGGCTAAGTGATAGGTCAGGACTTTAATCTAGGTTGTGGGCCTCCTAAGTGCATGTCTTTAGACTGGTACCTCCTGCTGTCACACTGAGCCCTTAGGAGATATGCATGATATCTGCTGTAGGACTGGCAGGAGTTGAAATTTGGTAGGAGATCCTGTGGGGTATTTTACATGTCAACTTGTGGTCCTCAGGCCAGAGATAGCTAGCTGCTCACCAGGCCGCTGCTTCCTTCCATGATGTGGTTGTCTAAAGTGCTAGTCCTCTGGGTTTACATTTCCCAAGGCTCTTGTATCTAGCTGAGGCCATACAGCTATTTCTGGCTAATGGGATGTGGGCCCACACGATGTGTGTTTCTTTGAAAGGTAGTTAAATTTCTGATAAGCCCACACTGTCTTATCCTTCCCTGGAAACTGTGGAGGGTCACATTGCAGGTGCCAGCAAAAAAGGTTGGAAGGAACCTAAATCCCTGAGCTTGTACTCAGAAGACAGCCACCCAGGAGAGCTACCAGACCAGAGATATGCCCACTGAACTTGGCATAAGTGAGACATACATATTTATTATGCTAAGCCACTGAGTTTTGGGTGGTTCTTAAAACAGTCATCCTACCCTTACTTTTGCATGTCCCTTTAAAAACACTCCTAGGGGCAGGCGTAGAGGCACTCAGATCATTTTCTAGTTACAATCAGATTTCACCTGGGTAACTGAAGTGTATATGCCAATGTTTCCTTAAAAGCATTTGTAGACATTTTAGCTCACAGAGCAAGAAATGCTGGCACAGTAGACTGTTGTTCTAGGAGTTGACAGTGAATGCAATTGATTGCAGCCACACGGGGAGCAGGACAGAAAAGGTAAATAAATTATGAATTCTGGTGGAAAGGAGTTGGCAATCGCTGCTGTTTCATTTTCCTCTTAACCCCCTGTGACTGTAAACACACTTATAGATATATTTTATTAATCATTGTTTTGATGTATTTGGATTTTGCAAGTGGCTATTGTAGCTAAGGGATTTCCGGACACCCCTCTAGCTAATCAGATTAAGGACATGAATGCTGTGGTAACAAACTAGGGTCTTTGTGAAAAGACAAATGAAAAAGCTCTCATGTACCAGCACTTGCAACTAGCTGTTTGTTGAAAATAACAGCTTTAGACCTCTTTCCAACTGTGCTGTCCTCACTCCTGTCTACAAATGATGGACTTTAGGCTGCAAATCACATGAGAGACACTTAACAAATGGGTATCTTTAAAGGGACATTATCAGAATGAAACACTTCAAATTCACTTTATTCTACTTGAAGACAGACAGCATTGATATGCCATATTGAAAGAGTCATAGCTACCAAAACTTTCAAAGAACTTTCATTTATAAGAAAGGCAAGGCAAAGCATATACATTATTAATGATATAACAGGCTACATCTTAAGAGGACAAGACAGGCTTTGCATGAGTTCCAAACACACCCATCCAAAGCATGCGCACATGTGTGTGAATTCCTGGTTTATTTTAATCTGTAATTCATTGAGTAGCAGTGACTACTAGTCTTAAATTTTGCATGTTTTCAAAAACAATTCTCAGTGAAGCCTGATGTAATTCTATGTCAGCTCAGATCCCGGGAAACCTGGTGAAATCGCTTTTTATTGGGATGGTCCTTCTTAGACTGTGAACTAGCAATAGCAGCTTTTGTTATAGAAATAGCTTTTTATGTTTATATGCTTTTTTGCTCTGCCTTCTTCACCATTTATCTGTTTTGTTCACTCTTACATCTCCAGTGCTTAGCACACTGCTGGCACATAGAATATAGTCAATATTTTTGGAGCATATACCAGGGTGAGTGATGTGACTGGAGACGACAGGAACTGGGGAAGTCTCAACATTGAAACATAAGATGGGACTTAGGACAAAATGTGAGGGTTGGGTAAGTTGTGAATATGTAAAGAGGAGTAAAAGTATTCCAGGTGGGAAATGAAACACACCGCGGGCTAAATGTAAGAGTCAGAAATGAGTGCAACGTGTTTTCAGGACAGTGAGTGGAAAGTTGGGGAGACAGGGTGGCAAATGGAAGAGGAGTGTCTTGGCTGGATGCTTGTTTAGAATTCCGAACATGAATAAAGTATGGAAATATCTTTTTGGAACATTTTAGAACAGCCTTGTTTTAATGCAAAAGTAGTTGTACAATATGTTTTATGGGCTAGTTTTACATGTGAAAGCCACACACTTTAATTACTATTAACCTGTGTGGTTCATCTGCATTAAACTGCCTGTAACACTACACATGTGAGACCAGAATGTGAGAGCATTTGTTGGTTCCCTCTTCTCCAAGGAAAGAATAGAAATGCATTTGTCACTCGGCCATTTGTACCTTCTCATTCCTAGCCCCGGAATGGAAGATTCTTATGAGTCAAGAAATGATTCTTGGGACAGATGTGGTTATGTCAGACACAGTGTCAGTCAGGAGTTTAGCACTGGGGTGCACTGTGTCCTCCCAGACACAGCTGGAGTAGGGCTGACCAAGGCACAGCCAGCTGCAATACTTCCAATCCATTTGGGGACTCAGATAGTTTGTGCACCTGTCTGCCTGCTGCCACCAACTCATAATCGTCAGAGAAAAACAAGCTAGTCCACTGGTCATTCTCATGTGTAAGAGCTTTATCTTGATTATAAAGCTCTTACGCGTGAAGCAGGGGACTTATCTTTCTGACTCATTCTCTTTTTATACATAAGCAGAGGATTAGGTTGTCTAAGTACCATCAGCTCAGCAGCTACCTTGTCTCACTAAGGCGACTAATTTAGCAAATCAGAACATTCTTTTGGGTCAGACCTGTTTCCCAACAACAATAATAATAACTATTATGGTGTATTTAGTCATTGCTAAATGCTTAGGAGCACACTAAATACTTTACCTATGTAATGTATTCTTCAAGAACCAAGTATTCTTATAATGCCCATTTTGCCCTGGAGGATTAAGAAACATCTGCAGGGTTATATAGTGAGTGACAGTTTTCTGTGGATTCTTTATGCAATTTTATCCAAAATATAGTCACTACCACATGCTATACTTTGCCTCCATTTTTAAAGGGAATGATTCTCGTACTTAGTCTAAAGTTCTCTTCATAGTTTCTGTTCTGTTGGATCCCAAGTTCAGGCAACCAAAAACATAACTTTTCTTTATTTTTATTAAATAGTTTATTGTTTTTCTATTACAGCTGTCCCAATATTTCCCCTTTGCCCTCCTCCACCCAGCCCACATCTCACAATAGATCCCCGTACTGTTGTCCAAGTCCATGGGTCATTCACACATGTTTCTTGACTAGCCCATCCCCCTTCTTTCCACCTTTAGCCCCCTTCTCTCTCCCCTCTGGTCACTGTCAGTCTGTTTCTTATTCCCATTTGTTTGTTTGGTTCATTAGGTTCCTCTTATAGGGGAGATCATATGGTATTTGAGCATAATATACTCTAGTTCCACCCATGTTGTTACACGAGGAAGGCATTCATCTTTCTGTTGCATAGAATTCCATTATGTAAATGCACCACAGTTTTTTGATCTACTCATTTACTGATGGGCTCTTAGGCTCTTTCCAGCACTTGGCTATTGTAAGTTGTCCTACTATAAATATTGAGGTGCAGATGTTATTTTGAATTGGTGTTTCAGGATTCTTAGGGTATAATCCCACTGGGTCAAAAAGGCAGGTCCATTTTTAATTTTTTGAGAAAATTCCATACTGCTTTCCACAGTGGCTGTACCAGTCTACATTTCGACCAGCAGCGCACTAGGGTTCCCTTTTCTCCACATCCTCTCCAACACTTGCATTTGTTGATTTATTACTGATGGACATTCTGACTGGTATGAAGTGATATCTCATTGTGGTTTTAATTTGCATTTCTCCAATGGCTAGTGAAGTTGAGTAACCTTTCATATGTCCATAGGTGATCTGTATGTCCTTTTTGGAAAAGTGTCTGTTCCGGTCCTTTTCCTATTTTAATTGGATTATTTGTCTTCCTGATGTTGAATCATATGAGTCTTTAAGTATTTTGGAGATCAAACCCTTGTCCAAGGTATTATTGGCAAATATGTTCTCCCATATAGTCAGTTTTCTTTACATTTTGATGACGGTTTCTTCAGCCATGCAGCAGCTTTTTAATTTGATGTAGTCCCATTTGTTTGTTTTTTCCATTATTTCCTTTGCCCTAGGAGATACATGGGTAAAGATATTGCTGCATGGGATATCTGAAATTTTGCTGCCAGTGTTTTCCTCCAGAACTTTTATGGTATCACAACATATTTAAGTCTTTTATCCATCTTGAGTTTATTCTGGTATATGGTGTAAGTTGACAGCCTAGTTTCATTTTTTTTTTTGCATGTACTCAACTAGTTCTCCCATCACCATTTATTGATGAGGTTATTTTTGCTCCACTTTATGCTCCTGCCCCCTTTGTCAACTTTGACCATAAAGACATGGGTTTATTTTTTGGGCTCTCTAATCTGTTCCACTGATCTAGGTGTTCTTATGCCAGTCCCAGACTGTTGTGATTACAATGACCTTGTAATATAGTTCTATATCAGGTATTGTGATCCCTCCTACCTTGTTCTTCTTTCTCAAGATTTGCTGAGGCTCTTCAGGGTTGTTTTTGTTTCCACATAAATCTTTGAGCTATAGAAGCTTTGGGTAGTACAGACATTTTAATAATGCTAATTCTTCCAATCCACAAACATAGTGTATGCTTTCATTTATTTATATCTTCCTTAATTTCTTTCTTCAGTGTTCTGTCCTTTTCTGAGTACATGTATTTTACCCCCTTGGTTAAGTTTATTCCTGGTACTTTTTTTCTTGTTGCTATAGTGAATGGGATTATTTTTCTTAGCTTCTGTTTCAGAAATTTTACCATTGGCATACAAAACACCTTCAATTTCTGAATATTGACTTCCTATCCTGCTAGTTTGCCAAATTCACTTATTAAGATCTAGTAGTTTTTTGGTGGCACAAACATAACTGTTACAGAGACCCCTTGCAGGCATTATTTGGGTAGAACTGGGAACGCTGTAAGAATGGAGTGATCTCAACACCCACACACCTGATGACATGGGCTCAAATCCCAGTGTATCTTTTCCTAGGTGTGTGACTAAAATGTCATGAGTAAAAATTGAGAAAATGCTTCTCAAGGTGTTTGAAGCTTAATTAAGATACTATCCGTAAACTACCTGGCACATGTAAGAGCTCTGTAAATGCTATTAATAATTTCTCCCAAAGTGTCCACAGTTTGAAATGATAATGGTAGAACTATCTTTCTAGCACAAAGATGTGCCTGCCATGTTTACCTTGTCTTCTTTCAGAGAGCACGTGTCTGAGTGTCCGGCATTCTAGGTAATAAAGAAATGAAGCAGAGTAGACGGGCGATTCTAACCTGGGAAAGAGAGTGCAGAACTGACCAAATGAATGTATTGTCATATATTTGCATGAGGAATTTCTAAAATAAAGTATATGTGGCATCTGAAATTAAAAGAGGGACCTAAAGAAAACGGTATTAAATTAAAAAGACAACCAACTGTATGGGAAAACATATTTGCCAATGATACCTCAGACAAAGGTTTAATCTCCAAAATATACAAAGAACTTACAAGAGTCCACTCTGAGAAGACATCTAACCCAATTAAAAAATGGGAAAAGGACTTGAACAGACACTTCTCCAAAGAGGACATACAGAATATCCAGAGACACATGAAGAGATGCTCAATATCGTTAGCTATCAGAGAGATGCAAATTAAAACCACAATGAGATACCACTTTACACCAGTCAGGATGGCTATCATAAACAAAGCAACAAACAACAAATGTTGGAGAGGTTGTGGGGAAAAGGGGTCCTTAGTTCACTGTTGGTGGGATTGCAGACTGGTACAACCATTATGGAAAACAGTATGGAATTTTCTCAGAAAAATAAAAATCGACCTGCCATTTGAACCAGCAATTCCACTGCTAGGATTATATCCCAAGAATCCTAAAACATCAATTTCAAAGAACCTATGCACCACAATGTTCATAGCAGCACAATTTACAATAGCCAAGAGCTAGAAGCAACCTAGGTGCCCGTCAGTAAATGAATGGATAAAAAAATTGTGGTACATATACACAATGTAATTCTATGCAGCAGAGAGAAAGGAGCTACTACCCTTTGCAAGAGCATGGATGGAACTGGAAAGCATTATGCTGAGTGAAATAAGCCAGGCATTGAAAGACAAATACCATACGATCTCACCTTTAACAGGAAGCTAAACAACAAAACAAACAAGCAAACAGAATAAAAACTAAGACACTGAAATAGAGAACAAGGGGACAGTGACCAGAGGGGAGAGGGAAGGGAATTTAAGGGGGAAAAGGGGGAGGGATTTTGAGGAACAAATAGGAAGGACACAGGGACGAGGACTAGGGGGGAGGAAATGGGAGGGAGGTGGGGAGACGGGGCAGGGGGGGCTGGGATGGGATAAATATACAAAAAAACTGTACTTGAAAAATAACTAAATAAAATTTAAAAAAAAGAGGGACCTTGAAGTGCTGAAAGGGCTCCTGCTTGGACCCTGACTTTCTCTAGTCATGTTCCTAAACTTTCAGAGTCACAGACCAATTGATAATTGTAGAAACTGGGAAGATTTAACCTAATACACATACACATCAAATTATGTAGCCAGTTCTGGGGTTCACAGAAGCATCCTCTAAAATCCATCCATGCTAGCCCTTAGGCTAAGAGCACCTGTCTTAGTTGTATAGCCCAATACTTTCCCATCAGGAGCTTTCCTTAGTGGTGACAGGGATTTTATGGACAAACCTATGAAAAAGTAAAAGTGAACAATAGGATAGGTACCCTCTGGAGAAAAGCGAATAGACTGGGTAGATGAAGAACATATATGACATGCTGAGGAATTTTACCTTCTCTTTATAAATGGGCAATCCTCAGAACATTACAGGCCTGAGATGTGGCTAATGGGGGAGTAGAGGGTTGTCTCAAAGCCACCACCAGAGCTACAATGGAAACAGCTACATTATATGATTTATACATAAGATTTGGTTTGATTAAAATTTTTTATTGCTTTAAAATGTTGATAAAAGTCTATTATAGGCAAAAGAGACCAAAGAGAGATTTAAAGCAGGGAAACAATCCCAGCCAGTCTGTATTTGAAAGGAAATGTGGCCACTGAGGCTCAAGCAGAACACCAGTAGGGAGGCCAGGGGAAGTCTTGCCTCTGGATCTGCACTGTGCAAAAGAACCGTCTGGAGCGATGCAAATGTCTCATATCGTTGTCATTTGAAAGCAGCCACATGTGGCTATTGAACAGGTGAAACGTGGCTAGAGTGAGGGGGGAACTGGATTTGTTATAGAGTTTAATTTTAATTAGTTTACATTTATATAGCCATATATTTATGGCTCTCTTATGAGACAGTGCAGCTTTAAATCAGTGGTCTCCTACTCCTTGAAAGGAATACAAGCCTGCCCATACCTGGAGTCCCGTGTCAGACTTCGGAAGTATGGAGCTCTAGGATAATAAGTTGTGTTCGTTTTGAGCCACTAACTTTGTGGTAATTTGATGGCAGCAGCAGAAAAGTAATAGTTATACACCTCAAATTGCATCTTCAAAGGGGCTTTTGAAAAACATTATTTCAGGCTAAGAGTCACCAACTGAGACAATATTTTTTTTCTTTTTGAAAGCCTGTTCTTTTTCTGGTAATCTAAGTTGTCTATGGTCATGACACAAAATCTGGAGAAAGCACAGGATATAAGGGGAAAGAAAGCACATAGTCAGATCTTTCTTTCTGGAAACAGATACTAATAATATTTGGAAATATTCTCTCTGATTTTTATTCACATTTTTATGGTAAAAATAAAAATGAGCTTAGAGTTATTAACTGATCATTATGTGCCAGATCACAGTCTAAACACTTTACTGACTCATTTAACCTTCATTGTCATCTATGAGAGCACAGATAAAGAGACTGAGGCAAGATATGTCACTTGCATTTCTGTTTAGGATGTGGCAGAGAAATGCAACTATTTCAGACAATAAATTTAAGAGGACAGCTTAATCCTGAGCTATACTGTATATACCATTTTTAATCTGAATATATCATTTTCAATCTTTAATTTTTCACTTATCCATTTAAAGATTGTTTCATGTTACTAAGAACTTCTAAATGCACACCTGGGTGACACAAGCATCACCCTTCGGAGGCCACATTTACTGCAAAATATTTCCAATGATCTCCTTTGTCACTGAAAAGAAGCATGATTGGAAATAGAAATCCTTTTGCTTAAAGGTGAAATTAGTATGATGCTCTCTTGTAAATGGAGGTGAGGGGTGGGGACAATGTCCAATACATCTGTAAAGTTATTTATTTAGAACTCTAAGAGAGTTTTAAAAAATAATGTGATACCTCATAGGACCTTCAACAGCACCACATGCCCATGTACCTATTTTTTTTAAATAATGCAATTGGATTACTGCATGTTGCCAGTACATTGAGGTTTATCCCAAGAGCTTATGTATAAGGGAAAAGAAATGCCCCCCCCAGGGAATACAACTGCAAAATTAGTATAAAATTGATTGGAGCAGAGATATGCAAAGTTATAATCAAAAAGCAATATGCAGTCTGGGCCTATAAGATACTACCTAAAAAAGAAAAATATAAGTCAGAACGGTTTTAGCCCTGGAAGAAATGAGAAAGGGTGCCCTAGATATCCATTGGTGGGCTCTGAGGTGGGACTGTGTGCTGCAGAGGGGACTTAGCCAGTGACCTCTGAAGGGACTGGCCTCTTTGGGAGACAAGCGCTTGTTATTTTAGGTGAGGTAGTTAACATCAGCGAAGTCTCTCCTTTTATTTTCATATTCACCCAACAACTTCCAATTAAAATTTTATGTGTTAAGTTGACCTACCTATAGGAAGAGATTTTTCTAGTCATGCTGCCATAAGTATTATAGCCCCATCACAATTGTAGTTTTATTATTGTAAATTAAAAGATAGTTGTTGCAGTTCTATGAATGTTTCCAGAGTTTGTGTAATGGGGTGTAGACTTAGTGGGGTATAGGCTGAGAGGTCCCAGTGATACAGGATGCAGCCAAGAGGGGGGCCCCAAAAGAGATTTGGAATGGTGTCCAGAACTCAAGGTGTATAGGAATTATTGGAGAGACATATAAGATGCCCTTGCCCCTTCCCCCACAGGTGTGAGTTGGGGGAAAGGACACATGGAGCAGGAACATGCAGGGCTGCTTTCTACAGCCACAGCCTTGCAGCTAATCCATGGCCTGGCCATTTAACATATCTACAGCCTTTGGCGGGTCACTTGGATATGTTAAATGGCTGTGGCCAGGCTTGGAGCCAGGGGGATGAAGTCACTTCCCCCCAAGATGTAACTGGGGGGCCGGTCCTTTGAGTTGCAGCACCTGCACGGGAGCTTGGAGAAGATTGGTTCCATAACATGGGGCCATACCTGCCCAGACTCATGATGGCAGCCCAGTAGGTATTAGTATACCATCCCTTGGAGGGGCCTCTGTTGTTCTGTAACACCAGGGTCTCCCACAGACCTAGCTTGGGAGGTTGGAATAGCAGCAGCAGGGGACTGAGAGTTACTTTGCATATCAGTTACAACAGTCTAGCTTCACAGCCTGCTAGGAGCCTGCTCAGGGAGATATGCATGGCTTTGACCTGTAATGTAGCTGGGAGGCAGCTTCCCACTTAGAGGGCCTGTTCAAGAGCTTGGAGATGTTTCACTCCATGACACAGGGCCACACCTGCCTGGACTAACTATGGCAGCCAAGAAAGGCAGAGAATATAGGAATTCTGGCAGGTGCAGCCAATTGTGAGAGGAGTTGGAAATGGGGTTACAGAGGAAGATCCCAGCTGTGATTTAAACCCAGGTGCAGCAGCCACATGGGGTCTAACCACATGGTTTTGGGAAGGAGAGAGGGGACTCTCTTGACCATGAGGCTTAGGAAGCAGGAAAGCAATACATAACAGGCATGTGGAGCTCTCTCTTAGCAGTTTGAAAGAATGCAGAAGAACTCCTGCAGGCCCACAAGGAAGATGAGGTTTTGGATTAAGAACAGAAGTCTAGACCAGCTACGGACTTGTATTTCTTTTCCTAACATACAGCACCTCTGACTGGCCTGGTTTGGCAAGGAGAGGCAGTACTGTATGTGTGTTTGTGGTTGTTTTAAAGGGACTTTGGGATTTAATGGCAACATTCCATCATTACCCTAAATCTGTACAACTTTTGAATAAATAGTTCCTTTGCTTTTCACCAAACTCTGCCATTGAGAGCCACAGTTCCTCACATGGGGTGATTGGGCAAAAAAGAACCATAGTAAAAAAAAAGACTCCAGGGGGAGGGGGGTGGTTCCTGCAGCATCTGGTTAATTCACATAAACTCCTCAGATCCAGATCCCCTGGTGGTGAGCTGACAGAATCAGACCTCTCAAAGGGCCCGTGAGGCTGACAGTCAGTTTTCGAAGCAGGGGCTCACCAGGCGGCCTGAGTCTTCCTCTTGCTTTATGTCCTTTGACATGGTCATTGGCCAAGCTTAGGCTCCTATTGTTATTTAAGCAATGGCAGTGTGCCTTCATAATAAAACAATAGGAAAAATATAGTTATGATCTCAGTAGTTACTACAAAAGGCTGGTAAGTTCAAATAAGAGCAGTTTAATTTTGGATGGATATAGTGGCTGCTGCCAATACTACTAGTACTAACAACAAATAACATTATTTGGGGACTTAAAAATGTGTCAGGCATTTCGCTCTGCACTTTAAATGAGTTATTTCATGTAACCCTAACCACTCCATGAAAAAGGTACCTCATTCTACACAATTTACCCTTGAGAAAGTCAAGGGATCCAGGGGTCACATGATTCACTCAAGGCCAGGCATCTGAGAAGCCTAGGGTCAAGATTGTAGCGCAGGCAGCACAAGTCCTCCAGACTCTTAACCACATTGCTACATGAAGCAGCAGAAGGCAGACTCTGGGGGAGAAACTGAGGGAAGCTTGCTTTGCGGCCTCAAGAGGCGATTTCTCTGGTTTGTGGTTCAATTTGGTTCCTTTTGATCTAGGTATATCATTCACTTTTCATATTGGCCAATCAGGGCTTCATTCCATTCTAAGTGCCACTTAAACAGGGAAGGAGAGCATTCTTTAAGACAACTAGATGAGAATTGGAAAGGGCTGGAGCAGGGTGATAAGGAAGAGGCCAAAGACGATAGGTGTGTACAGAAAAGATTTCCCGTTAAAAAAAAAGTTAAAAAAGTTGTGAACGTTGACAGAAGAAAAATGAGGAAGGCAATTTTGATGCCCCGTAATCATTTTGAGGGAGAAAAACAGTGGATCAGACACCAATTGTTAGAAGAATCCTTGCCTCTGTCTGGAGAGCAGGTGTGGGGTCAGGGAAGCATGTTCAGTGGACATCAGTGTGTATGTTCCCTGGTTTGTAACTGGAGTCCTTGCTACTGCCTTTGAGCTCAGAAACTGTTTTATGGCTTTCATAAACTACTAGCTATCTCCTTTTAGGGGGAAATAACAGACGGTCATGCTGGAACTGGGCTTTTTATCTGAATCTTCAAAACTTTTTTGTGCACAATTTATGAGGTTCACTTCTTTGCAAATTCGGTGCTTTCTTGTAGTTTTCCTTTTGAGATGAGCCACAAGAGCCTCATTTTTGTTGGGCATTGCCTATTAGTAGCAAAATTCCTTTCTTATTTAATCAACTTCTCCGAAGGAATAAGGCTGAGTCCAGACAGAGTCTCTTTATGAGGTGAAAAGATTTTGGAGATCTGGCTAAAAATAACACGTGGAATCTGCCACCTGGGTCTTCCTTCCATATTTGTTTGTACTTTTATACATTTGGTTCATGGAGTTCAAGCTGATAGGTCAGCCCTGTGAGCATGGAAGACATTTGACTGGGTCAGGTACTCGTGGCTGAGGTATGGACTGCTGCCACGCTGTGGACAGGCTGACCCACTGTCTGCATGGTCAGAAGGTGAGGCTGATGCCGACCCAGAACGTGGCGCTCTTGGATTCAGAATGTATACCACATTGCTGCACAAACTCTCTGTTGAGTGAAAAAAAGGAGTAAAATTGTAGCGCCTATGAAAAAAAACCCTAGGAAATGATAATGTTTTTTCATAATCACTAAAAATCTGCGAGATAGTAGGTACGCACCAGGGTCAGAAAACAAACAACCAAACCAAACCAAAATCAACTTTGCAGAGTTAAGCATATTCATAGCTCATCTTGTCCTACAAGTTTATATCCCAAATCACTTGGCATTAATACCATTCTAATTTCTTATTCAAACCCCTAAGTCCACCAGAAACACAGTTAGCCAGCTCTGCTGCCCACAAGGAGTGATGGCGGCGCAGAGGAGCGGCGGAGAACCTGCGTTCTGGAGTCAGAGTCAGGTGTGGTCTGGGGTCTGCCATTCACATGCTGCCTGGCCAATTATTCAACTGCTTTAAGCTCTTCAGTTTTTCTCAAAACTACCAAAGACACATAATAATATTTTCCAGGGGTGTTACATGGATGTAATCAGATATGTATGCATGTATACATGAACATTTATGTCTATATATAGTATAATACAGCATATATATGGTATACTATAGCATATACTATATATAATATATATTATTATATATGTGTATATACTTTACACATACATATACTAAGTATGTATATGTATGTATAAAGTGCTAGCATATAGTACATGCACAATACATGGAAGTTGTGTTATTGTTGATTGCAAACTTTGCTCTTGTGTTTTTTAAAGGAAGAAATACTAGTCTCAGTGTTAGGTAGTGCTAGCTTTAATTATACTGGCTTAGTCCATGGTTAATTATAGGGCTCAGTCTATTGTTATAAAATCATTTTTGGAAATTCTGTAGACCATACTTTTATTTGGGAGAGCCATGGGGGCTCTAAAATGTCCTGCAATAAAGAAACCAATTAAAATTCTTAAATGCTGAATTTTCTAAAAACTTATTTATTTACTAAAGCTATTTTTTTCTGTTATACTTATCAATATCCTATGCGTTTGCTGCTCTTCAAACACAGTAAGCACACTTGAGGGAATTCTGATCAGGTAGATAGCCATAGCCATGGTCCTGGTTATAGAAATGTGTATTGGAATCCTTGTTCTACACTTCTTGGCCCTGTGACTCTGGCAAAGCTCTGAATGTGCCTGTCTCCAGTCCCCATAAAGTTGGGCAAGAAACAGCCCTGGCTGGGCAGCTCAGTTGGTTAGGGCATTGTCCTGCTTCACCAAGATTGCAGATTTGATGCCCCAGTCAGGGCACACACAAGAATCAAGCAATGAGTGCATAAATAAATGGAACAACAAGTCTCTCTTCCTCTCCCCCACTCTCTTTCTCTCTGTCATCAATAAAAAAAGTTAGCTGGGTAAAAAACCTTTTCTGTGTTCGTAATTGGTGCCATGCAGAGCAGTATGGAACCTGAGGCAAGAGGAAAAACCAATTACAATGATATTGTCTTCATAGTTAAACAACAAAACAAACAAGCAAACAGAATAAAAACGACACTGAAATAGAGAACAAGTGGGCAGCGACCAGAGGGGAGAGGGAAGGGAATTTAAGGGGAAAATGGGGAGGGATTTTGAGGAACAAGTATGAAAGACACAGGGATGAGGACTGGGGGGGGGGATGAGAGGGAGGGGGGAGACGGGGCTGGCGGGGCTGGGATGGGAGAAATTGACAAAACAAAAACTGCACTTGAAAAATAACTAAATAAATTTTTTTAAAAAAATGAAACTCCTCACCTGCCTCTCCCTATTCCTGGGCCTGCTCATAATGCCTTGAACATGTATCTATCATACTCTCATAATTTATAACAACAATTTATTTATATATGTCTCCACAAATAGAGCTACACCTCCTAGTGGGTCGAGACCGTGCCACATTAAACCTCTCACCTGCGACACCTTGCTCAGTACCAGCACAAAGTCACTTTCAATAAACGTGACTCGGATGCTCTTCCTCTGAAGATGCGCTCCTTCACCTCCTTCATGTTCCCAATCAAAGTGCATCATCAGAGAGGCCTTTGCTATAAAATGGTATCACCCCTACCTCCATCTCAATATTTATCCCTGCATTGAATTTTTCACCGTAGCACTTATGATCTGACCTCTCTTTGTTTATTTTTATCGTGTATCTTCCTCCACTTAAACCTTGGTTAAAAATAGCCTTTGTCTGTTTCTTTTTTATTTCTACCTCCCCAGTGCCTAACATGGTGCCAGGTACATGAAATATACTCAGTAAATACTGGCTGAGTAAATAAATTATCAGATGACTGAAAGAATGGAGGAGTGTCCTCTTTTTTCTTCATCTACCCTTCTGTACTCTTCTGGCAAATGGAATAATGCAACCTCCCTCCTTTGCTGACAGCATGAAATACGAATACATATGTGCTAGCATTTAATAGTAAGCTTAACCCACAGCAGTGTTCAGTAAGTGTTTTTTAAATCTGAATCTAGCTGAATATGAGTGGAAAACGGTAATGCACATGAGAGTTTTCTGGGACTAATGATAACTTCTGTGCCAGAGTTTTCTAATACCGCAAAGAGAATGTTGGATACCATGATTTAATTTATGAAGTGGTATTATTATAAGCAGAATACTAATAAAGCAACAGTCACACTTCTTTTTTCAGTAGAGTATATACTCAGCAACAGAGATAATGGTTTTTCATCTCATGATGTTACATATTGTAAGACAGAATCAAGGGAAAACCTTGGATATGAGTCCAAGCATCCAGACTTAAATTCTGGCTGTACCCTTTACTGATCGTGGGTGATTTCAGATAAGTCACTTGTCCTCCTTTTAAGCCTTAGCTTCTTTATTTGTAGAAGAACATAGTAAATAGCTGTATCTCAGAGTTGATGTAAGAATCTCATGTGCTCATTTTATAAAACAGTAAATGTCAGTTATGGCTGTTCTTTTTATTAGTTACTACTGCCCTCACCACCACTGCCACCAACCTCACTGCTGCTACCAAGTAGCATCTCCTGGGAATTTCTAAGCCAAGCTATAAGGGGAGGAAAGGCAACCCACAATTTATTTTTCTCGTAAACCTGTAGCAGATCTCAAAGTCCGAAGGGAAGCTGGAACCAGTACAGATGCATTAACTGATTATATCCACTGATGGAACCCATACGCTGTTATTGCTGCCAGTGCGCTGCCATTCGGGTCCTTTAACTTTGATCTCCGCATCACCTTGGGCTTCTCCTGCTACCCCAGGGAGCTTCCAGTAGGGTCTGACAAATCTTTAGAACAGCATCCCTTAGCCAACAAGAAGGCAGTTGACTTGCATATGAAGAAATGCAAATGATGCAGAATATTAGCCTGTGAATGGTCTATTTCTATGTTTCCTGCCTTGTGTTTTTCAGAAAGTAAGCAATAAATCCGTCTTTCTTATTCAGCCAAGATTATGTCGAAACAAGGTCTAGGGGTGTGACCCCAATGCTCCTTGGAAGGGGAAATCAGGAAGGGGATAAGGCCCTGGCCACAAAGCAGAATGGAGCAGCTGTTCTCGAATGCGAATTGTGATTTTTTTTAAAGGTTATAAAGATTACTGTGCTAAAAATGTGTATTTGTTTCTGCTGTCTTCCTGAGGACTTGAAAAGAGCTAGCCGTCCTCCCTGGGTGCTCTTCCCTGCCCACCTCTACTCCCTCCCTTTTACTGTTCTTTCATTTCTTGGTGAAGAGATCGCAGCACACTGTGTGTGTGTGTGTTTGTGTGTGACTCAGTAAGCACCAGAAAGAAAAGATAGCCTGCTTAAAATATAATTACTGGGAGCATATCTCCTAGAAAGAAGCAGAGATAGCAGACTTCATTAAAACTGTGTTTTAATAGAATTGAAGGGAACTCTATCATTAAGATGTGTTTGCAGAAGGTGGATAGAAAGTGATTTTAATTACTGAATGGTTCTAAATATACCCATCCACTTGTCCACAACCAAGTAATGAGGATCTGTAGTTCCAGGAGAAACTATATAATATCCTGGAAGGGTGACTAGAGATATCCAAACTGACCAAGTTTGGCAAGGTCTCTTCTTAATTAACAGAAAAAGAGACAAACCTAGAATTTTTCTCTTGTGTAGTGGAATAATATTTTGCTAAGTTTACCATGTTTCCTTTCGAGCAGGAATGAAGTGTTCATGTTCCCTCTCCTAAGAGTAGATTTTCTGCATCCTGTATGCAGAATTATAAGAATAGGCAATGTTCAGATTTGGGGTTTCATAATTGGATTTTGAAATTTGAGGCACAAATAAGCCTCCAAAAAGTCTTGGGGATTTTGTTTTCCAAGTGTCCTGCTTTGCAGGAAATTGGAACTTTCCTGGAAAGTCAGGAAGCGGGCCCAGGAGATAGGACATCTTGTGAATCTGTTGTGGGCAGTATGGCTTGGGGTAGTAGGTTAGAATGGTGGCAGGGTTTGCCCAGGCAGGTGAGGGCAGCTTCCGAGGGTCCCCACCCCTTCACGGTCTGCAGTGTGAGTGTTTGCCTGTGCGGCCCACAGTGATACAGACACATCCCAAGGGCTCACAACTGAAGAAGCTTCATGGATGGAACAAGGAAGATGACGGTGGGCAGCGGGTAGAAACATGCATGCCTTAGCAGATGGATGGCCATAGCATGCTACTAGTTCATTAACCTCCCTTTAAAACGAGTTCTTCAATCCATGAATGCGTGACAATTCTCCTCATTGTTTGTGTTACCGAACAAGAGGAGGTCCGAGGGAGGGGCAATACAATATTTGGCCCACCTAGGGATGCCCAAAACTGCTGTACAACAGGGGCCCCTCCCAAAAACCAAAATACTAAAATCTACTGGGCCCTTCTGTCCGCCGCCAATTGGAAACACATCTCTTAATGCCAGAGATTTGTGAAAAGGAAACAAAATGTTTATTTAATGCTATTCAGGCCTAATGCCACCACTAAAATATTAAAGTCCTTTAGGTTGTACACCTACACCCACACAGCGCTCCCTTCTCCCACTGTCCCAACTCCGGGTACCGTAAATCAGGAAAAGAGCACACGTCTGTGTTGCAGGCCGCTGGCACCGTCAGCTGTGTCACTGTGCAGGATCTCGAGTTAATCCAAAGTACTGTGGTACCCTCTCATGGTCCACTGGCAAGAGTCCTTTGTACCCAGTTCCAGTCAAAGTCTCTGTTGCTTTTCAGGCCCCGCGGCCAAAGGGGGCACCCCAAAGCCGCGTGGGCCTCTTCTACCAAAGCTGCAGGAGTCCGCACTCCACCAAAAGCATGTGGCTGTCTTCTTCAGCTGGCTGCAGGGATCTCCATTCTGGCAAAGCTGCGTGGTTCTTCCCTTTCACCTGGGAAAGAGGGGGTCCACACCCTGCCAAAACCACGTGGCTCCCTCTTTCACCTCACCTAGAGGGGGTCCTCACTCTGCTGAAACCGCGTGGCTCTCTCTCTCCATCTGGCCAAGCGGGGACCCTTCATGTACTGGAGCCAGTCTTTTCCAAGCTCTCACACAGGCCTTCTCACTCAGGAGCGCAGCCCCTAGTTACATTCTGAGTCCAAGCCCTTCTCACTCAGGAGCGCAGCTCCTAGTTCCCATCTTGAGTCCCAGCTACTACCTTCTCCCTTCTGCCTGGCTCCAAACTTGGCCACTGCTATTTAACATATCTATGAAACCAGTTAAAGGTTATAGATATGTTAAATAACCATTCCTCCGGAGGTTAGCTCCAAAACTGTTGCTATGCAAAATAGCTCTCAATGGCCTGGCTCCATTCTTTCTTCCCCCTGTGGGGGGGGGGGGTGAGGACATCTTATATGTCTCTCCAATATTCCTATACACTTTGAATTCTGGACACCATTCCAAATCTTTTTTTGGGGGCCCCCCTGTCTGCACCCTGTATCCTTTGGGAATCAACGAAAGATGGTTAGGTAAATTAAAACAGTAGAACCTTGAACACTTGGCGCCAGATTTTCACTTGATTTGGAAACTAAAAATGACTGAAGTTTTTCAGGAAGGTGATGGACAAGACAAAAAAAATGTTTACATTGGGAGAATGCAATAAGTATTGGGAGGAACAAGACATTTAAATCTTTAAGGGTAAGGACTTGGTCTTACTCATTTGTAAACCCCAGTGCTTACCAGCACAGAATTGGGCACATAGTCAGTGCTCAGGAAGTACTGGTTGAGTGAGGAAAAGAATGATTCTATTTCTTTTGTGTTCTCATTGAAATCCGAATGGATTCCAGTAATTTAAGGTAGATATGAAGTATTTTTTTTCCTGGTGGGAAACTATTATTACCTTGTAAAATAGAAACTGAGGGAAAATGTGCTACATCTTGAAAGGTCTCTGTGGCTTAGACTGATTCTAGCCTAAACGTCAGAGGCATTTTGCTCACTTTTCAACCCTAAAATGTATATGACTTAGTCAACTCTATTGCACAGAGGAGGAGTGCTAAAAAACAATTAGTCAGGAGAAGACGCAGAGGACATTTAAATGTCTGTTGCTCAGTGGAAGGGATCCGTCTAATTACACTGTATAAATTCCAATGATATGACATTATGGAAAAGGCAAATCTATAGTGATAGCAAAATAAAAATATGTGGCTTGGGGAAGGAAGAAGGTTAAATATCTGGAACACAGAGGATTTTTAGGGCAGTGGTATTACTCTGTATGTTACTGCAATGGCGGAGTCATGATACTACACATTTGTCAAAACCCAGAGAACTGGACAACAACACGGAAGGTGAACTCCAGTGTAAACTATGGACTCCATTCAATGACATGCCTATCGTTTTGTTTATTGTAAACGTATTGCACTACGGCAACACATTAGGGAGAACTTTGGGGGGCATAGGGCAGAGCAGGAATGGAGAACTCTGTATTTTCCACTCAATTTTTTTTATTCTCAGTCCAGTGCTCAATTCACTGAGCCATACCAGCCAGGGCACTCTCAGTTTTTTTCTTAAATCTAAAACTGCTCTAAAAAAACAGCCTATCATTTATTTTTAGTTTAATTTTTGTTTTTGATTTTTTTAGAGAGAGGGAAATGGAGGGTGAAAGAGTGGGTGAGAAACATCCATTGGTTGCCTTCTGTACATGTCCTGAAGGGAAGTGAACCAGTGATCTTTCAGTTAGCAAGACAATGTCCAATCAACTGAGTCACAATGGCCAGGGTTATCATTTATTTTTTAAAAAACTAAAAATCACCAAGACATATAGGGATGAGTATTCCCTTAATTTGGAGGACCACTTTATTTACTAAACTGTTCATGAGAACTGATATACCTCTCTTTCTTTACTAGTTAGAGGAAATAAGAAAAGAACCATTGTTCTTCTCTGTCAGATAAAAAATAAAAGTAAATTGTGGCAATCAGTTCCTTTCTTCATACGCCAAGCTGGAAGATACAGGAGGAAAAAAGATGCTTCTTTGACTTTTCTCCCTGGCAATTGATGGCTTCTGTTCTTGGCAGTTAAAAGCAACAGACATGCGAGTAGGCATATGGGAATCAAAGGGCAGAATGTGGTTGAGTCCAGTCATCATTCAACATTTGCAGGGTCCAAGATCCAAAAGGAAATGGCAAGCCCCATCCCCATACCTTTCACTGTATCCCCTACTGAAGAATTTCCCTGGGGTTTGCCCCAGGTTACCCTCATTTGGGGCACACCTTGGCTCTCTTGGTGATACCCGGCCTGCATTATGATGCCAAATGATACTCCCAGTTTGCATTTCATTCGTATCCAGATATTAGAGCAGACCTGGCCTTCTGTTGAATTTTCTTTAACTTTGTTAGAAATTGAGCAGATGGATTTGAATTCCTAATTTTCTTCAAAAACATGCCAAGCACTTGTTCCTTTGTTCCTTATTTTCTACTTGACCAAGTCCGTGTGGCTTTGCATTTTTCTTTTTAAAGGCATCTATCTCACTCATTAGTCTTGTCTCTTTGTCTTGTGTTCTAGGCTAAGCTCTCTAGAATCTACTCCCCTTCTGTTTTGATACATTATCCTCCTAGTTTCATGCATCTAGTATATGTAGGTGCACAAACAAATATTTCCACTGGAATGACTGAAAATCATGTTAAAATGCTAAAATACAATTCATAACTCTTGTGGTTACTTAGGAAAAGACATATTTGTCTAGTGTTTTATTGAGTACTAACTATGAAGCAGTTAATCTGCAAAGTGTTTAGGATAAATTGTCTTAATTCAATCTCATTGGATTCTCCCATGAAAAAGGCTGGTGGTCCCATTTTACAGAATAGAGGAGTGAGATTACAGAAATGCACTTGCCTAGGGCCAGTTAGTAAGCAGTAGAGCCAAGAGGCAAATTCAACATTTTTATTCTGTAGTCTACTTTTCTCTTTGTTAAAAAAGCCTTGAGTTTGTAATCTGAAGGGTTTGGGTTTGAGTTCTTACTTTTGGGGACTGGGGATATGCAGGACAGGAACTTAAGTTGCTTAAAACTTTGTTTCTTTATTTGTAAACTGGCAATGATATTAATTTACTTTTAGTGTTGTTCTGAGGTTTAAGAAATAATGAAGGTAAATTCCTTGCATGAGGCCAGAGGCCTAATCTTTAGTAATTTCTGGTCCATCAATTATTTTTTATATTAAAGCCATTATTTTTATTGGTGATTTAATCCATCTAGGGGCAGAAAAATAAACTGTACTGTGTTGAGACATATATTACCATAATGTAACTAGATCTTTGCCCTCTACTAAGCTACACGAGCTCTGTGACTATAACCAGCTCTTCAATTCTTGTCAGTGTAGTCCTCTGCTGACATCTGCAATCCCATCTCCCAGCCCTGTAGTCGAAATATCATTTGGAAGCGTGATTGTTTAGCTCCCTTTTCTTAGAGGCCCTGTTTTTGTGGTCAGCAGCTTCGTATACAATTTAATGCCAGACTTTCTTCTTCCATCAGCTCACCTGTCTGAAATCTTCCTACTGGACTGAAGTGATCTATTTTCCATCCTTAGTGAGACTCTTCTGGATTAAAGGTCAGCCATCCACATCCGCAGCCTCGCTGTCCTTCTCCTGCTGTCTGTGCAAATAGCAGTATTACATTGACTTGTTTTGCTGGCTTCCTCCTGCCTCTCTCACCACCAGGCAGATATTAAAGCCTTACCTTGGGTGGGTGCTTGCTACCCTTTGCCACTGTTTTTAAGAGTTGAAATTGCAGACCCAAAATTAGCAAAACAGAACAGAGTACTACTAATGCACAACACAAGCAAGGAACAAAGTGACCTTTCACTCTGTAACAAATGACATATATGGTATTTTAAATTAAACACATCTTGAAATTGCTTTTTCTTTAGGTAGAATTTCTTTCCTTGCCTTTTTTTCTTCTCCTTTTCTTTCTTCCTCTTTTCTTCAACCATCCATTTTTAATCTTGGAAATTCTGCTTTGTTTTCAGGAACAAGAATCCAAGTCAGGTTATAACAACTTAATAGTGGGAGGTGTGGGTGGGGATGCTGGTGGGCCCCTATATCATGGTACTTTATTATGTCAAGTTAAGATAAATGGAACAAATATCGAACTGCCTGTGATGTGCATGAAACTGGGTGTAAATTAGCCAAACAGTAAAGGTCCTGGAAGCTGTAGGTGGGAGGGCAGCGTAGAGTGTTAAAAAGGGAACATCAAGATGCTACACTTGAGCCACGTAGGGGATCAACTCCTAGTTCAGATACAACCAAGAAGCTCTACTTCCTACTAAAGAGGTAGCTAGTGAAGGCCTTCTCCCAAGCAACCTCTCTGGCCCAAAGCGCACAGGATAGCTGGGTAGAAAATGCCTAGAGAGGAAGATGAAACAGAAAGGTACTTTGCAAATGGTGTTGATGGAAAGCAGTATCCTTGGTCATAGAATTGACTTGTGCTGATTTAAAACCTGAACTGTGATCACTTGCCGTCACAGAGAAGTAGTTTTATAATGAGAAATCCCAACTCGGATTCAATGAAACAACACACTGGTGTGCCCCGTGGTGGGAGGACAGAGGGAGACAGAGCACAGAAGACATCAGGCATGCAGACTTAACCAGGCAGATGTCATTCGTAAAAGCAGGGTTCCATGACTTATTACTAAGAAGAAGTTAGGAGTTGCCACCAGAATGTTATGTATGAAAGTTGAATTTTCTTATACATTAGCTATGTTTAAGCTAACTCACTATCATGAACTGCAAATACTCCTCTGTGCTTGGTGATAGATGGCCATTTGGACCAGCTGGTCCAGCCTGACCATTGTAGTCAAAGGCCCACCGGGGGCAATGCCAGACACATGGAAATGATTATGGAGTGGACCTTTGGTTTCCTCCACCCGTTACACTAGCATTGTGAAGAAAAGGAAACACAAAATCCCTTCCCTGAAAGTACTTACAATCTAGGGGAAAGGCAGGGTTCATTAAGGTGTTACAAATACACAAAATTATTTTTATTTTTGTATTTTATTATCAAAGCATACATGTGCATGATAAAAGCATGACAAAAATCAAAATAACAGATCAGACAATAATTTGAAAATACCGTGCCCTGACTAGCCACGCCCCACTTGCAGCCTACTGCCAGGGGTCTTCTACCTGCTTCTGCTCTTCCATCTCCTGCTAACGCTAAAATGTACACGCAAACTACTTTATTGTACACATTTTATATTATCTCTTGTTACCCACAGCAAGAGGATTTAGCTTACCTACTCTTTCTCCTATCTAAATTTATCATTGTACTATTATGTTTATTTTTTCTACTAATTACTTTTATAGCTAATTAAATCTGCATTCATCTGTTCCATCGACTGTGGATAGAATTTTCTTTTTTCTTTCATTCTTTCCTGCAAGGCTCCTTCCTGCAAAGCTCCTTCATCCCATGCCCAACTCCATTGTCAGAGCCTGATCTTTCACAGTGTAAAGGCTGATACATTTTACTTTTTATTCTGTAAGGAGACTTAAGTCTCCCATGTTTTATATGAAGATTATTTAAATATCAGTATAAAGTTCTTAAAAATGATATACAGTATGCATAATCCAGGTTATTCTGGTTACTTCACCAGTCCTGAGACCTGAGTCACCAGTAAAGAAAAACTAGAAGGAGAACAATTCAAGGAGGCTTCAGGATTCAGGACATGAGCTGAGCCTTGAGAAGTACAGAAGACTGATGGGCAGAGAGGGGCCAAAAGTGAGGAGGAACAAGAAAACAGAATATGCAGAGTGAGTCTGATGCAGTCAAGTGACAAGGCTATATGAAGACAATTATTTATTGCTGCAAAATTGTGGGTAAAGTTAGAAAGGTGGTTTAGAGCCAGCTGATTGGCTATGAAACTCAGGCTGTCTGCTTCCCAAAAGTTGTAGCCTACACTTTTCCTTCCTCCTCATCCTGCTCTCTCTCTCTTTTTCTCTCTCTCTCTCTGCAACCTCTTTCAATCTGGTGTAAACCCACACAGCTCTATTAAAATTGTACACAAAGACCACCAGAAACTTAATTTAATAGTTGCATCCTAATTCGCATCCTCCTTTATGTCTTTGTGGATAACATAGGTTGGGCCATCATCTGCTTCTTGATATTTCTCATTGCTTTAACCTGTGGCATTGAATTTTTCACGTTCTTCCCCTCTTCCTCTTACTATTGCTGTATTGTCTCTTTTGGTGGGTTTTCTTTGAGGACCTGTCTAATTTCTGCACCTGACTTGTCTCTCTGCATCGGCCATTCTGTTCCCCTCTATCTACCCTGTGCACAGACTCTTGAGTCCCCGCTTGGACCTCCTGCCCTGTTCCAGATCTACTTCATATCTCAATCTGAATGATCAATCAAAACTTTCACTCAGCTCTGTAAAACTTATCATATTCTCTTCTACACCAGCTCCTCTTTCTGTTTTGTTTTCCCAGTTCTGTCATTATCCTTTAAATCAGCCGATTCACACTCTCAAGACAGCTTTTTATTTCAACCCCTGACTAGCCATCATACCCCATCAGTCACTGGGTCATATTGATTTTCTACCCATGACATTTCCTAGCATTTCACACTACCTTTACATTCCCCATGTTGCAACCTTGATTGGGCCTTCCCTTTGTTTTATTTGTATTTAGGCAGATATCTCCTAGACATCTTCTAATCTCTCCCCATTTCAATCAGTCCTTCACAACAATACCAGACTAGAATGGGGTCGGGAAGGGGATCAGATTAACCTTTGTTCAGACCCTCCAGTGGCTTCACATCATTGGCTGAAGATAGGCCCAGTGCTAGCATCTGGCTTGGCCATTCAAAGTCACCCTCATCAGCCTTGCGGCGCTGTCTTCCACTACTTCTTCCCATGCAACCTGTGTTGAGCAGTAATAGGTTTATCAGTTTTTCCCCAACCTGACTTTCTTTGCTCCTCTACCTGATTCCTGATTTGGACTTTTGACATCTTCCACTAAAAATTCAGTTCAACTGCCCCCTATATCATAAAGCCTTTCCTGTGTATCACCATTTCCAGCCTTGCCACCCCACTTTCCCTCTGCTGGGGTAACATGAATTATTTTCTCCGTGGCATATACAGCATTGTGCCTTAAACTACTGAAATCTTATGCAGGAATAAGACAGTGGTTTAATTTCACATCATCTTCCCCCTTCTCTTATTGCTGGTATAAGTTGGTTACTTAACATAATTAGAGAGTGGGTATTTTAGTGACAAAAACATACCATTTGAGGTCAGAATACTTAGTGAAAGCATAACTACTATTGACCACTTTATCTTAAGCACGTCACTAAACCTCTTGATCCTCTGTAAAATGGAAGTAATATTTGTATCTCAGATTCTCTCAGAGCCAATGAGTTAATATTTATGCAAAAGCTTTGCAAACTCTGTTTTCAAAGAGTTATCAGTTATATTCTTCTTCTGAAGCACTTTCCACCAGCCTGTAGTACTGTAAGATGGGTGTTACTAATTCTGTTTTACAGAGAGGACAACTATGAGAAAAAGAATAATTGAGAGATATTTATCAAAATAGATATCCTCTCTCTTGAAAGAATTCGTACCTGCAAAAAAGGAAGTCTGTTTGCCCTGAAACTTTTGGTCAGGTACACTAAAGTACTTAGAATCACTGAGGCAGGCCCAGAAAATGCCATTCCCACAGTATCCCTGTCAAACCCAGACTCCTGCCCCATTTAACCCAGAAAATGAAAGAGGTCTTTTCAGGGACTAGGGTATATGTAGGGTCTAGAGAAGGCTTTCAGGCTAGAAAAATCCCCTGCCCACCAGAGGGCGCTCTAAGCAGAGACAGTGAACCATGTAAGGAAGATATGAAAACAGACTTTGGGAACTTAGGTTTGCATTTCTGCTTATTTTCTCACTTTAGCCAATTTACCTATCATTTTAGAACATGAAAATGGATAGTAACTGTTCTGCATGCCAGTTAAGATTAAATGAGATCGTGAAACGAAGAGAGCAGGCATCTCTAGCACCAGCACAGTGTTCTTCACCTCAGTTTCCCCTTTCTCTTCTTTTTTCCCAGCTTCCTACCATTTTACCTCAACACTGAGCTTACTCTCTTGGGCTGGGTCAAGAGAGGATTCCTATAAGAGGATTGTTGATTACAGAAGAATGATATCCCTTGACCTGTCTGTCTCAGGGTCTCCCAAATCTCCAGGGGTTGTAACTCTAAATATAGCTTTTGAATGAACAAGGAAATGAAACCAGTCAGCAGCTCCTAGTGGCTTCACAAAAGCAGTTGCTGGCAGGGAGCCTGCAGTTAGAGAGCGTGGAGACAAGAATAGTACTCAAGGCTAGTTCAGGGCTCTTTCTGCCAGTTTCTGCTGCCACTGCACATGTGGGCACAATTGGGGATTAACTCTTCCCTTCTCTCTGCAGTACAGCCACAGTCATTATTAAAGATGAGCTGAAATTCAGACTCTTCTAGAAAAATTATTTTTCTATACTTAGTAAAATAGCACATCAAATCTATTGCATGTACAACACCTTTGTCTACCATTCCTGAATTAGAAATATTGATCACAGGCTTTGCAAGGTGCCTACCAGGCTGACCTTGTGTATCCACTCAAGCAGGTTTTGTATAAATCACCACCAAATGGAGACTTAGGGCTTTGAAAAAGCACAGATTCTTTTTTAGCAGACACTTGTTCACTTATTCTTCAGGTTCCTTTTAGGTATGATTACTGCCTTGCCCTGCTTTCTCCATCCACTTAGTTTTATAGTAGCTGATTCCACAAACCTAACATATCAGATTCCATTTGGTCTGTTTCAATGCCTAGTTCATTCGTCTGCCCTTGACATAAAAGGGGAAGTATCTGTTTCCTCCTCCTGATGGCTCCTGGCAGTTGATATAGGTCATTGGCTTTCTATATCTGTGTCTGGTTTGGGCATCTGAGAATAATACTTTCTTTTGGGTGGGGAGGCAATAAGGATAGAACCAGAGTATTAGGAAAGAGAAATTCCTCCATGAATCTTATGAAAAAGTATGAGCCAGAAGGACATACACAAAAGATCCTTGAATGCTCTTTCTTTAGTTGAGCAAAGTAGAAGTTTGGTCCAGATATTAGCTGCATCCTCATACAGGCAACTGCCACATGCTAGAAGTGAAGACCAGAAGCGGGATTTGTGAACAGCATTTATCATTTAAAACTTTGACCATTTAACGAACATTCAATGCATTTCAGGCCCTGTGCTAAATGTTCTTTTGCATCATTCTAAGTTGACCCCCTACCTGTGGGGTAGGCACTACCCCTATTACATAGGTGAGAACATTATAATTCAGAGACTGTTACTTGACCAAGGTCATCCAGCAATAAATTCAAGGATCCTTTAAAGTCATAGCATAGATAGTTTCTATCAGGTAAAAATATCAGAAAGTATATTTTACTCAATTGTAACTTCTTAGAAGTAGAATCAGTCAGTCATTTTGATTGAGCACACACTACCCAGAAAGATGCCCTAGTCCGTGACTGAGCTCAGTTCTGAATACCTCAAAAAAGCCTTCTTTTACCCATTAAAGTTAGCGTGAGGGCAATGCCCTCTACTCCCTACCACCTGGTCCATCTCACCTTGGTCTTCAGACTTTTCCACACTGCATTGTAATTGCCTGTTTGACAGTCCATTTAGATTGTGAATGACCTGAAGGTGAGGTGAGAACTAGGTTCTCTTCATATCTCTATTCCAACACTGGGCTCAAGGACTGTAATATGGTAGCTGCTCAGTAAATGTTTGGTGGATTAAAACTAATTACTTAGAAAGCCAGCCAGCTAAATCTTTTGAAAATGAATTCCAGATTATTTAAGGACAGATGGGGCAAACCAGAATTTAGCACAGAATATTAGGAAACAGAAATCTCTCCTTGACATTTATGGAACTATTAATATATGGACCTACAGATGCTTATATAGAAAAGATCATTGAGGTTTTTAGTGGGCTTTTACAGAACTGTGTGAATGCAAGGTTCACATTGTGCCATTCATTATCTGATGCCTTCTCTAAGGGAATGTTGGTATACAGCACCAATCGGTAAGCATTGCATGCCAGGCCCGTGGCAGACACCAGGAAGTATAAGAGGTGTGCTAGAATGTTGTCTTAGTCCATTCAGGCTGCTGTAGCCAAGTACCATAGACCAGATGGCTTATAAACAACAGAAAGTTCTTGCTCACAGTTCTGGAGGCTGGGAGTCCAACATCCAAGTGTCATCCTGGTTGGTTCCTGGTGAGAGCCTGCTTCTGGGTTACAGACCGCTGACCTCTCCTTATATCCTCATGTGGCAGAATAGACAAGGGATCTCTCTGAGGCCTGTTCTATCACCTAATCACTTTCCAAAAGCCCCAACTCCTAATACGATCACTTTGGGACTTAGGAATTCCACCTATAAATTTTGGAGGGACACAAACATTGACACCATAGTAGATGTATTTTTTAAAGCAAGGATCTCAAAATGACTGAAATCATTCATTTCAGTCAGAAAGGAACCTGAACAAAAAATGTCCTTTTATGGCTTTATACAACCGTTCTGGGATTGAGGTTTTAAGTATCAACATAAACTTTGCCTGATTCTGAACAGATACTCATGTGGAGGTTTCGGTTAAGTGATTTGTCATTTGAGTATCTGTATCCTGTCTGTCACCTTGTTTTAGAAATAGACATGGAAGTCTCAGGAATGGATTATCAAGAAATCACTTATGATGATGGAGTGTGACTTTATTCTCATTATTGTTTTTTCCAGATGCCTGCTACTGTGCTATGAAAACAGAAGCAGACGCTATTCTACTGTTTGGCACACAATCTTGACGTACTACATCTATTTTCAGAGGATTGGGCTTAGAATGTTTCATTACCATGAAGGGTTTCAGGGTTTGAAGTGATTTGTTAGGGTGAAGTGTTTAGGACTAAGAGGTTACAGGAAGAACTTCTCATTTTCCATAATGGTCTTGAAGTAGAAATACACGGTGTGTGCGTAGACATACAACATGTAAAATAAAGAACGTTCAGTGTTAACCCTGTTGTCGGCATTCACGTTCTGTCTTTTTGTTCTCTTTACAAATGTGGACTGATGAGAGAAGAAGACTTTGGCTTATGGAGGAGTCTGATCACATATTTCTACTTTTTGGTTCCATAGCTGGATTTGCAGACATCTTAAGGGATTTCTGTGAAAGTCTCCACTATTCCATGAATTCATACTCCTGACCAAACTAGACTGCGAGTTCTACAAGGATGGCAATTTATCTTGGGCTGCTTAAATATACTCATATATTTTCCCCACAGCACCTAATATAGCATTCTGAGTACAGAGAGGAGCTAAGTAAATTTGGAGACTAAGTGATAAAATATTTGGGAACATATTTTTGCATGGAGACACAGTGTCAATACAACCTTTGTTTTTTATTGTGAAACAGACAGAAATTTAGCTATTGTTCCTCCTGGTACTCTGGTTTAGAGTAGTTTATTTTGGCCTGTACTGTACTTTCATCCATTCCTTTCCCTTCAAGTTATTTACTTTTCTCTTGCTTTCCTTCCCCTTGACTTTTTTTCCATCCCTTTCCGTATTCCAATCCTTTTCTTGCTTTTTCAAGAAAACATATTTGAATTGATCCTGAAAGACTTCTTAGGTCTTAGTAGAACACACTGCAGTGAACAGACATAGGTTCCCCATGGTTTGCCTCTCAACCATTTGTTCTCAGTTTTATTTGCAAAATGAGAATATGATATCTGTCTTGTAGAGTTGGTTATAAAGATTAGAGATTTGAAAAGTACCTGCAATTATTAATAACTGCCATCAAAGGAACTCAATATATGGTATGAGTGATATCGTTGATAAATATGTAATGATTATTTACAACACATTTTTGTTACTAAGATGACTATTATGTTAGTCATTCTATCAAACTCTTAGGAAACAGAGTGCCACAAAAGCCCCAGTTCCAATCCCAGGATTCCTTCCACGCATGTTGCAGCTGAGAGGAACAGACCTAAGCAGAGCATGCTCCACATTTTTGTTATGCAAGTAGCTCAGACCACAATCCTCTGTTTTCCCACAGCATTACACATTAACTGGTTTTAAAAATCTATGTCTGATAAACCTATTTCTTTTTGCTTTTAAAGGGATATTTGGAAAGCACAGCATTTAAATCCTCAATATTGAGTGTATGTGGGTAGAGCTAGTGACTCTGAAATATTAGCTGGAGTTTTAACCTACAGCTAGTAACAAACAATTGATGCAGAACAGAGGCCTTTCTAATTGACACGCTTTAGCCTGTGAAGGGTAAATATGTCAATGAAAGTGCTGAGCATGATAATTCAGAATAAGAAAAACAGATTTCTCAAGCCTCATTTTCTTGATTACCAGTTTTCAGACTGATGCGACTTTGACACAGGATATTTCTACTTGGTGCACATCTCAAAATATCGTGTACTAATATAGACTTTCATTCACATTTCTGAAAGATTTATTCATCAGAAGGAAGTGTGCTGTAAGAGAAGGATGTGGAATTCAGTGACAGGCAGACCTGAGTTTGAAATATGCCCACACCATCACTACCAATGTGATCTTGTGTATCATAAAAATATTAGTAAATTTTGGTCTTTGTTCACTCATTCTGACCCAGAACTCCTAAAACCCTTGAAATTTACTGCATTTTCTATGCTAATGAGATAAGTCATTGGAGGGGAGGGAAAGGCACTAGGTAGTCAAGTGATTCAAGCTTTCATTTCTACTCGGTGACTTCCTGGGATGAGAGAGGACCTGGAAATTTGAGTTCAGTTACCAATGATTTAATAAAGTATGTCCACAAAATAAAACCTCCATAAAATCTCCTAAACACATGGGTTCAGAAAGCTGCTGGGTTGGAGAACACACTGATGTAGGAATATGAGGAATTCGTCATGCCTGGGCTGGGCACGGAAGCTCTGTGATCACCCCTTCCTTTCCCCCTGTACCTTGTCCTATGCACTCTTCCCTCTGGCTGTCTCTGAGTATGTCTCTAGAACCTGTTCAAAGTATTCTCTCACTGCGAAGGCTATAAAATACGAGATATTCACCAAGACGGAGCACCCAGAGCAGGGCAACTAGGTTGAAGAAGGAGTGAGGGAGAGGGAAGAATTTGAAGACCTGAACTGTTCACTAAGAGAATAGGTACTTTAATTTTGTTGATTTATTTAATGGGCTGTCACGGGCAAGGAGAGACAAGCTAATTCTGGTCACTCTAGAAAACAGCATTAGAATCAACGAGTTTATGACATCGAGAGGTAAAAATTCAGCCCCAGTTAGGAAAGACTTTTCTGATAAATAGGTGAATTCAGATGTTTAATGGGCCATCACAGAAAAGAGGCCTCCTCATTTCTGAAAATTTCAAGCAGAGCCAGCATGATACAGTGAAAAGGAGCCTAAACAGTCTTATTCAATTTCCACTCCATAAATCCTCTAAATTATTTTTAAAATATTGAACCACAGTAAAACCTAAGAAAGACATACACAGTTCAGTTAACGTTGACAAATCAAATTCATTTACCCTAGTAGATCCCTTTCCAGGGAGCAGATTCTGATACATTTGGGGTTGGATGCCCACTCAAGTTATGTGCATCTTCAGGTCTCCTGAATGACCTCTTTCTTAAACTACCCACCACCTCTATCTAATTCACCAAATCACCATCATCAATAGTACCTGTCAGTGAGTGATCACGCCTAAAAATCTTGCTATGAAATGTATGTTCTTTTCTTACCCTATGCTGTTTTCAGTGTAATCTTGTCATTTGGACTTTAAGAAGATGGGGGCAAGACAAAGTGTTGAGACAGCCTCTGATAGTTGCCTCCCCAGTATCCATTTCTCCCTTATCCTTGCTACTGAATCCAGAATTTTATGCCCAGCTCTGGGAAAGAGAATCATTTCTCCAGGCCCCCTTGCAACTAGGGGCAATCATACGATATTGGTAATGAGATTTAATTTGAAGTCAGCTAGGGCTTTCTAAGGTCCATTCCTGCTTTGAACATGCATTCATGATTGGAGCTAATACAGCTATCTTGAGATTGTAAGAGGAATAAAAAGAGAATTTTGGAGACATTAACCCTGACTTTGATGAGCCCTCCTCTGGATTTCGTGCTACATAAAAATGAGAAACACCTATTTGTTTAAATCACTGCATTTGTGTTTCCTGCTACTTGCAATTAAAAGTATTCCTAATTGATCATTTTCTCATGACCTTTATTCAACAGTCAACAAATACTAACACAGCTTTGGCCATGTGCCATTTGAAGTGCGGGACAGAAAAGCAGGTAAGGCGTGGGCCCTTCTCTCAGGGAGATCTCAGCTTTAGTCTTAAGGTCTCAGAGAAATCAGGCAGCAGCCTAAGAAGAAGGTAAATGCTCTGTTTCTTTCCACCCATTTTCCTGGGGGCTAGAACTGTGTGATGGACCCACCAGGATGATTGGAGGACCGCTGTGTCAGGAAGTGTGGCCTGGGATGACTTAGCACCTGACTTCTGCTCTCATCATGTGTTTCTCTGAGGGTTGTGGTGCTAAGATTTTGGTGGCATATGCATTTGGTGATTTAGCTGTTGAAAGAGAAGAGGTGTGGGTAGTGTTTATACCAATTTGATGGAAATGTTAAATAGCATTAATTTTCTGAGTACTTTATTTAGCTCTATTTATTTAAAAGGTATATTACCACTGTAAACTGTGAATTAGGTATTTATACATTTCTATTTAAAAACCATGTAATGCTCTCTGTAAAATACTTTTTTGAAGTCACAATCTATTCCCAAATACCTTTATGATCATATATTAATACATATATTCTTTTCAAAAATTATATGTAACCTATGTGTTACATATTTTATACATTATTTATATGTACAAAAATTATATATTTACATAATTTTGGGTTACAAAATATATGATTTTGTTGGGATTTTGTGTGATCATCTTTTTTTCTATTTTCTGACTTCTTTTAATTTTATTGTAATTAGGAAGAACTATTTATATACTCTAAAAGGAGTGAGTATAAGGAATTATGTACCAAGTCATGACAAATGAATTGACATAGAAACAGCAGAACCATTTCTAATGTGTTTATATAAATAGATCAGTATAATTATCATGAACCATATTAAGCAGATACTGCTAAAAAGAACAGTTCTATTTATCAAATTGAAGTCGGATTTTGTTACAATATACAACACAATAAGCTAGGTCACGTATTCTAAAGAGAATGAAATAGTGGTGACATGAAAGCCCTTATATTTAGTGTATCTACATATTATGTATCTGTGCACTAATTCCTATCTATTAAGCAGAAAATGTTATATATGCAAAACTTTGGTATCAGTTACCTAAAAAGTACTGATATCTCACTTCTGAGACCCCAGAAAGGGAGTGAAGACTATATACTCATTTATCCTTTTTACACGATAGATCCCAGAATCTGCCATTGAGTGATTCTTTTCCCCTAAATGAAGATACTTGATTCTTTACTCCATAAAGCCACCACAAGGAGATTACATAATCATATATTTTCAAGTTTGAAGTCTAATCTTTTAATTTGAAAAGGTGAAGAAATAGAGGCTTTATTCAATTACGCATTTTCTCAACTGTCGCTCTTACCTGAGGTATCAAGCCGATTAAGTGATGGGTGGTGCATGGCCAGTCTTTAGTGCTGAAGAGTGGTTCCAGGGCTGGGACTCAGGCCAGCTTGGTTCATGGGAAACAACACAGGAAAGTAGACCATGTTCTGATTGAAAGTGTCCATTGGATGCAAATGCGGCACAAAGGAGTCACTGGTAATCTTCATTTGGGTCTATTTATCAGAGGGGAGCAGGAACCAGCTCATGAAGGAGGGAAAGGGGAAAGGGCCAACACTGAATATAGGCAGTCTCCCCCTTCAAAGGCGAATGGGGTTCTGGGACCAGAATTCAAGTCTCCTTTCTCCCAGATTATTACTAAAGTGCACTGACAGTTTAATGAATCCCAAATTCTAAGTTTTAAAAACAGTGAGAATATGTCAGCTAACCTGGGGATAGCTTGTTAGCAAGTGAAAAAAATATTTCAATAATAATAATATTAATACAGAAGAGTCAGAGAGTTCCAGGAGGCTCTGATAACAAAGCACAAACATGTTACAGTTTTCAGTGAAAGGACCTCAAAATAGTTTCCTCTCTAATTTCAGCTCTTCTCTCACAGCTTCAGTTTATCTGTATCATGGCAGTTAGATTTGACCTGCAAGGGAAGATCTTTGCTTTTCACTTCTGCCAGCTGCAGGAGTTTCTTGCTGGGCAAGGGTTTTGCTTCATTTTTTTTAATTAATTTTATTTAGTTATTTTTCAAGTACAGTTTTTTTTGTCTATTTCTCCCATCCCAGCCTCCCCCACCCCTTGCTCCCCACCTCCCTCCCATTTCCACCCCCCCCTTAGTTCTTGAAATAGAGAACAAGGGGATAGTGACCAGAGGGGAGAGGGAAGGGAAGTTAAGGGGAAAAAGGGGGAGGGATTTGGAGGAACAAATAGGAAGGACACAGGGATGCTTCATCCTTTTTAATAGTTGACCAAAGAGATAAGTGCAGGGATTGAAGGAAGGAATCACCTATTCAGAAAACCAGAATAATTCTGAGGGTCCATCGAATGGATTGGCCAGTCTAAGAGTCTGCCTAGAAACTTCCCTCTCTTAACTTTTGTAATTCCAGCAACAGGACTGAGTAGGGGAATGGTGGTTGCGGGGGTAAGGAGACACTGTTTTCTCTCCTGAATACTGAATTTATCTTTCAGGCACACACAGCTCAATATAAAGAGAAAAAAGACTTTTAAAACATCCTAAGCACACAACTAACAATCTTGAACTCCGAGTTCTAATTTTAGCTCTCATTTTATTCACTAATGTTATAGCTAGAAAGAGACTTAGGGATACTCATAGTTGAAACTCTTTATTGTGGCGATGAGCAAGCCGAGGTCCAAGAGAATACAGCTCCTTGCCCAAGGCAATGTACTTATGTTCTTTTCTCATCAGTCTCCTCTTAGCAGCAAGTTCCTCCAAAAACAAGCTCAAATTCCCTAAGGTCCATTTCACTTAAATGGTAGAATTCTTTTATATTTACTAAAACATTTAGAGAATAATTTTTCTAAGAAGTCAGGACACCTTATAGTCCTTATCTCTCTTTTCACATCATTCTTATTAAATAAGGGGCATGGATTCCTGGGGACAGTTAATACTCAGAAGGTATGATAAGGCTTGTTCAAGATAAAAAAGAATTGAGAGCAAGAGCTGGAAGTGACTTAGAAACTAAATCTATATTTAATAGAAGAGTGACCCTGCCAGGATGTGGCTTTAGTGTTGGAAATCACTGTCATTAATCACACTGTATGTCAGTTATTAAAAGTGATGATCAGTTTGAGTTTATGGAATCCTACCTAAGCCAGTTTATTTCCTTCTGCTTTCAGGCCAAATCAAGTCTGAACAATGCCATACATATTTTTGCTCTTTAAAGGATTTCACTGTTCTGACTTAATACATCTATATGCCATCTTGTATTACATAAACAAACAGATTAAAGGCTGACCTCTAATCCCCATCTCTTTTGTTATGAAATAAATCCCTTTTTTTTGTCTTCAATTGAACAGGAAACAGGGTCTCCATGAATCATTTGGTCTTTCCCTGAACTTGGTCTGGACAGAGTGCAGGCTTACTTCTCAGAGACAGAGCTTTAGTTTGTTTTTACTTTTCTTTACAGTTCCTTGATGAATTGTAGGTCTCAAATCTTTCTTTTTTTTTATTATGTCTTAGCATTTGACCCTAAAAGGTAATATTTTGTTGTCTTTGTTTTATGATTCCTTCTAACAACTTCTCCTTGGTCTGAATGGAGGATGTCATAGGATTGAAACCACTGGGAATTGGGATGAGAACATTGTTTGTAATCATAGGTAGAAAGTACTAGGCAAACTTTGCTGTGGATAAAAAAAAGACATAAAACTAAGAATTCCATAAAATTCACACAGTGCTTTGACATTCGTAAAGCTGTAGTAATGTGAGTGGACATTCCACTTGAAGAGATATTGACCAGAAGAATTAGTGGTAGATAATTCTTCATTTTTGACTTAAATTGCAATTTCCTCTAATGTAGAAGTCAGAGCAGTAATATATTAATGGTAGTTTCTGTTGCGAGAACAGTTTTGGTTATTTCCTGCCTCATTCTTATATTAAAAGGTCATTTCTAACACTAGAGGGAAATATGTGAATGGCATTCTCTTATTTATTTTCAGTAGTATATCTATGATCTTTCCAAAGTATTCATGGAAAGTAAAACATTAACATTATGAGATGGAAAGTTTCTGTTTTTTTCCTTTTATAAAGAATTTTTGGGTAGCAGTGGCTCCCAGTTCTGTAGTGTGGCTTTGGGTGGATAATTACTATAGTATACTGCAGACCTTTTTTTTCCCTGTAGGGTGATTGATTTTAACCTTTCTCTGCCAAACCTTTGTTCTATGCATGACATTTCACCCCCCACCACTTCCTGTGTTCTATTTTCCTAAAGAAAATAGCATTTTCTATTTCTGGATAAAGCATGGTTGTTTGTGTCAGTCAATTTAACACAACACACCAGTTCTTATTTGTGCAGAGGAAGCACTAATACGGCTCCAGCAGGAGCTGGGTCCTGAGCCCATGACCAAGTTTCCCACTGGGCCCCGGAAGACAGAGGTCACAATAATCCACTGCCAACAAGACTACTTGATGGGGATGTAGAACCTTGTTCTCAAGACCCCCAGGTAGTCTGAAGTCCCATTTCCTGCCCTATACACACTCATCCTGCAAATGATGCATGGACATAGGAAGTGAGTGATTGAGTGGCATAATGAAAAGTGCAGGCATTTTGGAGAGTCTAACACAACTTTTGATCCCTGTCCCGGTGTTTACCATCTCTGGACTATTAAACATATTTAATATCCCTTCTGAACCTGTGGTTCCTCATCAAAAATGGATCTAAAGCAATCATTTTTAAGTTGCAGGGTTGGTGAAAGAATTAAATAAGATGGTGAACACTAGCCCGTTAGCACACTGAATGTTTCATACGAGGCACTCAGTAAGTAGCAATTATAATGAAATAGCACCTATAGGTAAGAACATACTGAATTTTGATGAAGTAAGCACTTCTTATGAGATAAAAAACATGGTTATGGACCTCTGATCTTTTTGTTCCATAGAACAGATCAGCTGTAGGAAAAGATTAAAGTAAGTTGATTTCATTGCTATTAACGACTTAACTCATTATGCAATCATTGAATGAATGCCTACTGGATGCTGTGCACTATTGTGCATGCCTGAGTCTAGAAGGAAAAACAAAGAGCAAAAAGCAAAATGATGATAAGGACAGAGCGTGGGCTCAGACATAGGCAAATGTAGCTTCTCGTTTTAGTTCTGCTATTTACTGACTATATCATTTGGGCAGGTTATTTATCTTCTCTGAGCCTAGTTTCTAGATCTCTAAAATGTGGATCATAAAACATGCCTCATAAAGCTGTGATAATAAATATAAAGCAGTTGTCATCTGGGATGATATTCAAAATATTTACTAATCAATATGGGAAGGGAATTGACTAATCAGAAAGAACAGGCTGTAGAAAACTAGTAAACTGGTACATACCAGCATGTCGGGGGGTTAGAATATGGTAGAGTAGAGCCCAGGTTTTAGTGTTGGATTTGGGAGTCGTATTATTTCTATTTCTCATTTTCTGTATCTTATAATGTTGTGACATCTTAAAAACCTTTCTGGCTGTGGAGAGACTGGCCCTTTGGAGACTGGCCAATTCTAATGGATAGCCAAGGGGTTGGCCAGGAGCCTGCCTTTGATAAGCAAATTGGCCAATCTAGAAACATACATCTGACCTATATACCCCAGAAGGCAATATTCCTTTGTGAAAATCACTCCAGAGTCCTATGAAGCTTGGACCATTCTTACTCTCAATCCTAAAATGTTTGTTTACCTTGCCCTGTCTCGTCTTTCCTGAGGAAACCCCAATACCACCTGTGACCTAGACTTTCCCTTGCTCCTGTGTTGTGCCTCCAGACCAAAACTTGGCACTTCCCTCCTGACCTCAGGTAGTGTGCAGTGCCTACTCTTTCTAGAATCGGTAAGTATAAGAACTTTCTTTCCATAAAACTCTTTTGTGTTTCCTCTTGTGGCTGCACCTGGCTGACCATCACACAAAAAAACATAAAACATGAATGGACCAAGAGACAAACATATAGATGATCGCCATATAGTATGAAATGTGCTATGATTAAAGGACAGAGAGCACAGTGTAAGGAGCAGCTATGTCTAGCTACACGGGGGTGGGGGTGGGGGATCTAGGATGATAAAGAAAAGGAGAGAGAATATTTGAGCTGAGTGTTCAGAGAAGAGCGGGAGGGTTTGTCAGGGCTGACAGAACTCCTTGCAGAGGGAAAATCATGTACCACAGTGTGAAAGTGCACACATGTATGACCTGTTTCAGGAGGTATAGGGAATCCTCCACTGGGAGGGGGTTTTAGGGTTGGGCAAAGGATAACACTGGAAATGTAGCTAAGGGTTTGCTTTTGAAGGACCTTCCAAGCCACTCTGTTATAGTGTGAGAAGTAATTGGAAGAGGAGAGATATGGGTGGAGGAAAACAAACCAGGCAGCAATGTGGCTGTGTTGGTAAGTGAGACGTATGAAGACCGAACTGTGGAGGGGTATCTCCCAGTCAGGAGAGCACAGATGCAGAAATACTGGGTCATGGAATAGGTGGAACTCTGTCCGTGATTGAATAGAGGGGAGAAGGAGGGAAGCAGCTGAAGGCCACTCCTGGATTTTTAACCTGACTGACAAGTACCTATAGGGATCTCAAAAAAGAAAACACTTTTTAGGATTGGAGATTTCTTCATTGTTTGTGTAACAGCCTCACTCCCCTGCCTGCTAGGTCAAATGAAAGTTTTGGCTGTTTTTTTTTTTTTGTCTCACAGCTGTAAATATTTCATGCTAGTGACCATGTTTCTGTTTTATTTTGAGAATGGCACTTTAACTGGGTTTTTTTTTCAGTTTGAACAACTGAAGAACGGAAGGGCCATTTTTGTCTTCAGGGATATGTTTGGTGCTGAAGATGGTAGACAGTCGGGTGTGGGTGAGGATAGAAAGTGCCCAAAGTCTTACAGCTTAGAAGTAACATCTTGTCCTCTGAGGATGGCACTGTCAAAGGTGAGTCTTTGGAAGAGCAAAACAAACAAACCAAAAATTATGACCAGCAATTTGATCCATGCTAAACGTCTATAAAAGTCATTATTTTATTTATTGCTTTAACTCTTGTGGAACTGCCTTACTGACCTCAGAGATGGCCCTTTTGTTCAAAGGAAATGGTCCCATTGCTCTCAGAGGGTGGTTGGCCAGCCTGTCATTTGAAGTATGTGTATGGACAGGGAGTGAGAGGAGGAAACTGCCTTGTTATACCAATTCATTTAAAATTTTGCTTTTGTGTTTTCTCTCCCATTACCCTTGGCAGTAGCTAGTAATCACCCACTCCCAGGGCTGTGGAGCCCAGAGAGCTCGTGGCCCACAGGGTCCATTGGCCACCATTTCAGAGCCAGGGAGCCTGCACACAGGGCAGGCCTTGCTGTCCCCTTACTTCTCTGCTAACACTGAAATAATTTCAATGGCAGGATAGGTTTATTAGACAATTCCTTTCTTATCAAAATAGATGCCCGTCCAGCTTTTCAATTCTAAAGAGGTTTGTAATGGTGTCTGAAATTTTCTTGACAACATACTTTCCAGTTGTTTCAAGTTTCCATCTTTTTTTTAAATCTACTAAGATCCAGGCTCTTAGATGTGTCAGGCCTCATTGAAGCACTTTACACAGATGATCTGAGTTCATCTTCACGACAACCCACAAGTTAGGACCCTGATTACCTCCAGTTCTCAGATGGGGATACCGGGGCCGAGAGAAATAGAGTCGCCTGCTCATATTCACTCAGCTGCAAATGATCAGGTCAGGAGAGTTGCCACTCCTAGCTGCCCCTTTTGCTAGTCCTACATGATAAATAAGCACAAATACTATCAATAGTTTTTATTATTTTTTATTTTATTTTATTTTAAAGATATTTTATTGATTATGCCATTACAGATGTTCTATTTCCCCCCTTCATTCCCCTCCACCCTGCACCCCCTTCCCCTACCATTCCCCCCCTTTAGTTTAATGACCACATGTCTCAAGTTCTTTAGATTCTATATTTCCCATACTAATCTTGCCTCCCCCCTAGCTATTTTCTACCAACTGTCTATGCTACTTATTTTCGGTACCTTCTCCTCCCTTCTCCTTCTCCCACTCCCCTGTTGCTAGCCCTCCATGTGGTCTTCATTTCTATGGTTCTGCTCCTAATCTAGCTGTCCCCTTAGTTTGTTTTTGCTTTAGGTGTGGTTGTTAATAACTGTGAGTTTGCTGTCCTTTCACTGTTCATCTTTTTTATCTTCTTTTTCTTAGGTAAGTCCCTTTAACATTTCATATAATAAGGGCTTGGTGATGATGAACTCCTTGAATTTGATCTTATCTGAGAAGCACTTTATCTGCCCTTCCATTCTAAATGAAAGCTTTGCTGGATAGAACCATCTTGAATGTAGGTCTTTGGATTTAATGACTTGGAATACTTCTTTCCAGCCCCTTCTTGCCTGTAAGGTCTCCTTTGAGAAATCCACTGACAGTCTGATGGGAACTCCTTTGTAGGTGACTGTCCCCTTATCTCTTGCTGCTTCTAGGATTCTCTCCTTCATTTTAATCTTGGCTAATGTAATGATGATGTGCCTTGGTGTGTCCCTTCTTGGGTCCAACTTCTTTGGGACTCTCTGAGCTTCCTGGATTTCCTGGGAGTCCATTTCCTTTGCCAGATTGGGGAAGTTCTCCTTTATTATTTGTTCAAATAAGTTTTCCACGCATGGCTGTTCCTTTTCCCCTTCTGGTACCCCTATAATTCGGATGTTGGGATGTTTAAAGATATCCTGAAGGTTCCTAAGCCTCCCCTCATTTATCGAATTCTTGTTTCTTCATGCTTTTCTGTTTGGTCATTTTTTCTTCCTTCTGGTCCACTCTTTTGATTTGAATCCCAGTTTCCTTTCCATTACTATTGGTTTCCTGTGCATTTCCATTCATTTCAATTAGTTTCACCTGCATATGTTTGTCTAATTTGTGGCTAAAATCAACCAGTTCAGTGAGCATCCTGATCACCAGTGTTTTGAACTGTGCCTCTGAAAGTTTTGCTATTTCTTCATCACTTAGATTTATCAGCTCTGGGGCTCTGAGTTGTTCTTGAGCCATGTTTTGATTAGTTCATACCTGTTACGTATGAGGAGTGGAGCCTTAAGTGTTCACCAGGGTGGGGTTGCTGGTTTGTGATGCTGTATGTGGGAGCTGGATCAGAGAGGGACAATAGCTGTACCTTCTGACGCTTCCTGCCACTGGGGCCTGCATGGTCTGTCTACCCACTTGCTCCTTCACCAGTTTATCTGCGTGAAAATGTGTGACCACGGTCAGTCTGCTACCTTGCACCCTCAGTGGGTCCGCCCGCTGGTACTCCACACCTGGGATCTGCCCATGGCTGCTGGTGCACCTGGGTTGCGCACTGAGGTCAGTCTAGTGGATCTTTTCTGCCTGACTCCGCTCTGCTGCTGCCTCTGCCCCTCTTACCGGTTTGGTTGAAGGGTTCGTTGTTGTCAGACTTCCATGTAGTTCAATTTCCTGTGGTTTGGCTGCATTTTTTGGCTGCTAAAACTTTGTTGTTTTTAAACTTGGTTGTTCAAGGAGGCACAGTGCTTCCACCTACGCCTCCATGTTGGTGGAAGTCTATTTATTTTCTTTTTAGACTGGGCTGCTGGCTGCTCCAGCCGGCTGGTTCTCCCACCAGTCGTCTCCAAGATCATCTGCCATCTTCACTCGGGACTCAGTGTGGGTGGACCACCACGGATAAGCTCAAGGGGGCAGAGACCCTCACCGTCTCTTAGCCGGGGGTCTGGCCACAAATACTATCAATATTAAAGAAGCTGAAAGTGAGGCTTGGAAAGGCCCAAAGTCCAGAAACCAGGTCTCTCTGACTCAAGAGCTATGGTGTTCTCCCAGGTCACCCTTTTGGCCCTGGTCATACCTGGTTAGCGGAGTATTACTGTATATGAATTATTTTGTCACACACTAACCCTGAATCCTGGGATCTTCAGAGTGAGCTGATAAAAGCAGTATTGTTTTGTGGTGTGGTATTGGTTTGTGGTATTGGTATTGGTGTGATATTGGTTTGTAGTGTGGTAGTGCTTCTGGTCTTATATCTGATTGCACCATTATTCCTCATCCTTGATGGTAGAATGTACATAAAATGAGAATATTCATATCATAAATTATTAACTATTTAAACCCCTGAGTCAGTTTGAGCTTGTACTGTTGCTGACTCTTTGCTGTATACCAAGTGATTTGCCATTAAGGTTGATTGATATATGGGAATAGTTCTACCTCTTACTTTGCAATTAGAATCTTCAGAGAAATATAGGACAGCTATTTATTTTTGTATTTACACAAATTATATATACATACAGAGTGTTAAAACATAAAAACAGCATATGGTTTAGAAGTTCTGTAATTGCTCTAGGCATCTGTGGGTGTAGAAATTGCATGACTGCTGGTGACATGGGTTCCTCAGCAACGAGAGATCACAGACTCTGTCACACTCAGCATATGTGAGGTGATAGGCTCTTTAGCAATAGGCACCATTTTTATATTCATACTCTAGTTTTCCGATCTTATTCATGAAAACAATTTTATTTTAAGGAAGATTGATTGGGGGATAAGAAGAGAACTCTGAGGTGACAAAATAGGACAGACTAAAACACAATTGTGGGATCCAGCCTACACTTTTGAGTTGATATCAGTCAAAAGGACTGATGTGTAATATACAGCAAATTTGACACAATTTGCAGAATTTGAGGCTCAAGCTTCTAAATCAGTAATGTATAGATGATAGCATAGAAGCAGCTTCTGAGGAGCTCAACTGCCTCTCTTGCTAATCAGGTGGAAAGGATTAAAAAATTAAAGAAAACTTACGAGGGATAAGAAGAAGGAAGAGTGTAACTGAGTTACCAGACTTCGTCTACATGCCAGGGCTGTGGTTTCACACCATCTTCACAACTAGGAGGAGCAGATACTATTCTTAATTCCCAGTTGGAGGTGGAAAACTTTAAGGGATTCGCCCAAGATCATTCAACTAGGAAGTGGTATATATACTCAGAATCTGTATCCACCTCTAACAAGGAAAAGCTGGTTCTTTTTCTACCCTAGTGTAAAGCTTTCCTGAAAGGCTACAAGTCACTGCCAAATGGCATTTACAATCTCTGGTTACATCCTGCACTGATGTTTGGCAGAAACCCTGGAAACCAAAGGTGAGCAGTGTGGCCAGGCAGAGCTCAGCTAGGGACTCTTCAGTTCTCTCTCCTCCCAGGGCACTAGGCGATAACACAGTACTCACTTTACACACCAGACTTTGTTCTTTACACCACAATGCAGCCCCGGGGCTTATAAGTGCAGAAGGCAATTAATTCTCCCAATATTCCGTAATTTTTGGCATGGACTGGATGCAGCCAGGGAGACTAAGCCAGGATCGCATCAAGGACTTATGCTTGTGTCTGTGCGAAGGGATGTGCAGTTGCCATAGCAGCAATCAATCTGCTAAATAAGTGGTAACATAAACTGATTCAGAGGCAAAGACTGATTTGGGTCAGGGAATCGCACTCTATTAAAAACAACTTCTCTGTGACTTCTGAGGATATGCAGCTTTTATAGATGGCCTGAGAAATGCACAGTGAGTGACTGCTCAGAGGCAAGAGGGGCGTGTGTCTGAAGAGGTGAGCAGTCTGCTGTTTCCAGGCAGTTCGAATGGGGAAGTCTACAGAACATGCTGTAAAACTGCTCTTCCACTGCCTAGCAATTGCCAGAGGCTTAGGGCCAGTAACAAAAATAATAGAACATAGATGTTGAGTAACCCCCCACCCCACAACTTGGGATGCCTCCTGGTGCTTCACACGCATGTGGTGAACAATCTTGCCCAGTGGGATTTATCACCCTTCCCTGGGTGTGGACACCTATTAATATGCCCAGAGTTGTATAAGCACGTAGGGGGAATTCAGGACTCAAACTGAGATCTGCTTGATACAGACGTCCTGTCCTCTCCACCAGCCATACAGGTTCTCTTCCTTGTATTTTCTCAAAGGAAAGGACGCATCTTCTTTGACCACTTCCACGGCAAAGACAGCAGTGTTCTGATTCTGCTTTGTATATTGTGAAGTGCTGCTAACTAGTTTTAATCCAACATGCAAACTAACTCTTAGGTCAAGAGGACTTGGCATTCCCAGAGGTAACACCGATCAGTTACAGGTTGTCATGCTGAAAGAGAGAGGGCTCTTTTTTTCCTATAGCGTTCAAAACAGCACACATAGTATATTGTCTGCATTTTGATCTAACCTAGCTCTTTAATAACAGGCTAGGGAGAAAGCATTTCTGAGCTATGATAGGAGGTGACATGCTGTAAAGCAGAAAGCATCGACTTGATAGACTGTTGAGTTATGGGCTCTGTCATTTTCTTCTAGTCGTGTGGTCTTGGGCATTTTACATCCATTATCTAGGCGTCAGTTTTCAATTCTATAAAATGGAGATGAGGTTGATGGTGCTAGCAGTGGTGCTGGTGCTGGTGGTGGTGGTGATACCACCTAACTCTCAGTTGCCTAGAATACTTTTTGAAATGAGAGGAACAAATTGCCTCACTCGAGCTTAAGGAGTAAATATGCCTCCAGATTACTTTGCATCATGGAATATTTCCCTTCGTCCATGTACCCCAACTTTTTATTTTTGTTATTTTGTTTAGTGGTTCTGAATTAAATGGTTATGGAATGAATGAAGTCTAGGAAAGCACTTAACAGAGTGCTTGTCACATGGCTATGGTTTCATAAATGTTAGTCTCCTATTTCAAGAAAGCCTAAACATTACTAGATAATCTTTCATGTTTAGATCTAGTTTTTAATTGCTAGACTCAGTTCTTTGGTGGGGGGAGCTTGAGCCACAGGAGCATAAAGGAAAATGTCAACTTGCCTTTATGCTTCCTGTTCCTTATTTTTGACTCTGACTGAAGTCAGAAGGTAAGGCAAGTGCTTTGGACTGGATTCCCCTCTGGAAGCCTCACCTTTCCAGGGCCCTTGGCCACAGAGCTGGGTCAGGGCTGCTGAGAATGAACTTTGTGCAATTATGCCAGCTGGAATACACCTCTAGGAGCTGAGTAGGGGAGTTCATTTGGGGGACCCTACCAAAAGGATGGTGATTTCTGGTGAGAATGCAGTCTTAAAGCCAGCTCTTTTCACATGGACTGTCCGTGGGTTATAAACATCATACAGGCAGGGCTAGGCGCATTTTGAGCTAGTGACCTAGAGGTGCAAGTTCTGCCCATCTGCTCTAATAAAAGTGCCCCATCAAAGGCATTTTCGCATTCAAGTATAGCCCCTCTACTGTGCATGCCCTGCTGTAATCTGTGGCTTCAAAATTGCTGCTCAGTTTTTTCCCTATGTGTGGACATTGCTTTTTTTAAACCTAAGGTAAACAGAACCCGTGCCTGCTATCTGAATATCTCTCGATTAGACTACTTGAGCATACCTACCAATTGACTTTAATAGATTGAATCCAAGCCTGCAACTGTGTTAGAAGGAAATGAGATTTTCTTGCATCCTAAGTTATCTGCAGCACTTTGTCTGAATGCAGACAGATTTCCCAAATTTAAGATCCAATGATAGGCAAGAGTTGCTGAGAGCCTGGAGGCAGCATGTAATCATCACACAGGTAAATTATCTCTGCCGTGAGAAAATTGGAGCAGTAAATGAAGCATTAGCCTCCTTCACTAGGAGGTCTGTACGTTATGGTGCCACACCAACCTGATTCTCTGATTATAGTTCAAGTCAAGTCTGCCATTCATGCCTTCTTTTTCTTTTGTTTTTTTTTCTCTTTATACTCTAGTAAGCTTTGGTTTTCTTCAGTTTCTCCGTGTTCTACCAATTAAGCCCAAAATTGGTGGTTAAGACAAAATACAAAAGAAAGAGATGTGGCAGTGAGAAAATAGACAAAGACAATGGTGGATAAAGCTGAAAATGTTTTCTTCCTTTTTTCCCATGTCATTCCTCTTTTGACAGTTGCGTTGAGCAAAGGAGAGATGGAGCTTCGCATTACAGGGAACCAGTAACTTATGAGGCTCAAATCCCTGGGCAATCTTCGGTAAAACTGTATAAGGGCAAAGTGTGTTATTTGAGCCTATTCCCATCTTACCTCATTGCTCAGGTTCCAGATCACACCTGGGCTTCCCCATATGCACCAATATGGAGTAACTTTTATCAGTGTTTACTATGTGCTAGCTCCTATTCTAGTGCTTTCTATGGATTATTTTACAATTATCTTATAAATACCCTAAAAAGAAACAAATATATCCATTGATGAATGAGTGAGATGAAGCAACAGAGAAATAGGATTTATCTGAAGGTCACACAATCACAAAGAGGTGTGGATAGGATTCAAACCCAGGAAGTCTGACTTGAGAACATTCTAACATTATTTTCTAATTATAAAAATATTCTGTGTTCATTGTAAGACATCTGGAAAATAATAAAATATATACCGAGAAATAAAAACCATCCACTCTCTCTACTACTCTGATAGAAGCACAATCACAACATGTTTTTTGCATTTCCTTCCATTGTTTTATCTAAATATAAATAAATATACTTTAAACATATGTATGTATGCTTGAGTCAATACTTTAGATATAGTAACTTACTCTTTCACAGTCAACATATTATATTTAGTCTTTATTGTATTTTTCCCATTACTATTTACTCCCTATATGCATACTTGCCCCAGCAATCACCACACTGGTGTCCATGCCCAGGGGTCCTTATCCCTTTTTGTTCAATCCTTCCACCCCCTCACCTCCCCTCTACTAGCTGTCATCCTGCTCTTCATCTATGAGTCTGTCCCCACTTTTCTTATTAGTTCATTAGATTCCACATAGGAGTAAAATCATAAGGTATTTCTCTGACTGGCTTATTTCACTTTCACTTTGCATAATGTTCTCCAGGTCCATCCATACAGTTGCAAAGGGTAAAATTTTTCTTCTTTTTTATGGCTAAGTAGTATTCCATTGTGTAAATATCCCATCATTGTTTTATCCACTCATCTACTGATGGACACTTGGGGTGCGTCCATATCTTAGTGATTTTAAGTAATGCTGCAATGAACATAGGTGTGCTTATGTTCTTTCAAATTAATGTTTAGATTCCAGTGGCTATATTCCCAAAAGTGGAATCACTGGATCAAAAAAAAAAACCAGAACATTTCCCTATGCTGTTGCTATAAGTTTTTTCCCTTGCATAGTCCTTGATGTAATTTTCCATTCCCTTACTGTTGGACATGTAGGATATTTCTAATATTTACATTTTAACAGTAGAATAAAGGCCTGTTTTGTGTCAAGGAGCAAAATGAATGTTTCTAAGGTATAAAGACAGGAAGGAGTGGCATTCTGAGGATCAAAAAGTCCTCTACTACATATTTGTGTTCCTTTTTATGACTGCCACTTTTACTTTTTATTTGTATACACTTTCTAAAGCTTCTGTTTCTGTCTTGCTTCCCCTTTTCCTCTGTACTTATAGATGAATTCAGCTTTAAGACTGATCAAATGGCTGAAAATCTATGAAGCAAGTTTTATTTAAGGGTTGCAGTGGACTTCTTTGATGGCCTATTTTTTGGGTTTTCTGAAAAATCTTTTATAGTGTTCCATTTTCTCCAGTTGCATGGGTACTGGACACCACAGGAAGCTCCTACTTTTCAACTCAATCATACACCTATTGTTTGATAGCTTTGTGTGTGTGTGCACCCATGTGCCAGGTATTCAATTGGCCAAGGGGAATAAAGAGCAGAGTCACACATGCTTCCTGTCATAAAGGACCTAAGAGTCCAGCCAATGACAAGAATGAAAAGCAATGATTATGACTTTAATGATAAGTGCAATGACACGCGGTTAATGGTTATTCACATACAAAGAGTTATGGGACCACAGCTCAAGAAGCATGTTTCCCAGGGAGAACAGGGATGAGCAAATGCAATGGATAAACAAGATGTTTTTAAGCTTAACCAGGAAGGATGATTATGAGTTTTGAGGGCAGATAAAGTGGGGGAAGGGACAATTACTCATGAAGGCATAGATGTGGGGCTTGTTCAGGATTCACCGGTAATTAATGCAGGATGGGTCAAGCAGAGGACCAGTAGTGGCTGAAGAGGACATTAAATAGGTAAACAGAAATCAGATTATAGAGAGTGAAGTGCCCGCCTTAGTTATTTTGGATTTGAGTCCACAGACACTGGTACATAAATGAGGCATTTTGGCAAGGGAAGAGGGATGTGGTCACAACCCTCAGAAGCTCGCAAGCTGGGAAAGAGCATCTTAGTAGTAGTTGGGCTAACCTTACTCATCTTCTGTCCTCTTCCTATTTTATAACCTGGCTCCTGTTACATGCCCTGGACTTTGTAAAGTCATTCAAATATTTACAGTATCTAAATACAAAGTTTCTTAACTATCAGTGTCAGTGGCCCCATTTAGAACATCTGCAGCACCCTGTGCATGGTCTGTAACTTGGTCATCTGCTCTGGAGGACCCTGTTTTATTTCTGCCTTTAGTATGGATTACTTAGGCTTGATCAGCTATTGTTCAAACAATACTGAAAGCTCAGTCACTCAACACATTTTCTTCCCCCAGTTCAGTGTACAGCAGGTCAGGGCGAATGTGCAGGAAGAAGGAAAATGATTGTACTCCAAGCAGTTATTCCTGGCCCCAGGTTTCCCTAGGATTTCATTCAGATGAGAACTCAGTCTCAAGGCCACACTTGATCCCTGGGAGGCTGGAATATGGGGAGGGAATGTGGCCCCCAGAAGAAAAGGAAATGGGGTTTGAATACTCAGTGACAGTGTGCATGCATAAGACTATAGTTATAAAAGACTGTTACTTTTAAGGGATATGTCACCAAAACCACAGGTCAGGCTTTCTGATTTGGTAATATCCCATTCTCACAATTATTCCATAATTTATAAAATTTAGATAATTCAGGTGGGTTTACGGTCTAGCTTATTTGCCTAGATTTTCTACATCTGCTCCTTGTCAAGAATTTATTTTTCATTTTTGTTCCTACTTGGTAAAAACTCTTATAGAGTAAAAGTGTTTATACCTTCTACTTTCAGCCTATTGAGGTAGTGATGACTGTGAATCGACCTTCAAATTATAAATGCAAAATTGAATAGCCTATTAAGACATTTCTTATTAACTTAGTGATATCTTAAATAGAAGGTAAATCAGAAGCCTGCGAAAGGTTGAAAAACAGTAAGAAAGTGTATTCAGATTACAGTTATAGTAGAGAAAACTCCAAAAATTATTTCAGTTTGGTTTTATTTATCTTATACATATGTAACTCTACTGTGCCCTTTGTCCCACTCTCCATACATAACATCTGTTTTTACCCTGTTTCCTACTAAACTCATCAGTCTGTCATATAAGTCATATACTATTTTTGTTCTGTCACTTCCATCCTTGCCCTCTTTAATTCTGTGCATTCAGGAAGGTGTGATGGAGAGCATATCAGCACTGCCAACAGACCAGCAATGAGATGACATCTCTGTGTATGTGGAAGAAGAGATGCTGCTGCATAAGAGGTGGATTTTAGTTTCAAATTACACAGGAACTGTTGTAAACCCCAAGAATAGGATTTATTAAAATACAGCATACAGTTTGGTAATATCATTTGACAATTAAAAGTTGGATTGTGGGGTTTTCCCTTCATTCCTTCTACCCTACCTGTCCCCTCTTCCCCAGAAGCCCATCAATCTAGGAGAGTCAGAGTGAGAGACAAGACACTGGGCAGCCCCTTTCCTACCAGGATAACTTCCTTACTAGAAAAGCAAGTTGTTACCTTCTATTCACACGGTGGCTCTCACCTCAAAGACACTGACTTGAAAAGGGCTTTCCTGACCAGTGAGGCTAAGCTTGGAGGTCCTACAGTCCACTTCCTTAGCATTCACATTCCCTAACCAGTAGTGAACAGACTTCATTGTATCATGGTACTCTCAAAGTTTTCTTCCAGTAACTTGTCCATTGTATCCCAGTACCTAGCACAATTCTTGGCACATGGTGGACACTCAACAAATATCCATTTGAATGAACCAATGAGTGAATGAATGGATGGATGGATGCATAGTGTAAATAGGAGAGGCTTGAGAAACAGGTACACCTGGGGTTCTTCTTTGACTCTGCTAGTTTCTAGCTTCAGGTTTGTGGCTAATTTATTTATTTAATCTTTCAGGACCCACACCACCACTGAAAAATAAAGAGGGTAAGTCCTAACTGTGCTTTTTCTGAGGATTGAGACAATGTACATGCAACCTATTCCTATTACATGGATACCTGAAGTTAAAGGTCTGTTTTATAGTCCTTAAGGATCAATGGAGGATTTGAAGGAGGGGATGAAAGAATGAAAGTCATGCTTTATGAAAGATGAATCTGGTGGCATGGTGCAGAAGAGATGAGAAAGAGAGTGGAGGAACTGCTGCAGTGTTCTCAGCAGGGGGTAATGAGGTCTGAACTTGTTTAGTGTATAGTTATATTCCAGGTGTATAGTTATACGCCATGTCTGGGTGGGGTGGTTCACTTCATCAAGTTATTTAAGTGGCATGTAAATGTGATAGCTACTCAGTGAGCTCCTTTACCGAGCTGGTAGCCATTTTGCCAACAGGTGCTGGCTTGGGTTAGTCAGGTTTATAACCAAATGAGGAACAGTGATTCATTTAGAGCCTCTTTTAAGACAGGTTTATTTTAAGAATATCCTGAAAATGAAATAGAAGGCTGTGAGGATCCAAGACAATTTTCTCCCCCTCTTGAGCCTTACCACTCATTGTCATGGTGTGCCTGATTCTCTCTCCATATATTTACTCTTTTATTTCTTTCTGATGACTTTTCAAAATCCTGTAGTACAAATCCCACATGTTTGTCTTAGTTACCATCACCCTGTTTAGAGTGTGTTTTGTGCTATATCAGCTCATGGCTTCTCAGCCTGGCTACAAATGAACATCCTTTGGGCCTATTCTTCTTCCTTGTAAAGAAGATCACTGGTGTAAACTAGAAAGGGATGCTGGGGGTGGTAGATGGCATGCCTGTCATGCCCAGGACAGCAGTTGAGAGGGTAACACAACGTCTCTGGTGCTGAGCTGATCCTATCTGTTGGCATAAACATAGACCTGATATAATGGAAGAGGCCCAGTGATATAAGCAAGACAAGGAACACGGTAACTAGGAAATGACCAGATAGAGTGCCCCATGAAAACTGCATTTAGTAATTCAAGAAATAATTACTGGTGCCTTCTGTATACCAAGCACTGTGCTAGGTGCTAAACATACAGCAGCTGACAAGACGGAGTCCCTGTCCTTATGAAGCTTACACTCCAATGTGAGTAGACAATGAAAGGTAAGCAAATAAATATGTAATATAATAACAAGTGGAGATAAGCCTACAAAGACAAATATAGTTGCATAAGATGCTGCTGGGTATGGTGGATTTCCAATCCCATGTACTATTCCCATGGACACAAAGATAGACTATATTTCCCATCCTCCCTTGCAGTTCAGATATGACCGTGTGACTGAGTTCTGGCTATGGAAGTATGGGAAGAAGTGATGTGCTCCACTTCAAAGCCTGGCCCATAAAAACTTCCCACTTGTGGTCCTCTGTGCTCTTTGCTCTTTTGGCTATTTTGGAAAAAGACAAATCCTGGGGCAACCTTGAGCATCTTTTGTATAAAATAGTGGAACCATGGGATGGAACCCCTGAATCACAGCATGGAGAAAAGCCAGGCCGCTAGGAATGCCTACGTTTCATGGTCACCTGAGTGAAAAATAAAGTTTAATTTTGTTAGGTTGGTCGTTCGCAAAGTGGGGTCCTTCAGTGAGCACAATCAGTGTCACTCGGGATATTGTCGTAAGTACAAATTCTTGGTTCATCCAAGACACATTAAATTAAAACTTAGGCTGGGCCTAGCTATCCGGGTTTTAACAAGCCCTTCAAATGGTTCTGAAGTTTAGGACTATTCTAAATTACAGAGATTCTGGGACTTATCTATGATATAAGCAAGTATTATCTTAATAAGTACAATGACTAATTTAACTGATGGGGTGAAGTTAGCAATTTGAAATATGGTCAAGAAAAACCATTCTGAGGCAATTTTAATGATATGTCATTTGTGTGACATTTTAATTAAGGGAGGAAAGGATATAAGGATGATCATTTTAAGCACTAAAACAAATTGCATTGAACTTGAATAGAGAACAAATCTGGTATATTTGCAGAAAGGAAAGCAGGGGACAGATTACATAGGGTCTAAAGCTAGACCCTATGGAGTAAGGCTTTAGATCTCTTCTAAATACATTAGGATTTATTTATTCAATAACCTTTTCCCTGTGTTATTGTGGTAAAATATATATAACATAAAATTTAGAATTTTCACATTGTTAATGTACAATTCAATGGCATTATGTGCTTTACAATGTTGTGCAAGCATCATGACTATCCATTTCTAGAACTTATCATCATCCCAAACAGAAATCCTGTACCCATTAAACAATAACTCCCCTTTCCCCCTCCCTCCCAGCCCCTGGTCACCTCTATTTCACTTTCTGTTTTTATGAATTTGCTTATTCTAGGTATTTCATATAAGTTTCACATAATAGTTGTTCTTTTATGTTTTACTTCTCTTAGCATTAATATTTTCAAGTTCATCCATGTCGCAGCACGCATGAGAATTTCCTTCCTCTTTAAGGTTGAATAATATTCCCTTGTATGGCTATACCACATTCTGTTTACCCATTCACCTGTTGATGGACCCTTAGACTCTTTCTCCCTCTTTGGCTACTATGGATAATGCTATTAGGAATATGGGCACACAGGTGTCTGGATGAGTCCTTGCTTTTGATGCTTTTGGACCAACAAATAATGTGAGTGCTGAGGTGCATAGGGTCTGACCTGGCCAAGCACTCACTCCAATGAAGGAGGAGGCAGGTAAGGATTGTGACCTATTGCAGTGATAGGGTAGGCTCAGGTAATGCACCTAGGAGGGTTACCGGGTGGTGTACAGGAAGGCTTCCTTCCTGGAGGAAGTAGTGCTGAGCTCAATCTGAAAGAAAAACTAGACATTAGTCAAGGTGAAAAAGAGAGAAAGGAGCATTCCAGGTGGGTGGTGGCATACCAAAGCGAAGATGCAGGAGTGTGTAGTCCTGTTGAGGAGCCCAGGCTGGCCCAGCAGGAAGTGCTGAGGGTGAAATGGGAGGTGGTAGGAGCTGAGGCTAAAGAGATAAGCAAGGGTCCAGTCGCAAGAGGCCCTGGCAAGAGATGTTACGGAGCCTGACACTAATCCCTTAGGGCAGTGGTCCTTAATCCTGACTGCACTTGAGAATCATTCAACAGCTTTCAAAAAAAAAAACCAAAAAACTCTAAAGCAGAGCTGAAATCCCACCACCATGGATTGTGGTTTAATTGGTCTGGATTGGGGCCAGGACACTGCATTTCTGAAATTTCCCCAGGTATTTCCAATGTGCAGCCTGGGTTGAGAAGAACTGCCTCAGGCAATGGGGAAGCGGAAGGAAGGTTTTAGGCAAGGGAGTAACAAGATCAGATTCTTAACCACTTGCTCATATTTTAATGCAAAGTGGATTTTATGGCTGAGGCCTTTGGAAAAAGAGACCCTTCTCTATTCTCCGGGACTTGCTTGGTTCCACTGTGCAATGAAGATACTACTTACAAATACTACCTACAAACCTCAAGGGCTGTTGTTGTAAGGATTGTATTTCCTCCGGGCCCTGAGTGGATGGAGAGTATACTTTTCCTGGTCTACAGTGAGAGTCACTGAGGAACCCCAAGCAGTAGCCCTTGATACAACATCACCTTCTCCTGAGAAAGACAAAAGCTGCCTTCCATTTGCGTGGCTGTCCCACCCTCAGCAAAGAGCTGGCTCGGGGAAGGGGTCCAGAGCCTCTCTGGCCTTGGATCTCGGTTGGAATCAGTCTCATTTCCTTAACGGGTGACTTCCTCATGAGCAGGATGAATTTACAGTTTGTTTGACCGAATGAAAAGTAAAAGCTGATGCAGCTGCGTAAGAAGGATGAGGGGGAGTGAGGCGGCACCTGCCTGCTGACTTCATCTCAGGCTCGTGCTGTGGCAGCAGTTGTGCAGTGTTTGCTTGTTTCTGGCTCTATCTGGAGCAAAATGCCTGTGGCAGAGCCACTCACCTGCTCCCTAACCCTCTTCTCGGGAGGGATGTGTGTGACTGGGTTCAAATAACAAAGAGTAAGAAGTCTGATTCTGAATTGCATCTTTTCTTAGGAAACAGCAACCCTTAATTTTGGGGGGTAGCGGGGGAGTGAGGGGGACAGTGTTTTTCTTCATCTTTACCACTTTTTGAAGGCCTGAACCATACCTTTGGTCATTCTGTCCTTTGGACATATTAGGTAGACCCCCCAGCCTCCCCACAATTGTGTCAGTTGACTAAGGATCAGTTAGAATTGATTGTACTAGAAAGAAACAAAGCCACCCTTACTGAATGAAAATGACTAGAGTAGTCTTAAAACCCAGAGAGCAATGGGGTGGGGTGCGGTCGCAGCATATCTCTCTCTTTTGAATGCAAGTTAATATAAAGATCTGGCCACTGTGCTATATTTATGATCATTACACATTAAAACTACTCCCAGAGTAGTGAAATTCCAAGCCTCTCCTATTCCACCTAGGGTGGAGCACCCAGAAATACCAACATATTCAGAAGTATACACCCAAATCTTGCACTGTCTTAATGCTCTTTGCACTCTGAAGTCACACATGAAATCTGAATGCTGGGACACCTCCGCTCTCTTCCATTCACATGCACAACTGAGTAGCTGATGGTAAGTTGTCAGAATCCTAGATCCAATGGCTTAAATGGTAAAGGGTGTGGTGTTTCTGTACTGCCCAGATCAGAAACCTCACCTTGTTAGCCAGATTTATTTTTAGGTTTTGTCCTATCCTTTCTAATATGCTCGTTCTCCATTATTTTAATATAGCATCATGGGGTTAATAGTGCACTCAGGGCAAGGGTTTCAGCCTGTGGCTGTTCTATGGGGCTGTCCTGGAGCCTTGGCCCAGCAGGGGGCCCTCTGATTCCTAACCTCACTAACAGGGCCTGGCCATGCATGCATGCTCAGATGATGGGCCATCTGTGCCCTGCTTGGCGCCAACTCATAAAGTACCTCACTTGACAAATTAAAGGTGAGGAGGCCTTAGGCTTCCCAGCTTGTTATGAATGTAGAAATCAGACCCTTTTAAATCAGGCCAGAATAAGGAAATAAAAGAAAGAGCCCTCCTGAAAATATACCAGATGTGTTTTCCATATTACGTCCTGGAGCCCTCACTAGCCTTGTGAGGAAGGTATTTTTATCCTTATTTTACAGATGGAGAAGTTGAAACTCCAAATGATTGAGCAACCTACCTGAGATCACACAGCTAGACTGGTGGCACCCAGAATTTGAAGCCAGGCATGATGTGCTGGGCTCTATGCCTGAGTTTCTCAAAATGTCAACTATTGACATTTTGGGATGATAATTCTTTATTGTGGGGGGGGGCTTCCCTATGCCTTGTAGGATATCTAGCCACATCACTGACTTCTATTCTAGATGACAGTAGTACCATCCCCCCAACCCGGGTTTTGACAACCAGAAATGTGCCCAAACATTGACAGTTGTCCCACCAGTGGACAAGGTCACCTAAGCCCAGTTGAGAACCACTGCCCTATGTTAATACATATGTATTCTCAATGTTCATAACGATGTTATACTCTAGACACCATTGTCATCCCCATTTTAAAGATAAATAAACAGAGCCTACAGAAATGTGAGTTGACCAATGTCACCCCCCCTTGTAAATAAGTAGGCAATACACAGCATCTGCAAGTATCTTGTTTTTCCCCCCTAGGTACAAAGTGGTAGGTCCTGGATTAAGTCTAGGCAATTGCAGCATCAGAATTCTTTTTCTTTGTCACTTTACCAGGCCTTCGAAAATTTTAGTGTTTGCAAGAATAGCCAGGGGAGTTTATTAAAATTCAGATTCCTGTTAGACTCAAAACCCATAGACCTGTGGTGGGCACAGAATGTGCATTTTAAAACACAGCAACCGGGGGTGCTGTGGGGAAGGGAACCCAAGTTTAGAAACATTGAACATCATACTTCGCTATGTTTGAAGCGACCGTAAGCTAAAATTTCAGGAAAACGAATGGAGAAGATGTGTGGGAAAGGAAGAGGCTTTTCTTACATGATAGACCTGACATGCAGCTACTTGTAGCATTCAGTTTAATTGCCAAAGAGGATGCCCGGCATGTGTTGTACCGAATGACCCTCAATGCTGGGATGAAGGAGGTCCTTCAGACCCTGGGATGATGCGTCCAATGTGTTCAGATCACTCCCCCTACCCCCCAATAATCTTTAATCCCAAGGTTGAGTGGGCTGCCTAGTTTTGGAAGCTTAGTGCATCCTGAAATTCTAAAAGTGGTTACAGTTAAACAGAAACAGCTGTGTCAATTTCCAATTTCCGCTCTATTCATATTCACACTCTACAGCCTGTCTTCTCTTAGAGGCACTGGGAGGAACACGGGTGTGTATGCACACACTTGCACACAAACACACACACCACTGCCTCTCTCTCACTGGTACTTGAGTTCCTTTCTTCATGAAGAGGGAATGTTTCTAGTTTTCCAAAAAAGAGTCACAAACAAGAGAATCCACAAGAGCCCAGACTACAATAAAATGCTACAATATGCTTTCAAGCTGGAGCGACTAAAAAGCTGGGAAGAGAAAGCGGCAGAATAATGCCTATTTTTATCTTCAACTATAATCTACCCACTTGTAGTTTCATAGCTGTCAGGAAGCAGAAAAGGACACGTAATCAGCCTACAGCTCTCTGCTCTCGTCCTCCATCCATGTGTGACATAGATGTGGGTGTGTGTGCGCACATGCACAGATATTTTAAAACAACTGTCAGAGGGTTCAACTGAACTCATACAACTTATACCTGAAGCCAGGTTTTTTTTAGAACCTGTCCTTTTAGTCATCATTTCTTAGCAACCAGACAGAAGGTGAAAAGCAGGCGATTAAAATCATTGGATGACCAAAGGAACAGCTGTGTACCTATTTGTCTCTTTCAGCTTTGGCCATGCTGGCCTATGTGCATGTCCTAATGTCCCGGACACCACTCACTCACCTGGGGTCTAATTGCCTGAGATACACATGAACCACTGGAAATACTACAGAGTCAAGGGACCTGGAGTCTAGTCTTGTTCTGCTATGTACAAGCTCTGTAACCTTCAGCGAGTTACTTAACCTCTCTGGACCTCAAAATCCACTTTTGTAGAAAGAGGATAAGATACCTAGTTGATGGGTTGTTGAGAGAAGTCAATAATGAATGTAAGCACTAGGTGTTACCCCATGGCAAAGGCTAAGGAAATACTCTTACTAATAGTATTATTGCTGCTTAATGTGTATTATTATTTTACCAGTACTAGCAGTAGCTTTGGGTTTGATTTCTACATCTGTATAAATGTAACTACTCCTTAACTAGGGGCAAGGAGCTCAGCACTGCTGCCAGATGCAAACAAGGTGCTGGGCCCAATAAAATGAGGTGCCAGCCATATAAAACAAGGTGCAGGGCTGGTTTCAGCCTGCAGGCCTTGTGTTTGCCACCTGTGATTTATACAGTCCTAAAATTTCATTCAGCCCTTTGAAAGCAACTGCAAGGCTGACATGACTTCCGGGGAAAATGAGTTTGACACCCCTGAAATGCAACTACTCCTTAACTCTGGGCAAGGAGCTAGGTGCTGCCATCAACCAGAAACAAGGTGCCAGGCCAGATGAAACAAGGTGGAGGGCCAGATTCGGCCCTCGGGCCTTGTGTTTGCCACCTGCGCTTTAGAGGGTTATCGTGAGATTCAGAGTGTGCTAACACTTACATTCCGCAGTGCCAGATAACCGATAGCTAGCTGTCATGACTGTTAAAAACGGCAGAGGGGCGATCTCACCTTTCCAAGGTCTGAAAGTCTCAAGGAACACATTAGCTCATTTGGGCCCCGTACCAATTTTTGTAAATGAAGTCAGAGGATTTTGGGGTGCAGCTTTCACTCTGTACTTTACCTTCAGCCTGTGTGTGGACCCAGAGCCATGCTGCACGGTCAGTTCTTTGTCTGCAAGCTCATTAATGCAGCCCCAACTTCGAAAGAAGAGCAGCTGTTTGGTGGCGCCTGGCTCACTGAGAAGGACACAGGTACCGCTGCTGCTATTAAGCACTTGCAAAATGACAGATTGCCTCAATGAGATGTCCATGTGCTGCTCCATTATGATGCCTCAGGTCAAGAAAAAAAGCCTGGACCCACCAAAAAGCTTTCACAGATTGGAAAGTGCACAGTTTGGGTATGTTTAGCACTTTAGCACATGCTCTGTGACTGTGCATTCAAGGCAACATGTCAGAAGAAATTAGTCTGCAGCAGGCCACATATGTCAGCCAGCTGGTGGAAACGTGCACCTGAAACCCAGGCTCAGGACTCTGAAGAAAAGGCTGCTCACCTTAAGACACCCTCGAGTCAAGCATGTTGGTGAAATTGTCCAGCCCCTCATGCTCAGGTCAGGCATTCCTGATGGGAAGCATGAGTGTGCATAAGGAAGAAGTCACTAGGCAGTGCTGAGGAAAAAACTGAATCTTGTGTCATTTACTCTGAGTAGGGCAGAGAGAGACATCCCTTGCACACACTGTCATACTTAATACAGCAGCCCTCCCAAGCAGACAATATTAATGTCTGAATTTACAGATGGGAAAGTCAAAGCTCAGGGAAGTCATGTGGCTTGGAGTCATCTAACCAGAGAACCAAAAAAAGCCCTCTCAGAATCTAAATAGTTCCGACACTCCTTTCCTTCCACTTGGCATGTGCCTGTAAAGTGATGAGGTTGGTTTTCCTTTTGAACAAACATCCCAGCACTTATATGCTTTAGCTGTCATCTTAAAAAAAAAAAAACTCTGGCAGGCCTTATTCCATGAACAGTGTTGATGTTCAAACCTTATTGGATTCCTATTTGGGAATTTCCTTTATTCTTTTAAAATAACTAAATAAAATTATTTTTTTAAAAAGTTGGTAGCCGTGCATTGCTGGCTGTTGCAGGAGGGTTTGACAAGTGGTCATGTAAATGATAAGGATTCTGTTGTTGAGGGCATGGCAGGAGGCGAGCTAAGGTCAAGGCAACAGTGGTTGAGGCAAGGGCAGGCATGAGAGAGAATCGCAAGGACACAGTGACCAGTTTGATTAGACAGGTTAGGGGAGGAGCATTTTCAGCTTGGGAAATTGTGCTGACTGCAGTGCAGCTTCCTAATTGAATATAGAAGAAAAAGGAAGGATTTTTTAAGGAAGTACAGAGGTAAGATTGGGAAGGGAATGGCCAGAATGTGCTCTTTGAGACTCAGAGCATGCTGTTCTAGCATTTAGAAGTTAGGAGGGAGTTCAGAGCTCTGGATAAGGAGATGGGAGTTGGTGGTGAATGAGTGATCAGAGGACCCCGCGGGGTGGTTAATTTTGTGTGTCAGCTTTGCTGGGCAAAGGAATGCCCAGGGAGCTAGTAAAACATTATTTCTGAGTTTATCTGTGAAGGAATTTCCAGGACAGACTAACTTTGAATCAATAGACTTAAGTAAAGAAGATCTGTTCTCACCAATGTGGGTAGGCAGCATACGATCCATTGAGGACCAGCTATTGCGTTGGCCGAAAAGTTCTTTTGTTTTTGCTTTTGTTTTTGTTTTTTTGGTACAATGGCTCTAGTCATTCTAGACAGTCTCCTGTCTAATCAAACTGGTCACTTAGTTGTCTTTAACTTCATTCAAAACAATTTTTTACATTGTACTGTGATAGTTGTCATATCAGTGTGCACTTAAAAAACATAATCAAAGTTGGTCAATTTTTGTGCAGCCATTTTAGTAATGAAGATGGAAGAAGATACCAAATATTTTTGGAGTATTATACTTTACTATTTCAAGAAAGGAAAAAATGCAACTGAAATGCAAAAAAAGATTTGTGCACTGTACAAAGAAGGTGCTGTCCAATGTGTCAAAAGTGGTTTGCAAAGTTTTGTGCTGCAGAGTTCTCACTGGGCAATGCCTCAGCTGGTCAGGTAGACCAGTTGAAGTTGATATCGATCAAACTGAAACATTGAGAACAATCAACATGAGGGAAATAGCTGGCATACTCAAAATATCAAAATCTATCAATTTATTGCCAGGAAAGGGCAAATTCTCTGTTCTTGAGCAGGGACATCCATCTTTTTCTGCCCTCGTATATGGGAGCTCCTGGTTTTCTGGCCTTTGGAATCCAGGACTTATATGAGCTGCCTGTCCCCTCTCCCACATGTCCGCATATCCCATGTTCTGAGGCCCTTGGCTTCAGACTGGGAGTTATATCATCAGCAAGCCTGTATCTCAGACCTTGGGCTTGGACTCAATGATGCCACCAGCTTTCCTGGGTTTCCAGCATGCAGATGGCAGACGTGGGACTTCTCAGCCCCCATAATGAGCCAGTCCCTATGGCAAATCTCCTGTTATCCATTTCTATATATTATATTGATTCTATTTCTCTGGAACACCCTGACTAATACACCATGTGAGGAGATACACTGGAGAGAGAGAAAATATGAAGAGAAGAGAACACTGAAACTTAATGATATTTGAAGTGTGTGTGAAGTAGGAGAGGAATCTTGGTAATCTTTGAGTAGCATCACCTCTGTTTCAAGTATATCCTTTGAGGAGTAGCCAGATTTAAACTGACTAAACATTTGTGATAAGGGGGAGGAGAACTTCTCATGTCATTTAAGCTGATCATCTCATTCTGATTTGGCCTTAGTAAGATGGTCAAAGAAGGCAGGCCGATGCTCAGTGCATAATCAGATGCCAGTGGCCCTGGCAGGGGGTGAGCCAAGGGCAAGGCAGCAGTGGCTGATGCAAGGGCAGGCATGAGAAAGAATTGCAAAGACTCAGTAACCAGTTTACATACAGATACACACACACTGCACCTCTCAGCCAGCCACACAGGAAGGTGATGTGGGCTAAATTGGCTGCACTCTGCTTTGAAGGGGAAATGTGGGAGAAAAAAATTAGCAAATATTCAACTCTACTTTGTCTGTGAGGTCTCTATTTTCTGGAATTCTGTGTTGTCAGCAAGTTCCTGAATAGCCTCAAAGTATGGAAGGAAGTAGCAATGTGGTACAGGGCAAGGTTCAAACACCAGCCATTACAGCTGATCCTCCTGTTAGGTTTGGTGGCACTAACATTTCTTCCTTCTGCTTATTTGACTTTCACAGATGGCTACGTTGTATGCCTAAACCATGTAGACTGAATGTGTTCTTCAGAAGCCAGACTGTGTCTTGAAGGAGCTCATAGAGGGGAAGACACGGACAGAGCTGGACCTCAAATCTCGACCAGGTGTGCACATTTACACACAGGACTTCGGTTCTCTGGACCTTAGTTTTCTCCATGTAAAATTAAGGACTTTGTGTGGACTCCAAGTCTGTCCCCACTGAGATGACAGGGAATGTCTGCCAGGCTCAATACCATGTGTTCACACATGCATACACAATAGTGAACATGCAGACCTATTAATACAGGCATTTCACAAATAAACAGTTCTCAGTAATCTGAGATCACATAAACCAGGTCAAATAGTCCATTGTTTCTCTAATACCTCGATCACAAAGGCTCTTACCTATACCTGTTTTCTTCCCTAAATTGCCCCATGGCCCCTCAAGGTTGTAACACTTGCACAGAGGAACTTGCCTTCTGATTTATTTGCTGCCTCTTCACAGAAGAATAAGAAGTCTGATGCAGCCCTGAAGGCTGCCTGCCATAAATGTGGACAGCTGGTGAAGTAATGAGATTCGTGCTGAACCCCAGGAGTCCCAAAGAGATTGAGATAGGCCAGGCCTCACACTCCCACTTTCCCAGGGCTTTCCTTGATTCCCCGAAGACCAAGTATAAGCCTCCACAGCTTCTCTCTGTGGACCTGGCCCTACTAACCATTCAGAATTATTCTCTCTGCCCCCTTCATATGCTCTCAGCCACCTTGGCCTCCTTGCTGTTCCTTGGCCATACCAAGTATACTCCCACCCAAGGTTTTTGCATTTCCTATTTATTCTGCATGGAATAACATTTCTCTTGTCCAGTATCACATAGTAACTTGTTCATTTCTTTTAGGTCTTTGCTTAAATGTCACTTCCTTAGAAAGCCTTTGTTGAACACCCCATATAAAATGCCAGATTAAGCATGTTTTTCTCATACCCCATTTAATTTTTTTCATAGTATACCAGATATCATTATATTTAGTTATTGGCTATTCCGAATACTAGAATATAAGCTCCAGGAGGACAGGTCTTTTGCTCATTACTCAATCCCTGGTGCTTGGCAAAAGGCAGGTGATTAACAATTTTTTTTTCCTTTAAAGGAAAGAATAAATGAACAAATCATTAAAGATGCATGTGTAGCTCTGAGTTGTCTCTCCTGATGGTACACTTTTTCAACTCAGTAATGTCATCATTGAAAAAGATAAGATCCTCGTTTTCATGGAGTTTATGTTCTGGTGGTGGATACAGATTTTAAAAGTATACACAGTTTAATTTCAGAAGTTGCTAAACATTATGAAGAAATTAAAGGAGAAAAACTGGAAAGAGAATGGCTTGTTTGGGCTGACGCAAGGTCTTTGACATGGGGTGGTTAGGAAAAGTCTCAGATGGTTTCAAAAAGTCTGAAAAAGTGAGGAACTGAGGAAATAGCACAGATAAAGCCCCTCAGGTTGGGATAAGTTTAATTTCTGTGAGCAACATTAAGAAAGCCACAGTGTGGCTGGAGCTTAGCAAATAAAGATGGAAGTACCGGGAGCCTGAACTTGTGGGTAGAGGTCTAATCATTTAGGATATTTCAGGCCACAGTAAGGAGCTTAGAATTTATCCTAAGAGTAATGAGAAGTCATCCATGGAACCAGGCTGGCAAGGTCAGAGGTAGTTCAAGTTTCAATATACATAGTATACAACTTGCGTGAAACTCCACTGAACTTGACCCCACTCTTGCGTCTGGTTCACAAAATCAAGAGCCCTATCCTTCGGAAAATTTCCTTTCTGAGATGCAAGATGTTCTTTTCTGTTGTCTGGTTTTGGTTACAGCAAGACAGTTCACCACACATTTTAAAATAAATATATTTGACATTCATCTGGAAAGAGTCAAGGCCCCATCCCCATTTTCTAGAGAACTTTCCCTGGCTAAGTTATAAGAAAATTAAGAGAATAGCTTTCCCTCATTTCTCTCATAGTACCAATTGTTAAGTCCTGGAAGAAGATGATGATACCTTAATATCTAAACTATAGGCTATGCCCTTGATCTTGATCCACTAAAAATGTTAGTGCATGCACGTGTACATGTTCTGTCTCTGTCTGTCTCTCTTTTATTCTCTCTCACTCTCCCCCTCTCCCACATTAATTCTCTCCCTCTCTCTCCCCCATCTCTTTCTGTCTCTTCCTTTCTCAGCTCTAAATGTCAGTTCTTTTTCTGCTTTCCTGATAGAAGACCCTTCTTCCTTGCTGTATTGGGTTTCTGGTGTAGAGTTGATCACATTTGTCCACTAGTTCTGCAAATTTCCATGACTTTGAGCCATCGATGAGAACTTTTTGGCACGGAAAAAACTGTACTTCTATGCACTTCTAGAGATGTGCAGTGCATAGAATCTCAGCTTTGAACATCCTTAAGGATTTCCATCTAAATGTTGGTTCTAGTAGCAGCAGGTAATTTGAGGGTAATTAGGTGACAGGTTATTATAATTTCTTCACCTTTTAAAAATTTGTTAGGCCAATACTTTAACACTTTTTTACATAGTTGACTCAAACCCATGGCATTATAATCAATTTCCCAGTGAGGCATTGGGCTGGGGTGGCCAAGTGTTAGTGCATAATACTGGGAATCTTTTAAAAGATTTTAGGAGAAATAAAACCTGTCTTTTTAGAGAAGATAATTTTCTCCCAAAATTCATCCTTAAACTTTGATGCCTGCTACCACTTGTCTGGTAGCAAGCACTAGCAGGTGACCAAAAATGAACAAGCTACAAATGTATATTAATAGAAAAATTCTGGAACAGTCAATCATGCTTGTTTTGATGACTTGTTACTTTGTGGACATGAGGACTCCAGTTCTAAATACAGAATGTTTCCCCTAGTAAAATTCTTCATGCTTCATCTGATGCAGTTCACTGTGGTGATATTTTAAGGTGTTTGGCAGAGTATGGTGTGTTGCAAACACATTCTTTCTTCCAGTTCTTCTTCTTTTTCTTAAATTTGAGAACCAGTAAGTTTCAGGAATCAGCAAGGCTCCTCTCTTAGAAAGTCCCCAAATAAGATTCTGTCTCTCAGCCACCAGAACATTAGAGTGTTCCTGACTAGTTTTTAAAAGGCTGTATCAGAATGTGGCTACTTCAAAGTATTCAGATGTGAAAGTTCATATTCATTTTTTTCATTTATTCAGAAATGGCCTCTACCATGTAGTGCTAAGTTGTCTGTTGTCAGCTTGAAATCACCTCCATCTATTTAAGGTCTCACAGAAGAGAAGCCAGGAACCACATTTCCCAGGCTCCCATTTCCTGTGTAATTCCAAGTTAGAACCAGCCAATGAAGGCCACACATCTGCAGTTTAGGAGGTGGATGGAAAAAAGAGGCCATTATACACCAGAGGCAGTGTAGAGAGATGTGTCAACAGATATGTGAATACCTAATCTGTGTTCTAAGCAATGATTAGGGGCTATTTCTGAGTCCTCAAGTGAGTGTTGCCAGCTGATATAAGCAGTGGGAGGTTCCTAGGAACCACTTGCTACAGGCAGAGATCTTCAGTGATGACTCAGCTCATCTTTACTGCTGAACTCTTCCAATGATTGTAGAAGCTTCCAAATGCCTGTATTCAATCCCTTCATATTTGGAACACTTACAGGTTTGAGGGTTAGAAACTAGAGTGTTGGGGTAGTTCTATCATATATTTAGACTAGAGCTAACCTCCACAGTCCCACAGGATATCATCAGATGGGTCACATTCATTCTTCAACCAGCCTAATAGAGCAGTCCCTCCTTACCTGTGGTTTTGCTTTCTAGATCCAGTTATCTGTGTTCAACTACAGTCCAAAAATATTAAATGAATATCCCAGAAATACACAACTGATAAGTTATAAATTGCATGACATTCAGTGTTGCGAAACAAAATCTTACCCCATCCTACTCTGTCTTCCCAGGATACGAATCATTCCTTTGTCCTGTGTATCCATGCCCTAGAGCCTACATGCCCCTTAGTCACTTAGGAGCTGTCTGGGTTATCAGATTGAGTGTCATGGTATTACAGTGCTTGTGTTCCAATAATGGCCCCAAAAAGCAAGAGCAGTGATGCTATCAATTCAGATATGCCAGCGAGAAGCTGTGTAAGTGCTTTCTTCAAGTGAAATGGTGAAAGTTCTCAACTTATTAAGGGATGAAAAAATATTGTATGCTGAGGTTGCTAAGGTCAACAGTAAGAAAGAATTTTCTATCTGTGAAATTGTGAAGGAAAAATGAATTTGTGATAGTTTTGTTGTTGTACCTCAAAACCGCAAAAGTTATTACCACAGTGCATTATAAGTGCATAGTGAAGATGAAAAGGGCATTAAATTTGTGGATGGAAGGCATGAACAGAAAACATTCTGATTGACAATGTGTTATACCAGAAAGCATTGAGTCTATACAAAGACTGCACCAAGGGATCCCCTGAAACCAGTGACACCAAGCCATTTACTGCACATAGAAGGTTGTTACACAGGTTCAGGAATAAGTTTGAGCCTGAAGATATAAAATTTACTGCAAACAGAGACATCACATTTACATAACTTTTATTATAGCATATATTGTTCTAATTGTGCTACTTTATCATTAGTTATTTTATTAATCTCCTACTGTGTCTAATATATAAGTTAAATTTTATCATAGGTATGAAGGTACTTATAGGGGGAAATATAGTATATATAGGGCTTGATACTTTCCTTGGTCATTTTGGGGCATCCACTGGGGGTCTAGGAATATATCCTCCATGGATAAGGGGCACAATTGTAATTTCAGTTGACAGCACAATCTGTCTGAAAGACAATATCAATCACATAAATCTCAGAGGACTTGAGAAGATACAAATCTGCTCAGAGTTGACATCCATGAATTTATCCAACCCTCCTAGAACCTATTTACACTTTTAGCCTTACCAGCACTTAAGAAACAATTGGACTTGTCTTCTTGTATTATTCTTATAGCTCTCATATATAATGCAGAACTTGGCTGGTATTGCTCTAACAGTTCTTTCAAGACTCTCTAAGTTAAACATATGAGGTGTATTGAAATCAAACTTTCCCTAGGAATATACTCATGCCCAATATCTGTGTTAATTATTGAACTTAAAGCTGATCAGTGAAGGGTGCTGAAAACAGTGATGTAACAGACATCTACTACTTTCTCCAAGTTAGCTCAACATGCACTTGATTGTGTAAAAATGTTTTGATCTTAGCTGTTTCATAGAGAAAAAGCAGCATAGAAGTTCAAATAAGATAAATTTTAAAATAGATATGGAAGCAGAGTAAGGGACTAGTTATGTAGCTTGATTGTTTAATGGATCTAGACTCAGAGAGCCAGCTGGGTCATCTCCACCATCGATTAGTTCTGCTGAATGGACCGAAGTCTCTTCTGGCTCAACACTAGGATGGCATTGGCCTCTATTTTTCTGCTCCGTAGCTAACAATACCCCTCTTCTGAGCAACACACTCTTCTTGACATGTTAAAATATTCAATCAGGTGTTGTTAAGTCAGGCTTTAAGAAGCATATCCAGGGCTGACGTTTCACTGCTGTACCACTTTTTGGAACTACTAGTTTCTAAAATATTGAAAAACATTCTTACTAGTAGGTAATTGTTATTCCTCTGAGTCTTCCCATTGTACCCCACATCCTACACATTTCCCCAGGATTTAGCACTTAATAGTTCATAATGTCTGGCATGGTGGGGGAGCTTCCAGGACCTGCCCATTTGCATTGATTGATACTTGTTTTATATCTGCCGTTAAATGATAATATCACCCCAGAGCATATCTGTTGATTGAAGAATTAAAGTGACAAAGAATGATCTTACTTCCATTTACTGTCTTCTACCCCTACCAATGAACAGCCTATTGGGAATATTTATACTTTTAATGTAATCATATCTACTTCTGGCTTAAAACAGTCAAAAGAGAGATCCCCGCAAGTGAGGTCCTTAAATAGCCTGGTTAGTTACTCCCTGTATCAGAGAATAAAACCTCAGAGAAGAGTGTCTTGAATTCTCTTCTGTTACAGAGAACAAAGTTATAGAAATGTGATTTCTCTGTCCTATTACCAGACCCAGATGGGGCACACAAAATGGTCAGTGTTGACCAGGGAGAAGGAAGATCTAAACCTCAGACCCAAGAGGGAGAATGAAGAGACATACAGGCCCTAAAGTTCTTCTGGGTGCACAGGTTATTTACTTCTGAAGTTGATTTATAATGTGTGGTCAGGGGAAACATTGACTTTGTTGTGACAGATGTGATATGAATCCTGATTTGAGCATTTCAGGCTCTGTGGCCGTATTTTATTCTCATTTTGGTCTTAGTGTATTTAATTTAAAATGGGAATAATTCATACAGTAGTTGTGAGGATCAAACAAGGTAATTCCTCATGCAAAACACATTAACACTCAAATGACAGCTAAACGAACCATGAAACAAGCAACTTGCTCTTCAGTTTTTTTATTCTGAGCAGTGTGAAGAAAAGACTCAGAAGATGCTCCTGGCCAGTAGCACTCTTTGAATTTGTACTATTGTTCTGTTAGTTCCTGTGACAAACTTCTTTGTATGTTACCATACAGACTGAAGGCCTTCACTCACTGTGAATTGAAGATCATGTTCCAAGAGAAACGAAATGAGATCAATGCTTTCCCTTGTCATTTCTAGTAAAAGATGGCCAAGGTGAATGGTCTTCCAATTCCTGTCCTATAGCCTGCTAATACTGAGAAACCACCTACTTAGAAATTGTTCTAGGCCTCTTTAGTTTCCCCAATGCAATGTAATACTCACCAGCGCCATGGAAACACGTAGTGAGGAAAGTATAAATTCCCCAAGTTGTCACGTGAGCAAGTTCTTCCTCCCATGATAATCCCTTACTCCAGCCCACAGGCTATATTGAGTGGCTCCTTGTGGGAACCAGCAGCAGTTCTTGACAATGGTAGACATGCCCTTTTACCAGTAAAATTTGTATCCTGGGCTCTTCTCAGTACTTCTTAAGCAATGAAACTCATGTTCTATGTTTTAGTGTTCAGAGTACATCACTGTCATCTTTAAGCGAAGGTGGTAAATAGGAGTAACCTCAAATACTAGCACAGATCACTTGGTAGAAGGTGCTGGTATATCCAGATTCTAAGGCTGCAATGAAGGCAAGGACTGATTAGCAATATCTCTAATGGGTATGGGATGATGTCAGTGTGTTTAGCACACATTTGCCAATTCTGCTTTATAGTCTCCGATTGTTTTTAAAACCATATCAGACTGAACAGATTAAAGGAGCTTTTCTTAAGAAAATGATAAAACAAAAATTAAGAGAAACCCATCTCTAAGCAGACTATTTTATGATTTCAAATTGGAAGGTATATTGTCACCTGTGCAAGATGAGTTTTCTGGTGCTAGGTTTACATGCAATGAAGAGAAAATACGTGTTTAAGTGTGCATATGCAATATGACCTAGCTTTTATTTCTGTCTTCCAAAGTAGGGTATGTAGCCTTCAAATTTTCAATCAGCATGTACTTTCTTTGGTATGTTTGCATTTCTCTCCCACAATGAGATGTATCCACTTCTTCCTATTCTTTTCTCTTCAGCTCCTCAGCTCTCCACCTACTCTGATATTCTGGAAAGCCAACAGATGGTATCTTGCCACCACAGGTATCCACAGAAGAAGTTTGATATAAATGTCAAGGGTCCCATCTCCTGATGCTCAAAAAGCAGTAAATCCCCAAAGGCCTGTGGCAGTGCTGTTCAGGGGTGGGGGTGGCCCCCACCCCTGTCTGTGTCACACGCTGTATCCTGAGCACTAAAACAACACTACACATAATGAACCCACAACTTCTGCTTCTGCATTGCAACCCCTGTGTGCAAAGGACTCGCCCAGGGGGTTGGTGAGGGACGGGGTGCCCAGAGACAAGGCCAACCTCCTATCCCATCTCCTGCAAATGTGGCCACTGCACTTCATGCAAAACTACTTGTGCAAATTGCCAGTTGGTGAGCCTGTCTCCTTAGGACATTAACACTTGAATGGTTAGAGTTCTTGAATGTTTTAGACCATGAATATATAGTGATTTCAGATTTTCTTTCTAATCCCTCACAGCCATTTTACTCCCAAGTAAAACATTGTGGTTTTACTGTAGTCTATAGGAATAGCATCTGGAATAGTTGGGGTATAGAGGAAATGTTTGACTTTCAGATTAGATACTTTCTTCTTTCAAATTTCATTGTGTTCCCTATTAATGTCTAACATTTTAAAATTCCTTTTATTTATTTAGTTAGTCAAAATGTATTGAGTTGCTCTGATGTCCCAGGGAGTAATACTGAATCCTGACCTGGTTAATGTGAACACAAAACCTCTGTCTCCACAGTTTTCACAAGAACAGAAGGCAAACACGAAACCAAAATTTTGTTCACCAGAACAAAAATGAAACATTAAAGAATATGTGTCCAGCCCTGGCTGGTGTAGCTAGGTGGATTGAGTGCGGGCCTGTGAAGCAAAGGGTCGCTGGTTCGATTCCCAGTCAGGGCACATGCCTGGGTTTCAGGCCAGGTCCCCAGCAGGGGACACATGAGAGGCAACCGCACATTGATGTTTTTCTCCCACTCTTTCTCCTTCCTGTCCCCCCTCTCGAAAAATAAATAAATAAAATATTTTTTAAAAAGAATATGTGTCCAGAGAAGAGTTCCTGGGAGAAAAATTAATCCTAGGCATATGAGGGGTAATAAATGATATTTCTGACTTGACCTTTGCCAGCCAACCCCAGGAACCAGTCTCTCCACACTGATGCTGACTTTGACCAGCTCACAGAAGAATCATTAGCACACACTGGACTGCCAATGTGGTTTAAAACCTAAAACAAATTTAACAACATCTCAGGCTGGAGGAAATCTTAACTGAAAACTCTAAGGAATAGCTGCCTTGGCATAATCTGTGTATAATGTTAAAAGGAAGCAGGTTTTGAGGCCAAGATATATTTTCAACAGCTAGTGCTTTAAAGACAGGGTTGTATGTAAAAACGCTGACTCTGTGTACCTTAGCAATACAAATAAGAGCTGTGTCTGTAGTCAATGTTTATTTATTTTTTATACCCTCTCATAGCATGAAAGGTGAGCAAAGTCCAAATCAAAGCACAGAAGTTCGGTAGGTCCACCCCGTTTCAGGAATGAAATAAAAGGAAGAAGAAAGACTAGGAAAGTCAGTTACCCATCACCCCTAACTGTAGGGGTTGGTTAGCAGTAAATGTCAATAGTCCTAACGAGGACTGTGGAGTAATTTGTTAAATAACAGAGTGAGCATGCCAGTCAGAAGCCACTGGAAGAGAGCGCAGCATCAATTAGAGACAAAGAAAATCACTCACTTTTCTCTGCATCGAGTGGGTCCTGGGAGGCCCAGAGTTAGCTGATCCAGAAAGAACAGAGAAAGCAGAAGGAAAGAGTGGGGGAAGGAGCAGGCAACGCAGCCTCCTGGAAGTCTGAGGGGTGGTGAAGAAAGAGAGCCCTTACTCACACTGAGAAAACACACAGGACCTGAGCGAAAAGTGGAAAGAAAGCCCCACAGTCCCCAGGGAACTTGACCGAGAGTGTCTGACAGCTAGACTGAGTGACTAGCCTCACCATCTGTCCCACAGGACTCTCCCCAACAATGGGGACTTCTGCAGACCTTCTGCCCCTACCCTTCCCCCACCTTTAGTATGCATTTAAACGAGGCCCCCCTAGCTTGGGGGCGTCTGCTCCTGTTGTGATCTCTCTCACTGAGGCAGCCAGCCCAGCTCCCCGCTCTCCTATCCCTGAACAGGAGGCCTGAGGGGAGAGGTTAAAATCTCAGCTGCCCGGAGAGATGATTACAGAGCTGCTCCCAAATTAAGCTGCTTCACTGCTGGTACTTGGGCATGTGTTGGGATAATTGTGCTTGAATACTTAATGCTTGATTGACTTGGCTGTTTTGTGTTTGACCATATTTTGAAATGCAATCTCACTGTTGGGGAAGGTGATTAGCGTGGAGCCCATGGGGTTGGAGATAGTGAGACTGAGTTGCTTCTGTGGTGATTTCTTGCTTCTTTCCTGGATTCAGCACGGAAAGCTGAGTGTTCCACCGGGGCTTATTTGCCTATATTTGGATCATCTGGAATTTTGATCTTAAAGAGGAAGTCTCTTAATCCTGAGCCTAAATGTAGCTGCCAACTTTGATCTTTGCGCCTTTGGTTACAGCTGAGATTTGCTTCCATTTCAAGTGACCTTTGTTCCAGTACAGCAGTGGAAGAATGAAACAGGAGAAGAGAGGTCCGAGCTCAGAAAATGAAAATTCATGCCAAGTATCAGAAAGGCTACGAAAGAATGTGAGTGATAAATTATAACACAGAATCCAGAATTGCAAGATAACACTCAGCTGAGTGGCTTTGGTGCCCTGTCTTATTTAGTTCTTGGTGGGTATTCCTAAACATCTTTATATTCCCAGAGCCTAGAACACTGCCTGGCTTTTAGTAAGCATTTTAGCATTTACATCTGTGGAACATGTATATGAAAGCTAGCACAATTTCTATGAAAAGAAGAAAGATGATTTGCTAATTATTAAAAATGTGTTTAACTTCATTTTGCAAATGATGAACTTGACCATCACTAGACTATGCCCCATATTATTGAAGTAAAGCATTCCAGGTAAGAATTACAAAAGGCAAGCAACAGATTTCACAGATGCGAGATCACTTTGGGAATATCTTTTGTTTGTTTTTAACAATTTTTTTAATTGTTCAGGTACAGATGTCTCCATTTTCCTGCTACCACTTTCCCGCACCCCACCCCACCCACTCCCACCTCCCATCCTCAATCCCCCCCATTGTCCATGGGTCCTTTATACACTTTCCTTGACAACCCTTCCTTTTCTTTCCAACAAAAGAAGGCCACTTAATCTTATTAAAAGCAACACTCACAAGTACTGATTTATTTAAAGAGAAAAGAGAAAGTTAACTACTCTATAGGCAGATGACTTAATGTGTATCGTTATTTCCATAAATGAAGGTGTCTATTCCATAAATAATGTCATGACAACCCATTTGTTGAGTTTTATAAAGAAAATAAGAACAAAGGACTAATGAACTATATTATGAAACCTAGATGATGGGTCTTAACAGTTCCAGGAGTACAGAAATGTGCAGTGGAGGTCTAAGACCAAATGATGGTAAGATGCATGGAGTTGCAATTTCTGCATTGCCTTGGACCTCGGAGGACTAAAGCTTAGCAAAAGGAAGGAGTTTGCTGGCTTTGGCTTAGTTGTTTAATTTTTTAACATATCTGGGATATATAAACTTGATTTATTTGTAAATTGATCATTAATGTCCTTCAGTCAAGGCACAACTCTTGCGTTACTCTTGTTATGGTTATTATTTTGAATTTAAAATGAAGACTGATTCTTGGATTTTCATTTGTTCTGTGTTCTTCAATTATTGTAGACATTTTCCTGTCATTGATATTTAATCAGTTCTTTCAAAATTAGTCATTTATACTTCTGTTTCCTCATTTATAAAATGGGAACTTTAATATTCTCCACCTCATAGAATTGTTATGAAGACTAAGTAGTACATTATAACTGTGCCAGGCACACAGTATTTATGTATAATTTCAGTGATAATATTTGGAATTATTATTTAATTTTAGCACCTTCTTGTTTATTAGGGATATATCTCATTCATATTTTTTTCTGATTAACTATATGTGACTCTTCTTAAGAAAACTGTATACTTCTCCAAAAGATAGTGCCTACAAATTTATTATAGTAAATACTTTGTAAGGTTACATAATGAATGATAATAATTCTCAGTCACTGTCCCAAATTTGAAATTCTAATTATACAATTATCATAAATTCCTAGCAGCTAGGGAGTCTGGGTTAAGTATTAACAAGACTAAGTATTTTAGTGCACCACATAAGGCAGAATAGGGAATAAAGCTTGAGATTTTTATCTTTTAATGGAATAATATCTACCTCCCAAAACTGAAAAAATAAGATAATGTATGTAAAGGACTTAATCCACTTCTTGACCTATAGAGAAAGTACCCAATAAATGAATAAATGGTGTTGTAATTGTTATTGTTGTTGATCATCATCCCAAGTTACAGAAATTGTAATGTGGGCCCTTGTTTACTCCTCACAGAGAAACACCATTCAAGAGAAGCTCGTGGGGGACAATTTGGTCTTTGAGATGGTATGCTCTCATCTGTTGCAAAGAAGCCACTTCTTTTTTTTAAATACATATTTGTTGGATTTTAGAGACAAATACACAAACTGGATTGAACACACAAACTAGGTGTGTGCCCTGACTGGGAATTAAACCCCAACCAACAAAACCACACTGGCCCACGCAAAAAGTCATTTCTCGAAATCAGTGGCAGTTTCCAGTCCCTCTTGGAAGGCTCTACAAAGCTGAAAATGGCTTTGCTAAGATAGGATAAGGGTTATTTTGCTGCTGCAGGGGCAAAGGATCAAACTCCTCCTTTCTTCTGTGCTCCCTCTTTGCCTGCACGACCATCGTCATAACAAAGGCACCATTTTTTTATTTATTCATGTACTCAAAGTCTTCCTTTGCATTATTTTAATGATTTTAGAAAATCTGATTTCAAACTAAATGTTACCCCAATTAACAATTGTGTAAAAGTCACTTTACTAGTGGGTAGCAGAACCAAAGAGTCAACTCGCTTTCTGATGGCTAAACCTGAGTTGTCGCCTGGCATGGTTTCCCACCTCAGCACCATCTCAAACCCTGACCTAACAAGGGTCTCTAAAACAAGTTTCAAAGAAATATTTTTGAGGATAATCTTTTCCCAACTTGAGTTGTGTTTTTCTTCCTCCCCTACAGAGTACAAAATTATCAGAATCCACACATATACACACTTGTGAAACTAGTGCGAGTCACTACTCTAAGTGATGTAACATATAGTTTGGCTGCAAGAAAATTAAAGTCGATATCAGGAAGTAGTTCCCAAGACCAGTATTTTTTTTTTGTATAAAAGCAGCTGCCAACAAAAGAGTGAAGCAAATTAGAAAATGTCTCCCAATCACAGATCATAAATACATACTGTACTTAGCTCTGTGTTCTAAGGGGATTGAGACATACTCAATTTTGGTCACACGGTAAATTAATATTAGAATCAAATTAGACTCCAGCCTTTCAATATGCTTTCTAGTACTTTTACCTGATACATCTGCAGCCTTTCAGGTATTAAGGTAACAGAAGACAGATTTTTAACAAAAATGGTTTGGGGGGGGCAGTGGATGTTTAACATACTCCAGGAATAGTGTTAACTGAGGAGGGTCATCAATTTTTTAATACTTTTGAAGGTTGTCCATATCTGTGTATCATGTATATAAATAGCATATTTTGCTCTAGGCCTCCTCTCAGTCCTGAGCATACATTTCACTGAACATGTTGCAAGGTCCACTCATTCGAACTAAACACCTCAGGGAGGCAGCTTGAGATATAGCAAAATTTGTCTCTGGCAAACTTCCTCTTTTCCTCTGTTGGTCCTCTAATCCATCATGATATATACCTGTGGGGGCGACTTTGATCACAAGTCCCCGGTGTGCCACGGATGAGAGTAAACATAAGAGAGAGATGATGTGATCTGCTTGGGGAGGAGAGTTAGGCATTTTCCCAGAGGAAACAGGCCTTGAGCAGTGGCCAGTTTCTCAGGGGAAAAAAGCCTGGAGCCCCTTCCTCCAAGGGTTTTTATTGGGTTGTAATCCACAGGAACACTGGGAGGCAAGGATCAAACTGTAGATAACATTTCAAAGAAATCTGAGGGCTTAGTCTGAGAGTCTCTCAGGAACAGAGTTTTAGAGTTTCTTGCTCGAACCCTTATCATATGAATGAAAGCACTCTTAGCAGAGCAGATTTTACAGGTTTATCAGGAAGTCTTTGTGATGCCATATTTTTCCCCAGGACAAGCTCTAGCAAGGCAAGGAGCTGCATCCCTCCCCTTCTAAGCCAGGTATTCGGGCTTAGAAGGATTAGAGCCAGGAAGCGCTTCTCCCAGAAGACCTGGGGACTCGGGCTATGTCAAAGCTGGGGTGTAAGAGTCCATTGCTCTTTGTTGAAGCCTCCCGAGTCCTTCCATGAAGGCCTCCCAAGTGATCATGTCTGGCCTAGGTTGCCCCTCCTCTGAAGGGTCTTACTCATCAAGGACTTTCTGACCATGCTTTGAGAGAAGGGAGGAAACCAAGGCAGCATTTGCTACCCAGAGACAAGCTTTGTCTCCTGCAGTTCGCATTCCAGAAGTCCTTAGCCACTGGAGGTAGAGTTACAATTCCTAGAACCAGGCAGAGCGGTCCACAACATATACCTACTAGCATCTGGCATCTCCCCAAATCCTATCGGTATGTTTTGTCACTGAACAGTTTGTTCTGATGTGTGAACTCAGTTTTTTGAAACTCTACAAAAACTTACCTAATAATAGTAATCACTTATATTTGTTGAGCTCATTACATTGTATAAAGGATCCACATATACTTTATTTTTCTTTGTAACTCTGCCAAATGGATCATATAGGTGTGTAATCCATCCTTTACCAATAATCATACAGTTTAAACGCTTACCCAGCCCTGGCCAGTGTGGCTCAGTTGGTTGAAGCACCATCCTGCAGACCATAAATAAGGTCATGGTTTCAATTATTGGTCAGGGCACATATCTAGGTTGTGGGTTTGGTCCCCACCCAGTCATGGCATCTATGAGAGGAAACTGATCAATGTTTCTCTCATATCAATGTTTCCCTCACTCTCTATCTCCCTCCCTTCCCCTCTCTCTAAAATCAATAAGCATGTCCTCAGATGAGGATTTAAAAAAAAGACTTGTCCAAAGTTACGTTGAGCAGTGGGCAATTAATTCAGGTGGAGCTCATATCTACTGAGACCTAACCAGGCATCCATCACGAAGATACATTTCCTCATATAGTATTTTCATTTCAAGAGAAGAGACTGAAGATTGAAAAGTGTTTCATACACAGACTCTGATTGTGTCATTTCAGCATTAATGTCAGAAATTAGGCAAAGGTATACTCTGAAGAAATCCCCAGTTATACCCTGGCACCCTAAAACTTTATTGAAGGAAGGTTATCAGAAGCAGTTGTTAACATCTTATTTCACAGTAAAAGTCAAAATTTTTTTCAGGAAAATGGAAAGGTAAGCAAAAGTCAGCATCAAAACAAAAATAGTGTTTCTTCCATTTACTATATTCTATAACATTTTTAATAGAGGATTTTAAGTTTTGAGATGGAAGTAAGCAAATGAATATATGAGATAAAATTTGTTGGAAATAGTTAAGCAACTAACATGAAACAATGAAATTAACTACTGTTCATATGTTGTACATCTGTTGGTTTACAGACAGAAGTTAAGCAAATGAATACATGAGATGAAATTTGTGGGAAATTGGTAAGCAACTATCATGAAACAATGAAATTAACTACTGGTCATATGTTGTACATCTGTTGGTTTGCAGACTGGGGAATTTCCCAGGTGAAATCTGAAACTGGCTTTTCTACATGGATAACGAGGAGAAATGGAAGAAAAAAGCCGACTACTCCAGATTGGTAGGTGGCTGTTTCAGTAAGCAAGGGAACTTACATATGAAGCTTATCTTGGGCACTGTAGGATGAGTAGATCTGTGCACCTGCCCACCAGAATCTTAAAAGTTTATGTAAAGGCATCAAGTGGATTCAGTCCCAGATTCAGCCCAGACAGTCTTGTCTCAACAACACCTTACTTTCTCAAGGCTATGTCCTGAAACTGCTCTTGGTGTGGGAATGTCTGGTAAAACATACATTCCAAGGGCAGGGGTGGGGGGTAAGGAGACTCATATCACCTGAGTCCAGCTCATGCAACTGGCAGTCACATCCTCTGTAAGACCTCTTCCAGCAGCATCACGTTGGCTGTGGATTCTGTAGAAAATTCAATTTCAGAACAATTTCTTAGGTTCTTTGAAAAATGAGAGCCAGCACTATAAATATTTTCAGGTGGATACAGTATTGTTATGGAGCAAATAACTTGTGTACCTTGGGGGGAAAAAAAGATGGCATAGCCATAGTTGCTAGTTATGTAAATTTCACATGAGATAATGTTGATAAGTATTTTTATTTTTCATTTGTATAAGGCAGTTTAAAATGGCTTTTGGAAGCATTTTTAATGATGGTTGCTTTAAAATTCTTGTCAGATAATTCCAATATCTGTTTAATCTCGTTGTTGGTGCCTATAGATTGTCTTTATTCATTAAGTTATTTGCCTGGTTCTTGGTATGATGAGTGATTTTCAATTATATTTCAGATATTATTTTATGAGACTCAGGATTCTATTTAAACTTTGTTCCAGCAGGTGGTACCCTTGTTGAAGTACAACCTGACAGCTGGATGGGTATATGTGTCCAGCTTCCTGATGTGTTCTGCCAGTACCACAAGTGGAGATCTGGCTCACACTATTTCCTTGCAACTGGGTGGGGTAGCAGTTTTGCTTCCCACTTAGTCTTACTGACACCTTCTCAGAGAAAGTGGGGCATCAGCTCTTACTGCCTTGTTGCCTCCCAGTGGCCAAGACTGTCCTCTCTTGACTCCAGGGAGTGGAAAGCAGAGGACTGACTCACCTGCTCTGTTGCTTCAGGGTGCCAGCTAACCTTGCCTCATACTTTCTCTCACCACCTCATTGTAGGAGACCATTCTGCGTGGAGTGGGCCGAGCCCCCAGTGGCAAACATTTACTGCAAAGTAACTTCCTAGAATCCATGCTAAACCTTCCAAGGACAGGTGTAACCCATTCAACCACTTTTGCCCTTTTCATTTGCAAATATCCTTCTTCTGTGATGTGAGTAGCAGCATTGGCTCCTTTGTTTTCTGTAAAAGGTAACCACATAAGGCAACCTGTGCATAGTAAATGAGGACCATCATGTAATGTGCAGAGAAACACAATAAAGTCAGGTCATGGCAAGGGCCCTGGCTTTTGCTTCCCTCGAGAGAGAAGCTATGCTGTCCCTTTTCCTCCACCAGACTCGGTAGTCTGTGTGAATGTCTCATTTCATCCATAATGATCTGGACACTGCGAGCTGGTGTCCGCATCACCTCATCATTGCCAGGTGGCTATGGAGGTTCATGAGTTGGGGGGGAATTGAAGTACCGACTAGATGTGACTCAGTTTGCTTAGTTTTATTACTACCCAGTAGGGTGGGGCAGGAAGCTCTGCTTCCTACTGGACCTCCCTAACACTCTTTTGGGAGACATCTGATTCTTACCTATTGCATCTGTGGGGTGGGAAGTAGAGTGGGGGAGATCAGCTTCCTACTTAGCCCCTGTAAAACCATGTGATGGGGTATTTTTGGAATTTGCCTGGTGTAAGGCAGTATAGCCAAAAGGTTTTGTGTTGATAGACCACCCTTTCCTAGATTTTGGGCTAGGGAAAATAGGCTTTTCTTAGAGTTTTGTTTTGATTTTTTTTCTCTGTGCATGCTGTCAGTTTCCAGTTAGAAGCTTCTATACTGCCATGTCTGGGATTTGTTGGGGGTGAGGTGTGGAGAACTCAGTAACATGTCATTTCTTGAGTCCTAAGATTCCTAGGCAGCCCATTTTCTCCTTCCCACCTTTCAGAAGTTTAGTCAGCTTGTTTGTGCTGTAGGTTCATAATTTCTAAGTGGTAAGAGGGGAAATAAGGCTATTTCATCTTGGAACTAGAAGTCCCTATTACTGCTTTTAAAGAACTACCTGACACACAAGTTTGTCAGAATATTCCCATGATTTTGCCATAAGAATATTGCATGCGTGTGCACAGAAAAGATAAATGTGAATGGTTTAATTATCATTCTCCTAAGACTCATTTACTATATTTTCCCTTCCATTCCTAAACACACACATACACACACACACACACATTTTTGGTTTTTTATTGTTGCTATTGGTCTAACAGGTAAATTTACTTGTACTGGTCTCCTTTCCCTACTCCAAGCTCATTCCAAATCTCACTTTGTAATTTCTTGCCTTGGGGGGAGGGGGATGTAAAGAAAATTCAAGTGTTAACGCAGGTTACCAAGTAATCCCAAGTATTTATTCATTATTTTGCTTCAATTTGATCACTTTCTGTGGTATTGAAATTTTGTCTTAGTGGCCTCACATGGAAAATTCTTTGGGTTTAGAAATCTATCTATTCACCTTTGTACCTATGGCATTTGGGCTCAGCGTCCAGCCCCTCACAGATTCTCAGCAGCAATTTGTCAAACGAACAAAGCATCCATATAATTACATCTTCTATTCATCCCTGCCTCTTACTGGAATCTTCTTTCTGCACATCTGCATATGCCAGTTGTTAATTTATTTGAGCATGAAATATATGGCCTATCTAATGTTGAACTGTCTCACAAGGTAACTTTGGGTAGTTCAGTGCCTGAGTTTTCTATTACTGTGAAATAAGCTATCTCAGAACTAAGTGGCCTAAAACAACCATGATTTTGCAACTTCAGTAGGACTTGGTGGAGACAGCTTATCTCTGTTCCATGTGCCACCAGCTGTAGTGTTTTAATGATGTCTGTAGGATAGGCTTCTGAGATAGCTCACTCATGTAACTGGCAAGTTGGTGCTGGTTCTTGGCTGGGATCTCAGCTGAGACTGTTAGCCAGGGGTCTTGAATATCTCCACATAAGTCTCTTCACATGGCTGCTTGAGCTTCCTTGTGACATGGTGGCTGCATTTCAAGATGTAGAAGCTTCCAGGCCTTCTTAATACCTGGTTTAGAATACTCATAATTTTTTTTGCATGCTATTGATCAAATTAGTCCTAGATATAGCACACATTTAAGAGGAGGGAATGTAAGCTCCACTTTTGGAGGGGAGGAGCAGCATGTACATATAGGGAGGGGCAGAATTACTGGGGCCATCTTTGATGGGTAACTTTAACTCTCTGCCATAAAATTATCTGTAAAATATGCAATGGGAAGAAACAATAATATATACATTACAGAATTGCTATGAAAATTTAAGAGATAATATCTGTATCAAGTTTAGAATGGTGCCTGACATAGTAAGTAGTCAATATATTTTAGCTAATTTAGCTAATTTTTGTTGATATTGTTACAGAACAGACCTGGGGGTGGGGAACAATATACTATTACCAAATGGATCCACCCTTATGCTCTGGGGATCGGATCCCCCCCACCCCACCAAACTAGGTTATCCTTGCCCACCAACAGGGAAAGATGTCTCTCAATGCCAAAGATTGGTGAAAAGGAAAGGGATTATTTACTTAAAGAGTTATACAAACTTAAGAGAAATGACTTAATGTCTTCACTGAGATCGCAAAGTCCTTTAGAATACCCACAAATGCACAATCCTTCCTTCCCCCTTTACCCAGTCTAGGGTACCATATCTCAGAAAAATAAATAGAAGTCCATGGTTCTTCTCTGCCCCAGCCACATGGTCCCAAAAAGAGCCTGCATGGCTGCTGCAAACTGGGTTGAAATCCCAGGTCCAATCTCCCTCTGCCTCACCATTTCTGTCTCCTCACACAACTGGCCACAGCTGCCAGCATTCCCATATTTTTCCAGCTTTACTGGGCTGCCATAGTAAGTTCAGGCAGGTGTGGCCCTGTGGTGTGGAGCCAATCATCTCCAAGCTCTTACACAGGCTCTATAACCAAGGGAACTTGCCTCCCAGTTACATCATGGGTTGAAGTCACTCCCATCCCCCTGGCTCAAAGCATGGCCACAGCTCTTTAACATATCTATGAAACCAGTTAAAGGTTATAGATATGTTAAATGACTATTCTAGAGGTTATCTACAAAACTGTTGCTATTCAAAACAACTCTCACTGGCCCTGCTCCTTGTGTCCCATCCCCCAGCTCAGATTTTGGGGGGTGAGGACATCCTATACATATATTTCTAGTATTTCCTGGACACCAAGTTCTGGACCCCATTACAAATCCCCATTTGGAACCCCCTTAGCTGTACCCTGTTACAATATGAAAATGAAAAATTGCTGCAAAACATTAAGTTAGAGAAGACTATAATTTTTCTTTCAAGGAAGTTATTATATCTTCTTTTAAAAGCCCAGTTAGACAATTTTACTGGTTAACATTTCCTTTGATAGCTTCAATTAATGTATTTTCTTTGATGTGCTTCCTTTTAAAAAACTGATAGAGAATTTTAAAAAGACACCTCAAATCAATAACCATCAAATGAATAGAATAACCCACAGTTTTGTTGTATAATGACTTTTGGTGTCTCTGTTGGAAGCATTTTTCTTTTTATACTCACTTGTGGGTATTTTTCTTCTTGATATCATTTTTTGGTCCCTCCACGTTGTACTTTGAAAAAGCAGTCTTCTAAAGAGATATAATGAATGATATTGGAATGACATGCCCTTGAAAGCTGCTCTTGGTCCTCCCTTTGGAAGCACTGATGTGCGGAGTTGGCCATTCAGGAAAGCTACAGGTCAGTGGAGGTCATCAACCAGATCAGTCCAAGGTATAACCAGTGGGGCCAGATAAATTCCAAGGAAAAAACTTCTACACTTTAGCAATTCTGACAAGGTAATTTCCGGTTTCTATACTAGAGATAAGGGTCCATGCAAAACAATGGGCTACTAAAGTTATATATTTATTATTTTTAACAGTTGAAATGTTGACCAGGTCAAACTTTCCCTTAACCAGTGCCTGGTGTCTCTGTAACTATTTTGATTTTACATATAAAGAGCAATCAGGTTTCTGCCATGTTTTCATAGCACTACTAACTTCCATCGTTTTCTTTTGATTCTGTGTTTGTACCTATAATTTCTCCAAGTCATTAAGACCCCAAGTTATTCCCTCCACAGATAACATTTTCTTCTATGATTATCCATTTTGTTAATTCTTTTAACAGTCACATTTTATTAATGATTATTTACCATGCAGTAATTAACTCTGTGTCACTTAGTCCTTCCAGAATTCTCTGATCTTTTCTGATCCTTGACTACAGTGTAGCATATTGCCTGATTAATTGCTGTTTTCAATTTCTTCATGCACTAGTTAAGGGTATTTCTTCCCTTTCGGGTTTTACTACCCACTGAATATTTTCACTTTCAACAACCTTGTTAGTTGTTTCTACTTCTCTCACTTGCTTTTTGCATTCCCTAATAGCACAGAGCATACACCGAATCCTTCTAAGTGATCACCATTTACTCTTGTTTCAGTCTAGCACAGTGGTTCTTAGATTTCAGTCTGCCTTAGAAGCAGCTACCCAGCTTTGTTAAAACAGTTTGCTGGGCCCCACTCCCAGAGTAGGTCAGGTGTGGCCAGAGAATTCACATTTTTAGCAAATTCCCAGGAATGCTGATGCTGTGTGCCCAGGGGAAAACTTTGGGAACAACTGGCAGAGCAAATCAGCGTGGTGGTAGGAGCTTAGGCTCTGATTTCAGCCGATGGCCTTCAGACCACAGATCTGCTGCTTAACTTTCCCAACCATGTGTCTTGGAAAAGCTAAGATCTTACAGTTTCATCTCTGTAAGCAGGAGTTTCCACATTCTGAAAATGGGAAAAGGACTTAACCTTCTAGACTTGAAAGGATTAGATGACATAGGCATGTAAAATGTATAGTACAGTGATAAGATGTAAATACTCAATAAATGTTAGCTGCTGGTATTTTTTATGAGATATGAAGAATTAATTCATAAGCTCTATTACCAATACCAAAATTAAGAAAATATGCCTCCTCCAGAAATTTAGTTATTTTTTTCTGAATCTTGATTTCTATATTGTTGAAGTAGAAATGCTTCTTTTTTTTTTTTTTTTTTTAAGATTGGCCCTCTGGACAGAAAGATCCAGTGGAAAGATCATGAGATTTGGAATCAGGAAAATGCTTGGGTTCCAGTCCACTCTGCTATTCCTAGCTTTGTGACTCATAGCAATTTTCTTCATCTCTCTGATCCAAGTTTTCTTTAAATATCTCTTAAAGTGGTAATATAAATGGTAAGGATTGTTATATGGATCAAATGAGCTAGATCATTTGAATATTTTTTACTTTAATGTTCTGTGTAAGTATTGTTATTATTAGTTTTATTGAAATAAGGAGTTTAGAGCAACTTTTATTATGCATATTCATTGTCATTATGAAAAGTTGTGCTTGTGTGGGGTGACAGTTATGGGGGAAAAAACTTTTCCATTAGAATTATTTTGAGGTGGCAATGACTCTAACTAGAAATTGCTAAACACTTGCTGAGATATGTGGATAGACTATTTTCTACTAGTAATTTAGCTCATTGACTAAAATGCTGGCTCATCTTTCAGACTTTTTACCTGGAAGAAATTAACAAACGAGTTCCCATATTTTGTCTCTGGGGGAGAGAGAAAAAAATTATGTTATATCTGATAATGATTGGACCAAAAGCACATTTAAGAAAGCTTTGTTCTCATGGAATGAGTTTCTCATTTTGATAATAGATTTTAGAGAAAAATCAGGGACTTATTTTCAGTTGGTATTATAGGATTCTTTCAAAAAAGAAAAGATGTTCCATTTCATCAAATTTTGAAAGATGTAGCAGTAAACATTCTGTTAGGCACCGTGGGAGATGCTTCCTGTTTTAGATGCATTTTTCTCTCACGGAAAGCAGGACCACATACAAAAAGCACTACATATGTTACAAAGAAGATCAAGTCAGAGGGATGAGAGTTTGAAGGAGGAAGAGATTATTTCTGGCTAGGAGATCAGCATCCGCCCATTTCCAGGCCATGAGCTGAGCCACATTAAGCCAATGTATCTGAGTATCATAGGAGGCTGGAAAGAAGTTGGTAAGCCCAATTTATTGACCTTCACAAAGGATTATATTTAAACCATCACAGGCAGATGAGAATCTATCCTCCATTGGGAGAAGAAATCCTTCCCTTGAAGGAAATTCTATAACCTTCTTTATTAACTCATTTCATTATTTAACAGCCTTTGCTTGCTGCCTATGAAACCTACTGCAACTCCCACACTAGCATTAGAATTTGTCCTCTTTAGACTTGCTTCATATTAGGCAACCACCATCATATTTCTGGAAACTCTACATCATTGCTTCGTTAGTTTATTAACTAATTAAACAAATAATTCTGAGAGGGTATAGTACTGGTTAGGAGTATAGAGAGTCAGGTATTTTAAATCAGAACCTTGGCTCCTTCACTAATTTGTCCTATGACCTTGGGCAAAATTATTTAACACCTCTGAGCCTCAATCTTTTTACCCATAGAATGGGGACAATAACTTATCAATCTGTTAGAGTTCTTGTAAAGGTTAAATTTAAAATGCTTCTTTTAGGTTGAACTACAATGAACTCACCAATATATGATCACTTTGAACAATTGAAATAGCAAATTTATGTGATTCAAGCTAATAAATGGCTTAGAAAATACCTAGAATATACTAAAAACTCAACATTACAAGTAAATTTTAGAAATAATGGGAAGATTATTATTGTTTTTGTTATTATCATGGTCTATAATATCCAGGCTCAGTGTGGAAGATATCCCTGCAAACCATTATAAAATGGTGAGAATATCGGTTATGAAGCTGTGGTAATGCCACAAATATGTGGATCATAGTGGATCTGGGTTGACCTGAAGAAATTAGAGAAGGCCTCAGAGAGGGGGCAGCATTGGAATGAGGCCCTGTAGGGTCAAGTTGAAGATTTCTGGGTAGGCAAACCAATGAAAGAATCCCCAGCAGAGGAAAGAGCAGGTGCCCAGGGCACAGAGGTGGGAAGTAATGTGAGAGATTTGGGGACATGTGCTGATTCTGTATGGGGAGAGTGTAAAATTAGGACTGTGAGGGTAGAAAGAGTTCAATGTAAAAGTGTAATGGGCAACCCCTTGGAAATGGAGAGGGGTTGAGCTGCACATGCCTGCATTGCCCTGGCAACCGAGGTGATTCCCTCTGGCTGCTGTCCCCAGTGTGTCTGTGTGCCTGGCTGTGCAGAACCTGTGTAACACAGCTCCCATTGCCACCACAAGAAGGAGCCCTGGAGGCATAGACTCTGAACGATGCCTGAAGCCAGACACTGACTGGAAAGCAGCTAAGCCACTTATTTTCACAATATTGGGTTGGCCAAAATGTTGGTTTAGTTTTTTACATATGATGGCTCTAACAGCGCTTAGTTATCTTTCACTTTATTTGAAACAATTTTGTTAGATTGTATTATGAAAGCTGTCATATCAGTGTACATTTAAACAAAACATCAAAATTGGTCAATTTTTGTGTAGCCATTTTGATAATGAAGATGAAAGAATATATGTAACATTTTCAACATATTATGATTTGTTAGTCCAAGAAAGGTAAAAACACAACTGAAATGAAAAAAAAAAAAAAGATTTGTGCAATGTATGGAGAAGGTGCTGTGACTGATCGAATGTGTCAAAAGTGGTTTTTGAAGTGGTACTATTGACGTTTTAGATAAATAATTCTTTGCTCAGGGGCTGTCTTATGCATTGGAAGATGTTTAGCAGCTCTACCCATTAGAAGCCAATAACAGGAGATAGCTGACATACTCAAAATATCCAAATTAATAAAGTTATTGGTAAAAGTGAAAAATGTGGGTTTTTTTTTTAGTTTTACAGAAAAAAACTAAATGGACTTTTTGGCCTACCCAATACTTTTGGGTGAGAGAAGATGTTCCTGGTGCAACTCTGAACTGAGCTGGCAGAAGGTGGCAGAGTTATTTTCTTTGAGCATCTTAGAGAAAATAGGCTGTGAGGCAGAAATTTGCCATTATTTCAAATTACATGATTGTTAAATAAAAATTTCTTTCCTTTCGACTGAACTCTGTCTTTGAAGTTTTGCCTGGTAGTCAGCAAACTCCACTGGCTAGGAACTTCTACCAGCTGGGTTCGGTAACAAAAGGACATGGCCTGAACAAACGTAGATTTTATTAGGGTAGTCTCATGATTGGTTTTACAAGTTTGAAAGTTTCCTCTGGAAATTTTAAATAAAATGATTGTCCTAGAGCAAGTGTAGACACATAAGGACTCTTTGCAGTGGTCCAGTTGAGCAATAATGCATGCCTGTACCCAGGACTTTTAATGCAGTTTTAAAGGTCCTAATGATGGTTGGGCTCAGAGAAGAGGGTGAAATGTAAGTTGGTGCCTGGGTTTGTATAAAAAGCAGATCTTGAAAGCTTGTTTGGAGGTTCTAGCAGGGGAGAGTAGCTACTCCTATACCCTTGACTGAAGACTGGTCCTCTCCTCTAGTTGGGGTTGTCATCCTCTTCAACCGAGCATGCAGCTTTGGGAGGGACACACATGGATCAGAGAGGGAGGAAGGGGATACCTATCTAGCCAGTCAGATCAGCTGAATCAACCCTGGCATTCAATGGGGTGACAGATGTCACTGCCAGATCACCCTCATACCACCTTTAAGTGGAACCTAATAAACAAAACAAACAAGCAAGCAAAATATAACCAGAGACACTGAAATTAAGAACAACCTGACAGTAACCAGAGGGGAGGTGGGAGAGGATAATGGAGGGAAAAGGGGGAAGGATTTTGAGGAACAACTATAAAGGACACATGGACAAAACCAAGGTGGGGTAGAATCAGGAGAGGAAGGTGGGGATGGCTGGGGTGGGGGATAAATGAAGACAACTATACTTGAACAACAATAAAATAAATTTTAAAAAATAGAAAGAACAGGAAGAGGAAATCTGAAACATGGGAAATGGGTAGCAGGGGGCTGAGACCATAACCAGTAGAGTTTGGGCCATGCTGCGTCCAATGTATATAAGAGATTTCCATATCTTCTGACTTTCCCAGAGCCTGTTGTTCCTGATCTGACTGCAGCATAAGGTGATATACTATAGGGAGCACCATGAGTATTCATGAGACCCTTACCCTGCCATTTTGACAAGGTGAATTCCATTCTATTTTTCTGATTTCACCAGGTTGTTGCTTCTCCAAGAACACTGGTCATGTACCTGTGCTGAGGTCATGGTTAGTATGTAAAAAAAGCAAGTAAATAGACTGCTTACTATGTTTTAGACACTATTCCAAGTGCTTCCTGTCTAATTTTATTTAATTTTAGTAACAACTTCATGAGGTAGATAGTACTACTAATCCCATTTTATAAATGATGAAACTGAAGCTCGTGGAGGTTAGTTAACATGCCCAGTGAGTGATGAAACCAGAATGCACACTAAGGTGGAGGGCTGCAGGCACTGTGTTCCTGGTATCAGGCTTGGATATGTAATTTGGTCTTGGCTAGAAAATCATAAATTCCCTGTTTATCAGGGTGCTTTATAATGGGATTTTATTGTTTTTAAAAATAATCCTTATTTGGCCCAGATTACTTACATAGTCTTCTGAGGTTTGTAGACTCAAAAAGACAGTCAATCCATGGACTAAAAATTCTTCCATATAATATACATTCTCCAGTGGGAAAGATTCTGCATTTTGGTTCTAGATAATCTTACTGTATTTGGTCTTTTATTTTGTTTCACTGTATAGTTTGGGCCCCTCTTTAGGAAGAGACAAAGAGGAGTTAGAGTTACAAATGATAAATGCTTTCTGAGGTAAATTAAATTTATTGCTTACTTTTAATTTAGACTGAATAATAGTTGTTGCTTTTTGTTTGTTTGTTTGCTTGTTTTGCTAAGTCACCTATATGATGTGCTGGTGTCCAGCATTCTTACAATTATTTCGTTCATCCTTGCTATGGACTAAATGTTTGTGTCACAGTCCCCGCAGATTTATATGTTGAAGCCCTAATGCCCAATGTGATAGCATTTGAAAGTGGGCCCTTTATGAGGTGATTATGTTTAGATGAGTTCCATGATGGGATTAGTACCCTTATAAGAAGAGGGACGGTACAGCGTTCTCTCTCTCTCTCTCTCTTTCTCTGTCTCTCTCTCTCCCTGCTATGTGAGGACACAATAAGAAGTCAGTGTTTGCAAGAGGACCCTTACTCACTCTATGGTATTTTGTTTCACAGTCTAAGCTGACTAAGACAGCTTAGTCTTATAAGTAAGATAAGGGACTCTTCAGTAAGATACATCACACCTCTGCTCACCTCCTCAATGTAAGGGAGTCCCTTACCTTAATAGAGCCTCAATCATTGGTGGCTAAAACGAGCTAAAATTTTCTTTCCATAGTTGTGCTTTTATAAAATTATTTAACTAGGCTTTGCTCCCCCTTTATTTAATTGCACTCACAGAATGCTGGAATTAAGAATCCTCTAAAAGATAAAGAAGTTGATTATTTTTTATCAAAGTAGGTACTCTCATTGGCACAGTAAGAAGCACTGCACAGAAACAGCTGGTTGGCAAAGCTGTGATCCCAAGGTCAGATATCTTCAAGCCATCCTTGACTCTCTAGAGCAGAAAGACAATCCAGCACAATGCCGAGGAGTGCAGAAAATGTTGAATTGAGGCAGAAGGACCTCATGTGCAATTGCAAGTGGCTTTCAATGATGCCTAGGAAAGAAAATATTAACAAAGATCCATTTTTCTTCCCAAAGATAAGAGCTATTATCCTTAGGAAAACCCAGTGGTCTCCTTCCCGCCTTGGGTATTAGCTGATGGTTTGAATGAACATGCTGTTTTTACCTACTAGCCTTTGTATGTGCTGTTTTCCCTGTCAGGAAGACCATCTTCCCATTCCCACTGTAGTTCTTCTGAAGAATCCCCACATGGCCTTCCATACCTAAATAAAAGAATTGTACTAGCAAACACTGATGTGGTACTTCTGTGTCTGGTAGTGTTTAGGGTGGAGAATGGGGCAGTGAGAGTATCAGCTTCAGATGCAGGCAGTAAGAGGTTGTATTGTCTGCAGAGAATTTTTTTAACTATAAAACCAAACAATGAGTCAGTTTTTATGGCCACCATATGTTGGCAATTCTAAACAATGTCAGTAATAGAATATCCCTCCCCACTGAGACTAGATTTTCCCACTGAGCTCTTCTTCAACTTGTTACTCACTATATGTGCCCAGCAACTCTCTAAGCATTATCATACATTAACTTTCATAATTCGTCCCATTTTATAGCTGAGGGAAGTGAAGCAAAGAGAGTGTGTGACTAGCCTAAGGTTACGCAGCTTGGTCAAACTGCCTAGCAGGTAAATGATGTGGTCAAGGGTTCAATCCAGAATATACTATAAGTACTATATTCTTACCTAACTACTGGAAATATATGTATCTGAATAGCTAGTACACAAATAAACATACCTCTGTGGAGGTGCCCTTGATCTACCAGGATATAATGGCTCCCCCCATGTGTTCCTCAGCACTCTGTTTTTCTGTAACAGCATTCACTTCACTACAGAGCAGCAGCACCCTCAGGGAGCACCCTGAGCCTAGCACAATGACTGCCCCTCTAATAGGTGCTGAATGAATGAATGAATGAATGAATGCTGTTTCCAGTCCTGAATATAAATAAATCTGAGAGCTAAAATCAGGCATTTAATGCATCTGTATTTTTGTTTTCTAATCTGTGAACAAAGTATGAAATTATACCTGTGATTTTCAAGAATGGCAACCTTTTTCAAACTAAGCTCAAGTAGATTTCCCTCTTTCCCATTGCTAGTAAGCATGTAGGAAAAAGAACCTTTTTATTTAAGTATAACATACCTATTTTAATTTAAGTATAACATACCTAACAGACAGAAAGCACACAAATTAGCTCAATGAATTATCATAAAGTGAACATGCCCATGTACACCATTCAGATAAAAAAAACAAGAATATTACTAGCTCCTTGGGACCCTCCCTCTTTGTCAAATGTGAAGCTCTTCTAACTTCTAACATCATATACTAACTTTCTAATAAATGGAAAACTTTGGTATATGTTATTTTACTCAAGGTATGTTTGTGAGCTTCATCCTTGCTATTGTGTTTAACTGTAGTTCTTTCACATTCCTTGCTGTGTAGTATTTTACTGTGTTAACAGGCTACCACTTACTTATCCATTCTACTAATTACAAATATTTGGGATAAATAGAAAGAAAGTCAAACTTAGTGAATCATGCTAAAATTGGCAAAAAAATCAGTGACAAAGATATCTATTTAAGTGATGGTGGAAAAATGGAGACAACTGTATTCAAACATAAAGTTAAAGAAAGAAATAATAATAATCACATTTAAAAAATAAAATGACCCATTTATTTATTTTTCCCTAGCAATGCTAGCTTCCTCCTTTCTGGGAACATTTTCTTCTTTCTTACTGCAAGAGACAACTTCTAACATATCCTGAGTCTCCTCCAAACCACCATTGATTGACCAGAACTGGACACCCGAACAGTGCAGGCCAACCATAGATTCTGTGCTCATGCCCACAATTCTTAAGTCCAGAATAATCACACTCAGAGCACTCTTTCAAAGTTTTTAACCATGGGATCAGAGAGAATGTTAAAGTAAGAGACTTTGCAACTGACTGGGGACATACATGTTCCCTATGAGGAGGAAGTAATTCTGCAGTAGGAGATACTTACTTACTTGACTAGAACCCGTGTAGAGAGGGAGAGATTATCTTTGTGATAACCCTAGCCATGTTTATCCTGGAAGCCCCATCACATCTTATTCTTTCTGTTGTTATTTATTTGATCCATTAAATTACCCCGTGGCTTAAATTAGTTCAGATTGGTAATCTGTTACAACCAAAAGAAATCTTGCTAGTATAGACATGTTACACAGACCAAAATGTATACAATCAATAAATGCAGATCTTCTCTGCCTCAATGCTTCATCTCACAGCAACCCCTTTAAAAAAAACACTGGATTGAATAATATTTAAGATCCAGATGCAATTATTGAGTGATATTGAAGGTGGTCAGGTTTGTCAGTGTAAGAAAAAGTATGAGCATCTGGAATAGTATTTTATGAGTAGCACAGTGCTCTGGATACCTACCCACCCTCTCCTTAGTGCTATCTTCACTTTTACTCCAAAAACTCTGCTCCCTTGACTCTCTGTACCCTGAGCCTAGGTCATACATCATTGCTCATGAAAGATGTGAACCCTGTACTCTGGCTTCAAATATTCCTGCCTGGCACATAGAAGGAACTCAACAAATACTTATTTTGTGATTGCAACCTAAATTCAGCACTCACTACTTAGCTGCAAGTTCTTTCCTCATTTGTGGATAATCACATAACATGTGTCTACCAATAGCTACTCCATAATCTCTTTTAGTCTTCTGAAGTCTGCATTCTTACTCAATAAACAATTCCCTACTCTATTTTTATTGAGCAACTTTAGAGTTTACCATTTTCGATCTAATATTTGAACCTTCATGTTACCCATCTTGTCCTTCTTCCCAGCTCAAAGGAAACTGTGTCCTTATTTTTCTCTAAAATCTAGATTTCATCTGAGAGACACTGTTGCTATATTTATTCCCTCTCTCTGGCATTCTTACACTCTTCATCTTCATAGAGTTTATCCAACCTGTGTGTTTCTCCTTCACTTGAAAAGAAAAATTTTAATATGATATTTATGTCTGCTCTAGCTACCATCTTATTACTTTTCCTTAATTGACACAGTTCTTTAAAAAGAAGCTCAAGAATATGTTGATCACCTGTCTTAAAACCTTGAAATACCTTCTATGCATTTCCAAAGTAATTCATGTTATCTTCTTGCTTGACCTCTTTCTTCACCCCTGGCTTTTCTTCTTCCAGTGCTATAACTCTGGAACTGAGCATTTGTGAAAGTTCAGCCTTGGTTCTGGGCTCTCCCTCCTGCTACAAGTGTTCCCTCTACTTCACAAATAATGTCTGTACAAATGGCACCCATATCCGTACCTTCTACCTTGTTCTCTCACTCAAGTTCCTGTTGTATTGTCTTTAATCCTTGCCGAACATTCCCACTCAGCTCTTCCATTTTCTCCCCTCAAATAACACATGCCACACTTAGCTGCTCCTTCTCCTTGCACAAAACTGGGTTCATCATTCTCAGTTCCTTTCCCTCAGCAATAACACCAACAATTTCCCCCCTTAGGCAGACTTGAAAACTCTATCATCATGGACTTTGGCTATCTTTCCTTGTACATGGTAATCAGTCACTGTGACTCTCGGAGATTGTTCTTTGGAAAAATTCTAGCAGCCATGCCTTTTTCTTTTTCCTACTCTTGCACCAACCCATGATTTATATTAGCTGATGCCATTACAAAGCTCATAGAAGAACGTGGCATCTTTCTTTTCCCATGTTTTCCCTTCTTGATGGACCTATAAATCCTTCTCTCTGAAAGATATTTTCAGCTCTAGGCTATTTTCAGAACCAGGGCTACTGATCCACAGGAATTCTAGGAATGAGCAAGTCTTTTCCTAGCTAATTCTCCAGATTGGTTCATTTTCCCCAAGCTCTTTGTAACTTCTCACTTAGAAGACACACCCAAAGGGCTGAGATATTTTAAAATCAGAATTTTGCAAAATCAAAATACCTTAACACATTGTACAACAGCCATCATTCTCACCTAGAAAAGCAGAGACAGTTCCCACACATCCTTATTTTGGTATTCAGAAAAGTTGCCTACTTATTTCTCTGTATTGCAAAGGAGTACAGGTGCTGTGTTTACCATTCTGTAAATCCTACAGTGTCTAGCTCAGGGTTTTGCATGTAGTGAGAATATTTTTTTTGATGAATGGGTGGCTGTAAGAGCTATGTAACCACCTCAGTAGTACATATTCTTTGTAAAAAATTCATAATTTTTAAATTTTAGGACCCCAAGAGTCAACCATAGAACATGGGTTGTTTTTGCCATTCTCTGCTAAGGAATCTGAAGTAGAGAGGTTGTGAATTGCCCAAAGTCGTACAGGTATTTAGCAACATGACTAGGCCCAGAAAATGGTCTGTATTCTACAACCCAGCATCTGCACACTAAATCATGGTTTTTAGAAGGTCAATAGACCATGGTTTGAAACAAATCATATTTAGAATTGAAGTCTTTAAATGTAAATTTCCTCCCTTAAAGTATTCAGGAGGTTCATTAATATTAGCAAAATATATTTTAATATTTTAAAGTTAGCCTCTCTCAGTTATTTCCATATGAAATTTGATTGCTCCTCAATGACAGGAAAACAATTACCTAAATTTAGATATTTTAGTTGCTACTATTTTGTAATATTACCTAATATTTGAAATTGAAGTTCTAGAAAGAATGTTAGGTGCAATCTAGAATAACCTGCCCTTACAGGGCTCCCTTTCACAAATAGAGTGATATGGAAACAGCTCGAGTGTATACAATGTGCCACTTCTTCAGGGGGGCTTAAAAGATGAGGCACTTGAATGAAATGAATTGAAATATACTATGGAACTGTACTTCTGTGGCTGGTATTCTCTCCACACCTACACTTTGTTTTATCTGTGCCCTTTGTCTAGCATCCCCTATATCCTCACAATGACTAGTGTCACCTGGGAATTACCTAATAATTCATATCTATGTTAGGAGAATTTTTATTTGTCCCTCTGGCAATCAAACTCCTTCAGCTTTCTCTAGAATAGAGATCTGTTTTCTATAGCCCTGGCATTCTAGACATTTTTCAAAATTACTGGTTTATGGATGTCACTTTACTCTTATGAAAGGGGTTTCTGTTCCTCAAATGGGCCAAGCTCTCAGATCTACTCAACTTGCTAGGCCTTTGGCTACACTCTATCCCAAAGAGTTTGCAGGTCTGTATCTTTGATCATTCAGGTCTCAGCTCCATATTGCCTCCTTTAAAAGGATTTTACTAACTGCTACAGATGAAATAGTCTATTTAATTATTTTTGTACTATACATCATTATCCACCATTATCTTGTATATTTATTTGTTTATTCTATTTTTTCCTGACCTCTCGCCTTGACTAGAATGTGTGTTCCATGAGATCAGGAATCTTGTTCATTCTTTTTGCTACAGTAGCGTGTGGGCATATTAGGGGGCATATTAGGAGGTAATAGATATTTGTCAGATGAAAGGATTAATTCTTATAAAATTCTTTTCTGTTACTTTAAGGAATTTTGGATATTGGTAGGTAAACCTGTATGCTCAGTCTATACAACTGATTCAATTTCTTCTCTGGTTAATAGTCAGGATTTTGGACTGTCAACAAACTGGGCATAGAGAGACTGTACCAAAACATAATAAAAGCCATTTATGCAAGCCCACAGCTACCATCATACTCGATGGTGAAAGGCTGAAAGCTTTCCCTTTAAGATCAGAACCAACACTCATCACTTTTATTCAACATAGTAATGAAAGCCCTGGCCACAGTAACTAGCAAGAAAAAGAAATAAAAGGCATCCAAATCATAAAGGAAGAAGAAAAGCTGTCATTATTTGCAGATGACATGATATTATAAACAGAAAACCCTAAAGATTTCACAAAAAAAAACTGCTAGAACTAATAAATAAATCCATTAAAGTTGCAGGATACAGAGTCGATATATAAAATATATTTCTAACACTAATTATTGACTATCATAAAGAGAATTTAAGAAAACAATTCTGTTTACACCAGGATCAAAAAGAATAAAATACTTAGGAATAAATTTAATCAAGAAAGTGAATGACCTATAAACTGAAAACTATAACATACTGATGAAAGAAATTGAAGAAATAAATGGAAAGATTTATCATGCTCATTCATTAGAAGAAATAATATTGTTAAAATGTCCATACTAGTTTATAGTGATCTACAGATTCAGTGTGATTCCTATATAATTCTAATGGCAATTTTCACAGAGATAAGAAAAATCATCCTAAAATTTGTAGATAATAACAAAAGATCATGAATATTCAAAACATTGGCCTCCCTGGGCACCAAGGTAACAGAGATAATGACAGAGATCTGTTGGGCTCATAAAACCTGAGGAAAATATAGGAACGTCACAATTCCTGCCAGGACCACAAGGGCTGGCAAGGCAATAGCCAAAGCCTAGCTCAGACGAGGCCAAGGCAATGTTTGCTTTATTTTGTTGGTGGGAGTCAGGGATAATTTCTTATAACATTTAATCTTCAGAATAACCCTTAGCTTTAGGAATTATTATGACTTATTTTCACATTAAAGGAAGAAGTTAAGAGAAGTTACACAGGTTGGCCAATGCTTGCCACTAGCAAATGGGAAGAATTGGGATTTGAACCTCAATCTGTCTAATATTAAAGCTATACATGGTATTACATGGCAACATTCAGCAGTGTCCCTGTCTGTGGAGATGAAGAGTTCACTATTTCTCTGTTGATCAGTTTAAATAGTTGGAAAGCAATTTCATGTACTCAACCCAAATCTCTTCTGTTTTCTTAATTAATATTATATTTTTATTGTTATTCTATTACAGCTGTCCCAATTTCTCCACTTTTGCCCTCCTTCACCCAGCCCGACCCCACTCCTGCAGTCAATCCGCACACTATTGTCCATGTTCATGGGTCATTCATACATGTTCTTTGATGAGTACCTTCCACTTCTTTCCACCATTATCCAGCCCCCCATCCCACCAATGGCCACTGCCAGTATGATCTCTGTTTCCATGTTTCTAGTTCTATTTTGCTCATTAGTTTATTTGTTCATTAGATTCTTCTATTAAGTAAGATCATATGGCATTTGTCTTTCACCAACTGACTTATTTCACTTAGCATAATATTCTCCAGTTTCTTTTTATTTTTATATAAAATTGTTTTGTGGGAGACAGAATGTCCACCCTTTCTTTTTCCTGACAATCATGTTCAAATACCTGAATACAACTGTCAAATACAATAGTTAGTGATGGATTCATAAATAGGTGGAAACTGAGGAAGAATCATAGGATTTGTACTGATAGAAATGAGAGAAACAGACATTAGGTAGTCAAATATGATGATAATAGACTTACTTGTTGAATGTTTGTGTCCACTATTGTGCTAGTCATTTTCTATGCATTACAGCAAGTAATTCTTATGATGATTGTGCAGTAGACAGGTGGTGTTGTCATGTTTTATAAATATGAAAACAGAATCAAGAGATGTGAAGTAGTCCAGTTCACTCAAGTATTAAGTGACAGAGATTTGAAACCAGACTTCTATGATTCCAAAAGCTATGTTTTCTGTACTAGCTAGCCTAGGTTTGAATATTGGTTGCATAAGTTAAGTTTATAAAAATAGTGCAATCTGTTTATCAGTCTGAATTCAGTGTAGTACAAACCTGGAAAAGGTTTATTGTTTGCCAGTCACTATCTTAAACAAGCTCTGCCAGTATATTTCATTTTTGTCCTCTACTGACATTTAAAAAGATTCTATTGCCTCTTAGGCCTTTTTAGTTAAGACAAAGCCCAAGGAATCTAAAAGTCTAGTCTCATTTATTTCCATCTCTCTGGTTCAGATCCAACAACCTAAGCTGCAGTGACCTGTAGTGAAGGAGTACAAGTTCTACTCATTTAATCTTTTCCCTTACATTTTTTTCTACAGGAATTTGAGGCAGAGAGCAGAGAAATAGTGCAGGTCAAGTGACTCTTAACTGATGCCATTGTAGTCCTTTCTCAGCTGTTGCTACTCCCCTTGGTAACTCTGGCCAGCTACTGATGATACCTGTAAGGCTGGCATCCAACATTGGGCTAGATTTGGGGAAGTGGAGAAAGAGGTAGCAAAGTTAAAGTTTGGGTGCCAAAAAAGATGACAGTGGTGGAAATAGGTAAACTAGAAGAAGGTAGTAGGCATGAGAGAAGCTTCTATATGATGACACGATAAAAAGATATCATTTGTTCTGTGGAACTGGTGTATTCCAGCTGTTGGTTCTAAAATGAACTGAATTTTTCTTCTTAACTGCTATTATGAAATCAAGCATGCATCCCCCTGAAGGGAAAAAAAGGAAATCCTCAAAAGACTCAATTAAAAACTTTTGGTGAAGATGTAGCTGAAATGGCGGCCGGCTTCCTAGGCTCTGTGGGATTGTTGTCCCACTTAGTGGTCCACTGCTCCTTTGCTGTGATTTTTTGACTCCTCAGTCTCCCCTAGGCTGTCTGGTCCAGTCCTGCTCCCTTTGGGATAGAATGTTAATGCATTGGAGAAAGGACTACACAATCCTAAAGCACTGGGAATTTTCTGGCTGGGTTTATATTGTGTCACATTCTCATTCAGGTTTCACATGCTTACTCCACTGCCATATCTTGTCTTTAGAATAATTCTGTAAGTAATACAATCCACTCGTGTGTTCATGACGGATAACTGTCCTGCATCTGTCTTTTCATCAACAAAAATGCTCTCAAAACTCTCCTATCAACATGGCATCTTATGTTTCACCATATTCTTAGTTAGCCTATTGATCTGACATCTCTGTTTTTGTATAACATCTATTGGTCTATTATGAGAGAGCTCTCTCCAATTGTTGGAAAACCCAATTGCATAAGGAGTCATTATATTCCTAATTCTACCCTTGAATGATTTGATCTTGGGCACCAGGGGAAGTTGCTGAGCTTTGGAAGGGGAGCATGCACAAGAGGACACTAGAGGATCAAAGAACATAGGAATGCCTTCAGGCATAGGGAGGGAGAAAAGGGCTACTGGCTAAGATATAACTGCTTTAGAAATATTGCTGCACTGGTTTCTGTGCAGGAGACCTACAATACCAATCCCACTGAAAAGACTGGGTCAATAGTCACCTCCTGAACTCTCAATTTATAACACCAACCCTTTCTATAACTCTGTTACAGCTGAAGGAAGGGGTTATGTTGATACAAAACACTATTGCAGATCTTGAAAAGAAGGAAATTATTTCACAAATGCTTCTTTTCTCATTCATTGTTGCTACCATTTTCCCCCCAAGCTACTTTCAATCTCGACCCATGTAGAAAAGCAGAAGATAACTTAAAATTAAATGATGGTGGTTCAGCACTTAAAGCTCTTTTAAAAAGAGAGGAAAGAAAAGCATCACATTGTGATGGGGCTGCGAGTGAGGGTTGGAAGTTTTCCAAACAGGCCCAGAGGAGCTGTTGGCCAACCAGGCTTTTAGGACTTAGTGTGACAACAGAGGACCCCCCAAGACATCTATCCTTCTTCATTCACTAGTGATTGAGGTCATAGATATCTAGCAGAGGGAACTGAGAAAGAATGCAAAGAAGATACAAACAGAAAGTCAGTGAGTTAGGAAAACAAGGTTGAATCCTTGATTCATAATTACTATTTTGTAACACAATATTTCTAAGCACATTTTTCTGTTGCTATAAAAATATTTTCACAGAATGCCTGTGAGAAATAAATCAAATTATATACACACATAAATGTATACATTGGTGCCTATATATATATATATATATATATATAATCACACCACACATGTAATTCTTAATCAGCACAAGATTCAACATATAAAAAGTCTCTTTTAATAGTAATGGTACAAACTATTCTTATCATAGGGTATAAAGTCAGCTCTTCAGCTAACATTAGCTTTAGTTCCACTTGCCTGTATCCACTTCCCTTAAGTGGTGATGTACACCCCCTGAGCCTTGCACTTCTTTTCAATCTTGTTTGACTGCTAGAAGTAAAAAGAGCATAGGTGACACTGCCTGACAAGTCAGAATTCAAATTTGTGCTCTGCCATGTATAAGCCACAGAATCTGGGATAAGTTATCTCTCTGGGTCTGAGTTCACATGTGGATAATGGCATTATTTATTAGTTTACATCATGGCTATGAAATTTAATGAGGTGAAAAGTATGTAACAGCACTGAACATACTGCTTAACATATACTAAACCAGGGATTGGAAAACTTCTTCTTTCAAGATTCAGAGAGTAAATATCTTAGGCTTTGCAGGCCTAACTTATAACATGAAGCAGCCAGAGACCAGATATACAGGAATGAGTATGGCTGTGTTTCAATAAAACTTTATTTAAAAAATACAAGTGAGGCAATAAAATTGATGAACTAAGAGGATATTATACTAAATGAATTAAGTCAGGCAGAGAAAGAATATTGTATGATTTCAGTTATACATGAAATTGGAGGACAAAAATAATCAAGCAAAACAAACAAATAGGCTCATAGATGCAGGAAACAAACATGGCTGCCAGAGGAGATAGAGGTGAGGGGATAGGCCAAATGGTGAAGGGGATTAACAGGTACAAATTTCAAGTTATAAAATAAATAAGTCATAGGGATGCAATATACAGAATAGAGAACATACTCAATAATATTGTAATAACTTTGCATGGTGACATACAGTTACTAGATTTGTCATAATGATCACTTTGTAAAGTGTATAGATGTTGAACCACTACTTTGTACACCTAAAACTAATATGAAAGTGTATGTCGACTATACTTTAATAAAATAAGAAAAGACAAGTGGGCGAGTTTTGGTCTGTAAGCTATAATTTTAAAATCTCAGCACTTAACCAACATTAGTTTTGTCCCCGTTCCCCAATTTGTCTTTTCTGAGGTTTAGAATTTTTATTTGTATAATCTTGAAAGTAGCACCTACCAAAGTATAATCATTGAACATCTATTGTGTACAAAGTACTGAAAAATGAACAAACGCAATGTTCAACAGAATGAATAAAACTTTCCTCTACCCTTGAGGGGTTTACAAGGTAACAGGAAGTGTTTAATTTAGCTGAGCATGGTCTTTTTAGCCAGAAAATGGCTTAAGATTATTTCGTGAAGTAATTATGAAAATAACATAAAATGTCATATTTAAGTGTAGTTACTGAGCAAGCCATTATGAGGAAATGGCCATAAGACTTAACCTTTTGGCTATGAAGAACTGTAAAACTAGACAAAAGATATGAAGAAACTGTTTTCAGACATTGGGCAATAGATAGCATAGAGCTATGATCCTTGAGATAAAGAAAACATCATATTTCACTTCAGCTTTCTACCTGGAGCCACTATTCAAATTTCAGCATGGGGAAGTAAACCTTAACTCAAAAGAGGTCGAGCCTAGTTTTTTAAAGTGTTTGTTTGTTTGTTCATTTGTTTGTTTAAGAAATTGTTTCACTGCATAGAGGCAAAGGAGATTAGTGCTTGAGTCTGCGGATGTAGCTGGAAGCTCTAGATCAGGTTTCAGAGAAAAGGCAGGTGTACAGGTAAGACAGCTTCAGAAAACTGCAAAAAAAGTCTGCTTGAACTTTTGAGTGACTAGAAAGCTATGTATGCATAGATCAAGACTCAGTGAGATTAGGCAGAGAATAACTATTGGATAACTGTGAACCAAACAGAATCATGGAGGCTGCATTGTGCAGGAAAATAGAGTTCAAGTATAATAATCTAAAGTGGAGAGACCTTATAAATACCCTTGGAATTTAACTGAGATCCCAGAAAAGGTAAAACTTAAGAGTAAGACTACTCTAGCTCTAGAAGAATGGTACTCTAGATACATCATTAAAAAGCTTAAAACTGGGAGATAGGAAGATGATGGTGAGGTAGGTGGGAGCAAAGTCTGCCTCTCCTTGTGCACACGTGGAACACCTGGCCAATCTTCAGAGGAACAGAGTGAACAGCCAACACAATGCCAGCATATATGAAGGTTGGGGGCCACAACTATAGAGGACAGTGAAAAATAGATGGTAAGGAGATTGCTTTGGGACGGTAAGGTCCCTAGAACCAGCACAGGGACCAGGGCCTTTGCAGCCCCAAGCCTGGCACCTTACAGCACCTACCGTAGAATCTTTGGACAAAAGCCAAATCAACAGCTCCCTACCCTGCCAAACAGGGAAGACAGAACAGCATCAGGATGGACCTGGATGCTTAAAGTTGCTGGGAGGAATACAGATGAAGAGGCAGATACACAGGGGCAGTAAACACCCACTGAGACTGTGGACACCAACTGGATCATTATCAAAGAGACTGAGGAGCCAGATGATGCCTGGAGCAAGAAGCAGAATTAGGCCATGACAGTCCCTGACCCATACAGTCTCTGGTCTGGTTGAAAAGTTGGGCTGTGTAAGAGGCCAGGTGCTTGTTGGGAGCAGCAGGGTTGCAGAGGAGGATTTTATTCAAAAAAGAGGCTCTCTGTGGCTGTTTAGGAAACTCTCCTGCAGCAGCCAATCTTCCTCAGTGACCTTGGCCATGCCATGACCCATGCCTGAGTGCTTGAGACCAGGGAGCACCCTAACTTACCACCACAGCAGCCTGTGCCCGGTCCTGCTATAGGCAACTGTACCCCAGCCCCTTGCCACCAGATTGGCTCACTAAGAGGAAGGAGGAAGTCCCTCCTGCAGAGAAGAGTAGCAGGGCTCAGGGAGTCAGCAGACCCCAGAAAGACTTAACTCAGTGAGAGGTCTGAACTACCCTGAAGGGACTTTGAGAGTGCCTAGTACCTAGGACAGCAAGGAGCAAGAAGGTGGTGTGTGAATCACCCCTAATTGGTACACCTCAAGGACAACACAACTGGTAGACTGAAGGTGTAGGCCCAGCACAGAAGGGCACTGGGGGCCTGGCAGTGAATTGAAGAACTGGGCTAGAGGCCTAGCAACTGAGAATAGTGAGGCCCAGACTTGGCCCCATCATCACAAAAGCATAGGAAGGAAGAAAATCAAAACCCAACCCACATCAGCCTGCTGCAGCCAGAAAGACCAGCAGAACTCACTTGGCTGGTTTAAAGTCAGCAGGGGACATTTCTTTCTATGTATTTTTTAAATTATTTTTTAAGTATTTTTAATTTATTATGCTACTACAGTTTTCCCAATTTCCCCCCTTTATCTACCCTCTGCCCTGCCCGGCCAACCCTCCAGCATCCCTAAGCCCCTTAGTTCATGTCCATGGGTTGTACATGTAAGTTCTTTGAGTCCTTTGTTTCCTATACCATTTTTTATCTCACCCCCTCTATTTTATGGCTACTAATTATGCTACTTCTCCCCTATTTCTTCCATCCCACTCCCCACTGAAATTCCTTCTTGTGATGTCCATTTCTCTGATTCTGTTCCTGTTCTGGTTGTTTGTTTATTTCTTTCTTTCCACTTTTTTTTTTTTACCACCTGAGACAATAAGACCTGGAGCTGTTCAAGGACCAGAGTCAAACCCAAAGAAAGATCACAAGTCTAATCCCAGCAATTGAGAAACTGAGACAGATTTCACTTTGCTATTCCAGAGAACTCACATGTTATTGATTATTTGCATTATTAATATGTTTTCATTATTTTTACTTATTTTATTTTATTAGTAGTTTTTAAATTTCTCTTCTTTCTGTTTGGTTTTCTTTCTTTGCTTAATTACATTTTTGACTGGTTTTCCTTGTTCTCTCTTTCATAGTGTATTTCTAATTTTACTTTTTTCACTTCACTTATGTTTCACTGGTACACTACTCTAGGTCTTACAGTTCCTATTCCTGTTATTCAGATCATATAGATTATTTCATATGATTGTTGTTCCAGCATTATTCTAAATAATTGTTGTTCTACACAATTGTAAATTCTACACAGCAGCCCTCCCACATCTTAGCCCATTTCACTGTCTTCCTGAACTTTATTACTGTTGTGGTTAACTCTATTATCTTGCACACCACACCCATTTTCTATCCTTTACTCTCACTATAACATCCATAACCTAACCTCCCACAACTCACTGTTTTCTGGATTCAACTCACAATCCTTACCCACTCTAACAAGAGTCTTATCTTTATTTCTACCCTTTCTAAAAAGTGGCTAGTTAGGCAAAATATCACAGTTAACACTATCCTTATTCAAAGATCACCTATCTCTTCTCTACGGGTTGGTAATTGAAGTCCCATAGAATACACTCCTGCTGTTTTAATCCATTTTGCCTTCCCCCTCCAACTGATCACATAAAAGAGTAGGTGGGAGCTGTGAACACCAGTATATCTGCTGGGAGAGAGAACCCACCAAAAAAAGGAACCACCAACGGTTAATAAAAGAAGATGGTGAAGGAGTGAGTGGAAGCCACACTAACCTCCAACCAGAACCAATCTGGAAGTATAACTAAATGGTGGAGAAATTATCCAGAAAAAACAACTGAACAATAGTGAGACAGAAGCCTCAAAACCTGGGACAGACAGAAGAACCAGCTTCAACACAACCTGTCTGCACCTGCAAAACAGTACACAAGATGTGATAGGTGGAGTAACCCTCAGTTAACCAGCTAGAGGGAAGGATTCACCAGAGAAAGACCTGACAACAATCAAAACCCAAAGACATCCAAGAGCCAACAAAAATGACAGCCCAAGAGCAATGAGTTCAGTGGATCAAGGAGACAGCACCACTGAATCTCACAAGTCTCACATCACAAACCCAGGGAGCCAGAACAGATCAATTTAAGAAGCAGAGCCAAACAAGAAAAGTTTCACAAACAATGGGAATAATAAGAAATAAACCCCCAATGCGAGAAAAGGAGGAAGCCTCAAAAGAATGCAAAATGAAATAGAAGCAAGTCAACTATCAGATATTTATTTCAAAACAATGGCTAGAAGGAACCTCAATGAGCTCACAGATAATTATCAAAACTACAGAGAAACTATGAGTAACTTACTGCAAACCACATCAACATGAAAAAAAGGGAATAGAAACTACCAACAAGGACCAAGAGGAAATGAAGAATACAATTTCTGAACTGAAGAACACAGTAGAAGGAATGAAAAGCAGGATTAATGAACCAGAGGAGTGAATCAATGAGCTGAAGGACAATGTAGAAAAAAACAGCCAGAAAGAGCAAGAAAATGAAAAACATTCAGAAAGATCAAAGAGGTGTTATAGGAACTTCAGGACAAGATAAAATGTAGTAATTTCTGTATAATAGGGATACCAGAAGGTGAAGAAAAAAACAAGGGCTAGAACACCTGTTTGAAAAAGTAATGATAGAAAACTTCACAAACTTGATGACAGAAAAAGTCACACAAATCCAGGAAACACAGAGAGTCCCAATCAAGAGGAACCCAAAAAGGCCCACTTCAAGACACATTATAATTAAAATGGCAAAACTCCAAAACAAAAAGAGAATCTTAAAGGCAGCAAGAGAAAAACAGGAAGAAACATACAAGGGAGCCCCTATAAGGCTACCAGCCAAATTCTCAATGGAAATGTTCCAGACCAGAAGAGAATGGCAAGAAATATTCCAAATAATGAAAACCAAAGGCCGGCAACCAAGACTACTCTATTCAGCAAGGCTCTCAATTAAAATGGAAGGCCAGATAAAGAGTTCCCCAGCCAAAAGAAGCCTCAAAAATAAACCTCCTCAAAATCAGCTCTGCAAAAGATGCTAAAGGGGCCACTTTAAGAAAAGGGGGGAAAAAGAGTGAGAGATAGAGCAACACAGATACAAAGGAAGTAAAATAGAAATGAATAAGTACCTATCAATAATAAGCTTAAAAGTAAATAGATTAAATGCTCCAATCAAAAGACATAGAATAGCTGAATGGCTAGGAACACATGATCCATACAATAACTGCTTAGAAGAGACCTATCTCAGAACAAAACACCTACACAGACTGAAAGTAAGGGCTAGAAAAAAATATTCCAAGCAAATGGACAGTAAAAAAAAAAAGGCAGGGTAGCAATACTCATATCAGACAAAATAGAATTCAAAACAAGGGCCATAAAAAGAGAACTAGAAGGTCACTTCATAATACTCAAGGGAAGAATTCACCAAGAAGACATAAACATTGTAAATATATATTCAGCCAACATAGGAGTATCCAAATATATAAGGAAAATCTTGGAGGACTTCAGGAAAGCTATAGATAGCAACACAATTATAGTAGGGGATTTAAACACTCTACTGTCAAAAACAGACAGATCTCCCAAACAAAATATCAACAAAGATATTGCAGTATTGAACAATGCCCTAGATCAAATGGAATTAACTATATATATAAACCTTTCATTCCCAAAGAAGCAAAATATACATTCTTTTCAAATGCACATGGAACATTTTCAAAGATAGACCACATGTAAGGACAAAAAACAAGCCTAAATAAATTCAAGAAAGTTGAAATCATATCAAGCATTTTCTCTGACCACAAGGAACTGAAATGAGAAACCACCCTCAAGGTAAAAACTCAAAAACACTCAAACTCGTGGAGATTGAATAGCATGCTATTAAACAATGAATGGGTCAAGAAAGAGATCAAGGAAGAAATCAAAAAAGATTCTGGAAACACAGGAAAATGAACTCACAACAATCCAAAACTTATGGGACACAGCTAAGGCAGTCCTAAATTTGCTAAATATTTGCAAATTTAGCAACATCCTTCTAAATAATCCATACACTAAATAAAATTAAAAAGCTAATTAGAAAATATTTCAATGGTAATAAAAACAAAGTATCAAATTTTGTGGGGGTGCAGATAAAACATTGTTTAAGTGATAATTTATTGTGGCAAATGCTTATACTGTATTTAAAAAGGAATTGTTTCGAATCAACCACCCATTCTTTTATTTTAGGAAGATAGACAAAGGGCAAGTTATGCTGTATAAATAAAAGGAAGGCAATAACAAAGTGGAAATGGATGAAATAGAAAATAAGCAGAAAATGAAAAATAATAGAAACAAACAAGTGAAACAAAAAAATTATCAGAGAAGATAAATAAATTTGAAATTTGGTCTTTCTCAACTGGAGTTCTGCAAGAGAATTAGACTCAAGAAATATTAAAATATTAATGGATTGTCTATTTACTCTGCTTTTTCTAAGGAAGTTACGTAGGGAATAGTATTTTAATCCTTAGGGAAAAATTATTTTATTTTATGTAAGGGATGCCTTTGAGCTTAGAGCTTAATTTTTTTCATAGAACCATGTTACAGAATTGACACAGCCACCGGCCTGTAGTGTCCACGGCATTATGGAGAAGATAAGAGACAAATTCACATGGACTACCTAGTCCTGTGGAGGAAAAAAGACGACACAGCTACTCTCTTGAGGGGAGAGGACCTCAGAGTAGCCTAGCCACTCTCTCAAGAGGAAAGCACCCAGAACCTTGCCTTGACAGGTTTTTATTGGGTTTCAATTTGTACAGGCATACAAGTAAAGTTCATTAATCATTGTTAGGCAGTAAAGATCAGACAATAGATAGCATACAAAGAACTATGAGGGCTTATTCTGAATCAGGATCTGTTAGCTAAAGGGCTACAAAACTTTGGGAAACAAACTCATTTCCTGCTCAGACCCTTACCATTTAATTGAGAGCATTCTTAGCAGAGCAGGTTTCACAAGATTTTATGTATTCTTTCTTCAACCTGATCACCCGGGAAACCCCCCACACACACACCCTTTCCAGAATAGGGCTGCCCTGCCCTCTGTCATTGTTTCAGGCTTAAGTCAGGCTGGGGAAGTAAGGCAGTCAGGAGATTAGGAGACTTCTCAAAGACAGAATGAGGACTTAGGCTATGTCAAAGTCAAGGGGCAAGGGTTCATTACCCTCTTTTACTGTAGCCCCCCCATGTCCTTCCCTGAGGCCTCCCCATGGCCATGCCTGTCTTAGGTCGTACCCTGCTTGGGGAATCTTACCCATCATTGGCTAACCAATCAAGCATTGGGGGCCAGTTATGGAAAAAGGAGCAGGAGCAGCACTCATGCCAGGGACATAAGCATTGTCTTCTTGGTGGCTTAAGGTCTGAAGGTCGCTCACCCAGCCTTAGCCATGAGGGCAGCTGGGGGTGGGGGAGGGCAGATTACAGCTTCTGAAACCAGGCAGAATGGTTCCCAACAGAGAATAGCTGTCCCAGCCAAAATGACCAAAATTTTAAAAGAAAACAGAAATGACAAATTACTAATATTAGAAATGTAAAAGGGGCTATCACTGCAGATTTTATGGACATTAAAATTAATAAGAAAATACTATGAATAACTATATGCCAAGAATTTTAAAAACTTAAAATGTATAGATCCATTTTAAAACTTAATAACACAATAACATTTAAAGTAGTTGAATTTGTAATTTAAAATCTTTTCAAAATACAATTCCAGACCTAGGTTTACTAACTTAAAACTTGAACTTACACTTAAGAAATAGTCCAATTTTTTACAAAAAAAATGTGCTCAGGAAAAGGAGTTAGAGTACTACTCAGTTTTATGAGGCTAACATAACCTTGATGTCATAGTCAAATGTCATTCATGGACATATATATGCAGAAATCTTGACAAAACATTATAAATGGAATCTGGACATTTATAGTTGGATAATATATATAACAGAATGGGATTTATCTCAGAACTGAATTCAAGGTTGTTTTAACATTTAAAAATTAATTAACATATCACATTAGCAGATTAAAGAAGAAATTTTATATAATTAAGTACAGGAAAAATATAAAATTCCACATTCATTTATGATAAAAATTTTTAGCAAAGTAGGTGTGATGGGGGGCTTTCTCAATATGATAAAACCTAAAGGACTAATTTTTCTCCCTATGATACTGAGAACAAGGTAAAGAAGACTGCTTGTACCACTTCTATTCAACATGGAGCTGAAAGTCATGGCTAGTGAAATAAAGCCAAAATAAACAAATAACCATATATAAGTAGAAATGGCAATATAATGGTAAAATTGTATACATAGAAAATTCTATGGGAAAAAAAAAGATCTTAGAACCAACATATGAAGATAGCTAGGCCACAGAATATAAGGTTAATACACAAAAAAACAAATGCATTTCTGTATAATAGCAACATATAAATTGAAGACTGAATTATTGCTTACAGTATCATATATGGCCTTTATTATGTTGAGGTATGTTCTCCTCATTTCCCACATTGCTGAGCATTTTTATCAAGTGGGTGCTGGATTTTATCAAATGCTTCCTTTGTACCTATTGATATGATCATCTGATTTTTATCATTCATTTCATTTTGGGGGGGTATCACATTTATTGATTTGCAAATATTGTACCAACTCTGCATCCCAGAATAAATCCCACTTGATCATGGTATATGATCTTTTTAATGTATTGCCTGGGGGTGAAATGACCCGAAAATATTGATAAAATCCATCCAATTTAGTGTCATTTAAGGCTGCTATTTTCTTGTGGATTTTGTGTCTGAAAGATCTATCCATTGATGTCAATGGTGTGTTAAAATCCCCTGTTAAGACTGTATTACTGTGGACCTGTCCTTTTATGTCCACCAATATTTGCTTTCTATATTTAGGTAGTCCTATGTTGGATGCATAAAAGTTTACAAGGGTTATATCTTGTTGTAAGATTGCTCCCTTTATCATGATGTAGTATCCATTTTTGTCTATTATAGCCTTTGTTTATAGCCTTTGTTTTAAAGTCTTTTTTGTCTGATATACGCATTCCTACTCCAGCTTTTTTCATTTCCATTTCCATGAAATATCTTTATACATCTGTTTACTTTCAGTGTGTGTATGTCTTTCATTCTGAGGGAGGTCTCTTATAGACACTATATATGTATATGTGCCTTGCTTTCTTATCCACTTAGCTACCTTATATCTTTTAATTGGAGCGTTTAAGCAATTTACATTTAAAATGATTATTGATAGGTACATATTTATTGCCATGTTATTCTTTATAATTACATTCCTCTGAGTTGTTTTTATTGATGTTGTTGTTGTTGTTCTTCCTCTTCTCCTCCCCCCCCTTCCTCCTCCCCCTCCTCCCCCTCCTTCTTCTTCTCCAAGACCCTTTAACATTTTTTGTAATACTGCTTTGGAGATAATGACTCCTTTAGCTTTTTGTTGTCTATGAAGCTATTAATTCCTCCTTCGATTTTAAATGATAACTTTAATGGGTAAAGTAGTGTGATTGTAGGTTCCTGATTTTCATCACTGAATATTTCATGCCAGTTCCTCCAGGCCATAGACATTTGTGTTGAGAAATTAGCTAACAGTCTTATGGGATACCTCTTGGTAGGTAACCATCTCTTTCTTGCTGTTTTTAAGAATCATTATCTTTAGTCTTTGTGATTTTAATTATGATGTGACTTGTTGTGGGTTCATTTTGTTGTTTCTTTGGGTTCATTTTGTTTTGCAAACTCTATGCAATTTCTGAAGTTGTGTGGCTTATTTCTTCACCAAATTAAGGAAGTGTTCAGTCATTATTTCTTCAAATATGTTCTTGATCCCTCATTCTGTCCCTTCTCCTTCTGGTACCCCTATGATGCATATGTTGTTATACTTGATGTTGTCCAGAGGTCTCTCTATCCTCATTTTTTTAATTCTTAATTTTTTCTTCTCTGATTTTTTTTTGCTATCTTCACTTCGAAATCATTGATCTGAGCTTCTGCTTAACTTAATCTGCTGTATTGTTCTTTCAAGAATAGTCTTTGTTTCAAATAATGCATTCTTCTTTTCTGACCATTTTTAATGGTTTTTATGTTCTTTTTTTGTGTGCGTTCTATCTCTGTTCAAGTTCTCACTGAGTTTATTGACTATATCCCTAAGTTTCTTGAACAACATTATAACCATTGCTTTGAGCTCTGTATCTGGTAGATTGATTGCCTCTATTTCATTTAGTTCTTATTCTGGGAATTATTCCTGTTATTTCATTAAGGAATTTTTTTTGACTCTGTATTTGTTTCTTTATATTAGGTAGATCTGCTATGTCTTTCAGTATCGGTTTGGTGGCCTTAAGTAGTAGGTCTCTTAAAGTGCAGTCTCTCTGAGCACCCTAATATCTGCCTCCACTTGCTGGCTGCCCTTTAGGTTCAAAGAGCCCCTGCCAATATGTGAGTTGTGTGAATAGGTACTCTGTAAGTCACCAGGTAGAGCCACACAACTCAGTCTTTTCCTGCACATCTCTGACACCCCCTGAGCTTGTCTGGACTTTCTCACGAGTCTTCCTTGGATAATTGCCTTGTGGACACAGTCTGGCCACACCAGCAGACTCCTCTGCAGTGCTCAAGCTTGGGAGAGTGGGGTCAAAGGAAGTTGGAAGGGTGTTACTAGTATATCCCACAAGGCTGATGCCATATGGAGGGTGTACTAGACCCAGGAAAGATGGTGTCTGTGGGCAGTGTGGGGGATAGACTCAGCACAGGCATCTTAGCAGCTGTCTTTCCAGCCCTCTCCCTGTATGACTCCTGTCTGCTCTGAGCAACCATCCCTCCACCAGAGGTCAGGATGGGTGACTGCAAATGAGATTGGGGGTACTGGCCCTTTAAGAAGGCACATGGTTTTCTACCATAACCTTGTCTCTCCCTGGCAGACAGAATCCCCACTGATTTTTTATAGCCAGTTGCCTCTTCCTACATGAGGCTGAGACCTCTCAATCCTCAGGGGGAACTTTGCAGCTGAAATATCCCTGTGGGTTTCTAACATGAAATGTGGGAGCAGGGTCAGCCCTTTTAGCCTCTTTGTACTTCCTACCAGTCTGGATGTGGCTTCTTCTGTAATCCTTGGTTATAAGATTTCTGTTCGGCTAGTCTTCATTTGATTATTCAGGTTAACTTTTCTAGAATTTAGTTGTCATTCACATTTGGCCTAGAAGGAGATGAGTATAACTTCCACCTACTCCAGTGCCATCTTCAATCCCCCTCTATCTGTGTATCCTCTGTGGTGAGGAGTCTATCCAAAGCTGATGCCCATTTTTTAAATAGGATGTTTGTTTTCTTATTAATGAGGATTAAGAGATTTTTAAAATATATATTTAAATACCAGTTCTTTATTGGATATGTTTTAAAAACACCTTTAAGTCTGTGGCTTATCTTAAAATCACTTAGAAGACTGACATCCACAAGAATGTCTTTCTCTCCCCTCTTTTTAATCTCCCTAACATCAGGGTTTCTCTTTATTCCTTCAGGGACAGCCTGCTGACTCCCCACTTCAAGGGCCTGTGTTCTCTGCTTGGGGGGTGCATTTCTGGGCAGACAAAAGACACATCACTGACCATAGCCTCATGTGGCAGCCTCCACCTGACCTGACTTTGAAGGAGATAAGGGCTCTCTTTCTTGTCCCAACTGAGCAGAATCCTCCCCTCACAGAAGCCGAATGTGCTGGGTATGTGAGCTGGGAGCTGGCACAGAGCAAAGGCAGGGGTCACTGCTGGAAGACCTTTCAATATCATTTGGGTGCTGTGGCCTGCCCCAAAGCTCTGGCACTGATGCTTTGTTCTTCTGGCACCTTTAATGAACTCTCCCGTAAGGTCCCTTCTGCTCATATAAACTCAAATGTGTCCTTCTGTTGTAACTGAGAACTTTACCTGGATAGAGCACATTCACCACAGTGATCCCTGTGGCTGGCTGAGCATCCTTAGACCTGCTTTCCTGACTGAGAGGAAGGGCTTCTAGTCTTGTAGGGAGAGGGGCAGGTCAGCATGTCCGAAGCCACACCCTCCTGCTTCCTGGATGGAAGAGCCAGGCTTCTCAGCTCAGTTATGGAACAGGACAGTACTGGTGTGGGTTAGGGGTTGGGGAGGATGGGACATGGGACAAAGCAGAGGCAGGATAGAGATGGTGCCTTCCAGCTGGTCATGTCACTCCCAGATGCCTCCATCTTGTCCACTTCCAGCCTCTTCTCCTCCCTCCCTTCCTGAGGTTTCAGTTCCAAGTCCAGACACCCATATTTTCCCAAACAAAGCTCAATGTAAATAAGGTTATAGGGAGCTGTGCCCAGCACCTTAACATTGTGTTTTCATTAGACTGAAATTTTCTACTTGTACTACTTGTCCTTAATAAATAAAGATTTTTGGATACAAGTCACACTGCCTGGGTCCCTGACCATTGACCTCACTTCCTGATGATAGAGCCCAACAGAAGTCAGAACCCTGGTAACCAGCCAGCCACATTCTAAAACTGCCCCTACCCAGCTTGCTTGGCCAGAGACACTTATACAAACAGGATGTTTGCCTGTTGTCTCCCTGTGTCCTGAGGCTATAGCCAAAAAAGAAGCAGCCAGAGAGGTAAGGAAGGGAGGGTCAGGGCAGTTTTGTTATGGCCAATCCAATGTTCTGATTCTACCTAAGCAGCCTTATTTCCCACCGTGTGTGTGTGTGTGTGTGTGTGTGTGTGTGTGTGTGTAGAGAGAGAGGGGTTAACATGGGGAGGCCCTGCCCCAAGCAGGAACAGGATGAGGAGGGGTCAGAAGCCTGGTAGGCCTATCATGTCACACTCCAGCAAAAGGCTGACTAGGTGTACATGGAGTGTGGGAGGTGCCCTCTGCCCGAGGTTTATCCCAAGCCCTAGAAGTGAATCTCATTTCCCTGGGTGGAACTCTGGGCAGACATAGTGCTGGGCCTGATCCAGGGGCAGAAGGTCCAGTGGACAGAAGCAGCAGTGATTAGGGCCGAGCCAGGCTTGAGGCCTCCAAACTGGCTGCCAGTCATTATCATTGCTGAGCTCAATCCAGGTCATTGAGGAACAGCAGCTTCTCAATGGGTGACTCCCATCCATTTCCACCAGTGAGGGGCAGGAGCACCATAGCACCAAGAGCCAGAGAAGGCCCAAAGTGACTCTAACCACCTGGGATTCAGGGATCCAGGGCCCATGGATGGCCAGAGGACTCCTCCCCTGAAGCTGCCCATGCTCCAGAGGCAGCTCAGGATTTTCCACTCCAACCTAGAACAACATGCTCATTTTAAACCAGTCTGGATGATTTGGAACCCAAGAAGGCAGAGACCAAGGGTAAAAAGATGGGGGAGATGCAGGTGAGATTATGGTAAGGGTTGGTGCCAGACACACAGGGAGCACCCACAGAGGCTGCCTAGGAGCAGAGACTGGCCTCAGATCACCTGTGTGCTGGACTGCTCACAGGAAGAATGTCCTGGGATGGGTCCTAGACTCTGCTGTGTTCTGTCTTTGTGAAGGCACATGGAAAGGCAGGCAAGGGGGTAATCTTTTCTCCTATATCAACTCCAGCACCATCCCATGAGGCAGAGCTAGTCCTGCTTCAATACCTGTCATGTATTGTATGGAGACCTGTGGGGGCGACTTCTTTCACGAGGTCCCCCTGGTGCCACGGACACGTGTGAATGAGTAAATATGGCCAAGACATGCTGGATCCATTTGGGAATGGAGGAGTGGGCTGTGGCCAGTTTCTCAGGGGAGACAAAGGCCAGCAGCAGCCAGTTTCTCTGAGGAGAAAAAGGCCCCGAGCCTCTTTCTCCATAGCCTTTTATTGGGTTGTAATACACAGGAATACAGACAGGGCGGCAAGGATCAAACAGTAGATAACATTACAAAGAGATCTGAATCAGTGTCTGTCAGGAAGAGAGTTGCAGAAACTTTGGGAGACATACTCCTTTCCTCTCTCGGACCCTTATCATATGAATGAAAGCACTCTTAGCAGAGCAGATTTCACAGGTTTATCAGCAAGTCTTTGTGATGCCAGATTTTCCCCAGGACACGCTCTGGCCAGGCAAGGAGCTGCACCTCTCCCCAACAGGTATTCAGGCTTAAGGGGATTAAAGCCAGGAAGCACTTCTCTCAGAGAACATGGGGTCTCGGGCTTTGACCAAGGGGGTGGGGAAGGGGGGCCTCGAGAGTCCATTGCTCTTTGTTGCAGCCCCCCCAGTCCTTCCATGAAGGCCTCCCAAGCGATCGAGTCTGTCTTAGGTTGCCTCCCGCTGTGAAGGGTCTTACCCGTCACTGACTTCCCACCAAGCTCTGGGGGCAGGGAGAGGAACTGAGACAGTGTTTGCTACCAGAGACAGGCTTTGTCTCCTGTGACTGGCATTCCAAAGGTCATCTCTCACCCTTAGCGACAAGGGGTAGAGATACAATTTCTAAAATCAGGCAGAGCAGTCTACAGCAGAGACCAATGCAGGGTCAGACCAAGAGCCCACTCCAGACCTGGAGGGATGTCCACCTCCAGAGGTCATGCCACCTTCAGCAGACACTGCAGCTGCAGATCTGAAACCATGGCTGGCCTGTGCAGCAACTCCTGACCTGACTGAGGTCCAACCACTCCTGCCTGAAGAGCCATCCCTCAAACTGGCTCAGGCTTTTGCAGAGGTCCCTGTACTAAGTGTGACCTCAGAACCAGAATCCAGGCAGGCAATGATTGGCTCTTCCTGTGACCAAAACAAAAATGAGAAAAGTGCTAAAATATGGAAAGACAAACCACAAGCTAGAAAGTATTCTTCACAGCCTAAGGCCGGAGAGATGTATAACATCCCTGTGGTGCAGCAAACTCTTGAAAGCCAGAATTTTCTAAAGGGACAGATGGCGAGCACATGCACTTCCAGCAAGAGGCAGTGCACATGCCAGTGCATGTTGGAGATGCCTGACCTCCCCCAAGGGGACACATGCACTGTGAACACTGGGAAGAGAGCACTGTCACCATCAAGCTTCTGGTCTGGTGGCAACCAGCTCTGGGGATAAAGTAAGGAAGCAGAGGCCCCAGGGGATTCCCTGGAGAAAACAGGGAAAGACCTCTCCTCTGGGACAATAGTGCGCAGGACCTGTCAAAGGTCCACAGGTGCACAGCTTAGGCTAGGAGGTTACTCCACAGAAATTCTTGGACAATGTTTCAAAAATATATTTTTGAGACTACCCATCAGAGCACTGATGAAATAGCCAGAAATTGGGGAAAACATTAATGTCCATGGAGAGGAGATGGGATCCACCAACCCTGATCCACATGGACGAGGAAAGCTAAGTAGCTGCTAAAGTGGGTTCAGGCATCTCTACATGCCAACAGATAAAGACCTCAGGGGCCCTCCTATATGAGACATGTGGCCCAACTGATACAGGGTGCAGCCGGGGGGCCCCCCAAAAAGGATTTGGAATGGTGTCCAGAATTCAAAGTGTATAGAAATATTGGAGAGACATATAAGATGTCCTCACCGCCCCCCCCCCAGGGGGGAAGGGATGAATGGAGCCAGGGCCATTGAGAGCTGTTTTGCATAGCAACAGTTTTGGAGCTAACCTCAGGAGGAATGGTTATTTAACATATCTATAACCTTTAACTGGTTTCATAGATATGTTAAATAGCAGTGGCCAAGTTTGGAGCCAGGGAGAAGGAACTAGCAGAGACTCAGAATGTAACTAAACTAAGGGCTGCACTCCTGAGTGAGTGGACTGGGACTCTCAGGAGGATGTAACTAGGGGCTGCGCTCCTGAGTGAGAAGGCCTGTGTGAGAGCTTGAAAAAGACTGGCTCCGAGACATGAAGGGCCCCCGCTTGGCCAGATGAGAGAGAGCCACGCGGTTTCAGCAGAGTGAGGACCCCCTCTTGGTGAGGTGAAAGAGGGAGCCACGTGGTTTTGGCAGGGTGTGGACCCCCTCTTTCCCAGGTGAAAGGGAAAAACCACGCAGCTTTGCCACAATGGAGAGCCCTGCAGCCAGGTGAAGAAGAAAGCCACATGCTTTTGGTGGAGTGCGGACTCCTGCAGCTTTGGTAGAAGAGGCCCACGCGGCTTTGGGGTGCCCCCTTTGGCCGCGGGGCCTGAAAAAGCAAGAGAGACTTTGACTGGAACTGGGTACAAAGGACTCTTGCCAGTGGACCGTGAGAGGGTACCACAGTACTTTGGATTAACTCGAGATCCTGCCTGCACGGTGACACAGCTGATGGTGCCAGCGGCCTGCAACACAGACGTGTGCTCTTTTCCTGATTTACGGTACTCGGAATTGGGACAGTGGGAGAAGGGAGTGCTGTGTGGGTGTAGGTGTATACCCTAAAGGACTTTGATATTTTAGTGGTGGCATTAGGCCTGAATAGCATTAAATAAACATTTTGTTTCCTTTTCACAAATCTCTGGCATTAAGAGATGTCTTTCTAATTGGCGGCGGACAGAAGGGCCCAGTAGATTTTAGTATTTTGTTTTTGGGAGGGGCCCCTGTTGTATAGCAGTTTTGGGCATCCCTAGGTGGGCCAAATATTGTATTGCCCCTCCCTCGGACCACCACCTGTTGTTCGGTAACACAACCATATGCATCCAGGATCCCAGCTGTTAGACCACATGCATGTGATTTCAATAGGCAGACACACATATGTGGAAAGGAGCCTGCATATGATAGAAAGAGACTAGAGAAAATGAGAGGGGGCAGGACCTGAGAAATACCCACCAGACCACATAAGGTGAGACTTGCAAATCTCTTATCTTTTCCTTGAGGTGATGTCTAAATTTTTACAGCACAAGTGTGAATTTGATAGTTCTAAAAATAATAAAGACTTAATGTAAAACTCAAAACCATAAAAAGCCTAGAAGAAAATATAGGCAGTAAAATCGTGGACACATCTCATAGCAATATTTTTTCTGATATATCTCCTTGGGCAAGGGAAACATAATAAAAAATAAAAATAAATTGGACTACATAGAACTAAAAAGGTTTTCTCAACAAAGGAAACCATCAACAAAATGAAAAGATAACCTTCTCGTATTTGCCAATGCTACATGTAATAAAGGGCTTATTATCCAAAATTTATAAGGAACTTAAAAACTCATCACCAAAAAGCTCCAAATGATCTAATTTTTAAAATTTGGCATAGGACCTGAATAGACACATCTCTAAAGAGGACATACAGATGGCCAATAGGCATATAAAAACATGTTAAAATCACTAATCGTCAGAGAAATGCAAGTGAAACAGGATGTCAGTTATGGGAGCTGATTATTGAGTAGAGGGATTGAGAAAAAAGGATTCATGGACATGGACAACAGTGTGGTGATTGCGGGGGTTGGGGGAAGCGGTATAAGGGGAACAAGTGGTAATGGAAAAATACAATAAAAATTTTTTAAAAACTACAATGAGATATGACCTGACACCTGTCAGAATGGCTATCATCAATAAATCAATGAACAACACGTGTTGGCAAGGATGTGAAGAAAAGGGGACACTCACACACTGTTGGTGAGAATGCCGATTGGTGTAGCCACTGTGGGAAACAGTAAGGAGTTTCTTCAAAATATTAAAAATGGAACTTTCTTTCGACCCAGTGATTCCACTTCTGGGAATATATGTGAAAAAACCCAAAACACTGATTCAAAAGAATATATGCACTTCTGTGTTCATTGCAGTTTTATTTACAATAGCCAAGATTTAGAAGCAGCCCAATTGCCCATCAGTAGATGAGTGGATACGAAAGCTGTGGTTCATTTACACAATGGAACACTACTTGCCCTTTACAAAGAAGGAAATCTTACCTTTTGTGACAGCATGGATGGACCTGGACAGTGTTATGCTAAGTGAAATAAACCAGTCAGAGAAAGAGAACTACCATATGATTTCAGTTATATGTGGAATCTAATGAACAAAATAAATTAACAAACAATATGGAAACTGATTCATAGATACAGAAAACAGACTGACAGCTGTCAGAGGGGAGAAGCTTGGTGACTGGGTGAAAAGATGAAGGGATTAAGCCCCCCAAAATACTCTAGACACAGGCAATAGTGTGGTGATTACCAGAGGGAAAGGTGGGGTAGAGGTGGGCAAAAGAGGATATAGAGGGGATAAATGGTGATGGAAGGAGTCTTGATTTAGGTGAACACAATACAATACACAGATGATGTGTGATAAATAAAAAATATGTATGCCTACAAAAAGTCTTTTTTTATCCTCACCTGAGGATATGTTTGTTGATTTTTGAGAGTGAAAGAGAGAAACTTTGATATGAGAGAGAGATATCTATCAGTCGTCACCCATACATGCATGCCCAACTGGGGATTGAACTTGCAACCAAGGTATGTGCACTGACTGGGAATGGAGCTCACACCTTTTTAGTATATAGAATGACACTCCAATCAACTTAGCCACCCAGCCAAGGTTACAAAAAGTCATTTTTTGCATTCATAACACCTCTATTAATAATAGTCCCCCTGGCTGGCATAGCTCAGTGGATTGAGCGCGGGCCTGCGAACCAGAGTATCGCGGTTCGATTCCCAGTCAGGGCACATATGCCTGGGTTGCAGACCAGTTCCCAGAGGGGGACCCATGAGAGGCAACCATACATTGATATTTCTCTCCCACTCTTTCTCCTTCCCTTCCCCGCTCTCAAAAATAAATAAATAAAATATTAAAAAAAAAAATAATAGTCCCAAACTGAAACAACTCAAATGGCCACCAACAAAAAAATAGATACACTGTGTTATAGCCTTATAATGAATGTATATTCAGCAATTACAAGGAGGGGATAGATTTGGACATTGGTAAGAAAGAAGTAGCACTGATTAGTGACTAACTGACAGTAGTATAAGATAAAAAGAGAAACTGAAGATGGCCTTGAGGTGATGAGCCTACTTGCCTAGGAAAAAGATTTTAAAAAATACATGGAGGGGCAAGAAGGTTTAGGGATGAGAATAAGAGTATAGATGGTGATTGTTTGAGAACTACTTCAAAACGAATTTTTTCACTATGAAGTAGAGAAAGTTTCTCTATTAATTGAAGGCTCCAGGTAGTCAGAATTCACTTGTTTCAGTATTTCAAGTTCCTTGTCTCCTTCCTGGACAGATTTTTCAGTAACTTCAAAGAGCACTTTGGCATTATGTGAGTACTGGAAGTGGTCTTGAGAGATTGCTTATCATGCTTTAGCACTTTTTGTTCTCATTCCTCATGAAGTATTTGAAGATCAGTTGCTTGTGGGCCACTGATAGGACAGATGCCTCCTTGTTTATCCTTCTCATGTTGCATTTCTGCTGAGGAAATCTGGGCTGAGGAAAACTATTTTGAGTGTTCCAGAATGACAGTAAGAAAGAAGAAAAGCATCACATAGCTCCTTCGGACTCGGTGATCACATTCACTTACTTAAATTTTATAGAAGAGTGTTTTTTCTCATTTATTAGTTGGTAGATTTCTTGAGGGAAAGGACTGTGTTCTTTATCTTTTTACCTTTTCTCTCTGAATTGTATCATGAAGTAAAGTAGGTGACTTTAAAGAATAGATGCTAAAGAAAGGAGTAAATTTGCCTCGAGGTTTTATTACCATTACTTCCTCTGAGATGTAAAGTTTTGTTATTAAAAACAACAAAAGTAAACAACAATAGCAAAGTGGATTTTTGAAGAAACTTTCCTCTTAATAAAAAAAAAAGAAAAGAAGGCAAACCCAATGTAAAAATGGAAAAACCCTTGACTAAAACTGACATTTAATGACCAGATTGGAAGGATAACGGAGAAAAAGGGAGGGAAATCAAAATCTCAAGATTTCAGAACTCAGAAACCAAAAATGCAGAAGAGACAGATCAAAGAATCAAAACTCCATTAAGGGGAACAAATGAAAAGTAAAGAGACCAGTGTACACTTGCAATATATAGAGGCATTTTGATTTAGCTGTAGAAACAAAGGAAGATCACACAAAAAATGGGGAGGTTACAAGCAAACCGCCCACTGTTACTCAGAAGGGGAGTTGGAATTGACATTCAATTTAATCTCACTCTTCCCTCAGTGACTTCCCCTCTAGATAACATACCCCTGGGTATTTAACCATAAACTTGATAACCAGCTTAGAATAGTGCCTCCCCATGAAGGATCCATGCAATGACAACTCGGCCACCTTGCATTTTTCTGAGCCACTCTCATGTTCTGTTGAACTCTTCTTAACTCTGACCTTGAAATCACTTCTGTTTCATTGTCTAATGTGTTCCATTCAAAACATTGAGCAAATTCTGGTATCTTCCATTTCTAAGGGATGAGACTGAGGTATACTTTTTAAGTATACGAGAATGAATACAAAGAAGAAAAGTAAAATAATTAATTATTATTTTAACAAGAAGAATGCATGGCTATCTTTCTCAAATATTATTTTGTCTTATAGTTGAAGTTTTTAAAGTTGATACTGTGGTCTGATAAGCAAATATTTTCTGTTCCATGTCATATTCTACAAAATCAAAATAGATTTTAATTTTAAATATTCAAAGAGAATGATATTTGAGAATAAAAGACATTCCATAAGCAGAAATGCTTTCAAAATGAGGTGGTCATGGATTGTATATGAAAAAGGCAAATAGTTCAACAAAAGTAAAAATCAGCCATCACTGAAAAAATCACTGAGGGTTTGCATCCTCATAAATAAAATTTTCAGTGAAGAAAATCTGGAAAAAAAGAAGCAGTGGTTTCATGCTTTGAGAGTTTAGAAGCTCATTAGTTTCCTATATGCTGCTGCAACAAATTATCACAAAGGCAGTATAAATTTGTTATCTTTTGTTCTGTAGGTCATAAGTCCAACACTGCCCTCACTGGGCTGAAATTCAGATGTTTGCATGGTGGTGTTATTTGCTGGGGACTGGAGGAGAGAACCCAACGCCCTGCCTTTTCAATATCTAGATGCTGTTGCCCACACTCCTTTGGTCATGGTCCTCTCACTCCTTCTTCAAAACTAGCAATGATGATCAGTTAGTCCTTCTCACATCTTACAGCTTTGACTTCCCTTTCTGATTCCCTCATCTAATTTTCAGAACTCTTGTGATTCATTGGGCTCACCTGGATAATCTTTCTATTTTAGAGTCAGTAGATTAATAACCATAATTCTGGCTACAAACTTAGTTTCTCCTTTGCCATGTACTGTAATATTCAGGGGTTCTTTTTTAATCTTATTTTTAAATTTTAATTGTTATTCAATTACAGTTTTCTGTCTTTTACTCCCATCCCAGCCCTCCCCACCTCTCTCCCATTTCCACCCCCCTAGGTTTTGTCCATGTGTCCTTTATACTTGTTCCTGTAAACCCTTTTCCTTTTCCCCTGAAATTCCCCTGAAAGTTCCTCCCCTCTCCCCTCTGGACACTTTTAGCCTGTCCTCTATTTCATTGTCTTTTGTTATTTTTTGCTTGCTTGTTTGTATTATTGTTTAAGTTCATGTTAAAGGTGAGATCATATGGTATTTGTCTTTTACTGCATGGCTTATTTCATTTAGCATAATGCTGTCCAGTTACATCCATGCTGTTGCAAAGGGTAGGAAGTCCTTCTTTCTTTCTGCTGCATAGAATTCCATGTGTAAATGTACAATAGTTTTTGATCCATGCACTTACTGACGGGCACCTAGGTTGTTTCCAACACTTGACTATTGTAAATTGTGCTGGTATAAATATTGGGGTGCATATGTTCTTTTGGATTGGTCTTTCAGGGTTCTTAAGATATAATCCTAGCAGTGGAATTGCTGGATCAAAAGGCAGGTCAATTTTTATTTTTCTGAGAAAATTCCATACTGTTTTCCATAGTGGCTGTATCAGTCTGCAATCCCACCAACAGTAAACTAGGCTCCCCTTTTCTCCACAACCTCTCCAACACTTGTTGTTTGTTGCTTTGTTTATGATGGCCATTCTGACTGATGTGAAGTGGTATCTCATTGTGGTTTTAATATGCATCTCTCTGATAGCTAGTGATATTGAGCATCTTTTCATGTGTCTCTGGATCCTCTGTATGTCCTTGGAGAAGTGTCTTTTCAAGTCTTTTGCCCACTTTTTAATTGGGTTGCTTGTCTTCTTAGGCTGGAATTGTGTAAGTTATTTATATATTTTGGAGATTAAAGCCTTGTCTGAGGTATCATTTGCAAATATGTTTTTTCATATAGTTGGCTCTCTTTTTACTTTTTCTCTTTTTTTTGAATTTATTTTTTTTATTGATTATGCCATTACAGTTGTTCTATCCGCCCCCATTACCCTCTTTAGCCATGCAGAAGCTTTTTATTTTGATGAGATCCCATTTGTTTTTTTCTTTCCTTTATGTCCCTTGCTCTAGGGGACATATCAGTAAAAATATTGTTGCGTGAAGTACCTCAGATTTTCCTGCCTATGTTCTTCTCTAGGACCTTAATGGTGTCACAGCTTACATTTAAGTCTTTTATCAACCTTGAATTTATTTTTGTGTATGGTGTACGTTGGGGCTCGAGTTTCATGTTTTTGCACGTAGCTGTCCATTTCTCCAAACACCATTTGTTGAAGAGAATATCTTTACTCCATTTTCTATTGCTGTGCCCTTTGTCAAATATAATTGACCATAAAGACTTTGGCTTATTTCTGGGGTCTCTGTTCTGTTTCACTGGTCCATGTGTCTGTTTTTATGCCAGTACCAGGCTGTTTTGATTACAGTAGCTTTGTAATATAGTTTGGTATCGCATATTGTGATCCCTCCTACTTTGCTTTTCTTTCTCTAAATTGAAGCAGCTATTTGGGGTAGTTTATGGTTCCATATAAATATTTGAAGTGTTTGTCCTATGTCTGTGAAATGTGCCATTGGTACTTTAATAGGTATTGCATTGAATCTGTAAATTGCTTTGGGTAGTATGGACATTTTTATGATGTTAATTCTTCCAATCCATGAACACTGTATATGTTTCCATTTGTTTGTGTCTTCCTTGATTTCTTTCTTCAGGGCTGTGTAGTTTTCTGCATACAGGTCTTTTACCTCCTTGGTTAGGTTTATTCCCAGATATTTTATTTCTCTTTTTGCAATATCAAATGGGATTTTTTTTTCTTGATTTCTGCTTCTGCTGTTTCATTGTTGGTATACAAAAATGCCTTTCATTTCTGTATATTGACTTTGCATCCCACTGTTTTGCCAAATTCATTTATTAAGTAGAGCAGTTTTTTGGTGGTGCCTATAGGATTTTCTATGTATACTATCATGTCATCTGGAAACAATGATAGTTTTGTTTTCTCATTGCCAATTTGGATGCCTTTTATTTTCATTTCTTGTCTGATCTCTGTGGCTAAGACATCCAATACTATATTGAATAGAAGTGGTGAATGTGGACAACCTTGTCTTGTTCCTGATCTTAGTGGAAAAGATTTTAGTGTTTGCCCATTGAGTATGATGTTAGCTGTAGGTCTCTCGTATATGGTCTTCATTATATTGAGGAATACTCCCTCTATTCCCACTTTGCTGAGTGTTTTTATCATAAATGGGTGTTGTATCTTATCAAAAGCTTTTTCTACATCTATTGATATCATCATGTGTTTTTTGTCTTTGCTTTTGTTTATGTAATGTATTACATTTACTGATTTTCAAATGTTGAACCATCCTTGCACCCCTGGGATGAATCCCACTTGGTCATGGTGTATGATCTCTTTAATATATTGTTGGATGTGGTTTGCCAATATTTTGTGGAGAATTTTAGCATCTATGTTTATCAGTGAAATTGTCCTGAAGTTTTCTTTCTTTGTTGTGTCTTTATTTGGTTTTTGGATTAGGATGATGCTGGCTTCATAAAAAGAGTTTGGGAGTATTCCATCATTTTGGATGTTTTGAAATAGTCTGTGAAGAATAGGGGTTAGCTCTTCCTTAAATGCTTTGTAGAATTCTCCTGTGAAACCACCTGGTCCAGGCCTTTTGTGTGTTGGGAGTTTTTTGATTACTGCATCAATTTCTTCTGCTGTTATTTTTCTGTTCAGGCTTTCTGCTTCTTCTTCATTGAGTTTTGGGAGATTATATTTTTCTAGAAATTTATCCATTTCCCTTAGGTTTTCAAATTTCTTGGCATACAGTTCTTCACAGTAATTTCTTACAGTCCTTTGTATTTCTGTGGTGTCAGTTGTAATCTCTCCTCTTTCATTTCTGATTGTGTTTATTTGGGTGCTCTCTTTTTTTCTTGATTAGCCTGCTTAAAGGCTTGTGGATTTTGTTTATCTTTTCAAAGAACCAGTTCCTGGATTTATTGATCCTTAGAATTGTGCTTTCAGTGTTTATGTCATTTAATTCTGCTCTGATCTTGGTTATTTCCTTCCTTCTACTTGCTCTGGGCTGTCTTTCTTGTTGTTCCTGGAGTTCTTGTAGGTGTAGGGTTAGGTTGTTTGTTTGAAATGTTCCTACCTCTTTTAGGTATGCCTGTATTGCTATGAACTTTCCTCTCAGGACTCCCTTAGCTATGTCCCATAAGTTTGGGGTTGTTGTGAATTCATGTTCATTTGTTTCCAGAAACTTTCAGATTTTTTCCTTGATCTCGTTCTTGACCCATTCATTGTTTAATAGCATGTTATTCAAACTCCATGATTTTGAGTGTTTGGGTTTTTTTCCCTTGGGGTTGGTTTCTAATTTAAGTCCCTTGTAGTCACATAAAATGCTTGGTATGATTTCAATTTTCTTGAATTTTTTGAGGCTTGTTTTGTGTCCTCTCATTTGATCTATCTTTGAAAATGTCCCATGTGCATTTGAAAAGAATGTGTATTTAGCTTCTTTGGGATGAAGGGATCTGTATATATCAGTTAAGTCCACTTCATCTAGGGCATTGTTCAATGCGACAATATCTTTGAGATTTTGTTTGAAAGATCTGCCCATTTTTGACAGTGTAGTGTTAAAATCACCTACTATAGTTGTGTTGCTGTCAATATTTTTTGAAGTCCTCTAAGATTTTCTTTATATATGTGGGTCCTCCAATGTTGGGTACATATATATTTACAATGTTTGTGTCTTCTTGGTGTATTCTTCCCTTGAATATTATGAGGTGACCTTCTGGGTCTCTCTTCATGGCCCTTTTCTTGAAGTCTATTTTGTCGGATATGAGTATTACTACCCCGGCTTTTTTTTCCTTGGCCATTTGCTTGGAAAATTTGTTTCCAGCCCTTCACTTTCAGACTGTGTATGTCTTTTGTTCTGAGGTGGGTCTCTCGTAGGCAGCGTATGTGTGGGTCATGCTTTCTTATCCATTCAGCTATTCTGTGTCTTTTGATTGGAGTATTTAATTCATTTACATTTAAGGTTATTATTGATAGGTACTTATTCATTGTCATTTTCATACATGTGTTCTTCTCTCACTCTTTTCCTTCCTTTTCTTAAAATAGTCCCTTTAGCATGTTGCAGAGCTGGTTTGGTTGAGGTGTATTCTTTTAGACTTCTTTTGTCTGGAAAGCTCCTTATTTGGCCTTCTGTCTTGATTGAGAGCCTTGCTGGGTAAAGTAGTCTTGGTTGCAGGCCTCTGCTTCTCATTATTTGGAATATTTCTTGCCATTCTCTTCTGGCTTGGAGCAATTCCATTGAGAAATCACCTGCTAACCTTATTGGGACTCTCATGTATGTCACTTCCTGTTTCTCCCTAGCTGCCTTTAAGATTCTCTCTTTGTCTCGGAATTTTGCCATTTTAATGATGATGTGTCTTGAAGTGGGCCTCTTTGGATTCTTTCTAATTGGGACTCTCTGTGTTTCCTGGATTTGTGTGACTTTTTCTCTCATCAACTTAGGGTAGTTTTCCATCATTACTTTTTCAAATAGATTTTCTATCCCTTTCTCTTCTTCTCCTTTTGCTGTCCCTATTATTTATATATTATTACATATCATATTGTCTTGTATTTCTCTTAATCCCTTTTCATTCTTTCTGGGCCACTTTTCTCTTTCTTGATTATTCTGGGTGTTTTTTCTACTTTGTCCTCCAGGTCACTGATTCGTTCTTCTGCTTCATTGATCCTGATTTTGATTCCTTCTTCTGTTTTTCAGTTCAGAAATTGTATTCTTCATTTCCTCTTGGCCCTTGTTGATCATTTCTATTTCTTTTTTCATGTTGATATAGTTTGCAGTGAGTTCATTATAGTTCCCCTGTAGTTTCTAGTAGCTCATTGTGAGCTCATTGAGCTTCCTAATAACCATTGATTTGAACTTCAATATCTGATAGTTTATTTGCCTTTATTTAATGCTAAATTCTTTCTGAGTCTTCCTCCTTCCCTTTCATTTGGAGATTGTTTCTTTGTCTTCCCGTTGTTTGTTAGACTCTTCTTGTTAGCCTCAGATTCTTAAATTGATCTCTTCTGGCTCCCTGGGTTTATGGTGTGAACTTCTGTGGTAGAATACCTGTGAGATTTATTGGTGCAGTCTCCTTTGGGTATCCTGGTGTTTGGAGCTTCGACTTACTCTCTTTTGTGATTAGGTGGAGGGGTAAGGCAAAATGGTTTAAGACAGCAAGAGTGTATTTTATGCTATTTACAGTAGCAGCTGATACAGAAGAGTTAGGAGATCCTTTGTCTATGCATAGTGTTAACCGTGATATACCAACCAACTACCCATTTTTAAGAAAGTATGGAAAGAAGATAAGACTCTTTTGGGGGGAGGGAAGAATTGTGAGTTGGATCTAGAAAGCAGTGAGGATGTGGGAGATCAGAGGTTGAGGGATGATGAGAGTAAAGGATAGTAAATAGGTGTAGTGTGTGAGAGAATAGAGTTAACCAATATAGTAATAGAGTTTAGGAAACTGTGAAGTGTGCTAAGATCTGGGAGGGGTATTGTGTAGTTTTTACAATTGTATGGAACAGCTATTATTTACAATAATATAACAGCAACAATCACATGACAGAATCTATGAGATCTAGATAACAAGAATAAGACCTTGAGCAGTGTGCTAATGGAACAGAAGTAAAGTACAGTAAATTAGCAATATACTATCAATGAGAGAACAGGAAAAACTTGTCAAATGAAACAATAATATAACCAGCCAAGCAAAGAAGACTAAACAGAAAAAATAGGAATACAAAATACTATTCAAATAAAAGATGTAAGGATAATGAAAAATAATAATACAAATATGCAATAACTTGCAGGCTCTCTGTAGTAGCAAAGTGAAATTTGTCTCTCTGTCTCAGCTGTTGGGATGCTTCCTCTTTGAGTCCAACTCTGGTTTTCTCACAGTTCTGGAGTTCTTTTTTTCTTTGTCTCACATCTGGTTTTTCAATGTCCACTACAATTTTTGATATCTTATTTTATATATGCTGTGGCACTGGTGGTTGTCTGCTCTCTTCCTCTATAGATTGGCTAGGTTTTTCTCCCATGTGTAGGGGGAAGTGGAATCTGTTCCCTCTTCCCTAGCTGCCATCTTCCTCTCCTCATATTCAGAGATTCTAAGGACTGGTATGTGGACATCTTTGGGTAATTATCATTCTGCCTGTCACGGCTGGCTTTTGATTTCTGTCTGTGATACAGCGTGCTCTGTTATGGCAGTCCCTCCTGAACTTAGACAGTCCCAGCCACATTTGCTTTAAAAACATAGATGTTCCTTCCATCTGTGTGCAGAATTGACCCTGATACATGATGGGCAAACATTGGAGACAATTATGTGGAAAATGTTTTGGGGAGTTGCCTATTTTGGCTATATTATTCACCAAAACAAACTTATGAAAACTTGATTATCTTGTCAAAACATTTTCTTTTAAATTTTTTTATTTATTGATTTTATATATAGAGAGAAACATAGATCTTGTTGTTCATTTATGTATGCATTCATTGGCTGATTCTTGTCTGTGCCCTGACTGGGGGTTGACCCCTGAACCTCGGCATATTGTGACAATACTCCAACTGAGCTACCTGGCCAGGGTCTAAAATGCTTCTAATAAATTACTTTGTAATTATGTTCATAGTTAGTGCACATGAGGGTCTGGTTATCTTTTGTTAAACATTTCCTGTCACGTTTGACTGTCATTTTGGTTGCTTTTAAATCATATGTGATGCTTTCCTGATCTTTGGCTTAATTTTCCCCTTGTTTGGGCAGATAAGTAACAAAGGTGTCTGTTTAAAATGCTGTATTGATCCAGTTTTGAGGCTCTGGCTAGGGGCAAGCCAGTTCCCTTCCCTGAGCAGCTGATTAAGCCAGACCCCAGTTACTTTCCTTATCAGGTTCTCACCCTCTGGAGCCACTAGGGCACCATGAACCTACCTTAATAACCAGGGGCCAGGTACTGGACAACTAGCTTCTCTGCCCTGGAGTCTTATGACTACTCCAATCTTATGAGTTACTCAAGGATTATTTTGAATAATCTTATGATTACTCAAAGCAGGCAACCCACCTGCAGTCTAAGAAACCAGTAACGCTAACCCCACTCCATTTTGCCCTATATCGACTGTCCCCTCCATCTCCAGCTGGCTGTTACCCTGTACCTGGGCATAGCCCCCACGTATGACTCTGACTGACAGCCTTTTTCAATTTGAAACTAAGTTAAAAGAGCCTGCCTTTCATCTCTCTGAGTGTCTGTGTGTCCTGTCTCACCATAAAAGAATCTTTAAATCTTATAAAACAGTGCATCCTTTCATCCATCCGCCTACTCCTTCATGCCATAGATGTACTCACTATGGGCAAGCCCCATGCTAAGCTACAGAGGTCATTACTGTGGTCCCTTGAAAGATATTAAAGATGCATATTTCTTTCTTACCTGAGATCTACCATGTCTTCAAGTGTTTCCTCCCTCACTCCACTTTTTAAAAATCCTTTGCTGCTGAAATTAACAACTCTGAATTGCTTTTGCACAACCTGTGTGCATATGAATTTTAGGATAAAGACATTTCATCTGAGTTTATGCGGGTTCTATTTGCCACAGTTCTGATCAGTTATATTCTCTTTAAACAGTTACAGCCACTTAAAGATACTAACTATGGCCCAGAGTTTTTTCAAGATGTCTTTGATATATGAACTACTAGGAAGAAGAAAAAACAGAAAACTTATTACAGTTAACATTGTGAACCAGCTGTGTAATAAAACAAAATTCAGGCAATATTATATCAGATGGTGCCATCTGTAAAAGGAGTGTTTTTTCCAGCAGAGGCAGCAAATACAGCATTTGCTTGAATGACCATTTCCTCCTCTTGCTTCTGCAGGCCAGCCAAAGCCATTTTAGGACGGTGACAGACGTGTCGCAAGCTCATTTGAAACATGTCTCTGGTGGACAGGGAACTGTATGAGTCACATTTAAAGTTCTCTGTTGTTAGAAAGGATAAGACCACTTTGACTTCAGGAGTATTGGAGGTGTTAAGAGCTGCCTGGCATTTTGACTGCTTTTTGAGACAAATATGTATGTGTGACTTCCTGAGGGAAAAAATCCACACACAACAGAACCTGATGCAAATAACATTGGGTGATAGATTGCCCCTTGCCATCAGTCATATCATATGCAGTGTAAACAGAGTGAAGCAATTTGCTACTTTCCTGGGTTCCATTATGTATATGTGTTTATTTAATCAGAACTAAATGATATTACATAAAGTTCCCCTTGCCCTCCTGAGGAATCCAGATTCAACACTTTCAGCGCTGCTCAGTGCTGGAGAGTGAAGAAAGTGTAACCATAGTGATGGAATGGAAATGATTTTCTTTGTTCAGAGGCTTCAATATCCAACAGACATTACAGTTTTCAAGGTCAAAAATATATTAGGATGAGATAAAAATTAAAGAAAAATGTGCTGGCTTAGCTACAAAAGCTAATTTAGTTTATGCATTATAAATTATGTTAAAATGACTAAAATGAGATTTCTCAGCAAGAACTAAATGTGTGGTTTCACAAAACTAATTTCCAAAGATGAACATGATTACAGAATTTAGCTTTAAAAGCTTTTCAAGCCATCAGAGGAAACAGCAAAGCTATCAATTATCAGACTTTAGTGGTGCCTCTGTCAGAAATATAATGGTATTTTTAGCATTCTGCTCAGTGTTTACTAAATTAAGAATGTCTTCAAACAAATCAATTAATTGGAACATTATTTAATTAAGTAAAACATGTGATCTGCCAAAGAACCTTAAGCAGACTATTATAATAAACATACGGTAGTCTCCCTCTTCTACTGAGAGAGAGAGTGGGCCAAGCAATAAAAGGAAGATGGAAGCTATGGAAAATGAAATGATCAAACAAGCAAACACAGCCTCATTCTCTTCTGATTCATGCTGTGTACTTATGTAATTTTAAAAAGTGCTTGTTTTGAAAATCTGACATTTCCTGGGAGAAGGTCAATGTTATCTGTCAGTCATTCCAGTCCTGTTAGGTAGACACAAGACATTTGTTTGTTTATGTGTGTGCATATATGTTTTGTAACAATGGATGCATAAAAGAATCTGTATTCTCATATCTGATACACTTAAGCCTCTGGATGCTAGGAAGTTATTGGGTTCATGATATTTGTTTTTACATCACTGGAAAGCTAAACAGCTCAGATTCAGTGAAGGGTTATGGTCCTATGAGTCAGATGTTAAGATTCCAGTTTTGTAAATGAGAGACTGAGGTTCAAGGAGGCAGAGTTTCCCTGTATTCATGCGCCTGATAAACTGCAGAGCTAGAATTTAAGCTCAAGACATGTGATATCAAGTCTTAAACACATAAGTTCTTTCCATTATTCTAGAAAATTTTCTTTTCTTCAGGAAAGCCAGTGCAGAGTAGCTTGAATATAAACAGGGCTGCACTGAATGCAATGAGTAACCCGTTAGCCAACCAGAGTCTTTATTTTTTTTCCAAGTTCCTACCAACTTATTTTTGCCATTTTATTATTATTTTTTTATTTAGATATTTTTCAAGTACAGTTTTCTGTCTATTTCTCCCATCCCAGCCCACCCTGCCCCATGCTCCCCACCTCCCTCCCATTTCCACCACCCCCCTTAGTTATTGTCCCTGTGTCCTTTACACTTGTCCCTCTAAATCCCTCCCATTTTTTCACCTTAAATTCCCTCCTCTCTCCCCTCTGGTCTCTGTCCCCTTGTTCTCTATTTCAGTGTCTTTGTTTTTATTTTGCTTGTTTGTTTGTTTCTTTGTTTAGCTTCCTGTTAAAGGTGAGATCATATGGTATTTGTCTTTCAACACCTGGCTTATTTCAGAGTCTTTAGAAATGCAGTGTCTCAAAAGCGAGTTAAGAACAAGAGGGAGCAGAGGCTATCATCAAATACTGCTTATATGAGTCTAAGTATCTAATTGCCTAATCCCACTGGGCTTCATGGAAAGGATAAGACTGCCTTTTCACCTATAAACAGCTCAGAATAGAGTACTATCCTTATTTGAAATAATTGCAAGTATGGACCAGGAATAAGTTAAATGAGATGTGATTGGAGCAGGTGTTCAGTAGCAATGCTGTGACCTATTATAAACTTTAAAATCGAATTCCTTCCTTTTTGTTAATGAAGATTATCATTTAACACATATCAGAAATGTGAGCTGATGTACTAGGGAACACTTCATGAACAATGTCATACATTCCTAAAATCATTTTCAGAAATAATTCGATCTGAGCAATTATTATTGGTCCTATCCAGGTGACTCTCACCCAGGCCAAGTAAGTCTTCTAGTCCCCTCTGTTGTTCTTCTGTTCCCTAATCTGGACACTTTACTGTCTGGACACTTTTCTGTCCTTCTGCTCCTCTCAGATCTGGGTGCATCCCTGATCCAATCATGCACTTGGATTTTCTCATCCTGCCAGGTTTATCTTCCAGAAAATTTCTCAAACAGGACATGAACACAAATTTGCAAATCACTGACACCTAATTATTTGAGAATGATAAACAAACCATAAGGATCCTTTCAAATTCTTGTCTCACTAAATACAAATTTTTAAGTTAAAATTTGGTTACTTGTTATTGTCACATCTTTTATGTAAGTAATAGGTTAAACTTCTAGTGAATAGCCATGTGGAGAAATTGTAATGTTTCCACTCAATTCTAAAAATAAAAGAACTTACTGTTTCATCATGAAACTGGAGAGAAAATAGCTTACTGTGTAACTCCTACCTGGTGACTGAGGTGGGGTGCGGGGTGTTCTGGCTCAAGCTGCAGGGCAGGGCCCACACGGATTTCACTTTGCCTAGGATCAACAGCATGTGCACAAAGTGCTTCACTATAATTAGGGTAATTCTGCATGCAAAGGGGAAAAACAGGCCCTTACATATCAGTATGGGATTCAATAGCAAAATACGTCTAGACATGTGAAACCTTCCACACTGAAAGAAGTTATTGAAAAATGATTCATTTTTATATCCTCCACCTGCTGCCTGATTCTTCATAATATTGATTTGTGAGAGAAAGGACTTTTTCCAAGTAATGGTACTGAAATGTGTTGCTAATAAGACACATAGTTTTTATCACTCAGCCTTTTGGGCATTAACTCTGTGTTAGACACTATTTAGAAAAATCAAAGTAAGTGTCTTTATCTTAATTTTTCATAAAATTTTACTTTTGACATTCATATTTATCAGAGTTTAGAATCAAGTGAACATGGATGATATTTGATTTTTTAGAACAGGAAATTATGACTTTAGAAATATGCTTTTTGTGTCAGGATAAATATTTATTATAATAAAATTAGTTGTTTTTCTGTTATCTCACTCATCTGAACCCTTTACTGTCAGTGTTTTAGAGTTAGGGTATCAGTTTCTTTTTTACCTGTAATTACAAGACTACTGACTTACAGTGCCTTAAATAAATGGTTTGTTTTACTTGGGAGTCAGGAGGTTGGTGTCTATTCTTATTTTCTGAGCAGCCCCACATCAGGGACAGCTTCCCTGCACTTTTCTTTACCTTTTCCTCATAGTCAAAATATGACTGCTGTTGCTCCAGGCATCCTGTCTATATTCATGCAAGATATAAGGGGGCAGTTGTAGTGCTAGAGATGTATAGCCTTTTTATCATTAAGCAAAGTTTTCCAGCTCCTCCAGCAAACTTCCATTTACAAATCAATGATGAGACTCAGGTATCTGACCATTACAGGCTCAAGGAATCTGACACAGTACATATTTAGGTATTTGGGAATAGGTCTTAGCACAGAACCTGATACCACTTGCAACTAAATTTGTATTTTAATGACTAGGACAGATGTCATAACTCAATTAAATTAGCTATAAGTTGAAGCTCTGTGTATAAAAAAAAGGAAATGGACCTAAAATCAAATCACCTGTGTTTAAATCTCAACTGTATAGTTCCTATGTTCTGATTCTAAGCAAGTCACTTATGTTATAAGCTTCAGCCTCCTCATCTCTAAATGGAGATAAGAATTTTTTTATAGATTTAATTAGAATTAAATGAGTAAGATGTCTTAAAATATCAAGTACAGATTTAATATATAGAAATTCACTAAATTGTCCATACATTTGTTTTCTTTCATTCACATATTCAGATAACCAATTTAAACTTTATTTAGGAGAATCAACTGAGAAGAGGTCACCATAGGGAAGAGAAAGGAAATTATATTGACAACTTCCTACATGTCTCATATATATATATTTTACCTGATGAAGCAGACATGATTAGCTAGGTTATTAAGCTAAAACAAAGATGGCTTTGACTTTTCATATTTCTAATTTGCACATATTGTACAGCTTTTCCATCTCATTCACTTTTTTATTTCCCTGGGAAAGAATCACAAGTCCCAGGGAGCTAGACAGAAAGAGAATTTTGTTAAATATTGCTCAAGGTCACACAGCAAGTCTTTCCTTCCTTTCAACCTTTAACTAGTATTCCACAAATAGATTGGTACTCGATTAGCTTCTCTTGAAAATATATTTCTTTCCTATCTAGAAATCCTTCATTCAGTTCCATCCAGAGATAAAACCATTACTCGGTGCTAATTTGGAATCTGAATTTCAAGTGTTGCCTCTTCTCTGAAGTTCATTGTGCATTCCTACCATCCAGATGTGGCCAATGTGGCAAACCTTACTTGCCATGGGTTTGCTCATAAGTCCCATGATCTAGGAACCTTGTTGCATAAAGGTTATTAACATTGAATCATTGAAATAATTTCTAAATATGAACATGTGGACATATGAACATGTGAACATATGAACATAAATATTCCTACCGAACAATGAAACAACCTCTTCTTCTTTGTTTTTTCTCTACCCATCTATCCATCCTTTCCCCCTTCTTCCATCTCAGTTTATCTGATTCTTTTCTTCTCTCCCTTTCTCTTCCTCTCTTTCTCTTCCTCTGTCTCATCTGAGCAATCCGTGGAAGTGGAGGGCACTCTGAGATATGACAGTAATATGTGTATAACACACCAATGTGTTACAGAATGAAACCTGACCACTCAAAGTGTGAAACATGGAATGAAATCAGTCATTGAATGGTTGCCAGAATTGCTTAATCAGCCTCTGTAAATGGATGGAACTAGGCACAATAAAGATCACTAGGGCTAAGTACTAATTCCAGACTTTCCTCTAGAGGGAGCTGATGGTCAGGCTAGCCAAAACCAACAGTGAGACTGGTCAAAAACTAGTCACTAAGCTTTACTAGTAGGCAGTATTTTGGCTACTGGAAATAACGTTGTAATGAGCATAGGGGTATTTTGGGTTGTTCTGGATATATTCCCAGAAGTGAAATTGCTGGGTCATAAGGCAGTTCCATTTTCAATTTTTTGAGGAACCTCCATACTGTTTTCCGTAGTAACTGGACCAATTTGCATTTCCACCAACGGTACACAACAGTCCAGGTCCTCACCAAAATTTATTGTTTGTTGATTTATTGATGATAGCCACCCTGACAGGTGTGAGGTGATATCTCATTGTGGTTTTAATTTGCATTTCTCCTGAGTGCCCATCAATAGATGAGTGGATAAAAATGTTGTGGTACATATATGTAATGGAATATTATTCAGACACACACACACACAAATAAAATTTTACCATTTGTGTGATAGCGTGGACAGACCTACAGGGTATTGCTAAGTAAAATAAGTCAGAGAAAAACAAATACTATATTGTTTCACTTACATGTGGAACCCAAAAGACAAAATAAACAAATAGAATAGAAACACACTCATAGATGCAAAGAACAGATTGATGGTCACCAGAGGGGAGGGGCATTGGAGGCCTGAGTAATAAAGATGAACGGATTAAGAACTAAAGAATGGCAGTTACAGAATAGTCATAAGGGTGTAAAGTACAGCATAGGGCATATAGTCAATAATATTATAATAACTATGTATGGTGCCATATGGGTACTTGAAATACTGGGGTCACTTTGTAAAGTATATGATTGTCTAACTACTATCTGCATATCTGAAACTAATACAAAATATATTGAAAGTGAAAGATACAATGAAAATTTTTAAATGTCAGCAGTATTGTGAGTGTGGATGGGGCTGAGCCATCAATCTGAAACCTGTGGACTTACAAAACATCAGGTACTCTTAGTATAATATTAGAGAAACAGCTGTTATAGACCTCATCTTAATGTTATTTGCTCATGCTATGTTGCTAACATCTTTATTTCAGCTCTGAAAGCTAATTCAAAGATTTTATAAATTTCCAGCCACCTGTTCATCACTTGTTCCCTATTCACTCATGTACCCACCTCCTGTTGAATATTTGTTGAGCATATCCATTTTTGCCATGTATAATGTGCATCCACACATTATACAGGACCACCAGTTTTTGTATGCATTATACATGGGATTGTTATACCCATGGTATGTAATCATTATACCCATATATAACGTGCATCCTTATTTTCCCCTCAAAAATTCAGGCAAAATGTGCACATTCTACATGGCAAAATACAGTATTATGTGCCTACTGTCGTGACAGGTATTGGAAATTCAGAATTAAATAATCAATCTCAAGGAACTCACAATCTAATAGAGAAAATAAATGCAGAAGCACATAGTTACAATTCAGTGCAAAAGTGCTAATTGGAAGATATGTATGTAACATAATAAGAGGGAAGAAAGCATGTAGGAGATTAGCATAAAGAACTGAAATGCATGTATAGTTGACCCACCTGTAACCATCTCTGAAAACTAGGGAACAGTCTAACAAATTGAGAAAGACTGCCATCGGAAAGAACCACTGAGTCAGGGACTCCCTGTCATTTACCATATAACACCTTTTTTGCCTTTGCCTGATGTGGAAGGCTTACCATTCCATTGCTGGTTCTCAACACTCATTGGTGGTTCCCAGAACACATCTTATTTTATATGTTCATTTTATTGTATATGCTATCTCCCCCAGTTGTATACTCTTTTCTTTTATTCTGCTCTCTTTTGCTCACCTGGTATTTGGAATGCACTATCCCACAATTTGAGATTGACTCATTCTTCACTGGGTGTCAGCTCTATTATCAGAGATGTCTTCTCTTCTTACCCAATCTAAAGTGGCAATTTCATCCACATGCACCATCACATCATTCTTTCTTATTTTCCTCATGGCATTTTTCTACATATGAATTTCTAGTTCATTTATTTGTTTAGTGTGGGTGTCCACCTTGATTAACAAGTAAACTCCACAAGACAGGGGCTTTGATGGTATTATTCACTGCTATATTTCAGGGTTGAGAATCAAGTCTGGTAAATAATAGGAGCTTAATAAATATTTGTTGCTTTGATAAAATAATTCATTTTTCCATTGGAGTGCATACCTATTGGAAGAAAGAAGGAATAATTAATTAATAGACCACTGTTTTTGTATGGCATGTGTGCCCTTGGGAAATGAAACCACCAGTTTTTAATCTCTGTGTTCTTCTTACCTGGTACACTCTCTGACACAGAGGAGATGCTCAATGAATATTCACTGAATGAATAAATGGGGGCTGACAAGAGTTTTTGCAGATGGATCCAGGACTGAAGCTAAGATGTTAACACTGAAGTTCTTTTTGGAACATGAACTAGCTGCTGAGTTAGGATGGTTTCAGAGTGATGGCTGCTCTAACTGGAGCATGCCCACTAACCTGAGAGTGCAGCTGTGTTGCCTCAGTTGACAAATTAAGTTCACTAGCCCAGGCACAATAGGCTTTGTAAGCTCAAATGGCCAGGGGGCAAGAGGAGGAGAGGACAGCAACCACACAGCCCTTTAATTTCCATTCTCATGGTTTCTGTAGTAATTATGAGATTGACTGAAAAACAAAACCTATGGGAGACTCCAAAAGTCAAGTTTTAAAGATTTTATATCCATTATCTTGAGAAGTGGTACTCACAAATTTGTAGATCAAGGCCCATGTTAAAATTAAAAATGCATGGTATCAAACACCAGAATAATTGCCAAAAGTTGTTCACTTACTTAGTTTGGTGTCCTAAAAGAGCAGCCAATATTTAGTGTTCCCAATCTGCGTGTGCCTTTATTCTTTTAAAAAATAAATTTCTTCTAGTATGTAAAACATTCCTGCCTTGCTGAGAAGTTTATGTGGGGCTACATGGAAATTTTAAAATGTAATTGCTTGAGCAAAAATTGTCAATATTTAGTAAAATTATAAGTGGAAAGATGAAAGACATTTATATCTTACTCAAACTGCCACTATCCAAAGTGGGTTTTTGTCCTGCTTAGTAATAACCTGGGAAGATTTTCATCTTCACAAATCTATGAATTACTCTAACCAAAGCTTACAGGATAACAAAATTCATCCTTGACCTCAGATTCTTTCCAAAATCTTCAACTACAGGGGTAAATTATTGAATGAAATTATTAAAAATAAAAACATCTCCTAAAATAGCTATACCCAAAAAAAGATTTTTTTGTGTATGGATTTGATTTTTAAGAGGAATTATATAATCTGTGTACCAATCAGTGTTGAAGAGCCTTTATTTCATTGTACTGGCGTGAAATGACAAATTCACTGGTGTTGGAGAGGAGAGTGGATTCGTATCTGAGTTCCTCCTGGAGGAAGAACCACTGTTTACCTTTTCTTCCTCTCCAAAGACCCAGGGGGATAGTGGGTGGGGAGGGGACACTTTCCATCTAAAATGCAGCCAGGATCTGAAACCCATGTTTGAAAAGAAAGGAATGAAAATTCTTTCAAGTTAATCACACATTTTGATTGATAACTGTCTCATTGATAACTTTATCTTGATCAATAAATATCTCATCTTGGAGATATCTAAAATATTTTGTAAATCTGAATGTATCAATTTACCTAAACCTTAATTTATTCAAGATATTGTTTTGAGTATTTAGACGATGAGCCTACCAAATTTCCAATGAATGGGTCAATCATGAAATGACCAAGGAATTCACAAAGAATAGATGCCACCTGAAACTAATACAATATTTTTTGTCAACTACAATTGAAAAAATTTAAAGATATTTAAAAACAACAATGGCTGGCATTTCTAGGTTTCATGCTGAGCCCTTCCTCTAACCTTTTACACATATTCCAAGTCAGAGTAGAAATACTGGAAGTGAGGAGCACTTCAATCTTTTGAATGCTTGGAAATATCTAACATTTCAAGGTAGATATTTATTTACATCTATATAACTGATTTTTTCCACAGAAAATTGTATATTATTAGAATAAAATGATGTTATAAGAAATATCCTGGAAAGCACCTCCCAAAAAATTCCTATATGTTCCAAAGGCTTCCAGTACTTTTTACATATCAACCTGACGGCACATCATGAGTGCTTACCCTCCCTCACTGAACATAAGCTGTATGGGGGCTTGTTTGTCTTGTCTGATAGAGCATTTGCTCGGGTAGGTGGTAAGTGCGTGTTCACTGAATTAAGGAACAAATTGATTAACCCTTTTATTCTATGCTAGGATACAATTAGCTTATACCATTGTGTATCACTAACTGTGTTGTTTTTTCTTTGGTTTTTTGAACCAAATGTCATCTCTATCTTCTCTCTTATGAGAAAATTCTCTTTGTTCTTATTCTCTAGCCACATTAGGCACCACTACCTCCTCAGACAGAACTTTTCTCACCACCTTGTCTAAAGTAGGTAACATCTGCTTCTAGCTCAGCTTTTTGGTTTTTTCCAGAAAAAAAAACATACATAATGTATATTATTATTTATTTTCTTCTCCCCTCTCATCTGTATTGCTATCTTCACGATGGCATGCATATTCCTTATTGTCTACTCATTCAACTCCAGTGCCTAGCACAGGGCTGGATACATAGAAGTCAATAAATATTGGCTAAAGTGGTGAACAATTGTCATGCACAGGACACTATCGTTAGTAACATCTACTCTCAGGCTGCAGTGTTATGTATATTAATTTGTGACATGTGCATAATGCATAAAATGTGTGACCCCACATCTTTCTTTTCATTGATGTATCAATTTAATGTATTGAGACACCATGGCAGAAAACCACTTGGATGTAGTATATGGATTATGAGGTAACAGAAGGGAAAGGGGAAGAATATGGTTCTTTAAGACCGACTATCCCATTTAAGGCAAAGAAGTATGTGACTGGCTTGGAAAGCACCAACACTAATAACTTTTCATGGCTTACTGTCTTGGCTTTCTTGATCATCTTAATTTCTTCGCACATTCTTTCTTTCCCTCTCTCTTTTTCCCTCTCTACTTCCCGCTGCCTCTTCCTGTCTTGTAACTGTTTTTTTTTTCTTTCTTTTTTTTGTTTTTTCTATGAGAATACTAAAATTATATATCAGGCCCATCCCTCTGAATATTCTTTTTGCCATACATTGTTTTTACTACCTATGCAAGTCTGTTATGTATTAAAAATTATGCCCCACTTGCTTCTCCATTCTCCCATGAGCTAAGAAAATGCCAAGAGAATGCACCCACCCACAAAAGTGTTACGGTTGGGGGAATGCTTTATTTCCAATAACCATAGTGGACATCATTCTCTCGTAATGAGGATATTGATTCTAATGATGATTGTAATAACAATAAAATGTAGATGGTTCCAAAGCCCACATTCTCTCTAAATGACGTTAGCCTGGGACTACTAGGCTCACAATAACAGAAAGAAATGTTTCATCAACATCATTGAAATTTCAACCTAAACCTCTTCATGATGGTCATCAGGGTATCACTAGAAAGTCTCATTTGCTCTTGATTGCCTCTGACAGTCCTCTGCTTTGACTCACAGTGATGGTCGTATTTTCCCCTACCAACCTGAATAGTTCTACTGTCATCACCTGTCTGGCACCACCAACACTGGATTTGACAATGTCAGTGAGTTCTTCTCCAGAATCCCCTGTTTCTATGCTACGGAGGACAATGACTCAACATCCCTAATATGTTACAGAAATGTAGCTCTAAACTGTGCTCTTACTTTCTCAAAATGAATCTCTAGTTTCAGTCCTCTAATTTCATTCCGAGGACCCTGGTGCAAATTTTATTTAGGGCTGGTCTAGAATATATCTTCATCACTCAAAATGTGGTTTGTGGACCAATACTATAAGTATCATCTGAGAGTTTATTAGAAATGTTGACTACATGTAATTCTCAGGTATTGCGTAGTACACACATGTCTGAGAAGCACTGATAGATTGTTAGAACAACTTTTCTTACTTTCTTCCTGGTGATTGCCACCAACTGCTCTCTTTTGCCTTGCTGGCTATGGTACAACTGAGTTTCTTAGTGTCCTAAAGGGTTTAGTTCTCTGGACAGCCATAAGTTCCCTGTGATGCTTGCCTTATAGGCTTTGCAGGTACACAAAACCTTGCCTGAATGGGTGATAGATCTTTTATGAGCCCTCATACTGGAGCTTCAGTCACATAAATTATACTGAAGAGAAATCAGAGTAACAACAATAATAATAATGCATGTCTTAAATTTTCATTATGCTTTTCTATTTCTAAATCATTTGAATTAGCTATGTTGTGTTCTCTAGACAACACAGAGAAGAGGATAGCTGGTGTCACCGTAATACCTCTCTCATTAATGAAGATCTGAGACTCACAGTGATGAATCTCAGGCCCAGACCGCATACTTGGCACACCTTCTGACTTCAGTTCTCCTTTCACTACATGAACTAAATCGAGTTAAAAAAGAACACAGGGCAGGTGAGAATGCAATTGTGACAAAATGTGGCTCCTGTTATGAAGAATCACTAAGTCATCAGGAGAGGTTTAATGTAAAGTTTATGTCCCCAAGAACATGTTCTCATATCTTGAAGCCTTTGATACTAAAACATTTTATTAAAAAGAAAAAATAACTGAGAAAAATATTTCAAATGAAATATGATGCTAGAAAAACAGCTGAGAGCAATATTCTCTTCCTTTTTATTGAAGATTTATTTATTTATTTATTTATATAGAAAGGAGAAGGAAGGGAGAAAAAGAGGGAGAGAAACCTTGATTAGTTCCTCTAGCATACACCCCAAACGGGAATTGAACCAGCAACCTTTCACTTTCTGGAATGATACTCCTCCCAACTGAGCCACAGCAGTCAGGGCAATATTGTCTGAATTTTTAATGACTTATTTAGGTTAAAGTAGTCACTATATACTGCTACTATATTTGAAAATCTTTAAAGGATCGCATCTTTGCCTTTACATGGCTTCAACTTGTGAACTCAAATTAATTTTTGCTCAAATGGGATTGTTTGGAAAGAAATGTTTTATGCCAGCTGTGGAATAAATCCTCAGGTATAGTCCTAAGACTGCATTTCTTTACTGTTGAGGCAAGCTGTTGATTGGAAAGCAAGACATGTTTTAAATTCCTAACTGGAACAAGAATAGATGAATTATTTTTATTTTCATTTCTAAATTTTTGGTCTTTGCAAAGGACTAAACATTCTTTCTTCAGTGTTCTGCAGAACACTTTGTTTAGTTTGTGTGTCAAATATAATAAACCTCTTCCCATCTGTGGGAAGGGGTGCCTGGCTGTTCAGGGGCACCCAGAGATTCTACTGGCTGAGAAAAAGATAGGAGCAAAGAAAAATTGGGCACAAGCTCAGCTGGGAGATATTTCTTACTGAGCTTTCTCTGCTCTGGATACCCTGATGTGGCTACCTACAGTTATCCTATTCCCAGGCCAGATTTTACCACCTGTGTCACCAAGAAACCTGCCTTCTCTTGTGTTTCCAGTTGCCTCAGCACCTATCTGGGTCCTTTCCCTTGGCTCTCTCGACAGCATCCCTATTTTGGTCCTTAGACTTGCCAGAAGTAATGAGGCTTCTCTTTTATCTCATTTAATTTTTGTTTTGTAACACTCAGTTCTTTTCCTTTTCCATCCCCCCTTTCCTTCTCCCCCTCCTCCTCTTATTTCTCCTCCCTTTCCCTTTCTTGTAACAATCCTCTATTTCCCCTTGAGGTTTCTCTATGATCAATTTTATATTTTACATGAAGTCCAGTATTTTTTAGTGGAATCATGTAGGTCCTCAGGACGTTAACTGGCAGTCTGAAACAATCGCTGTAGAAATTTATCTGTTATACTAGAGGGGCACATAGCCATTTCGATGATATCCCAAAGTTGGACCACATCTGTGTGAAACCTGTGTGTTTAACCTGGACAAGCTCACCTCTGGACCAGGCGGCTATCAGCCTCTAACACAGAGTCCACTGCCTCAGCACTGTTCATGACAAGAAGCCTGCACCTTCTCATCTTGTTGCTACACTTGCTGGACATTTTATTTTTAGCTGCAGTTGTGTAATTACCTGTATCTTATAACTTTTCCCCCAATTTGTATTTTATCCTCACCCATTTGGGTCTGCTAATAGATTTAGTTTCTGTGATTTTTTTGATAATTTGAGATTTACCCCTTGGCCATCTCTATATAAGGTAATTATTCCTGACCCTGTGACTCAACCCTGGAGCTGTCTGATGAGGTTGGTTTCCTTTTCTTCAGTCTCAGCCTTCAAAAAATGTTTAATTGAGAGACTCAAGCCTTAAACTTCTGTTTCACAATTAGAGTCAATAATCCATGTTCAATCAGTCCTGGTCTGATTGATGCCATAAAGAGAAAGGTTAGCCCAGATATAATAAATCTCATTTTCTTACAAATTCTCCAATTCTCTACCTAATTCTTACTGTTACATATTATAATTTATTGAAAATTTACATAAGCGAAGAAGGTAATAGGTAATATATAGCTTACTTTCTTCAATAGGTAGGTATATTTTTGAAAACATGTTGTATAAAGAGGTCTGTACATAAATTCTTATTAAATAGAAGATATTTATAAGAAACTTCAAGGTAAAACTTTTACAAGGTAAAAAAATAGTCCTTGTATTCTATAAAACTCAGGACAGGCTAGTTTATGCTTCAGTAACAAATAATTCCCTGATCATACCAATAATGTTTATTCCTCACAGCATTTGTCCAAAGTGAGTCGGTCAGGAAGCTCTCAGAGGTTGCTGGAAGCTCCATCTCCACACATGCTTCGAGGGAAGGAACTCAGGAGCCCCTGGCTTCAGCAGTGCAGTGTTCTGACCTGGAGATGGTGGTCCAATGTCCAGACCTACTCACACTGTCCTAACCAACCAGAACAGGTTAACAAGCTAAATCTTCTGTGTGGATAGAAGTAAATAAGAACTGGACATTAGTGAGCAGCACTAAAACCTATTACAGTCTTCAATACCAAATATTTGCTCCTGTCTCCTTCCCCCAGGTAAAATACATTTTTCCTGTCTGATGCCCTGATGGAAACAAGTACAATCCTATCCAATCGTACCATCAAGCACACAAAATCCAGAATCTCTGGTAATCTAATATCAGGAATGATGCAAGACATTTGCATCAGGTCTGGATATGGCTCCTAATGATCCAGAGACCAAGAACTAAAAATGCAAGTTATTGACATTTTATCCACCTACCCACGCATAATAAACAGTGGAAAAGCAGAGCTTTGATCATTTAAATAAACAGTCTTCTTTGGACAGTGTACAAATGGGAGGCATAGCACAATCATCGGGTCGTATAAGTCCCACTGGGCTGATGGCAACAAGGGCTTCTCTTCTGCAGCAGGAGGGGCTCTGGTTCATTACATCCATAGTCCTTGGTCTCAGTCCTCTGAGAAAATCTCTCTTCCCATGGTCTTTCTTGCCACACTTGAGGTGGGTGTAACAGAATATACCTCCCTTGAGAGGTAGGCTGACTTCTTAGCTTACATGCAATCCAGTGATGTTGAAGTTTTGTTATTATTTTAAGTCATGAACTGTCACATTATCTTCTGGTATGGGCTGATTCTCTTATCAGTAAAATTCTCTCAAAAACTTCACTCAATATCTATGTCTTTGATGTCAGTCTGCTACATGTACTGAAAATGTATGAGAATTTCTTTCTAAATGTAATACTCATTCATCCTGAAGGTCTGCTTCCTCCGTCCATGCCTCTCTCGATTTCAGTTGTGGATATCTTGCGCCCATCAGCTATTCAGAAACACAAGTTTTCCCTAAACAATTTCACCTGTTTTAAGAATTTTCTAAGTCTCACTGTGTGGTGGGCATAGTAATAGTCCCCCAGATATGTCCACATCCTAGCCCCCAGATTTGTGAATATGACATGTTATGTGATAAAGGGGAATTAAGTTTGTTAATCAGCTGACCTTAAAGTAGGAAGTATCCTGAATTGCCCAGATGGGTCCAATGTAGTTAGAGGTTCTTTAAAAGCACTGTCAGAGGCAGAAAGAGAATCTGCCTAAATCAGACCCATACAGCATGGACCACCATGCATGGCTTTAAAAATGGAAGGAAGTCATGAGCCAAGGAGCGTAGGCAGTCCTTAGAAGCTACCAAAGGCAGGAAAATGGATTCTCTCTTTGAGCCTCCAGAAAGGAACCCAGCCTTTTTTTAACACCGGAATTTAGCCCAGAAAGGCCCATTTAACACTATCAGAACTATTGGAGTAAATTTTCATTATTTTTAAGCCACCAGGTTTGTAATAATTTGTTACAGAACCAACAGGAAACGAATATACATTTAAATTTGCTCAGAGCTTTTAACACTAGCTTTTAATGCTGTTGCTATATCCTCAATTTAATGTTAGTTGCAAGACTGAATTTTCATCAGTCTTTGTTACTCAAACACCATTTCTCAATTACGTAGTTTATTGTTTCAGTAAGAGTGGTCATTTCCTCCATCCGCAAGCCCCTGAATTGATAATCTTCCTGTTTTCTTTTTATTCCAGCTTGTAAACCACCTCATTATTTCTTAAGCTCATCTCTATCTTTGTGAAACACCCTGTCCTATAGAGCCAACAGCAGCCAAGACAACTTACCAGCATTTTGTTTTCCAGCTAACTCCCCTACCCCTCCAAGTATGCCTTCCAAGTAACCGTGTGTGAAATTTTACCAAGTGTTCTGCCACTGAGTAACATGGACCACCATTCTTCCAGCTCCACGGACAGTTTTCTCACCAGTTTCTAATCGGTGCTACATTTCCGTTATGGTAGGGGCCCACTTAGGTGTACTAACTACTATTGGTTAGGAGCTGTATTTAACCTACTCAAAATGAGAGAGATAACGCTATGTAACAATCCTAAAGCCTTAATGGCTTAAAGAAGAAAGATTTATTTCTCACTCACATTAGGTCAGTCTTAGCTCCTGAACCTAAGCTAGTAGAATAACCACAATGTGGAGCAGCAGAGTTAACCACAATCTGGAACACTGAACTAAGGCAGAGGGAAAGCGTGTATAGCTAATCACACACTGACTCAGACTTTCACACAAATGTTCACTTCCAACCCCTTGGCCAAATCAAACAACACGGCAGCATGAAACACCAAAGGAGCAGAGCAGTGTAGTCCTATGATATTCCTACAAAGAGAACAGAAATATTTGGTGAACAGCAGTAACAGCTACCATTTTTTTTCTAAATTCAGGCTTATTATAGGAGGGGACAATTATATTCGGATATGGGTGTCATACTATGAGAAAAGATGACTCTGCAAAAACATATTTGCATATTTTCAATGAAGTTGTAAATGATAAGACACATGTAGTCAAAATCAGCTGCTTATTTTGATTTCATGTGTTCAAAGCCTATTTGCTTGCAAGTACATTGTGGAGTATAAGGTATACTTTAAAAAAACTGGCATAATAACCTATCTCAATATCTAGGTATATATCCAGGAAGAAATTCAAAATGCCAACAAAAGTTAATGTTTAAAAATGCGTAATTCAGTGTTATTTATAAGGAAAAATTTGCAACATCCCATATACCTCTAAATATGGCAAATTATAACACATTCATTCACTACAGTATTATGTGGCAATTCTGTAAATGTTAAATGCTAGAAATTGCTCCCAACCTGACATTAATTTAGGAAGTAGTCTATACCATTATTTATGGCATATTCAGTTTTTATGAATAAGTACAGAGAAAAATGACTACAAGAAAAATATAAATATTAATAGTGGCTATATATGAGTGATGGGCTTAAGATTGATTTTAATTATTTTTTCTAGTTTTATTTTCCGAATTTTCTATAGTGACAGTCATTTTTTTATGTCTAAAACACTAAACATAATAAAGAAGAACAAAAGTACATTTTTTTCTAAGAAGAATTCATGGTACCTTTTCTTAAGTTCTGTCCAAAGAAACAAAGAAAGAAAGAAAGAGAAAGAAAGAAAAACCTATTAAAATAGAAATAGAAAATTAACATCATGTTTGGTAGGTAAAATTCTAATGATGTCCCTCCAAGGTTCCCATCACCTGGTCATTCAATTAAATACTAATATAAGTGTGATCTGAGGTACTTTGACAATGGAGTTAAGGTTTTGATCAACTGACTTTTATTTTTTGCTTATCTATTTTTTAAATTTATTTATTTTAGTTGTTATTCAAGTACAGTTTTCTGTCTTTTACTCCCATCCCAACCCTCCCCACCTCTCTCCCATTTCCACCCCTCTTAGTTTTTGTCCATGTGTCCTTCATACTTGTTCCTGTAAACCCTTCCCCTTTTCCCCTGAAATTCTCTCCCCTATCCCCTCTGGACACTGTCAGCCTATTTCTCTATTTCAGTGTCTTTGGTTATATTTTGCTTGCTTCTTTGATTTGTTGTTTAGATTCCTATTAAAGGTGAAATTATATGGTATTTGTTGTTCACTGCGTGGCTTATTTCACTCAGCATAATACTTTCCAGTTCCATTTATGCTGTTGCAAAGGGTAGGAGTTCCTTCTTTCTTTCTGCTGCATAGAATTCCATTGTGCAAATGTACTGCAGTTTTTTGATCCATTCGTTTACTGATGAGCACCTAGGTTGCTTCCAATACTTGGCTATTGTAAATTGTGCTGCTATGAACATTGGGGTGCATAGGTTCTTTTGGATTGGTGTTTCGAGGTTCTTAGGATATAATGCCAGCAGTGGAATAGCTGAGTCAAAAGGCAGATCTATTTTTATTTTTCTGAGAAAATTCCATACTGTTTTCCATAGTGGTTGTACCAGTCTGCAATCACACCAACAGTTAACTAGGGTTCATTTTTCTCTACAACCTCTCCAATACTTCTTGTTTGTTGCTTTGTTTATGATGACCATTCTGACCACTGTAAAGCGGTATCTCATTGTGGTTTTAATTTGCATCTCTCTGATAGCTATGGATATTGAGCGTCTTTTCATGTGTCTCTGGATCCTCTGTATGTACTCCTTGGAGAAGTGTCTGTTCAAGTCTTTTGCCCACCTTTTAATTGGGTTGCTTGTCTTCTTAGACTGGAATTGTGTAAGTTATTTGTATATTTTGGAGATTAAAGCCTTGTCTGAGGTATCATTTGTAACTATGTTTTCCTATACGGTTAGTTCTCTTTTTATTTTAATACTGTTTTCTTTAGCCATGCAGAAGCTTTTTATTTTGATGAGATCCCATTTGTTTTTTTCTTTCCTTTATGTCCCTTGCTCTAGGGGACATATCAGTAAAAATGTTGCTGCATGAACATCTGAGATTTTCTGCCTATGTTCTCCTCCAGGACTTTAATGGTATCATGGCTTATATTTAAGTCTTTTATCCACCTTAAATTTATTTTTGTGTATGGTGTAAGTTGATGCTCAAGTTTCTTTCTTTTTTTTTTTTTTTTTGTACAGAGCTGTCGAGTTCTTCTAATACCATTTCTTGAAGAGGCTATCTTTACTCCATTTTATGTTGCTTCCCCCTTTGTTGAATACTAATTGACCATAGAGATTTGGGTTTATTTCTGGGCTCTCTGTTCTGTTCCACTGGTCTATGTGCCTGTTTTTATGCCAGTACCAGGCTGTTTTAATTACATTGGCCTTGTAATACAGTTTGGTAACACATATTGTGATCCCTCCTAATTTGCTCTTTTTTTTTTGTCAAAATTATAGCTGCTATTTGGGGTCACTTACGGTTCCATATAAATTTTTGAAGTGTTTGTTCTATGTCCGTGAAATATGCCATTGGTACTTTAATAGGTATTGCATTGAATCTATAAATTGCTTTGGGTAGTATAGACATTTTGATGATGTTAATTCTTCTAATTCATGAACAAGGTATATGTTTCCATTTGTTTGTGTTTTCCTTGATTTCTTTCTTCAGTGCTTTGTAGTTTTCTGCATACAGGTCTTAAACCTCCCAGGTTTATTCCTAGATATTTTATTTTCTTTTTGCTATATCGAATGGGATTTTTTCTTGATTCTGCTTCTGCTGTTTCATTGTTGGTATACAAAAATGCCTTTGATTTCTGTATATTGACTTTGTATCCCACTGTCTTGCCAAATTCATTTATTAGGTAGAGAAATTTTTTGGTGAAGTGTGTAGGGTTTTCCACGTACATTACCGTGCCATCTATCATGTCATCTAAAAACAGTGACAGTTTTGTTTCCTCCTTTCCAATTTAGGTGCCTTCTATTTCCTTTTCTTGTCTGATCTCTGTGGCTAAAACTTCCAAAGCTATATTGAATACAAGTGATGAAAGTAGACAACCTTGTCTTGTTCCTGACCGTAGCGGAAAAGATTTTAGTTTTTGCCCATTGAGTATGATTGTTGGCTGTAGGTCTCTCAAATGTGGCCATTATTATGTTGAGGAATGCTCCCTCTAATCCCACTTTGCTGACTATTTTTGTCATAAATGGGTGTTGTACCTTGTCAAAAGCTTTTTCCACATCTATTGATATAATCATGTGGTTTTTGTCTTTGTTTTTGTTTATGTGATGTATTACATTTACTGATTTGCGAATGTTGAACCATCCTTGCATCCCTGGGATGAATCCCACTTGGTCATGGTATATGATCTCTTTAATATATTGTTGGATGCAGTTTGCCAATATTTTGTTGAGGATTTTACTATCTATGTTCTTCAGTGAGATTGGCCTGAAGTTTTCTTTCTTTGTTGTGTCTTTATCTGGTTTTGGGATTAGGATGATGCTGGCTTCATAAAAAAGAGTTTGGAAGTCTTCCATCATTTTGGATGTTTTGAAATAGTCTGTGAAGGATAGGGGTTAGGTCTCCCTTAAATGCTTTGCAGAATTATCCTGTGAAACCAGCTGGTCCAGTGCTTTTGGGGGTGGGGAATTTTTTTTATTACTGCTTCAATTTCATCTGCTGTTATTGTTCTGTTCAGGCTTTCTGCTTCCTCTTCATTGAGTTTTGGGAGATTATATTTTTCTAAAAATGTGTCCATTTCCCTTAGGTTTTCAAATGTCTTGGCATACAGTTCTTCATAGTAATTTCTTTTTATTTAGTTATTTTTTTCAAGTACAGTTTTTTTGTCTATTTCTCCCACCCCAGTCCCCCCCCTTCCCTGTCTGCCCACCTCCCTCCCATTCCCCCCCCCCAAGTCCTCATCCCTGTGTCTTTCATACTTGTTCCTCCAAATCCCTCCCCATTTTTCCCCTTAAATTCCCTTCCCTCTCCCCTCTGGTCGCTGCCCACGTGTTCTCTATTTCAGTGTCTTTGTTTTTATTCTGTTTGCTTGTTTGTTTTGTTGTTTAGCTTCCTGTCAAAGGTGAGATCATATGCTATTTGTCCTTCAGTGGCTGGCCTATTTCACTCAGCATAATCCTTTCCAGTTCCATCCATGTTGTTGCAAAGGGTAGTAGCTCCTTCTTTCTCTCCGCTGCATAGAATTCCATTTTGTATATGTACCACAATTTTTTGATCCATTCATTTACTGACGGGCACCTAGATTGCTTCCAACTCTTGGCTATTGTAAATTGTGCTGCTATGAACTTTGGGGTGCATAGGTTCTTTGAAATTGATGTTTTAGGATTCTTAGGATATAATCCTAGCAGTGGAATTGCTGGGTCAAAAGGCAGGTCAATTTTTATTTTTCTGAGAAAATTCCATACTTCTGTGGTGTCAGTTGTAATCTCTCCTCTTTCATTTCTGATTGTGTTTATTTGGGTTGTCTCTCTTTTTTCCTTGATGAGCCTGCTTAAGGGCTTGTGCATTTTGTTTATCTTTTCAAAGAATCAGCTCCTTGGATTCATTGATCCTTAGAATTGTGCTTTTAGTTTCTATGTCATTTAATTCTGCTCTGATGTTGGTTATTTCCTTCCTTCTACTTGCTCTGGGCTGTCTTTCTTGTTGTTCTTTGAGTTCTTGTAGGCATAGGGTTAGGTTGTTTGTTTGAAATGTTTCTATCTCTTTTAGGTAGGCCTGCATTGCTATAAACTTTCCTCTCAGGACTGCCTTCACTGTGTCCCATAAGTTTTGGGTTGTTGTGAGTGCATATTCATTTGTTTCCAGAAACTTTTTTATTTCTTCCTTAATTTCATTCTTGACACCTTCATTGCTTAATAGCATCCTATTCAATCTTCATGATTTTGAGTGTTTTGGGTTTTCTTCCTTGGGGTTGGTTTCTAATTTCAGTCCCTTGTGGTCAGAGAAAATGCTTGGTATAATTTCAATTTTCTTGAATTTTTTGAGGTTTGTTTTGTGTCCTATGATGTGGTCTATCTTTGAAAATGTTCCATGTACATTTGAAAAGAATGTGTATTTAGCTTCTTTGGGATGAAGGGCTCTACATATATCAGTTAAGTCCATTTTGTCTAGGGCTTTGTTGAATGCCACAATATCTTTGTTGATATTTTGTTTGGAAGATCTGTCCATTTTTGACACAGGGGTGTTGAAATCCCCTACTATAATTGTGTTGCTGTCAATATCTTTCTTGAAGTCCTCTAAGATTTTCTTTATATATTTGGGTGCTACTATGTCGGGTTCATCTATATTTACAATGTTTATGTCTTCTTGGTGTATTCTTCCCTTGAGTATTATGAGGTGACCTTCTGGGTCTCTCTTCATGGCCCTTTCCTTGAAGTCTATTTTGTCTGATATGAGTATTGCTACCCTGGCTTTATTTTTTTCCTAGTCATTTGCTTGAAGAAATTTTTTCCAGCCCTTCACTTTCAGGCTCTGTAGGTTTTTTGTCCTGAGGTGGGTCTCTTATAGGCAGCATATGTGTGGGTCATGCTCTCTTATCCATTCAGCTATTCTGTGTCTTTTGACTGGAGTATTTAATTTATTTACATTTAAGGTTATTATTGATAGGTGCTTATTCATTGTCATTTTCATACATGCGTTCTTCTCTCTCTCACTCTTTTCCTTCCTTTTCTTAAAACAGTCCCTTTAGCATGTTGCAGAGCTGGTTTGGTTGAGGTGTATTCTTTTAGACTTCTTTTGTCTGGAAAGCTCCTTATTTGGCCTTCCATCTTGATTGAGAGCCTTGCTGGGTAGAGTAGCCTTGGTTGCAGGCCTCTGCTTCTCATTATTTGGAATATTTCTTGCCATTCTCTTCTGGCTTGGAGCAATTCCATTGAGAAGTCACCCACTAACCTTATCGGGACTCTCATGTAGTCACTTTCTGTTTCTCCCTGGCTGCCTTTAAGTTTCTCTCTTTGTCTTGTAATTTTGCCATTTTAATTATGATATGTCTTGAAGCGGGCCTCTTTGGGTTCTTCTTGATTGGGACTCTCTGTGTTTCCTGGATTTGTGTGACTTTTTTTCTCATCAACTTAGGGAAGTTTTCCATCATTACTTTTTCAAATAGGTTTTCTATTCCTTGTTCTTCTTCTTTTTCTGGTATCCCTATTATACAGATTGTTTATGTTTCATATTTTCTTGCATTTCTCTTAATTCCTCTTCATTCTTTGTGAGCATCTTTTTCTTTTCTTGCTCTTTCTGGGTGTTTTTTTCTACTTTGCCCTCCAACTCACTGGTCCGATCTTCTGCTTCATTTATCCTGCTTTTGATTGCCTCCACTGTGTTCTGCAGTTCAGAAATTGTATTCTTCATTTCCTCTTGGCCCTTGCTGATAGTTTATATGTCCTTTTTCATGGTGGTATAGTTTGCCATGAGTTCATTGTAGTTCCCTGTAGTTTCTGGTAGCTCACTGTGAGCTCTTTGAACTTCCTGATAACCAGTGCTTTGAATTCAATATCTGATAGCTGACTCGCCTCTGTCTCATCTAGCATTCTTTCTGAGGCTTCCTTCTTTCATTTCATTCATGGATTGTTTCTTTGTCCTCCAATTGTTTGTGAGACTCTTCTTGTTAGCTTCAGCTTCTTAAATGGATTTCTTCTGGCTCCCTGCATTTATGGTGTGAACTTCTGTTATAGTTACCTGTGAGATTTAGTGGTGTGGTCTCCTTTATCTCCCAGGCTTACTGGTCTTGGGCTGTCCTTTAAGTTGGCTTTGTGTTTGTCTTTGGCTTTGGAATGTTTTGGGGTATTTCTTTTGTGGGTCCTTCCCACCAGTTGATTAACCGATGGTCACTCTGTCCACCACCTCTTGTAATTTTTTGTGCTGGTGAGGGAAGGTTATGTTGAAGCTAGTTCTCCTGTATTTACAAGGTTTTGAGGATTCTCTTTTGCTCTTATTCAATTGTTTGTACTCGGTAGTTTCTCCACTGTTTAGTTGTATTTCCAGATAGGTCCTGGATTGAGGTTTGTGTTGTTTCCACTCCCTCCTTCACCTTCTTCTGTTGTTATCTGTTGGTGGTTCCTTTGTTGTTGGGTTTCTTCTTCCAGTAGGTATCCTGGTGTTCACCACTTCACTTACTCTTTTTTGTGATCAGTTGGAGGGGAAGGCAAAGTGGTTTATGACAGCAGGATAGTTTTCTATGATATTTACAGTAGCAGCCAGTAGAGAAGACATAAGAGTTTTTTTGGCTATGTATAGTGTTAACAGTGATCTTCAACCCAACTAGCCACTTTTAAGAAAGGATGAAAAGAAGATAAGACTCTTGTTGGGGACGGAAGAGTTGTGAGTTGGATCTAGAGAGCAGGGAGGTTGTGGGAGGTCAGATTCTGAGGTAAGGTGAAAGTAAAGGATAGTAAATAGGTGTAGTGTGTAAAAGAATAGAGTTAACCACTAGAGTAACAGAGTTCAGGAAATTGTGAAGTGGTCTAAGATATGGGAGGGGTGTTGTGAAGTATTTATAATTGTATGAAATAGCTACTGTTTACAATAACATTAGAACAGCAATCATATTTTAACAGGGCACAGCCAAGAGAGGGCGTCCCAAAAAGGGACTTGGAATGGGATCCAGAACTCAAGGTGTCCAGGAAATATTAGAAAGACATATAAGATGTCCTCACCCCTTATCCTTCCCCACAGGTGTGATTTGGGGAAGGGGCAAATGGAGCAGGGCCATTGAGATCTGTTTTGTAGAGCAAAGTATTTGAAGCTAACCTCTGGCAAGGTCATTTATCATGTCTATAACCTTTGACTGATTTCATAGATATGTTAAATAGCTGTGGCCATGCTCTGAGCCAAGGGGATGAAAGTGACTTCCACCCAAGACGTAACTGGGGGCAAGTCCCCTGAGTTATAGCACCTGCGTGAGAGCTTGAAGTTGATTGGCTTTAGGACATGGTGCCATACCTGCCCAGACTCAGGATGGAAGCTCAGTAACCTTGGAATATACAGGAATGCTGGCAGATATAGCCAATTGTTGGAGGAATCAGAAATGGGCTGCAAAGGAGGACTGCTGCGAGGATTTAAAACCCAGACATGGCAGCCATTGAAAGAGTACTACGTGACTTTGGCAGAGTAGGGGAGCCCCACAGCCATGTGAGAAGAAGAGAGGGAACCACGGGGCTGTGGCAGAGCAGAGAAAGAGCCACACGGTTTTGGCAGAGTGAGGACCCCCCTCACCCATGTGAAGGAGAGAACCATGCACTTCTGGCAGAGTGGAGACCCGCCCTGCCATGGGAAGAAGAGTACCACGTAGCTTTAGCAGAGAGAGCCATGTGCTTTGGACAGAGTGGGGACCCCTGCAGCCATGTGAAGGAGAGAATACCATTCTGCCTTGCCAGAATGGAGACTCCTACAGCCAGGTGAAGAAGAGAGACACACACTTTTGGCAGTGAAGACCCCTGCAGTTTTTGGTAGAAGAGGTCCATGCAGCTTTAGGGTGTTCCCTTTGGCCACGTGGCCTGGAAAGCAGGATGGACTTTGCCTAGAAGAAGGGTGAAAGAATTCTTTGCTAGTAGCCCATGAGAAGGTACCACATGGCTTTGGAGTAATTAGAGATCCTGCATGGACGGCAACCCACCAGACGGTGCCAACAGCCTGAAACACGGACGTGTGCTTATTTTCCTAAGATAAGTACCCCAAATTAGGACAGGGGGAAAGGAAGCACTGTGGGCATCTGTGGTTATGCTAAAGAATTTTGATATATTAATGGGGACATTGGGTCACTACTTTAAGTCTGTATAGCTTTAAATAAACCTTTCCTTTCCTTTTCACAAATCTCTGGTATTGAGAGATGTCTTTCCAATTGGTGGTGGACAGACGAGCCCAGTAGGTATTAGTATACCATCCTTGGGAGGGGCCCCTGTTGTTCTGTAACAGTTTTTGGCATCCCTGGGTGGGCCAAATATTGTCCCCCTGCCTTGGACCCCTATTCGGTAACAATATGACAGAATCTATGTGATCTGAATACCATGAAGATGTGAAGGATACTAAATTAGCAATACACTGTGGAGAAGAGAACAGGGGAAACCTGTCAAATGATACAATGTAATCAACCAAGCAAAGACTATACAGAAAGAAGAGGAATATAAAAATACTATCAAAATAAAAAATGTAAGAATAATGAAAAATAATAATACGAATATGCAGTAGCTTGTAGTTTCTCTGCAATAGCAAAGTGAAATTTGTCTCACTGTCTCAACTGTTGGAATGCTCCCTCTTTGGGTCCAACTCTGGTCCTTTTACAGTTCCAAGTTTTTTGTCTCACTCGTGGGGGAAAAAAGGCAGGAGAAGGGAGGAAGAAGAGATAAAATTGCAAAGAAATAAAGGAGGAATAAAACAAGAAAGAAGGAAATAGAGGGGAAAGGTATTGAAAGATAAAACAATAATAAAAATTAAAAAAAATAAAAGATTACTTTTAGAAAAAGCCCACATCTTGTTGGTTTCAAACTGGCCAAACCGGTTTTTCTGGTCTCTCTGGCTGCAGCAGACTGAGGGGCGATTGTGGCCTCTTTCGGATTTGTGCTCCACCAGTCTCGCAAGCACTCTCCCAAGAGCTAGTCTGGCGCCTCTCCTCGGCACCTTATACGGGATATGCAGGCCTTCTTTAGAGTGTTGTTTCCCAGGGAGTTATCACTGTGGTCTGGAGTGTGGATGCACAACCACCTGGCCAGGCTGCCTGATCCCTCGAATTTGGGCACGAACCCTTCCCCGTGCTATGAGGGAACGCAGGGCCTTTTGGGCAACCTCGGGATTCCTGCCCAACTGGGTGGGGAGTAAGTCCAGCGGCTGTCACAGGAGAATCACCCAAACAGTTTTACTTTTTGAGAAATCCCTCCTACTCGAGCCTGCCGCTCAGTAAAGCCCAATTCTCCAGCCAGACCGGTGATGATCAGGGTCATTGTGCTTCACTTTGGGGCTCTCAACTCTCCCAAGCTGCCAACCACAGACTCTGAGAGTGATCACAGCCCTTGTGTGTTTGCCTCTTTGTTCTCATTCCCCTCTCTGCAACTTCAAGCAACCAGGTCTCTCCCCGTTACTGCTCAAACTCTGCTTGGCCGGGGAGGGAGGGAGCAGCCGACCTGGCTCTCTTTGGCAGGCCCTCGGCTTCCAAAGAGTCTGTGGTAGACCCAGCACCAGTGCCAGGCACCAGGAACCAGGCACCAGGCCTGGGGCTACAGCCACGGTCCCTGTGCTGGTTCCTGGGACCTTACTGTCCTGCCACAGTCTCCTTACCTTCTGGTTTTTCAGTGTCCACCACAATTTCTGGTCTCCTATTTTCATATATGCTGGGGTACTGTTGGCTGTCTGCTCTGTTCCTCCATAGATCAGCCAGGTTTTTCTCCCGTGTGTAGGGGAAGGTGGATCTGCTCCCTCCTATTCCATCGCCATCTTTCAAGTCCTCAATTTTTTATTTATTTTAATAATTAATTTGTTTATTGTTGTTCAAGTACAATTATCTCCATTTCCCCCCCAACACATCCCACACACGACCCACACCCACATCCCACCCTCAAACCTACGCCCTTTGGCTTTGACTTTTAAATAGGGAGAGTATCCTGGGTGGGCCCAATGTGATCACATCAGCCCTTAAAAATGAAGAGGAAGGTAGAAGAGTCAGAGAAATGCAGCAGAAGTAGAGGCTGGAGATACTGAAAGCATGAGAAGGACCCAAACTGCTGTCGATGACTTTGAAGACAAAGGAAAGAGACCATAAATCAAGGAATGCAGGTAGGTTCTAGAAGCTGAGAATGACCCCTGGCTCACAGAACAGAAACTGAAACCTAATTTCTATAATTTCTTGGAACTGAATTCTGTCACCACCTAAATGAGTTTGGAAGTAGACTATTCCCCAGTCTCTAGTGAGGAATATAGTCCTAAAATACTTTGATTTTAGCACAGTGAGACCTATGTTGGACTTCTGACACATGTAAACTGTGAGATTATAAATTTGTGTTGTTTTAAGGTTTTGAGTGGGTCATAATTTATTATAATGGCAGTAGAAAACTAATACACCATGAAATGAAAGTGAACAATAATATGCTGACTCAAAGGGCTAATACAGTTGTGATGAATAAGGATTAAATATGGCTTGAACTTCTTGGCAGTCAAGGGCAGGAAGGAAAACAAACAATGTATTACTCTCTTAATATATGTAATGTATGTCCCTCCTAGAGCATGTGAAGTTGCCTTAGAGAGAGTAAAACACAGTTGTTGGGATTAGCGCTACTCATGCCACCACCATTACTAGGGCTGGAGTCTCTTTTTTCCTTGTGTCACTGGCACCATTTCCCACCCTATGAAGGGCACTCAGAGTGCTCTCAGAAAACATTCACTCAGCATCTCCATACTGTGTGGTCTACTCAAAGTGTATCAGGGGCAGGAAAGCATGTAGGATAGGTACTCAGACCTCAAGAAGAAAGATTGACCTGCTATAAGTATCAATAAGCGATTAGAGAAGAGATTAGACTTGGGGAGACCACCGGGAGGACTTTGTAATAGCAATGGTGGGAATTAATGAGGGCCAGGTGTTAGGGTGGTGACAAAGGTAAACAAGTGGTTGAGTCCATGTGCCTAAGCAGGGGCTTTTGTCAGTGAAAGTTTTGCTTACACAGCTATTCATGGAGATCCTTGCTTCTGGAGCTCAGCATATCCCCACCCAGTGACTTCCCATCACCTCCAAATCCTGGGACATAGATGATGGTTGATAGTGATAATGATCACAATGATGCTAGTTAATACTTATGGAGTTCCTATTATGTGCCAGGCACGAGCATTAGTTTTCTAATATTAGTTCCTCAGAGCAATCTGATAAAATTGTTGCTAGTAATCTCTATTTTTAGATAAATAAATAGAGGCAGAGAAATGTTAAATAATTTATCCAAGAACACACTTTTGTAAGTATGAATATATTTAATTCCCACGCTCTAAGGTCCACACTCTTCCCTACTGTTCCATTGTGATAATAATAATGATAATATTAAGAATAAATATTGTGGGCTTCCTCTTTATATCCTGTGCTGAAGGCCATATGTGAACTCTCCACTTGATTTATCAAGTAATGGCAGGTTTATCACACGAGCTCTTTTGGCAAGGCCTCAACTTTTAGGTTAAAACATTGAACCAGGTCAGTGCTGCTGACTGCAGCTATAATTCCTTTGAGTGTATGGTCCACATCCAGGGCATGGAGCATTCAGGGGTGGAGGTGGGTCTTGCAGAAAGGAACATTTCTCTCCTCTGAAGTCCTGCCTGCTGCCAGAAACCCTTCAGGTCTCATTCGCTTACTCTATCCACAAGGAAGACTGCCAATGCCTTGACCCAATATCGTGACAGCCCCAAATCAAGGGGAATATTTATGTCTGTGCAGAGAGGCTTCCAGGCCAGCAGTTTATTAAGTGATAGGAGGCTCTGGAGCATGGTATGCAACTTTCTTTATTAGTACTAATATATTTGCACATGCATTGTTTTAAATTTTTTTCCTTAATTATTTTCTCCTGAATCTTGGTTAGCTCACTCTGTTGGGTGGGTTAATTTATTTCTGTGAGCCTTAGTACCCTCATGTATAAAATGAGGGTAATAGTTGTTGTGGGGCCTAAAGGAGATAGTTCCTGTGATGCAGTAGTTGCCACAGTGTTGACCCATATAGTAAGTACCCAATCGACGTTAACTCTTACAACATCTTCTTCATTGTCAATGACCCCAGCCCATGTAGAAGATACCTATAGCACTGCACTCTGTCATAAATGAAAAAAATTAGTAACTATAAAGATTTTCCCAAAGAACTGCCTTATATAGAACACATTCTAAAACAAAATATAGAGTTTCTGTTTCCATCTAATATTGTGCACTTTAAGGTTAAGAATAATTTAGGAACAGAGGCTGGTAGGAAATTAGCCTTCTGAAACATAACCTAAATTGCTTGAGAAAAATACCGCATATTTCCATCCAAAAGGCTCAAGGGGGAGCTATAATTATTGAGATATTAAATCATTTCAATATCTCATCCCCATCATTAGCACTTTTGTTTCACTTTTACAGGAGAAAGGAGATTGAATCTTGGGTGGTTAGGGACTTGGAGAAAGGAAGAAAAGTGGAGAGAAGGTTAGAGAAGACAGAACAGACCTTCAGCCAGCAAGGGAAAATTCCAGGGCAAGGGAACAAAATCACAGAAAAAATATAAAATGCAGTAACCTAGGGACATCAAAGCACAATCGACTGATAAGAAGTGAAAGTTAGAGTTAAGAATTAGAACACTTGAACATCGGTTCTAAAAGTGTGTGAAAGGGATTCTTTTGTGGAGAAAATGGGAACAGAGATGGTAAGCCCCAACACCTGGCACTGGTTCAACTTTGGAGCCAAGCTACCCCTGAGGAGGCTCTCCTGACTGTGAGGACTGAGCAGAAGGTCAGGGTGGCAGCTGATCCTGCCTAGTCCCTTCCCTCCTATCTCCCCTGAGGACATGCAGCCAGAGCTCCGTACAAATGCCGGTGTCACTAATCTGCTCATTCTGACTCACTTTGCACTCAGTCCCTGAACACCTTCCATTCTCTTCATGTTTCTGCCACCTTATTCTGATATGTATGACTTTCCTTTGACCTTGGACCTATAATTCTTTCAGCTACAGATTGGCACCTCTTCAGTTCACCCATGCCTTTTTCCACCCTGGTTCCCAGGGGACCTGTTTGCTTGGTATAAATAATGAGTTGATATGCCTGTAGGCTTTGTTCTGGCCGTATAAGAAGGACCAGAATGCATAAAACTATTAACCTGTCTCTGTCAAAAAAGGGCTCGGAGACTATTCGGAAGGGCATCATCAGTTTTGGTCATCCCACTGCTTTCTTTACTCATCTGCTCTAAAGCAATCTAGAGACAGTTGCTATAGTTCCTTTTATGTCTATATGGTTGGTCATCTACATATTTAAATTACAGTGATGATTTTAAAAATTCAAATGAACAAATCCAATACAGGCATTGTAAACTGGACTGAGAAATATTTTGAAAAATGAATATCAATGATTTTACTATATATTTTTAATATATAATTCACTTAGCCCAGAATAAATTTTAGCTTCCCAGGGAGCACAGTGTTTGATTAAAGAAAAATATATCCTTTCATGACTCCAAAAGGAATGCAAGTTAAATTTGGTAAATGCAGGCAATTCCTCTGAAAGTGGAACAAGTAAAACAGAAATCAAATGAGAAAATAGCCACAGATATTAACATATGAAGAAATTTAAAAATGCCTCTCTGCTTCCAACTTTTCTGGAAAAGTTTTGGAATTAAGAGTAAATAAAAAATCCTTAGCTTATTATGTAACTTGATTACCTTTTCCACTGTAAAAGAAAATCCTTGAGAGTGAGAAGGTAGTGGGAAATGGAAAATTTTCCATGCATCATCTTCTATACTAAAGAGAAAAGCCTCCTGGACTTGAGAAGTATGTAAGCATGGATCAGTAGCTTCCATATTTACCTACCCCTGTGGAAAAGATTACAGCTATCTACATTATCTGGCCAGTTGTCGTCCTAGCACCCTTTACATTTGCCAGTGCTACGCCAGCAGCATGTAACCCTGTGCAGAAGTGACTTTTTAAAGGCAGGCAAAGTAAAAAAAAAAGTCCTTAAAAAGTATCCCTGGCCTTGTCTTCCTGGAAACAGGGCATGAAGATTATTGTATGGTAGCAAAACTGCCTCTTGATTTTACCCAAATACAAGAAATGTAGAAATTGAGCTAAAAGATTAGATTGCCTAATAAAACAATTGATAAACACAAACCAATGGGGATTCTATACAAAGGAGAATGGGCTATGACAACCCAAGAAGATTGTTTAATATAATGTCAAAAGCTACCAGTATAAAAAGACTCCAATTTACTCCTGTCTCCAGATGCTGGGAAAGCTTTTGACATTTAATTGAAAGCTTTTATTTTTGACATTGAAAAGCATAGACTTGCCACAAGAATTCATTTCATGGACAGAAACATTATCTGATCATCCAAAGGCCAAAATTAAGGCTAATGTGTATAATTGGAGACTGTTTCTTTCCATTTCTGTCCTTTTTTTTTTTTTTTTTGACAAGGAAGCAGCCATAGGCCATGCACATTTACCTCTATTATTTGGTTCAGCAATAGTCTGGCAGGCAAGATGAAGAAATAAAAATGGAGTACTTAAAGACTGCAATTCTATTGTGATTAAATAATGTGGCTCACTTCTGGGTTACATGTAGACTTGTGAAACCCACTTCTGGGGAGTCAAGCGGGATGCTGAGTCCCCTCTTCTGGTGGAGGGGCCTATTTGGTTCAGTTCAAGACGTATTTTCCTCTCAGGGGCATATTCTTTAGTGTTAAATAAAAATGTGTGTTACAGATGGTGCCATCTTTGTCCTTGGAAACAGTAACATACCCCAATTTCAGCTTGTTCTATTTCTACCCATTTTAATGTCTATGAAACAGACAAGCAGAGCTTCTTATAGTAGACATATACAGTTATGATCATTTCCTTTTTCCCCCTAATCAAATACATGAAAGAACTGAGATTATCTAATGTGTAAATAGGTAAATAAGAACTATAGGTTCCCATATATAAACAAAAAATAGACATGTTCAGCAAATAATAAAGGAGATGTAGAGAATTGCTTTGAAACCAGTTGCACCTAACATGAAAGCCATAAGAGGTATGGTGCATTGTGCAGTTCTTATCCTCTGTCTCTTTTTAAATAGCTTTATTAATAATTTGTATATAATGCAATTCATTCATTTAAAGTGTGCAATGCAATCTAATGGTTATTGCTATACTCACAGAATTGTGAAACCACCACTGTAATTAATTTTGGAATATTTTATCATCTCAAAGAGAAATCCCATACCCCTTAGTAGTCACTCCCTATATCTTTCAACTTTGAAAGCCCTAAGCAATCACTAATACACTTTCTGTTTCTATAGATTTAGCCTTTCTGGATATTCCATATAAATTTAATCATTCAACATGTGGCTTTTTGCATCTGGCTTCTTTTAATTTGGTATAGTGTTTTCAAGATTATTCCATGTCATAACATAAATCATAACTTCATTCTTTTTTATGGATGAATTACATTTAATTGTGTGGATACACCACATTTGGTTTACCCATTTATCAGTTAATGGACATTTGGGCTGTTTTCATCTTTTTCTATTATGAAGAAGGCTGCTATGAACATTCATGTATAAGTTTTCATATGAACATGTTTTTATTTCTCTTAGATATATACCTAAGAGTGGGATTTTTAGGTTATATGGTAACTCATAATTTACCTTTTGAGAAAGTGTCAGGCTGTTTCCAAAGAGACTGTCCCATTTTACATTCCTACATTACCTACTCACAATAATTGTGGCCATTAAGTACCCCATTTTTATTCCCCCTTCTTGCCTGCCAGAAGGTATATGAGGTTACAATTTCTTCAGATCCTCACCAACACTTAGTTGTCATTTTAATTATAGGCATATTAGTGAGTGTGAAGTGGTATCTCTTTGTGATTTTGCCTTGTGTTGTTACCATGGCTAATGAAGTTAAACATAGTTTTAGGTGCTTATTGGCCATTTCTATATTTTTTTGAGAAATGTCTATTCCAATTCTTGCTTATTGTTTTGTTTCCTTACTAATGAGTTTTAAGAGTTCTTTATATATTCTAGATACATAGCATACGTATTACTTGTGAATATTTTTCTCTGTAGGTCGTAAGTTCTCTTTTTACTTTCTTATAATGTTATTTGACCCACAAAAGTTCTAAATTTTGATAAAGTCCAATTTACCTGTTTGGTTGCTCATATATTTAGTGGCTTCTCTAAGAAAATATCACCTAATCCAAAGTCATGAAGATTAACATCTATGTTTTATTTAAGAATTGTATAGTTTTAGTTCTTACATTTAGATTTTTAATTCATTTTTAGCTAAGTTTTGTATATGGTGTGAGGTTTGGGGTCCAGCCACATTCTTTTGTGGATATCCAGCTATCCCAGCATTGTTTGTTAATAAGACTGTTTTTTTTTGTTTGTTTTGTTTTGTTTTGTTTTTTGCCCTGGCTGGTGTAGCTCAGTGGATTGAGCGCAGGCCTGGGAACCAAGCAACCATGGTTCCATTCCCAGTCAGGGCACATGCCTGGGTTGCAGGCCAGTTCCCAGTGGGAGACACACAAAAGGTAACCATACATTGATATTTCTCTCCCTCTCTCCTTCTCTTCCCCTCTAAAGATAAATAAAACCTTTTAAAATAAAAAAAGGCTGTTTTCCCCATTGTATGGTCTTAGCACCCTGGTCAAGACTCAATTTCTTATGCAGCTATGTGTTTATTTATGAACTCTCAATTCCAATCCATTGATCTATATGTTTATTCTTATGCCAGTACCATGCTGTCTTGAATACCATAGCTTTGTAGTGTATTTTGAAATCAGGAATATGAGTTTTCCAATTTGTTTTTTGTTCAAGATTACTTTGGGTGATTCATCCATATGAATTTTAGGATCAACTCATCCAATTCTACAAAGAAGTCAACTAGAATTTTGATAGGGATTGTGTTAATTCTACACATAAAAAAGTGTGAGGAATATGCCATCTTAACAATATTGTCTTCTAAACTCTGATAACTTTATCGCTTTCAAGAATATTTTGAGTGTTCAGTATATACATTTTACACTTGTATGTTACATTTATTCCTCCATACCTTATTATCTTTGATTCTACTTTAAATAAAAATTTCTTAATTTAATTTTCAGATTCATAATTGCAAGTCTACCAAAATCAACTGATGCTTATATATTGATTTTTTTTAACTTTCTGGATTTACTTGTTATAAAAGATATTTAGTATCCTAGAAACTAGTATTTTCTACATATAAGATTATGTCATCTGAAAATAATGATAGCTTGTTACTTCCTTTCCAGTCTGGGTGCTTTTTTCTTCATTTCATTTTCTTGCCTAATTGCCCCAGCTAAAATATCTCACTGCACTATTCCTAGTGCAGTGTTGAGAATGAAAATTGTGAGATCAGACATTTTGTCTTTTTCTTGACATTAGAGGTAAAACATTATGTCATTCATTATTAAGTGTGATGGTGGAATTTTTTTGTAGATACCCTTTATCACATTGAAGTTCCCTTCTATTCAGTCTTTGTTGAGTGTTTCTATTATGGAAAGGTGTTGAATTTTGCCAAATACTTTATTCTGTGTTTTTTGAGGAAAAAAGGGTTTTGTCTTTAATTCTGTTGAGATAGTATATTACACTAATTTTTTTTGGATGTTAAATATACCTTGCATCTTTGGGATCAGTGCCATTGGTCATGATTTATATATATATAAATGTGTGTGTGTATATATATATGTATGTGTGTGTGTGTGTATATAATTAATATATATAAATATATATATATTTAATTATATATATATAATTAAATTAAATATATGGGGGACCCATAAATGGATCTTCTGGAAGATTAGTCCCTTGTAGTACAGGCTTCCCCCACTAGGTGAGTGTTCTAGAAACCCATTCATATCAGTGTACCAGCTGGTATTGTGGCAAGAGGCTGAATGCAGCTTCAGTGAATTTTTTTGGAAGACTCTTTTAATGCATTTGTCCATTTCATGATGGGTGACTTATGAGCACACTTGCCCACACCACACTGAATTTTCAACAATTTTCACAAAAAAAAGGTATGACCCCTGTGTACCACCCTCCCTATTCACCTGATCTCACCCTGAGCAACTTTTTTGTTTGTTTCCCAGGATGTAAAAAGTCCTAACGTTTTTTCCAATGTGGAAGAATTAAAACAAGAAGCAGAAGGACTAAAAGTCACCAAAATCAACCAATAAAAAAACTGTTTTGAAAAAATGTCTCAATAGATGTATTGCATCAAATGGAGAGTACTTTGAAGGTGACTAAAGTTTAAACTTGTAAGAATAAATACACAATTTTTTATAAATAAATTTCAGTTTTCGAGTGATCCCCCTCATGTGTGTATGTGAGTATGTGTATTGTAGAGAGAAAGAGAAGGGGGTAGATTCAGTTTGATGTGATGGAGCTTTGTCCAGCAGAGTCCTCCCACCCCCTCCTATCACAGATGAGAATAGTTCTACCAAGATGTGATCTGCTTGAGGAGGAAAGGTGCTTAATCTCTCAAAGGAGAAGGGCTTTGAGCTTGTTCCTCAATGGGCTTTTACTGGGTTTAATTTGCATAGGAATATATGGCATATAGGTAAAACTGGTCAGTCATTATCAGGCAGTAATGATCAAACAATAGATAATACACAAAGAACTATGAGGGCTTATTCTGAGTAAGGGTCAGATAGCCAGAGGGCCGTGAAATTTTGGAAAAAAAAACCTCATTTTATGCTTGGAACCTTATCATTTAAATTGAGGGCATTCTTAGCAAAGCAGGTTTCATAGAATTTTATGCATTCTTTCTTAGCCCTGATACCCTAGGGAACCACCCATTCTAGCATGAGGCTGCACCTATCTCCGACTTGTTTCAGGCCGAGTCATGTGAAGGATATAAGCCACCAAGAGATTAGGAGACTTTTTACAGATAAAATGAGCACTCAGGCTATGTCAAAGCCAAGGGGTGAGGGTCCATTACCCCTTTTTTCTATAATGCCCCATATTCTTCCCTGATGGCCCCATCACAACCTTGCCTGTCTTAGGTCGTGTCCCTCCCTTGAAGAATCTTACCCATCATTGGCTAACCAGTCATTAAACCAAGTTTGCTGCAAAAACTAATCAACTCTGTCCTGCCTTCTAAAGTATTGGATTACATAGTATGCATGGGAGGATAAAGAACTAGTTAGTGGTCAGTGTTGAAGAATGAGTGTGTCCCTCAAGGAGTTTCCAGTCTAAAAAGATTTGTATCAAGTATCTGTTTTTGATTCAAGAGAATAATAAGGCCACTGACACCAGTCTTTCTTCTTATCAAATGAGGACACAGATAGATTGGCAATAAATCCAGCTTCAGGAAGCTGGGGACAGAGCAGATTCATTTGACTACATTTCCAGCACTTTGTTTAATCAAACTAACTTTATCTCCTACAAAGTAGATAGAAATAAGAGATTCACTGTTGGAATGAGAAAAGTGAGTGAGTGGGAGCTAAGCACTTTGGAATATCAAAATAATTTAATTGGATCCCAAATGAATTAAGATGTGTGGGAGTCCAAATTATACCCCAAATATCAAGTCTGCATAAAGCCAATTTTAGAGTAATTTAAATGAACTAAATAAAATGACTTTCTCATGCTAATAGAAAGAATGCAAAAATTGCAATGAATATGCTGAAAAGAATTTTGTTCACATTAAATCAAAATCATTAAATTTGTATTTCCACCAGGAATCTTTGTGAAGTTGAAATGAACTTTAATTATGAATAAAAAATGACAGTTATCTATACCTAACTTAAAATATGCTACGGGAGGATGCTGGGAAGATGGCGACGGAGTAGGACGGAGCTGATTCTAGCTCCTGTACTCATGGGTGAAAATACTGGCAGATCTATAGAGAAACAGCACAATGAACCATCAGTTACCCAGCATTTATGAAATTAGAAGACCAGAGATTGTGACTGACGCTGAGACACCGGACAGTGGCAGAGTCAGCTACTGGAGCTGGGACACACGCGGCCCCTGTGCTGCCACCATAGCAACAGGCCGGGGAGTCAGGTATGGGAGCCGGACACTCCAAGCCCCTGTGACAACCCTGGGTGACAGAGGGGTACTGGAGCTGGGACATTCTCAGCCCCTGTGCTGCTGCCATAGCTACGGGCCTGGACAACAGAAGAGTCAGTTGCAGGAGCTGGGACACTGGAAGCCCCTGCCACCATAGAGACGGGCCTGGGCACCGGGGAGCCAGCTGCGGGAACCGGGACATTCTCAGCCCCTGTGCCACAGCCATAGTGACAGGTCTGGCTGCCGGGGAGTCAGCTACCGGAGCCAGACACTACAAACCCCTGTGACGGGCCTGGGCGCCAGAGGAGTTAGCCACGGGAGCTGGGACATTCTTGGCCCCTGTGTCGCTGCCATATTAAGGGGCCTGGGTGCTGGAGGAGTCTGCTACTAGAGCCAGGTCATTCAGTAGTGGTAGGCGACCAACGCGGGGTCCAGCTCGAGGACCAGCATGAGAGTAGGTGGAGACGGAGAACATCAAGAAACTTGAAGGAGTATGCACCACTGAACATCACAGGTATCATACCACAGAAGTTCACATGATAAACCCACGGTGTCAGAACAGATCAATTTTAGAAGCTGAGACTAACAAGAAGAGTCTCAAACAATGAGAAGACAAAGAAACAATCCCCAAATGAAAGAAAAAGCAGAAACTTCAGAAAGAATGTTAGATGAAATAGAGGCTAATCAACTATCAGATAGTGAATTCAAAGCACTGGTTATTACAGAGTTCAAAGAGCTCACAATGAGCTACCAGAAACTACAGGAGAACTATAATGATCTCTCTGCGAACTACATCAACATGAAAAAGGAAATAGAAAATATCAGCAAGGGACAAGAGGAAATGAAGAATACAATTTCCGAATTGAAGAACACAGTAGAAAGTTTCAAAAGTAGGATAGATGAAGCTGAGGATAGCATTAGTGAGTTGGAGGACAAGGTACAAAGCATCTCACAGAAAGAGCAAGAAAATGAAAAGAGGCTCAGAAAGAATGAAGAGGAATTAAGAGAAATGCAAGACAATATGAAACGTAATAATATCCAAATAATAGGAATACCAGAAGGAGAAGAAGAAGAACAAGGGATAGAAAACATATTTGAATGAGTACTGACAGAAAATTTCCCTAATTTGATAAGAGAAAAAGTCACACAAATCCAGGAATCACAGAGAGTCCCAATCAAGAGGAACCCAAGGAGGCCCACTTCAAGACACATCATCATCAAAATGGCAAAATTCCAAGACAAAGAGAGAATCTTAAAGGCAGCAAGGGAGAAAAAAGAAATACTATACAAGGGAGCCCCAATAAGATTAGCTACTGACTTCTCAATGGAAACACTCCAAGCAAGAAGAGAATGGCAAGAAATATTCCAAGTAATGAGAACCAGAGGCCTACAACCAAGACTACTTTAACCAGCAAGGCTCTCAATCAAGATAGAAAGCCAAATAAAGAGCTTCCAAGACAAAAGAAGCCTAAAAGAATAGGCCTCCACCAAACCAGCTCTACAAGAAATACTAAAAGGACTGCTTTAAAGGAAGGAAGGAAAAGAGGGAGACAGAGAGGAACACAGGTACAAAAATGGCAATGAATAAGTACCTATCAATAATAACCTTAAACGTAAATGGATTAATGCTCCAATCAAAAGACACAGAATAGCTCAATGGATAAGAAAGCATGACCCACACATATGCTGCCTACAAGAGACCCACCTCAGGACAAAAGACCATCACAGACTAAAAGTGAAAGGCTGGAAACAAGTTTTCCAAGCAAACGGACAAGAAAAAAAGCTGGGGTAGCAATTCTCATATCAGACAAAATAGACTTCAAAAAAAGGGCCATAAAGAGAGATCCAGAAGGTCACTTCAATATACTCAAGGGAAGAATCCACCAAGAAGACATTAACATTGTAAACATGTATGCACCAAACATAGGGACACCCAAATATATCAAGAAAATGTTAGAGGACTCCAAGAAAGATATTGACAGCAACACAATTATAGCAGGGGATTTTAACACCCCACTATCAAAAATGGACAGATCTTCCAAACAAAATATCAACAAAGATATTGTGGCATTCAACAAAGCCCTAGACAAAATGGACTTAACTGATATATATAGAGCCCTTCATCCCAAAGAAGCTAAATAGACATTCTTTTCAAATGCACATGGAACAGTTTCAAAGATAGACCACATGATAGGACACAAAACAAGCCTCAACAAATTCAAGAAAATTGAAATCATACCAAGCATCTTCTCTGACCACAAGGGACTGAAATTGGAAACAAACCCCAAAGGAAAAAACCCAAAGCACACAAACTCATGGAGACTGAATGGTATGCTATTAAACAACGAATGGGTCAAGAATGAAACTAGGGAAGAAATCAAAACGTTTCTGGAAACAAATGAAAATGATCTCACAACAACCCAAAACTTATGGGACACAGTGAAGGCAGTCCTGAGAGGGAAGCTTATAGCAGTACAGGCCTACCTAAAGAAGATAGAAACATTTCAAACAAACAACCTAACCCTACACCTGCAAGAACTCAAGGAACAGCAACAAAGACAGCCCAGAGCAAGCAGAAGGAAGGCACTGACCAAGATCAGAGCAGAATTAAATGACATAGAAACTAAAAGCACAATTTTAAGGATCAATGAATCCAGGAGTTGGTTCTTTGAGAAGATGAACAAAATAGACAAGCCTTTAAGTAGGCTCATCAAGAAAAGAAGAGAGAGGACACAAATAAACACAATCAGAAATGAAAGAGGAGAGATTACAACTGATACCACAGAAATAGAAGGGATTGTAAGAAATTACTATGAAGAACTGTATGCCAAGAAATGTGAAAACCTAGGGGAAATGGACACATTTCTAGAAAAATACAATCTTCCAAAACTCAGTGAAAAAGAAGGAGAAAATCTAAATACACCAATAACAGCAAAAGAAATTGAAGCAGTAATCAAAAAACTCCCATCGCACAAAAGCCCTGGACCAGATTTCACAGGAGAATTCTACAAAGCATTTGAGGAAGAGCTAACCCCTATTCTCCACAGACTATTCCAAAAAATGCAGAAGGATGGAAAACTCCCAAATTCTTTTTATGAAGCCAGCATCATCTTAATTCCAAAACCAGATAGAGACACAACAAAGAAAGAAAACTTCAGGCCAATATCGTTGATGAACATAGATGCTAAAATCCTCAACAAAATATTGGCAAATCGCATCCAACAATATATCAAAAAGATCATACACCAAGACCAAGTAGGATTCATCCCAAGGATGCAAGGATGGTTCAATATTCACAAATCAGTAAATGTAATACATCACATAAACAAAAGCAAAGACAAAAACCACATGATCATATCAATAGACACGGAAAAAGCTTTTGATAAGGTACAACACCAATTTATGATAAAAACACTCAGCAAAGTGGAAATACAGGGAGCATTTCTCAAAATAATAAAGGCCATATATGAGAGACCTACAGCCAATATCATACTCAATGGGCAAAAACTAAAAGCTTTTCCACTAAATCAGGAACAAGACAAGGATGTCCACTTTCGCCACTTCTATTCAATATAGTATTGGAAGTTTTAGCCACAGCGATCAAGCAAGAAAAGGAAATAAAAGGCATCCAAATAGGAAAGGAGGAAGCAAAACTGTCACTGTTTGCAGATGACATGATAGTGTACATAGAAAATCCTATAGACTCTACCCAAAAACTGCTCGAACTAATTAATGAATTTGGCAAAACAGCTGGTTACAAAGTCAATATCCAGAAATCGAAGGCATTTTTGTATACCAACAATGAATCAGCAGAAGCAGAAATCAAGGAAAAAATCCCATTTGATATAGCAAAACAAAAATAAAATATCTGGGAATAAACCTAACTAAGGAGGTAAAAAACCTGTATGCAGAAAACTACACAGCCCTGAAGAAAGAAATCAAGGAAGACACAAACAAATGTAAACATATACCTTGTTCATGGATTGGAAGAATTAACATCATCAAAATGTCCATACTACCCAAAGCAATATACACATTCAATGCAATACCTATTAAAGTACCAATGGCATATTTCACAGACATAGAACAAACACTTCAAAAATTTATATGGAATCATAAACAACTCAGAATAACAGCTGCACTTTTGAGAAAGAACAAAGTAGGAGGGATCACAATACCTGATATCAAACTGTATTACAAGGCCACTGTAATCAGAACAGCCTGGTACTGGCATAAAAACAGACACATAGACCAATGGAAAAGAACAGAGAGCACAGAAATCAACCCAACTCTCTACAGTCAATTAATATTTGACAAAGGGGGCAGTAACATAAAATGAAGTAAAGATAGCCTCTCAACAAATGGTGCTGGGAAAACTGGACAGCTACGTGCAAAAAAATGAAACTTGAGCACCAACTTACACCATATACCAAAATAAATTCAAGATGAATAGAAGACTTAAATATAAACTGTGACACCATTAAAGTCCTAGAGGAGAACATCGGCAAGAAAATCTCAGATATTTCATGCAGCAACTTTTTAACTGATATGTCCCCTAGAGCAAGGAATATAAAGGAAAGAATAAACAAATGGGATCTCATCAAAATAAAAAGCTTCTGCATGGCTAAAGAAAACAGTATTAAATTAACAAGACAACCAACTGTATGGGAAAACATATTTGCCAATGATACCTCAGACAAAGGTTTAATCTCCAAAATATACAAAGAACTTACACGACTCCACTCTAAGAAGACACCCTATCCAATAAAAAAAATGGGAAAAGGACTTGAACAGACACTTCTCCAAGGAGGACATACAGAACATCCAGAGACACGTGAAGAGATGCTCAATATCGTTAGCTATCAGAGAGATGCAAATTAAAACCACATTGAGATACCACTTTACACCAGTCAGGATGGCTATAATAGACAAAGCAACAAACAACAAATGTTGGAGAGGGTGTAGGGAAAAGGGGTCCTTAGTCCACTGTTGTGGGATTGCAGACTGGTACAACCATTATGGAAAACAGTATGGAATTTTCTCAGAAAAATAAAAATCGACCTGCCTTTTGACCCAACAATTCCACTGCTAGGATTATATCCTAAGAATCCTAAAACATCAATATCAAAGAACCTATGCACCACAATGTTCATAGCAGCACAATTTACAATAGCCAAGAGTTGGAAGCAACCTAGGTGCCCATCAGTAAATGAATGGATCAAAGAATTGTGGTACATATACACAATGGAATTCTATGCAGCAGAGAGAAAGAAGGAGATACTACCCTTTGCAACAACATGGATGGAACTGGAAAGCATTATGCTGAGTGAAATAGGCCAGGTGTTGAAAGACAAATACGATATGATCTCACCTTTGACAGGAAGCTAAACAACAAAACAAACAAGCAAGCAGAGAAAAAGAAAAACAAAGACACTGAAATAGAGAACAAGTGGGACAGCGACCAGAGGGGAGAGGGAAGGGAAGTTAAGGGGAAAAAGGGGGAGGGATTTGGAGGAACAAATAGGAAGGACACAGGGACGAGAACTAAGGGGGGTGAAAATGGGAGGGAGGTGGGGAGCACGAGGCAGGAGAGGCTGGGATGGGAGAAATAGACAAAAAACTGTACTTGAAAAATAACTAAATAAAAATTTTTAAAAAAGAGAAACTCTAGTTACTACATACATTTTATATACTATATTACAAATTTCACACTTACTATAAAGTTTAATAAATAAAGTGCTTAAATTTTCAAAATATTTGTTGTTTAAATCACCCTTTAAAAGAAACAGTGCAATTGTACATTTTATTGCACAAAAGTCTGGCCTTTATGATTTAATGTATCAGATAATAGATCAGAGAAATAAATAGCCTTAAATTATTTTTCAGAGTATGTATCACTCACTTGTTAAAATATATCCTACAGTTATAAAGTGATTACACTTTAAACACAAGGGTATTGTAAATAACAATCTAGTGTCTTAAAAGTAAAGTATTTGTCTTTAAATAATGTTGGACTAACACAGTCAATTCCTATCAAGCTGAACAATGGGCTTGTGCTTAGAGGTGTACATGAGGAACTGATGAAACATTGATTATTGCCATGTGTAAAAAAGATCAGTAAAAAAATAAAATATGCTATAGGTATGACTGGACAGAGAGTAAATATTAGGTTTGGTTTATTTTAATGACCAACATAATTGTGAAGATTACCCTCATTTTTTCTAAGCAACGAATGTATACTCATAAAATGGTCCCTACAGAATTCTGACGAGAAAATTGGGAGTTGGTACCTTCTGTTTGTTAGACATAAATGCATAAGGAGAACATCTAATTTTCTTTATGCTGCCTTCCTCCCTTCCTCTGCCTCTCTCCCAACTTTAAACTTCCTCTCGTACCCACTGACACATCAGTAAGTCATTCTTTTGCCGTGACTCTTTGAAGCCCCCAACATCCATCCTCTTCTCTTTTGCCACTTAATTGGATCTCTGTGATGCATTTTTACTCCTTCTGTGGGAAGCACCTGGTATAAGAATTATAACCTTGAGCACATTTCTATGCATTCTGCGCTGCAATTCTTCACAGTAACAACGAACTTCAAAGGTTGTAGTAAATGAATGACACAAAGAGTTGTAGTCAGTATATAATGGTTATCTTTACCAGCCAGGGAAAGAGGGAAAATCAGGACAGATCAAAATGATGCCTTGGTTTCTCTCATGTTTTGGGGTTTCTTGCTAGGGCAATCAGATAGTAGGCCCTCATTTGAGTGTAGGATTTTCATGGACTAATTACTCTACAATTCTCTAGTTGAGAGGGTAATCTGCATCCATGTAGATCAAAGCAGCCAGGTACCTATCTAATCCTTGAAGCTGGAACAAACCCTTCTGTCCCTTTTTGAACTGTGGAATGCCACTCAAGTGTTATCTGGCTTTGGGCTGTAAAGAGAGATCATTGGGGAGATTGACTGGGCAGAAAAGTTTAAAGCCACGACCTACTTCTACCCATTCCTTTTGGGGGCAAGTATTAAGGTTAATGACTAAACCAATAAATGGACAACAATGACATTTTGTGGCTCTTTACCTTCTGGAAGTGCAGGATATTGGATGCTCCTGTCCTAGAAAACATTTCAGCTCCTGAATCAGGAATCAGGCAGAGCAGCTCCCTTATTTGCTAAGCTCTTTTTTTCTTTTTTCCTCACTGGGTTCTAGGAATGATTTGCTTAGCTTAAATAAAAGCAACATTACTTACAACCATTTATATTAACTGTTTGACTTTTATGCCCAATGAACTTACGACACTACAACAATTATTCATATCATTAAGTATGAGTTGGATTAACTTTGTTATGAATTACATGTGATAATAGTGCTGAGTTTTATTTAAATAAAGTTAATGGTGTTTCTCATCAAATACAATCATCTGACTTTATGTTTTAAAATTTTGAGGAAATTTTAGAAGTTGATAATTAAAATTGTTGCAATGAAATGTTGAATACAATTATGACTAAATTATGAATTCATTTATTCATTTATTCACACACTAAGTTAACATTTATTCAAAGCCTGATACTGTATTAGGAGTACTATGAGGATGAATGTTATGGCTCTACCTTTTAGTAACTAACAGTCTAGAGTGGGAGACACATAAGCAAGCAAACAATGGTAAGACAATGAGGCAGGTTACTAGATAAGGATGGGGGCCCTCACTCCCAGTGAGGAACAGCATGGGGGACATTATGGAGGCTTTCTGAGGTAGCTTATGCTGGAGCTGAATCCTAGGGGACATGTAAGATTAATCAGGTAGGGAAATGGGGAAAGGAGAGATATAGGCATGGAAATAGCATCATTAGGAGCAGAGAAGCAAGAAAGGCATGGCATAGTAGGAGGGACCCCAAAATATCCTGAATTTATTTATAAAAACTTGTGTATTTATTCTTATATGTTTAATCTTAATTCATCTTCAAAGTACTCTTCATTCGATGCCATACACTTATGAAGACTTTTTTCCCATTGCTCAGAGCAGGTTTTGAACTTGTCAATCTTGATGTCTTTTAGTGTTTCTGCATTTTTTTTCATTTCATCTCTTCTACATCACAAAATGCTTCCCTTGAAGATGTTTTTCATCCAAGGAAACAAACAAAAGAAAACAGTCACTCAGGTTGAGATCAGGTGAATAGGGAGGGTGGGGTATAGGGGTCATGCCATTTTTGGTCAAAAACTCCTGAACACTCAGTGAAGTGTGGGCAGGTATGCTCATAAATCACCCATCATGAAATGGGCCAACATAATGAGTCTTCAGAAAAGATCACTGAAGCAGAACACAGATTCTCACAATAATGCCAGCTGGTACACTGACATAGATGGTTTCCTAGAACACTCACCCACAAGGTTCCCACCCTCCAGAGGGTAATTCCAGGCTTGGGGGGGTCTCCCCTCATATTTGAAGAACTCTGAATATTAGCATAAGTATAAAATAATGTGTGGTGGGGAGACTGTTTAATGTGATTGTAAATTTGTGGTGGAAAGGATGGAAGTGATGATGTCAGAGAGACAGGCAGCAGCCAGATCATAGAGGGCTTTGGATATCTCTTCCTTACTAGGGGAGAACAATCCACATACCATGTATTTTAGTTTCTTGTCCAGACACTAGTCTGGTATGTAATGCTTTTTCATTGCAGTTATTATGTATAGTATGCCCACTTATGCCTAGAACTGTACTGTGCTCTATGATGAATATATATGCTATAAGGAGGTCCTAAATGAAGTTATTACCTGAGCTTGGCTTTTGATGTATGATGTAAAATTTTGGAAACAATAACTGGTAAAGTGTAAACTTCCTTTTCCTAATTACTATAATTCCTAATTACTATAATTCCTAATTCCTAATGTTCTATATTTTTAAGAAAAAATCTATTATTTATTTACCTTTCAGTTGAAATACACCTAGATTCTTTATTGAAATTGATTATTAGCTTTCCAATGTGAACCATCTTTAAAGTGTTTAATTCTTGTAAATTTGCCTTTCAGTTAATTGACCAAAGCATAGAATCTCCAAAATGCAGGAGGGAAAACGGGAAACTTTAAATCACAATGGTAAATGAATTATGGAGTCTCCAAGGTGGACAGAGATGATCATAAACTTGGAAAAAAATGACCTTTTGGTGCTGCCATGAGATGGTGAGAAGGCAGCACCCCTTGACTGACAGGCTCCATACACTTCCTCCTGCTATCACTGATCTCCTTTTTTATTTTGATTTGATGGTAATTATGCCACTAGCCACCAAACTGCTGGAAACTATTTTGGTAGCCTAGAGGGCTGGAGAAGTCTCATCCTAGCTGTGAACCTCCCAATGTAAGTTCTGCAATATTCTTGGGGAATTGTTTAATGAGGATCTACAGCAATGCTTTACACACATTATTTCTAAACTTTATAAAAATTTTAAAGGAGCCCTAATTTTAAGATTAGGAAACCATGGCCGTGAGAAGCTGAGTAGTGGCCTGTTTTTACCGTGGAGCCATTGCTAAATCCCCCTACATCACGCTCACTGTCACCAGGAATGCTGGCCCTGCAGAGGTCAGGCTGGTCTTTCTTCACTAAAGGCTAAATAAAGGCTTTTAGGTTTTTCCTTTCAACTGTTTTAAAAATTGTGATATAATTCACATAATATAAAATTCACCCTCTTAAAGTTACAGTTTTGTGTTTTTTTAGTATATTTGCAAAGTTGTGCCACCATTTACCATTCTCTAGCTTGAGAACTTCTCATCTCTAAAATAAACTTTGTACCCATTAGTCATTTTCCATTCCCCTCATCCCCCAGCCCTTGGCAGTTGTTAATTTGCTTTCTGTGTCTATGAATCTGCCTATTACCGCCTTTTATATAAGTTGAGTAGTATAATATGTACCTTTTGTGTCTGGCTTCTTTTATTTAACACAGTGTTTTCAATGTCCATCCATCTTGTAGCATGTAGCAGTATTCTATTCCTTTTCATGGCTGAATCACATTCCTTCATATAGATGTACCACATTCTTGTTTATTGATTCAGTAGCTGGTGGATGTTTGGGTTGTTTCCATGTTTGGTCCAGTTTGAATATGCTGCTCTGGATTTATGCTTTTAGGCTTCACTATAAACCTATTACCACAAGACATATAACATTATTATATTATAACTATAATGCATAATTATGTATTGTCTCTTCCCCCTGGGATTCTGTACACTCTATAAATATACAAATCACAGTTGCTGTAATCCAGTACATCAAGCACAGTACATCCATCTAAGAAGCATTTGAATTAATAAATTAAAGAAGGCAGTTCTCTGGCTCCAGGTGAGAACTTTTAAATGCTCATCTAACTTGCCGTGTCAGTTAACCAAAGAACTGTATCCTCTTGCTGTTCAAAGAGTGTGTTTGAGATTGAGGACTCTGCTCTAGATATTTCTGGAAATTTTTGATTGTTTGGAGAGTGGAGGCTACACTGATATAGCAGGTTCCTGATGTGTTTGGTTGAGTTGAGTGTTACCACCTATCAACAAAATTCAGAGGAAAGCTGTATCTGTTTTGACAGCTTGTGCTGGGAGCATTTGGGACATTTATTAGTAAGGGAAATAGACCATGATCCCAAGTTAGTCTGTTGTCTTGCCAATTAAAAATGCCTGCCTGGGCATGTGTCACCACTCCACAGGGGGATTCTTCCCATGGGGGACACTGAAAAAGTCCATCAGTGTTAAATCTATTTTTCTCTTTTGTTTCTCTCACTCCCTCTTTGACTAACTCTTCCTTGATTGTCTCTGAACTTGTTCAGGGAGATTCCCTCTGCTTAATGCAAAATGTTGTCTAACTACTAATTCTATCTTTTAAAGATAAGAGGATTTAATCAGAGCAAAATCATCTCAATTATCTGTTGCTTCAAATACAGTGCTTGCTGTTGGGGGCCTGCCCTCTCTTTGGGGCACCTTGCTCAGAGCTGCAGGGAACATGGGCACTGGGGACGGCGGCTGCAGGGCAGGTCTCTCTGGCTGTGGCAAGAGCTCTGGCAGCCTTTGCTTTCCTCCTCACTCCTGCATCTGCCTACTCCTTGCCTTGTGAGAATGACAGGAAGGGAGAAGGAAGCTGCCAGGTTTCCTGTATGCATGTCTGTGGGAGGCAGACGAAGAGGGCTGGCAGCCCTGAACTAAGTGGGCTCCATTCCATCTATCTTTTCTGATTAAAGTGAAGCAGATTCAGGCTGCTGCCTGTGAGCTGTGATAGGAATCACATAGCTCAGAGACAATTCCTGGAATGACTGTTCTAGACATTGCACCCCTTTCTACCTCAAAGCAGCTTACAGGCTGAGGGGATTATATCTAGAGCCTTCTTTAGTATATTTTCGGTATTTGGATAGTAATCTTGTACTAGTATATAAACTCCAGATAAAATACTGTGAAAATATAAATAAAGATGTCTCTAAAAGTATAATGTGTTTCTGGTGTGATATCCCATGGCTTTAATTTTATGCTACTTTATTGCTGTTCAGATCCTCCATTTGGAAGAAGATGGATTTGGCTTCCAAGTAGTTATCAGTAAAGACTATGATTTAAAGACCCCAAGCTCTGACCCAGTGGCTCAGTTGGCATATCATCCCAATATGCCAAGGCTGCATGTTTGATCCCCAGTCAGGGCATGTGCAAGGAGCAACCAATGAATGCATAAGTAAGTGGAAAAACAAATATCTCTCTCTCTCTGTCTCCCCATCACTTATCTCTTCTCTCCGCTCCTCTTCCCCTTTCACTCTGTCTCTCTAAAATTTGCAAATTTAAAAAAAGAGGACCAAATGCATTCATTGTTTCATTAAGATCCAATGAATGGATTATGTTATTTAAACTGTGGTGCCTGATTTCTACAGCAGATTCCAGATTCTTCTGGATGGTTCTGTAAACATTTACGTGTTTATATGAAATCTTAATTTCCCAGTCCAGTCTAGGCAAAGACTGTCAAGAGTCCGGGAAACAATTATTATGACAATAAAGTCCCACATTGGGTCTCCATGGTGGAATATTTGGGACACAACTTCCCTTCCTCCTTCCTGCCAGCCTGGCACAGCTCACCAGCTTTTCATGGAGCAGATAAAATTCCGCTGTAGGCTCTGGGTTAATCTCTGCTTAGTCCTAGAAGGTGTTAACAGCTGGCACCCTTCCTGCAGCACACATTTCCTAAGGAAGTCGCTGTCACGCACATGAGCACCAGTCATGGCCATTGCTTCTGTGGTCACTTTAAGACCTACTGAAGTGACACCAGGAAAACTTTCCTGATTTCATTTTTTCCCTCTATTACTCAGAGAGCTTCTATAGTTACACCTATTTTTTAATGAAAAATTTAAGTTATCTTCCCACTTTCTTGAGCAGCTTTAAATAAATTCTCTTGGGATGTATCAGGGGATGTTTCAAGACCCTTCTTTATTGCCTCTCGAAGTAACTTTCTCCACTAATCAAAGTCTCTGGATAGATGTCAGGCACCTTGACTCTTTCACACATTGGTGTAAATTCCCTCATCTTGTAAAAATGTCTTAATATGTCATCATGAGACACACCAAATTCCTTAGTACTCCTCTTCCCGAGGCAGGAAGAAAGACAACCCGGTGCTCATAAATAGAATTTACCACAGGATAAGTGATGCCATGCTATAATAACAAAAAAAATGCAAAATCTCAGTGGCTTAGGCTAAAGGACTTTTTTCTTTTTGTTCATATTACATGTCCAAAAATAGTTGTGTTTTAGTTATTTAGAGGCTCAGACTGACAGGAAGTTGTCACCTTACGGCTCCTCCATCTCATCCTGATGTCCAGGGTGCGCTGTAGTAGAAGACATCAGGTGAACACAATTGCTTCCACTTGGAAGTGACACCTTTTATTTCTGTTCACTTTCACTGGCCAAAGACAGTCTCTAACTAGAAATTTTGGTGAATTCCGAAAGCGAGGGGATGGGGGCTTAGCCAGCCAGTAGCTTGGAAAGAGGTTTGAGTGGGTTAGAAGGAACAATGATAAGCCCAGAACTGCAACAACTGATTTTCCGCTTATAGCATTTATTTTTCTTTCAAGGGAACCTAAGGAAGCTGAAATCAATAGGCACGCGCTCTGTAAGTAAATGATGCTCTTTCGGGGGTAAGGCTATTTGGAGCTCCACTCCTCACTAAAAGCGTGAAATGTCACAGGAATGGTAGAAGTCGGCGTGCAGGACCACTCCGGTGTGCCTCTTATATTCTGCCACCACCGAGCAGTTACTGGAGAGTGTGGGAATCATTGGCTGCATGCGAGGTCCTGCTCACTGCACCTGCAGGGTTAGCATGCACCATCTGCCTGTGGGAAGGTGGCACTCTCTGTGGGTTTGAAACAGAATCCATGGTGAACACGAAGCCAGCACACAGCCACTTAGACAGTGGGTTCGTGACAGGCATGTGACACATTTAAAATTTGCTTGGAGTAAAACCAAAACATAGGAAAAATGCAATTTTTAAGTGATGTAGAATTTCCAACCATTACCTTATACTTTACTAAACATTTTTTTGTTATTATATATTTTCTCATTCTGTTCCTTTTTTAAGATGTTTAAAGGTTTTTAAGAATATTTTATTTCTTTATTTTTAGAGAGAGGGGAAGGGAGAAAGAAAGTGAGGGAGAGAAACATCAATGTGTGGTTGCCTCTCACATGCCCCCCACCAGGGACCTGGCCCCATAACCAAGGCATGTGCCCTGACTGGGAACCAAACCGGTGACCCTTTGACTTGCAGGCTGGCACTCAATCCACTGAGCCACACCAGCCAGGACTCACTCTGTTCTTAAGAAGTATAAGTTTTAGCCTCCTTGGCTGCTTTGTTTATCTCCTTAGCACTTACCTCAATCTAACATTCTAAATGTTTTTATCTATTCATTTTAATTGTCTGTCTTACTAGAATCAACATCCTTGAGGTGAAATTCCCCCAAGTGTTATATCCTCAGAACTGAGTACAGTACCTAGCATAGAGTAATCATCAAACAGTTATTAAATAAATGAGTGAGTAGTTCTAATTCTAACTGAAGCTAGTCTCATAGCACAATGATGCATGATGAGTCCTTAAAACATGGTCTTATTACATTCTTCTATGTTAAAAATTTACTAGTTATGAAAATATTTTCCTGATTTACCTTCATTTACTATTCAATATTCAATACTTTTTGAGCACCCAGTAAATACCAGGTATTGTGTACATCAATGAGTAATGAAAAGTTCCCTGGCCTCATGGAGGTTTACATTCTCAGCAATGGCATGGAGGGAAATAGTAAATAAACACAATAGATAGAGCATATAATATTTTTGGAAGTGACACATGCTGTGAAATAAAGATAATGTGTAGGTAAAGGGGATTGGAAATTCCAGAGATGGTTGGGGTGGGGGGAGAAGCAGAAGCATTAATTTTGGTGGTCAGGGGAAGCCTCATTGATTAGGTGAAATTTAAACACTGATCTTAAAGGAGATAAGAAAGGAAGCCCAGTAGATGTGGTAGAGTGGAGTGGGGTGGAGAGAGCATTTCAGGGAGCAGAAATAGTTGGGGTGGAGAGTGCTAAGGCAGGGGGCTTGAAAACAGTAAAGAGGCTAGTGTGGTTGATGCTGAGAGACTGGACCAGAAGACAGTAGGGGATGGGTGGGGACAATTCAAGTAGGCCTCAAAAACCACTCTAAGGACTTGAGAGGAAAATGGGATGCCTATGCAGGACTCTGAATAAAGGAATAACATGACTGATCATAGAAAAACATTGCTCTGGCAGTAATGTGGAGAGCGGACCCAATGGCACAACAGCTAGAAGTCATCAGGCCAGTAGTGAGGCTGCACCTCCCGGATGGAGGTGACGGTGGCTTAGACAGGGGCAGTGGTTGCAGAGGTGGTAAGAAACAGTCAGATTCACAAACACTTTCCAAATTCAGATTTTCCATATTCCAAAATCTGGTGGCTGCTTTCTGCCTTGCCTAGGTGTAGGCAGGGGTAAATGTAGGCATGTTGTGAAGTCCTGGAGTCTGCCTCCCATGCCCGGAGTCCTCTCTCTATATCACATGCCTTTGTCTGCAGAGACCGTCCCTGTCTTCTGAGGGGTGATGTCCCCTGGAACCTCCTTCCCACATGTAACAATTACACTTACTCATTGAAGAATTATGGTTTGAATTAATTTGCATTTTCTACCTTTACTACTTGAATTGTTTAATATATATGTGCTGGATTTTTTTTCCAAGGAATTTCAGACATCACTTGTGTGAAATGTGTATAGCTATAGAGCCCAACTGCCCTCTCAGAGAAGAAGGAACTAATGTCATTGGACAGAATATCCTCTCCCTTCAACCTGCACACACCTTCACACCCCTTTCGATCTTTCTACTCTCCTTTCTTTTCCTTTGTTCTCACTCACCAGATCAAAACCAAAACCCAAAACTGTTCTAATTGCCTTATGTGGAGCACTCTATCTCTGATACCTTCAGAGTCTCACTTTCTTTCACAACCAGGTATTTTTCTCAGGCAAAGGTAATTAATTGCCTTGCTAAGCAAGAATTCTGACTCCAGGTTTTACCATAAATAATTGTTTTAATAACCTCACTACATGTGTGAATGAAATAATCTCTTACCTTTTTTCTTCTCCCTCTTGCTAATTTTTTTGGTAGGTGATGACTCAGAAATTGAGAACCTTAACTTAAATTCATTAAATTGTTTACGGGCAGTTGAGATAATGACATAATATAAAGACTTCTCTCTGCATCCTGTGCCTTCTTTGGTTTGGGATAGGCACTCTGCAGAGCCTATGATTTGCGAGCTATGCCTGTGGGACACAGTCAGGTTATTGGAAAGTTGAGATGGGAAAATGATCAAGGGTGTGTTGCCAAGACCTGAAGAGGCCTCGCAGCCCTGTGGGATGGACTCCCTCTTAAGTGCTGTTTTTTAATGCAACAGTTTCTCACTTATTTGGCAAAGTAAATGGGACCAAATACAAACTTCAAGGTGCTTGATATATTGTAATGGAATTACACCTCACCCCTAACTTCTTTGTGCACAGATGGGTCCATTTTTTTTAGTACTTTATTAGTTTCTTGTGGTTTCTCTAAGAAATTACCACAAACTTGGTTGCATAAAACAATAAAAAGTTTTCCCCTCAAACTTTAGAGGCCAGAATTCCAAAATTATGGTGTCATCATGGACAAGCTCCCTCTAGGAGAACAGGGGACTGTCTGTAATTTGCCTTCTCTAGCCTCTCAAGGCTGCCAGCAATCACTGGTGTTCCTTGGTGGGTGACTGCATCAGTGCAACTCCTGCCCATCTCCACCTGACATTTTCCTGTGTGTGTATGAGCATGTCATCTCTTCCCAGATCACTCAAGGTCATCTCCTCTTTTCCAAATCTCTACTTTAATCACATCTTCAAAGACCCTTTTCCCAAATAAGGTAGCATCTAGAGGTTCCAGAGATTTGGACCTGATTGTCTTAGAGACCATCTTTCAAGCCCATTATAACCCTTAATCTCAATGCTGTCCTTCTGATCTCTTTCACAATTTTTGAAACAAAACATATTATTTTCTGTCACTACTTCTGTTATTTACATTAGTATGTAACTTCTGAAAAGTTACACAGGCCTTTTTTATTCTGATGCCCTAAAGCAGAGGTTGGTAAGTTTCTGTGGTAAAGGGCCAGATGGAAGTATTTTAGTTTTGTGTGCCCCACAGTCCTGTTGCAGCTGTTCACCTCTGCGCCCGTGCAGCAGAGAGGCAGGCAGAGCCAATAGCAAAAGAAGGGGTATGTTGTGCTCTGATAAAATAAAATGAGATTTGACAGGTTGGCCCCAATTTGCTGGCCCTTGATCTAAAGAGTGTCCTATGTCTCTTTTATTTTTTCTACTTAGGAATATGGATGAAGTTTTGATGCAATTCAATCTTCTCATTAGAGATATTACCACCTACTTTGTGTTTTGCTACCATCAAACCAAAAAGTTTACACAGAAATTCAGAATTGCAGTCTGGTACTTCCTTAGTAAAAAAGTCAAGGTTATTTATCTTTTTTTTTGTGGCTGTGCCCTCTGGCATGTCCCATTCGATGCACTCACTAATCCAGTGTGTTCATTCTAAGTGTCCTGCACACTAAACATCGTACCCAGCGCTGAGGCCCAAGTGAGCAGGTGCACATTGTGAAGAGAGGGCTTCAGAGGGGTGGTCATTTTGAAAGGTGTCAGAGAACAAGTCATCAAGACGTATTGGTGGGTGTGATGTGGGCATGAGAGAGAAAGGGACCTCAGGGATGACCCCTGTGCTTCTGACTTGACAATGGTTGGCAAGAGTTGTCACTCACTGAGATGAAGAATGCTGGGAGAGGAAGTTTTGGTGAAGCTTATAATTTGATATTGGATGGGATAACTTTGAGGTCTGCTTTTCTCAGAGGCTTTTGCTCACTGCCTACCTCAATATTTCTTCCTCTTCCTAATTTACTTACAAAAATTTCCATGTATGTATATGTATGTGTATATGTGTACAAGTGTGTGTATATGTATACATGCATGTATACATACATATAGTATGAAATATTATACCATCACGGACTGTAACAATAATCTATCATAATTTTGACAACTTGTTCCACATAGACATTCTGGTAAGTGATAGCTAAGGATAGCTATTCTTATATGAATTTAAGCAAAAGGGAAAAACTAAAACAGCAAGTATTTATTAAACACCAGCTGGAGATACATTTTTATTTCATTCTTACAGCTAATCTATGATGTACATACTAAGGCTTTTTCTGTTACACTGATACATAAAGGGGACATGGAAAGTTAATTAATTTGCTCAACCTTCAAGCTAGGATTTTAACTCAGCCAGCTTTTTCTTATTCCTGAGTGAGCTGATAGACTTGTAAACAATTTGCTTATAATTTCAAACATTAACAGACACTTCGCCTAGGAGGGCTTCCCAGAATACTCCCTCCCCAACCTTAGAAATATAGTCTAGATGCCCCCTCCAATGAGCACCCCCCAAATTCCATGTGTTTCCTTTTCCATAGCACTCATTTCATTAGTTTTTTACAGACTGTAAGTTCTTTGAGGGCAAAGGCTGTTCTGTTTTTTATTTCATTTTCATTTCTTATAATACTGAGCAGAAAAATCAGTACTCAGTACATGTTTTCTAAATTAAGAGGTAATCTCCTCTCTCCTTAAGGGCTATTAAACTGGTATCATATTTTACATTTTACAAGGCCTTGAGTGCACATTGTCACAGAATGGTTTATTAGTTTGGGACATCCCTGTTCCAATGCTATAGTAATTTTGTTCTTGAGAATTTTTGACTGAAAAGAAAGGAAAGCAAGCAGAGCAAAACAAAACAAACAATGCAATAAAATAGCAAAACACTTCATGAATCTCAAATCAATGGACTTCTGATAGGAGAATGCTTGGCGGGGGGGGAGTTGGTTATTTGCCTAAAGGAAAGTGAGTTCTTGAGTAAAGGAATGCAAATGAGACAAAACTTCATTTATCAGCTTCAAGTATTGGCTGAAACTGAGCTCACTGGGCATTTGACAAAAAAAAAACAAAAAAAAAAACACCAAACTTTTAAAGCCTCTTCTTGTGCTTTGAGTCGATGACTTCAAATATCTAACTACTGTGGCCCAGTCTTGGGTTATATATTTTAGATACATTGTTTCAGTTAATCCTTACAACTTTGTGATGTAGGTTTTATTATTACTACTTAACATGTGAGGGAACTGAGAACCAAAGATGTTGGGTAATTTGCCCAGTGACACACAGCTGCTCAGTGGAGAGCACAGGTGACAATCATAGGAAAAGCCACTGCAAAGCCCATGCTTTCTCCATTACACCTTCAAAGCAATGACACTCACAGGTACTTTGCTCTGAGTGAAACCCTCTGAGTTTCACTAAAGCAATTCTCAGATTTTAAGTTGCACCAGAGTCACTTGAGGTTCTTGTTAAAGTGTATATTCTGAATCAGTGTAAGGCCTGACTTTCCACCTTTCTAACATGTTCCCAGGTGAGGGCTGTGCTACTGGTGTATGGACCAACTTAAAGTTATGAGAGAGTGCTGAAATTAACCCCCACTGGGATTGGTAAATCAAGATACATACTGTTCCCAAACAGCAATCGGGGCCAAACCTTAGGCAGAGTGAAAGTAGCAGTGGGCATGGGTCTGAGAAGCCTCTCCTATTTGGTGACACTATGGAAGACATGCCAACGTACAACAGGAGAGATTGCTGACATTACGGACAAAAATCAGGAGACAACCAAAGGGAATATTTGATGTTTTATATTCCCTCAGCAGAAACTGCCTTCGGCACATTGTGTTATTGTTCATTTCTCAATACAGATTCACTGATTGAGCTGGTTGTTATGTTAGAAGGACCAGATGAAATATCTCCTTTCATTTTGGTCCTTTTGGAGATTCAATCTTTCATCAAAGCCTTTTCTTAACACTACACTCTGATGAGTTAGAGACAGTTGAAATGATGGCCTCTCTTCTCCCAGATTCTTCCTTCCCAGCTCACACTGTGGAGTGGAGCCTGTGGAGTGGAGCCCCTAACATGTGGCACAGAGCAACTGCTCCTCACTCTCCCAGATGCTTTCTTACACATGCTGCGTCCTTGCTTATGGATCAGGCAGTGGTGGTGTATCTAAGGTTTCCATCTTCTTCTAACTGATCATGGATTTGGAGCTTGGGAAGCTCAGCATCTCCCATACAGCAGTGAATGATTATTGAAGAAAAAAATGACACCAAGAAAATGAGAAAGAGAAAGAGGAAGAATGAAATCAATGGAAAGGCTAATTTATTATTTATCTTTGCTATTTCTATTTCTATATAATAGTTCATTCTGTAGTAGCTGTTTGAAGGAATCCTGCAGTATCTAAAAAGCACACTTTATTTAATGAGCATTTCCTCATCTTTCTGATACTACCCACCTCATTTGTTCTATGACAGCTATGTTTTCTATGGCCCCTTAGACTGGATATAAACAGGAACTGAAATTGTGAGGCAGCATGAAATTGTGGCACAGACGCTTGACATGGGGTCCAAAGTCCTGGATTCTAGGTTTTTCTCTCATCTACTGTGGAAGTTCGCTGGAAATCTAGGAATGTTAAGATTCACTGCAATGTTGTGGAAAAAGTTGTGGAAGGCTGAAGCCCGTTCCAAGATTTTCCCAGATTCCCTGGGAGCTCATACTTCGATGGTCACTGTAGCCTCAGTTTCTGCCACTGCTGAATGTACTTGCATGTCCCCCTCCTTGCTAAATCCTGTATGCCCAGCTAAACGCAGGCCACTCGCATCATTCATAAGGCGACTGCAGACAACACAACTTCTGTGGGTAGGTCAGACACAGGGAGTGGCCATGTCACTGAGATACACAGCTAACCACTCACAGCTATGGCCTGCTGCCACGTCATAGCCAGGGACTGACTTCTCCCGGGAACTACCCCATAGTCTCCTCTATTAATACTTGAGCTTTTTGCCAACTTGCTGCTTCCCATTTCTTTCTTTTTCTATTTTTTCCTTTTACTCTTTCCTTGTAATTCAAAAGGCCAAGAACAAAAAAAACTTTTCTAATTTTCTTATGAAGAGCACTCTGTCTCAAATACCTCCGAGGTCTCACTGTCTATCACAATGAGATATTATTTATAAAACAAAGAAGAATCCTGATGCTATTACTATAGTAAAGTTTTAATCTCATTACATGTGTCACTTACCATAAAGTAATCTTGTATTTTTTTAGGTAATAGACCAGAAATTGTGACAATTAAGTTTGTAGAATTGCAGAGTTCTGACAATACAGAAAGCCATGCCCTTTAAAATTAGAAGTGGGTGCTCTACAAAGCCTAAGTTTTGCAAGTGTAATTTGTGGAGCACAGTTAGGTTAATATAATAAAAAGTGAAAGTGTCTGGGATTTGAAGGCATGTTGCTTAGAGTGGAAGAAACATGGTGAGGGACTACTGGATCCTTCTCAATTAGCAGGGAAGAGGGACTCATCCCTCACTCAGTGTCTTATGCAATAGCTGCTTCTTTATTTGGCAAAACTGAATGGGGCCAAATACAAGTTTTCAGGTACTTTAAATATTGTGATAAAATAGGTTTACTGAAATCAAATGGCAATTAGAAATTCATGAATGAGTAAAAGTTTAAAAATGTCTAGGTTTTAAAAATCATTACAGCAATATATCAGTACTAGAAAAAATGTAGAAAAAAGAGAAAAGAAAAACTAATTTGTAATTTTAATACCCAAATATAACAAGCACTGCTACTTTATATTTTCTTTTAGATACTGTCACTATGCATGCTGTATAGACTTCAGATTGTAATATACACCTAATTTTATATCCAGATTTATTTCACAAGTATTTTCTATATTCTACATAGTTTTTATATCACTGTTTTAAATAGTTATGAAGCAGAGCACTTGATTATTCTCCTTAGTTTATATTAAAACTGTCTCTAATTTTGTATTATTACAAGTAATTATAATGTGAATATGATCTGTAGATAGAATATATTTTCCTAGAGTGAACTAATTTATTTTTAATTATGAGCCAGTAGAACTTTGTCTATTACTTGTACTTTTTATGAATTTAGTATTTATATCCTTAGCACAGATATCTGTTGTTATTTTATTGTCTTCTTACCTTTTGTGAGTTATCATGAAGCTCTATAGAAGAGTGACCAAATGAAGATGTGCTTTGCTTAAAGCATTAGTCTATTTCTGATGAGAGTTCTTTGCTCCTAAAAGCAAAGGGGCATGGAATTCTATTCCTTCCTAGCATATGCGAAATTCTTCAGCAGATTGCAGAGCTGTCACTGGGCTTCATGTCACTATGACCTGGAAAAAAAATGAAAGTACAGACAGCCCAGGTTGCTGTCAAAGCTATGACCTTCACTCCATTTCCTCTTCCCTTAAGGTTTGCCTCAATATAGACTCCACATTCTAAAACAAAGTGCATCATCAGATTTATCTCCTTCTTGCTTTGTCAAAGTAGATTAATGACTAGAGAATACCCACAAATAAATGTTGAAGGAGGCAAACTCACTTTGAAGTCTCCACCTCAATGACTAGTGATCTCATGTTGACCTGAGATGCTTCACACTTGTTTTAATGCACCACATATTCTAGACCTAGAAAAGCTTCTCTTGGCCATCAAAACCTCCCCGTCAGTTATTTTATTTCTTCCAAATCCTGTTGTGTACCAGATATTCACCACAGTGGCCTTGACTTAATATTTTACCCATTTTGGATTGTCCAATTTGAAAGGAACAAATAAGCCAAAAAAAGTGCCCTCTGCTTTTGCTCACGTCCCTGTTCAATTTGTATGCCATCACTGTTTCTTCTGTTAAAAATCTAGTTTAAGATGACTTGTGTATATTTTCTTTTCCACAAATATTTTCCCAGTTGGATTACATCTCTTCTAGCTTTGCTTCTCCCTAGTATATTGTTCTCTCTCACCTTTTGGCATACACTGAATTGTATGCCAAAATTTGCTTACTCATCCTTTCCCTCCGTGGGTTATATACTTGATAAAATGGAGATTCTGGCTAATTTTCTTTTACTTTCTCACAATTAATCATTGATTGTTAATTGAACAATTTATGATTGTTCAATTGAGCAGTGATTGAACAATCAATGATCGTTTGATTGAACAATTTGAGTGACAGTGGTTACAATTTTAGGCACTAAGGATGCTAAAGAAAAAGGGGACATTTTTTGCCTCACATGTTGTTCAATACAGATGGCTTCCAAACATGGCTTTCAGGATGGCAAACATTAGTTAAGGCAGTTCTTCAAAGAAAGCAAAAGCCAAGTTTTGCCTGGTTTGGGGAATATTCATTCATAACACTATCCTTAAAATTCAATTTCATTTATGGGTTTTGTAGGAGAAAAATTACTTGTCAAAATAAGTAGGAAAGGATAAATAACCTACCCAACCAGTAGGTGATTTTGAGTAAATCTCTTGAGTAAAATGTTGTATTCGAGCCACAAATTTTATTCATGTAACTTGGTGTTACCTGGACTAGCAAGAGAAAGCATAAGCCTTTGGGGCTGCTCTTCCAGCTCTTGGCTGTTATGAAGTGCTGCCAAGCCAAAACGGCAGCCCTTGCCCTAGGAGAATACTCCACTCAGCAAATGAGATATACCTGTCCAAGGAACTGGATTCTGGAAGTGAAACATTCATCCAGAATTTTCAATATGCTAATGTGTGTCTTGATTTTTCATTACAATAAATACACAACTATTTTGCAATGTTTATATAAGCAATCTTGGTTTTTTAATTAGTGAAGGAGTAAACATTAAGGATTTAAACTTTCTGTTTTAACATATTTCAAGAAGACTTTCTAGATACACCCCATTCCTTATATTGTTAAACAAAGCATACTATCAGCAACTCGATTGTTTTCTACATACTTGTCCAAACAGCATTTTTCAATACGTTTATATTAATAGTTATTAATTAGCATTATTTCAAGCACTAGGGAATGCCTTAAAGATGAAGTAGACCTTGTCCCTATTTGAGATAAGTTTAGAGCATATTTTCCATAGTCAGTCCAGTCTGTGAAAAGCCATGTAATAGAGGTCATAGTGCTACAAGGTTCATCACCAGATGAAGACATGCTTAGATCCTGCCTCTAGTCACTTCGTTCACTTTCTAATCATTGGCGTGCACAAATAGGTGTATTTGACATTTTGAACAGTAGACATAGATGATTTTCTTCACTCTGGATCAATGAAACAGAGGCTTAAGGTGTATTTTTCTGGCTTTCTCAAGTTTCAGAAAAAATGTCATCTTCATCGTGATTGGTGCTTTTGAGTTCTGGGCACTATAAAGTATCACTGCCAGTTCCTAGATCACCAACACAGGACCATGGGTGACCTCCTGCAGCTCTGTACTCACTCACTCCTGATTTGATTTTTGTGGTCAAAGACACCCACTTGCTTTGGAGTTTTGAGTCATTGTGAAAGGTCAATGGATATAGGAAACTGACAAATCATGTAATAAAATCTTTCAGACCCTACTATTGGACTTGCCTTCTAATTAATTTCCCTTTTTCTTCTCTTTTCCTTACACTGAAATTCTTACAGCTCAAAATGTGATAAAGCCTTTTGTAGATGAAAGGATATGATTATTGAATTTAAACCAAAGTGTATTAAATTATGAGACCCAATTGGCCCTTAGTTCTATTGGGTTCAATATGTAAACATTCTCCATTTTGTTTTGAAGTGCTGCCCTCTCCTAAGTGACTCAAAGGTAGTGTGAGTAGTGCAGGCGTACTTTACAACATTGCCCTTGACAATTACTGGGTTAGGAAGAAGCACATGAACTTATTCTGAGCACTGACATGTTGAGAAGATTGCTGGTGAGCAATTATAAAATGTTTTCTCTCAGACAGAGATATACAGCTTGAAATGTTTTCTCTGGATGAGGCTGTGTGGGATGCTGGGCACTAGGGTGAGCATCTTGCCGACACAGGCAAGGTTAGCTGGGACAAGCTGAGGGACATGACATGCTCACGTAGGTGGAGCAGAGAAATGGACAGCCTGTACTTGGGGCTTCTTATGTGCAATAATAAATTTCCCTATTATTTTGGCCATTCAAATCTGAGATTTTATTGCAGCCAAAACCATCCTAAATAATAATGTGTGATTTTTCTGAAGTAGGCTCAAAGACACTGCTTTAAACAGTTTTCCTTCCATGCTATTATATTTCTTCAAATTCTACCAGTAGGTTCTTCCATGAGTTAAAAAATCTAAGCCCCTATTAACTATAAATCAGCTTTCTGGAGGGTATAACACATTAATATTTTAACACAGTATTTAATAAAATTCTAATTTATCATCAAGTCATGAGAATGTAGCAAATGAAGGAGCAAAATTTGATGGTAAGAAAGGAGCCAGGAACAACTGGAGTACAGGATAATGCCAGGAAGAACAGTGTGAGAGGATGGACTCCAAAACAGGCTGAGAAGCAACTTTGGGGACAGCACAGTAGACACAGGGAGGGCACACCGAGGGCAGGGCAGGGACCAGGAAGCACATACAGCTTATCCTAAATGTAAATTGTGTAATCCAGAGCTGCCCTAGATGGCATAGTTCTGAGCTGGGACACAGCAAAACACAGGTTTTCTTGCTTGAACTAGCAGATTCTGTGGTTCTGGCATCTCCCACTCTATAGATGTTATTAAGTTTAACCTGTCAAAGTTTTTGAGGTTGGCTAAAGTCACTCAGCCTCTGTGACATAATAGGATTTAATCCTAGGGCAAAATATGTATTCTTAACAAGTGGTCTCTGGGTCTAACGACTTGGGCATATACAATTTGATTTGGGTTTCATAAGGTATATTAATTTCAAGTCTGGAAAAGGACATTTTCTTCTTTCCATTTTTCCCTCCCTCCACCTATTTGCCAACCTCTTAAAAAGATAGATCCTTTTCTCCCTGTGTATTTCAGAGTGACATAGTGGTAATTTTTTTCTTATCTTGGTGAACATAGAATGAAAAAAAACCCAACCTGAATGGACTCCCCATGAAGAAATATGTTATGTGGAAGCCAAGGACAGGTGCAGTTTCTGCAGTCACACTAGGTCTCATTTTCTAAACAGAAACTTCCCAACTCTACTGGAGTCTGAAGCTGATGTACACCCCTCAGGCACTGCCCACATGAGCATAGCATATGGTTCTGCTAATGTGTAATAAAACTTGAGAGGAGCCATTGAAGCCTGCTCTCTTCTGGTAACAGAGAATCTTTCCAATCAATTCTCCAATGATCTACCCATGTCCTCTTGGCATCTCCCTTCTGGGTCATGCCCAGCATTAGCTCCTGGCTGCATTTCATATCTGCCTATTTGCTCCTAGGAGGCTAATCCCACAAATTCCATTTGCTACTTTTAGAAAAGGGAGGAGGAGGTAAATCAAGAGAAGAAGTTGTTTTGGAGATCACCTTAAGGCAATTTCAATAATAAATGACTACAGGGCTGAGTTTCACATCCTAATTATAAACGACTACTTGAGTAGATGGGCTCCTCTACAAAGTGCTTGAAATTATAGTTTGCTCCAAGCTTGGTAATATTTCAAAACACTCCTTAGCTTTATTATGCAGCCAATGAAGTGACCAGTATAATTAAGCTGCCAAACTGTCCCTCTTTCTTTACCACTCTCTCTTTCTCTTCAGTTACTGCAAAGTTTCTGACAAATTCAGCTTAGTGCCTTCAGTTTCCTACTTGATCCAGGCAAATGAGGCCAGAGTAAACAGATGGTGCTGCCGCTGCACTCCTGCAGGCAAGCAGCCTCGGGTGCTGTAGAACTGGAAGAGAGAAATGAATGAAGTGTAGTGCTTTGGGGCTCACGTTGTAGACATCTTTACCCACTGTTCAGAATCACGGGTCTTTTGGTCTGAGCGATGGAATCAGCTGAGCTCTGTGAGTTAGATAGAGCCCAGGGAGAGAAGTAATTTACAAGAGCATCATTGGTGGGATTCAACATTTTAATAAATAATTACATATTTATTAAAGTGAAAATTAGTTAATCTGGCACTCTATCAGCTTGAACTTTCAATTAAGTAGCAATTTTGCCCATTTATAGTGAAATACAATTGGAGCCTCTAGCGAGGATGTTGAGTCCCTGCAATTATTGGAATGCTTTCTGAATCATCCACAAGAGAGACCACTGTGATCAGCACTGTTAATGCAACATTTACCATGTATTCCATTTTTTTAAAGTATGGGGTTCTCCTTTAATGAAACGGTAATTGACTAACTTATGAAACTTACTATTGTATTTTCTATAAAGATGTTGCTGAAAATATTGTGTGCACAGGGCCTCCTATGTGTGAAAATTGCAGGAGAAATTATTTTAGATCTGAAAATAAGGAGGATCTGCCTTGCTAATTATCTAATTTTTTGTAAAGATTTTATTTATTTTATTTTTAGAGAGAGAGGAAGGGATGGATAAAAAGAAAGAGAAACATCAATGCGGTTGCCTCTCACATGGCCCCCACTGGGGACCTGGCCTGCAGCCCAGGCATGTGCCCTGATTGGGAATCAAACTGGCGACCCTTTGGTTTGTAGGCCACACTCAGTCCACTGAGAGTGCTAGTTATCTAATTTGATTAACTTGCTTAAACTGTGATTTTTCCTGCTTTGCCTTGGCCTCTAGGAAGCTTAGCATCTATAGACTATTAATGCATGGGATGGGATGCTAATCTTACTCCTTGATTTATTCTCTCACCTATCTTTTTTTCTTATTCTCTTGTTCTCTCAACCATCTATTTTTTTTGTATGTGGTAAATTTTCTCACTTGTGGATGTTAGAGGACATCATTGAGAACACATGACTGCCAACTGCCCCAAGAGCTGGACCCCAGCAATCAGAAGTTTCTTGCCCCTCCCCCATCTTTGGAATGTACCCTTCACCCACTATTCACACACTAGTAGCTGTTTCAAGGGTGCAAATTTAAGGGAATAATGTGTTGTTGAGAGCATCTGGACTATACATGTGGTTGAACCCTATTAATGCCTCTATATAAATTTTTAAGTTTCTGGCGGGCAGGTGTGGAGCTCTACTCCTCTTGCAGCTGCCCAAGAAAAGTCTCAAAATTTCCCTTGTTTATTAAAACTGTTATCTACCAACCTCTCCCTGTACCCTGTGTGTGGAGGACCCTTTCAGATATCACCCAAGAAGTTTCCAAATTTCTAAACCAACAGTGAGAAGACTGGAAAGGTAAATGTGGTTTTTGCTTGCTTGGACCATGTTTAATTATTTTGTAAATGAAGCTCATCTAATTTTAAATGGTAAATGATAGGTAAGAGTCAGATTTTATGAGGAAACTATGTAATGAAATGTTTAGATGCTACATGCAATTTTACAAAGACATTAATCAAATTGTTCTCCATTTATGTCTCTAAAACATGAAAATGACTTAAAGCTCATGAATGGACACGTGCCACAACAAAGCTGGGAGATTCAAACTCAGTTTTTCTATGACTTCTCAGTTACCTAATAGAATAATCTCCACGAGGGGACTTTATCCCCAGTGGATGTACAGGAGATGTACTGGGGGATGTACAAACCCCCAGTGTGTACATACTATGCTTTTTTCCTACATGTATATACCTATGATAAATTTTATTTTATAAATTAAGCACAGTAAAAGATTAACCATAATAACTATAATAAAATAGAATAATATACTGTAACAAGAGTTATCTGAATGGCTTTGGGGGCCATTATTAAGTAATGATTACTTGAACACCAGTGCTGTGATACTGAGACAGTTTGATCTGATAACCAAGGCAGAACAAAGCAGAACCGCATGAGATTTCATCACACTACTCAGAACGGTGCACAACTTAAAACTGATGAACTGTTTATTTCTGGCATTTTCCATTTGATATTTTTGGAACCTGGTTGGCCATGGGTAACTGAAACCACAGAAAGGGAAAACTTAGTTAAGTGGGGGCCGCTGCACAGATCACTCTGTGGCTTTAAGTCACAGCCATCTGACTGCAATGCAGAGAATCTGATTTTTTGTAAGCCATTGTGAGATACTACATAAGGAAAGGAATAAATTATGTAGCTACTTAAACCTTGACTGTCCCATCTTGGTCACAGTCTCATTATCTACTTTTAATGGAGCATTATACAGTATTAATACTCATTTTTCAAGTCTGTAGTCTTTCTACAAAATGTATTCACACAAAAGCCTGAGGAAGAATTTTTTTCCTATTTAAATTGACAATGAGCAAGTGGGTCATGTGGTTTCAGTGGTATGTTTTGGGGTGAGAGAGAATGAGGACAGTGTGAGAACAACAGGGATGTTAGGGTGAAAGCTGGAGCCACCCCACTCTCCCCTGCCTCCCAGTAACAGCAATCCCGGCTCCATTAGTACAGAACGAGAGGCCATTTGAGTAAATACAGTCACATAAATATATCATTAAGCAGTTTTGTAAAATTCACATTATTTACTCAAGCAAATATATAATTAGAACATTTTTTAAAACACAGATTATCTACCAAAGAGACTCAAACTGTTCCTTTGGAGCATTTAAGCCTATTGGGTAAAACTATAATTAGGCTATTAATTAAACCCAAATCATATTATTTATTAAAAGGTGCTTTGCTGATCTGATAAGCACTTTTTGCTCTTTTAAGGCATTTTAATAATTGATTATTGTAAACCCCTTGGCTATCACTTGCCCGTCATTCATTCCTTTCTGATTTGCTTCTTGTTTTATTTTATGATGATGGTTATAGATTTAGATTTCCCTGTGGAAACTATGTGCAAAAATGCCTGATCTAGCATTACCACCCTCTTTCCCTACACAGCCCTTCAAAGCTGTGAGGATGAAACACCAGCTCACTATACTTTTAAACTATATTCCCTTTGAATTTATTTCTAGGGAAAGTAATTAGTAGTAATTCTCCCTTTATTTTTCGTTCTTACCCCTGGACTTGATAAGGTAAACATTCTCCATTCTAAAACACTGAGGTTATATGAACTTTCTGGCAATGGATTTATTCCCAACCAAGTCAGATTCCCTTTGGGGGTCATTTTGTGACCAAAGCATGTATATTTTTAAGTGTTTAATTGCATGCAGTTTTCTCTTTGTAATCTCAAGGAGCAATGACCCACATAGGAATCAAACCTTAAACCACAGTCTCTGGTTTGTGGAGAGCTGTATTCACTTAATGGTCTTCCAAGGAATTCTTCTCCCAAAGGATTTGAGTAGATATGTGAGAAGAGTAACCTATTTTTGGCTTGTCTTGCTCCAATCCAATCTTTTATTATAGCTAGTGGTGTCTTTCTCTCTCTCTAAAAATGCAAACTGATCAATCAGTTTCTCAAAAGATTAGAATCATTTTTTTCATCTGTCTTTGCTTTTGCTCTACCCTTTGTTTGGAATCCTGCCTGTCTCTTGACTCTCTTTTGCCTAGGCAACTCAGAAACTCAATGCAGTGTGGCATTAAGAACACAGAAATGGGAGCCAGACTGTCTAGGTTTGAATCCAGCTCCCATTCTAATTAGCTGAGCAAACTTGGCAAGTCACAAACCTTCCTTGCTCCTTAGTTTGCTTGTGTACCTCCTTCTTAGATGAAGATCATTGTGAATTACTTTGCATAAAGTGCTTACATAGCAATCATTATTACTTAGATCTTTTGTTTCTGGGAAGCCTTTCTTAACCCTCCACATCTTGAGGGTTAAGCCATCTTAACCCTCCAGAGCCTCTTCAATTCCCACTACATGTTGCATTGCACTTGCTTTTAATTATGTTTCTCTAATACTAGGCTAAAAACTCCATGAGTAAGGAGATGAAGTTTGTTTTCTCTAATGTTCTACGTGTAGCACCTAGCACAATGCCGATAAAAGAGTGTCTGGCTCCACGACCATCTACATTGTTTGAGTCAGTGTGTTAGGTGCTAAAGATACAGTAGTGAATAAAAAAGTATTTCTCACTCTCATGTAGTTTTCAGTCTAATTAGGGACGATAGGTATGGAGTCAACAATTATGCAGAAATTAGAAAGTTGCAAGTAAGACAAGTGCTATAAAGGATAGATATGTAGTTTCCTGAGTCTAAAATAGGGGCATTTGGTCTCATCTGGGAATTAAAGTAGATATTTCCTAATCACTGATGCTTGGATAAAACCTGAAGGAAGAAATCAAGCCAACGATATTGCAGAAGCCATGTGAAGAGCATGTTTCAAAAGAGGGGCAAGGACTATTATGCCCAGGGCTGGTAAGAAGTCTTTTAGATTTAGTGACACAGAGGTTATTAATGACTTTTGCAAGAGTGATGCAATGAATGAATTCATTGATGGAATAGATTAAGTAGGATATGGATAATTAAAGAAAGAAAGATTTCTTTAGTGACTACTTTCTAAAGAGCCTATAATAAAATGAAGATGAGTCTTAGTATTTTCCAACTTCATAGTCCTTGGAACAGTTTCCCTGGGGCATTTTACAGGACAAGATGTCCTGTGTAATCCCAGTTTGGGAAGCATTGAGCCAGAAGTATTCTTTGGGCAAAAAAATCTTGGTTCTGTTGTTTCTTACTTCATAGAATCGCTTTGCATCTACTTCTTTTGTCTAATGTTCGACTACTGTGTTAGAGTCTTGTGTTGGTTAAAAGGGAGATCTCTGAAGCCATATTTCCTAAGGTTTAAATCCTCTTGCATATTGGACGACCTGGAACAATATGAAGGCTAATTTCATGTCAACTTGACTGGGCTAAGTGGTGCCCAGATAGCTGGTAAAATATGATACCTGATTGTTTTCAGTAAAGGTTAACATTTGAATCAGGACACTGAGGAAAGGAGTCTTGTTCTCACCAATGTGAGCAGGCATTATCCAATCTGTTGAGACCTCAAATAAAAGAGGAAATTGGAGAGAGGGTGAATTTTGCCTCTCTACTTGATCTGGGCTGGGATCTTCTTCTTTTCCTGCCCTGAGACACTGGAGCATCCCCAGGTTGAAGATGGTAGACAATAAGGTTTCTCACCTCCATAATGGAGTGAGCCAATTCCTATAAATATAGCTCCTCTTGTATATCTCTCTGTATAGTCTATAGTCTTTTTCTCTGGAGAACCCTAATTCAAGTGAGTTACTTAAAGTCTCTGTGCCTCAGTTTCCTCACCTATAAAATGCAGATGGTGATAATTATGTAATACTTAAATGAGCTAATGCATGTAAAGTACTTAGTAGGCATTCTAGCATTTAGTAAGCAATTTAAAACAGTTATGATGACAATGTAAACACCGGAAGGGATATTAGCTCTTTTTACTGTAACAAGGATTAAAAATGCTTCTTTTGGGGGGCTGTCTACTTGGTTTCAACAATTGAAAAAGTACAAACTGGGAATATACGCCATTCTTTGCATACTTTTTTAAATAAAAAGGATAATTTTATTTTACTATTACATGTATAATTTCAGAATAATGGTAATGCTATCTTCATTTAAGTTGAATTTCTATTTAAAACTTTTTTGTATTTTTCCATTGCCATTTATCCCTTCCACAAGTGTTAATGTATGCTTTTTAAAACATGTTTATTGAGCCTTTCAGAGAGTATAGATCCTCCTGCTGTGCACATGTGTACGTATGTGTTTGTGTGTGTGTTAGCCGTCGATTCAGATGCATGTCAGATTAGGTGCCTTCAATTTCACAAAGGAACCTGGCCCTACGTTCCATGCATTTTATTAATGAGGCCTGCAGCTTTAGCATTCATATGTAATTCTTGTTTTTGCCAGAGAATATTAATTGTCTGTCGCTCAACTTTTATCAAAATCTTTGTTAAAAAAGAAAATGACTTATATTCTTGGAAAACAGCATAAAAGACAATCAGTTTGACATTTCTTTCAAGTTCTCTAAAATTTACCCCTAGATCATCAGGCTCAGTAACTGCTAGGTTTATAAAACATTATTGTGACCTCGAAAAATTACTTTTCAACTGCTCTGTATACTAGACCCTCAGTGTGCCTCAAGGCATGCTATAAAAAGGAACTCTATGAAAATCACTCTTAGGAATCACCTTGGGAGATTTTTATCCTAGGCCTCTGTACCTTTTCACAAATTACTGATATGCTGTTAATGGTAACTTCTCTGATATTTGGAACGAATTATGTCTCTCATTTTGTTCTGGCCGGTTGCTAAAATGTCTATAACTGTATTTGCAAGCTTATAGTATGTGTTGATGTCTTCTCTTTACCCTTCTTCTCTGCACACTGCTCTGTGCTCTGGGACCTGACCCATATGGACTATATCAAGGGGATTCTTTGCCCTCTGGCTTCTATTAAGATTTGGTCCATGAGAGGTACAGGAAGGAGATCTAAAGGCAAGAAGAAAGTGCGACTGAGTACTTATTCCCTGAGCTCACTGCAGGTTAGTTACTGCCCCTTATAAGTTCACAGTTCCTATCACATAGCCCTCTCCATAGATTTCTTTCTCTGGGCACCGCTAACTCCTCACCTTTACCTTCAGGTCTAGAGAAGTAAAAACTCCTTCAGGAGTTTTTTTCTGTTACTGTCCCCGAGGCAGTCCACTATCCACTTTCTTTCATTTTTTACACTTTTCCAACACCTTTGCAAATAATCCCTGTATTAAACTCTCCTTAATGGATTCCATTTGAGTGTGCCATCAGATTCCTGCTGAGATCCTGACTGATATACTCTGGCAACTATGCTGGGCACTGACTTATTTTTACTCTGCCCTATTTTATTTATGGATTTATCTTTTAGTCCTTTGAATTATAAAAGCCTCTGTTCTATAAAGCACCTCAAAACATTCTTTTGTAAAAAGACAAGATATAATTAAACAAATGTATATGCAAATAAATATGCCAGGTACTCTGTTATATGCAGGGAGTGAAAAGAAAATTAAGTCTTAGTCCTTGGGGAGTTCACAGTCTGTGAAGAAGATATTCAAGGAAGCAAATAATCACAAGTTATAACAAAAGTATAGACAAAGTTCTATGGGGATGTAAGGGATAAAGTTCTCTATGAAGCATGGAGGTGAAGCGGGGGGATCAGAGGGACCCGAGGGGAAGAGTGGGAGGGAGGGAAAGAGGACAGAGGTGGTAACAAGGTGGAGGTATTAAAGTCAGGTAAACAGGATGGTCCCAGGTACTTTATGTAGAGGGTCAGTCATTTATTTCCTTGAAACATGCATGATCTTGCTTGGTGTATTGAGAGTCCCATTCATCTCCTGCAAGATTGATTATTTGTTATTTAAAAAGTCTTTTAATGTAATTTTCAAGTCTTGATTTAGAAAAAAGACTTGAAAAATGCAAAATACATTGTTATTCTCCTGAGATTTAAGTTTAATTCAAATGTAATACTAATGAGCCTTGCAAAACAAGGTATGTCTGGGAAAAGTCCAGCCATTGCTAATGATAATGCTTTGTGTGACACTGATTTAACCTGACAGCCACGGAGAGTGAACTGGAATGCACATGTGTGAATAATGACGACTTCACTGTGCTACTCAGTGGGGGCAGTACATGCTGGTGAGTGAGCATGTGTACTGTGTAGCCATTGCATTCAAAATGATTGCATGAGAACAGCAATGAATCTGCATCAAATTTTGCATTAAGCTTGAACATTCCTCCATGGAAACTACTTGGATGGTTCAGAGAGCCACAGCTTATGGGCAACTGGATATCAGCAGCTTCATCATGACTATGTGCCAGCTCATGCATCATGTCTCGTGGGAGTTTTTCAGTGAAACACCAAATCAACCACCTGATTTGGCCTCTCTGCAGCCCAGATTTGGCACCCTGTGACTTCTGGATTTTCCCAAAACTAAAATCACCTTTGAAAGGGAAGAGATTTCAGAACATTGATGAGATTCAAGAAAATTCAGTGGAGCAGTTGATGGTGATTGGAAGAACTGTATGAGGTCCCAAGATGCCTACTCTGAAGGGGACTGAGGCACCATCGTTCTATGTTTCTTATATCTTGAATATTCCTCATTAAATGTCTCTTTTTCATATTACATGGCTGGATAACTTCTGGACAGAACTCATATATGCCTAATTTCTTTCCCCTTTCATGAACATACTACAAGGCTTGCATAAGCCACATACCCACTTCATCAAAAATGTTTTTAAAACCCAAATAGAATATTACTGGGAATATGAGCAGCAGGTAAGTAGTGCCCAAGTAGTACAATACACACAGGTTGGTTTCAATAATGTATAGGTAAAAATTGTAACTGCTTTAAAAGAAAATTATGATTTACTATCTGATCTTAGAATAAGCCTAAGAATGTTCCATCAGGAGCCCTCAGACAAACATAATATATCCTATTATATGTACTAGATATGACTATTTATTGTCTGTCACATATGTTTATAAAAAAGGGCTAAATGACCAAAATCTCTGAATGTTAAGTTGTGGATTAATCATAAAATGAAGCATGAGCTCTCGGTCTTTTATCAGCTTTCAAAATGAGTCCTTAGCTAGTCTGCTAACTTAAAAATAAAACCAAATGCAAACCTTCCCTGCTGTGTGAAAGGTCTGGCTAGCAGCCTCCTAGACTTTTTTGTCTGTTGGATTTTTAATGAGCACCCAAAGTCAAGGTTCTGGAACATTGTGAATTTTGATTACAGTGGGGTTCCATCCTGTTTGGAGCAGGGGAAATATCAGAAACCTTCTGAGCTCACCAGTCAGCTTCTAGATGAAAGACTTCGGACAAGCTTCTCAAATGCTGCTCAGCTCTTGGTTTTGATCCAAACCCAAACTCTACACCTTCAGAGGTTCAGTAAGCATAAAATCCCAATGAATTAATGACTTTTTAAAATGCCAATTTCTCTTTTTAGCAAATAATTATAAGGCATAATTATATGAGAGAAAAATCAATCAAACTTCGTAGATTTTTTTAAAATTGATTATGCTGTTACAGTTGTTCTATTCCCCCTTCATTCCCCTCCACCCTGCCCCCCCATCCCCACCATTACCCCCCTTTAGTTTATGTCCGTGTGTCTCAAGTCCTTTAGGTTCTATATTTCCCATGCTATTCTTGCCCCCCCCATCTATTTTCTATCTACTGTCTATGCTACTTATTTTCTGTACCTTCTCCCCCCATCTCCTCCTCCCACTCCCCTGTTGCTAACCCTCCTTGAGATCTTCATTTCTATGTTTCCACTCCTGATCTAGCTGTTCTTTTAGTTTGCTTTCGTTTTAGGTGTGGTTGTTAATAACTGTGAGCTTGTTGTTCTTTCACTGTTCATGTTTCTTTAACTTCTTTTTCTTAGATAAGTCCCTTTAACATTTCATATAATAAGGGCTTGGTGATGATGAACTCCTTGAATTTGATCTTATCTGAGAAGCACCTTATCTGTCCTTCCATTCTAAATGAAAGTTTTGCTGGATAGAGCAATCTTGGTTGTAGGTCTTTAGATTTCATGACTTGGAATATTTCTTTCCAGCCCCTTCTTGCCTGTAAGGTCTCTTTTGAGAAATCTGCTGACAGTCTGATGGGAACTCCTTTGTAGGTGAGTGTCCCCTTATCTCTTGCTGCTTCTAGCATTCTCTCCTTCATTTTAATCTTGGCTAATGTAATGATGATGTGCCTTGGTGTGTTTCTTCTTGAGTCCAACTTTTTTGGGACTCTCTGAGCTTCTTGGATTTCTTGGAAGTCTATTTCCTTTGCCAGATTGGGGAAATTTTCTTTTATTATTTGTTCAAATAAGTTTTCCACTGGTGGCTGTGCCTTTCCCCCTTCTGGTACCCCTATAATTCGGATATTGGAGCATTTAAAGATGTCCTGGAGGTTCCTAAGACTCTCCTCATTTCTTTGAATTCTTGCTCCTTGACTCTTTTCTGTTTGGCCATTATTTGGTTTCTTCTGGTCCACTCCATTGATTTGAGTCCCAGTTTCCTTTTCATCGCTATTGGTTTCCTGTGGAATTCCATTCATTTCCATTAGTTTAGCCTTCATATGTTTCTCTAATTTGTGGCTATAATCAACTAGATCTGTGAGGATCCTGATGACCAGTGTTTTAAACTGTGCATCTGAGAGTTTTGCTATTTCTTCGTTGCTTAGATTTATCTCTGGGGCTTTGAGGTCTTCCTGCGACATTTTGGTCTGTTCTGGCCCTTTAAATGTGAGAAGCGGCGCCTTGGACTCCCAGGTCGCTGGGTTGTGACGCTGTATGTGGGGGCGTGGTCAGAGCGGGGAAATGGCGGAGCCCTCTATCGCCGCCGCCGGTCCAACCACCCGCTCCCTCGCCTGTCCGCTCCCGCGCAAATAGGCAACCGCAGTCAACACGCAGCACCGCCTCCCCACTGTCTCCTCTGCAGTCGCTCACCCGGTGGGTTGCTCGGTCTCTCACTAGGTCCAATCCTGCCTTTGGAACCCGTGCGTCTGGATTCGCGCATCTGGATTCCGCGCCCGGGTCCGTCCGAGTCCTCCTGTGCAACCCCTCACCAGAGGCCGGTTTCGCCCCTTACCGGTCGGGCTGAAGAATTTGTTGTTAACGGACTTCCGAAAAGTTCAATTTTCCGTGTTCTGGTTGTGTTTTCTGATGCTAATATTTAGTTGTCCCTAAACTTGGTTGTGTGAGAAGGCACGGCACATCCACCTATACCTCCATCTTGGCGGAAGTCCAAACTTCGTAGATTTTTAATTGCCCATTTTATTCGGCTTCTTTATAAGTATAAAAACTATGACATTAGTTTTAGCACAATATTGTATTTCTGTTGAAATCCTGAAATTTCCAAAGTGAGGAGGAGTCTCAATGGCTTCCATGATTCAAGTGGCTTTTAACCGCTCCAATCTCCAGGGAAAGTACTGAAGCTAGAAAGTTCTCAGTTTCTTAGCTTCTCTCCAGAGACTTCTGTAGAACATGCTAATTAGTGACTTGATGGGTGGATTTTTTGTTTGTTTATTGTTTTATTTACTGAAACCCATTCTTTATTGAAATTCCCTTATTTTTACTTAATGCCCTTCTTTCTGCTCTAGTAACTCCTCCAGGATACCATAATACATTCAGTTGTCATATCTCCTTAGACTCATGTCTATTGTGATAGTTTTTGTGACTTTCCTTGTTTCCGATGACTTTGACAGTTTTGAGGAGTGGTAGTTAGGTTTTTTTGTAGACTGTTCTTCAATTTGGAATTTGTCTAATTTTTTTCTCACAATTAGACTGGGTACAAAGACCACAAAACTATTTTCTCACCATGTCATGTCAAGGCTACATACTATCAGTATGACTTATCACTGATGATGCAAAGCTTCATCACAGGGTAAAGGTAGAGTTTGTTCAGTATTTTCCACTGTAAAGTTATTCTTTTTTTCTGCACTTCCAAACTGTACCTTTTAAAAGAAAGGCACTGTTGCCCTGGGCAGTGTGGCTCAGTTAGTTGGAGCGCTGTCCCAGAAACCAAAATGTTATGGGTTTGATCCCCGGTGGAGACAAATACAAATATAGGAAGACAAGAACCTATCAATGTTTCTCTCTCACATCAATGTTTCTCTCCCTCTTTCTTCCTTTTAAAAGCAATGCAAATATGTCCTTGGGCAAGGAAGGAAAGAGAAAGGAAGGAAGGAAGGAAGGAAGGAAGGAAGGAAGGAAGGAAGGAAGGAAGGAAGGAAGGAAGGAAGGAAGGAAGAGAGAGAGAGAACGAAAGAGAGAAAGAAAGAAAAAAGAAAGAAAGAGAGAGAGAGAGAGAGAAAGGAAGGAAGAAGAAGGAAAGAAAGAGCAGGCACTGTTAAATTACTTAAAATTCTTCTGTATAGGAGACTTGTTATTTCTTCCATTTATTTATTCAATCATTTTAATATCAATATAAATTTATGTCTATTTATTTAATACTTTTAGTCATTGTTTACTTTCTTGCCCAAATTGTTCTAGCTTTGACGACTGAGGATTTTTTCAGTTGTCCCTTTCGAATACAGGGTCTGGCACAAATAATTCTCTTTTTTTATTACAAAATTTTAAGTATGTAATTATGTAACATAACAATATCACACTCAAGCAGACCATATGACATTTTAGGTATAATGTTCAAATTAAATCTATAAATTATTATAGCCACATTATTACCCTACCAACCACATTTAAGCAGGCATTACTTCTGCTGAACCATGTATATCACATCTGAGGGGTGGGGCAGAAAGTAGGCATTCTTTATTAAAATGGGATAATATAGCATTAGATGGCATAATCTGAGTTGGTAATTAGCTGTTATTAAATGTAACATCCATTTATTGTTCTTTCATTCTTTGACTATCTGTTGAACCCTTAAGCCCTGTGCCAGGTTTCTGTAATAAAGGTTAGCTCTGTCCTTATATAAATGTCCTGATGGGCAAGCACAAAGTGTGAGGGGAGCTCACATGAGGAACAGCTAAGACCAGAGGTAGGAAGTTTCCCTTGAGGAGGTGATACTTGAGCCAAATCTTAATAAATAAGTGGATGATCAAAAAGGGGTAAAAAATGTATTCTAGGTAGAGAGAACCATACTGCAAATGGCAAAGAGACGAGAGAGAATATGACATGTTTGGGGAGCAAATATTTAAGAGCAAATACCGTAAATGTTAAAATTTCACACGGGATCTACAGGCGTACATGGTATACAAATTCAGTAGATAAGTTTTACCGTTACTGTTAATGTTAGGTGATAGCATCTTTATGCTCAAATACATTTCAAGTAATTACATTGCCTATTTTTGTTTGAAAAATTATCCCTTCCTGTACTGTCATCAGTGTAGTTGAGAAAGATAGCATTGACTTGTTCCTCTAAGTCTGACCCACAGGAACCTGATATCCCCTGGCTAACTATATGTGTAGTTCAGGGCAACTATGGCATAGAGAATTAGGGAATAATAAGGCTGAAGTAGTCATTGAGGCCAGACCATGAACAATCTTGAAGGCTGAAGTCAGAAGTTTTGACTTTACTTGAGGTCAGCTGGAAACTGGATTTTAAATACAAAAATGACATACTTCCATTGGCTGCTTAGATAAAATTTTAGAGGTGATGGGAGCTGATTGAAATGTGGCAAGTAGTTCTCCCATTAAAACAGTGAAAATTTTAAAAGCCTGAGCTTAAATAGTGGCAGTGGAGAAAAAGAAAAGACATAAAAGAAGGGGGAGAAAAGATTTGGAAGCATCGAGGTGGTAGAAATCACAAAACAGTACTGAATTTTTGATTCAGAAGATTCTGTTGCATATCTATGTGGAGATATCTAATCAACCTATATATATAAATATATGAGTTAAGGTAAGGAAAATGAGCTTAAGCTATAAATTTCAAAGTTGTCAGAAATAAAGTTAATGTAACTGATGGCAATGGGCTAGGGTGGAAGAATGATTTGTGTAGTAGTTGGCATCAAATAAAGCCGCCATCATGCTTAATAGAGGGCCCACAGGACTAGTGTTTCAGTGATTTGGTTAAATCAGATGCCACAGTGGTGCCATCAAAAGAACCCTTAGCTAAGATTCTAGCTTTAGGGATTTTTTAAATCCTCACCACAAGATATGTCTATTGATTCTAAAAAGAGACGAAGGGAGAGGGAGAGAGAAACAACAGTGTGAGAGAGAAACTTTGATTGGTGGCTTCCCATTCACACCTGACTTGGAATCCAACCTGCCATTAAACCCTTTTTGCTTTTGCAAAGATGTTTCTCTTCTGACATTTGGTTTCCTCAATACAAAAAAAAAAAAAAAAAAAAAGAAATTGGTAAGCATACTACTTGCCAATCGAATAAAAAAATCTTCATGAATTCTATATCTTTTATTATTGCAATAAATCAAACCCCCGCCAATACAGAACTTTCTGTAAAGAATATGCATGGCTAAATATTTTCAGTAGAGATGGGGTGTAGAGAAAAGAAAGGTGAGTTAAGCTGTTCGTAAATCCCCTTCAACTTCCATTTTGCTTCTTCATCTCAAACCCCTCAAATCTTCCTAAATATTGGTGGTCACAAATGAGTCTGAGGGTGAATTTGGCCAACATACATGTTTTATGTAGCTGCACAATTTTTTTAATATTGAAATTGCTACATCACTGAAAAGTCATATTTTACACAAAATCCTAGTTTTATAGTTGATTGAAGAATTAGAAGATCTAGAGCACTGGGTTCATGTCTTTTCTATGATAATAATAATTTGGAACTGGATAAAGCTTGCCCCCTTTTAAGGGGCATCTTCTTCCTGATTCACCACATTTCTACCATTCCCTATTTCCTTACACAAGGCTGGGTACACTCAATCATTTTCCTGGCTTAGCTGTGGAGCTTTGGTTATAATCTTGGATTACCGAACTTCACAAACAATCACTGAAAAAAAAAGGAAAGTACAATATAGATTTAGGAAGAAAATATACAGTAAGTTGTATTTTCATAATTCTTTATACCCTGCTTTCCTCCAAGCATTGATTTTTTTACTTGCTCTAAAATGCATTTTAAATAGGGATAAAGGTACTTACTATAATTACTATAAGATGCAGCACAGTTCAGTTTCATCTCTACCTTCTGAAAACTTGAATCTGCTTTTAAGAAAAATAGTCAAAATGCTGTTTCTATCAAACTTTGTTTTTCATACTAGCATTTATGATGACATTTTTTCAGGGTATCCACAAAGCCTCTGAAGACTGGAAAGTCTCATGCTTTGATTTGCAAAATGATGTTAGAAATTAGTATAAATATATCCTGGACTATTTGGATGCCAGTTTTTTAAAACTTCCACTTGATTTGTGTCCAAATTTGCAATTATTTTGCAATTGCATTGTTGCAAATTTCCAAGGGGCAACATTTTACCTCTAGTACTGTATTTTTTAAATATAAGCAATCAGGTGACCACAGTGGCATTTTACTTCATACATGATTTCCTACCACCTCTTTTAATTGATAACTATTTATTTTTCAGTTTTGAGAACTGCCGAAAAACATGTAGTTGGTCTAATGGATTTTGTTTGAAAACAACATAAATGAATGCTGTGAAGACTGACCAAGAGGTCACATTAAAGTCATAAGCTAACAAAAGCTGCATATTTTATATTTTCCTAAAATGAAGGGTAGAGATATTAACATAGTTATTGAGCACTGAATATGCTCCAGACTTTATGCCAAGAACTCTGTGTACCTTACCTTGCCTAATCCACAAATTTTATGAGGCAGCTACTAACCTTATTTTGATGAGGAAGAGTTAAGATTCAGGGAACTGAAGTGAGTTGCATAATGTCACACTGTCAGTATTAAAATCTAGACTCTTTGACCTCCAGAGCAGGGTTGCTTGCCAAATGGAAGTGACAGGTATGGAGTACAGGAAGGGAAGGCAAATATAAATCCCTTAGATAAGTAAACATGAAATAAACGTTGTCTAATTCTTTGTTACATAACTATGACCTTTGGTTCAGAGAACTACATTTGCCAATTGCTCTAGTCAGCAATGAATACCTGTAACTATCCCATATCAGCAGGGTCTACAGCTGACCTTTGAAAGGTGCTCTCATGTTTAGCTGCGAATGTTGTTACCTGGTCATTTTATACACTGTTAATTCTTGAAGAGCTACATGTTGAAAGGTTACCAAGACCTAAAAGTTTTTTATGATTCTGAGAAAGCTGGAACATTTCAAGGCACAACTTCATTTCAGTAAATTTAGTCTATTATCCTGACATCTTAAAACTCTGCTACTTAGATAATTAACTTTTTGCCATGAGAAGAGTGTTGTTATTCTTTAGATAGCATTTCTGTGATTGTCATACATTTTCTGAAACATTAAGTTAATTTAATTTTGCTTAAGACTAAATAGAAGAATAACTTTTTTGGAGAAAGCTCTAGATGTGAATGTGAAAGGCAATATACAACTTTATTAATTATTATAGTAAAATGATTTAAAATACATATAGCTTTATTATTTAATTGCAAAGTTCAGAGCTTTATAATGACAGTGGCTTTGAAGATGAGAAGCCATCTAGTAGAGTCAAGAAATTTATTAGTAGTCTATAGATGTCCATAGTCCTTTATTCATTGTTGGCATGTCTAGAAATTTACTGGTCTTATTTGAAAGCTTGTTTTGGATTTGGTCATGTGACATGTATCCCCTTAGATATGAGTTTTACCATTTGGGGATTTTTCTGAGTACAGCACTCTCAACAGAGGAGAGCAAACCAGTGTATCTATCTTGGGCTTGGTGTTTGGGAAAAATACCCACTGCTGAAAGATACAGAAAGTTTAAATGAAAACTCAGCTGCTGTGGAGAGGTGGTGGGTAGGGAAAGGAGGAAACCTAAATGCTAAAGAAGACAAACTATAACTATAAAATTAGAAAAGAGATCATCAGAAGCTGTCCACACACTATTTGGGTGTTATTTACTAAGTAATTTCTTATATGTATAATCACCCACCATCAACCACCAAAGCAAATCTGGTGGGAATTTTCACCTCACACTCTATACATGATGCTTTGCTCTGTTTTTTTTTTCACATTTTTAATGTAATACCTCAGAAATATGTCTGAATCAGTAATTCTAGGTTTTCACACAAAAGTTTATAAGTGAAAAGAACAATGGAGTAAAGAAAGAGAAAATTAAGAGACTGCAGGTGTTCACTCCCCATGGAAAGGGGGCTACATCATGAAAACTAAGGAACATCATAGTGTTCATGGAATACGTAAGTAATAGTAATGTGAAGACAGATAGAAGTTAGTTATTGAGCATCTTGTAGGTATCAGGCAACATACTGATCAGTATGGACATGGTACAAAACAGACTTGAACTCAGTCTTCATGTAAATACATTAGGAAAGAGAGAAAATGACCATGTAATTAAAAGAGTTTGAGAGTTCCATAAGGAAAGTACTAGGTGCTAAGGAAATACGTATATAGAATGGATCAAACCTGTCTAGGAAGTCTGGGTAGTGTCACTAAGAAAGGATGTTACTAATTAGTCAAAGCGATGGAATTGTGAGAAAGAGCTTGCCAGGCAGATACCCTCCACTTCCATAAAGGAGAAAGATAAAAAGAAACGTAAATACATAAAGGCAAACTGTGAAACAAGCTATAAATAAAACCAACAGATACCACGAATGGAGGGCCTAATTTATAGTGGTCTGAGATTTCTTTGAGGAAGTGATCCTCTAGGTGATATCTGAAGAATGCAAAGGAACTAGTTATGAAAGAGCAAGGAATAAGATGATTCAGATAGAAAAGACAGGACATGAGAAGACCTTGAGAAGGCACATTCCCTGGTTTATTTAAGGAACTCAAAGTAGGTCAGACTCCCTAAACATGGTGTGTCAGCAGGAGAGTAGCATGAGATAGAATTGAAGAGGAAGGCTAGGACCAGATTTAGCAGACCTGGTGGAATCTACAGTTTATAAGGGGAATCATTGGGGAGTTTTTGACCCATGGCTCAACAACATGCATAGAAACCTCACAATTGCTCTGGAAGATGAGTAAATTGAAGCTATGAAAAATTAAATAGGATTTTAAATGCTTTGCACACTGTGAAGGACAGAGATAGCTTTTGAACCTAGGCCTATTTAACCTCAAAGCTCATGTTCATTGTAAGGTATCTGTGAGTGAATCACTTAGACTAATGATTGACAATGAAGAATCCTTAAAGAAACATATTCAGAAAGAACTTTTGGATTTCTCAAAACCCCCCTCCATAGAGAAAAACCCTGTGAATCGACCCTCTTAGTGTTTTAGAATTGAGTGTGTCCAGATCAAATGCTAAAGAGATAACATACTTTATCCAAAAAAATCAAAACAAACCACAACCTTCCAAAAAGCCCCCAAATAGGTGGTCTTTTTAAGTTCTCTTTATTTATTTAAATACATGAAGGCAAAAAAGGGACATTTTTTAGACTGACCAATGACCGATGTTCTCATATTTTATAAATCAAGAAATAGATTTTCCCTTTTTTTTCTTAGTAATCCATTTGTGACTTTTTTCCTGGCTTGTTAAATGTTATGTCTTGGCTTTCAGAGTCCTAAAATTATGTTGTGTCCTTTATTGATGGTGACAGTCAGTAACCTAGTGAGTTGGCATCTGCTTCCAGATTTCCCATCTTTACTGGCACAATAGGGTGTTCTCCGCTGAGCACCTTGGAAGAATGATCAGGCATGGACTGGGGTCATGGCCAATGAGCAGCTCATAGAGGTACACTTCTTATCCCTTACCTAGTTTTGGCTGTTTTCTTAGTTGTCTCCTTGAAAAACCCTTCTGGTTAAGAAATTTTCAATGACTACTTTTCAGAGTCTTTAAAAACAAGAATAGATTAAATCATTAGATTGGAAAAAAGGGTTTGAATTGAAAACACAACCTAATCATTGTGGTGAACACCGTCTGTTCACTGGTGATCTGGGCAAGTAAGGGACTCCTGGAGAAGTGACAGCTGGCTGGCAGATTTCTGAATGAATGAGGAAATTTTCCAGTTCATCTGTGGAGAATTTAGTCCAACATTACAGCATTAAGCTACCCATCTGCAGCCTGCAATTGGTATAGACAAGAGAATCACTATTACTTTATGGAGACAAGCCACAGATCTGGGATGAAGCAGACTGGCATACGTATTCGGGGTTGGCAGGGCTAAAGTTTAGTCTATTGTTGCAAGACTGCATTACCCAAGAAGAGTGAGAGTCTGATTGCATTAGGCATTCATCACACGGTGTCTTAGAATGGATGGAATGTATGGAAGGAACTGAGAAACCCTAACCCTGTAAAGGCTGTTGTTCACACTCTCTTGCTTGTTTGTGTCCTTCCTAATGGGTTAGTGTCTTTTTCCTCCAAAGTCCATCTATTGCTCCAGTTGGATGGCTCTGTTTTGATGCTGATATCAGTTTATGGGTTATTATATCTATTTACAAATGATGACTCAAATGAGAAAACTCTGGAATGGAAAACACTCCATATGCCCATAAATCACAAACTGAATAAAAGTTGGCAACATGAAAGTGATCGTGTTGGAAGCTAGAAAGCCTCAGTCAGCCAACCTTTATTGAACCTCTGATACTGTATGCTCCATTACTTGGGAGACTGCAAAGGAAATAAAGAATATAGAAAAGTATGTGCAGAAAGTAATTTAAAGGTCATGCAGTCCAAATGGCCATCTCAAACAGAAGACTAGTTATTTGCCATTGGACTTGTATTTTAAAGGGGAGAATAACTAAAACAGAAAGTGTATATGTTGGCCCAAATAGAATGTAGTCCTTCCTTTTTTAAAAACTTTTCTTAAAATATATTTTATTAATTATGCTATTACAGTTTTCCCAATTTTACACCTTTATCCCCACTCCACCCTGCACCCCCTAACCCCTCCAGCATTCCCCCCTCAGTTCATATCCATGGGTTTGTACATATAACTTCTTTGACTTTTCTGTTTCCTATACTATTCTTAACCTCTCTCTATCTATTTTATGCCTACCAGTTATGCTTCTTATTCCTTGTACCTTCCCCGCCATTCTTCCCCTCCTGCTCCCCACTGAAATCCCTCCATGTGATGCCCATTTCTCTGATTCTATTCTTGTTCTAGTTGTTTGCTTAGCATTTGTTTTTGTTGTTTTTTTTAGGTTCAGTTATTGATAGTTGTGAGTTTTTTGTCATTTTATTGTTCATAGTTTTTGATCTTCTTCAATTTCTTAGATAAGTCCCTTTAATATTTTATTTAATAAGGGCTTGGTGATGATGAACTCCTTGAACTCGACCTTATCTGGGAAGCACTTTATCTGCCCTTTCATTCTAAATGAGAGCTTTGTTGAATAGAGTAAGCTTGGATGTAGGTGCTTTCTTTTCATGACTTCAAATACTTCTTTCCAGCCCCTTCTTGCCTGTTAGGTTTGTTTTGAGAAATCAGCTGATAGTCTTATTGGCACTCCTTTGTAGGTAACTCTTTCCTTTTCTCTTGCTACTTTTAAGATTCTCTTTTAATTTTTAATCTTGGGTAACTTAATGATGATGTGTCGTGGTGTGTTTGTCTATGAATCCACCTTCTTTGGGATTCTCTGGGCTTCCTGGACTTCCTGGAAGTTGATTTCCTTTGCCAGATTGGGAAAGTTTTCCTTTGTTATTTGTTCAAATAAGTTTTTAATTTCTTGCTGATGTTCTTCTCTTTCTGGCATCCCTGTAATTCAGATATTGAAATGTTTAAAGTTGTCCCAGAGTTCCTAAGCCTCTCTTCTTTTTTTTTTTTTAAATTCTTGTTTCTTCATTCCGTTCCAGTTGGATGTTTATTTCTTCCTTTTGTTCCAAATCATTGCTTTCAGTCCTGGTTTCCTTCCTGTTACTGTTGGTTCCCTGAATATTTTGCTTTATTTCATTTTAAGTATTTCACTTTAAGGGTCTTCATTTGTTCTTTCATTTTTCAACTTTTTTGACCAAGCTCAATCAGTTCTGTGAGCATCTTGATTACCCATGTTTTGAATTCCACATCAGATAAGTTGGCTATCTCCTCATTGCTTAGCTCTTTCTCTGGAGTTTTGCTCAGTTCTTTCATATGGGTCATATTTCTTTGTCTCAGCACACCTTTTTGTGTTGTAAGGGGATGAGGCCTTAGGTATTCCCCAGGGCAGGACAACCCTCCTTGCTGCGCTGAGGCACTGTCTCTGAGGGAGGGTCCAGAGAGGGAACAATGCCGCTTGCCTGCTTGTCTCTATCCCACTTTCCAACAAACTCTCCTCTGAGACTGGAAGTTTCTCCTACTGTGGCAACCCCTGCCATAGTCCACAGTCAGCTCTGAGTCTCAGTTTCCCATTCAGCCAGCCCCATCTGCACAGTCCGCTGCCTTGCCCAGGGTTCTCTCAACCAGCCCCCACCTTGCCCCACACTCTGATCAGCTGCCTCACCAGTTCCTTTAAGGCAACCCCACCCTTGAGGTCTGCCTCCTTGTTCTAGGTTCACTCCGTCAGCCCATCTTACCAGTCTGGTTGGTCTCGCTGGCTGGTTCTTTAATTCCTTGGTTTTCAAAGTTCCATGCAGTTTGATTTTCTGGCACTTCTGATGGCTTATTGTTTTTAAATTGGTTGTTATCCTCCTTTTGGTTGTGCATGGAAATGAAGGGTTTCTACCTGCACCTCCACCTTGGCTGGAACTCTTTTGTTTTTGTTTTTTTTTTTTTGCATTTGTGTGAAGCTGTTTGGCTGACTGTAAAATAGTCATACTAGTCCTGATATTAGTAATAAGTAATAATAAAAATTATTACAACTTATTGAGCTCTTACCAGTGTCAGTTACTTTATAATCATTGTACCTTAATCTTTACAAAACTCTATGAGATAAAGACTATCATTAAATTCCATTAAAATATGAGATTTTTTTAAATGCACCTTGATTTTCTGACTTGCCCAAGATCAGACAGAGTGAACAGAGCCAGGATTTTAACATAGATGAAGAACCTCAGGTTATTTCTACAGGTGAGGGAAAAGTAGATTCTGCATCATACAAATTGAGATAAATGCCTTTTCTGCAGTTATAAGTTTTCTAACTAGGGCAAGTCTTTTCCACTCTCTGAATCTCAGTTTACTCATTTTAAATGCAAAAATAGTGGTCAACACAAAAGGTGGTGGGGGTGATCATACAAAATAATGCATGTGAACTTGCTTTAAGGATTTTTAAAACATTAATAACACATTCTTTCATTTAGGCAACAAAGACTATTTGAGTGCCTCCACTGTGTTCAGCACCTCCACTGTGTTCAGCATTTTGCTAGCATAGTGTTAAAACAATAAGACATGGTGGAGGCCACAGAGAGCTCAGCATGTTGTGACAAGAGGTAAGTACATAATTACATTGTAGTGAGATAGCCGTCATGGCATCAAGAGAAAGAAAAATAAGGAACAGTATCTTGAGAGCTTGGAGATGACTTTGTAGAAGTGATGTCTTACCTTGTTGTCTAATAGAGAAGCAGCCTAATGTCTAGCCAGAAAAACATCTTATGGTTTTTGATGTTGAGGAGAGATGAGAAGAGCATGGTATGTTAAGATAAGGGTGACATTTTAAAAATATTTTTAAATAAGTTTTTTATTTTAGATTTACAGAAAAACTGTGGAAATAGTAGTTTCCATATATATACTACACCTACATTTTCTTATTAATGTGTTACATTAGAATGATAAAATTGCCATAATTAAAAAACATTGACATATTAACTAAAGTCAATACTTTATTCCAATTTTTACAATTTTTAGCTAATGTCTTTATTCCACTCTGAGATCCAATCCAGGATATTATATTGCCATTTGTCATAATGTCTCCTTAGGATCCTTTTGGCTGTGACTGTGTTTTCTTGTTTTCGATTACCTTGAAAGTTTTGGGGAGTACTAGTCAGGCCAGTCCTCCCCTTTTGTTATTTGTCTGATGTTTCATTAACAGGCATATTATCAATATGTCTATCACTCTTAAAATTAACCTAATCACCTGGTTTAGACAGTGTTTCTTAGGATTCTCCATGATACTGTTTTGCTTCTTTTTATACTGTATTATTTGGAAGAAAGTCATTATGCATAGCTTTACTCAAGGGGTGAGGAATTATATTCCACTTCCTTGAGGTAAAGTAGCTACATAAATAATTTGAAATTCTTTTGAATGAGCAATTTTTCTATAATCCCCACTTATTTAATTAATAATCTATATAATTATATATATATATAATCTTCATGGATGTTTATTTTCTACTTTTTAGTATAAACCAATACTTCTTTTGTTGATTAAATTGATTTATCTGTGGCTATTAGGAACTTCTTTAGTTATCTCTTTGTCCATTTAATTTAATCCTTTCATTATGTTTTGGGGGGTTTTCCCTCTACCTCCTTTCTTTCTGACACCACTAAATGCTCCAGACTCATCTTGTATTTTTTACATATATTCCATTTGTGTCCTAGAAACAGCTATTTCTTTAAAAAAAAAAAACTGGTTTCTTTTATTGGATAATGGTATGAGAAATCAAGATCTGGGTACTAGATGTGTTTATTGCTACTAGGATGTCATTGCTTCAAGGATTTCTGAGCTAACAGAGAAAGGAAATATATAGTATAAAATAAGCAGTGTATATACACATATTTATAAGTATTCTTATTCTATTTTTTAATCATTTTTATTTTTCAACTACAGTTGACATACACTATTATGTTAGTTTCAGTGTATGCCTCAATGATTAGACTTTATATAACTTACTAAATGATCATCCCAAGAAATCTCCCACACATCTGACACCATATATAGTTATTAGAATATTAATGACTATATACCCTGTGCTGTACTTTACATCCCCATAACTATTCTGTAACAACCAACTTGTACTTCTTCATCCCTACAACTTTTTCTCCCACTTCCCCAATTCCCCTCCCTTCTGGCAACTATCAAAATGTTCTTTGTATCTGTGAGTCTGTTTCTGTTCTGCATGTTTGTTTATCTTGTTTTTAGATTCAGTCGTTGATAGATATGTATTTATTGCCATTTTATTGTTTATACTTTTTATCTTTTTTACTTCCTCTTTTTAAAGAGGACCCTCTAAAATTTCATGCAATACTAGTTTGGTGACGATGGATTCCTTTTGCTTTTTTCTTGTCTAAGTTCTTTATTGCCCTTCAGTTCTAAATAATGGCTTTGCTGGGTAGGTTCTTGGTTGTAGGTTCTTACTTTTCATCACTTTCAATATTTCTTGTAAATACCTTTGGACTGCAAATATTCTGTTGAAGAATCAGCTGACTTTTATGGGAGCTCCCTTTTAGGTAACAACTGCTTTCTTGCTGCTTTTAAAATTGTCTTTAACCTTTTGCATTTTAGTTACGATGTGTCTTGGTGTGGGCCTTCTTGAATTCATCTTGTTTGGGAGTCTCTGCACATACTGAACTTGTATGTCTATTTTCTTCACCAGATTAGGAAAGTTTTCTGTCATTATTTTTCCAAATAGGTCTCCAACTTTTTGCTCTCTCTTCTCCTACCAGTATCCCCATGATACAAGTGTTTGTACTCTTGAATTTGTCCCAGAGGCTCCTTCAATACATATTTTTTCTTAATGCTGTTCTGATTGAGTTTATTGCTTTCTTATATTACAAACCTTTGGTCTGATTCTTAGCTTTATCTGCTGTACTGTTGATTCCCTGTAAATTATTCTTTATTTCAGTTAGTGTAGACTTCATTTCTGACTGGGCCTTTTTCATGCTCTAAAAGTTCTCACAAAGTTTACTCAGCATCTTTATAACCAGTGTTTTTAACTCTTCATCTAGTACATTGCTAGTCTCCATTTGTTCAGTGCTTTCCTAAAGTTTTGATTTCTTCTTTCATTTGGAACATGTTTCTTTGTCTCCTCATTTTAGCTGCCTCCCTATGTTTATTTCTATGTATTAGATATAGCTGCTCCATCTTCCAGGTTTGGTAGAGTAGATTAATGTTGTAGGTGTTCTGTGGGGTCCAGTGACACAGCCTCACTGATCACATAAGCTGGGCATTCAAGGTGCATCTCCTACATCATCTGTATACATCCTCCTCTTATAGTTGAGTCTTGATTGCTGTTGGCACATCAGTGGAATGGACTTACTTCCAGGCTGATCAGCTGCAAAGACTGGCTGAAGCCATCAACCTCTGATGACTGTGGAAGATTAACTGTGTAGGAGCCCACCCCACAGAGCAGGAATTACTTCAGCACAACTCTGGTGCCCAATGTGTCGGTCCTCTGAGCATGTTGCTTGTAGAGAGGTTGTTGGGTGGTGATGTTTCACCATGGTCTGAAGCTATCCACTGGCTGCACTGGCTCTGAAGACCCCTGGGGTGTGCAGGCCAGGGTCAGCCACTGCGTATGTTTTGACCAGGGCCACCCAACATGAGCTACAGTATGATCTGCAGAATGTTGCTATTTATGCTGGGCTTGAAGGTGACCAAGAGAGGCAAAGCTGCAAACCAAGACTGGCTGTCACTAGTGCGGGGCCTGGGGCTAATTAAGAAGAGTTATGGGGTACCCTAAGGCCAGATACTGATTGTTTTAGAAATTTTAGAAAACTCTGAAGCATGAGACCAATCTTGTAGAAAAGCCATTGGAAACAGCTTGGGTGGGCCCATAAGTTGGTTAGGGCAGGGTCTCAATGAGTCACCAGGGTATGGAAAACAGTGTGAACCAGGTTTATGAGTCTCAGATATGGCAGTTAACTGCCAGCTCTGTGGGGGATATAGGACTCATTAAAGGAACAATGGCTACCTCCAGCACTTCTGTCTGGGGAAAAAGCTGCCCCCCAGCTCTCTCCCCATCGCCAATAAATTCAGTTCCTCCTCATATGTCTCTGGTGCCTTTCAAGCTAATGCCCCAGCTCTGGAGCTCAGAGCAAGTGAGTCTGAGTAAGTCTGTGTGCAGACCCTTTAAGAGCAACTGCTGGGACTCCACAAGCACTCTACCTCCCTCACCTCCAATCTTTGCTGGATTTTACAGCCAGAGGTTATGGGAACTTCTGTCTTTGGCACTGGGACCCTGGACTGTGAGACCTGTTGTGTGTCAGTGACTTCTGTAGCTGAAATATCCTTCACTATTTTTATCTGTCATACATCATGTGGGACCAGCCCATTCCACATCTCTGCCCCTCCTTCCAGTCTCATTGTGGTTTCTTTAATTTACTAGTTGTAGGACTTTCATTAGTCAGATTTCAGGCAGTTCTGAATGATGCTTGTTCTATAGCTTAGTTGTAATTTTGATGTTATTTATAAGTATTTTATATAAAACCATCTGTATCAATATTGAGCTAAAAATGAGTCCACAATGATGTGCCAACTCTAGTTCATTAAATGTGGATCATTCCAGCCTTTTCATCTTGTAGATTCTTTGGATTTTTCAACATAAACAATCATGTCAAATGACAACCTCTTCATTTTCTTAACAATATGTATAAATTTTTGTAATGCCTAAGCTAGAGCTTCCATGAAGATATTCAATAGAAATGGTGAGAGAGAACATCTGTGCCCTGTTCTTGATCTTATGGAGGAAGCATAATGCAGAATATACATTTTTGTAGTTGTTTTTTGTCAAGTTGAGAAAGTTCTCTTCTACTCCTAGTTTTCTGACAATTTTTAAAGTCATGAGTAGTATAAAAATTTTCAAATGATTTCTGGTATTGATTGATATGATCATATGATTTTTCTTTAGCCTGTTGATATGATAGATCACATTAACTGATTTTTGAATGTTGGATCATCATTGTATATATTTAAAGAATTTCACATGGTTGTAGTGTTTAATTCTTTCAGAAATGTATTGGATACAATTTGCTAATATTTTATTGAGGATTTTGCATTGAATTTTATGTGACTTATTGTCTATAGTGTTCTTTTTTTGTCATATTTTATCTGGTTTTGTTATTGGGGCAATATTGGCCTTGTAGAATGAGTTAAGAAGTCTTCTCTCTGCTTATATTTTTGAAGAAATTATGGCACATCAGTATTATGTCTTAAATATTTTATAGAATTCACTAGTAAAACTATTTTGGCTTGGTATGTTTCTTTTTTAGAGTTTTTTCACTTTTAATACAAAAGGCCACTGAAGTATTTCTACCCTGTTATGGCTTTAGTGGGTTTGGGATCCAGGTGAGAGAGTCCTGGCTATGTTTCTCTGGATAAGCCTATTACTCCCGCTTTTAGCATAATAGTTTTCCCTGCAATCCCAGTCCTCTCATGGCCTCAAGGAAAGTAATTTTCAGCTTTTCCAGGTTCTACTTTTTATAAGGGCAGGAATTATGACTTCTAAGCTTTTTACATGTTGGAGTTGAAGCTGGAAGTCCAAGAAGAAAAATTTCATGTGTCTGGGAGGTATAAACAAGGTAAAGGAGGCAAGGCTGGAAAGATAGGAGTGATTCCACTGCTCTAAGTTCTTTTGTGCCAGGCTAAATAAAGTTTGATATATGCTATAGGACAGAAATGTGCAACCATGGAAGACTTGCAGCTGGCTGGTGATACAACCAGTAGGTTGATACTGGAGGAAGCATAGGAGTACTTCCCCTGAAAACTGGAGGCGCAGACATGATGTGGTAAGACTTACGCAACTGCATTGCACATACTCCTCTGATTTAGATATCTTAGGTGCATTTCATGCTTTTATTTAGTTGTTATTTCAACAGGGCACATGTCATTCTTTATTTCATTACTCTAGAAAGTTTTTGTGTTGTCTTGTTACAAACTGCTTTCCCAATGCACAAAGTTAAATAGTACTTGAACTGAGTGAACAGAATGATTCAGGAGTTTCAATGCAATTTCACCCCAAGCTATCTTCAGCAGCCATGTTGCTAGAAATGTAGGCTAGAAGTGAATGTATATATTAATTTCTTAATGTCTTATAAAATCATGTGAATTTCATACTTTTGTTGACCAGGATATTTCCTGTCTTGCTGCTTTCTGGGGGATTTTATGTGCAAAGCTATAAAGAATAACATTTATGTACTATATATATAGTACTATTACTATATATACATTACTGTATGTATATATAGTACTAAATCATGTTTAGTACTATACATACATATAGTACTAAACATGATTTAAAGTATATACATGATTTTATACACATGAAGCAGCAGTTGTGATATAGTGGTACATTTTACCAGCAAAGTCCTGGAAATCATCGTATCAAATGCCAGCGGACTTGACTCAACAAACGATAGCTGGCACAAACTGTGAGTCAGGTAATGTTCATAAGCACCATGGATAAAAATATGAATATTATAGACCTGCCTTTAATGACTCAGAATCTAGTGGATTAGGCAGGCATGCAGTTATCAATAATATCAATCAGTTTATAATAAATGAGAATATAATAATAAAATATCTTCTAGTTTTTACTACATAGCCAAAACCTATGCTAAGCATTTTGTATACATGATCATATTCATTACAACAACCCTGATATGTTGGCATTATATTCATTTAGTGGATGAGAAATATGAGGCCTCAAAGACCTAAGTGTTTTGCCAAGGTCACAGCAAGCAGAGGAACCAGGATAGAAATGAGATTTTTCTGGTTCAGAAGCATTCACTTCCATCTGTTCTCTCCACATTAAAGTATGGGAACACGAAAGTGTGATTAATTCTCTCTGGATGAGTCAAGATTCATGGAGAAGATGGCATTCAAACTAGATTTTGACAGAGGACTTGAAAACTGCCAGGATAAAAATTGAGAAAGGAGCATATAAGACAAAAAAAGAGCAAGAGCAAAGGTATGGAACAGTTCTGGATTGGTGAGACCTGCAGTGCCAGGAGCATGACTTGTGAATAAGATCTGAGGGTAAAGAGGACTGACCTTGATGGAGCTGAAAAATCAAATATGAAGGATATCTGCTGCCGTGCTAAGGCATAAATTATGAACCAGGAGGAGATTTGGGAACACAAGAATTGGTGACCTGATCGAATCTAGGTTTTATCAAGGTGACTTTGGAGGCGTGTGAGGGGTGAAGTGCAAGGAAGCAAGCCCGAAGGCAGGGAGATCATTTTGAAAGTGGTTATGAAATACAGAGGAAAAGAAGTTAAAGACCTAATTCTTAATATGAAGTCAACAATTTTTATTTGCAGAATCAAAAGACTTTAATTTCTTCTCTAAGAAAAAAAAACTTTTGATTTCCCCAATTTTGCCAACAATTCAAGCACTCAACTATAAATTGAAATGATTTCCATTGCATGGGTTACAGTAAGAGTTAATCCAAGGCCCAATGATCTGAGTTCTAGAGAGACATCCTCCTGGTTTCTTCTGAATTCAACACCGGAAAAAAAACAAAAACAAAAACAAACCCACAAAACAGTACTTCAACCTAGTCATGTCTTTCATATTACTCAACATTCAGTTATTATTTCAAAAATAATTATTTAATTCCTAGAAAGTGCCAGGCATTCTTTTATTCAAGGAAACTTTTTTAAGTACCTACTAGAGATAAAGCACTATGTTAGGCATTAGAGACAGACTGGTGAATAATGCATACTGGTCTGCTTCCAGAGGGTTTATTATCTAACTAAGTTGGGGTGTGATAGGAAAATGCCCAAACTTTAACTCAGAAAAAGCATACCAAAGATTAAAAGAAACACTGGGCCCAAATTTCCCCTTGGTTAGATTCTTTCCAGAGCAGATCTGATTCTGCATGCATACCTCACTTGTTTCCACAGTTGTGCTCAAATCAGTGCTGTCTTCTTCTGGCTTACCATTTCCTTCAAGCGTTTCTCCAGATATGAAAAGTTTGGAGCTCAGTACTTTGCTATGTAGCTCATGTCTTGCTTCAAGTTACTCAGGCTATCTATTAACTATCATGAGCTAACTAATCTGGTTAAAGGCTCCTCTTATAAACAGAAAACTTCTTTTTTACTCAATGTACACTCTTGGTTCTTGTTACTAGATGTTTAATCTTTTATCTTTTTTTAAATTCTCACTGGAGGATATGTTTATAGTCCTAGACAGACAGGAAGGAAGAGAGAGAGAGAGAGAGAGGTAGAGAGAGATACACAGAGAGAAACAGGGAGAGAGAGAGAAACATCAATGTGGGAGAGAAACATGGACTAGTTGCCTCCTGTATGCTCTCTGACCAGGGACTGAACTCACAACCTTTTGGTCTATGGGAGGATGCTCAAACCAACTGAACCACCCAGCTATGGCTAGACATTTGATATTAATGGTCTTCAGACTCTTAATTGCTTTCCTTAAACAACATTGGGTCTCAGGAAACCCATTTTTTCGCAGAAGGAAGTCCAAACAATTCTTACATATTTATTCCATGTCCTTGAAGTTCTTTTACAAAGCATAAAAACATTTCTTTGTGTAACTAAACTAGGAAGGGTAGGAAAAAAAATGTAGCCTGGAACTGGGGTGAGAAGTTTGGGTGAAATCCATGTAGTTGCCAGTAAGTATCAGTGGAACATTTCACAGAACTGGTCCTCAGAGACTTCATTTCTGAAGAGGCCAGCCATGGAACTGGATAGTAGGCAGAGTCTGAGAAAATGGATGAGCTGATTCTGTGTCACAGGAGAGGGCAAGTCCCTCCGCCAAGACCTCTAGTAATTGGCAACTGGTCTGCTCCGTGTTGGATCAGCCGCTCCTCAAGTGAAGGCAGACCATCATAGATGGGCCATCTGCTCCGTTTCCTCAGCAATGGCACTTGTTCAGTTCTTACCTTAGAACCTGCTCCTCTCAATGAGATCAACAATATGTTTGAAGCACCAGAGATGCTGTGCAGCTTAGCAGAGAAATGATGTTTTATGAAGTGTCATCCTGTGCAACCATATGGAGAGAATCACATTTGACCATCCTTGGGGACTATTTATCCTAGAGTTCTGATCCCATCCATTGAAAACTGTCAGTTTTTCTTGGTTTAGAGATAGCATACTCCACTGACCCTTTTCATAGGTGGAGAAAGTTTTTGCCATTATACAGTAATTCCTGAATAAAAAGTCAGAGTTACTGGAGATTAATTATTTAATGGGAATAAGACCTACAAAATGAAAATACCTCAGTCCTTAAGACAAGAGTTCACTGGAAATCTGTTTCCTGTCTCCTGTAAACTAATTAGAACTATGAACTACCCCCACCACAAGATTAGCTAGAAATTGAGTCAGTATAGATTTAGTCATCAAAGATTTTACCTATATTAATCAATAACACTTCATTCTAAACATTTTAAAATTTCAATTGAAAATAGTTTAATGAGACAAAGACAATACTTAGTACTCAGAATAAAAATGTCATGTTAGCACTCTTCTGTATATATTTTTAAAACATATTTTTCACATAACCAAAATATCATCAATATACCTAATAAAATTAACTACAATTCCCATAACTTAGAATATCCAGCCCATATTAGATTTCTTCAATGGTATCAAAAATATGTTTTTAGAGTTGATTTTCTCATATGAGGTCTACTCATTGCATTGCCATTTGATTTTAATGATCTTCTTCAGACTCTTAATTGTTTTTCTTAAATAACACTGGACCTCAGGAACGTGAACCTTGAAAGTTAGTATATGCCTGCTAGTTGTATCTTTTATAGCTATTTTTGAATACTTAAATGGATTGTATTTTTCTAAAATATTGCAGTCCTAAAATATATTTAGAAAGAGTGGTTAATAAAGCCCATTTGTGGCAAAAGTCCAAACAATTCTTACATGTTTATTCTTAAATATTTGTCTGGAATAGTTTTTCCTTTTTTTTTCCTCATGTGCCATTGACTTGGTGAAGAAATTGGCCCAGTGGGCTCATATATTTCGGATTTCCTTTTTGTGGCACAATTTTACTTGCTCCTGAATGTTCTATATTATTGCAGAATGGACTGAGATATAAATGTGTGCTTAGAACACATAAATTTTTCCCTAAACCTCATAGATAATATGCTCTGTACTTCAAATTCACATCTGAAGGTATATAATAACCAGTTTCTAATGTTTGGTAGTGCTGAGTGGTTACTGATCCCTTCAGTTTTCCTCTTAATAGTTTTTGTGTATGTTCATGACAATTGTCTGAAAACATTTTTCATTATAACTTACAAAATTGTAAGTTTCTAATACTACATTTCTTATGCTTTCATTAGAATAATTATTTTGTAAAGAAAAATGGACACTTATTCAATAGATCAAAAGGATATGATCTTCAGTGGACTTGGTTGGTTGCAACATTATCCCAAAGAACTCTCTCCTTCCTGTTAGTGGAGAATAAGAATTGGAGATCACAATTTGAGTTCCAAGAATGCTCACTGCTCCTGACTTGACACTGCTTCCAGGAATTTTTAGTAAACAGAACTATTCAATATGCAGTTTTAAAACAAAAGAGATTAAATCATTTTACATTCATATTTCTTTTTCTTTTTTTAATCAATGTATGGTTGCTTCTCATGTGTCCCCTGCTGGGAACTGGCCCCTGCTGGGAACTGGCTTGCAACCCAGGCATGTGCCCTGACTGGGAATCGAACCACAATCCTTTAGTTCACAGGCCCGTGCTCAATCCACTGAGCTACTCCAGCCAGGGTTCATATGTCTAATTCTATTTTAACACATACAAGTTTTTACTTGAATTCTCAGACTTTGTTCTCTCAAACTGAAAATATTTGTTCTCACTGACATTAAGACAATCACTTATTCACTCTATCTTACAACATCCTATAATAGGTTTTAAAGAGAAATACTAATTTTAGTAATCAAATTAAATTTACAGAGTATAGTCTAAGAGCTCCATTTCCCTAATTATGAAAGAGAAGTTAGCATTATTTATATGCACACACAGAGCCTAATTTCTTTTGCTGTACTCTCCCTTCACTATGAGAAGAAACTAAAAAAAAATTTATTTATAAAAATTTTGTATTTATTCTTACATATTTAAACTTCAGTCATCTTTAAAGTACTCTCCACTTTATATAATGCACCTATCAAGACACTTTTCTACTCTCAAAATAATTTTTGAACTTGTCAATGTTGATACCTTTTAGCGCTTCCACCATCTTTTGTTTCACCACAAAAGCAAAATGTTTCTCTTTGAGGAATTTTTCCATCAAGGAAATACAAAAGTTTCTCAGGGGTGCAAGATTGGGTACACAAGAAGGGTGGGGCACTGTGGTCCTGCCATTTTTGGTCAAAAACTGCCAATCATTCTGTGCAGCACGGTGCGCTGATAAATCACCCATCATGAAATGGGAAAACATACTGCAAATGTCTTAAAAAAATTCACTGAAGCCAAATGCAGCCTCTCACAGCAACACCAGCTTGTACACTGATACAGATGGGTTTGTAGAACACTCATCTATTGGGGAAGTCTGTACTACCAAGGGGCCCACCCTCTAGAAGATAATTCTAGTTTTTGGGGGCCCCCCTCATATCTTTTGCCAATTTTTGTTTTGGATACTTAATGATTTCTTCTCAATTATGAGTGCTTTAAATATCACAATTATCAAAACTTTATAAGTTGTAAACATTTTTCTCAGCTTATCAACTTATTATTTTTAAGTGGATCTAACCTTAATATTTTATGTCCTTATATTAAAAGAAAGGACAAAGCTTAGAATTGGATCATTTGGCCCTGTCTTTATCTCCTCCCAGTTCAACATGTTTGCATCTGTTAATAATGAGCATCATTTTAGAATTTTCAGTTGGGCTCAACAGATTCAAGCCTCAAGACAATCTTCATTGTAATTTCAGCCTTTCCAAAAAATTGGCATAGTCAGTCCACCATAGCCACTCTGCTTCCTGTCATATGCCCTTTTTCCTGGGCACGCAGAGAATCCTTGCCTTTCTTGTACTGTGTCACTTCGTGGGGTAGATGCTTGCCACACTCTTTGTAGAAAGTCCAGCAGGATAAAGGAACATTGGCCATGTCTGTGGGAGCACTATCAGGATGTAAAGAAAGCTCTGAATTATTAGTATTTGCTATTTGTTTTATAATGTAAAATTTTTGTTTTTAATTTTTATGTATTCAAATTTATCAAGTTGTTCCTTTATTTCTAATAGATGTTTAAATCAGAGGAAAACATTATCTACTCCTGGCTTATAAAGCGATTCCTAGATGTTTTTTCCTACTGTGTGGTTTCTTATTCTGATCTACTTGATGTTCATACAGGTGTATAGTGTGAAGAGCAGGTTTACTTTTATCTTTTTCCATATGTCTCCACAGTTGGCAAACTGTTAATTTAAGTCTATTTTAGACCTCCATTTCTGGATGGAATGGACTAGCTTGTATCTTGATAATACAAAAATAGAAACAATAGAATAAAAATGATAATAATAATACAAAATGAATAAGTGTTGCTGAGCTCTCATGTCCTTCAGCACTTGAGGGGCCCAGCAGAGAAATGCATTCAGGTGAACCAAATATTCACTGGTGTCCTTACCTTTGAGGAACTGGCTGATGTATATGTGCCCATGGCTGAGAAGCTAAACATGAAGTAGACTAAAAGGCTGAGAAGATCTTGAGTTCACAATTTAATTAGCTTTGAAAATGTATCCTGTTTTGTGACAAGATATAGAATATTTCATCACTCTAGAAAAATTTGTTGTACTTCTTTCCAGTCAATACTCTGAAGAAGCAACTGCTGCTATGATTTTCTTTTCACCACAGCTTAGTTTTGCCTGTGTTTGAACTTTTTATCATGGAATTATACAACAGGTATTCATTTATAATGTCTTTCTTATTTTATTAAACATAATGTTTTAGCTATTCATCCCTGTGATTTGTATCAGGATCTGTTTTGGTTTTAGATTGCTCACTTTGGGGGAATGGAGCTCTACCCTAAACTAGAACCCAATTGCTTGGTAATTGGATATTTTGTATCCCTGTGTTACTCATTTACCTTCCCTCTGGGGTTAGACTTCTCTGTTTTTTGTATGTCTCTACTTGGCCTTACGTAGACTTCTGTGACACTATACTTTGAAGTCAGAGACTATGGCTTGACCACCCTTTATCTCCAGGTTTAGCACAATTTCAAGTACATGGTAAGTGGCCAGTGTAAAAGACTTGACTAGAATTCTGTTTTGAATAGATTGATTCCCTATAACTATGATGCTGCCTCTCCACACCTGGTCACCTTTGGACCACCCCTCCCCTCTTGCCTTGGACAAACTCGCAAAGTTATTGCCTTGATTTGATCAGATGGATCAGTCCCTAATAATGTGAGTAGCAACCCAAGCACTGATTAGCAAAATAAAAATGTAAAGTGACTAGAATCTTACTTTGCACACACTGGTTGCTCAATAAAGTGGGGAGAAAGATGGGGGGAACTCCTGCTCAGTACTCTTGGACCAATTATTGAAGCCACAGAGGTTCCACTATTTCCTGCAGCCAAGCCTGGTCAAACTATAAAACTCTTCTTACTGTTTCAAAGTTACAGCAGATTTGTTTTCCTTTAGTGGTGTTTGCCATTTTTTTAAGTTCATGCTTTTTTATACAGTCTATTTCTCCATTGGAAAGTAAGTTACCTTGCAGCAAGGAACCATGTCCTCCAGCACTTTTTTCATTTGCCATGGACCGAGTTACTGTGTTATACACAGTGGACACTCAAATATGTAGAGAAAGGGGTAGGAATAAGTGCAGAACAGAATAATTAATAGATCTAATTCCTGAGGTGCTTGATACCACACAATGACATTTAAAAGCTTTTTCTAAGTGTCACTTTTCATAGCACAGCAAAAGAACAAAAAGATAGAAATCAAAGAGAACATCTGGATAAAAAGCAGAAGGAAGCAACAAAAGGGAAACTTAACCATAAGAATGTTCTATAACTATGAATTTCCAAACTCAAGGGAAAGGTTAGAAAAACATGATAGGCTCCACTTAAAAGCAACTTCGTTTTCTTAGCAAATGGATTCAGTAATTGGAATTTTTGTTCATTATTTTCCTCTGGGAATGTGTGGATGAGAGTTAATTAATTTGGTAAGATTGTATAGTATCTTTTAAAATTGTAACTTGTTAAAGGAACAAATTGCACTACATCTGTGTAATTGGTGGGGGTAGGGGGAAGTGATGGCATGGGAAATGGGTAGAGAAGACCCAGCCCTGCCAGATCTGTCCCCTCTCAGGTTTCAGGCCCCCCAGACTGAACATGATATAACTGGAGGAGAAATACATGGAGAATGACAAATACTACAGATTTATGCAAGTGATTGTCAGCCTAATTGCATAGCTGTGTGCATAAACCTTACCTGTTAGGCTACTGGGGCAACTTTCAAATTTGCATACTCAACTTGAATTCCATAGTCGCTAAGTCTCCATCCACTTCATTCTTATCTCTCATGTTTTCAGAAGGCATTCAAGCAACTATTGATGAGTAATAAGCCATTCCAAACTTAACAATGTAGTTTAACTATTTTATAATGCTTACAAATGTGTAGGTCAGAAATTCAGAGAAGATGGCTTGTCTCTGTTCTACAATATCTCAGGCTTCATATCACTGAGGGTGAGTGGGGACAGATTTCTGGAGGCTTTGTTACTTGCATGTCCAGTGTCTGTACTGGGAATATCTCTTCACCTTCTCTCAACACTATGGTTGGGTTGACATGAAGCATTCCAAGGAGCCAGAGAGAAATTCCACGGTCTTTATGTCCAAACTCCACGAGTCTCCTATCTTCACTTCTGCCATACTCCATCTTCAGAGCAGCCATAAGAACCTTAAGATTCTAGGGGAGAGATAGTACAAAGAAACCACCTTGATAGTAGAAGCATCAAAATCTCCCACCATAAAAATAAAAATTAAACACCACTCTGTATGTTTAAAAAAATAGAGGGTATTCTTATCAAGCAGCACTTTTCAAACTTGCTCAGAGGAAAGGTTATGCATTTGTTTCAGGCCCTTTGGCTATTAATAGTAATGAGTCTGGTGAGAAGGGATCATGGTTAGATTTTGCCAAGGAGGCATTTGCATGATATTTGGAAAATGGAAGAGAGGCCATTTTCATTATTTGGCAATTATGGGCAGATCTCAAATTTCTGCTTAAGAACTACAGTCAGCTAAGTTCATTAGTGTCAATTTCCTTAAATGTCTATACCTTCTAATTTCCTAAAATCCAGCAGTCCTTTGCCCTGCCTCTTTCACCCACTTCTTCCATCAGTTCTGTAAACACTTCCTGTATTAACTACCTTGTTATTTGGTTTTTATCAAATATTTTATTGTTATTCTATTACAGTTGTCCCAATATTTCCCCCTTTGCTGTCCTTGACACAGCCTACCCCCCACTGCCACAGTCATTCCTCACCCTGCTGTCCACCTCCTTGGGTCATTCATACAAGTTCCCCGACTAGTCCCTTCCCCTTCTTTCCACCCTTATCCTATCACACCTCCCCTGTGGTCACTGTCAGTCTGCCTTATTTCTATTCCTCTGGATCTATTTTGCTCATTTGTTTGTTTTGTTCATTAGGTTTCTCTTATAGATGAAAACATATGGCATTTATGTTCACCACCTGGCTTATTTCACTTAGCATAATACTCTCCAGTTTCATCCATACTGTTGTGAAGGGTAGGAGTCCCTTCTTTTTTTCTGCTGCATAGTATTCCATTGTTTAAATGTACAACAGTTTTTTGACCCACTCATGGCACTTAGACTCTTTCTAGAACTTGGCTATTGCAAATAGCACCACTACAAACATTGGGTGCATAAGTTCTTTTGAATTGGTGATTTGGGATTCTTAAGGTATATTCCCAGCAGTGGAATCACTGGGTCCAAAGACAGTTTCATTTTCAGTTTTTGAGGAAATTCTATACTGTTTCCACAGTGGCTGCAACAGTCTTCATTCCCACCAATAGTGCACTAGGGTTCCCTTTTCTTCACATCCTTGACAGCACTTCTTGTTTGTTGATTTGTTAATGATGGCCATTCTGACCAGTGTGAAGTGGTATCTCACTGTGGTTTTAATGTGCATCCCTCTGATGGTTAGTGATGCTGAGCATCCTTTCATTATGTCTCTGGGCCCTCTGTATGTCCTCCTTGGAGAAGTGTCTCTTCAGGTCTTTTGCCTATTTTTTAATTGGATTATTCTTCTTCCTGCTCTTGAATCATATGAGTTCTTTATATATTTTGGAGATCAAACCCTTGTCCAAAGTATCATTGGCAAACATGTTCTCCCGAAGGGCTGGTCTTTGCATTTTGATGATGGTTTATTTAGCTGTGCAGAAGCTTTATAATTTGATGTAGTGCCATTTGTTTATTTTTTCCTTTATTTCTCTTGCCCTAGGAGATATATTGGCAAAAATATTGCTGTGTAGGATATCTGAAATTTTACTGCCTATGTTTTCCTCTAGGACTTTTATGGTGTCATGACTTATAATTAAGCCTTCTATTCATTTTGACTTTATTGTGGCATATGGTATGATGGTCTAGTTTCATTTTTTTTGCATGTACCAATCCAGATCTCCCATTGCCATTTATTGAAGAGGCTATTTTTACTTCATTGTTTGCTCCTGCCTCCTTTGTCAAATATTAATTGACTGTAGAGACATTGGTTTATTTCTGGGCTCTCTATTCTGTTTCATTGATCTATGTGTCTGTTCTTATGCTTGTACTGGATTACTTTGATTTCAATGGACTTGTAATTGATATCAGATTTGATATCAGGAATGTGATCCCTCCTACTTTGTTCTTCTTTCTCAAAATTGCTGAGGTTATTTGGGGTCTTTTCTGGTTACATATAAATTTTAATATATATATTTTCTAGATCTCTGAAATATGCCATTACTGTTTTAATAGGTATTTCATTTAATCTATCGATTGCTGTGGGTATTATGTACATTTTAATAATGTAAATTCTTCCAATCTATGAACACAGTACATACTTCCATTTATTTGTACCTTACTTAATTTATTTCTCTAGTGTTCTGTGGTTTTCTGAGTATAGATTTTTACTTCCTTGGTTAAGTTTATTCTTTTTATTTATTTTTTGTTGCTATAGTAAATAGGATATTTTCCTAGTTTCTGTTTCTGATATTTCTTTGTTGATATGCAGAAATACTCTCTATTTTTTTAGTATTAATTTTGTACCCCACTATATTGCCAGATTCACTTATTAAGTCAAGCAGATTTCTGGTGCAGACTATAGGGTTTTCTACATACACTATCATGTCATCTGCAAATAAGGACAGTTTTTACTTTCTCCTTTCCAATTTGGATGCCTCTTATTTCTTTTTCTTATTGGATCATTGTGGCTAGTACTTCCAGTATTATGTTGAATAAGACTGATGAAAGTGGACACCCTTGTCTTGTTCCTGATCTTAAAGGGAAAGCTTTTAGTTTTTCCTGTTGAGCATGATGTTAGCTGTAGGTTTCTCATATATGGCCTTTATTATGTTGAGGAATGTTCCCTCTATTTCCACTTTGCTGAGTGTTTTATTATAAATGAGTGCTGTACCTTATCAAATGCTTTTTACATACCTATTGATATGGTCACGTGATTTTTGTCTTTAATTTATTTATGTAGTGTATTATGTTTATTGATTTGTGAATATTGAACCATCCTTGAATCCCTTGGATGACTCCCACTTGATCATGATGTATGATCTTTTTAATATATTTCTAAATCTGGATTGTCAATATTTTGTTGAGGATATTAGCATCTATATTCATCAGATATATCAGCTTTTAATTTTCTTTCTTTGTTATATCTTTACCTGGTTTTAGAAGCAGGATAATACTGGCCTCATAAAAAGGAGTTTGAGAGTCAAAAAAAGAGTTTCAGAGTCTTACCTCTTCTTGAATTTTTTAAAATGGTTTAAGAAGGATAGGAGTTAGTTCTTCAAGTGTTTGCTAAAATTTGCCAGTGAAACTATCTGGTCCATGGCTATTGTATGCTGGGAGTTTTTTTTTTTTATTACTGCTTTATTTTCACTAGTTGTTATTGGTCTATTCAGGCTTTCTGTTTCTTCTAGATTCAGTTTTGAAAGACTGTATGTCTCTAGAAATTTGTCCATTTAACCCAAGTTGTCCAATTGCTTGGCATATAGTTGTTTGTAGTAATTTATTACAATCCCTTATATTTATTTGGTATCAGTTGTAACTTCCCCTCTTTCATTTCTGATTTTATTTATTTGGGTCTTCTCTCTTTTTCTTGGTGAGTGTGGTTAAAATTTTGTCCATTTGTTTATCTTTTCAAAGAACTAGCTCCTGGATTCATTGATCTTTTGAATTGTGTTTTTTTATTTTCTATGTCATTTAATTCTGTCCTGATCTTGATTATTTCCTTCCTTCTATTCACTCTGGGATTTTTGGTGTTCCTCTAGTTCTTGTAGATGGAGTGTTAGGTTAATTGTTTGAGGTCTTCCCATCTTCTGTAAGTAGGCTTGCATTGCTATGAACTTCCCTCATAGGACTGCCTTTGCTGTGTCCCATAGACTTTGGGCTGTTGTGTGTTCATTTCCATTTGTTTTCAAATCTTTTTGATTTCTTCCTTGATCTCATTGTTTACCCATTCATTTTTAATGGCATGTTATTCAGTTTCCATGAATTTGAGTATTTTTGAGTTTTTTCCTTGAGGTTTGTAGTTTCAAGCCATTGTGGTCTGAGAAAATGCTTAATATGATTTAAATTTTCTTGAATTTGTTGAGGCTTGCTTTTCGTGTCTTATCATGAAGTCTATCTTTGAAAATGTTCCATGTTCATTTCTTTTCAAATTTCTAATATTTTGCTTTGGGTGAATGGTTCTGAATATATCAGTTAAGCCCCTTTGATCAAACATGTCGTTCAGTGCCACAATGTCCTTGCTGCTTCTTTGTTTGGAAGATCTGTCCATTGTTGATGGTGGGTGTTCAAAACCCCTACTATAAGTGTGTTGCTGTATATATCTTTCTTGAAGTCCTCCAAGATTTTCCTTATATATCTGGGTGCTCCTATGTTGGGTACATATATGTTTATAATGGTTATGTCTTCTTGATGAGTTCTTCCCTTAAGTATTATGAAGTATCTTTCTGTGTCACTTTTTATGAACTTTGTTTTGAAGTTTAATCTGTCTAAGTATTGCTACCCCTTTTTTTTCATGGTGATTGTTTGAATTATTTTTTCTATCCCTTCACTTTCAATATGTGCAGGTCTTTGTTCTGAGGTGGGTCTCTTGTAGGCAGTGTATATGTGGGTTATGTTTTCTTATACATTTAGCTACCCTGTGTCTTTTGATAGGAGCACTTATTCCATTTACATTTAAGGGTATTATTGACAGGTACTTATTCATTGCCATTTTTTTCTTTTTGTTCTTATGGTCCTCTCCCTCTCTTTTCTCCATCTTCTTAAAGCAGTACCTTTACCATCGTTTGCAATGCTAGTTTAGTGGAGACATGTACTTTTAGCCTTTTTTTTTTTTGGTCTGTGAAGCTCCTCATTTCACCATCTATTTGAAATGATAGTCTTTCTGGGAAGAGTACTCTTGGTTACAGGCCTTTGCCTTTCAATATTTGAATATTTCTTGCCATTCCCTTCTTCCTTGCAGTGTTTCTGTTGAGAAATCAGCTGCTAGCCTTACACAAGCCTCCTTTGTATGTTCCTAGCTACTTTTGCTTTGCTTCTTTTTCTTCCTAACTGCTTTTCTTTCTTTAAGAATCTATCATTGTCTTTAAATTTTGCCATTTTAATTATGATGTGTCTTGGAGTGAGACCCATTGTGTTCATCTTTATTGGGATTCGCTGTGCTTCCTGGACTTGTGTGACATTTCCCTCACCACGTCAGGGAAGTTTTCTGTCATTACTTTTGCAAGTAGGTTTTCTATCCCTTGGTGCTCTTTATCTTCTTCTTGTATCTCTATGATATAAATATCATTATATTTCATGTTGTCCTTCAGTTCCCTTAAACTGTCGTCATTATTTTTTAGTCTTTTTGTTTTGTTTTGTTGCTCTATCTGGGAATTTTTTTCTACCTTGTTCTCCAACTTGCTGATTTTATCTTCTGCTTCATCCAGCCTGATTTTAATTCTTTCTAGTGTATTCTTCATTTCGTATATTGTATTCTTCATTTCCTCCTAGCTCTTATTGATAATTTCTATGTCTTTTTTTATGCTGAGGTAGTTCCCAGTAAGTTCCTCCTGGCTTCCATAGAGATCCTTGTAGTTTTCACCGAGCTCCTTGAGCATTCTTATAACCATTATTGTGAACTGTATATCTGATAGAGTGCTTGCCTCAGTTTCATTCAACATTCTTTTTGGATATTCCTCCTTTCCTTTTGATTGGGGTTGTTTCTTTTTCTCCCCATTTTAGGTGGCTCTTTTTTGTTTGTTTCTGCTTTTAGATTGATCTGCTTTGACTCTTTGTTTTTGTGGGTGTTATTCTGTGGTAAGAGTCTTTTGGGACTCAGTGGTGCTATCTCCTCAATGTCCTGAGCTAGATGCTCTTGGTATGCACTTGTGCCATTTATGAAGGCTCTCTAATTGTAATTAGATTTTGTCTGTTGTTGGGTTGTTCTTTGGTGAGTTCTTCCCTCCAGCCGGCTGACTGAAAGTCACAAAACCTACACCTGCAAAAAATAACCCCCACCCACAATACATTATGAAGAGCAAATGAGCAAATATTAATAAATGTGTAAAGAAATTAAGATTATTGTAAAAAAAGAAAAATGACTATGAGATAACTAACTGAAAAAATAATTATTTTGAGAGGGTAGAAGAGGTAGAAATAATAAGAGTAGGAAATAGAAATAAAGTGAAGAAATAAAGAAAAGAGAATTTATATCATAAATAGACACAGGGGGAAGAAAGCAAAATGGAGTAAGAAAAGGGGATATATAGTATGAGGTTTAAATGAAATTTTAACAGGGAGGTGTGATAACAAGGGAAAGAGGGGGGAGAGTCATCAAGAAACATGTATAAAGGACCCATGGACAATGCCAAAAGAGGAAAAAATAGAGGGGAGGGAGGTGGTGATAGGCAGGGTGGAGATAGCAGTGGGAGGAAAATGAAGACAACTGTACTTAAACAACAATAAAACAGAAGTACAAAAAAGAGAAAGAAGTAAAATAGGTAGTTACAAAATAGCCATGGGGATTTAAAGTACAGCATATGAAATGGAGTAGCCAAAGAACTTAAATGCATGACCATGGACATGAACAATGGTGAGGGGATTGTCTGAGGGAGAGGGGGATGCTGAGTGAAGGGGAGTAAGGAAGGTAAAATCAGGACAACTGTAATAACAAGCAATAATATCAATAAAATATAATTTAAAAACAATTAAAAATAAAAATAGCAAAATAAAGGAACCAAATTGGAGGAAAAGATCCATCACTGCAATATCCATGACCAATGATCAAAGATTAACACAGATGGAATGGGGAAATAAAGGGGAAAATTTTTTAAAGTTTATGGGATTTCTAAAGGAAAGAAATGTAATTTTGAGAGGATAAAGACTAAATAATAAGAGTAAGGAATGAAAACCAAGGTAAGGGAGGAAAAAATTAAAATGAAAAAACAGAAAGGATGGGGTGAAGGCAAAATGGAGTGGTACAAGTGAACAGTAAAATTTGAGATTTGAAATATAAAAATAGTGACAGCCTAGGAGTAAAATTGAAGAAATAAAACCACAACCACCATATCAACAACCAATAAGCAAAGATTAATAAAGTTAGAGAGAGAATAAGGGTATTTTAAGAATGGGAAAAAGTATGTGAGATAACTAATATCAAGTAAAGTGGTTTTGAGAGGTTGGAGGGGAAGAAGTTGTAAGAGTGGAATAGAAACAAGTCATAGCAAGAGAAAAAATAAAATTTGTAACAAAAATAAGAGGAAAGAAGGAGGCAAATGAAACAGAGAAGAGAAGAGCAATATATGAAATTTAAAATAAACTAAAATTTAAAAACTAGTGAAATAAAAGAAACAAACTTGAAAAAAAAGAAATGAATATTGAAAAGCTATGCAGGAGAGAAAATAACACAAATAATGAAAAGAGACCATGGTGGGATTTGCCTCAGCAGAGCCCAGTATTTGCCACTGTCTTCTCTTTCAGGATCCAACCCTGGTGATGTCAGATGGTATCCTAGTCTAAACCTAAGCAGCCTGTTTGAGACTACAAGTGACCCACAGTCTGTGGTTGTTCCATTCAGACTTGGCTGCTCCCCACTCTTCTTTCCTGCTGGATTTCCACTGACACAGGGCCCAGGTGTGGTTGATTTAATCATCCAAGAGGACTGACAGTACCTCCTCCACCTGCCAGCAGAGGGACTCTTTGGTGGGATTGGGAGGGTGTGAACCCTGGGTCATCAGGGCACTGACAGGGCACAGCTCAATCTTCAGGAAAGATGGTGGAAGTGTTTCCCCTTCCCCTTACCACATGTCTTGGCTTGTCCCAGATTCTTTCCAATAATGTATGGTTTCTGATAAATAAGCTGTCCATTTCCTGGGAGGGGCCAATCTTTGTAAAATAGTCAGAAATATCTTACTTGGTACAGACAGCAGCTCTGTCTTAAGCACTGAGGCTGGGTGGGCCCATTGTTGTGCCTGTCTCTAATCTCCCTGTTCTGCTGGTTTCAGTGGATCAGGGCCTAGGGAGCAGTATAGCTCATAGTGTCTGGTAGAAAGGGCCCTTACAGAGCTTTTCCTTCTTTCCCCTGCAGATATTCACCCAGCAGGGGGCTCCTTAGCCTGTCCTCACTGATCTGCAGAGCTGGTTATCCAACTGGTGGGGGTCGGGCATGCCTACCTGGGAGGGAGAACTGCCTTTAATGGATCTCAGACATTCAGGTACTGGTTGTCCAGTCCCCAGCCTGCCACTCTCTCTGAAGACTCAGGCCCAAACTCTCCACTCTGCTAAGCTCCCTGCTCACCAGCCATTGCTGGATCAGGCTTCACAGTCCCTTTAGCATACCACTATCATCACTCTGTTTTCTTTTTTGGTACAGCTGCTGTGGATATGCACACATATGAACACAGGATGCCTACCAAGTCTCCCCTCAGCTCCTCTTCTAAAAGAGTTTCTATGTGCCACCCCCACCCTGTACCCCATGGGCCTGTTCTTCAGTGCTTCCCCTCCCCAAAAAGCACAAAGTCTCTCTCTGTCAGGGTTCACCACAGCCTGACAGAGCCTCCGACAGTTTTAGATAAAGTTTCTTTCTAGATCTCTCCTGGATGATGCTGGGAAGAGTACAGCAGCAATTCTAAGCATGGGGCAGTAGTGGGGTGCACTCGCTGCTCCCTCCAGTGAGTCTCAGCCTCAGGCAGGCCTGCTCGGGCAGTGCTATCTCCACAGCCAGCACCCCCCTGCCAGCTGTCTCTCACCCTGCCTGGAGCACAAGGGTCCTGAGCTGAACCACAGCCTCCTCAGTTAGACTCTTTCCCATTCACAGTTCACCGTGGAACCCAGAGTCGGGGAAGCAACAGCCCCTCCCCAGTAAGTACTACAGACCCAAAATCCTGGCTCCTGGTATCGGTGTGGTGCACAGCCCTGCCTGGGGTGGAGGGCACAGAGACACATCTGGGTGGCTAGGTGCTAGCACTCCAGAGGCTTCTTTACGAGAAGGATATTTTAAATTCCTCAAAATGGCTCCTGCCCCAAATGTGTGCAGCCAGAAATGGTGGGCTGAGCAGCTCCAACAATAGCTACTCTGGCAGGAGAGCCTGAGCTGCGGATTCCCAGGACTTTGCAGGGGCAAGCAGGCCCAAGCAGGCCCACTCACACGCATGCGCAACACGCTCATCCATGTACACAGACACGTGCTCTCACTCACTCTCAGCTGGATTTTCAAGTTGATTGCTCTGTGGTTTAGCTACAAGACCAATCCACGTCTGGGAGCAAGAGGATGGAACTTCCAGGTGCTCTGCTGCCATCTTGGATCTGACAAGTTCCTTCTTATTTGAAATGCCTACAGAAATTTGTTTCCAAAACTGACCCTTTAAACTACATAATATAATTTATTTACATACTTATGTTTATATTGGATCAGGGAATTATTTCACAGATAGTTCCTAATGGTGAGACATATTTCTTTTGGGGATTGGCAAAAATTACCTTTATTATACAGTAATAGCTGATTTTATTTACTAAATTTATATTGAAAGTCCCTAAAATTACTTTAAATAATTAGAAAATTATTTCTGCAATCGACTTATCAGTTTGCATCTGAGATAAATTTTAGTATGAGTGAAAATAAGGAAGAGGAGAAAGAACGTGCTGACAATACCCCACTTTGGGATTAAATGCCATGAATATAAGGAAAGCTTAAATAATTTAATAAACACTTAAGGAATATGATCTATACCAAATAAGCAATAATAGTTGTGGAACTCTAATATTTTAATATACATTTGGCTTATTTCACTTAGCATAATACTCTCCATATCCATCTATATTGTCACCAAGGGTAGAAGCTCCTTCTTCCTTTCTACTACATAGTATTCCATTGTGTAAATGTACTATAGTTTTTTAATCCATTCATTTACTAATGGGCACTTAGGTTGCTTCCAACTCATCAAGCAAGCAAAATATAACCAGAGACAGTGAAATAAAGAACAAACTGACAATTACCAGAGGGGATGTAGGGGAGGAATAATGAAGGAAAATAGGAGAAGGGCCATCAAGGAACATGTATAAAGGACACATGGACAAAGCCAAAGGGGGTAGGATTGAGGGTGGGGGCAAGGATGAGTGAGGCAGAGGGTTGGGAAATGGAGATAACTATGCTTGAACAACAATAAAAAGTAAATTAAATTAAAATACATTTGAAATAGCAAAGAAGAAAATATGTTCTAATTTAGCTTATTTTGTGCTTTTTTGGTGTTCTCCTCCAGTTAAGTTTCTATCAGAGTATCTGTCTACATTACACTTATGGACATAAATATCTATGACACTTCTCATCAATATTTATGGAGCAGAAAGTCATAATGAGACATGTCATATATTGAGTCATTAAATAACTATTGAATATAATATAATATGCAAGATCATTACTAAATCTATAAAACAACACTGCCTTTGCTCCTGAAGATCATATTATTATTCCAATAATTTCAAAGAAAATAAGAACAAATTTTTTAAAGATTACAGTCAAACTTGAATATAACTGAGATTATGGGCAACACGAAAGATAATTCTGGACAATTTCTTATGATTTCTGACTACTTATAGGAAGTTTCAAAAATAACACATTATTCTTGGTCCTTTCTATATGTAGTCGCCTCCCCCCTGCCCCCCCAAAAAAAGAGTTAGACTGCTGAAAAATTCTAAGTTGGAGTTTGCTAGGCAAATACCTATTGCTAGTTGAGACTATATGAACTAAGTTTAGAAATCCTGCTTTGATAAATATCATGCCATGCATGCTTTGCACTCTGATGTCAGCTTATAGACAAATATGAACCCAAAGCCTAGAAAGCACATGTGTGTGTGCATGAGTTATCTGTTAGTGTGCTGAGAGTACTGTTAACACCTTCTTCACTAGTGAGAACACTGGATTATTATTGCATTGTGGCTCACATGGACCACTTGGACACATTTTGCCATTTGACCACATTCATAATCTTTGTTAAACCATTCTAATGAATATTTTTTATCACTGAGGAAATTGAGCAAAGATTATTAAAGGGTGGGAAAATTCTACATTTCCCCAAAACAAATTCCAAATTCATGCTTGTGGATTGGTGGAATATATTTGTCTTGTAGGAGAATGTTAACAAATTCCTGGAGTAAAATGTCCATCTCCAATAATACTCTCTCATGCATCCTGGATAAAGTATCATTTTCATACATGTTCTAGGAGCCTATAGACTTATAAAGAGAGACATATAGTATAAGTGAATGAGCATAATGAGTTATAGGGGTCCTAATAAGTCTCCATAGAGTAGATTGGAGCAAAAAGACAGGACTATAGTGGCTATTGATTTTTTAAAAAGCATCAAACGGAGGAAGTGACACAAAATATGCTTCAAAAAGTTAATAGATTTTCATAGTGAAATGGGAGAGAAGGGATTGTATTCAGAAGGAACAACATGTAGGAAGGACAAAAGGCCATTTGGAAACACTAGTAACTTGTAGAAGTTGAATATATTGAGTAAGCAGGCTCTGGGAGAAGTGCCAGTGAAAAGAGGGGCCCAGAGAAAGGAAAAGGCCAGATGAGGAAGAGCTTGTCTGCTACCTCAGAGTTTTATTTGTGTGGAAAAGGGAGTCAGAAAGGATTTGAATCATCATCATATTGAAAGGCCAATGTTGCGTTTTAGAAAAGATCACACTGGCTGCATAATGGCGGATGCATTAGAAGTGTACTAGGGGACAACTTAAGAGAACTTTAATGTAGTTTATACAGAAGGTGCAAAAGAGTATTCTTAAAAGCTGAATGCGGGTAGAGCTTCCTTCAGGGACTTCTCCAATACTTTTCACCATTCATTGTGGCATTGAGTGAGGAAGATAAGTTTCCACAGAGGAAATCAATTGGGCATTATGCAAAATCTGTAGCTATTTTCTCTACACATAAGTTCAGAACTCAGATCCCTATCCCTGCCTCTTTCTACACAAAGTAGACTAGTGTGATGAGAACAAAGAGGAGGGAAGAGGAGAAAGTATTTAAAAATAAAGTCAAGACAAATAGTCAAACATAAACTACACAAGTAAAACAATCCCCAATTTGACATTCTTTTTTTTTTAATTGATTTTAGAGACAGAGAGAGAAAAACGGGGAGAGAGACACAGGAGAGGCATCGATTTGTTGTTTCACTTTTTGATGCATTCATTGGTTGATTCTTGTATGTGCCCTGACCAGGGGTTAAATCCACAACCTTGGCTTACAGGGACCATGCTCTAACCAAGTAAGCTACCTGGCCAGGCCCCCACTTTGACAATTATTAAAAGATAACAAAAAGCTAGAATGTTTATGTACTGAAGGTTACCAGGAGACTCTATGTGAAAAGAAATCAATAAATGAAGTAGGATCAGAAAAAAAACCTATAACCAAGAAAGAAAAGCCCAATATAAGGATAGCTGCTGATGAAGGTCAATCTAACTGAATTGATGGTGCCTTGAAGAAAGATAGTGTTTAAACAATAATCTGGAAAGACAGGAGATTTGGGAAAAGAAGAAATAATTAGGAATATATTATGCTTGCTGTCAGGAAACATTGCATTGATTTCTTCTCAATAAATAGTTAAATGGACTCCTCAGAAGAATTCTTACCTTAAAATTCTGAGGAAATAGTAGACTTTGTGAGGAAACAAAGGCCTTTAAAATTTATCAAACTACTGGTAAAGTAAAGCAACTCAAGACTTACCTTTAAAGGTACCAATACTAGTCATAAACAAAGAATTCAAAATGGATTCATTCAAAGACAATTTCATTCACAAGTGCCAATGATTAATAGAAAAAATTTGTGTGTATTTATAATTTTATGGTAATTAAAGTTGTAAATAAGACATAAAGAAACCAGATGCCCAATTGTAAGTTAAAGAACTCCCAGGATTATAGCTAAATTGATCATTTAACCCTCATTACTATATATTCTTATGAGTCCCTAAAAGTCTGAGGGTAGGGCCAAAAAAATTTATGTCCAGAAACTTGAATGTTTATGTTTTATAGAACTAATGTGTTCCAGGAGATAAGCTACACTAACCAGACTCACATGAGAGTGATGAACAAGTTAGGGTAATGCATAAATTTATAATGAGAAACTTAGCTTCAAAGCAAATTGGTATACTTGTGTCAGCTGATATGCTCGGTGTGGGAAAAGCTATGTAGGAAGTGAGCCTGGAATTAGAAGACTTCTTGGTAAGTTGAAATAGCAAGAACCAGAATAAGTTGTATAATCCAAATAGCTGGAGTCTTAATGGCATGATATCATAGGGTTGTCAAGCAATACAAATGGACCCAAAACACCAAACTAGGCTTGCTGGCTCCTGAGTATATGCTCTTCCCAAAATGAATTAGGAACATATTTATAATTTGCTCCCCTGGCTTCTCTTTCTGGGCACAGTATAGATTACATTCCTTTCCAGTTCAGGCAAACGTTAGGAGGAAGGATAGGTAATCTAAGATCTTTTTCATGGTTTTAGTGCTAGAGAGATGCAAGAGGCAGGAGTTTCCTGGGGCTAGAGCTAGCTTTAAGAATGTAAGGATGTTACAACTTTAACAGTTTTGACCTGAAGCAAGTGTGATGAATTGAGTCTCCAGGGACAAGCATCAGGGATGCTAGAATTGCTTAGAGCTGAGGGCAACTCAGCTGTGTATGGTAGGTAGTTGTGATGTCAGTGGTTTTCACCTGAAGCTATAGCGATGCATGTGGGGAACTGTCTTTTTCTGCTAGACAGCAAATGGGAAGCTTGTGGATTAAAGGAAGATGAGAAGATGGTATAACATCCTGGGTCAGAAAGAAAGATAAACTTAAATCTTGAGTAGGTAAGCATCTGTGAGGTTTTCGGTAAAAGCTGCTTTTAATCATGAGCAATCTGGACTATTTCAGAAAGTCATTTCTATGCATTGAATTTCTGCAAGGAAGGAACAAACTCGGGCAGGAACTGGAAAGTCAAAAGCTAAACATCTCAGCAATGACCAGTAGTCTAATACACCAAAATCTGAAAGTCACAGAAAATTCCCAGGTGCTGTTAGTGTGGATACCATTTTTTGCAGTCAAGAGGAGACAGCTGCATGAAATGCTTGCACTCCCATTTGAAAACTGATTTTTTAGTTAATATGTTCCTTTGGAACGTGTAAATGCTGAGCCTCATCGGCTATCAGAGCTGGTGGGGTTTGAGAGCCTGTCCCTCAGAAAACAGCCACAAAAGTTGGAGAGGTAGCTATAAGGACAAGCTCCTTCCAGGGAGAAGCTGGAGAACTGGTTTTACTGTTGGAGCTAGCCAGAAGGACAATTGGAATGAATATTAATGGTGGCATGGAGATAAAATCACACTGTCCATATTTCCACAAAGTAGGTGAGTACATTTTTGCTTTGTGTCCCCATTCCAGGAGCTACTTTCTCTATTAAAGGGATCATAACTGACTGTGGCTCCCAGCACAGCAACATGCAAAACTCATGCCGGCCCCAACCATTTGGGGTACTCAGATGTGGGAGATGAAGTACAGCATCAAAGAAACAATATAAGGATCAGTTGGTGGCAGATATTCTTCAGAGCATATTGAAGAAAGCAAAGTATTCCTAGGAATACAATTCTTAAAGCTAGTACTTCAATTTAATTCTAGCAGGTCTCATAGACTATGAATAAGTATTATGATAAAAGATAACATTTTTTTCAGCCTAGACTGGTATGAATAAACACAACATGAGGCCCATAAAAGAGGATGAGCAGGGCTTGCATGAGGCAAGGAGAGTAAACCATGCTATATTAAAACTAAAACTCTTTTTTAACACCCTATAAAAGGGGTTTTCAGTAATCTTTTAGTGGAGAGGAGATGAATGTGTATTTCAGACCTCCCACTAGAATTGCATATGAGTAACTCAAGTTAGCTACACAATAAAAGGTATATATAGTGTTCATTCCATGGTGTAAGACTTAAATTCTATACCACTTTCATAAATCTTGGTTACAAACAACAATAACACAAACAACAGCAACAACTCCTCCTCTGGTGTGCTTATAAATGGGAATTTGGATGGAGCAAACTGGACTGATGATTGAAATCAAGGTTCTGGATCTGAGAGGAATAAACTAGGTAGGCCGTAACATATACAAAATGCTGTTTCTACTCAGTTCGTTCCTTTCTCAGAATGATACACATTGAATAGATAGGGATATTAGAAGTATCAATGGTCCCAGCACCCAAGTCAGGGACCTGTGGAGGTGGATGGGAAGACTAATTTAGATTAGGATTCAGATCAAGAAAATGAATGGGTTGAAAGGTCAGTCTGCTGTATGGGATATACATGATGAAGAAGAGAATACAGGGTGGGGTAAAAGTAGGTTTACAATTTGTTGTATGGAAAATAATACAATAATTAATCACTAATAATAGAAAAGTAAACAGTGTTTTGTATACTCATGGCTATAAACCTACTTTGCCCCACTCTTATATTGGCTTTCAAATGTGTGTCCAGGGCTTGTCCAGTACATTAACAAGTAAGTTCATGCCTCAGCCCTGAAACACCAGCTTTGGAACTGTTCTACTATCACATCTCGTGTGAGTAGGACTTCCTAGACAGCTATGGGTCTGACTCCTGTTGGCATAGGGTCTATTGTTCATGGAAGCCACAAAGCAGCCGTCACTGTTGTTTGGCTCTAAAAACAGGTTAGTTCTAGACCTTACTGCTTTGGTAAGCTTGTGATATAGACTCCAGTGCTAATTTTAAAATCCTGAGATATTGCAACTATGCAGGGCTGGGAAGAACTGGTCTGACTGCAGAAATGAGCATTTTGTAAAAACTGTTAGATGATTGCTGGTGACAGAGTAGAAAAGTGTTTGGGAACTGATTTACTTGTACTATCCAGGGCTAAAGCCTTGTTGTTTATTATTAACTCTATTCTATACAACTTTTTGTTTACAAATCATTTAAATTATTTTTTTCTCCAATGGGCTGCTAGATTAACTCACACTAGGAGTAAAGTACAGCTGAAACAGGTTAAAAGACTGCCCAGGGCTTTCTTCCTTCCTAGTGTGAGTTAATTCAGTAGCCCTTTGGAGGAAAAACTAATTTAAATTGTTTGTAAACAAAAGGTTGTATAGAATAGAGTTAATAATAAACAACAAGGCTTTAGCCCTGGATAGAAGACAAGTAATCCAATTAAAAAGTGAGCAAAAGACTTGAACAGACACTTCTCCAAGGAAGACATACAGAGGATCCAGAGACTCATGAAAAAATGCTCAATATCGTTAGCTATCAGAGAGATGCAAATTAAAACCACAATGAGATGCCACTTTACACCAGTCAGAATGGCCATCATAACCAAAGTAATAAACAACAAGTGTTGGAGAGGTTCTGGAGAAAAGGGAACCCTAGTGCACTGTTGGCGGGATTGCAGACTGGTACAACCACTATGGAATTTTCTCCAAAAACTAAAAATGGATCTGCCTTTTGACTCAGCAATTCCACTGCTAGTATTATATCCTAAGTACTCTGAAACACCAATCCAAAAGAACCTATGCACCCCAATATTCATAGCAGTTCAAAAGAACCTATGCACCCCAATATTCATAGCAGCACAATTTACAATAGCCAAGTGTTGGAAGCAACCTAGGTGCCCATCAGTAAATGAATGGATCAAAAAACTATGGTCCATTTACACAATGAAATTCTATGCAGCAGAAAGAAAGAAGGAGCTCCTACCCTTTGCAACAGCACAGATGGAGCTTTCCATGGATGGAAAGCATTATGCTGGGTGAAATATGCAGGTGGTGAAAGACAAATACCATATAATCTCATCTTTAACAGGAACCTAAACAACAAAACAAACAAGCAAGCAAAATATAACCAAAGACACTGACATAGAGAATAGACTGACAGTTACCAGAGGGAAGAGGGGAGGAAATTTCAGAGGGAAAGGGAAATGGTTCACAGGAACAAATATAAAGGACATATGGACAAAAACTAAGGGGGTGGAAATGGGAGGGAGGTGGGGAGAACTGGGGGAGGGGGCTTGGATGGGAGTAAAAGACAGAAAACTGTACTTTAACAACAGTTAAAATATAAAAAAAAAGTGCCCAGGGCAGTGGTGAGGCAGTGAGGGCAGAGCTCCTATGGAGACAAATCCCTGGAGTCCTCTTGGAACCCATGGTGTCACTGCGCTGTCGAGGGTCACCCCACCCCTCCTTCCACCCAGGTCTGTAAGTCCTAAAACTACTCTTGCCACAGGCAATTTACAGATTATCTATTTGGTTCTCACAACTATAAATAACCTCTTGGCAAAATGTAGTTGAGCTGCTGAGTATGTTAATAGATTTAAAATGTCTTCATTTGACTCTTGAATCTGGTAAAAACTGGTTTTGTTCAGACTTCCTATGCTCAGTGTACAACTTCTCTGGGGGCCTGTCAGATCTCTAGAATATTCAAGGAAAGATGATTAGTATTTGAATGGAAATATGTTCATTTCTGGCCTTGGACGACTAGACTAATGGTCTGAGAAATACAAGTATGAGACAGTTATTAAGACAATGCCCCCCATCTGACTCCCACAGCTGACAGCCCACCTTCATAAACTCATATGCCTTTTCACTTGCAAGAACATAAGTAAATCAGTAAAGCTATTGAGAAATATCAGAAAATGTTTTTATTCCTTTTAGGTGATACCAAAATGTAGACTATAAAGGGTATACTGAGATTTTTAAATCACATAATTAATGACTTTTGAGACGATGTGTCTGTTTCTATGGAGTATGAAGAGATTAAGGCTGCTTTTGACTTTTATCTTTTTATGTATGCTGTTATATTGTTATGTTTTTATATCTGAATAGTCAGGAGGCAATATGGCACTGAAAACTGGGAACATGCATAGTCCAGGGCAGATTTTTGAAGTACCGATCCTTTGTTTTTAGGCCTTCATACTTTTTGTTTCTCCTCTCTGCTCTTTACTTCATTCATCATGCCTCTGGCTGCTTTAACCCTTCATTTTTAAGTCTGACTTTACCTAAAGCCCTTCTCCTCATATTCCATAATTGCTCTTCTGTTTTCTAAGTCCCGGCTATTAAAGCACTCATTTCCCTGGGTGCTTTATCTCAACTAAAGTTTAGGAGGGAAGTAATTTAAGGCAGCCAGTGCGCTGTGCACTCTCCATAAAGGATTTAATTGTTAAACTAATTCTCTTAGAGTTATTTACCTTTCAAAATGGGCTTGTTAACCCAAATGAATCTTGATTTGGTAGAATTTCACACCTGAGAAGAGGAAACAAGACATTTAGGCAGTGTGGAGAAGAGATTTTAAGGCAGTGGGATACCCTCACTGCTTGTTTAGCATAGAGACTTATACCTGAGGTTAGATACCTGTAAATATTGATCATTTATAATTTTACCATTACTGCCCTATAGAATATTGTTCAATTCAAATAGCTGATTTTGAGATGACATAGATGAATATTTGTTAAGAGACTTCTGGCTTGTTTGTCTTATTCCCAGCTCAGAAGTAAGGTAGATTACTTGTTTAGACGCTAAGATGCTCATAAATGTTCTGCCTTGCTTGATATGGCACCCTTCTCACCCTGAGTGAAGTTTATACTGCAGGTCACTAGTGGGTTATAAAACCAATAGAAATAACCTCTGCTGTTTGTAGCGGTTTTCTCCCCTCTTCTACTGGTATGTGGCTGAGTTGAAGACATTCACTATTTGGTGACTTGTACTGATAGAATGAGATATAAAATAATTCTAGGCTATGGTTTTCTCACAGCTGGGATAGGAAGACAGCATATAAGCAAAGGAAGTAGCTGAAAGCTGTCAGTTATGGGGAGAGGAAAAAAGAAAGACTGATGGCAACTTCACTCCTTTCATATTTCCCCCACAGGGACGTGCAGATTTGGTCTTAAGTGAAATGAAAAACTTTCAGTGTCTAGTACTAGGATTTCAATTTGTTGTATACATTTCTTTGAGTTTCTGGGATAACTTAATAAAAAAGACCCATTTGGTTCCTGGCACTTGAGAAAAATTATGTTTGTGAAGCCAACAGACCTCATGGGTTCATTTTAAAGCTATATATGTTAGACCAAAGACATGTGTAGGACACAGAAATCACTTCTTAAATTAGCTTTATTTAAGTATGTCAGCCTCCAGCCAACATTGTCACTGAGAGGCTGTGGTATGGAGGAAAATATTTACAAGAGAGACAAGAGGAGTCAACGACTTTGACCTTCACTGGAGCATGTTTACCCTAGCAAGACCCCATTCATGTTCTCCTTCCAAGCTCATGGCACTTTCCAACATTCTGTTCTTGCCTGGTATGACTGGGTGTTTCTCAACATCTTGTTAGCAATAACATAGTTTGTATTCTACCTTATAGGCAATAATAATAGATCATATAAACACTGAAATTGCTGAAACCTTAGTTACCTACTCAGAAAGATAAAACCATCTGAGGCAATAAGGCAGTACAGGGGATCACTAGTTAACTCTATTGAGTAAAAAAAAAAATTGAAGACCCAAAACTGTTTGAAGCTGGATGGCAGACAAAGTTATAGTTGTCCAATTATGAAGAATATAGAGGGAATAGTTTCAATTGGTACTGATTTGAATTCAAACCCCAGCCACTCTCAGGTAGTAGTCTAGGATAAGGTTCCTAAAATAGCTCTGCTGTCCTATCCCTTGTTATAGCAAAGATGGCTCCAGGAAAACTAGCTTTGTCCTGCAGAAAAAGCACTTGCCTAGCTTGAGTTTTCTGAAAAACATGCTTGTGCCTGGTAGTCATTGGAAAAGTTTTGCAAACTTGCTCCATGGAAGGAGAGACTATAGGCTACTTCACCATGACATCTCCCTCCCGTGCATTTCCAGATTCTTCTGCAAACCAAATGGCCTTTTTTGGAGCAGGGACAGAAACAGCTAATTTGGGAGGTGGGGATGGTCAGAGTATAGAGCAAATAACATTTTCTTTCTTGCATTGCCTGGAAGACTGTATTCTTGGAACACATACACAGAGACAGTTGTCACATATTTTTTTAAAAGATTTTATTTATTTATTTTAGACAAAGGGGAAGGGAGGGAGAAAGAGAGAGAGAGAAACATCAGTGTGAGAGAGAAACATCAATCAGTCACCTCTTGCACACCCCCAACCAGGAATCTGGCCAACAACCCAGGCATGTGCCCTGACCAGGAACCAAAGTGGTAACCTTTCCATTTGCAGTACAATGCCCAACCAGTCAGGGCCACACATCTTAATTATACAGAGCACAGCTACAGATGACACAGAAAATATATTTGTTTTTCTTAGAAAATATTTGCTAGAAAACACATTAACGTCAGTCTGAAAAGGCCCACAGTTCTTGAGATATGGTGGAAATATCCTATGGAGTGGGAAGTATTCAAGAGCTCTGCTGTAAACTTTGCTTCACCCTCCCAAACCTTACTTCCTTTTTCTCACAGGATGAGCACCAGTGCTAAGATCCTTGGAAGTGTTGCCTTTCCTTCCAGTTAATGAACATATATTTCACTATTGTCTCTGTCACATTGTTTTGAAGTTTGTTTTTTTAGTTTATTGCACATTATTTAATTTAAATTATTTTATTGTTGTTAAATTACAGTTGTCCGTATTTTCTCCCCACCCCTCCCTCAACCCCATCCAAACCCACCTCCCTCCCTTGCTTCTACCCTCCCCCTTGGTTTTGTCCATGTGTCCTTTATAGTAGTTCCTGAAAACCCTTCTTCCCACTGTCCCCTCCCCCCTTCCCTCTGGCTATTGTTAGATTGTTCTTAATTTCAATGTCTCTGGTTATATTTTGTTTGCATTTTATTTTGTTGATTATGTTCCAGTTAAAGGTGAGATCATATGGTATTTGTCCCTCACTGCCTGGCTTATTTATCTTAGCATAATGCTCTCCAGTTTCATCCATGCTGTTGCAAAGGGTATAAGCTCCTTCTTTCTCTCTGCTGAGTAGAATTCCACTGTGTAAATGTGCCATACTTTTTTTGATCCACTCATTTGCTGATGAGCACTTAGGCTGCTTCTAGCACTTGGCTATTCTAAATTTTGCTGCTATGAACATTGGGGTGGTCGGCCTTTTGGCTAAGATCAAGTATTGTTTTGAAGTTTTAAACCAAGTGATTTTTGCTGTCATCCAACTCAAGGAAAAACAGATTTTGTTTATAATTACATGTTACAGGGCATTTTGATGCCCCTTGTCTATTACTAGACCTATATCAGTTGGCCTAATAATACTCTATAACATGTGCCTTTCTTCACAGCACTTGCACTCTTGGAAATTATCTTATTTGCATCCTTGTTTATTGTTTGTATGCTCCGAAAGAATGTAAGCTTTGGGGAGGCAGAAACAATGGCTGTCTCTTTTGTCATCATCGTCTGGGGACCTAGAACAGTTCTCAGTACACAGTAGGTGAATACTGGTCAGGTGAAAGAATTAAACAGTCAGAAGAATTATCCTGCACTGAATGGATAAATGAATGGATGAACTAAGTGCTGTTGTTTCTGTTCTTAATCATTCTTTCCATAATGAAGTACTCTCTATCTTGCCCTTGATTCTATGACAAGACTTTGTTTTGTCCCTGGCCACTCCTCAGATTCCTTTGGTGGCTCTTCCTGTATTGACCTCTAGACATTGGAGCACTCCAGGACTCTGTCCTGAGCCCTTTTCTCTTCCTTAAGTTCAGTCACCTAGAGTGAGATATCTCCATTTCCTAGGCTTTAATTGCCCCATGTATGCTGACAACTCCAAACACATGCAACCAGCCAGGATGTCTCCTATAGACACTACACTTGAATATGCAACTTCTTGTTTGATCTGCATTTAAATGTCTCATGGCTTTCTTAAAATTAACTTCTAAATTGATCTCTTAAACTTTCATGCTGCCACCCTCACTAACTAACCAGCCAGCAAACCAAAAAAATGAACAAGCAAAATAGTTATCAAACACAACCCATCCTTCCCTGTCTTGATTAGCTTTGCTAATTGATGTCGCCTCCCACACAATAGCTCAGATGAGAAACCTAGGAGTCATGCTTGAGTCAGGCCTTTCCTTAATTCTCACAGCTACTCTATCTGAATGTCCTATTGTTTCTATCCCAAATATATACCTGGACATTTTCTTTTCTGTCTCTACTGCTCGTGGGGTTTTTTCCTGTAAATAATGCCATACCATTGTAGTTTTCACCCTTGACCAACACCAACACCTTCCACAGGGCAACCATCAGTCAGATGATGGCATTCCCTGGCTTGAAGCCCCCCTTGGCTTCACCTTCCTAACTGTGGCCTATGAAACCTTGAAGGATCTCATCTCACCCCTTCTCCTAGTCTGTTTCTACCTACCACGCTTCAACCATGTTGACTTTTTTTCTGTTCCTTGTAATTGTCTAACTCTTACCAGCCTCAGAATTTTTGCCCATGTTTATTGTGACAGGATTCTTTCTTCTGCCATAATTGGGTTATATTCTTCTTATGTATTCATGTCTCAAGAAAATTTTCAGACAGCCCATGTAAGGAGTTTCTTTCTCTATACTACCACTGTAGTCTTTCTCTACACCTTGTTCATTTAAAATTTTTAGCGTGGTAATCATTATTATTTTTTACTTCCTTGCATCTGAGCATATTGTGGAGTTGTACTCTCTTTGAATTTAGGCATGGCTATGTGACTTTCTTCACACAACGAAACATAAGAAGGAGGGATATGAGCAACTTACAAATAGAAACTTTAAGACCACTGTGTAAGCTGCCACATTCATTTCCCAATGCCGTGGGAACTGTAGAAAACACATATTAAGATAAAGCCTTTGTCAGTCTTAGTCCCCAAGTGACAACAATGTACAGACTCTTCCTGTAGATTTGTACTGAGCAAATTGCATGAGTAAGAAGAAAAGCATTACTTCTATGAAGACATTGAGATTTGGGGGCTGCTCATCATCTAGCATAATCTGACTCATCCTGACCAATGCATTTAGGAACTTGATGCTTTATTATATTTCCCCACTAGCCCACAAGATCTGCGAGGGCAGAAGCCATGCTTTGTCTTCATGCATTTGAGTCTTCAATGTGCATTTATTAAGTAACATTATATAACACAATAGGCACTTCAAAAGTAACTTTGAATGAAAAAAGAAATAAATGCCCCTGGGACTTCCGCCAAGATGGAGGCGTCGGTGGAAACACTTTGCTTCCTTGCACAACCAAATCTAAAAACAATAAAATTTTAACAACAATAAACATAACCAAACCACAGAAAATCGAAAAATATGGAGCCCAAAAACAACTAACCTCTCAGCTAAACCAGTGAGAGGGGCGAAGCCAGCAGCAGAGAGGGTCAGGGAAAAAAGATCCCCCGACCCAGGTGGCGCTCAGGCAGCAGAAGGTGCGGATCCCAGGTGCGGGGTAGCTACAGGTGGACCCAGGGAAGGCGCAGCACAGCTAGATGTCTGCAGTTGCACATTTGCATGCAGATAAACCAGTGAAGAGACAGTATTGAGACAGACCCTGCAGGCCCCGGCAGAGGGCGGCAGACTCGTACATTTGCGCTCAGATAAACAGGCAGGGGAAAGTGGTGAGGCGGACTGGGCGAGAAGAGAGGACCGCCATTTCTCCCTCTCTGACCCCGCCCCCACATACAGCATCACAAACCAGTGACCTGGGCAGCCCCGCCCTGGTGAACACCTAAGGCCCCTCTCCTCATACATAACAGGCACAAACAGATCAAAACATGGCTCAAGAAAAACTCAGAGCCCCAGACCCAATAAATCTAAGCAATGAAGAAATAAACAAACTTTCATATGCACAGTTCAAAACACTGGTGATCAGATGCTCACAGAACTGGTTGATTTTAGTCATAAATTAGAGGAACATATGAAGGCTAAACTAATTGAAATGAAGGGAAATGCACAGGAAACCAATAGTAAGGGGAAGGACACTGGGACTCAAATCAAGGGAGCAGATGAGAAGGAAGGAAAAAATGACCAAACAAAAAAATATGAAGAAACAAGAATTCAAAAAAATGAGGAGAGGCTTAGGAACCTCCAGGACATCTTTAAAAGCTCCAACATCTGAATTATAGGAGTACCAGAAGGGAAAGAGGAACAGTCACAAGTAGAAACCTTATTTGAACAAATAATAAAAGAGAACTTCCCCATTCTAGCAAAGGAAACAGACTTCCAGGAAATCCAGGAAGCTCAGAGAGTCCCAAAGAAGTTAGACCCAAGAAGGAACACACCAAGGCACATCATCATTACATTAGCCAAGATTAAAATGAAGGAGAGAATCCTAGAAGCAGCAAGAGCTAAGGGGACAGTCCCCTTCAAAGGAGTTCCCATCAGATTGTCAGCGGATTTCTCAAAAGACACCTTACAGGCAAGAAGGGACTGGAAAGAAGTATTCCAAGTCATGAAATCCAAAGACCTACATCCAAGATGGTTCTATCCAGCAAAGCTTTCATTTAGAATGGAAGGACAGATAAAGTGCTTCTCAGATAAGATCAAATTCAAGGAGTTCATCATCACCAAGCTCTTATTATATGAAATGTTAAAGGGACTTACCTAAGAAAAAGAAGATAAAAAAGATGAACAGTGAAAGAACAGCAAACTCACAGTTATTAACACCTAAAACAAAAGCAAACTAAGAGGACAGCTAGATCAGGAGTGAACCATAGAAATGAAGAGCTCATGGAGGGTTAGCAACAGGGGAGTGGGAGAAGGAGAAGGAGGGAGAAGGTACAGAAAATAAGTAGCACAGACAGTAGATAGAAAATAGATAGGGGAGAGGGTAAGAATAGTAGGAGAAATATAGAATCTGAAGAACTTGAGACACGTGTTCATGAACTAAAGGGGGCGAATGGTGGGAGAGGGGTGTGCAGGGTAGAGGGGAATGAAGGAGGGGAAATAGAAAAAATGTAATGGCATAATCAATAAAATAAAAAAATATATTAAAAAACAAAAAAAAGAAATGAATGCCTCCCAACCTTGGTTGTTAAATATGACTACATACCATGTTATAGACATTGTGATGAAGTTATTAGACATAGTAATGTTAGTATGGATTTACACAATACTTTACAAAATCCTATAAAATACATTCACCCATTTTCGAATCTATTATGCTTCAATATTTGTTAAATGTGGGAAATGCCAAAAATACATGAGAGGATAGATAAAAGTATAGCATCCATCTGAATGAATGTTAAGAATGAAGAAGTGTGTGGGAAATAATTAATTCAATGTAAATCCTTTAATATACATGCTGCCGCTGATCCCCTGTTCTATGCTGACCTTGTGGTGGAGGTGGACTTCTGAGGAGTTCTGTCTCTGACTTAATGTAACAGGACACTCTCTAAGATGATACCTAGAGCTTAACAAATTATTATAATTGTATAGTTTTAAATATTTTATTATTATCAATAAAGTCCTTTGGCCAGCATAATCTCAGTTGTTTCTCCAAATAAAAAGTAAGCAGACAACTCAGGCATGTAGACATGACTAACTACACTTTTCATATGAGAAAACTGAGATTCATGAAAGTCACAATGTATCAAGAATGTGGCACAGTTGAAGCCCAAACCCAGACCTTTGCTTTTTACTCATTCCAGGCACTTTTTGGGGGGAGCTTACATATATCAAGTATTTTAAATGAATTCAGTAGAAAGCAATGGTGGTCCTATTTTACTGATTAGGAAATTGTGCCTAATCCAACCTCACTGTTAGTTGGTAGCAGAGCTGTTTATTTACACTGCCTCTTCTGCCTTCCCCACTTCCTTCCTTTGGTGATGATTCCTGTGGATCTGGCAGAACTACAGGCTAGTTTTGGCCAAAAGATATCATGCTATCAGATTGTTTGCTTTTATATTTTTGCTGTTCTTTTAAGCTATAATAATTTCCGTTTGCCTATCCCAGTAATATTCTAATACAAATACTTTAAAACCCTCAATACTTAAAACTGTCTTATAATGCAACAACAATGCTAGGGTGCTTAGGGTAAAAGCCAGCAACATGAAGAGGGGGCTTCCTCATAATGGCAGGCCTGTCAGTTACTAGTGGCTAGTTCAGCCCTAGCTTCTGTTTCCAGTGGCATTCTGTAACATCTGTTCAAATCTGCCACTGGGAGGCACAGTGCATATGACAGTAGTCTTCTGACTTCTTAATAGCAAATATGAAGATTGTTTTAGTTACTTAGAGGAAAAGGGAGTTTTTTCTTTTTTTAAAATTTTATTTAGTTATTTTTCAAGTACAGTTTTTTTGTCTATTTCTCCCATCCCAGCCCCCCCGCCCCGTCTCCCCACCTCCCTCCCATTCCCACCCCCCCAGTCCTCATCCCTGTGTCTTTCATACTTGTTCTTCAATCCCTCCCCATTTTCCCCTTAAATTCCCTTCCCTCTCCCCTCTGGTCGCTGCCCACTTGTTCTCTATTTCAGTGTCTTTGTTTTTATTCTGTTTGCTTATTTGTTTTGTTGTTTAGGTTCCTGTTAAAGGTGAGATCATATGGTATTTGTCCTTCAATGCCTGGCCTATTTCACTCAGCATAATGCTTTCCAGTTCCATCCATGCTGTTGCAAAGGGTAGTAGCTCCTTCTTTCTCTCTGCTGCATAGAATTCCATTGTGTATATGTATCACAATTTTCTGATCCATTCATTTACTGATGGGCACCTAGGTTGCTTCCAACTCTTGGCTATTGTAAATTGTGCTGCTATGAACATTGTGGTGCATAGGTTATTTGAAATTGATGTTTTAGGATTCTTAGGATATAATCCTAGCAGTGGAATTGTTGGGTCAAAAGGCAGGTCAATTTTTATTTTTCTGAGAAAATTCCATACTGTTTTCCATAATGGTTGTACCAGTCTGCAATCCCACCAACAGTGAACTAAGGACCCCTTTTCCCCACAACCTCTCCAACATTTGTTGTTGGTTGCTTTGTTTATGACAGCCATCCTGACTGGTGTAAAGTGGTATCTCATTGTGGTTTTAATTTGCATCTCTCTGATAGCTAACGATATTGAGCATCTCTTCATGTGTCTCTGGATATTCTGTATGTCCTCTTTAGAGAAGTGTCTGTTCAAGTCCTGGAAAAGGGAGTTTTAGAAAGCTTGAAGCCATAAACCTTGCTACACGGGCAGTATAATTCAATAACTATTTCAGACAATGTTGCTATTACACTCGTACTCTTTTCTATAGAATGCATGTCAAGGATTAAACATACAGGTTCAAATTTTGATGGGAAGACCCCAGAGCAAAGGCAGCATTAGCAAAACAAATTTTAGACCTTGACTGCATTGCAGTTGATTAATAACATTTAGTCTTGGCCCATAAAGGTTCCCATTCTGCCCCTTACTGTTCCATTTTCTAATAACAAACCAGATATTCCAATTCTTTTCAATATTAAGGTGATCCTTTGTATCAGGGACAATTCCTCAGAGATGAAGATTGGCCTTTGTTAATATTTATGATTACAAAGATCTTTGGAAGTTTTCTCACTTGAAAAAAAATGATAATAGTATCTGTTTCACAAAAGGGCAAGTAGAATGATAAATATAAATGTGTTTTGTAAAATGAAAAGGATTCTATGCTTTTTGTTAATATAGAAATATGTTAAATATAGAAATAATAATGACTACTTCTCAAGCTTGTGGAAAATTTGTGAAAACTAATGAGATTATATTTATAACACCCTCAGGCTTATTCAAAAATAATTGGTATATAATGTCATGTATAATTAATGATTAGTTATTTACTTTGCATTTGTACTCGGTTCAAGGAAGCAGTATCTTTTATTGTTTGATTTAAAAGGTAACAATGGGTTTGAAAATGACCACATGATAAGTAATTAATTTGGTAGACCACATACGTAGGCATATCAAAAGTATGATACCCAAGATGTCATATTATTTCGAGATCTCAGGTTTTAGAAATATTTAGCTTTGTCTGTTTCTCAAGGCTCTATGAATTAAATGAAGGTAGTTTCATCTAATTCAGCATGGTAGAACTGAATTTGAAGTTGACTGTTAACCTTGTTTGAATGATCAAATTAAACTGTTATTCTTAAAAAGGAATCTACATTAACTGGAATAAAACTTAGAAGTACTAGCCCAACCAAGTATAATGCTGGTCAAAAGTGGGAGCTATTAACATAGAAGAGTTGGCAAAGGAAACTCTAAAAGCTTCCTCTTTGTAAGTATGAAGAGAAAAATAGATATGAGTTAATAAGAGGTTTTTACATTCAATCTCTCATAGAAGGAGCTGTGTGAAAGTCTTTCGCAATCTTCCGATTCCCTAATCATTACCATTTAATAGCTAGTTTGAGCAATGTAGTATGCCAGACTCTGCTTCCTCAAAGAATTATAACACTGTTGAGTGATCTTTCCAAATTTATGGATAAGTTGAGTATCAAGGGCATATAGATAGTGTGTGTGTGTATATGCATATATATGTGTGTATACACACACACAAACATGCATTAAAAATGCATGATAGATAGCAAGTGCCAAATGAATGATATGGAAAATAAATATTGTGTAAGACTTTGAAGAAGGAGGGATCTTTGAGGGGTGTTTATTCAAGTTTGTAAAAGTGAGAAGAGTGTGTTAGTCATGCATTAGATATTTTTAATTGAGTTATTTATCTTTTTATTATTGAGTTGTAAGTGTTCCTTACATATTATAGACACAAGGTGTTTAGCAAACATATTATTTGCAATTTTTTCTCTGAGTCTGTGGCTTATTTTTTTAACTTCCTTAATGGTATCTGTTGAAGCACAAAAACTTCAATTCGATGATGTCCAATTTTTCCTTTATGGATTGTGTTCTGGGCATAGTATCTAAAAACTCTTTGCCCAACCCATGGTCATAAGGCTATCTTTCCTATGTGTTCTTCTAAAAGTTTAATAGTTTCAGCTCTTACATTTTGGTACATTGTTCATTTTGAGATGTTTTGTGTATGGTATGGGGCAAGGGTCTAAATTCATCTTTTTACATGTGGATATCTAATTGTGTCAGCAGTCTTTCTTGAAAACACTATTTTTAAAGTATATTTTATTGATTATACTATTACAATTGTCCCATTTTTTTTCTCACTTTATCCCCCTTCTCCCTGCATCCCCACCCTACCCTTCAGCATCACACCCTCTTAGTTCATGTCCATGGGTTGTACATATGAGTACTTTGGTTTCTCCATTTCCTACACTATTGTTCACCTCCCCTTGTCTATTTTGTACCCACCTATTATGCTTCTTATTCCCTGTACCTTTTCTTTTCCCTCCCATTCTCCCCTTCCCCCTCCCCACTGATTCTGTTCCTGTTCCAGTTGTTTGCTTCATTTTTGTTTTTGTTTTTAAGGTTCAGTTTTGATAGTAGTGAGTTTGTTGTCATTTTACTCTTCACAGTTTTTGATCTTCATCTATTTCTATGATAAGTCCCTTTAACATTTTATATAATAATGGCTTCGTGATAATGAACTACTTTAACTTTACATTATCTGGGAAGCACTTTATCTGCCCTTCCATTCTAAATGATAGCTTCGCTAGATAGAGTAATCTTGGATGTAGGTCCCTGCCTTTCATGACTTCCCATGCTTCTTTCCAGCCCCTTTTTGCCAGCAAGATTTCTTTTCAGAAATCAGCTGATAGTCTTATGAGCACTCCTTGGTAGGTAACTGTCTTTTTTTCTCTTGCTGCTTTTAAGATTCTCTCTTCATCTTTAATCTTGGGTAACTTAATGATGATGTGTCTTGGTGTGTTCCTCTTTGGACCCAATTTCTTTGGGACTCTGAGCTTCCTGGACTTCCTGGAAGTCTATTTCCTTCACCAGATTGGGAAGGTTCTCCTTCATTATTTGTTCAAGTAAGTTTTCAATGTCTTGCTCTTCCTCTTCTTCTGTTACCGAATAGAGGTCCAAGGGGGGCGGCAATATTTGGCCCACCAAGGAATGCCAAAAACTGCTACAGAACACAGCCCCCCCCCCTCCAGAGGACGGTATACTAATACCTACTGGGCTCATCTGTCCACCGCCAAAGGAAAGACATCTCTCAATGCCAGAGACTTGTGAAAAGGAAAGGAAAGGTTTATTTAAAGCTGTACAGACTTAAAGTAGTGACCCGATGTCCCCATAAAAATATCAAAGTACTTTAGGATAACCACAGATGCCCACAGTGCTTCCTTTTCCCCTGCCCTAATTTGGGGTACCATATCTCAGGAAAAGAAGCACACCTCTGTGTTTCAGATTGCTGCCATCATCTGGTGAGGTGCCATCCAGGCAGGATCTCCATTTAATCCAAAATCATGTGGCACCTTCTCATGGCCCACTGGCAAGAGTAATTTGTACCCATTTTTCCAGGCAAAGTCTCTCTTGCTTCCCAGGCCACACGGCCAAAGGGAGCACCCCAAAGCCATGTGGGCCTCTTCTCCCAAAGCTGCAGCACTCTGACCAAAAGCACATGGCTTTCTTCTTCACCTGGTTGCAGAGGTCCCAATTCTGACAAAGCGTGTGTTTTTCTCTTTCACCTGGGCATCTGCACGCCACCAAAACCACGTGGCTCTTCCCTACATGACTGCAGGGGTCCTCACTCTGCCCCAAACCGCATGGCTCTCCTCCCACAATTGGTTACACCTGCCAGGACTCCCATATTATTGCAAGTTTACTGGGCTGCCATAATGAGTCCGGGCAGGTGTGACCCCATGGCGTGGAGCCAATCAACTCCAAGCTCTCACGCAGGTGCTATAACTCAGGGGACTAGCCCCTAGTTACATCCTGGGTAGAAGCCACTCCCTTTTCCCTGGCTCAAAACTTGGCCACAGCTATTTAACATATCTATGAAACCAGTCAAAGGTTATAGATATGTTAAATGACCATTCCAGAGGCTAGCTGCAAAACCGTTGTTAAGCAAAACAGGTCTCAAATGGCCCTGCTTTATTTGTCCCTTCCCCCTGGGGGGATGAGGACATCTTAATATTTCCTGGACACCCTGAGTTCTGGACCCCATTCCAAAATTTTGGGGGGGTCCCCCTCCTGGCTGCACCCTGTTACACTTCTGGGTCTTCCTCTTCTCCTTTTGGCACCCCTATGATTTGGATGTTGGAGTGTTTAACATTGTTCTAGAGGTTCCTCTGCCTCTCCTAATTTTTTTTGAATTTTTGTTCCTTCATTCTGTTCCATTTGGAGGTTTATTTCTTTCTTTTGTTCCAAATCATTGATTTGGGACCCAGTTTCCTTCTCTTCACTGTTGGTTTCCTGTATATTTTCCTTTATTTCACTTTGTGTAGCATTCATATCTTCCTTCACTTTGCTACTGAGCTCTATCAATTCTGTGAGCATCCTGATTACCTGTGTTTTGAACTCTGCATCAGATAAGTTGTCTATCTCCTTGTTGCTTAGTTCTTTTTCTGGAGTTTTGATCTATTCTTTCATTTGGGCCATATTTCTTTGTATCAGCACACCTATTACATTGTAAGGTGTGGAACCTTATGTATTCACAGGGGAGGGGGTGGAAACCTTCTTCTCTGCATTGTGGTGCTGTCTACGGGGGAGCGGTCAGAGAGGAAACTATGATGCTTACTTGACTCTCACCCCACTTTCTGTCACTTCCCTCTCCCACAAACAGATTGTGCTCTTTTAGGTGCTGATTCCTGGGTGGGTGGGTTTGTGCATGTTCCAGGACATCATGGGCCCCTCCAATGGACTCTCCTGTGAGACTGGGAGTTTCTCCCTCTGCTGCAACCTCCATAGGTTTTTACAGCCAGAGGTTTTGAGTCTTTAGTTTGCTGTGCTGAAACCCCCTGGTTTTTGTGGTCTGTTTTACTTCCTAGTTGTTCTTCCTGGCTTATCAACTCATGAAGGTGGGACTTCCGACAGGCTCCACCAGCTTGCCTTGCCACATGTCTTCTCTCCCTCCTTCTCTGCCCCTCCTACCAGGCTGGATGAATGTTTCTTTAACACCTTGGTTGTTGGACTTCCATAGCATTTGATTTTCTGGCAGTTCTGGTTGATTTTTGTCTTTAAATTGGTTGTTATCCTTCTTTTTGTTGTGTGAGGAAGTGAAGCATTTCTGCCTACACCTCCATCTTGGCCAGAAATATGAAAAGACAATTTTTTTCTCTCACTGGATTGCCTTGACACCTTTGTTAAATATCAACTAACCATAAATGTAAGGATCTTACTTCTGCACTCCAAATCATTTTTCTTTGAGTTATATATCTATTCTTTTGCCAGTGTCACACTATTTTGATTACTGTGGAATTATAAGTTTTGATATTCAAAAGGTAGGTCCTCCAACTTATTTTTCAATGTGGTTTTTGTGATTTTCAGTCCTTTGCATTTCCATAAAAAGTTTAGGAATTGCTTGTCAATTTCTGCAAAAAATGTGCCAATATTTTGCTAGATATTACTATGAACCAACAGACTAGGTTGAGGAGAATTGCTACCTTAACAATGTTGAAGAAGAACATAGAATGCTTCTCCATTAATTCATATCTTCTTTCATTTCTCTCAGCAGCATCTTATAGTTTTCAGTGTACAGGACCTGAACTTCTTATATTAAACTTAATCATAAGTATTTTTTTACTTTTTGAGTTTTTATAAATTGAATTGTGATCTTAATTTCATATATGGGTGGTTCGTTGCTGATGTGTAGAAATTTAATTGATGTTCCTATATTTATCTTGGCTCCTTTGACCTTGCTGAACTAATATATTAGTTTTAATATTTTTTTAATGTAGAGTCCTTAGTATTTTCTACATACAATGTCATGTTTACTTAAAAAGAAAGATAGTTTTCTTTCTAATATTCATTCCATTGATTTATTTATATTGCCTTATTACACCGGCCAGGATCCAGGATAAGGTTGAATATGATAATGAGAGTGAACATTTTTGCCTGTTCCCAAACTTAAAGGAAAATATTCAATCTTTCATATTAGATATAATGTTAGCTGTAGATTTTTTTCATAGATGCTCTTTATCAGGTTTAGGAAAATCTCATATTCCTAATTTGTTCAGGGGTTTTTTAATAATTGGTATTGAATTTTCTCTATTGAAAAGGAATAAATATTTTGTCATTAATTATATCAATGTAGCAATTTATAATTATCAATAGAGATATAAATTAAATGGAAATTTTGGAGATAAAAAACAAACTTGAAAAATTTACCAGGGGACTCAACAGCAGATTTGAGATGATAGGAGAAAAAAAATCAAACAAAGAAAACCAAAATTAAACAGAAAATTTTAAAAATGGAGAAAAAGCACCAGAGCCTCAGAGTCTATGGGAAACAATGACTATATGCATAAAGGATATAGTGAGTAAATAAAAAGTGGAAGTACAAAATATTTTTAAATAATAGCTAAAAACTTTATGTATTTGAAGAAAAACATCCATTTAGACTTCCAAGAAGCTCAACAAATTTGAAATAGACACAAAGGATAGACACAAAGAAGTTCACTAGAAACATTATAATCAAACTATTCATAGCCAGAGACATAAAGAACATCTTGCCCTGACAGGAGTGGCTCAGTTGACTGGGTATTGTCCACAAATGGAAAAGTCACAGGTTTGATTCTGGTCAGGACACATGTCCAGGTTGTGGGTTTGGTCCCTGGTCAGGGACAAGGGAGGCATATGCAGGAGGCAACCAATCAATGTATCTCTCTCACATCAACATTTCTCTTCCTCTCTTTCTCCCTCCCTTCCCTTCTCTCTGGAATAAATATAAAAAAGAAAAAAATCTTGAAAACAGCAAGAGAATAGTAACTCATTACACACAGAAAGCAAAACAATATGACTTACAGTTGACTTCTCACCAGAAACAATTAAGTTCAAAAAGTAATGGGATAACATTCAAGTGCTGGAAGAAAAAAGTAAACCAAAAATTCTATATTCAAGAAAACTATACTTAAAAAGGCAAAAGATTTATATGACCTGAAGAGAAACCAGAGTATAACAAAACCATATTTTAAAAATGAGAGTGAAAATGCTCATATAATATTAATTGAATATAGAAAAGTCCCAAAGAATCTACCAACAACTACTGAAACTAGTAAGTTTAACAAGGTCAGAGTATACAAGGTCAATATAGAAAAGTCAACTGTGTCCTACCAATTAACATGTGGAATGTGAGACTTCTTAAAAAGACATGTTTATAATAGTTTCAAAAATAGGCATTTAAAATGGTTCCCCTGCTCTCTGAAAATTGTGTTCCTATTAAACTTTTTGTAAACTGTAATGACACAAAGCTAAGTGTATCCCTGCTTTCCAAAAGATCGCAATCACTTCGTTTTTATGAAAAACCCACATTATTAGTACCTATTTTTACTAACTGACCGAAGAGAATTTGTCACTTCTACAAAAAAACAATCCATTACCATACTCACATAGGTATTTCCTAAAAGCAGTATAACTCAGACTTCAGAAAGTGGGGATACCTGTATTTAGGTATACGCCTCACAAAAAATGTACAGAATTTGCATGTGGAAATATACAAAACTCTGATAGAAGAATTGGAGGAGGATCAAATTAATGTAGAATATACTGTATACTTTGAGTCTTACAATTTATATCTGTACTGATGTTCTTTATTTATTGGATCTCTGTTGTCATACTTTCCTTTAACTCCTTACATTTGACTTCCTTTAGTTCCGTGGACAGATCAATAGCTCCTCCGTAGTCTGAGTCCAATATTTGTACCCCCTCAGAGTCAATCTCTACTAATTGCTCTTTTTCCCTGAGTGTGGTCACAATTCTTATTTCTTTGCATGTCTTACAATATTTTGCTGGAAGCAGAACACTTTAGATAACATCTTCTCACTACTCTAAATCTGAATTTCCCCAGGGTTGTTTTTATTGATGTTTGTTTATTTAGTGACTTCTGTGTACTAATTCTGTGGATACGTTCTCCCCTATGGTATATGGTAATATGTGGCCACCGACATCTCTGCTCAGATTAGAAAGAAACTCTTGTTTTCGTCTTTAATACTAGTTTCTGGGGGGTCATCCCTGTGTCACCATAAGTTAATTATCAGCTGAGGTGGTACTCAAGTACATCAAGGCAGTAAGGATTCTACCTTCTGTTTATGGACCTATGTTTGATGGGGGGATGCATTTAAAATTCAAGCTATTTATAAATTTGACACATCTTTTACTTTCTGCTCTCTGGTGTCTCTTCTATACTTGCACAGATTTCATATTCATTCAGGGGATGTGTAGCTGGCTAGTTCCCCCTCCATTCTCTTCTGACCCTGTGTACAACCTCATAAATGCACACAGCTTTTCGGACCACCAAAGTATGTGCAAGCACCTCAAACCTACTACAGTTTTCTCATTCCATGACCTGTTTCATTTCTGGCTACTCAGCTTCACAGGGTTAAAAATCAAGCCAGCTACCTCTGGTCCCAAAACCTCTGTTTTTCAGAGATTACCCTCCTGTGGGAATTTCCATTCCGATGAAGCTAGGGAAGGGATGGATGTGTAATAGCCCCCCTGGACTAAAACACTAGAACACCCCATTGTTCTTACCCAAGTTTCAATAACTTTTCTTGAATGAACATTTCTAAATTTATTGTATGCCTGTGGCTGATTTCCAGAGTCCTGAAATTGTTGTTTTAGATAATTTTATCACTGCTTAATGGAGAGAGAATTAGAGATTCTGCCATTCTGAAAGTCTCACATCCCAATTAATTTTTAAATTAAAATATGAAAATATATTGTTTATATTTACCCATGCATTGACCATTCTGGGGCTTTTCATTCCTTTTTATAGATCTGAGTTTATATCTGGTGTAAGATTCTTTTCAGCTGAAGAACTTTGGTATTTTTCATGTTACAAGTTTGCTTGATGAATTTTCTTACCTCTTGTATTTCTTTAAATATCTTTGGTTACCTATACTTGTGAAGAATTTTTTTAAGATATAGAATTCTAAGTTGACAATTTGCTTTCCCCTTTTAGCATGTAAAAGTTGTTGTTCCATTATCTTATGGTTTTCATTTTGTTAATGGGAAACTCTTAACTATTTTTCCTTATTTACTCTGTTCCTTTTTCCTCTGGCTAATTTTAATACCTTTTATTTATTATTAATATTCAGCAATTTGATTATATTGTACCTGAATATGGTTTTCTCTGCAATTCTCCTCTTTGGTATTTGTTGATCTTGCATCTACAAGTTTGCAGTTTTTATTATTCTTGGGGAGAGGTGGTTAAGCACTTACATACTTTTTAGATTTTATTCATTTAATTTTAGGGAAAGAAAGGGAGAGAGGGAAACATCAAGGGGTGGTTGCCTCTCACACACCCCCTACTGGGGACCTGGCCCACAGCACAGGCATATGCCCTGACTGGGAATTGAACCAGCAACCCTTTGGTTCACAGGCTGGCACTCAATCCACTGAGCTACAACAGCCAGAGCTGCACTTTTTATTAAGTTTAGATAACATTAGTAATAATTTCTTCAAATTCTTGTTTAGTGTAACCCTGTAACTTCTCTCCTGGGAAACCAATCACTTATGTATTAGATTGCTTGAGTACACATGTCATGAAATCTCCCTTTTTTTTCTATTTTTCCTCTACGGCTTTGTTTGAATATTTTTCTATTGCTAAATCTTCAAATTCACCAATCTTTAAATTCTACTTTTGTTCTCAATATTTTATTAAGAATATCCAGGAATGTTTTTCAGATATTATATTTTTCAGTTTTGGAAGTTCCAGGTGGTTCTTTTTAAGAATATCTCTCTTTCATTTCTCTCATCATATCAATGTTACAGCTTTGTACAGATGGAACATATTTATGAGTACATAGCTTTTGAAAAGTCCCATCTGCTTATTTTATCATCTCGGTCATTTTTAGTCTGTTTCTATTGACTGCTTTTTCTCTTGGTAATAGATAGGATTTTCTTGTTTCTTTTGTGTCTAATCTAATAATATTTGATCAAATGCTGAGATTATCAATTTTACATTGCTTAGCAATGATTTTTGTGGTATTCAGTGTTGGTCTTTGTTCTGGCCAACAAGTAAGTTATTTGTACATGAATTTGATTCTTTCTAGACTTGTAGTTTATCTTTTTATGGTCCATCTAGAGTAAAATTTACTATAGTGTTAGTTTATCCCCACTATTTGTCATTCTGGGGTCTTTACTAAAAGTCCCATGTACTTACTTGGAGTCTTTCCACTCTTGCTGGTAGAAATTCTGGTCCTTTGTGAAGTCTGGAAGTTATTTAGCTGATAGTCCCTTGATAATTTTTCTTTTTTCAATAGTTATTGTTTTCCTTGCCTCATACAATTTTACTTAAGCCATCACAGTCAAGCAGTCAATGGATATTAGATTTGTAGAGCTCTGTTTCCACATAGTTCTCTCTTCCATGCTACTGTGTCCTATAATGTTTAGTCACCTTGGCTACCCTGAACCCTCACTTTTGTCTAAAGGTTCTATTTGGTTCAGGTTTTCTAGGGTATGTTTGGGTTTTCTCACCATGAACTATAGTCCAGAATTGCCTCTAACCTTAAAGCTGGGACTGTCATTCAGCTCACACCATTATTTTTCTTCCTCTCAATAATCACAGCCCTGTATTTTCAAATGTACACAGTGCTTGCTAAATTTAGCATATAAAAATGCATGTACCTAAATTTGAATTTTAGATAAGCAACAAACACGTATTTAGTATCAGTAGGTCTCAAATGACACGTGAGACATACAAACACTAAAATTGTTTATCATATTCAACTTGTATTTTCTATTTTACCTGGAAATCCTGAGAAACAGTTGTTTTCTACATATTTTTAACAGTTTCTAGTTTTTTTATTGTAGGAGGACATTCCTGTGGCAGTTATTTCTTTTATGGGTATAAGCACAAACCCTGATATTATTTATGAGTATGCTACATTATAAATTTCACATTGTTGATTTTCTCAAATTTGTTGTCTTTTTTTAGAGTACATATTGAAATTTGTTTTCCTGGCAGCTAAGTAACAATAGCTAAGCTTGATCATTTTGAATGTTTTTTAAAGCTTTCTTCTGGAGTTTTTTCAGTGGCTTATAATCTAAGGCTAGTTAGTTCACTATTAAGATGTGATTATTCTGGGCCCTGGCTGGCATAGCTCAGTGGATTGAGCACAGGCCTGAAACCAGAGTATCGCAGTTCAATTTCCAGTCAGGGCACATGCCTGGGTTGCAGGCCAGTTCCCAGCAGGAGACGCATGAGAGGTAACCATACAATGATATTTCTCTCCCACTCTTTCTCCTTCCCTTCCCCTCTCTCAAAAAATAGATAAATAAAATATTTTTTAAAAAAGATGTGATTCTTCTGGAGTTTCTATTGAATGTCTTAGTTTTCAGCCATTCTCATTACATTGGCTAGTCAGAGTTCTAATATCTCCCAGCCCTGTGTGAGCTCTGGGAATTATTCAGCTAAATCTCTCTAGTGATTGTTCCTTTCCTGCCTCATGGAACTTTATATAAACGCAGAACAATATTCCACCAAAGACTCAAGAGGATCCCTATGCAGCTATCTGAAGCTCTTTCTCTGCATATTTCTCTCCTCTCTGGTACTTTGCCCTGCAAATTCTAGCCACCTCAGCTTCTCCAAACTATAATCTTGTCTCCTTAACTCAGCAAGGCACAGTGCTCTGCTTGGAATGCCCCACCCTACACTGCAGTCTGGAAAGTACCTCCAGGAATAAAGCCCAGCATAGGGGGCTCACCTTGCACCTTTCCCTCCTCTCAGGCATCACATTCCTGTGTTAACTCTTGTGCAGAACCATTTACTTTATAATGGCCAGAAGTGGAAGTCTGACTTTTTATCTGGGAGATATTTGCATTTCTTCTTCAGCCTCATAAATTCTGCATGGAAAGGAGGATCTGGCTCATCCTTATGTTGGTAACCTCGTATCTATTTGGTTTCTTACTTTGAAGTGAAACCAGGAAGATCACCAGTTTAAAATACTCTGGGCTCTGTGCTCTGGACAGGTCAAAAGTATTACTAACCCTCAAGGATCCAGCATAGTATCAGGAATAGAGTAGATGTACAATAAACATTTAATAAATATAAGAATAAATTAATAAACGGCAAGGCACGGGGATTGGAAGTGGCAGTCGGATTCCTGATTTGTGGACCAAGTAGTTTGGGCATTGCCTGTAGGCAGCTGAAACCAGTGTAAATGGGTATGCCCTATGCTCAAAGTGGTGCCCTTTAGAATTTTCATTTGGAAGAGACTTCAGAAAGAGCTACACTAGTGTGATGTGTTCAATTTAGGAAAAACAGAAAGCAGGCTGATGAAAGAGGACTGAGTGAAAAAATAATCAACTAATTTCACATTTTAATTAAAAGTGGCTTAGAATAGACCTGGACTCTGCAATCAGGTGAAGAGATGACATTCCTAAGTGCCCTGTCAAAGGATAATGAGAGCCAAAGAAAGTCTGACAGAGCACGCTATAGAAAGTATACTAAGACAAAAAACTGTACTTGAAAAATAACTAAATAAAATTAATTAAAAAAAAGAAAGTATACTAAAAGTCAGTGGAAACAAGGGCTATATAATCTTTAAGATTCCTTCCTTTTTAATCATTCATTCATTCATTAACTCACATGCTTAAGTATTTATGATTGAACATGTCCTATGTTCCAGCAAATTATTTAGCAATACAAAATTATCAAAACTTCCCCCTTTGTCTTAAAAGAGAACAACACATTGTTACAGGAATATAGATGTATGAACAACTAACTGCAATAGAGCAATAAAGTTCTAGAGTGACTGCTGGAGGTGTCAGGGAAGAGAATTCTGCAATAGTTTAAGTAGGGTTTATGTGATTCTGAAGTAAAATTGCAATGTGGAACAGGCTTCCACTGCTGCCATACTTAAGCAACACTTTTGAGTCACTCTTAGGAAGTCAACAGAAGACAGGCAAAACTGAGCTGGAGAGTGGTGAATATATATTCTTAACTATTGACAGTTTGTACTTCTGCTACAGAAAGACATGAAAAGCCACACTATCATACTATTTAGTATTAATCTGTGTAAGGATAATTGAGTTATCTTTTAATGTTATTTTTGAGTTATTTAAAAAATTGACTTATCATAAAACTGGCCAGAGCCATGTGAAAAATATCATATTTTTATATCAAAAAGCCCAAAGTCCCAGCTGTTGACAGAGTCTGAGTGCATATTCTATGCACACCAGTGGGGCTTGCTCTGCTCATAAAGTAGGTAGGATAATGGTTCATGGAGGAATATTAAAGAACATTATCTTATTTTATATAAAGATTATTTTGCTGAGTTGCTAGTTAATCCAGTTTACTTTGCTTTCATTAATGAGAACATTTGAATTTCTTTTACTCTAGAAAGTTTCTTTTCTTTTTCCATGAAGTGTATTTATATTTTTCATTAGGAAATTAAATATTAATTATAGAAAGATTGGAAAATAGAACAGTAAAAAGAATATTCATTTTTTACCATCCCAAATAATCAATTAATAACACTATGGATTCTTGCATTTATTTTCTATTCACCTTTATGTATTTTTATTAATTTGACATTGTTGAGATTATAGTGTACAAGTAGTTCTGTATTTTTTCTCTTATTATTTTACCATATATAATTATAAGTATATATGACTTTCTTATCTCTGATTACTGAATCATTAGACAGAAGGAGAAGGGAAAAACAACTAAACTGAATTCTGTACATTTATATCATGGGACTCTTGAATTTATTTAATTAATATAACAACCATGTATGGAAAATGTTCTACCTTAAACAAACAAAATCTTCGAGAAGGACTTCCTGAGTTCATAGAGTAATCTTGTAAGTGTATACTTGAGATATGAACTTGGGACTACAGGCTCTTATAGATTTCAATAAAAACAAGAGAGAAACAGAATGAAGGATAGAATGTGGGGCTATTCAGTGGTTGGCAAAGGGGTAAAGGAATTATGAATAGGTTTATTTCCAAAGAAGAAAAGTTTCCTTTATTTAATCTTCCTAATCTAAAATGAGAAAATGAGCTCTGGCTGGTGTAGCTCAGTGGATTGAGCATGGGCCTGCAAACCAAAGGGTTGCTGGTTCGATTCCCAGTCAGGGCACATGCCTGGGTTGCAGGCCAGGTCCTCAGTAGGGGGTGTGCAAGAGGCAACCACACATTGAGTTTCTCTCTCTCTCTTTCTCCTTCCCTTCCCCTCTCTCTACAAAGTAAATAAATAAAACCTTTAAAAAACAAATAAAATAAAATAGAGAAAATGCAATTGAACAAGGGGTGAAATGGGAGGAAAAAGAAATAGTTCAAATGCTAGACCTGTTACATTTTTTTCTTTTTAGCAAAGCAACCCCATGGCCAGTTGAGTTATATTTTTACACTATCTTTGGAACCATATTATTCTTACAAGTGCCATCCAATTGCTGTGTTATTTAAAACAAAAGCTTCTTACATTTCTAATTAGACTTTATTTTTAAAATATCTGTCATCTTAAGGGCTTGTGAAGATTTATGTCTCTTATCTGTGAAGATAAAAAATTTTCTTTCCTTAGGCTGATTTTGCTTAGGTAAAGTCACAAGAGGCAATTTATTTTTTAAGTATTTTTATTGATTATCCTATTACAGTTTTCCCAGTTTTTCCCCCTTCATCTCCCCTCCACCCTGCACCCCCAACCCTCCAGCATCCCCCCCCTTAGTTCATGTCCATGGGTTGCACATAAAAGTCCCTTGAATCCTCTGTTTCCTATGCCATTTTTATCTCTCCCCATTTATTTTATGCCTACTAATTATGCTTCTTCTTCCCTGTACCTTCCCCCCATTCCTCCCTTCCCCTCCCCCCTGAAATCCCTCCATGTGATGTCCATTTCTGATTCTGATTCTGTTCCTGTTCTATTGTTTGCTTAGTTTTTGTTGTCATTGTTTTTCTTTTCTTTTAGGTTCATTTGTTGATAGTCGTGAGTTTGTTGCCATTTTACTGTTCATATTTTTTATCTTCTTTTTCTTAGATAAGTCCCTTTAACCTTTCATATTATAATGGTTTGGTGATGATGAACTCCTTTAACTCGATCTTATCTAGGAAGCACTTTATCTGCCCTTCCATTCTAACTGAAAGCTTTGCTGGACAGAGTAATCTTGGATGTAGGTCCTTGCCTTTCATGACTTGAAATACTTCTTTCCAGCCCCTTCTTACCTGCAAAGTTTCTTTTAAGAAGTCATCTGATAATCTTATGGGAACTCCTTCGTAGGTAACTCTCTCCTTTCCTCTTGCTCTTTTCAGAATTTTCTCTTTATCTTTAATCTTGGGTAACTTAATGATGATGTACCTTGATGTGTTCCTCTTTGTATCCAACTTCTTTGGGACTCTCTGGGCTTCCTGGAAGTCTATTTCCTTTGCCAGATTGGGGAAGTTTTCCTTCATTATTTGTTCAAATAAGTTCAAATTTGTTCAATTTCTTGTGTTGTTCTTCTCCTTCTGGCATCCCTATAATTTGGATATTGGAACATTTAAACTTGTCCCAGAAGTTCCTAAGCCTCTCTTCATTTTTTTGAATTCTCGTTTTTTTTCATTTTGTTCCAGTTGGATTTTTATTTCTTCCTTTTGTTCCAAACCATTGCTTTGAGTCCTGGTTTTCTTCCTGTCAGTCTTGGTTCCCTGAATATTTTGCTTTATTTCATTTTGGGTATCTTTCATTTGTTTTCGGTGGTTTTTTTTTTTTTTTTTCATTTTTTGACCAAGCTCAATCAGATCTGTGAGCACTTTGATTACAATGGCTTTAAATTCTCCATCAGATAGGTTGGCTATCTCCTCATTGCTTAGTTCTCCTTCTGAAATTTTGCTCCGTTCTTTCATTTGAGCCATATTTTTTTGTGTTGGCATACCTGATAAGTTGTGGCAGGGCCCCAGGACCCTTAGGCCTTAGGTATAAGGGGGCAAGGCAACCCTCTTTGCTGTGCTACAGCACTGCCTGTGGGGGAGGGTCCAGAGAGGGAACAATGCAGCTTGCCTGCTTTTCTCTAGCCCACTTTCCAACAAACTCTCCTGCGAGATTGGGAGTTTCTCCTTCTGGGGCAACCTCCACCATAGTCCATAGTCAGCTCTGAGACTCACTTTTGCCTTCAGCCAGCCCCACCCACCCAGTAAGCTGCCTCAGTTTTCCTGAGCTGGCTCAGCCCACAGGATCTGCCGCCCTACTGGTCTGGTTGTTGTGGTTGATTTTTCTTTAATTCCTTGGTTGTTGGAGTTCCATGAAGTTTGATTTTCTGGTGCTTCTGGTTGTGTATTGATTTTAGATTGGTGGTTATCCTCCTTTTGGTTGTGCAAGGAAGCAAAGGGTTTCTATGTACACCTCCATCTTGGCCAGAACTACCAGAGGCAGTTTAGGTGTTGTGTTTTATTGTTCGATTGTCTGGGTGCTAGTTTCAGAATCCGAGTTGGTAAGAAGCTATTTTTCCGAAAACCTAATCAAGAGATCAACCAATTCACTTGTGTATATCTGTACATCTTGAGGATTTCAGAGAGAAATGACATGACAACCATGAACCTTTTTTAGAGATGTCCTTAGCCTGTGCTTTTATATACAGATTAGTCTTGAATAGCCCATCCTTAAGCCACATTTACCACATACAAATATCCAAAAACCAACTCATGATCACTTTCACCACTATTTTTGCTTTTTTAAAAAATTTCAACTATCCCATAACTACTAGTGATATGACAAGTGTAATAATCTCCTAATGAGAAAACTGAAGGTATTTATCTTTCTTCTCTTATTTCATCTATCCAACCACTTACAAAATTCCACTAATTTTCTTCAAGTTCATTCTCAATTTTATTATGTCTGCTTCATTCCCAAGAGTCATGGTGAGATCATTAAAAACAGCTTTTTAAAAAAATTTACTTATGGCATTTGCCTCCTAACTGGTCCTCCTGGCTCCCAAATTTTCCTTTATTATCCATATACATAGTGATGCCCAGGTAATAATCTTCAGTCACTACTCTGATCATCTTTTCTATCTCCCAAATGCTCTGTGATGCTTCTGGTATCACTACCCTATAAGCTCCCATAGGGTAGGGTCTTATCTTAGCCAGTACCTACGATGGTGTCTGGTATAGAGCAGAAAATAGATATTTAATTAGTGAATGAAGAGTGACTGCCCACTAAATCCATGGAGGTAGGGGATGGGGAACTAGAAGAACTACAGGCACTTCATCTGTTGTCTCAAATTTTTAGGTAAAACCTCTAAGGTAAGGACTCCTGCAAACAAAAACACCCTCATGTTCTAAAGAGAGTGCCCAGCTGCAGCCAGTTACCATCCATATAAGGCAGTGGCTCTCAGCTGGAGGTGATCTGTTCCATGGATATCATATGGAGTCATTTGACTTTCATACCTCAAGGAAAAGGGAAGCTTCTGGCACCTAGTAGGTGTACAGCTAGGACACTGTTAAATATCCTTCATGTACAATCCTGTCTTCTCAAACAAAAGATCTTAGCCATAATGTTCATATTGCAATGTTTGAGAAACTCCTCTGGGATTTAAGAAGGTCCTTTGACTTATTCTCTCACTCACTATTTAATCTGTATGGTCAGAAGATAGAAAATTTTTAAAAATATATAAGAGTAAAAGGTTATAGGTTTAGGAGTAAAATATTTTTGTTTTTCTTCTCTCTTCTAACTTCAGGTGAAGTTAGGATGTCTCTAAATAACCTCTTGGGGATTTGAAGGTTGTTATAAGATAGGAAAATGGTGTCTCACACTCTCATTGGATGTCTGCTGAGCTGCAGAGACTACAGCACTCCTTTGTTCTGGGCAGGAGAAGGGCCATGGTGAGTGTTCTTGGAAGTGTTTGAGCTGCATTCTGAGAGTTCCAGAATGTACATAAATAAAGAGACTGGTGCTTGGCTCTTGCCTAAAGAATTCCAAAGATGGGGAAACTGAGTTTGTGACAGCAGGCCAAGGGAGGAAGGCAATAAGAAGTGCTAGAAACTTCACCTTTTGGTGTGACAAGAATACATGAATTTTCTGTGACTAATTGAGCACCTCAAAAGATAACTGGGCTCAAGATATATTGAAGGAATTGTGCCTGTAAGAACAGTCTGCCTTGGCAAAGAGTCCCTAAAGTCTGAACCTATAGGAACATCTGCTGGTAGCAGGAAATAGATGGTTGCGCTGTGGTGTTGTATGAGGTCAGCTGGGTATGGTTTTGCCTATTCGAAGAAATCATCCGATAAGCAGGTCAATATGTGACCTATGAAAGAGTGGGGAATGGGCTCTACAAGAAAGCTGACATTTAGGCATTGGCTACCCTGAGTAAATAATGGTCATTAAACAGCATTTAACCCTGTTCTGCCTCTAAGTACCTAAACAATGGAGGAGGAAGAGAACCAAGCATCATCAGAGGGAAAAAGAGGGACAAATGAGAAGAAAAAGTTAATTAACAAGGAAGAGTAAAAGCCCACATTCCACAGAGAGGTTTCCAAGCCTGGGATATATGGAAATTGACGTGAGGATAGACTGAACCAGGTTTGAAACCGCATCTCTGTTTTAGATTAGAAAAGGCTGTGTAAGATCTGAAAGTGAATTCTCAGTTACTAAAGTGTATGTTTTCCCTCATGAATGAATGTGACAAAAAAGTTGAAGGAATTACTCAAAGTATTGTCTAGAACCTAAAAAGAGATCCAATAGGGTGTGTTTGAACAGACTGTTTGGAAGAAAAATTGTTTCTGGCCTGACTCCCATAGAGTTCAACCTGTTTTAAAAATCAGCTGTATTAGCCTTTGTTGCACACCTCACATGGGTCAGTATCATATTTATTCAATGTTAACATGCATTAAATCATCCAACCTTTTTAAAAAAATATATTTTATTTATTTATCTTTAGAGGGGAAGGGGAGGAGAGAAGGAGAGAAATATCAATGTATGGTTGCCTCTCATGGGTCCCCTGCTGGGGACTGACCTGCAACCCAGGCATGTGCCCTGATTGGGAATCGAACCGTGATTCTTTGGTTCGCAGGCCCGTGCTCAATCCACTGAGCTATACCAGCCAGGGCCATCCAACCTTTTAATAGTCTTAAAACATAAGAATTTTACTTCCATTTAAAGATGAAGGAAAAGGGTTGTAAAGGTCAAACAACATCATGATGAAATTGGAGTGAGGGTTTCTAGGTTCTTGTGTTTTGACAAGAAAGTTTAAGCATAGGAACAATCATGCTTGTTCTGCCTTTGACTCAGAGCCAGATGTTCCAGGTTGTGCTCCTCAGATTTTACCCTTTTCAGACAGATGTCAAAGTTCTTGCTTTCCAAATCGATATTGCTGTCAGCTAAAGCATCCTATCTTTTAGCACTAGAGCTGTCTCCATTCTGAATTATTAAATATGCTGACAGTTGAGTTGAGCGAGAAATGAGTTTCTGTGAGTTGCATTGAAGGTGCTGTATAAGGGTAGAAGAATCCATTCAGGTGATGATCTGATCATTTAGCAAACACTGGCTGGAGCCCACTTCTCCACACCCAGTTATATTTGTAAACAAATATAGTGGCCAAAGAGGTGCTAACATGAAGCAAGTTAAGAATTAATTTTTATCAGATCTTGCTAATTATTTTCACTGTTTTGATCTTACAACTGACAGAGAGCTCTGATTCTAGGGCTAAAAATGAAACCATAGTGCCTCCCAGGACTTCCAGGCAAGATGGTGGCATAGGTAAAAATGGCTCACTTCCTCACACAATCACATCAAAACTACAACTAAAATATAGAACCACCATCACTCAGACCCATCAGAAACTGACTTGATTGGAAGTCTGACAACTACATAATTAAAGAAACTATTTCCACCAGACTGGTAGGAGGGGTGGAGATGCAGAATGTGTTGGTCCCATATCCATGTGTGGTGGATAAAAATTCAGGATGGATATCTCAGTAATGAGGAGTCCCAGCCCTACACCAGTCCCCCCAGCCCAAGATTTCAGTGACATGAAAGTAAGTCCCCATAATTTCTGGTGGCAAAAACCAGCGAGAATTTAGTTGGTGGCAGAAACTTCTAGAGACACAAGCATTTCCCTTTAAAGAACCACACATGGACTACTCAGATTCACTCACTCTGAGCTCCAGCACTGAGGTAGCAGCTTGAAAGGCACCAGTCACATACAGGAAGTATCTGAAGTACGCAACATCAAGGCAGGAGCTGGGAGATAGCTTTCTTTTAGACAAATGGCAGGCACAGGCCACTGTCTCTCTTCTGAGCCCTTCCCACAAAGAGCCACAGAGCCCATAGGCAAGTGCCATATCTGAGTCTCTGTCAACCTGGCTAATACTGTTTGCCCTGCTCTGGAGTTCCCCTAAGACTCTGTCCCACCCAACTTCAGGGCCCACCCACACTAATAACTGGAACTTTTCCATATGAATGACTGGTCTTGGCTCATGCTTCACAACTTCTTAAATCCTATCAAACAAGCAACATCCAGGCTCAGCGATCCCCCAGCCTTCATACCTCTTGCTAAGTGGCCCCAGGCCCAGCACTAGCAACAACCTGCCTATATTCATAACTTCGCTTTGCCTGGGAATCTCCAAGCCCAGCACAAGTAGTAGCCCTCTCAGATGGCTTTATAGCTCATCTAGGGTTGCCCTGGGCAGAACACTGGTGATGGTGACTTTGGCCTGTACCACCCTGGCAACCCCGGAGCCTGTATACCCAATGGATAGCTACAGACCATGTCAAGCACCATCACCCTGCCTCTGCACAGCTGATCATTCACAGAGGGCAGAAGGTGATAGTCAGTGGTCACAGCCAATCCTTGCGGCTGACTGACCTGGGTAAATCCCTCCCATTAACCTGCCAACAGCTGTCAAGTCTCCACTACAGGAAGAGAGTGTGCTCCACCCACATGAAGAATGCACCTCAAGTACCCAGCTTAGGTGATAGGGAAGGCTGTGCCACTGGACCCTACAGGACACCTACTACATTAGGCCATGCTACCAAGACAGGAGACACAGCAGCTCTACCTCATACATACAAACAAACACAGGGAGGCTGCCAAAAATGAGGAGGTAAAGAAACATGGCCCAAATGAAAGAACAGATCAAAACTCCAGAAAAAGAACTAAACAAAATAGAGATAAACAATCTATCAGATGCAGAGCTCAAAACACTCGTTATAAGGATTCCCAAGGAACTTAGTGAGGGCCTCAGCAGCATAAAAAAGATTCAGTCAGAAATGAAGGATACACCAATTAAAATAAAGAACAATTTACAGGGAAATAACAGTAGAGTGGGTGAAGCCAAGAATCAAATCAATGATTTTGGAACATAAGGAAGCAAAAAGAACCAAACAAACAAGAAAAAAAGAATCAAAAAAATAAGGATAGTGTAATCAGCCTCTGGGACAACTTCAAGTCTTCCAACATTCATGTCATAGGGGTGCCAGAAGAAAAAGAAATAGCATGAAATTTGAAATCTATTTGAAAAAATGAAAGAAAACCTCCCTAATTTAGTAAAGGAAATAGACATGCAAGTCCAGGAAGCACAGAGAGTCCTACACAAAAAGGATACAAGAGGACTACACCAAGAAAATTATAGTTAAAATGCCAAAAGTTACAAATAAAGAGAGAATCTTAAAAGTAGCACGAGAAAAACAGTTGTATACCTATGAAGAAGTTCCCATTAGACTGTCAGCTGATTTCTCAAGAGACACTTGGCAGGCTACAAGGGATTGTCAAGAAATAGTCAAAGTGAGGAAAAGCAAGGATTTATAACCAAGATTAGTCTACCCAGCAAAACTATCATTTAGAATCAAAGGGCTGATAAAGAGCTTCCTCCTGTACAAGAAAAAAACTAAAGGAGTTCATCCTCACCAAACCATTGTTTTATGAAATCTTAAAGAGACTTATTTAAGAAAAAGAAGGTAATCAAAACTATGAACAATAAAATGATAAAGACATATCTATTAATTGATTCTAAAAAAGCAAAGAAGAAGAACAAAGTCAGACTCATGGATACAGAGAGTATTTTGATGTTGCCAGATAGGAGGGGAGTATTGGGGAATGTTTGAAGAATTGAGGGGATTAAGAAACACAAACAGGTTGTTACAGTATAACCATGGCGATGCAAAGTACAGTATAAGAAATGGAGTAGCCAAGGGATTTATATGCATGACCCATGGACATGAACAATGGTTTGGGAATTGCCTGAGGGAGTGGGGAGTGCTGGGTGGAGGAGGACAAAGGGGGAAAAACTGGGACAACTCTAATAGTATAATCAATAAAATATCATTTTTAAAAAGAAAAAAATGAAACCATTTTCTACCTTATTTGTCTAACAAACCATATTAAAATGTTCATTAAATAAGCATGTACACATCCAATGAAGTAGTAAGATAATAGTCAACACTTATTATAACAGAGTCCGGGGTCTAAATTGGGCTTTTTTAAGCATTAAAGAGGATACCAGTAATTATAACTATTCATCTCCAATACATATAAACTATCATACAAACTTGCTGTGTTCCTAAATGAAGCTTCATCAGGCCTCAATACTGTTTTGTTGCAGATTTTATTTTTGCTCTGCATTTAGAATCCTGAACATTATATTCCTAAAACTGGGAGGCTGGCTCCATTATGAGTGTAACATTTATCACCGTTGCTGATGAGGAAAAAAAATCTTTTCATGTGTTCATTGTCTCCCTCTTTCCATGATCTTTCTCTCATCCATTCACTCCTTCATTTAATCATTTGTTTATTCCCTCACATCCATTCCAAAATTTTATTATTCATTCAATGAACCTGTACTGAATCTGTTTAATAAGGATATATCTATATAAGGAGAAACTCAGAAAACATAGGACTTCCATTCCATCAACAAAACTCTTGCTAAGGATTTGTGCCTCTTGGCATCAAAAATTTTGGCATTCCTATAACTTGTGACTTACAAATCTCCTTTGGATCCCTTACCTCTACATTAATGAAAAGCCACACTATCTACTGAGCTGAACACAGTGACTGTTGGCATCACCTTAATTTCTCCAAATCTATCAAATCCCATCAACTCCTCAAGTCAATATCTTGAGGATTCAGACCCTTCTCTCTCACCTCACGGTTACTACCTTGGGCCAGACCAGTCTCTTCTGTTACTATAAGAACATCTTAACTGAACTTCTTGACACGCCAGCTTTTCCCACTTCTCATCCACTTTCCAAAGAGTAATATTTAGAAAATAAAAATTTTGTAGTGTTCCTCCTCATTGAACAACTTCAAAGCTTTGTATCACCCTGATTATAAAGCTGCAAGCCCAGAGCAAATGTGTAAATTCCTTCACCACATGGCTCTGCCTTCCTTTACAACAGCCTACCTCAATACCTTCATCCTGTGTGTGCTCTCGGGCATGGAGGAAAACTATGGTAAAGCAAAGAGAATATTCTTTTGTTCATTCATTCTGTCTTGAACTTTTCTGTTTCTTTGCAACACCTGACTCTTTCCATTCTTATCTGGTTAGTTTTCAACTCAGACATCACTTTCCACTTGAACTGAGTTGGGTCCCTGGACACATGATTTTCTAGTTCTATTCCCCCTCCATCGTACCATTTTCCACACACTTCATATGCAAGACTCTCAGCTCGATGAGGCAGAAGCTGTGTCTACATTTTTTTTTCACTGAATTCTCAGTGACTAAATACTAGTATTTCCTAACTTAGTGAGTATCTCAGAACCTAGTACTTTTGTGTATTTCAAGTCTAGAGTGAAGAACTTTGGATATTGACAGAAAAATATATACACACACTCTTTCCCTACTTGTTTCATTTTACACTATGTGTACCATGCTGAAGGAACTTGAGAAAACTGTTATTTATACAAGCCTAAGGATTGAATTGGAGAATAATTTTTTACTTCACTGGCTGTTAATCCTACATGCCTGTGGTGATAAACCCCAGAAAATCAGGATAATCCTATATAGTAATCATAGAGAACTGGAAACAGCTCTAAATACACATCAGATTATCAAATATCATTATCATTTAGACAACTTTGTGGTCCCTTCCTAATAATATTAGGCTATTCTTGATTCACAAAATGTTTCTCCTATTTTTTCCTGTTATTCCCTTCACTTTCAATGTTTTTGCTCTATCTACCCAATCTTCTTCTCTTTCTCGCCTTTAAAAAAAATGTTGAGACTTTTCCTTTCTGCCCCAATTTTATCTAGAAATTTTTATCCTCTCCGACGTTGATCTTCCTTTTCTCTCATGTCCTTGCCTCCTCTCATTGCCTGTCATTTTTGGTGATGCTGCTGTGTCTTTCTTTTTCTCTCTCCCTTTACATTCTTCTGTCTGTGTGTGTGGAGGGGGAGTTGCCCCGTGGCCACAGTGAGCCCCAGTGTTCCCCTGTGCAGCCCTGTTTATTCTAGATTAGCATCCATATGACTACCAGGCAGGGAAAGTAGTTGAAATTCCATAGATAAGCAAATAATTCTTGGCAGTTTCAAAATGAAAGCAACTGCACTGCCAAAAGGCTTCTGTTTACCACACAAAACAAATGTTGTTACTATTTCAATTCCAAAAAAGCATCTTAAAAGCATCCTTTCACAAGAACATTGTTCTAGTCTTTATGTCTAATTAGATGTAAAGAATATCTTTTGTTATTTTTGTTACACAATTTAGACTTGGCTAATAACCAGAGATAAATAATAGTTTACCCCTGCTGGGTTCTGCAGCAACACTCTTCAGAATAAAGCAAGTGCACGTGTGCAGGACAAATCCTGTGAAAGGCCTTTCTTTTCTACACTTATTTCTCTTTCATCCTCATCCTGATTCCTTTCACCCCACAATAATCCTCTTTTATTTCTTCTTTAGGGGCTTGTGGCATTATTTCCATAAATATGTATGGGAAAGAGCCTAGTTTTTTTTTCCTTATTTGCCTGTTTTGTATGTTTTCAACTAGAACATGCTGAGTCTATTGGCTTCTTTAGTTATAACTAAGCTATTGCATTGAGATTGGATGGGATGGGGATGGGATGGGGATGGGATGGGAAATAAAGGCATCAGAATAGAGAGGTGATTGGTCCATGCTCTACTGGCAAGGGAAGTTACTCTGTGTGTTGTTTGTTTTGTCCTGCACATACACAATCTTTTTCTTTTTTCTCTTCCTGAAACCCAGGTAAATTGCCTCTGCTGTGGTTCCTTTACTCAGTATGCAGTTTGTTCTCTTTGCTTACACAGTTTTAATTTTATTTTTTACACAGGCCACACATTGTGTCTGCTCTAACACAGTGAATATTTTTGATTTGCTACCTACTTGTCTTTGTTGCTGATCTGAGTGATATTCAAGTTCAAATAGGAGGCAAGCACCCAAAACTGGGAACAGATGCTACCTGGAGCTAAGGCAAACAGTACATTTTAGCACATAGCTACAAGTCATGAGGCCTGGGCTTCTGTTCTGGTTTGACCACAGACTTCCATTTGGCCTTGAGCACATATCTCATCTATGTCTTTAAATTAGGTTTTCCTTAATTTATGTTTTCATTATAGAGTCAAATGAGATGCCATGCCTGACCTTTTTGAATAAAAAATTGAAGTTCTATTTTAACACAATAAGTTTGTGCTTCTGTAAGGGTGAAGTTGTATATATTATTTGACATGTTTAATTGCAGAACAGGTTGGTTTCCACTCCCCTTTTGAGAAAGAAGGGATCTAACAATGCATTGTGGGCCCTGCTGGACCCTAATCAGTATTTATTTATTGTCTTCTCAGAGTAATGACCTGAAGTGGGTTCCATTACGACCATTCCCTGGATGCTGAAACTGGATCTGAGCTAAATTTTGGAACTGGTTCCCAAATTCACAAGTGGCAGAGCTAGGATTGTACCCCAGGGTGTTCAACCCCAGGGTGTTTGCCCCCAAAGTCAATGCTCTGTCCACTAAACGGTCATGCATATACTCACCTGTGAGTCATTTCTTACTCACCAGCTCTTCTTCCCTATATTTTCTCTGCTGCTCTTAATAATATTAACACATCAAAATAATTTTATTCAGCCATAATCTTTATTTTCCAGTATCCCTTTAAGCTTGGTTTCTTTTTACTGAGTGCACCCGCAAGGTACCCTTCAATTAGGAGAAATAGAAAAGACTGGATCAATCATGTTAATTTTGGGTTTCCTAATTATAATTATACCTCATAATTATGTATTCAGGTAAATATTTACTTATAATATTTATCAATATTTATTCAGGTAAATAGTGCTTGAATGTGTTTGGCAATATTTACTCAAAGCTGTGGAGTGGCCATGGCAATTTACTTGTTTAAGTGAATAATGGTTTAAATAAAGAATTTAATCACAATTGGATAAATTAGATCTAATTTAATCTTGTTTTATAAACCAGTACTTTCAATACCATGTGAGGTAGAGGCAGAAATGATGTGTACATTTATTGTTGTTTAGGTTGTGCTAGGTAAGGTCAGAAATAATGTGCCAATTAAAAGGTATAACTAAGTCTCTGGAAGCTGTGTATCAATGTTATGCATCATTTGTTCAGGTTTGGTGAGGGATTCCTCAAAGTTTTCATCACTCTATGTCTGTGAACAGGATTATGTCTTCTTTAAATTCATGAAGTTAAATTCCTTCAAATAAGTATCTTTTTATGTGCTTTTTATCCTTTCCTTATGGTATCCCCAAGGGTTAGCAATGGCAACTTCCAACCTGGCATGACTTGTGGGGTGAGGATTTTTGTTGTGTTTACTGTCTGGCTTCTCATGGATTCTAGATGAAGTGCTTGGGTAGCTTGCTAATAATCATAAAGGGTGGTGTCACAGTAGCAGTAGCAATGACAGCAGTAACAGCAGCAGCAGCAGCAGCAGCATTAGAAGTTATGAGAGGAGTACAGCTATTGTAACCATAGAAAACAGCCTGAGGAGGAGTAACTCCCCAGTGCCCCTTTCCTGGTACATAGGAGTGGATTTCTCCTGGTGGTATCTGTGGACTCCTGTTCTTGGCTCATTGTCCCAGGAATACTAAATATCCTGAACTATGCGGGAGCAATGACATGCTGCCTCCTTGAGTTTGAAACTTGGGATGGAAACAGCATATTTGAGGTTGGGAGCCATTATTATTGGTGGTACAGACCCCTGGAGCTGTGGCCCTAATTGTCCTAATTGCTGTGTATCCAAAGCACTGATTCTCGAATTCTTTTACCATGTGTCATGCTAGTACTCTGCCCTGCCCCCTCTTTTTGATGTAGCTATTTCAATGACTTGCAACCACAAAAACTACTATAATAATAATTTTAACACTATTGAGCTTTTAGTATAAGCAAGCGCTGGCTTACCCCATATTCTATATCATAATCCTCACTATAACCTTAGGGAGTAGGTACTATTATTTGTATATAGTAGATTAGGAAACTGAGGCTGATGGAGTTAAATAATTTAGTTAAGTGGTAAAAGACTGAATCAGGTTTCTGATCCTGCAGTGATGATGTTAGCTTATACATTGTGCGCACTTATGGCAGCTTATGCTGGCTAATACGTGGCAATGGTTGGCATTAGAGGTGGAAGGGGAACCATGAAGGAGTTGTGTTTGTTAGAGAAGAACAGGCACATGGTGGGGGAGAGTAGATAGGGAAGATTGAACAAAGCTTTTAGAATGGTAGGAAATAAAGAGCGGAAAATTTGTATTAGCTCTTGGGAAGAATTTCTTGATCATAAGGTTAGTAAGCAAGGGACTAAGTTACTGAGGGGATAGTAAAATTAAAAGCTCTAATAAAATATTAAATAACTATTCATATGAAGCAGTTTATGTAGGCTTTAATGTGAAGGCAGGGAGTTGGAATTGAACTTAGCCTTGAAAAATGTTGTGGACCCTTACAAGCATAAAAATATTTAATAGCTAATAAAGAATTTTTATCCCCATAAGGATGTGCACAGCTAGTAATAATACAAATATCAAAATTATTTATTTTACTCAAAGCATGGGTGATCAGGAAAAGCAGCTGATTACATAACATTTTAAATGTATTTACATAAATAAATTGAAAGGAAATTATACTGATTATTACTATTTGAGAAAACATGGAAATCCTCCCAAAGCTGGAGAGAAATAAATTCCAATTTTTCAATGAGGTAATATAGATTCTTAAAATTATAGGCAAATAATTTTACTACTAGTCTTCCTTGATAGTCTAAACTTTGTTGAAAAGCTTGAACTGTGTGAACATGCTTACCTGTTTTTGTAGCATATATATTAAGAGAATTGTAGGATCGTGGGGTATGCATATTTTCAGCTTTGGTTGAAACAGCTAAAGAGTTTTCAGTATGATTGTTACAATTTATACTTCTACTAGAAGTATGTGAGAGTTTCAGTTGTTACACATTTTGAGTAATATTTGATAGCCTGTATTTTTAATTTTAGTTACTCTTATGAGTACGTCATGGCATTAATTATGGTTTTACGTTATATTTTTAAAATTGAGATATTCAAATATCATAATACTCACCCTTTTAGTACAATTCAGTGCTTTTTAGTATATTCACAATGTTGTACATCCATCATTGTTACTAATTCCAGAACATTTCATCACTCCAGAAGGAAACCCCATCTCTCTTAGGAGTTACTCCCAATCACCCTCTATCCCCAGGCCCTGGAAACACTAATCTACCTTCAGTTTATATGGACTTGCCTATAGTAGACATTTTGTGTAAATGGAATCATACAATTTGTGGCCTTTTGTCTCTGATTTCTCTCACTTAGTATAATATTTCCAAGGTTCTTCAATGCTATAAAAGGAATCACAACTTCATCTTTTTTATTATATTTCATTATATAATTTTCAATAATAATATTTCACTGTATAGATATACCATACATTATATATTTATCAGTTGGAAATTTGATTTGTTTCCTCTTTGGGTTATTATGAGTAAACATTCATGTACAAGTTTTTGTGAGGACGTATGTTTTTAGTTCTCTTGAGTGTATACTTAGGAATAGAATTTCTGAGTCATACATATGGTGATGTTATGTGTAACTTTCTGAGGAACTACCAAACTATTTTCCAAAATGGTGCACTATTTTACATTCTCCTCATCAATATCTGAGGGTTGCAGTTTCTTAGAACCTCTATAATATTTTTCCCTTTTTTAATAATAGCTATCCTAGTTAGATTGAAGTCATCTTGTAGTGTGGTCTTGATTTGTATTTTTCTAATGTCTAATGCTATCGAATATCTTTTATTTGGATTATTTCCCATGTGCATATCATCTTTGGAGAAATATCTATACAAATCTCTTGCCCATTTATTGAGTTATTTGTCTTTTTATTGATGAGTTATAATCATTCTTTTTATATTATATGTACTAAACTTCTATTTCATGTATTCACATGATTGGCAAGTATGTAGTCCCTTTTTCTGAGTTGTCTTTTAACTTACTTACTTGGTATGTTATCCTTTGGTATGCAAACATTTTTAACTTTGATGAAGCTTAATTTATCAAACTTTAATTTGATTGCTGATGCTCTTGGAATCACATGTAAGAAACCATTGTCTGATCCAAGGTCATGAAGATTTGTACCTTTGTTTTTTGTCTAAGAGTTTTATAGTTTTTGCTCTTCCACTTAGGTCCTTGATCCATTGAGCTAATTTTTGTATGCAGTATGATGCAAGGTTCCCACTTTATTCTCCTACATGTGGATACCCAGTTGTTTCAGCATAATTTGTTGAAAAGACCCTTCTTTCCCAATGAATTGCTTTGACACCATGTTAGAAAGCAAGTGGCTGTGAATGTTTGAGTATTTGGTAGTTTTATTGTGATTTCCTTTGTCAATATTCATATTTAACACTGTTCATATGCTTGTTGTCATTTAGAAATGTGCTTTTGTGAAGTCTTTTACACATTTTTGCCATTGTCTTAACTGATTTATAGGAACCCTGTGCAATTTTGTATCCTTGTCCATTGTCATTATGTCTTACCAATATTCTCTACTTTGTGCATGATTTTGATACTTTTAATGCTATGTTAATAAAACTTCAAAATTTTATTAGAGTACAGTTTATCATTTTCCCTTTATAGTCAGTGTTTTGTGTCTGTGTTAAGTAATCTTAGCCTATACAAGTTATTGAAAATATTTTATTATTTTTTTCCTTGGTTGGTGTAGCTCAGTTGGATTGGGCATCATCCTACAAATGAAGACTTGACAGTTTGATTCCAGTTGGGGCACTTGCCTGGGTTACAGGTTTGGTCCCTTGTCAGGTGTATATGGAAGGCAACCAATCAATGTTTCTCACTCACACTGATGTTTCTTGCTCTCTCTTTCTCCCTCCTTTCCTCTCTAAAATCAAAAATAAAATAATTTTAAAAGAAAATATTTTATTTTCTAAAATCTTTATTGTTTTACCTCTCATAACCAGAGCTTCAATCCATCTGAAATTGATGTTTGTACAGAACCTGAGAGTGGACTTAGTTTTTAGCATAAAGATAACCAGCTGACCCAGAATAAATGTATTTAAATGTATTTAAATGTTTTTAAATAAATGTATTTGAAAGACCACCTTTTCTCCATTGCACTGTAGCATCCCCCATGTTATAAACAATAGTACCATATAAATATTTCACCACTATCTCTTCTATCTCTTGCATGTCTGTTTCTCATCTCTCTGTTCTGTTCTATTGGTCTATTTTTATCTCCATTGAATAACAGCATATTATGTAAATTGCTATCACTTTATAACAAGCCCTGATATTTGGATAAATCTCACACCTTTGTTCTCTTTCAACATCATGTTATTCTGGATCCTATATTTTCCATGTAACTTTTAGAATCAACTTGTCAATGTCTACAAAAATATTCAGGGATTCTGATTTGGATTGCATTGAATCTACGGATCAGTTGCGGAAGAATTGTTATCTCTGCAATAATGAACCTCCTGGTCCACGGGCAGCATATACTCCTCCATTTATTTAAATTATCTTTAATTCCTTCCAATAATATTTTAGATTTTTCACTGAAGAGGTCTTTTGAATGTTTTGTTGGATCTACAATGTTGATTTATTTGATGCTACAAAAAATTTCCTGGTCTACCATTCCTCTTTATTTTGGAGAATGCTTTCGTTTATCTCATTTATTGCCTCACATCTGCTTCTTTACTACTACAATGATATGAGCTTATTATTGGTTAAAGGTATATCCTCTTATTTTCTATTTCTTTGGTATTTGTATTATTTAAGGTGATTTTCTTATAAGTAGCATGTAATAAGGTTTTGCTGTTTCTTCCAGTCTAATAATAATACACTTTTGCTTCTATTTAGTTTATATATATATATATATATATATATATATATATATATATTGTTCCTAACATGTTACTATTTATCTCTTGTTAGACCACTTGTTTTTGAGTTTCCTTTTGTTGTCCTTTCTTGCTTCCTTTTTGTTAGTATTTAACTTTTTTTATCACTCTGTTTTTCTCCTTGACTAATTTCTAAGCAATCCTTTGAGTTTTGTTTTTTTCCTAATATTTTTCTGGTTAACCTGAAGATTACTAAAAGCATCCTAGTTTATTGCAGTATAATGAAAATAATATTTTTCCCACTTCCTTCATAATATTAGAAACTTGACACACTTTAACTTTATTTACCACCTGCTACCCCAAATTTGCATTATGTATTTAATTATACATATTAAATATATTATAATAATTGTTTTGAGTTAGTATATATTGATTTATCCCACGTGTTTACCATTTCCATTGCTTGTTTTCTCTTCCAGAATTTCCATGTCTCCCAATGGAGTTCATTTTTCTTCTGCCTGAAGAACTTCCTTTATCATTTATTGTATTATCATATTTGGTGAGGACGCATTTCCTCATTTAAAAAAAATGTTACCTCATTGTGGCTGCAATGTAAGGATCTGATAATATTACCAATATTCTTCATCCTCCTACTCCCACTCTAGCTGTAGAAACAGCCCACCTGAGGGATGTTCTAACCCTACAGAGAAGATACATAGATATCCCATATCACTTTCTCATGGTCACAGACAGAGAGGGAATAAAAGAAACCAAATCATGGTTGTTTCAGCCTTTTAGTAGATTAAATCCTAGGAACTATGAAAGGTGGACCCATCACTGTTTTCACCAACCAGCTACCTTACTCCTTTGGTGTAAAAGGATAAGAAAGAAGTTGGAAAGTGGTCAGATGTGCTGTTTCACTAAGGTGCCCCCCATGGAAACTTGAGGAATAGAAGGACAAATTATCCTCCCCTGAGCTATTCCTCACATTCTTGGCTCTTAATTCCCTTAACCCAGTTGTCTGAAATCTTATGACTGTGTAAATGCCACTGCATGAGGTGTCTCTTCTAATACTAATAACTGTTCCCCTGAGGACTCTCCTTGAACAGCTGGTTATTGGTGCACATTTTGCCTCCAGAAATCTCAGAAATGGGCTAGAACAGCATATTGATTTAATCATATCAAGACCTCACTATATTCACAAAACTTACTCCCTCTTCAGTTATCATCACAATATTCCCAGACATGTAGTCTAGTACAGGTCGACATAGGTTTCCCAATGAGTCTACAACAACCTTAAGTTAAACTAATAATTTCATGCCAACAATAATAGAGTTGCCCCCGATTTTAATATAAATTTAGTCTTCCTATAAATTTTCCAGAGAGGAATTAAAGTTTAGAAGTTAGTTGCATGTTATGTCTTTAGAAGTTGGATTCCAAGTCTTTAAAAGTTTCAAATCAAATGTTAAAATTTTGCTTTAGAAGACAAAGGAGATTAAACTATAAAATTCATTCTTGCTAATTTATTATCCTACTTTATTTCAGTAGGGAAGACTCTGGGATTGTGAATGTGGTGTTTTGTATCTGGCAATGGCACTGATGATGTGAAGCCAGAGCCTTATTTGTGCTCTGCGGCACTCACCAAACTCAACTGCCTCTACTGTTCTGGCCTCCTTATCTGAAAATCACACTGAGAAATAAGAGAGTAGTAAAAAAGTTGTTCTTCCATAGCGTAAAGACCCTGTCTACACAAAGAATCTGTTTTCCATGGAACACATTTGCTTCAGCTGTGCCTGCTTAGATAAACTCTGTACCTGTATTTTTCAAGGTCAGTTGCTGAGGACATAATTGCCTTATTGGCTTCAATTTTCCAAGAACACTACCCCATTAAAAATAGCCTTAGATTATAAGTACTAGTCACTATTAGCTACTGTGTTGTCTGTCATTCTCAAAATCCCATGTGGCCCAAGTTGACTGAAGTCTAAGTCCTTAAGCACTCTCCAAATATAATTCATTATCTTTTTTTCTGAGATATAGTATCAAACCAGAGCACCAAATGTTGGGATTTTAAGGGCTAATAAATTATGCCCATTTGTTCTTTACCACTAAGTGATAAAATATGATGAAAGTACCACAGTTATTCTGTTTTGAGAATGTGGCTTAGAAAAGGACTGTGGACATGTCATTTCAAGTTTCTGTTTTCTCTTACCCCCTCCCCACTATTCCCCCATTTCCTGCCTCATTATTTTTTGGGACAGGTTACCTCAGGAAAAATTTTGGTCTCTCCAAATCATTGCATCTTCTTAGTACCTAACAGGGAGGGAAGTGACTGAACCCCCATTGCTTATGACCCATTAATAGATTATTGTTATAAAAAGTGGAGCAATGGCTGTCACATATAAACATGGCAACTCACATCCTCCGGGGATGCATGAGTAAGGGATAGGCAAGAGGCCAAGAGAATTTATTACAGGGAGAAGTCCCACACAGAAACATAAGAAAAGACAGAGTAGGCATTAGCCCTTATAAATAAGTCAAATATTGAACTATTAACTCCAAAGGTTTACCAGTCTATCAAAGAGCTTGTATTTAGAAAGTATATCAGTATCTCATTGTTAAAATATTGATTATAGCTGATAGCTGTAGAACAAGTGTTGTTCACACTTCTTAAGGAGAAGTGGAATGCTTCCTAACCTGAAAGTATTTGTCTGAGGAAGTGGTGAAAAGAATGAAGCAAGATCTGGGGAAGCTGGAATTACTTAGTGTAGAGAAGAGCAGGCTGGGAATGATGGTTCTTTCCAAGAGCCCTAAGAGCTATCATGTGAAAGAGGCACTTAATTTATTTTCTGTAACTAGAAAAGGCAGAATTAAGACAACATGATAGAAGATTCAGGGAGTAGATTGAAATGCACTAAGGACTTTTTTTTTTCAAAATTAGAACTGATAAAATGGAAAGGGCACACTTGAAAAATACTCATCTTGTATCATTTACCCAGCAGAGGCTGGGTACCGCAGAAAACCAAAAGCAGTTTTCCTGTCAGGATGGTAGGTAGCTAAACACAGTAGTCACATCCTCTCACGATCACATCAAAATTACAACTAAACTATAGAAAAAACAACATTCAGAACCACCTGAAATCTAGCTGAATGGAGGTCATAAAACTAGGGATTTAAAGAAGAAACCACATTGAGACTGATAGGAGAGGTGGAGATGCAGAATCAGCTAGTCCCACATCAATGTGTGGTAGGTAAAAATTGGGAGGAATCTCTGCTTCAGAGGTTCCCCCAGAGGAGTGAAGGGTCCCAGCCCAGGGTTCCAGTGCCAGAAAGAGACAGTCCCATAACTTCTGGCTGTGATAACCAGTGGGAATTGAGACTGAGGGAAACCAAGGACTTGTGAAGTCCCAAGCAGTTCCTCTAAAGAGCCCACACATGGAATTACTCAGACTCACTCCCTCTGGGCCCCAGCACTGGGGCAGCAGCTCAAAATGCACCAGGGACATATGGAGACAAACTGAATTGACTGGCTTTGAGGCAGGAGCTGGAGGGGCAGGTTTCCACCAGAAAGAAGTACTAGCAGAAACATTTTTCTGTTGATGAGCCCTCTTCTCAGACCTGGCAGGTGAGTGCCATATCTGAGTCTCCATCAACCTGGTTCACACTATAGCCCGACCCTAGTGATTCCCTGAGGCCCTGCTATACCAAATTCCAGGCCCACCAAAGCTGTTTTCAGTGGCTTTTCCACAAGAATACCCTGTCTTGGCTCATGCTTTAGATTTTCCTAAACTCTCTAAAATAAGCAGCATCTGGCCTCAGCATGCCCTATATCCCTCACTAAGTGGCCCCAGGCCCAGCACTAGCAGCAACTGGCCTTGGTTCACAGCTGGGCATCTCCTGGGCACCTCCAAGCCCAGCAAAAGTAGCAACCACCTGCAGATGGCTTTGTAGAACATGCTAGGAGGCCTTGGGCTGAACACAGGTGGTGACCTTGGCCTGTACCTCCTGGGAGGCCCAAGAACCAGCACACACAGTGGGCAGTTTCAGACTACATCAAAGTACCACCCAACCACTTCCACAAGTGACACACTGAAGGGACAGATCCAGCAGGCACCAGAGCCTGGCTAAGTTAAGTGCTGATCCATGGGGTGTGCCCCTGCACAGCTAATCCTCTACAGTGGTGGTCCCAGCCAGTCCTCACAGTCTGGATGAGGATTTTACACCATGGTCTATTGGCCTGGGTGTAAAACCCTCCCATTGACATGCCAACAGAAATCAAGGCTCAACTTTAACAGAAGGGTGTACAGAGCCCTCACAGAGTGAGACTCAGATGAATGGGGAGGCTATGCCACTGAACCCTATAGGACACCTACTACATTAGGGTACTCTACCAAACCCAGGAGATGCAGTAGCTCCACCTAATACATAGAAACAAACACAGGGTAGCATCCAAAATGAGGAAACAGGTTCCAAAAGAAAAAAATAAGAAAAAGAACTAAATGAAATGGAAGCAAGGAAGCTAACAAATACAGAATTTAAAACAATAGTTTTAAGGATGTTCAAGGAACTTAGAAGTACAACAGCATAAAAAATGACGACATGAAAACCATTAAAAAACAGTCACAAATGAAGGATATACTGACTGAAATGAAGAATCATTTACAGGGAATCAATAGTAGAGAAGATGAAGCTGAGAATCAAGTCAGTGATATGAAGTATAAAGAAACAAACAAAAGTATTGAATCAGAAAAGAAAAAAGAATACAAAAAATGAGGATAGTATAAGGAACCTCTGGGACAGCTTCATGTATGAGCATTCATATTATGACAGTGCCAAAAGAAGAAGACAGAAAGCAAGGATTCAAGAACCTATTTGAAAAAATAAGGACAGAAAACTTCCCTACCTTGTGGAGGAAATAGACATACAAATCCTAGAAGTGTGGAGAGTTTTAAACAAGATGAACCCAAAGAGACCCACACTAAGAACCACCATAATTAAAATGCAAAAGGTTAAAAACAAAGAGAGAATCTTAAAGCAGCAAGAGAAAAGCAGTTAGTTACCTACAATGGAGCTCCCTTAAGACTGTCAAGTAATTTCTCAATAGAAACTTTACAAGCCAGAAGGGACTGGCAAGAAATATTCAAAGTGGTATTCAATATTCAATATCCTTGTTGAAATATTCAATAAGAACCTACAACCAAGATTACTCTACCCAGCAAAGCTATAATTTAGAATCAAAAAACATACAAAGAATTTCCCAGACAAGAAGCTAAAGGGGTTCATCACCACCAAATTAGTATTATATGAAATGTTAAAGGCTCTCTTTTAGAAGGAGAAAAAAGACCAGAAATATGAATCATAAAATGGCGATAGACATTGATATCTATCAACAAGTGAATCTAAAAAAACAAAATAAATGATCAGAACAAAAACAGACTCATAGATAGAGAGAACATTTTGATGGTTGCCAGATGGGAGGGAACATGGGGGATGGGTGAAAAAGGTGAGGGGATTAAGAAGTTCTAGTTGCCAGTTACAGAATAGTCATGGGGATGTAAAATATAACATATAATCAATAATATTCTAATAACTATATATGGTATTAGTTGGATATTTATCAGGATAATCACTTAGTGAGTTATATATTTTCTAATCACTGGGGTGTGCACCCAAAACTAATATAATATTGTATGCCAACTATAATTGATAAATTTTAAAAGATTTATAACTTAAAAACAAAAACATATACAATGAAATATATACAACTATTCACCAAAAACAGCTAGAGCAGCCGATATACTATGGGGTGGACAGTGGATGGGATCGCTCGAGTCCTCTGACTTCTGATCATGTCAGGAGGTTGTCATGGTAACAGGAACCTTATACAAGCACTGCTCATGGGGCACACTCATAAAGCAATTTATTTGGTCTTCCACGGTTCCTTTCCATCTGCTCACTGGGGCAAGTTTTGCTGCTGAGTCTGAAATGAAAATTTGGGCAGGCTTCTCTATTCACTTTTAGGAAATGCAAAGGTGTATAGTAACTTTAATTGCAGAGAAAAGTCCCAATTCCCTAATTACAGAGTTCCCTCCAATATTATAATATAAACCCAAAATGTAATGTGAGAATAAGACTTTCTGTCTTCTCTCCTCTCTTGGGCCTGTTGTGAATGGGGAACCTGCTTTTGGGAGAGGTGCCCAATTTTCTTTTTAGCTCACCATTCTACCTCTCCTTACCATCTTATGAATCAAAATTTTGACTTCTTTGAGGTGAAAGCTGGGAGGGTAATGAGGTAAAGAGAGCTGGAATATAGTAATTTGACTGGTACAGTTGTGGCAATTTAGTTTTGACAAGTTTTGAATGAGGTATATCCCGCAGGTACATCTTTTATCTTGTGAGAATTCTCATCTGCATTGCCCCTTTGAAGTGATAAAATCATCTTATTTCCTTCCTCACTCCTCCAGCATGCTCTTGGAATCTGAGGACACATTTAACATTCCCCTGTTAACATCTGTTTACATCTTGTAAGTGCTCTGTGGATACTATATGACAAACCCACCACCAGCTTTCTCTCTGCTAGGTGTATAGGCCATGTCTGCCCCTCATGAATCTTTTGTTTCAACAAATTCTAGAAGTGTAGCTACTTATAAGTCTGACTCTTCTAGTCTGCCATCAGTAGCTTATGAGGTCAGCCTCCAAATTAATAGTTAATTGGTCTAAAAAACAGTAGGAAACATATATCAAACTCTCTGCCCAAGTTGTAAATCAATACCCCCAACCCACGGGGGGTCAGTGGAGACCAAAGTATCATCTCTCCAAAAACAGTATCATTTATGATTCTTTCATGATTTTCACACTTGGCCATTTTATAAAACTACAGTGGACGGAAGAAGTCTTTTAAACCAAGAGTTTCATATATATTTTCTACACACCTATTTTTTGAGTCTTACAGGAAATTTTGTATAACAAATACCTCTGATATCTAGCATCTACTTATTGTCATAGGGTGATAGCCAAAACTTCACTATTAATACTGTGTTATATAATTGTCTGGAAAAACTGAAACTGGCTAAGTAGAGTTAAGACTCAAAAGATGGTTACACAGTATCTAACAATAAAATAAATAAAAGATCACCTAATGTTACTGTAGATGAGTGACTTGGAAATGAGTGACTGGAGCAATATGGACAATTCACATTTTCCCCAATAACAGCAAAATTTCCAACTCCCTAACAGTCTTTTTACTGGTGTCCAAAAGGTATCTCCCACTCAACCTATTCAAAGAACAAGCTCACTTATGCTCATCTCCAACAAATACATTTCTTTTCTTGGAATCTCTATTTTTGGATAATAGCATCATACATATTTCCTAAGCAAAATAATTTAGTGTGATGACTTTAAATTCTTAGAGATGGGAGGCCATGGGAGAAAACTCATAATGGCCAAGGATGTGGCCCCGTGGATGTGGGGGCAACTCCCTTTGTGTTAATCCTCACAGAATGGTATTGCTTCATTGCCTAGTCTCTAGCTGCAAGGTCACCAGTAGTTACATAATAATCAGCATTTTCTTCTTCGCAGACTTAAGTCAGTAGGAGACAAGATGGTCTCCTTTATACAAGTTATTAAAATTGTTTATCTCAACATTTCCTCCAGATGTATAACATGCAGGTGTATGTGTGTAGAATGTTCTGGAGCAAACTACATAAAAAAGTCTACCTAGCTTCATAGGCATATTCCAATCTCTGGAAGATAAAGCAGGAGGATAACATTTTCATTTTTATGAAGCTGTGTGTAGAGTCAGTAGATTAATAAATGAATCTGAATTATTCATCCGTCTGTATGTCATTCAGATCTTTAAAATCAGTGTTGATGGAGTAGTAGAAACTTGTCACCTCTCACCAAACCAATATAGTCATCTTCTTCCTGCTCTCCTTTTCATTTTAACCATTTACTCTTGTTTGGGATTTTGGAATCTGGATAAATCTCCATACATTGTCCCTAACAACCATAACACACGTTAATAATAATTAATGGCCTGATGTGTAGAGGGTGTTTATGAAGGAGCATTTCACAGAAAGTAAAATCTCACAGAAGTAAGCACAGATTTCTAATTCACATTAATTAACTTAGTTAGAGACTGCTTTATGAATTTTCTGTATTGGTTAATAGAGATTATGTGTAAATTCTTTGGAGTCTATTAGTCAGGGATGAATAGGATTTTGTGTATACTTTTAGCAAACAGATGGTTTACTTTCCCCTCCTTTTTGAAAGAAAAATACAAATCTACACCCATTCACTTTCAGGGGTGTCCAACCCACAGCCCAGGATGGCTATGAATGTGACCAAACACAAAAATCACAAATTTACTTAAAACTTTTTTTGTTGTTGTTGCTCATCAATTCTTGTAAGTGTTTGTGTATCTAATGTGTGGCCCAAGACAACTCTTCTTCTCCCACTGTGGCCCAAAGATGCCAAAAGGTTGGACACCCCTGCTGGGTCTACACGGTGATTTGTTGATTAATTTCTTTCCATTCTTGCTGATGTTTGCTTTACTCCTATACATTTCTCTGTATGCTTCTTTGGAGTTTTTGAAATTGTCCATGATAACTGCTCAGTATTTATTAAGCCATTCTCTCTGCTTGTGTTGCATCAAAACATGCCATATTAAAAAGAATGTTCATGGCACAGGAAAGATAATTCCTAAGCTACTGAAGTGTTATTTTCCATGTTAAGTCATTTTTTTGAAAGCTTACTTTCAGAAACAGATGTAAAAGAAAGACCTCTAATTTAATGAATTACTGAGCATATAAATTAAAGAAAGGAAAATCCCAAATGCTCAAGCACTCACTGACTATACAATATAGACTTAGATTAACAATAATTTCTGGTATTAATTGTGATAACCAACATTTTTTGAGTATATACTATGTGCCAGGTAGTAAGTATTTCAAGTACTTGGCATCTATTGAACTTATTTTTCACAACCAATAAGATAAGACCTATGATTATAACACCTCACTTTTATATGAGGAATCTGAGGCACAAAGAGGTTAAATAACTTGCCCAAGTTCACACCACTGTTAATTGGAGGAGGCAGATTTCAATCCAGTCTGTCTGGCTACAGACCTTTCACTAAAAGCTGCCCAGATATTGATACCTGGGCCAGGCAGTGCCCAGTGAGTGGTACAATGATATGGAGTTATTTCCTTTCCAATTAAAAAATGTTAATGTATGGTGTATTCTTCAACCTTTAAATTGTAGTGATTTCTATTATGCTGCATTTTCTGTGTCTGAGAATAAGTAATATGCACATGAATTGCATTTTTGTACAACCTTCAAAGAGTCAATATCTATATTCATTGGGGTAGGTACCTAGGAATTAATATTTTTCAGAAGTCTGCAGGATGTTCTGGTGCAGTTACTCTTCAGATAAGCCTGTGGACAATTACTTTAAATGAAACCTCAGAAAGAATATGCCCACATCTACACAATGACAAAAGATCTTGGCAAGGAACCAAATGGCACAGATGGGTGTAGGTGGTAATTAGTTCAACTAGAGCTACCCTATAAAACGTTTCTTCACACCGTTGGCTCCAAAGCAGTGTGTCTTGTCCCTGGAGGGTAAAAGGGTTGACTGCCAATTTTCTAGTAGCTCAGCTCAGACACAGGATGGTGTTCAGTTCAAAATGGACACTCAATAAATAATGTAGATATTAATAAACACGAATATAGCACTCACCACCTGCATGCAGTGGGTTGTTCTAAGTGCTCCACATGCATCAACTCTCTTAATCTTCCATCCTTCCCATGAGTTAGATTCCTGTTCATACCCATTGTCCTCATCAGGAACCTGAAAACAGAGCCCTTAAGAGCAAGTAGTAATAAGCAGCAGAACTGGGATAAGATTGACCTTGAGCCCCTCAAAATTTCTCAAGTGATAACTTATCTTTTCCTTGCGCTCATCTTTTCCTTGCCAATGCAAAGATGAAGATGGGAATTTTAAATTATTACAGTTTTAAAACATGTCTATCTAAATTTAAGAGCACCTCCCTGATACGTTCCCACCCACCCTGTCTTCCTTTTCCCCATTTCTTTTCTCCATACCTCTCTTCTTTCTTGCTTTATCATAATTAAAAGTGCTTATGGAAGCACACATTTAGTGAAATAAAAAGGGAAAATAATTCCCACCCATATATTTTAATTAATAAATATACTTGTAAATATTATTTAACATAAACAAGGCTTAAATTAAATATTAGCATATTGTTCTTGAGACACATATCTATTTCTTTGAACAGAGTCATCAGTTTTGCTTGGTGAATAAGAAAGAAATATGGGGGGCAGGGCAGAAGATGGCAGTAAAGTAGGTGGGAGCAGAGCCCACTTACTCATATACCCAACTGGGCCACTTAGCTGATATTCTGAAAAAAACAAAGTGAACACAGAATCTTAGCTGACATGAAGTTTAGAAGCCAAAGTGTGCAGAAGATGCTTCAAAACGGGCAGTAAAGAGGTTTTATAGGTGGACAGAGAAAGTCCCTGGGCATGGCACCAGAAATCGTGGCTGCTGCTGGGACATTGGAGGAGAACTGTGCCAGTGATATAGCAGCCCAGTGGCTCCCTCCCCTCCTAGGGCCACAAAGCTGCAAGCCCATGAGGAGGGGCAGCTCCAACGTGTGAAGTAGATGGGGGAAAACAGGCAGCACACATGCACATAGCTGGGGCAGCATTCACCAGCCAGGACAGTGCAAGAGAGTCGGGGTAGGAACGGATTCTAGCAGCACCTGGAGCTGGGAGAGGAGAAGGGCAGTGACTGGCTGACTGAGATGCACTCTTGACTCGCCAGAGAGTTGGAGCATGTGGAGGGAAGAGCAGTGGCTCCAGCAGCTGTGGTGCCCACAGAGACTTTTCTCAAAATGGGAACTGAGGTGCGCTGGACAGGGAACTCACACATGCAGCTGCCAGCCAGAAAGGAGGGAGGACAGTGGATGTGATTTGCTCCCACTCAGTGCACCTCACAGATTGATCAAAGGGATGCAAAGCAGGGTGGTTTCTCAGAGCCAGCCTGGGACAAGGCACTGAGTGGAGAGAGCAGGCTGTGGAGCGCTGTGAGGGCAGTGGGCTGAAGGCTGCGCACCTGTGATTACTGGACACACTGAACCCCCTTCCTTGGTGTAAACACCGAAAAGGGAAAATTGAGCCCACCCCCCACTCCCTGCAGGAGCCAGGAAGAGTGGCAAAACTGACTAGGCAGTCCTAACAACCAGCGAGGGATTTTTTTTCAAGAGTAAAACAGCAAGGCCAATGCCTGAAAGGGCCCACTTTGAACTCCCCACAGGGAGATAAAGTACACTGGGTCTCAGAACCCGATTTTTCTGAGGCCATTCAAACAGGAAGTTAGGAAGGAGTACAACAAGGGAGACTCCGGGCATTGCCCAAACTTGGCTCACACACAGCTGCAGACTACACCGAGAAGGAGGGAGCTAACACTTTTACACAGATTACCCCCTGGACCCCATGAAAAGGACAGCTACTTAAGCAGAAACTATACATTATTGGAAATAAACTGGGACAGACTAAGACAGGAGGTATAGTGACAGGGGGAACGCACCCACGATTTTCCCAGAAGACTGAACAGTGCCTCCTAGGTGAGACACAGATACCTCACCTTCTCAATCACAACAGAAGCTCCTTCTAGAAGCAGGGGAAGGTGATACAGGTGGTGTTGCCCGAAGTTTGACGACACACCCAGGACCTCAAGGTGAAAGAAAACCAGAGGTGGATCCAGAAAGAAGTCAGAAGACTAATACCATCAGCTGAGACAAATTTCACCTTGCTGTTCATCAGAATATGTGTGTTAAGTTTTTCTTTTAATTTTGTTTTTGGAGGTTTTCTTTTCGCTCCCTTTCATATTGCATTTTAATTCTTCTTGTTGGATTTTGCTCATATTCCAAATAACTCACTACTTTTGGTCTTTTACTCTCTACGCTTTTTATTCAGATTATATATTTTTCATATTATTGTTATTCCAAATCCCACACAGCACCTGATCCTGGTCTTAATCCATTTTGCCATCTTCCTGAGTTTTATTACTGTTGCTGTAAGCTTTATTTTCTCTCACATTACACCACATTCCTATCCCTTACTCTCACTCTTTCTCCTCCATCTAACCTCTCGTAAGCACTCTTCTTTCTTAAGTCAGCTCACATTCTTTTTCCCCTCTTACAAGAGACTCACTTATTTTCCATCTTTCATAAACTGTGGATAGTTGGGCAAAATACCATGGTTGTTGCTGTACTTCTCCAACAGAACTCCTACTTGTTCACTATTTGTTTGTATTTTAAATCCCATAGAACACAGGTGGCAAACACATGGCCCGCAGCCCAAATCTGGCCCTCCACCTTGTTTTATCTAGCCCAGCACCTTGTTTCTACCTGGTGGCAGTGCTGAGCTCTCACTTAACTGTTAAGGAGTAGTTAAATTTATACAGTCCTAAAATTACATTCAACCCTTTGAAGGCAACTGTGAGGCTGATGTGGCCCCCAGTGAAAATGAGTTTGACACCCCTGCTATAGAATATTCCCTTCCTGTTTTATTCCATTTCACCTTACCCCTGCCCATGATTAGTTGACTGAAGAACTTTATTTCTCCTTTTCCCCTCTCTCAACCTGGTCTTTATTCCTTACTCTTATTAGTTTGCTTTCTCCATCCTCTCGAAATCATTTTGCTTTACTGTAGACATCTCTTACTCACTTTTTACTTTTCCACAATATTCTGATTCCCATTTTACCTTTATTAAACTTCATTTAGCTGTCGTTGCTATCAACCCTACTGTGGTTTTTCTGCAATTTTGCTGCCGTTGGTCCAGTAGCTTTTTAATTTTACTTCAAACCACACAGTATACTCTTCTCATTTCTTACCCCATTGTTCCCATCACCCTTCCATGTTTTACCTACGTTTAAAATTTTGTTTTCTCCCTTACTCTGCCTCACTTATGTCCCTACTCTTACCCATTCTCTTCCCTCTTCCCACTTAATAACATTTCCCCCTCTTTCAGTCATCTCACATTCCCTTTGTGTCATCTTATACTTGTCATCTCTCTTCACCTTTATTAATCGTTGCTCAATTGTGGTTGAGATTGCTGATGTGGTAGGGGGGTTCTTTTTGCTGGCATAGGTTTGGTTGTCTGGTAATATGGCTTCATTAACCAACATCTTTACAACAGCATAAAAGACAAGGCAGGAGTTGTGATTACCAGTAAATCAGCTCAAAGGGAGAACCCACCAACAAAGAAGCCACCAACAAGTAAAGTCCAAGTACAACAAGAGAGCCCACACAAATGAAAATGTTGGCTGTAGGTCTCTCATATATGGCCTTTATTATGTTAAGGAATGCTCCCTCTATTCCCACTTGGCTAAGTGTCTTTATCATAAATGGCTGCTGTACCTTATCAAATGCTTTTTCCACATCTACTGATATGATCATGTGTTTTTTGTTGTTGCTTTGTTTATGTGAATGTTGAAACTTCCTTGCACCCCTGGGATGAATCCCACTTGGTCACTGTGTATGATCTTTTTAATGTATTGTTGGATGCGGTGTGCCAATATTTTGTTGAGGATTTTAGCGTCTATGTTTATCAGTGATACTGGCCTAAAGTTTTCTTTCATTGTTGTCTCTTTATCTGTTTTTGGGATTAGGATGATGCTGGTTTCATCATAAAAACAGTTGGGGAGTCTTCCATCATTTTGGATGTTTTGGAAGAGTCTGTGAAGTATAGGGGTTAGCTCTTCCTTAAATGCTTTGTAGAATTCTCCTGTGAAACCATTTGGTCCAGGGCTTTTGTGTGTCAGGAGTTTTTTTTATTACTGCTTCAATTTCTTCTGCTGTTATTGGTCTGTTCAGGCTTTCTGCTTCTTCTTCATTGAGTTTTGGAAAATTATATTTTTTCTAGAAATTTTTCAATTTCACTTATTTTCTTGGCATATAGTTCTTCACAGTAATTTCTTACAATCCTTTATATTTCTGTGGTGTTGGTTGTAATCTGTCTTCTTGCATTTCTGATTGTGTTTATTTGGATCCTCCCTTTTTCTTGATGAACCTGCTTAAAGGCTTGTGGATTTTGTTTATCTTTTCAAAGAACCAGCTCCTGGATTCACTGATCCTTAAATTGTGCTTTTAGTCTCTACATCATTTAATTCTGCTCTGATCTTGGTTATTTCCTTCCTTCTAGCTCTGGGCTGTCTATTGTTATTCCTTGAGCTCTTGTTGGTGTAGGGTTAGGCTGTTTGTTTGAAATGTTTCTATCTCTTTCAGATAGGCCTGTATCACTATGTACTTCCCTCTCAGGACTGCTTTTGCTGTGTCCCACTAATTTTGAGTTGTTGTGAGTTCATTTTCATCTGTTTCTAGAAACTTTTTGACTTCTTCTCTAATTTCATTCTTGACCCACTCATTGTTTAATAGCATACCATTCAGTCTCCATGATTTGGGATGCTTTGGGTTTTTTTCCTTGGGGTTGGTTTCTAATTTCAGTCCCTTGTGGTTGGAGAAAATGCTTGGTATGATTTCAATTTTCTTGAATTTGTTGAGGCTTGTGTTGTGTCCTATTGTGTGGTCTATCTTGGAAAATGTTCCATGTGCATTTGAAAAGAATGTGTATTTAGCTTCTTTAGGATGAGGGGCTCTATATCTATTAGTTAAGTCCATTTCATCTAGGGTGTTGTTTAATGCTGCAATATCTTTGTTGATATTTTGTTTGGAAGATCTGTCCATTTTTGACAGTGGGGTGTTAAAATCCCCCACTATAATTGTATTGCTGTCTATATCTTCCTTGAAGCCCTCTAAGATTTTCTTCACGTATTTGGGTGCTTCTATGTTGGGTCCATCTATATTTACAATGTTAATGTCTTCTTGGTGGATTCTTCCCTTGAGTATTATGAAGTGACCTTCTGGGTCTCTCTTTATGGCACTTTTCTTGAAGTCCATTTTGTCTGATATGAGTATTGCTACCCTGGCTTTTTTTTCCTGTCCGTTTGCTTGGAAAATTTGTTTCCAGCCCTTTACTTTCAGTCTGTATAAGTCTTTTGTCTTGAGGTAGGTCTCTTGTAGGCACCATATGTGTGGGTCATGCTTTCTTATCCATTCAGCTATTCTACGTATTTTAATTAGAGCATTTAATCCATTTACATTTAAGGTTATTATTGTGCTTATGTACTTATTCATTGTCATTTTCATACCTGTGTTCTTGTCTCTCTCTCTCTCTCTCTCTCTCTCTCTCTCTCTCTCTCTTCCTTTCCTTCCTTTCCTTAAGGCAGTTCCTGTAGAATATCTTGAAGAGCTGGTTTGGTGGAGGTGTATTCTTTTAGACTTCTTTTGTCTGGAAAGCTCCTTATTTGGCCTTCTATCTTGATTGAGAGCCTTGCTGGGTAAAGTAACCTTGGTTACAGGTCTCTCCTTCTTATTACTTGGAATATTTCTTGCCATTCTCTTCTGGCTTGGAGCAATTCCATTGAGAAGTCACCTGCTAACCTTATTGGGGCTCCCTTGTATGTTACTTCCTGTTTCTACCTTGCTGTCTTTAAGAGTCTCTCTTTGTCTAGGAATTTTGCCATTTTAATTATGATGTGTCCTGACATGCGCTTCTTTGTGTTCCTCTTGATTGAAACTCTCTGTGGTTCCTGGATGTGTGTGACTTTTTCTCTCAACAAATTAGTGAAGTTTTCCATCATTAATTTTTCAAATAGGTTTTCTATCCCTTGCTCTTTCTCTTCTCCTTCTGGCATCCCTATTATTTGGATATTATTACATTTCATATTGTCTTGTATTTCTCTTAATCCCTCGTCATTCTTCCTGAGCCTCTTTTCCTTTTCTTACTTTCTGGATGTTTTTTTCTACTTTGCCCTCCAGCTCACTGATCCAATCTTCTGCTTCATCTAGCTTGCTTTTGATTCCTTCTACTGTGTTCTTCAGTTCAGAAATTGTATTCATTTCCTCTTGGCCTTTGTTGATAGTTTCTATTTCCTTTTTCATGTTGATATATTTTGCAGTGAGTTCATTATAGTTCCCCTGTAGTTTCTGGTAATTCTTTGTGAGCTTGGGAGCTTCCTCATAACCATTGCTTTGAACTCAATGTCTGATAGTTGATTTGCCTCTATTTCATGTAGCATTCTTTCGAGGTTTCCTCCTTTTCTCTCATTTGGGGATTGTTTCTTTGTCTTCCCATTGTTTGTGAGACTCTACCTGTTAGCCTCAGCTTCTTAAATTGATCTGTTCTGGCTCCCTGGGTTTATGGTGTGAGCTTCTTTGTAGAATACCTGTGGGATTCAGTTGTTCAGTGTCCTTCAGGTATCCTGGTGTTCACCACTTCCACCTACTCTTTTTTGTGATCAGTTGGAGGGGTAAGGCAAATGGTTTAAGACAGCAAGAGAGGATCCTATGCTATATATGGTAGCAGCTGGTAAAGAAGAGATAGGAGATCCTCTGGTTATGTATAGTGTTAACTGTGATATACCACCCAACTAGCCACTTTTTAGAAAGGATGGAAAGAAGATAAGACTCTTGTTGGGGAGGGAAGGATTGTGAGTTGGATCTAGAAAGCAGTGAAGATGTGGGGGGTCAGATTCTGAGGTCAGGTGAGAATAAAGGATAGTAAATAGGTGTAGTATAGGAGAGAACAAAGTTAACCACTACAATAACAGAGTTCAGGAAATCGTGAAGTGGGCTAAGATCTGGGAGGGGTGTTGTGTAGTATTTACAATAGCATGGAACAGCTATTATTTACAATAATATTAGAGCAAAAATCATATGACAGAATCTAGATACCAAGATATCTAGATACCAAGAATAGGGAGTACCAGACCTTCAGTAGTGTGCTACTGGAATACAGGTGAAGTGAAGGACAGTAATTTAGCAATACACTATGAATGAGAGAACAGGGGAAACATGTCAAATGATACAATATAACCAGCCAAGCAAAGAAGACTAAACAGAAAGAAGAGAAATACAAAAATATGATTCAAGTAAAGGACGTAAGAATAATGAAAATAATAATACAAATATGCAATATCTTGCAAGTTCTCTGTAATAGCAAAGTGAAATCTGTCTCTCTGTCTTAGCTGTTGGGATGCCCCCTCTTTGGGTCCAACTCTGGTCTTTTCACAGTTCTAGGTTTTTTGGTCTCATCTGTGGGTATTTTAAAAAAAAGCAGAATAAGGAAGGTAGAAGAGATAAAATTGGAAAGAAAGGAAGAAGGAATAAAGCAAGAAAGAAGGACAGAGAAGCTAAAGGAATTGAGAGGTAAAAATAATAAAAGTTAAAAAATAAAAATTATTTGAAAAATCGAACAAACAAAAAAACAAAAACAAAACAAAAAAACCTCTTGCTGGTGTCAAACTGGCTAAACTGGTTTTTCTGTTCTTGCTGGCTGCAGCAGGCTGAGAGTCGGGTTTACCAGTGCAGGCTCCAGGTCTGAGGCTCCTGAGGAGCACATGCTCACTCTGGGTTTAAGGAGGCACTCGCACTCACTCCGGGTCTACCAGTGCCAATTCTGGGTCTCCAGAGGTGCAGCTCACTCCATGTTTACTGGTGCAGGCTCACTCTCTCGGGGTCCATGGGTATGGTCCCCAGGTGTTCCACAAAGCTGTCTCTCCCCGGGTTGTGGGCACGCAGGCCTGGCCAGGCTGCTTCCAGTCACAGGGTCTCTGGCCCACTCTCTTCCCAGGGCTATGCATGGGTGCTCACAGCCCCCTGGGTGTCTGCCACTCAGACCTTACTCCCCTCTCTGTGGCTTCAAGCAACCAGATCTGTCCCAGTGCTGCTCAAACCCTGCTTGGCCTGGGAGGGAACATCCACCCAGCTCTCTCTGAAGAGCCCTGTGGCCGGCCCAGTGGTCCTGGGGCTGCAGCCTCCCTGGTCCCTGCACTGATCTCTGGACCCTTATTGTCCTGAAGCACTCTCCTCACCCTCTGGTTTTTCAATGTCTGCTACAATTCTTGATCTCCTATTTTCATATAGGCTGTGGTACTGGTGGCTGTCTGCTCCATTCCTCCATAGATCAGCCAGGTTTCCCTCCCATGTGTAGGGGGAAGTGGAATCTGCTCCCTCTTACCTAGCCACCATCTTCTCTCCCACTTTCGCCATTTCCATTCAGCATAGTATTTGAAGTTCTAGCCACGGTGATCAGACAAGAAAAAAAATAAAAGGCATCCAAGTTGGAAAAGAGGAAGTAAAGCTGTCACTGTTTACAGATGATATGAGAGAGTACATAGAAAATCCTATAGACTCCACAAAAAACTACTCAACGTAATAAAGGTATTTGGCTAAATGGTGGGATACAAAGTCAACATTCAGGAACTGAAGGTATTTTTGTACATTAACAATAATATATCAGAAACAGAAATTAGGGAAGAAATCTCATTTACAATAGTAACAAGAAAAATAAAATACTTAGAAACAAAGTTAACCAAGGAGGTAAAAGACCAGTACTCAGAAATCTACACAATGCTGAAAAAAGAAATTAAGGAAGACAGAAATAAATGGGAGCATATGCCTTGTTCATGGATTGGAAGAATTAACATCATTAAAATTTTCCTACTACCCAAAGCAATTTTTAATTCAACACAATCCCTCTCAAAATACTTATGACATATTTCAGAGATATAGAACTAATATTTCAAAAATTCTTATGAAACTATAAACAACCCCAAGTAGCCTCAAACATTTTGAAAAAAAGTAAAGTAGGAGGGATCACAATACCTGATATGAAACTATATTACAAGTCCTCTATAAACAAAACAGTCTGATACTGGCATAAGAACAGACACATAGATCAATGGAACAGAATAGAAAGCCCAGAAATAAACCCATGTCAATACACTCAGTTAATATTTGATAAAGGGGGCAGGAACATAAAATGAAGTAAAATTAACCTCTTCAATAAATGGTATTGGGAGATCTGGACAAGTACATTAAAAAAAGTGAAACTCAACTACAAAATTATACCATACACCCAAATAAGTGCAAGATAGATAAAAGACTTAAATATAAGTTGTGACACCATAAAAGTCCTAGAGGAAAACATAGGAGGTAAATTTTCAGATATCCCACACAGCAATATTTTTTCCAATACACCTCCTAGGACAAGGGAAATAAAGGAAAGAATAAACAAATGGCACTACATCAAACTAAAAAGCTTCTGAGTGGCTAAGTAAAACATCAACAAAATGAAAAGGGGACCAACTGTATGGGAAAACATATTAGCCAATGATACCTTGGACAAGGGTTTGATCTCTAAAATATATAAAGAACTCACACCACTCTGCACTAGAAAGGCAAACAATGTAACTTAAAAATAGGCAAAGGTCTTGAACAAACACTTCTCCAAGGAGAACATACAGGGTGGCCATATACACATGAAAAAAAAAAGCTCAACATCACTATTAGAGAGATGTACATTAAAACCACAATAAGATACCATTTCACACTGTTCAGAATGGTCATCACTAATAATCAACAAATAACAAGTGCTGGTGAGGTTGTGGAGAAAAGAGAACCCTAGTACATTGTACAATGCAGACTAGTGCAGACGCTGTGGAAAACTGTATGGAATTTCTCCAAAAATCTAAAGATGGAACTGCCTTTCCATCCAGTGATCACACTGCTGGGATTATATCCTAAGAATCCTGAAACACCAATTCAAAAGAACCTATGTACCCCTATGTTCATAGCAGCATTTTTTATAATAGCCAAATGCTGGAAACAGTATACTAAGTGCCCATCAGTATATGAGTGGATCAAAAAACTGTGGTACATTTACACAATGGAATACTATGCAACAGAAAGAAACAACTCCTTGCTTTTACAACAGCATGGATGGAACTGGAGAGCATTGTGCTAAGTGAAATAAGCCAGGTTGTGAAAGACAAATATCATATGATCTCACCTATAAGTGGAACCTAATCAACCAAACAAATGAGCAACAGAGAACCAGAGACTTGGAAATAAAGAACAAACTAATATTAGCCAGAGGGGCAAGAGGAGGAGGGTAATGAGGGAAAGAAGGGGAATCGGCAAGCCAAGGAACATGAAGAGAGGAATCGTGGGCATGGACAATGTGAGGGGGACTGACTGTGGGAGTGGGGTGGGTAATGACACAGGGGAGAGCAATGGGGAAGAAGGTGGGACAACTGTAACTGAACAACAATTTTTTTCAAATAGAAAAGTAAAAAAGAAGAAAGAAATGTGATTTTCTGTACTTTACACTCTGTGTCTCCTAGGAATATTCAAGATGGGAGAAAGAGTTAGGGCTTGGTAAATATTTCAGCTTGCCTGAAGGCTGTTTGAGGGCATCACCTCTTGTATTTTTAATATTATAAAGGAAATAGTGACCGGTTGGTACAACTGTTTCCACTGATTTACACAGAGAGATGAAAATATTCTCTTGAGCTTCTAAGCACCTGGAATTTCTAAAGCAACCTAGGGATAAAATGCTGGAGCCAGACTGGCTGAGTTCTGCACTGTGATCATTCAAGTGTGGACTCCATGTTCCCCAAGGCTAGTCTTTCCTCCCTCGCCCTCATATTGAAGACAGTGGCTGATATACTCTGCACAGTCAATGAGAGATGCTTTCACTGGAAATGAATGAATGAATTTATCTACTCAACTTCTCAAGCAATTCCTAACTCCTAAATGTTTTAATTTTAAAAACTCACCATTTCTCACACAGGCCAGTATTTCTAAATTTCAGTAGTATATGTTCCCCCTTTTAGGAAAACAAAACATCAAGTACTTGTTTATAATTATTTTTATAGCATTAGATAACACTAGGCATAAACTCCTTATTCTTACAATTTGTAGTCAAACCTCAAATCAAAACAAATTCAGAAATTAAATACAAAAAAAAAAAAACAGTGAAATAGCATTTGAGATAACATTTATTTGTCATAGACCTTTTTCTTCTGCTGCTGAAACCAAGGTGTCAAAATTAAATGTACTATAAATTTCTATGTTTTATTTATTGTCCACTTATTTCTTTTGACTCTATATGCAATAAGCCATCATTTATACCATATTCACTATCATCATTTTAGCTACTTTTCTTTTATGACAATGATGTTTTAACCACCAAATAATTGTTTTGGTGAATCTATCAACTTAATGGTATATCACAGAATTCACTACTTATCAAAAATATAAAATTGTTTATGTAATATTTGTGATAACTTTCTAATTGGTACACATGATGACAGCAACTGTGCATTTGATGATATAGTACTACTTCACTGGAGTTTATTACACTTCACATTACCATGTGCTCCAGGATGAACGGATTTCCTCATCTGAAAATTCCTCATTTAAAAATCTGTCTTTATCCTTTTATTACTTGTCCTCAACAAAGAAGATATGTTTTGTTTCTCCCTACAGCATCATTCTCATGATACAAATGTAAGTCTCATTTTATTAAATAACTTACAAAACTAAAGACTTATTCTATGAAAAATGTCTTCCATTGGGAATTATAGCAACAAAAGAAAATTTTATCTTATTAACTGTTAAAAAATATGAATATAGCTTTGTACCTGAGACCATTGTTGGCATTTTTATATTAGAAATATAAATGGAACAACAGTGTTTCAAGGCAATAATTGGTCATAAGATTATACTTCATATGCTCAAAATGTTTTCGAAGTTTTATTTTAACAATTCTTGGATATTTGAGAATTTTTTCACTTTTAAATATTATGTGGTTTGGGCAACTTTGTCTTCTAGCCTGAGGCTATGATCCCACTACATCTATTTCTAGACTAAGAATTAAGTAATCCATATAAAATGCAATCATTCATGGCATTTTTTAAAAACTAGTTTTCAGAGTCCAGCAGTGGTGGAGCCTGGAGGCTGCTGGTTCAGAAACCTGAGCTTTGTGACCAGCGGCAGTTCCTCACTTTCTGCCTTTAAGATTCTCTCTTTGGAGAGGACGTCCGCCAAGATGGAGGTATAGGTGGATGTGCCGTGCCTTCTCACACAACCAAGTTTAGGGACAACTAAATATTAGCAACAGAAAACGCAGCCAGAACACGGAAAATTGAACTTTTCGGAAGCCCGTTAACAACAAATTCTTCAGCCTGACCTGTAAGGGGCGAAACCAGCGGCTGGTGAGGGGTTGCACTGGAGGACTCCGTCAGACGGACTTAGGCGCGGAATCCAGGCGCAGGGTTGGACCTAGTGAGCGACCGAGCAAGCCACCAGGTGAGCGACTGCGGAGGAGACAGCGGGGAAGCGGTGTTGCGTGTTGACTGGGGTCGCCTATTTGTGCGAGAGCGGACAGGCGAGGGAGTGGGCGGTTGGACCCGGCCCTGCGTCCCCGCGGCAAGCGGCAGTAGAGGGCGCCGCCATTTCCCCGCTCTGACCACGCCCCCACATACAGCGTCACAACCCAGCGACCTGGGAGTCCAAGGCACCACTTCACCACTTAAAGGGCCAGAACAGACCAAAAATGTCGCAAGTTCTCAAAGTCCCTGAGCCCATAGATCTAAGCGATGAAGAAATAGCAAAACTCTCAGACACACAGTTTAAAACACTGGTCATCAGGATCCTCACAGAACTGGTTGATTATAGCCACAAATTAGAGAAACATATGAAGGCGAAACTAATTGAAATGAATGGAATTGCACAGGAAACCAATAGCGATGAAAAGGAAACTAGGACTCAAATCAATGGAGTGGACCAGAAGAAAGCAAATAATGGCCAAACAGAAAAGAGTCAGGAAGCAAGAATTCAAAGAAATGAGGAGAGTCTTAGGAACCTCCAGGACATCTTTAAACGCTCCAATATCCGAATTATAGGGGTACCAGAAGGGGGAAAGGCACAGCCACCAGTGGAAAACTTATTTGCACAAATAATAAAGGAAAATTTCCCCAATCTGGCAAAGGAAATAGACTTCCAGGAAATTCAGGAAGCTCAGAGAGTACCAAAGAAGTTGGACCCAAGGAGGAACACACCAAGGCACATCATAATTACATTAGCCAAAATTAAAATGAAGGAGAGAATCCTAGAAGCAGCAAGAGCTAAGGGGACAGTCACCTACAAAGGAGTCCCCATCAGACTGTCAGCAGATTTCTCAAAAGAGACCTTACAGGCAAGAAGAGGCTATGGAAAGAAGTATTCCAAGTCATGAAAGGCAAGGACCTACATCCAAGATTGTTCTATCCAGCAAAACTTTCATTTAGAATGGAAGGACAGATAAGGTGCTTCTCAGATAAGATCAAATTCAAGGAGTTCATCATCACCAAGCCCTTATTATATGAAATGTTAAAGGGACTTATCGAAGAAAAAGAAGTTAAAGAAACATGAACAGTGAAAGGACAACAAACTCACAGTTATTAACAACCACACCTAAAACGAAAGCAAACTAAAAGGACAGCTAGATCAGGAGTAGAAACATAGAAATGAAGATCTCAAGGAGGGTTAGCAACAGGGGAGTGGGAGGAGGAGGTACAGAAAATAAATAGCATAGACAGTAGATAGAAAATAGATGGGGGAGGCAAGAATAGCATGGGAAATATAGAATCTAAAGGACTTGAGACACATGGTCATAAACTAAAGGGGGGTAATGGTGCGGATGGGGGGGTAGGGTGGAGGGGAATGAGGGGGAATGGAACAACTGTAACAGCATAATCAATTAAAAGAAAGAAAAAAAAGAAAAGAAAACCAATTAGGAGACCACACACACACAAAAAACTAGTTTTCAATTACAGTTGACATACAACATTATATTAGTTTCAGTGGTACAATAGAATGATCAAACATGTATATGCCTTATGAAGCGATCACCCCAGTGAGTGCAGTACCTGTCTGACACCGTATATAGTGATTATTGACTATATTCCCTATACTGCAGTTTTTACAATGCTGTGACCATTTCTGAAACGGGCAATTTGTATTTAATCCCTTTCACCTTATTTACCCATCCCACAAACCCACCTCCCATTTGGCGACCAGCAATTTTTTTCTGTATCTGTGAGTTTCTTCTTATTTGTTTGTACCTTTATTTTGGTGTTCAAATTCCACATATAAGTGAAATCATATGGCATTTGTTTTTCTCTGTCTCACTCATTACATTTAGCATAATATATTCTATGTCCATCCATGTGGTCAAAAATAGTAAGATTTCATTCTTTTTATGGCTGAGTAATATTCCATTGTATATATGTACCAACTCTTTTTTATCCACTCATTTGTTGAAGGAAATTTAGGTTTTTTTCATGTCTTGGCCACTGTAAATAATGCTGCAATGAACATAGGCATACATATATCTCAAATTAGTGTTTTGGATTTCTTCAATTAAGTACCAAGAAGTAGAACTGTTGGGCCACATTGTGGTTCTAGTTTTAATTTTGGGGGAAACCTTCATGCTGTTTTCTATACTGGCTGTGTCAATTTATAATCCCACCAACAGTGTACCAGGGTTCTTTTTTCTCAGCATCCTCTCCAACACTTGCTGTTAGCTTATTTATCGATAATAATAACTATTCTGATGGGTGTGAGGTGATATTGTGGTTTTAACCATTCATTGCATTATTGTCCTATTTAAATTCTTCAAATTTAATAGGCCTAAAACATCATTCTGCCTAAAACATAAATTCCAAATTCTTGGCATGACATACAAGAGCATGACTTGGTTCCTTCTATCTTTTAAATTTCATCTTCATTCATTTCCTTTTGAAGGACCTCATGCCATGCTTCTTTAAATGCATCTTGCTTTTTCATACCTTCATTCCTTTGCATGTTTTGTCCTTTCAACATTAAATGTCCTCTAACTTCTCAAACCTCCCCTTTCTACTCCACGGCTCTAGAAAATTTTCTCTTTGAAATTCTGTTCTGAGCCCTGGCTGGTGTAGCTCAGTGGATTGAGCACAGGCCTGTGAACCAGAGTATCGCAGTTCGATTCCGAGTCAGGGCACATGCCTGGGTTGCAGGCAGGTTCCCTGAAGGCCAGTTCCCTGCAGGGGATGCACTAGAGGCAACCATACATTGATGTTTCTCTCCCTCTCTCCTTCCCCTCTAAAGATAAATAAATAAAAATAAAAAAAAAAGAAATTCTGTTCTGGAATGGCTTTCTGAGGGAAGCTCTTCCTTAACCCCACCAGGCAGGTGGGCCACCTCTGTGTTCTTATGATCACCCAAAACACGTTTCCCTCATGGCACGCATCAGACTGTATTGCATCATCCCCCTTGGTATCATCCTACATACACACTAGTGTTGGCCTGATTTACTAAAATTAAGATTGTTGATACCAAATTTCCAGAGAAAGGAATACCATTTTCTAATACTCGGGCACAGTTATTAAGGCCAGGCTGCTGTCAGAGTGTGATTCTGCAGCGTTGAGCAGGAAGTGCATGCTTGCCCTTATGATTGCTAAGGGCTAACCAAATTCCATGCCAAATTAATTTTATTAACGTGACATCTGGCTGGAAGATATTTTACAGTTTAGGTTCCCCTAGAAGTAGATCTAGAGATGGGTATTAGAATGTGAATGGGAGATGATTCGGCAAAGATCGGTAAAACTGTGAGATAAGAAAAGAGAAGAAAAGCTAATAAAAGGTTCATTACATCAGTAGGTTCCCGGGGTGGGTAACTGGAGATGAAGCAGCACAGAATACAAGCCTCACTGTCATCCCACCCGAGGAAGGAGGTGCTGTGTTTTCATGGGCTGCTGGCATGGACGAAGGGTTTTAGGTGCCCAGCCCTCCTAGGCTGCTGCGTCTCCAGTGGGGCTGAGGAACAGGCTCTGGCAGCCACAGTAAGTGCTGAGGCAAAGAGCAGCAGGTGCCTACTGAGGCAGGCCCAGTGTGACAGAAATGACAAAGGCTGAGGGAGTGTGGGATAGCAGCAGTTGGAGCTGCTGCTACAAGAAGAAAAGTCAAAAAAAGCAGGCAAGTGCCTGCACCTCAAAGTGGACAACAGCAAACTAGAAAACACTGGCTGCGCATGTCCAACATGTAGATACTGACATTGCAACCACAGCTAAGGAAAAGTTACTTATATCTCTGCGGTGGTAGTGGCAGTGGAAGCAATGGCAGCAGCAGTAGTGGCGGCACCAAGTGCCCAGAATCCTTCAGTGTGGGACAAATTGGATTGCTCTGCTTCACACAGTGGGGTGGAAGTACCTAAGAGACAAGGGAAAGGAGATAAGCCCAGCTGCCAGAGGACTGTGTGAAAGTCAAGGTGGAGAAGATATCATGACCACTCCCATTCTGCTCTACACCCCAAGCAGAGTAGCTGTGTAGAAAAGATGGGAGCAAAGAAATATATAATGAGGATATTTAATGTAGGTTTCCTTTTTTTCTTAATGTGACATTAGTATAAGTACATACTATGCACTCCCTCTCCCTCTATTCTTCAAAATCTTAAGTGAAAACTACACTATTTACCAGTGCTTTGGTGTGAGTTGATTCTAGGGACACTCAGAATGTTGCGCGTTCTACTTCTCTACTCTCAGGGGCAGGGATGGACAAGAGGGTAGTTGATAACCCACCCTCCCGCCCACCCGTCATCACTGTTCACAGCTTTTTCTTATTCATCAAAGTCCTAAAGCAAGTGCCCTGCAGGCTAGTTCAGTCTCAAATGTAAATTATACCTACTTCCAGGTTTTTAAAACATTGGTACCAACACTTTTCATATGAGAGATTTCACAGAAAATTTCAAACTTCTCCTAGAAAAATAAACCAGAAATTATTATACAATGGGAAAATAACCTGGCAACAATCAGCCAAACAGTACAAGTTCAGATGGTCACAATCCAAGTTCAGACGGTCACAATCCCTTCCACTTTTTACTGTTCCCCAAACATTACATTTACACTGATTTTTTTCCTTCCCTGGTTAAAATATGTGTATCAAAAATGGAAAAAGGGAAACTAACCAGAGTATTGTATGACTGTAGAAAGAAAAGGGAATGAGTACTTCTCTGTGAAAGTGAGGGGCAATCCTATGTTTAATACAGAAAATGTGCATTAAACATAAGGTTTTAGAATCCTTGAGGGTGACCTTTGTAATAAAAAAACAGTCTGATGGTATTTTGGCTTTAGATATTAATATTTGTTTTATTCAAATTATAAATTTAAAAGCCTAGTTTTTCCTTAAGCGTCTCATTTCAGCTTACAAATTTAATTCTATTTATCATCTAGTAGATTTTTTAGCAATTGCTTTTAAGGGAACTTACAGGAATATTTAGCTCCATTTATAAACAGTTAATTAAACCTCTTCAAACATTTTAAAATTCATTTATAAATTTAATGTATTTGATTTCCTTTAAGTACTTCAATTGTCTGACTTAAAACCTTCCTACATAATTAAATCAATCTCTTAAATCAAATAAATTGAATTTATAAATATAGTGAATCAAGCTCTTTTAAATAGTCTAACAGTGTAGATCAATTTAGTAATATTTCAACCTAAAACCACAAGTCTAAAATCAATTACTCAATTATACTTTTTAAATTGGAATTATGAGACTGATCACGCTACTCTACCAGACCAAATTCTCTTATGCACTGCAAAAACTTTAAATGCCAAACGAACACAAATTCCTTTTTTAAAGCATTTTGCATTAGTTTTGATTCTCTTAAATATCTCTATATTTAATTTTAAACCTTATCTGGTTAAAGAAGACAATTAGTCCTTTTCTAGCTAATGAACACCACTCTTGATTTTGACCTGGACACTCACTGGATTCTGCTAGCAAAACTGAGACCTATTTCTAGTCTACATGATGAACTTCAAACTAAGGTTAAGTGGTCACATAATCTGGTTCCTAAAATTTTAGTTACGTCATTACTAATTTCAAACCACTTAGACTCTTTAATTGCTACTCAGGGGGCTATAGCAGTTTAATTGGGTTACATATTTCTTTGAATCTTAAGATCAATATCTCCCCTTCTAAACATAAAGACCTCTGTCCTAATGGCAGAATACTTATTCTCTTTCCATATTTCCTACCTCTGCCCCAATATTTTTATGAACATTAAAATGATATCCAAATGGGTACCAGGCATTTCAGATATACTTTTTTTGTCTATTTGCCACATTGTCCCAGACAGATTGCTGACAGTGCTATGTGGAAAGACTACACCAGTCCCTGCTACTGTTCTGTTACTGGTGGGAATCTGCCTTGGCCAGCTGTGTGAGAGGTCATACGACAACATTAGAAATCCAAAGGCCATTGACAATGAATCTCAGGGTAGCTGCAAAAGCACTCAAGTCAAAATGATGGAGAAGGAATGCAATGTTTAACTGTTCTTAACTTTTTAGAATTTACCAGCCCTTTAGATAATCAGATACAGGTATATATAGACCCTCTGAATAGACAAACACGCAAACCCTTTAGTTTATAATTTCCAAGTTTTCCTGTTTCTCCTGACATTCACCAATTGATTCCAAGTTAAAAACAAAAACGAATAAAGAAAACCCTTGGACTAGATGGATCTTTAGACTTCATTCCCAACACAAACTTGAAAACATAGTCTATCAAAATGACATATTACAGATGAGATATCGGAAAATTGTTTCAGAGGATTTGTTTTCAAAATGAATAATCTAAAGAGCTCATCGGAGTCAAAGAGGAATAGAGTTCAATGGAGATTGAACAGACTAATCTTTTTCATAACATTAAAAATTGTGGTCTTCTTTCATTAAACTTGTATGACATAAGTAGAATATAGTAAAAAAACAATACACAAGTTTAAAAATATTTTTAACATTTATCTCTCAATTACCGTTGATATATAATATTATATTAGTTTCAGGTGTACAACATAGTGATTAGACATTTATATAACTTACAAAGTGATCCCCTAGTAAAACTATTACCCATCTGACACCATGCATAATTATTACAGTATTATTGACTATATTCCCTATGCTATACTTTACATCCCCATGACTGTTCTATAACTTCCAATTTGTGCTTCTCCCTTCACCTTTTTTACCCATTTCCTTAATGCCACTCCCATCTTGCAACCATCAATTCATTCTGTCTATGTATCAGTCTGTTTCTGTTTTTTTGTTAATTTACTTGGGTTTTTAGATTTCACATACAGGTGAAATCATATGGCATTTGTCTTTCTCTGTCTCACTTATTTCATGCAGCATAACACCCTCTAGGTCCACTCATGTTGTCACAAATTATAAGATTCCATTCTTTTTATGGCTGAGTAGTATTCCACTGTATACATGTACCAAATCTTTTTTTAGCAACATTTTTTTATTTGATTGATTATCCCATTACAGTTGTTCTACTCCCCCCTTCACTCCCCTCCACCCTGCACCCCCATCCCCACTATTCCCCCCCTTTAGTTTATGACCATGTGTCTCAAGTTCCTTAGATTTTATGTTTCCCCTACTATTCTTGCCCTCTCCCCTATTTTCTACCTACCGTCTATGCTACTTATTTCCTGTACCTTCTTCCCCCCTCTCCTCCTCCCACCCCCCTGTTGCTAACCCTCCATGAGATCTTCATTTCCATGGTTCCACTCCTGATCTAGCTGTCCTTTTAGTCTGCTTTTGTTTTAGGTGTGGTTGTTACTAACTGTGAGTTTGTTGTCCTTTTACTGTTCATCTTTTTTATCTTCTTTTTCTTAGATAAGTCCCTTTAACATTACATATAATAAGGGCTTGGTGATGATGAACTCCTTGAATTTGGTCTTATCTGAGAAGCACTTTATCTGTCCTTCCATTCTAAATGAAAGTTTTGCTGGATAAAGTAATCTTGGTTGTAGGTGTTTGGATTTCATGACTTGGAATACCTCTTTCCAGCCCCTTCTTGCCTGTGAGGTCTCTTTTGAGAAATCAACTGACAGTCTGATGGGGACTCCTTTGTAAGTGACTGTCCCCTTATCTCTTGTTGCTTCTAGGATTCTCTCCTTCATTTTAATCTTGGGTAATGTAATGATGATGTGCCTTGGTGTGTTCCTCCTTGGGTCCAACTTCTTTGGGACTCTCTGAGCTTCCTGGATTTCCTGGAAGTCTATTGCCTTTGCCAGTTTGGGGAAATTCTCCTTTATTAGTTGTTCCAATAAGTTTTCCACTGGTGGCTGTTCCTTTCCTCCTTCTGGTACCCCTATAATTCGGATGTTGGAGCATTTAAAGGTGTCCTGGAGGTCCCTTAGTCTCTCCTCATTTTTTTGAATTCTTGTTTCTTCGTATTTTCCCGTTTGGCCATTTTTTTCTTCTTTCTGGTTCACTCCCTTGATTTGAGTCCCAGTTTCCTTTTCATCACTATTGGTTCCCTGTGCAATTCCCTTCATTTCAATTAGGTTAGCCTTCATACATTCCTCTAATTTGTGACTAAAATCAACCAGTTCTGTGAGCATCCTGGTCACCAGTATTTTGAACTGTGCATCTGAAAGTTTGGCTATTTCTTCATCACTTAGATTTATTGGCTCTGGGGCATTGAGATATTCTTGAGCCATTTTTGGTCTGTTCATGTCAGTTAAATATGAGGAGCGGAGCCTTAAATGTTCACCAGGGTGGGGCCGCCCAGATCACTGAGTTGTGATGCTGTATGTGGGGGCAGGGTCAGAGCGGGGAAATGGCAGCCCTCTCTGCTGCCTCTCGCCGCTAGGGCCTGCTCGATCCCGTCTCACTGCCCACTCCCTCACTGGTCTATCTGCACACAAATGCGCAGTCCACAGTCTACTGCTGCCCTGCGCCCTCACTGGGTCGCTCACTGGGTCCGCCCATTGCAAACCCCAGGCCTGGAATCTGCGCACCTGAGTCCATCTGACTGAGTTTTCCTGTGCAACCCCGCTCCGCCAGCTGCTGGCTTTGCCCCTCTTACCGGTCGGGCTGAAGAATTTGTTTTTATCAGAAAAGTTCAATTTTCTGTGTTCTGGCTGTGTTTTCTGTTGCTAATATTTTGTTGTCTCTCAACTTGGTTGTGGGAGAAAGCATGGTGTCTCTACCTATGCCTCCATCTTGGCAGAAGTCACACCAAATCTTCTTACGTGGCTTCAGTCTCTCGGCAATTATAAATAATGCTGCAAAGAACATAGGGTGCATATATCTTTTTTAAATTAATGTTTTGGACTTCTTCAGATAAATACCTAGAAGTGGAATTGCTGGGCTATATGGCAGTTCTATTTTTAATCCTTTGAAAGATATACATTCTGTTTTCCACAGTGGCTGCACGGAATTTACAACTCCCTCCACCAGAGCACAGAGATTCCTTTTGCCTATATTCTTACCAATACTTGTTGTTGATTGATTGATGATAGCCATTCTGACAGGTGTCAGGTGGTATCTCATTGTGGTTATAATTTGCATTTTCCTGATTAATAGTGATGTTAAACATCTTTTCATATGTCTATTGTCCACCAGCATGTCCTGTTTGGAGAAATGTATATTCAGGTCCTCTGGCCACTTTTTTAATCAGTTTGTTGTTTGGGGGTGAAATTGCATGAGTTCCTTATATATTTTAGACATTAACTGCTCATGAGATATATCATTGGAGAATATCTTCTCCCATTTGTTAGGCTGTCTTTTCTTCTAGTTGATGGTTTCCTTCACTGTGCAAAAACTTTTTCATTTGATACAGTCCCATTTGTTTATTTGTTCTTTGAATTCCCTTGCCCAAGAAGACATGTTCAAAAATATATCACCAAAACCAATGTCAAAGAGTTTACTGTGTTTTTTTCCTTAGGAGTTTTTGGGTTGGGGATCTTACATTTAAGTTTTTAATCCATTTTAAGTGTATTCCTTTATATGGATTAAGAAAATGGTCTAGTTTTACTTTTATTGCATGTATCATTCCAGGATACCCAGCACCATTTATTGTAGAGACTGGCTTCACTCCATTGTATATCCTTGCCCCCTTTGTATAGTTTAATTGACCACATGGGTGTGGGATTATTTCTGAACTCTCTATTCTTTTCCATTGATCTATGGGTCTGTTTTTATGCCAATACCAGGCTGTTTTGATTACTATAGGCTTGTAGTACAGTTTGACATTAGGTAGTGTGATGCCTCCAATTTTGTTCCACTTGATCTCAAGATTGGTTTGGTTTTTTGAGGTTTTGTGGTTCCATGTAAATTTCAGGGTTATCTGTTCTAGTTCTGTGAAAAAAGCCATTGGTATTTTTATAGCCATGTCACTGAATCTGTAGCTTGCTTTCCATAGTATGGATATTTTAACAATGTTCGTTCTTTCTATCCATGAACACAGTATATTCTTCTACTTATCTGTACCTATTTCAATTTCTTTTTTCAGTATCTTATATTTTTCCTGAGTACTGAAGAGGCTTTTATGCAATGGAATCTAATGAGTATGTTCTCCCTACTTCCTATCACTTGAAGATATAGTAAATGCTTTTTGGTTGTTTATTTATTTATTTTTGAATGAATTACTAAAGATAAAATAGAAAAAGTCATGACCTACAGTGTTCTTCATATGTCTGGGATAATTAATGATTACTGATCAGCAAGAGGAAGAACCACATGTTTGTGAATGAATGAATCAAAGACATCTTAATATCTTTTTCAGAATAGCAAGAAAGGAGCCTTATAACCTTGGACTAACAGAAAAATCAACCTCAGCACAATCTGTTTGGTAAGGAGTATGGTGGAGACTTGAGAGGACTGACTGAGCGACCACAGGTGGCAGAGCTGGAGGGATAATTAAGCAGCATGTTGGATCCCTCTGAGAAGAATGGGGTCTAAACCCTAAGCTGGGATCCCCAGCATAAAGCACCAGAGCCCCCCAAAAGTACACAAATGTTAACTGGCAGCAAAAAAGGCAGGGTTACTCTCCACCAGAGACGGATGGCTGAAGACACAAAGAGCCATTTAAAAGGCCAATGCACAAAATTTCATTTGCAGTCATTAACCCAGGGCTCCAGAAAAGGTTGGGGCAGAAAGGGCTACAGACACCTGTGGAGAGACTCGGAGGGAAGCTTTGGGGAGAGTGCTGAGAGAATATCTGCCGGGATCCCAGTGCTGAGTAATCACCCCTGCAGTAGTAGCCATCCTGCTCAGACAGGCCACTCCCCTCTGAGTGGCAGCAGCCTGGGGTGAAACAGTAGCCCCAACCCCAGGAGGTATTCTGCCCTGCCCTATGGAGCTTAAGACACACTGCTGAGTGCAGAGTGACTAGATTAACTGAAGGATACAGCCACAGACATAGATATCTGACAGTAGATCTCAGACTGCCTAAGATCAAGTGAGGTAAATATCTGACATCACTATAGGTGGATCCAGAAAGAATAACAGTGGCAAATACTAGAGGCTACCAAGATGAATTCTATGGTGGTCTTCTCCATGATTAGCGATATTTTCTTTCCCGCATAGCTTCTAACATTCATTTCTTGTCCAGCAAGTTTGAACATATTAAGTAGCTAGAATTTATACTATACTTTATTTTTCTCCTTTCTTATAATAGTCTTAATCTCTTTACATGCTTATTAATACTGGTCCATTTGCTGTTGATGGTGGGATTGTAGGGGGAGATATTTTTGCAGATGTGGGTTTGTGCCCTGGGGTTTGTGGTTCTTTTCTGGCAGCACCTGCACAACAGCATATAAGATATGGTGAGCAGAGTGACCCTCAGTCAGCCAGCTGGAAGAAAGGACCCGCCAAAAAAAACCCCAAAACAATCAAAACCCAACTACATCAAGAAAGGCAATACAAATGGCATAAAGGGCACTCCAAGAGCATCAAGTGCAGGAGATTAAGGAGACCGCACCACTGAATTTCACAGGTCTCCTATCATAGAAGTTCAAAGCACAAACTCAGGGTGTAAAACAGATCAATTTAAGAAGCAGATGCTAACAAGAAGAGTCTCACAAACAATGAGAAGACAAAGAAACAAACCCCAAATGAAAGGAAAGGAAGAAGTATCAGAAAGAGTCCTAGATGAAATAGTTGCAAGTCATCCATCAGATATTGAGTTCCAAACAATAGTTATAAGGAAGCTCAATGAGCTCACTGAGAATTACCAAAAACTACAGGAAACTATGAGGAACTTACTGCAAACTATATCAACATGAAAAAGGAAATAGAAATTATCAACAAGAGCCAAGAGAAAATGAAGAATACAGTTTCTGAGTTGAAGAACACAGTAGAAGGAATCAAAAGCAGGCTAGATAAAGCAGAGAATTAAATAAGCAAACTGGAGGACAAGGTAGAAAAAGCTCCCAGAAAGAGGAAGAAAAAGAAAAAAACTTAAAAAGAACAAAGAGGTGTTAAAGGAAATGCAGGGCACCATGAAATGTAATAATATCTTTATAATAGGGATATTAGAAGAAGAAGAGGAGCAAGAAATAGAAAACCTGTTTGAATAGGTAATGACAAAAAACTTCCCTTATTTGATGAGAGAAAAGTCACACAAATCCAGGAATAACACAGGGTCCCAATCAAGAGGAACTGAAAGAAGCCCAGTCTATGACACATCATAATTAAAATGGCAAAATTTCAAGACAAAGAGAAAATCTTAAAGGCAGCAAGTGAGAAACAGGAAGTAACATACAAAGGAGCCCCAATAAAGCTAGCAGCTGACTTCTCAGTGGAAACACTGTAAGCCAGAAGAGAACAGCAAGAAATATTCCAAATAATGAAGCAAAGACCTGCAACTAAGACTACTCTATCCAGCAAGACACTCAATTAAAATGGAAGGCTAAATAGAAACTTTCCCAGACAAAAGAAGGCTCAAAGAATACACCTCTACCAAACCAGCATTGCAAGAGATGCTAAAGGGACTGCTTTAAGAAAGAAAAAGAGTGAGACACAGAGGAACACAGGTACAAAGGGAGTAAAATAGAAATTAACAAGTACCTATCAATAATAACCTTAAACATAAATGGATTAAATGCTCCAAACAAAAGACACAGAATAGCTGAATAGGTAAGAAAACATGACCCACACATATACTGTCTACAAAAGACCCATCTCAGAGCTAAAGACCTACACAGACTTAAAGTGAAGGGCTGGAAAAAATATCCCAAGCAAATGGGCAGGAAAAAAAAGGCAGGACAGCAATACACGTATCAGACAAAATAGACTTCAAAAGAAAGGCCATAAAAAAGAGACCCAGAAGGATCACTTCATAATAATTGAGGGAAAAATCCATCAAAAAGACATAAACATTATAAACATGTATCCAACATAGAAGCACCCAAATACATAAGGAAAATATTGGAGGACTTCAAGAAAGATATTGAGAGCAGCACAGTTATACTAAGGGATTTTAATACCCCACTGTCAAAAATCAATAGATCTTCCAAATAAAATATCAACAAGATATTGTGGCATTGAACAATGTCCTAGATCAAATGGACTTAACTGATATCTATATTGAGCATTTAATCCCAAAGAAGCAAAATATACATTCTTTTCAAATGCACATAGAACATTTCAAAGATAGACCACATGATAGGACACAACACAAGCCTCATCAAATTCAAGAAAATCGAAATCATATCAAGCATTTTCTCTGATCACAAGGGACTGAAAATAGAAACCAACCTCAAGGAAAAAAACTCAAAAACACCCAAGCTCATGGAGATAGAATAGCATGCTATTAACCAATGAATGGGTCGAGAATGAGATCAAGGAAGAAAAGATCAAAAAGTTTCTGGAAACAAACGAAAATGAACTCACAACAACTCAAATTTATGGGACACAGAAAAGGCAGTCCTGAGAGAGAAGTTCATAGCAATACAGGCCTACTTAAAAACAATAGAAACATTTCAAATAAACAACCTAACCTTCCCTACACCTATAAGAACTCTAAGAACAACAACAAAGACAGCCCAGAGCAAGTAGAAGGAAGGAAATAACCAAGATCAGAGAATAATTAAATGACATAGAGACTAAAAGCACAATCCTAAAGATCAAAAATCCAGGAGCTGGTTCTTTGAAAAGATAAACAAAATCAACAAGCATTTAAGCAGACTCATCAAGAAAAAAAGAGAGAGGACCCAAATAAACACAATCAGAAATGAAGGAGAAGAGATTACAACTGACATCACAGAAATACAAAGGATTGTAAGAAATTACTATCAAGAGCTATATGCCAAGAACTTTGAAAAGCTAGATAAAATAGACAAATTTCTAGAAAAATACAGTTTTCCAATTCTAAATAAAGAAGTCAGAGAGTCTGAACACACTGATTAGGGCTGACAAAATTGAAGAAGTATTCAAAAAACTCCCAGCACACAAAAGCCCTGGACCAAACAGTTTCACAGGAGAATTTTAAAACACATTTAAGGAAGAACTAACCCCTATCCTTCACAGACCATTCCAAAAAATCCAAGAAGACAGAAGACTCTCAAACACTTTTTATGAAGCCAGAGTCATCCTAATTTGAAAACTAAGCAATGACACAACAAAGAGAACTACACACCTGTATTGAAGATGAACATGGATGCTAAAATCCTCAACAAATATTGGCAAACTGCATCCAGCAATGCATTAAAAAGAGTATATACCATGATCAAGTGTGATTCATCCCAGGGATGTAAGGATGATACAATATTTGCAAATTGATAAGCATAATATATTACACAAACAAAAGCAAATACAAAATCCCAGGATCATATCAATAGATGTGGAAAAAGCATTTGACAAGGTACAGCACCCTATTATGATTAAAAACACTCAGCAAAATGGGAATAGAGGGAGCAAACCTCAACACAATAAGGTCCATATACAAGAGACCTACAGCCAACATCATACTCAATGGGCAAAAACTTAAAGCTTTTCCACTAATATCAGGAACAAAACAAGGATGTCTGCTTTCAGGACTACTATGGAATATATACTGGAAGTCCTAGCCACAGCAATCAGACAAGAAAAGGAAACAAAAAGCATTCAAATTGGAAAAGAGGAAATAAAACTGTCATTGTTTGCAGATGACATGATGGTGTACATAGAAAATCTTATAGACTCAACCAAAAAACTGTTTGACCTAATAAATGAGTTTGACAAAAAAGCGATATACAAAGTCAATATTCAGAAATCAAAGGCATTTTTGTATACCAACAATAAAATATCAGAAACAGAAGTCAAGAATAAATCCCCTTTGCCATAGCAACAAGAAAAATAAAATACCTAGGAATAAAGATAATCAAGTAGGTAAAAAACTTCCAGTCAGAAAACTACCCAACACTGAAGAAAGAAATCAAGGAAGACACAAACAAATGGAAGCATGTACCATGTTCATGGATTAGAAGAAGTAACATCATCAAAATGTCCATACTACTCAAAGCAATTTATAGATTCAACACAATCCTTACTAAAATAACATATTTCACACATACATTAACAAATATTTGAAAAATTTGTATAGAACCATAAATGACCCCGAATAGCTGCAGCAATTTTGAGAAAGAAGAACAAAGTCAGAGTGATCACCATACTTTATATCAAACTGTATTACATGGCAGCAGTAATCAAAACAGTATGGTACTGGCATAAGAACAGACCATAGATTAATGGACCAGAATAGAGAGCCCAGAAATAAACCCATGTATCTATGGATAATTAATATTCAACAAAGGGAGAAGAAGCATAAAATGGAGAAAATATAGCTGTTTCAAGAAATGGTGTTGGGAGATCCTGAACAAGTACAAAAAATGAAACTTGACCACCAACTTATACCATTCACCAAAATAAACACAAGATGGATAAAAGACTAAAATATAAGTCATGACACCATAAAAGTCCTAGAGGAGAATATAGGCAGGAAAATTTCAGATATTCCATGCAGCAATATTTTCACTGATATGTATCCTAGAGCAAGGGCAATAAAGGAAAGAGTAAACACATATGACTTCATCAAAATAAAAGCTTCTGCATGGCTAAAGAAAAACATAAACAAAATGAAAAGGAACAAACCATATGGGAAAATATATTTGCAAATGATAACTCAGAAAAGGATTTGATCTCAAAAATATATAAAGAACTCACATGACTCTACTCCAGGATGACAAACAGCTCAGTTAAAAATGGACAAAATGAATACCTAAGTCTCCATCCCTTACAAGGCATCAGGAATGCTGAGACAAAAACAATGTCCCAAATGAAAGAAGAGATCAAAGCTCCAGAAAAAATACAACTAAGTGATGAAGAGATAGCCAATCGATCAGATGCAGAGTTCAAAACACAGGTAATCAGGAAGCTCACAGATTGGCTGAGTATGGGTGCAAAACAGAGGAAAAAGTGAAGGCTATGAAAAGTGAAATAAAGGAAAATGTGCACAGAACCAACAGTGATGGGAAGGAAACTGAGGCTCAAATCAATAGTTTGGACCAGAAGGAAGAAAGAGATATGCAACTACAACAAAATGAAGAAACAAGAACTGAAGAAAAAGAGGAGAAGCTTAGGAACCTTCAGGACAATCATAGGGATGCCAGAAGGACAAGAGGAAGAACAAGAAATTGAGAATTTACTTGAAAACATAATGAAGGAGAACTTCCCCAATCTGGCAAAGGAAATATACTTCCAGGAAGTCCAGGGAGCTCACAGAATCCCAAAGAAATTGAGCCCAAGGAGGAACACACCAAGACACATCATCATTAAGCTATGGAACATTAAAGATAAGGAGAGAATCTTAAAAGCAGCAAGAGAAAAAGAGACAGTTATCTACCAAGGAGTTCCCATAAGACTATCCACTGATTTCTCCAAAGAAACCCTGTAGGCAAGAAGGGTTTGCAAAGAAGTATTCAAAGTCATGAAAGGCAAGGAATATATCTAAGACTACTCTATCCAGCAAAGCTATCATTTAGAATGGAAAAGCAGATAAAGTGCTTCTCAGATAAGGTCAAATTAAAGGAGTTCATCATCACCAAGCCCTTATTATATAAAATGTTAAAGAGATTTATCTAAGAAAAAGATTAAAAATATGAACAGTAAAATGACAACAGACTCACAGCTATTAACAATCAAACCTAAAACAAAACAAAACAAAAACTAAGCATACAACTAAAACAAGAACAGAATCACAGAGATGGAGATCACATTGAGGGTTTTCAGCAGGGAGGGGGAGGGAGGAATGGGGGAAAAGTACAGGGAATAAGTAGCATAAACGGTAGGTGGAAAATAGACAAGGGGAGGTTAAGAATAGTATAGGAAATGGAGAAGTCAAGGAACTTATATGTATGATCCATGAACATGAACTAAGGCGGGGGTGAATGCTGGGCAGAGGGGGAATAAAGGGTGGGGTGTGCAGGGCAGAGGGGGAATAAAGGGCAGGGAATGGGACAACTGTAGGAAAATAATCAATAAAATGTATTTTTAAAATGCAAAAAAATAAAGAAAACAGTATGAAATTTCTTCAAAAAATTAAAAATGAAACTGCCTTATAAACCAGTGGGAAAAAATGGGCAAAGGTCTTGAACAGGCACTTCTCCAAGGAGGACATACAGAGGGCCCAGAGACATATGAAAGGATTCTCACCACCACTAGCCATCAGAGAGATGCAAATTAAAACCACAGTGAGATACTACTTCACACCAGTGAGCATGGCCATCATAACCAAATCAACAAACAAGTGCTGGTGAGGTGGTGGAGAAAAGGGAACCCTAGTGCACTATTGGTGGGAATGCAGACTTGTGCAGCCACTGTAGAAAACAGTATGCAATTTCCCCAGAAAACTAAAAATGGAACTGCCTTTTGATTTGGCAATTCCGTTGTTGGGATTATACCCTAAGAATCCTGAAACACCAATTCAAAGAACCTATGCACCCAATGTTCATAGCAGCACAGTTGACAAAAGTGAAGTGCTGGAAGCAACCTAAGTGCTCACTAGTAAATGAGTGAATAAAAAAAACTGGCACATTTACAGAATGTAATACTATGCAGCAGAAAGAAAGAACAGCTCATACCCTTTGTGATGACAGCATGGATGGAACTGGAGAGCATTATGCTAAGTGAAATAAGCCAGGTGGTGAAAGACAAATACTATGTGATCTCACCTAAAGTGGAACCTAATCAACAAAACAAACAAGCAAGCAAAATATAGCCAGAGACACTGAAATTTAGAACATACTGATAGTAACCAGAGGGCCCTCAAGGGGATAATTGTGGGGGAAAGGGGAACTGTTGCCAAGAACATGTATAAGGACCCATGGACAAAGCCAAAGGGGGGTAGGAATGATTGGGAAGAAATGGCAATAACTGTACTTGAACAACAATAAAACAAAAAAAATTCCTTCCAAACACGTACTTCAACATACATCAAGGGAGATCACATAGTTTTCCATGAGCTGCAGCAGTTGTTTCATACATATACACTATAACATAATGTTAACTAAACAGAAGTAATTCCACATCATATTACTATATATTTAGAGTCTACATTTTAATAGTAATGTTAACTCTGTTGGGTTAAAATTTCACATTGATAGCCTAAGTTTAAAGGAAGATTTACAGCTGCTTTAGATTCCCTGTGTCCTCTATGTGCTGAGAGCTAAAAGCAAACTTCTAACATGGTTTTACCTTGTAGAATATTTTTAGAGGTGTAGTGTGTCTCTGAAATGATTTTATCTGTAAACCCCCCAGAGCCAGCGTTCCTGCATTGAACACATTTAAGGCTTGGGCTCAAGCTGCCAGGCTCTTAAGAGTAACACAGAAAACAAAGCCCTGATGCATGAGGCTGTCAAGAACAACAACACACTTTCTTTAAAGTTTCAGTTCAATAAATGTTTGCTTTGTAGAAAAGGTCTTTGCTATCTGAGACACTTCACTCAAAAGCTCTCATTTTATATTATGTTTTTTAAAATTATCTTTATAGCTATTGGCAGAGATGGGAATCACCAAGGTGCCTACAAAATGACTGGTTTGCAGTGAACTCAGGCAGGACGCTTGAACTCTGCAATCTCAGGGCAAACCCTTAAACCTCTATGGCAGAGGCAGTAAGGATGAAATGTAGAACAGAGAGCCAGTGAGAGTGGAGGGAGTAAATGTCTCCAGAATTTGGACCGCCACCGTAAACATTGGCTCTGCAGGGTCCACACATACTTCATTATTAAAATCCGCCACCATAAACATTGGCTCTGTAGGGTCCACACATACTTTGTTATTAAAATTTGAATTTTTAAAAAATGCAGTAAAAAATATGTCCATGAAGGAGTTGAAACCTGAGTCTGAGATGCTTTTGTCTCCTTCTACAGAAATAGTCCTGATCAGTGAAGAAGCTGGCAAATTTCCATGCATCTTCTTGCAGGAAAAGTGGCCTAGAGGTGAGACCAACTCCTATCAGGCTCCTCAGTACTGCTGCAGCCAAACCTGACAATATTTTAGTAGATGCTTCCATTTCATCCTCACTTCCTTCAACACGGCATATTTTTCATAGAACACTCCAATTAGCAATTTGAAAAATAAATACTTCATGTTTATGTTAAAGTAAAACATATGATCTGTTAGAACCTAAAATTCTGATATGGAAACCCATACAATGAAAGTAAAATGACAAGTGAAGATACATCATAAGATATATGTTAGTCCAATTTTATATAAAATTCAAAAATGATGCTAACAGCAATCACTAGAAAATGTATTTATTCATCTATCCGTTCATCTGATCATTCATTTACTCAGTCATTATATACTGAGCTTCTGCTATGTGCTAGGCACTAAGGGTAAAAAGATGAAGAAACAGGCACATTTTAAAGAAGACATTGCCTAGATCTGGCAGAAACAAAACACTAATCATAAGATAGTGTATTAAAGGATTACAGACGATGTTCTGGGAACAAAGAGAAAGCTTAGATATGGGAGTAGGTAGAAGCTTTAAAGGACTCTTGAATAAAGAATTTGAAAAGATAAGCAGAAGTTAGCTGGGTAAAAAATGAATATAGCACTTAAAAGTTAAGATTTTTCACACATAATAACAAGACACATCTCCAGCAGTAGAAGTTTTCCAAGTTTATTAAATTCATGTAATACTCATATCTTATCTTATCATACCAATCAAAGTATCTCTCTGCAGCTCATGGAAGTTGGCTTGACTTTTCCTAACACAGGCGCACCATTCCTCTGACGGCACCATGGATATGCAGTGCAAACTCTCTGGCATCTCAAAGGAGTGCATCTAGAAGAAGACAGAAATTAAAATCCAATCTCTCCAGAAGGGTGCAACATGGCGGCTAGGTGAATGCTGAGCTCACTCCCTTAAGAACACATTAAATGTATACCTATATTTACAGCAATTCCTCCTGAGAGACAATTCCACAGTTTTTTTTTTATTTAATTATTGTTCAAGTACAGTTTTCTGTCTTTTACTCCCATCCCAGCCCACCCCCCCAGTGCTCCCCACCTCCTTCCCATTTCCACCCCCTAGTTTTTGTCCATGTGTCCTTTATACTTGTTCCTGTAAATCCTTCCCCTTTTCCCCTGAAATTCCCTCCCCTCTTGTACACGCAGGACAGCAAGACCACACAGAGAACATTGCAGAACCCTGAGAGCTCTCCAGGAGCTGAGGGAACAACCCAGGAACCGGTGAGCACAATTGATTACCATTCCTCTGGTCGTGGATAGCAGGCAGAAGCTCCATCCAGGTTCTCTGGCCTACCTGTAGGGCACTGTAGAGCATCCTCAGCCACCACCTTTCCCTACCTCACTTCCCTCCTAGGGGCTAGATCCAGCAGTAACAGGAGGGCACGATAGCATCATATTAAGGGGCCCCTTCATCTGAAGATTGATTCAGCCAGTACAGCAGGGTGCTGCCTCACACACCCACTGGACTGCATGCACACATGTGGCTCCCATGACTAGAGAGAGTGCAGAGCTAGAAAAGTGCTGCTGTACCTGTCTGCAGGGCCATGCTGTCTAGTGAAAGAGCATACATAGTGGAGCACTACTATGTGCTCATGTGGGGCTGTGCCTGTGGGAGAAAGTGTGGAGCTAGTATAATGCTCTGGTCTATAATAGACAGGACTGCCCCACCCAGAATAAGAACAGAGGTAGTGGGGTGCTGCTGCACTTAGGGCTGCTTTATCCAGAGAAAGCATGATACCTACTCCATGGCTACTTCATGTAGATTGAATGAAGTGTGGCTGTGCCTGCAGGCAAGTCTGCCCCACTCAAAGAAAGGGCAGAAGTAGTAGGGCACTGAGATTCAGGCACAGAGAGTGGCCCCACCCAAATCCAGCTCTAGGGCAAACAATGAAAGCAACAAGGCACACAGGCGGGGCTGCCTGTGAAGAGAGAGTGGAGCACGACTGATGCTACACTCGCATCAGTGTAGGATGCTACAATGCCCCAGAGTGGGTGAGAATTAGCAAAGCTTGGCTGTTCTGGTACAAAGGTTGCCCCACCTGGAAAGGGGATGGAGCTCATGGAGTATTGAGATGCAAGCCCATAAAGCCCACAAAGCAGCCTTGCTAAGGCTTTACTATGACTACAGTCAGTTAAAGCAACAATGCATGACAAGAGTACACTAGGCAAACATGCCTTGATTAGGAGGGCAAGAAAGCAAACATACACCAGACTGCCCCACCTAGAAGCCACTCTCTGAGCCCAGACAACACATCAGGAACCACAGGTATCTGCCCTGCCTATAGATGTCCTGCTGAAACTATTCTACAGTCTATGAAGGGACCACTTTTTCAAGACTGGTAGAGAAAGTGTTCCAACCAAATCATAGAAACAAACACAAAATTAAAGAAATTGGGGATACAAAAGAGTACGAACCAAATTAAGGAATAAGAAAAAAATCCAGGGAAAACCCTAATGAGACAGAGATAAATAATTTGACTGACAAAGAATTCACAGAATGGTCACAAGGATGCTAAACAAACTTAGGAATAGGCTAGAAAAACTGAGAGAATACTCCAACAAAGAGATTAAAAAATGTAATAAAGAATCAATCAGAGATAAGGAATACAGTAATTAAAATATAGAATATATTACAAGGAATTGACAGTGTATTACTTAACACATAATTACAGATTCGAGACCTGGAAGACAGAATATTAAAAATCAACCAATCAGAACAGCAAAATGAAAAAAATTGGGGGGAAAAATGAGGATGATATAAGACATCTCTGGAATAATGCCTAACACCCTAACATTTCTTTGATGGGGATTCCAGAAGGAAAAAAAAGAAGGAAGGAAGACAGGGAGGGAGGGAGGAAGGAAGGAAAGAGAAAGAGAAAGAGAGAAAAAGAAAGAAAGAAAGAAAGAAAGAAAGAGAGAGAGAGAGAGAGAGAGAAAGAAAGAAAGAAAGAAAGAAAGAAAGAAAGAAAGAAAGAAAGAAAGGGAAAGGAAAGGAAAGAAAAGGAAAGGAAAGAAAGAGGGAAAAAGAAAATTTGAAGACACAATGGCTGAAAACTTCCCTAATCTTGGGAATGAAATAGACTTCCAGGCTCAGGAAGCACAGAGAATTCCAGACAGGGTGAACCCAAAGAGACTCACACCAAGACATCTTATAATTAAAATGGCAAAAGTTAAAAATAGACAATTTAGAAGCCAGCTAAAATGAAACAAACAAGTTACATATAAGGGAAATCCCATAAAGGTATCAGCTGATTTCTCAGAAGCAATTTCACAAGTCAGACATGAGAGACAGGAAATATTTAAAGTGCTAAAAAAAAGAATCTATAACCTAGAACACTATGTTCAGCAAGGTCATCATTCAGAATTGAATGAGAGATAGCTTGTCAGGCAAGCAAAAACCTAAAGGAGTTCACAACCACTAAACCAGCCTTACAAGAAATGTTAAAGGGCCTACTTTTTGCATAAAAGAAAAGACCATAACTAGAAAGAAAATACAGGAATGAAAAATCTTACTGATAATGGCCAATATACAATAATCACAATGAATCGATCACTATGAAACTAATATGAAGGTTTAAAGACAATAGTAAAATTAACTATGACAATAAATGATAATAGGATACATAAAACAAACAGATTTAAAAACACTATCTTTACCAGTTAGTAAAAATATAGTGCTTTTAAAATGCAATTGAATTTCAATGTCTATCAGCATAAAATAGACTACTCTAAGTATACATAAATACATATAAACCTCATGGTAACATAAACCAAAATCATACAAAAAATAAAAAGAATCCAATCAAATCCCTAAAGAAAACCAACAAATCAAAAGGAAATAAATCAAGAGCAGAAAAAAAAACAAGAAAAACAAAAGTAACCAAAAAAATCAATGAACAAAATTTCATTAAGCACATACCTATCAATAATCACTTTAAATGTAAACAGACTAAATGCACCAATAAAAAAATAAGGTGGTAGAGTGGATAAGAAAAAATCAAGACCCATCTATATGCTGCTACAAGTATATAGATACTCACAGACTGAAAGAGAAAGAATAAAGATATTCCATAAAAATAGAAATTAAAAGAAAGCTAGAGAGCAATACCCCTATCAGACAAAACATCCTTTAAAACAAAGAATGTAAAAGGAGACAAGGAAGGACATTACATTATTTTAAAGGGATCAATCCAAGAAGAGAATATAAAGGTTTTAACTATCTATGTATTCGACATAGGCGCACTCAAGCAGATAAAGCAAATATTAATGGGTATAAAGCACGCATTAACAGTGATACAATAATATTTGGGAAATTTACTACTCCACTTACCTCAATGGAGGTAAATCATCCAGACAGAAAATTAATAAGGAAATAATGGCCCAAATTCCACATCAGACCAGTTTGATTAATAGGCATTTAAAAAATATTTTGTCCAAAAATTTCAGATCATATTTTTTCTCAAGTGCACATGTAATATTTTTTCAGGATAAGGGTGCATACTAATTCACAAAATAAGCCTCAATAAATTCAAAAGGACTGAAATTATACCAAGCATATTTTTAAAAATTTATTTATTTTAATTGTTGTTCAAGTACAGTTTTCTGTCTTTTACTCCCATCCCATCCCACCCCCCACAGTGCTCCCCCAAGCATATTTTCTGACCACAATGGCATGAAACTAGAAGTCAACTACAGGAAGAAGACTAGAAAAAAACCACAAATATATAAATATTAAATAACATGGTTATAAACAATGAATGGATCAAAGAGGAAATCAAATAGGACATCAAAACGTACCTTGAGAAAAACCAAAATGAAAACACCACCTTACAAAATGTATGGGATGCAGCAAGTCATTATAAGAAGAAAGTTTATAGCTATGCAGGCCCACCTCAAGAAGCAGGAAAAATCACAAATAAATAATCTAAACTTACACACTTATAAGAAGCTAGAAAAAGAGAAAGAACCAAAACCCAAAGTGAGTAGAAGGAAGGAAATAGTAAAGAATGGAGCACACATGAAGTAGAAAAACAATAGAAAATGTCAATGAAACTAAAAGCTTGTTTATTCTCAAAAGGATAAATAAAATTGGCAAGTCTCTAGCAAGATTTATCAAGAAAAAAATGAGAAAGAATACAAATAAAGTCAGAAATGAAAGAGATTACAGCTTACACCACAGAAACAGAAAGGATCATTAAAGATTATTATAAAAAATTACATGCCAACAAATTGGACAATCTGGAAGAAATGGATAAACTTCTGAAAGCATACAACCTTCCAAGACTAAACCAGAAAAAAACAGAGCCATCTGAACAGGCCAACTACTAGCAATGAAATTGAATCAGTAATCAAAATAATTCCTGCGAAACACAAAAGGCCCAATAGCTTCACAGGTGAATTCTACCAAACATTTAAAGAATAATTAGCATCTATCCTTTTTAAACTATGCCAAAAACTTGAAGAAGGGATGCTTCCAAATTCATTGTATGAGACCAGCATTACCTAGATAAGAAAGCCAGACAAAGACGCTATGACAAAATAATTACAAGCTAACATCCCTGATGGATATAGATGCCAAAATTCTCAACACAATACTAGCAAACTGAATTCAACAATACATCATAAGGTTTATGTGACATCATCAAGTGGGATCTATACCAGTAATGCAAGGGTGGTTCAACATCCACAAAACAATTAATGTGATTCATCACATCAACAAAACCAAGAATAAAAATCATATGCTCATCTCAATAGATGTAGAAAAAGCATTTCACAAAATTCAGCATCATTTATAATAAAACTTCTCAACAGTGGGTATAGAAAAAAATTACATCAACTTGATAAAGGCTATATATGACAAGCCAACAGCTCACAACATACTAAGTGGTAATATGTTGAAAGCTTTCCTTCTAAGATGAAGAACAAGAGAAGGATGCCCACTCTTACCACTATTATTCAATACAGTATTGGAAGTCCTACTCACTGGAGCAGTCCCACACAAAATGACAGGCATCTAAACTGGAAAGGAAAAAAAACTGTCACTATTTGCAGAAGAAGTGAATATATATATTCACCAGCATTAACAGAATTAATAAAATAATTCAGTAAAGTAGCAGGGTACAAAATAATGTACAGAAATCCATTGCATTTCTATACCCTACCAGATAATGAACAATCAAAAGGAGAAATTAAGAAAACAGTTCCATTCACAACTGTATCGAAAGAATAAAATACCTAGAAAGAAATTTAACCAAGGAGGTAAAGATCTACACTCTGGAAACTATAAGACATTGAAGAAAGAAATTGATGAGGCCACAAATAAATGGAGTACATTGTGCTCGTGAGTTCAAAATATTAACATCATTAAAATAACCAAACTACCCAAAGCAATCTATACATTCAATACAATTCCTATCAAAATGCTAATGACATTCTTCTCAGAACTAGAACAATAATCCTGAAACTTATATGGAACTACAAAGACCCTAATGGCTAAAGCAATTTTGAGAAAGAACAACAAAGTTGGAGGTATTACAACCAAGGCATTACCTTGGTTTCAAACTATACCACATGGCTACGATAATCAAAACAGCACAGTACTCACACAAAAATACAGATACATAGCTCCAAAGAACAGAATAGAGAGCCCAGAAATAAACCCTTGCTTATATGGTTAAATAACTTACTGCAAAAGAGGCAATATAAAATGGAGAAATGACAGTGGTGTTGGGAAAATTGGACAGATACAAGAAGGAAATGAAACTGGATCTCTCTTTTATCACTCTTTGGGTTTTTAAAAACAAAACCAAAAAACACAACCTCAAAGTGGATTAGGGACTTAAATGTGAGGCCTGAAACCGTAAGACTCCTACAAGAAAACATTTGTAGTAAACTATTTGACGTAAGTCTGAGTCAAATATCTTTTTGGGTACATCTCCTTGAGCAAGGGAAACAAAAGCAAAAATGAACAAATGGGATTTTATAAAACGAAAAAGGTTCTGCACAACTGTGGAAACCTTCAACAAAACAAAAAGATAACCTACTGAATGTGAAGATATACTTACAAATGAGGGATTGGTACTCAAAATATGTAAGAAATTCATATAACTCAATAACAGAAATGTTAAAAATATCAAAAAATGGGCAGAGGATGTGAAAAAACATTTCTCCAAAGAAGATACAGAGATGGCCAAGACATAGGAAAAAATGTTCTACGTCACTAACTACCAGAGAGATGCAAATCAAAACCACAAGGAGATACCACCTCACACCAGTCAGAGTGTCTACTATTAAAAATTCAACAAATAATACATTGAAAAGGGTGTGGAGAAAAGGCCTTGGGAACTACTAGTGGGACTGCAAAGTAATGCAGCCACTATGGAAAACAGTACGGAGAGTCCTCAAAAACTGAAAATAGAAATAACACACAACCCAGTAATTTTACTTCTGGTTATTTACCAAAAAAAAAAAAAACCCAAAACACTAATTGAAAAGATACCATGCACTGCTGTGTTCACTGCATTATTTACAACAGTTAAGATATGGAAACGACCTAGGTGTCCACAGATAGATGAGTGGATAAAGCTGTGATACACAGACACACAATGGAATATTACACAGCAATACAAATAATAAAATCTTGCTATTTGAGACAACATGGAGGGACCTAGAGGTTATATATGGAATAAGTTATACAGAGAAAGACAAGACAAATATCATATTGTTTCACTGATATGTGGAATCTAAAAAACCAAAACAAAGCGAAGCAAAAATGGTCTCATAGAAACAGAGACTAAAGGGATGATTGCAGAGGGGAAGGGGAAGGGGGTAGAGAGGTGAGTGAAAAAGGTGAAGGGGGATCTAGTCAATAATATTGTGATAAGTTTGCACAATGACAGATGATTACTAGAATTACTAGATTACTAGAGTTACTAATGACAGGTGATCACATTATAAGGCATAAAATTGTCAGACCACTATATTATATATACAAAACTGATACATGATACAATGCTATGTAAATGGATAAAATATAATATACAAAACACCCAATCTTGTGCAGCCTGCGAGGACAAAACCACACAAATATCTTTACAGAGGAACATTCGTGTCCCTATCAACCAGTAAACTCACTGGGAAAGATAAACACCCCATGTTCATTGAATAACAAGGGAAGTTGCAAAAACACTGAACAAAGAAGATTAATTCTTGGTAATCTTTGCATGTTCCGAGTGAGCCAGAGCACCTGTACCTTCCTCTTTCCTAAAGTCATTTTTGTTTTCAGCTTACTGTACTTTTATCAGTAGTAATTGACATATACTTCCTGTCAGGGTTTAGCATTTTCAGATTTTTTTATAGGTACTGATTGAATGGCACCGATATTAAGGTTCTATCCACTGGATCACATAAAAGCCAATGAAAATGGGCTGCAAAAGAAGAGAGTTGAAAATCAAAAGGAGTGGGAGGGCAGAAAGAGGGTTGTCAATACACTTAGCCTGCTGCACAGACAGAGCGGGTGCTGGCTCTCGCTGTTAGCACAGTGTGTTGAAGGTTTGCTGAGTTTCCAGTGAACCTCTTCCTGGTGGGAAAAAGCTCAGGAAGGAGGAGAAGGCTACAGTCTATCTCCTTTGATCTCTCAGACACTGAATCAACTATTCCCATCTCAGTTGAGCCCATCCACAAATCAGCTCTTTGTGTCTTTCCCAAGAGTTGTGTTCACTTTGTTCACCTTAGTGGTACTTGGGCATTTCTATAGAAAATATAGACCACAGCACTTCAAGAAGAAGAGAAGGAAGGCACGATGAGGTGATAGCCAACCAAGAGTTTAGTTTTTCTAAGCCCATCTTGAATAAGGTACTGCTTAAAGTCTGTAAGAACTAGACGAGTAATTGAGGGAGCAAGTGTGGGCATTGTACAAAGTAGAGAAGAAGAGAAGCAGACTGACAGATGGAGCACTGAGGCCCTCTCTAAGGAGCAGCCATTATTCAATTTCTGGCCTGATGTTTTGTCATAATAGCATGTAAGCCCAGTATGGCCAAAACTTCTGATATTTCAAGAGAAGTGGAAAATACAAGTTTTAACATTACATTCACCAATTGTGCAATGTCAGTGGCAAATGTAAAACATATTCAGGTAAAAGAAAAGAAGCCTAGTGCCAGATGCAGCTGGGACACCAATGGTTTACATTATCTGATCAAGGTTAAGGCAAGAGTTTAGAGATACTCTTGGAAGCAGAAAGTGGAGCAAAGCAGAGATATGGGGGAGATTAGGTACCTGACAGGTGCCACTCTCCCCAAGAGGGGCCCAGCGAAGCATACCAGTCAGTCTGGGATACACATGCCTTTAGTGCTTTTTCTTCTATTCTCAAAGTAAATTCAACATTACCTTCAAGATTTCAAAGGAAGAGAAATAACCAGGGATCTAGATTTGAGATTTTGGTTTACTTTTAAAGGTTTTATGGGGTCCATGGCACGATCGAGTCACTTGTGTTGGCTCACTACATTCAGTCCTGTTTATGGAAATAAATCTGCTAGTTTGTTTTTTTTTTCCTGATCGTCAAGATGATTTCCTTTCATAGCTATTAATACTGAACGATCTGAGTTTCCCGGTTAGGTTTATAGACAAAATGAGGGTTTTCAACCTGGTACTCCAGGGGCTGTGTGGGGACAATTTCAATACACAAGGACATCGAGCTAAATTTCATGGTGATCAAAGGCAGTTCAGGGTTGGAAATCATAATAGAAGCCTGATGAGGGCTTCCCAGCCTCTGGGTTTTCTCTAAGGTCACAGAATTTCCTGGTTACGGGAGGGAAACGTGGTCACAAGAAACATGGTAACACTCCTGCATTCACATTTCCCTTCACCCCTAGTGAGAAAGCGCGGTCTGAAATCAAGCCAAACTAGTTAAAACTCATATTCCTTTTTTAAATTCTCACCCAAAGATATGTTTATTGACTTCAGGGAGAGAGGAAGGAAAAGGGAGGGAGGGAAGAGAGAGACATTGAAGTAAGAAACACAGATAGGTTGTCCCCCCACACACCCCAACTGGGGATCAAACTCATGACCTTTCGGAGTATAGGATAACATGCCAACTAATTGAGCCACCCAGCTAGGGCAAAATTCATCATCTTTTAAACAGACTTAAGACTCCCTATGGCTTGGTCTCCTCACCTGTAAAATGGGGACAGAATCAGGCAGCTACCTTAAAGGATTCAATGTGAATGACAAGTGACAAGGATGCACTGGGCTGTGCTGAGAACTTGAAGCACAGTCAACACCACTCCGCCCTGATCTGATCATCGCTGCACCTCACACAATGTCCACCTCCGAGCTGTTCCTCAGTCAAGATCAGTTCCTTTTCCCTTTTTCTCTCCCTTAGAGCTGTGTGAACATGCACGTCTGTGTTCCAAAGCGGGAATTCTTTTGTGGGAGTGTGTTATATTGGATATATACTGGGGCTGAGCAGAGCTCCGGAGTTTCTTTTGGAAGCAAGTAAGCACAGCTCCAATTTAGCTCTTTTCTTCCTTTCCACACATAGAGTTAAAATTCATACACTAATGAATTAGAAAGCAACTCTTGAAGGCATTTGTTGGACTGTATTACTTCTTACAGAATTTTCTTTGTGGTCAAAATGAAAACTTCCTATTGCCATAAACAACTAAGAAAAAAACTAACAGTTGTATTAAACAGAGTCCTTTGAAATGATATTGCTATAATAGGACTTCCCTTTGATTTATATAGGTTGATGACTGCCAAGAAGTTGAATGATGAAATTTTCCAATGCAAAAATAACTTTCGTAAAATGAATGCTTGAAACATATATTTGAGGAATAAATTCTAACACTAGTTGAATACTGACTGCCAGATTTTTCAAAGGTTGTTGAAAATGGGTCTCTTTAGCAATGCAGGTGAAAGAAAAGTAAGAAATTGATTTCAAATTAAATTTGCAAACCTAATCCCACAGCTGCTTACCTACATTTGGCCAAATATGAATTTAATAGATTTTTCCCACTCACCACTAAAATAGTATGTTAGTCTCTTGAAGAACTGCCCCTAGGAAATCTATTTGAGAAATAATAAAGAAACAACCATTAATTTGTAGAGGTGCTATACAGCATTACAGCCAGCATTAATAAATTTATTCCAAATCTTTCAAATTAAATGTATTAAACCAGCAGCTGCATAAATCACAATATATTACAAAAACTAATGCTTTTTCTAGACCTAACCTATCTGTGAAGACACATGATAGGTAATTTCCATAGACTGTCACGGGAAAAGGAGAAGGCTTTCCTTCTCACTGGAAACAAGGAATCTGCCCTGTCGTCAGCTTTCACAGCCCATCCAGACATTACAGTTATGTAACTGTGCCTAGTTAACAAATGTAATAAGTGCATTTGGAAAATTCTTCAGTTGTATTCAAAGTTTTTGCATTATCCATCCTAACTTCGTGTAAATCTCATCCTTTGACCAGCGTATTTGACAGCGCGTCACTCCTTACCCAGACACCGGACGTCCCTTCCCTCATCTTCCTCATTCCTCCCCAGCACTTGTCTTACTTCTTCTTTACATATAGTACCTTGACACACGCATACAACACACATAATATTAATGGCTTATTTTTCCTCAAAAGACTGCAAGATCCACAAGGATAGGAATCTTTAATGTGCTCAGTGATATGACCCCAGCACTCAGACACTACCTAGAGCAAGCTTTCAATAAGCTGTATTGTCTAGGTGAATTTAAATGCATTATGACAATTTTTATTTAAAGCAAAACAATGTTGGATTTCTTTTATAATGTAAATTCTTCTTCCAGTTAAAGAAATTATATTCATTTCCTAATTATGAGCCCATGCTTTTCTCTGCCAACTGTAGTTTATCTACCAAAAGGAAAAAATAAAAGGTCACTAAGCTACCATATGAGTACAGTAGAAAAGGGTCATGGCCATGAAACTTACATCCTCGTGACGGGTGATTCCTTATTGAGCGGCTCCAGGGAAAACCTTAAAGATGCTGAAGTACCCAAATCCTGCAGCCACACAAACGTGGCCCAGCCTGGCCTACAAGTCACAAGCGTGCGATGGAGACACTCACGTAACACGTGGGCTTCCTGCAGGAGGCCGCCCCTGCCCGTCACAGCGGCCATTTGGCCACAGCCTCAGTTTCATCTATATTTGTGTTCACCTCATTTTTCTCTTTCAAGGCAAAATGAAAAACACTTGAGTACTCTAAAGCATAAATATAATTCCAAGGTATAAAGTTCCCCTTCAAATGTCTAGTCAAGTGCCTTTTCTCTCTCATTTTGAGTCAGTCATCAATTTTTTTCAGTTTTTCTATAAAGAAATGCGCATTAAAGTCTCACAAACTACAAATACCCTCTAATCTGAGCTCTCTCACTCACCCGTCGTGGGTCCTTGGCATGTCATTTATATTCTTGGAGCCTCAGTGTCCTCATTTCTTAAACCAGGTGGACGCCAGGCAGAATAGCCCCAGTTCAGAAGCACTGAATGCCAAGTCTGGAGCATGGCTTCTGGCCTGCAGTGCTGTAGCACTGAGTTCTGAACAGACATCGAAAGACCCTCTCCACGCAACAACACGAGCAGGAGCAGCAGCATCAAAATGGAGACCCCTTAACTCAGAGTGTATTCATGTGCCTGCCATTGCCCTACGCTCTCTGTGAGCAGCATCTCAATGACTACAACCACAATCCACTGATACTAACACACATACCCCAGTTTTTAGATAAAGAAAATCAGATTTAAAGGGATTAAACAAGCTGCTGAAGAAACAACTTGTAAATCGCAGCGCCGAGGTTCCAAGGCCCAGGTTCTCCACCTCAGTGGTACTAGTTCAGCACCCTAGTCCGAGGGTCTCTGGACCACTGCTTCCCCATCGGGCCTATCCAGTCCTAGTCTTCAACTGGCCATCCTTCCTTTTGCCACTCCACCCACGGACACTGCAATTACTAAATCTTCCATCCTGTCAGGATCCAGGGAGGACAACAAAAAGCACACTAATTATCTTACCAGAAAGAATCTGATATAAGGATATAGTGAAATCAGTTTTGTGGAGCTGAAAAGGAGAACAGGGAACACTGAGGTAATGCAGGAGTAAGGACCACCACCCCTAGAGAGGAATGGGGGGAGATGGGGGAATTAGGGTCTAGAAGCCTGGAGAAGGGCCTCTATGCACTTGGGCACAAACTTCTGAGAAGTGGGTACCGCCCAGCTGATACTGGGTGTGTCAAAACAAACAGACTGGAAGTTGAAACTAACGACCTGGGTAAAAGCAGGAAGAGCAAACATGCAGGAAAGGACAACCCTCCTCCCCTCTTCCAGCCTCCCTGGAGTAAGTGCCCTATGGGCAGAATCTAGCTGGGAGCCAGGTTGAAGGACTCCCAGTGGAAACCCCAAGGAGAGTATATTGGGGTAGGTTTGGATCTGAGAAAGAGCTAGCACTAACTAGTACACAGCCCATCAGGGAGCACTAGTGGATGGAGTGCACACAGCAGGCTGTAGGAACTTATCGTTGATGACCCCATCTCCTCACCTGATTGAAGTGTAACTCATAATAATGCTGATTGAAAAGACTCTTCCCATTGGATCTGGCCACCACTGAATGGCTTCACAAATGGGGAAAAAATCAATCTGCATTGAAGCCCAAATTATATAAATATTGAACCAAGAATTCTATCATGTGCATCCTAACATTTAATCATTTAAGAACAATCAGTTCCACTATAACTTGACACAGGCATTTCTTAAAATCACGGTGCTATACAAACCTGCACAATAAAAACCACAGGGCCCACAGGAAAATTGGGTGCAGGAGAATAACACTCACAACTATTGTCAATGGCACAGAACCTAATAAAAACAGTAGCACATTTTTATTCATATTAAATGATTAAGTACAAAAACACTGACAAAAATGCATTGAACTTCACCTTGAAGAAGGCCTAATGTTGCCTTGTGGAAGTGGGCAGCGGATGGGCTTCACCTTGTGAGTTATTAACAATTGGAGGAGGGAGGGACAGCTGTAATGCCAGATGTGGGTGGGTGTGGCTTTCCAGCCACATGGAGAACTGAGGCAGCTGGTAGGTTTCTGAAGTGTGGGCCTGGGTTTTGTGTTTTCTTAGGCAGCTTGAGTCAGTTGGGTATGGTTTTCTGCATTCACCTAATGTTTTCTACAGATGAAACTCTCACATAAGCAAATACAAAACCCATGTTATTCAAATCATTCTGTAATATATTGATCATATTAGAGCAAATTAATGGTTTCAAAGTTAACTACAGCAGAACTGATCATATGCTGTAGGCCAGGTATAATGTTATCTCCTCCTTTACAGATGAAAAAACTGATTCAGAAAGATGAAACATCTTACTCAAACATCTTTAAAAAAAGAAAAAGAAGAACTTCTGGCTAAGATGAGGCATAGGTACACACACTGTGCCTCCTCCCACAACCAAAATAAGGACAACAATTTAGAAACAAAAAACAACCAGAACTGACAGAAAACTGAACTGTATGGAAGTCCGACAACCAAGGAGTTAAAATAGACACATTCATCCAGACCAGTGGGGGGGGGGTGGAGTCAGAGTTCCGAGACCAGGCAAAGAGGGACTGCGGCAAAAAAAAAAGCAGTGGCACGAGGCAGGCAAGGCAGGAGCTGACAAACCCCAGGCGCCCAAGACGGCTGGCTGACCGGGCAGCCCCACGCATTCACGTTTAGACAGAGCAGGTGAGACTGGGGAGCGAGACAGACCATGAGGCCCAGGGTCCCAGCGCAATATGGAAATAAAGCCTCAAAACACCGACTGAAAACACCTGTGGGGGTTGATGTACCGGGAGGGACTCCCAGCCTCACTAGAGAGTTCACTGGATGGAGAGACCCACAGGGTCCTAGAATGTACACAAGCCCACCCACAAGGGAATCAGCACCAGAAATACCCAGTTTGCTTGGGGAAGCAGCAGAAGGGACTGAAATCCAACAAAGAGCAGAGCAAGCACCATTGTTCCCTCTGTGACCCCTGCCCCACATACAGAGTCACAACCCAGTGACATGGGTTGCCCACCCTGGTAAACACCTAAGGCTCTGCCCTTCATACATAACAGGCACAGCAAGACAAAAAAAATGGCCCAAACGGAAGGAAAGATCAAAGCTCCAAAGCAAATATAACTAAGTGATGAACAGATAGGCAACCTATCAGATGCACAATTCAAAGTACTGGTTATCAGGATGCTCACAGAATTGGTTGAATTTAGTTACAAATTAGAGGAACATATGAAGGCTAAACTCATTGAAATGAAGGGAAATACACAGGAAACCAATAGTAATGGAAAGAAACTGGGACTAAAACCAAAGAAGTGGACAAGGAGGAGGAAAAAAAATGACCAAACAGAAAAGGATGAAGAAACAAGAATTCAAAAAAAATGAGGAGAGGATTAGGAACCTTCAGGACATCTTTAAACATTCCAACATCTGAATTATAGGGGTACCAGAAGGGGAAGATGAACAGCCACGAGTGGAAAACTTACTTCAACAAATAATAAAGGAGAAGTTCCCCAATCTGGCAAAGGAAATAGACTTCCAGGAAATCCAGGAAGCTCAGAGAGTCCTAAAGAAGTTGGACCCAAGAAGGAACACACCAAAGCACATCATAATTACATTATACAAGATAAAAATGAAGGAGAGAATCCTAGAAGCAGCAAGAGATAAGGAGACAGTTACCTACAAAGGAGTTCCCATCAGACTGTCAGCTGATTTCTCAAAAGAAACCTTGCAGGCAAGAAGAGGCTATGAAAAGAAGCATTCCAAGTCATGAAAGGCAAGGACCTACATCCAAGATTGTTCTATCCAGCAAAACTTTCATTAAGAATGGAAAGGAAGATAAAATGCTTCTCAGATAAGGTCAAGTTGAAAGAGTTCATCATCACCAAGCCCTTATTATATGAAATGTTAAAAAGACTTATCTAAGAAAAAGAAGATAAAAACTATGGACAGTGAAAGGACAGCAAACTCACAGTTATTAACAACCATACCTAAAACAAAAAGAAAAGCAAACAACTAGACCAGGAACAGAACCACAGAAATGGAGATCACATGGAGGGTTAGCAACAGGGGAGTGGGAGGAGGAGAGAGGGAGAAAATGTACAGAGAATAAGTGGCATAGATGGGAAGCAGAAAATAGACAGAGGGAGGGCAAGAATAGTATGGGAAATGTAGAAGCTAAAGAACTTAATGACACATAAACATGAACTAAAGGGAGGGAATGTGGGTGGGAGAGGGTGTGCAGGGTGGAGGGGAATGAAAGGGGGGAAATGGGACAACTGTAATAGCATAATCAGTAAAATATATTTAAAAAATGAAAAAATAAAAACCAGATGAACATTAAAAAAAGAAAAAGAGCAAGACAAACAACAGAAAAAGACATGCTACATTTCTTGGGCTCATACTACATTTTCTCATCTGAGGAATATCACTTGACAGTGCGAGTTCAAAAACAGTAGAATCTGAGGGCAGCTTTCAGTGCAGTTCTGCCAGTGATCTTTTCCAGGTGTAAGTGCCCCAGGATGGAATGGCTGGTGATCTCAATCTTCTCCAGGTCAAGGTTTAAAGCCAAGCAGAGCTGTTGACCAAAGGAATTCATACCTCTCCTACTTTCTCATAAATGCACTCCTAGACGTGAGTCACGGTGATCCTCAAAAGATGTTTGATAATAGTTGAAACCCACAGAAATAAATGTCCCAACTGCCAAGGTCCAGAAATAAAATGTAATGTGAATTTCTGAGTTTGTTCTTTATTCTCTGCTACAGTACCCCTTTCTAAAGAGGAAAAACAAGAGTCATTCTCAAGCTTAATACCTGTTGATGGTTCTGGTCCAAACTCCTGCGTAAAGGACAGGCTCTCTCAGATACGGTGCCAGCTTACATAATCAGCTCCATCTCCAGTGAGGCCCTCACCCAGCATGCATGTGCCAGTCAGCTCAAGTATGTATTTGCTTTCCCACACACACCAATTCGCTCTGGAGCTACATAAATCTGTCCCCACTACCTCCTCAGCTGAATGCCCCTGTCCTCAGCGCTTGACTTCTGAAGACCAACCCACCATTGCTCCCACGCTCTTCTGATAGGATGCCTTCCCTCATGTCTTCAGGCAGAATGAAGCACTCCTATTGCTGAGCCCCCACTGTGCCCTATATTAACTCCTAACATAGCTCCGTGGGAGGCTTTTTCTCTTTAACCACAAGCTATCTAAGGGCATTGGTCCTGTCAGAAAAATCTCTGTGTTCCTAGAAACTAACTCACTGCCTGGCAACCAAATGTGTCATCAATGTTTAAGGACTGAATGGATACAAGGCCACAATGTTATCGTATCAGGAAAAGAGGGCAGTAGAGATTAGCCTGTACCTTCGTCCATCTGAGATCTGAAAAAGACTCTCACTCCAGTCAGTAAATTTCTGTGTAGAGTAAAACCTGCTGAATTGATAAAGGCAGATGTTATGGGCTGAATGTGTGTGTGTTCCCAAAATTCCTATGTTGAAGCCCTAACCCCTAATGTGATGGTACTTGGAGGTGGGCCCTTAGAAGATGATTGGATTCAGATGAGATTACTGCTCTTCCAGGGAAAACAAAGGGCTCCCTTTCTCCATGCCCACGGACTGAGGAAAGGTCATGTGAGTTCATACAAGGAAGGTGGCTGTCTACAACCCAGGAAGCAAGCTCTGACTAAGAACAGAGCCTGCTGGCACCTTGATCTTGGATATCTAGACTTCAGAACTCTAAGAAATACATTTCTGTTGTTTAAGCCACCCAGTTTGTGGTAAGTTGTTACAGCAGTCCAAGGAGATTGAAATAGGGGGTGATTACTAGATGTATCAAATATTTTAGTCAAAATGAAGATGGTTTGGATACACCATTTTACATTAAAGTGTAAGATTCTTTTTTAAAATATATTTTACTGCTTATTCTATTACAGTTGTCCCAATCCCCCCCTTTGCTCCCCTCTGCCCAGTACCCCCATTCCCTCCAAAAATCCCCTCTTCAGTTCATGTTCACGGGTCGTGCATGTTAAGTTCTTTGGCTTCTCCATTCCCTATACCATTCTTAACATCCCCCTGTCTATTTTGTGTCTACCAATTATGCTTCTTATTCTCTGCACTTTTTTTCCCCATTCTCCCCATTCCCCATCCCAGCTGATAACCCTCTGAATGATCTCCATATCTATGATTCCGTTCCCATTCTGGTTGTTTGCTTAGTTTGTTTTTTCAGATTCAGTTGTTGATAGTTGTGAATTTGTTGCCATCTTAATGTTCATAGTGTTGATCCTTTTCTTAAGTCATTCCCTTTAAAATTTCTTGTTCTAATGGCTTGATGATGATCAACTCCTTTAGCTTTACCTTTTCTGGGAAGCGCTTTATCTGCCCTTCCATTCTAAATGAGGATAGCTTTGCTGGATAGAGTAGTCTAGGTTGTAGGTCCCTGCTTTTCATAACTTTGAATACTTCTTGCCAGTCCCTTCTTGCCTGTAAAGTTTCTTTTGAGAAATCAGCTGGCAGTCTGATGAGAACTCCTTTGTAGATAACTGTCTCTTTTCTCTTGCTGCTTTTAAGATTCTCTCTTTATTTTTAACCTTTGGCATTTTAATTATGATATGTCTTGGGGTTACCTCTTTAGGTTCAACTTGTTTGGCACTCTCTGTGCTTCCTGAACTTATAGGTGTATTTCCTTTGCCAAATTAGGGAAGTTTTCTTTCATTATTTTTCCAATAAATTTTCAATTTCTTGCTTTTCCTCTTCTCCTTCTGACATCCCTATGATTTGGATGTGGGTGCATTTGGAGATGTCCCAGAGGGCCCTTATACTACCCTCTTATTTTTGAATTTTTTTCTTCTTGCTGTTCTGGTTGAATGCTTATTTCTTCCTCATGTTCCAAATCATTGATTTGATTCTCAGCTTCACCCCTTCCACTGTTGGATCCCTCTAGATTTTTATTTCACTTAGTCTAACCTTCATTTCTTTCTTTATGTTTGTTTTGCCATACTCAATGAGTTTTTTGAGCATCCTGATCACCAATGTTTTGAACTCAGCATCTGATATGTTGGTTATCTCTGGTTAGTTGTTTTCCTGGAGTTTTGATCTGTTCTTTAATTTGGGCTATGTTTCTTTGTCTCCTCAATGTGGCAGCCTCCCTGTGTTTGTTTCTGTGCATTTAGGTAGAGCTGCTTTGACCCTGTCTTAGTAACATCACCTTTTGTAGAAAAGGCACCTGTAAATTATGTGGGGTGGAGCCTTAAGTAATGGCCAGGATGGAGCAAGCTGCTCCACCACTTTCTGGCTCTGTGAGTGGAAGGCTTGGAGAGGGGACAATGCCGCTGCCTGGCTTCTGGAGGTGTGCCTGCCACTTGCCCATTTCGAGTAACTTCACCCACTTTCCGTATGTGACTGGCACCCCTCTGGCTGTTTCCCTGGTGGTGAATTCCAGAGTTGGTGGGTAGGCATAGATGCAGGCTCTTTAAGCCAAGTCTCCCCAAAATCTGGCAGTTCCTTCTGCTGCCCAACCCCCACTGATTTTTACAGCCAGAAGTTATGGGGATTTATCTTCCCCGTGCTGGAACCCTGGGCTGTGCAGGCTGGCCTGGAGCTGGGATTGCATGCTCACAAGGTATCCCTTCTGATTTGTATCCATCTTGTGTGAATGTCAGATTGTCTGTTCCACTGTCACTGTCACCACCTCTCTGCCTGTCTTCATGACCTCCCCTCCTAGCCATCTGGATGAATGAGGCTTCTTTAAATCCTTTGTTGTCAGACTTTCACACAGCTCAATTTCCTGATGGTTCTGGGTGTTACTAGTTTTAGATATAGTTGTAATTCTTTCTATGGTTGTATGAGTAGATGAAGTTTGTCTATGTACACCTCCATCTTGACCAGAAGTCTCAAAGTGTAAGGTTCTTGAGAGCAGGAAACTCACTAAATCTTCACACTGAAGTCATACTGAATTAAATAGAGACAGTACCAAAGAAGTGAAAATTAGGCCATAGGAAATGCTCACCCAGGTTGAACTGTTAAGTGAGGTATTTGCATAAGAAGCTATGGAGGAAGCATATGATTTTGACTGCTTATAGAATCTGAGGATCCTAAGAAAACTCCTTCACTGTCACTTGAGGTTGACCAACTCCCTATTTAAGTAAAAGCACCCAGTCATCCAGTTCCAGAGTGATGCCAACTTAAATTAAACGCCATAAAACCTACAGACACCAGATCAAGGAAGTTACAATGAACATGGATTGCTCAGTAGCTACCTGAAGTTTCCTGGATCTACATTCTTCGAGAGATCACTTGTATTGAGGGCGGTTCATTCTCCCTGGGCAATGCTGAGGAGAATCATAAACCACGCAATGGTATACTAGACATGAACTTGAAAACACATATTCCAAAAAACATATCCAATAACACCCTATTTACCTTCTATTTTGGTTGAGCATTTGTTTTCATGAAGAAAAGGTAAATCTTGAGAATCCATTTCTGATAGCTGAACATCAAAGACAGATTCAGGCAAAACCAAAGGCAGGCAACATGTCCTCATTTAGGGAAAATGGCTACATTGAAGCTCCAGGTCCCGTTTCTCTAAGTGTCTAAGGAAGATACCCATGGTATGCCTCTCAGTTGCCTCAAACTCTGCATGCCCCAAACCATTCACTGGTATTTCCCCCCCACTCCCTTAAGCATTAAGCCCTGGAGAGGACAGCTAGGCTTCTGTTGTGTTTCAGCTCTGGGCCCAGAAAAAGAGCAGAACCAGACAAGTGACACCATGGCTGACATCAGAACCAGCTGCACTGACTAATGACATCCTGCCCTGGCACAACAAATCAGACGAGACCATGACCCTAAGGAGGCACACCTGGAAAGCTGATGAATATGCTACTGATTTTCTCCCCTGAGACCTCCAAGTAAATACTCTCAAGACAGAGTACCCAGTAAAGATCTCTCTGTGGAGCGCACCTGTGTCTTCCCCACCCCCGGCCCCCAGGTGTGTTTTCCTTGCCCCTCTCTTTCTCCTAAGCTCCAAGGACCCTTCCTTTGCCTCTGAAACTTGTTTTCTGAGCCTGTTGCTTCTACAGTTCACGTCTACCTCTCTGACTTTGTAAATCAACTTTCTCTTAGAGTTTGAGTCTTGGCTCTAAATTCTTTCTTAGCCAGAATTCAAGTACTGAGGTTGCTGAAAAAAGGTCTGGCCTGACTCCACCAATCTAACACCTGGTGCCATTTCACCACCAACAGATATAATACTAGTTAAAATCTTCAAATTGGTTTTCACTTGTTTTATTGATCTCCTCTGTCATCAAAATCTTGTCACTTCTTCCTTCAAGATGTTAGGCACAGGAAAAAGCAAGCAAGCAAACAAACAAACAAACAAACACATCTAAACCTTCTCTTGACCATGCTTTGGAACCAAAGTATAGGTTACAGAGTTGGCTTGCTGTTCTCCAAAATTCATGCCCCCTTTCTGTGGTGATCTTGCTTAGAAGTAAACCAGATCCAGTTACCACTGGATCTGGGCAAATAGAGCCCGGCCACAGGCTCTATTTCTCAACCTCTCATCCATTAAAGTGTGACCACGTGAATTAGTTCTAGGCCACGGAATATGAGAAGTGACATGCCCTATACAGGCAGGCTCACGGAAAATGCCTTCACAATGCTCCGTACGCTTCTCCCTTCTCTATTGGCAGCCATATGATGTGAGGTGTTAAGGAAAAGTAGCACCATAAAAGGGAAGAAGCCTGGGTTCTCAATCACCATGTGAAGGAAAGTTACCCTCTGCCCAGCAACACCCCATTGAACTGATGCATTAAAAAACAAGTTTTATTGTATTAAGCCACTGAAATACTACAGTTTGCTTTTTTATACTAGAACCATGTTAGGGTATAACGTGATCTCCACATTACTGATACTAAGAGCTCTGCATTTGCCTTTGATAATATGACTTGAACCCATTAAAGTATATAATTGCTTTTTGAAAATAAATATACTACCTATCATACTAAAATAGCCACTATTTACTGACCTCTATGCACTAGACAGGAACCATAACATGTATTTTGTATATTTTGATCTTTGTAAGGGAAGCAGTCAGTCAGGCTCCCTCACCCAGATGTCGGGGATCTAAGATAAGCAGTATTCCCACGGCCTTGAAGGGGCCCCCACGTGCAGAATCACGCTTGTTATACAGTATCTTGGCACCCCAATGGCTTCATGTGCATTCAGTGTATAAGGGAGTTGGGACTCCCTGCTGGCATGACACATGGCAATAAAGGCATGTCAGACATCCCAATGACTCCATGAATTTTCTTGTCTCGCTGAATCTCAAGTGAACCTGCCTGGCCTTAAAAGGCTGCAATACAATTGGCGCCATGGGTAGTATTTGTCCCAGTATGGTACAGAGGAGCCACTGGCCCCCTTGCAGTGGGGTCTGAAAGGGTGGCTGGTCACTGGTATGTGGTATACGGTGGCAAGTCTCCTGGCAGTGTGGGCTTCCCCACTCTCTCCCCTGGAATTGGCCCCATGTTAGTGGCACACCTGACATGATAGAGAGGGCCTTGCGGGTGGTTGGGGATGGCCCTATTTGCCTGCTCGAGTTCAGAAAATTGTAGTCTGGCAACCAATTGGGAGGCGTTTTAAGGCATGACATCAGGCGTGACATGTGGCTTGCAGCAGCATGAATCACCCCACACTTGAATAAAGGCATGTCCGGTATCCCCACAGCTCCGCGAATCTTCTGCCATTTGCCTGAATCTCTATCAAACCTGTCTGGCCTAGAAGGGCTGCAACACAATCTTATAAACATCCCATTAGGTAAATACTGCTACTCTGCCTCATTTTACAAACAAGAAGGCTTAGGGCCAGGGAAGGTAACAGGTGCAAGCCTGGGTCACACAAGCAGAAAGCAGCACAGCCCCCTCAAGCCCTATACTGTCCTTCTCCAAGGCTCATGTCTTTACTATTTGCTACCCTGATTTATTAAAGAAAAAAGGAAAACACAATAGGTTCTTGCTCCAGTTACCTTAAGACTCTATACCGTACAACGTGAATGTAAATTTATTTTCTACCAAACAGAATAAGCAACCCGGCACTTTAGTTAGCACCCCTGCACAGCTGGTTACATCTAGCTTCAGGGTTCCCCAGCCTAAATGGTAAAAAGAGCATTTTTCTGCTGCTCATCTCAGCTTTCCCAGCCCCCACGAACAGCGCTCTGTCCTCCACACGAGAACTTCAGTCACCTCACGTGGGCACCTCCAATTACACCTGTACTATCTCTGACCATGCTACAATTCAACCACCAGTTTGAGAATCCGGATTTCAGACAGACCCCAAAATAGCTGGCCCTCCCTAGCATGTGGGGGAAAGAGCCCTGAAGTAATCACTGCATCACACTGACACTGTCCCTCTCTTCAAGAAAATCCAGACCACAGGTAGCTTACACCACGCCTTCAAAAGGCCTTGAGAAATGAATCAGATCCCCAAATAAATCGACCATAATGGGTTATTTAAACATTAATGATCTTTATATAAACTGCCTTGTTTATGACTGATGGCTTCCCAAATTACAGGCTGATGGGACACTCATCAGTCAGAGTCTTCCTAGACAGAGCAACTTACAATTTGCATGACCCACTGCGACCAACAAAGCCTCTCCCAGCAGACAACAGGGGACCTGTTTGTGAAACAGGACAACCAGGGGAGGCTGAGGCCATCTCCTAGAGGGCTCGGACCTCCTCATCCCAGAGGTTCGGGACAGGCGTTGTATGGGCCCAACTGGTACAAGATGTAACTTTTTGAGTGAAAATGAAGACAAAGACAAATTAGACACTTTCATGAGAGTACTGATTTTTTTCTATTGCTATGGTAACCACTACTCCATTTTAGCAGAGGGAGAAAGAAGAGTGGGCCTTACAGCTAAGCTATAAAATTTGTCAGTGATGTATCAAAAAGGACTTTAAAAAGATATTCCTTTTAATTAGTTCACTGCCAGGAATCTGTCCAAGAGAACTGCCTGATAGATGTGCAAATATGTGCGTATAAGAGACTTATGACAGTGCTTTATTAAACAGTGAAATTGGGAAAACGTGAGTGTCCTAAATAAACTACAGTGTGTTCGTTCACACAGAGGAATACCTGAAAGCCATGAAGAGTCAGGATGCAGATGCGTATTTGCTGACATGGATGTACATTCATTGTGTACCTTTAAGTCAGTGTGTAAGGGACAAGACAGCACACAGCCACTGACTCCATTAAAAAATTTTTCCTGGAGAAGAATATCTGAATTTATTTATATCAAATTATTAACAGCACTAGCTATTTCCAGTGAGAGAAATTTGGAGTGACTGGCAATGTAACCATGCCCGGTTGTTTTATTTATTCAAAAATACTGGCTTGCCCTTCCTGGGGGCCTTTCCTGGTGTCTCCCCCCATGAGAAGAATACAGTTTGTGCCCCCACAGGCATCAGACTTAAGTCAATGATCTGCTTTAGCTAATAAACATAAAACAAAACACGGAAGGGACACAGAAGGGACACGTGCGACTCTGAGATTTGGAGAGCTATCACATGCTTCCAACAAGCTATATTTTCCCATGTTCCAGATAAGCTGTTTCTGCCTCAATCACAAAACGGAGAAGATGTGGAGCAGATAGGAGCTGACTCAGTCATGAGTAAGAAATAAATCTTGGGTTTTCATAAACCACTGGGGCTTTGGAGCTGTTTGTTGCCATAATGAAGTCCAAGCTAACTGGCATGTGAACTTGTAATACCACCATCTCCCCCACAAGACCAAACTCAGATTTAAGTACAAATGCAAGACCCTCCTAGTTACCAATCTCTGATTCGTTTTAGACTTTGTTTAGCAAAAGCTTCCCTGTTAACAGTGTTTTAAAGCCGTTATTCGTGGCAGTCTCCTAACCCAGCCTTCCATTTCTCCTTTCTGCGCCCCCCCAGCTTGTCTGAGTCGTGTGGAGATGACTTCTCTGTCTCTTGTGACAGTTTTAGGCCCCACTATTCTCCCCCTTGCCCGGGCCTGTTCATTTCATGTCTTCATGTGGTGACCATGGTCAAGAACATTCTCTTTCAATCCTCTTTATACACTCTTGTGAAATTCATCCTCCTTAAACACTGCTTTGCAATTTACCAACACCAGGTCAAGACTCTCTGGGCCTTTAGCCCAGAATTCAAGCCGCTGGTTAATTCTTCAAACAAGCTACATCCTCCTAACACAAACCCTCATTGCCAGCCAAACTAGTTCATTCATCATTCCCTGTGTACGCCTCACATATTCCCAGAATCAGGATCGACCTGCCCACATTGAAATGGTCGTGTCAGTAGCCTGAAATCTATGGAGAAATGTTATACTGGTAATGGAATAAAGTGATAATTTCATAGGAGACTCTGATATACCAACCTACAGGTAGCACACACTTGAGCTGTAGGTGACAAAGTGGATAGGGTGACAAGACATGGTGATAATCTCCAAACATGGCCACCAACAATCCCTGAACACACAAGACTTACTTCCTCTCTCTTAGAAGCTGAGCAGGTTCTATGACCTGCTTTGACCAATAAAATGTGGTAGAAGTGATGTCCTGTGACTTCCAAGGCCATGAGAGACCTACTGAAGGATGAGAGGCCTGCGGAACACACCCTATCTGGGGCCAACCGGCTCCAGCCAAGCTCCCAGCTGAGTGTAGTCCCCTGGGTGGCCCAGCCAACAGCATGTGGAGCACTGTAACTACCCCATTTTCAGACCAATTAACCCAAAGACTTGTGGGAAAAACCAAACAGTGGTCTGGTACTACAGAGTAGTCTGGTTCACTGCAGTAGAAAACCAAGGCCAAAGGTATTCTCCTTACTTGTGCCCTGAATACACCACCACTCCAGCTTCTTAGGGGACAGCACTTTATGGAATCTGACAGCATTCATGACACAGTAGCAGCACTAGGGTGCCTTCAGGTGACCAACAGTGAATTTAAACACTGGGATAAGGACTGGGGTGCAGATGAAGTGGGAGAGGGAAAGATGGCAGGGAGCATATGGTAAGTATTGCTAATAGGGTGACCTGTAAATATAACTAGATGAAAACCTGGAGGTGGCAGACGCCTGTGGGAGCAGTAGCAACTGAAGGTACTACGTTGGTGGCTCTGTATGTTTCCACAGGCTGGAAAGGACTTGAGAAGAGCTGGGTGGCATCAATCACAACTAATGATCCATTGGGACTCCTCATACCCGCTTCATGCTGGTTATCAGGAGAGAACATAAATCCCTCATAGGCAGAAGCAAAAACCTACCGGCATGTGTCCAACTGCCAGCTGATCACTAAATGCATTTCTTTTTGTGTTTGGCACAAAGTCAGACCATATTCCCCAGTTAAGGGGGGGCCACATAGCTGAGTCCCAGCCAGTGGAATGGAGATGAAATGAAGAACCTGCTTCCCAGCCTGCCCATCAGAAACCTCCATGCTCTTCCACACTGACAATGGCACAACCTCAAAGACAGACCTTGGGTCTCTGAGCTACTGCTCAGAGGACAGCCACACCCAAACCCGTGCTTCCATTTGGGTGACTGCAAAAGTGATGCACTAGCAATACACCCTACTAGATGGACTATCAATACACCCTACATTCTCAGCAACTGAGAATGTCCTTCAGGGCACAGATGCACAGCAAGGAGTCTGTAGATGCTCTGGAGAACAGTAATATAGTAATGAAAGTCCTTCCAGTAGTGAAAATGCTCAACGGAAAGTCCACATTTTGGTTTACAAGCTAATTGAAGACATTGCCTGGCGTATGTGCCCTCAGTGCAGCAGTGCTGGTGATCTGCACGTCAGGAGCTCTGCATGGCTAGTGTGGCAAAAATGACAGCTACTTTCATCAATAACATCTTCATCACACAAAATAACAGAAGTGATGCCTGGTGATACAAAGACTTGGAAGCACTGCTCTCAGATACTGTACACACACAGTTGGTTCCCTACATTTCCTTTCCCTTAGGCAAATGGGCATTCCCAGCAGCACACTGTAAAGACTGATTCAAAGATTGCCGAGCTACCCATGAATGTTATTTTATCCTTTTGCAAGCATCAGGAGTAAATCTTGGCTACACCAAGATTGGATATCTCTGAGCACATTACTTAACCTTTGAACCTCAGCTGCCACAGGCTTCTTCCACTTACCTGCAGTGGGTCTCAGGCTGGAGGTCCTCAGCATCCGCAGGTGGCTTGTTAAGTCAGATTGCTGAGTCCCATCAGCGCTGCATCTGAGCAGCAGGTCTGGAGTGGCACCTGAGAATGTGCATTTCTAGCAAGTGCCTGGGTGCATTGGGATTCTCCCAAGAAACAGAACCAACAGTGCATGTGTGTCACACACACACACACACACAGATTTATTTTAAGGAACTGGCTCAAATTATCATGGACCCGCAAAGTCTAAAGTCAGCAGAAAGGCCGTGGCTGTCGCTGTGGCAGTCTTGAGTTTGAATGCAGTCTGGAACACAACCCCCACTTCTTCTGGGACCTCCTTCTTTTCTCCTAAGGTCTTCAACTGATCGAATGAAGCCCACCCAGGTTACAGAGGGCAATCTATTCACTCAGAATCTACTGATACATGTTAAAAGCATCCAAACTCACCTCCATCACTACGTATAGTCTGGGGTCTGACCAAACAACTGGGCACCCCAGCCAAGCCAAGTTGACACTAAAACTGACCATTATACCGGGTGGTGCTGAGGTCCCGGTGCAACCCATCAGAGCCACTTCCCTGTAAGGACTGTGGGGAAGATAATCTAGAGGAAATAACAGCATGTGGCTGTAAACGCTTTTCTAGTACAATGACCTCTTCTCTTCCTGCTTACAGGCCTTTCTATTTTTAATCAACCAGGGAGAACAGGCTCTCGCTCCCCAAACATCTGAGAGAGTGTTTGTGTAAAGAGAGTATGTATAAAAATGAGTATCGGTGGTTGTTTCCAAAATTCAAATAAGCAATGTTCAGATTAGCCACTGATTTATGCTACCTGAGCCCTTTTTCGATCCATAAATCTAAAAGACAAGTGTTTCGTTGTGGCCCCGAAGTCACTGCTGGCACTGGATAGACATGGGCAGGAAAACAGGGTCAGTCAGGTTCCCTGTCCACCCCAAGGATTTCTTGGGTCTGCAAAGATCTGAATTTAGAAACTGGAACTTCAAAATTAATGCTGGTATTCTGAACAGGCACTTAATAATTACATGTTCCATGAAAACAATGAATAATTTTGTATGTTGAAAAGTTGTAAAATAAAGATATAAATGAAATGCTAATTATACTCCTTTAAGAGCGTTGTTTTCCACTAGGACTATATTCTTGCTTTTTTGTCACATTTTTAAAATCTGCACTTCACAGCAGTTAGGAAATAGCAGAGTTTGGTTCTGATTTAATCAGATGAGAACTAATTCAGCTTGAGGCCAAAATAACACTTGGTGGGAGAGGTTGGGAAGCTTTCACACTGCATTTTTCTAAAACATATAAATTTCTTCCACTCTTCCCTTGAACTTTCACTCTGTTTGATACTATTCCTAGATTTAATTTCTAATTCCCCACGGGATAAAGAAAAGCCAACTAATGTAGTATAAGAAATCTTTAATTTAAAAAAATGTATAATGCTCAAATGAACCACTTTTTTAAGACTGATTTTGACAAGGATGGCAACAATAACAGCCATGTATACATACAGCCACAGATACAACATATCCATGTGAGACTGTTATAGGACCAAAGTCCTACAACACCAAAAACATCTTGATATCCCTCATCTAAATTATTACTATATTTCACAAAGTACATCCCACACAGCTCTCTGAAATGGGAGTTTAAGGAAAAAATAATCAATCAGCTGGGGGAAAACTTTATGTTAAACAGGCTCCTTTGTTTCTACAAAGTCCGTGTTTTTTAAATATATTAATATGCACTTTGTTAAAATGCACATGTGTGTTTACACACAAAGTATTCATTATTTCCCATATTTACTTGATGGTGAACAACTTGTGTTCACCCCTCAAAGTATCTCTCCGGCCTGGAGTTCTAGTGAAACATGCAACAAAATGGCTTAAGGATGCATCCAGGAAGAACTTACACGAACGACCGATGGCCTTCTGTTTAAGGGAATGCATGCAGATAGCAGGCTCTCTCTGCACCTGAATCAAACTCCATGTCGGTAAGGCCAGTTCTTCCACTGCAGGAAGGAAGGCAGTGGAGACTGACCCGAACAGCAGCACTGCCTCTTTGGGTTCCCAGAACGGTAGAACCCCCACTTCCCTGTAATAATAACCACGATGTTACAAACCCGTGTAGACACGGTGTAACAACTGCTAAACACTCTAAGGAGAAAACTAATGTAATATGATAAAAGAAACGAAAATATCAATAGTTGTCATTTCCAACTTGTTAAATTTCAGGAGATCTTTTCTTCTTCATGCTGTTCTGCATTATCTAAATTTCCTAACATAAGCTATACTCTTCCAATAAAAAAATAAAGCCAAGTTTCATCTTATAAGCTGGCCTAATGCATTTGTCTCTTCCGGGACCTTTTGCAACCTAAATATTTATAATATCATCATTTTCATCTTCATGCCAGTAGAAAACCTGAACTATGACCGAAAAGTGCTAACCGTCCCTTTGCTTTCTCTGTCAAGGTATATGAACTGCCCTTCATTAGTAAAGAAAAACCTTTACTTTCACAAGAAATATACAGCATACAACCAGAAAATTTTATTTCTGCCTAACTACAACTCAGATTAAGAAAAATTCAGCATTATAGTCTGTAAGTCCCTTCTAGGGCAGTCACTTCTAAAATGGCTTATATACCTATGGTAGGCTGAATAAAGCATCCCTCCAAAAAAAAAGACACCCATATTCTAATCTCTAGCCTATAAATATTACCTTATGAAGTACAGGATTTTTTTAGATTGAGTAATTTCAAGGTCTGGAGATGGGAGGTTATCCTGGATCATCTGGGCAGGCCATAAATGCAATCCCCTACATCCTCATAAAAGGGAAGCGACGTCAGGAGGAAGAGGCCTGTAGCCACAGAGACAGGGGGGCAGTGATGCCGCCACAAGCCGAGGGTGCTAGGAGCCACTGGAGCTGGGAGAGGCAGGAATGCACCCTTCCTGAGAGCTTCCAGGGGCAAGTACTGCCCATGCCTTGAATTTGGCTCAGTGAAACTGACTTCACACTTCTGTAGAATAAATTTCAGTTGTTTTAAGACATCAAGTTTGTGCTAATTTGTTACAGCAGCCCTAGCAAACCAATGCAATGCTCCCGTCTACAGGAGGCAAGTGCTCTTGATTTAGACCAGGCTGCACAGACTTCCCCCTGGCTGACTAATTCTTGAAGGCAATCCCCACCTTGGGTGACTGTACAGGGATGGCAGGGCCACTGGCTTGAAAACTCTGGAAAAAATACCTTTGAGTTGCACACTGACAAAGTGAGTTAACTCTGGGAGACACAAGCCCAAATCTGTTAAAACTACCTGGGATAATGTGCATTTGTTATTAAATACATTATGTCCTGAGATTTTTGGCATATATTTCAAATCACCTCCAGGTGATTTCGACCAGGAAATTATTGAAACATTCACCTGACACAATTATATACACACCTATAATCCAATATCAAACAAAAAGCCCTATAGATCTAGAAATCAGAGAATGTCTTAAAAAGCAGAGAAGTGAGAAAGAAACATTTTGCGTATTACCTTCACAATTGATTAAACTTTGAAAGAATAAAACATATACTGTGGGAAATATCAGCAATTGAAGAATCACTGTATTTGTAAATCAAATTCATTCTACTTAGGAGCCCCACTATCTCCCAGTAGTACCAAATTGAAAAGAGGTTATTGCTTTTAAAGTTTTAATTTAAATGTAGGCCCTTCAACAGCAAGTTCAATGATTTATCACACTGATTGAATTCTAATTCTTACTGTGCTGAATTCCAGAAAGCCACTTCCTTCAAACATCAGTACCACTGAGACACACACCACACTCAATAGTACTCCTTAATCCTCCAAAAAGAAAGTAATTTATACAACATTTAATGGAATGAGACAGCATTGCAGTCACATAGTGAGGTCGTAGTGGTTCTATGTACCGCAAGTATGATGAGGCACAGGAGTATTTTTCCATAAGGTCTCCTAGAAGATCTGGCTTTGCAAAATGATAAAATATTGATAGCTCAATATATCCTAAATATAGAATGATATAAGAACACATCCCTGGCTGGTGTGGTTCAGTGGACTGAGTGCCTGGACTGAGTGCCAGACTGTGAAGCAAAGGGTCACCAGTTCGATTCTCAGTCAGGGCACATGCCTGGGTTGTGGGCCAGGTACTCAGTTTAGAGCATGAGAGAGGCAACCATGGATTGATGTTTCTGTCCCTCCCTCCTTCTCCCCCCATTCCTCTCTCCCTATAAATAAATAAAGTCTTTTTAAAAAAGAATAAGAACACAGAGATTACAACTCACTTTTCTTCAGGAGAGACTTACACTCCCTTCCTGCTACTCACACCACACAACACTCTACATAAACTTAGCTGATGAGCTCAACGGAAAGTAATGGTAATTCAGATCTGAATGTGGATCTTTTCTAAACAAACACGATAGCAGAGTCTTGCTAGCTATTCACACATTATGTGCATCTTCCTTGTGGAAGTCTGCCTGGACTAGGTTCCCAGCCTCTCGAGCATTTAGGGTGGAACACAGGACCGAGACCAGGCCAGGCAGGTGCAGGCAGGTAGAGCGATGTGCACGGCTCCCAGGCACGGCCCTTACACCCCCAAGGAGCTGATCCTCCTCATTCCCTATCCTTCCGCACCAGCCTCCAGAGCCAGGTGCTAAAGAGCCCAGCAGAGCTACAAAATGTAAGCAGTCTGGGGATCAACTGATGTCACTTCTTCCTTGAATCTGCTTGATCTGTTAACTTATATGTTGATTCAGTTAAAACAAAACTACAGTGGCTGTTCCACACATGCCAGAAAATGAAGAAACAAGTAAATCCAGAAAATTCACCAATTGAGGAAACAGCACAAGCAGCCAAAGATCCAATGGTGCACAGTCCTAAGCACTGTGAATGATATACATGCAGAGTTCTGGAAGTTTCTGTGTTAACTGGAGAGTGGTGCTGGCTGGCAGGCCATAGGCCATGATTCTTAAGTTGCTTCTTGAAGCACAGGTATGGGAGCAGCCTTTCCAGTCACAGGGGAAATGCTGTCAGGGGCAGAGCCTGGGGGTCCTGTAGAGGATGGAATGGGGACAACTGTGAGGCTTCACTGACAGGCAGGGGAGTGGTTACCACGGGGGTGGCATTCTCTGCAACGCTCTCCAACAGCAGCAGCCCCGACTAAAGAGTGCCGGTATCTGTGCTAAGGGGAGTTAACTGTATCTTCAAGGCAGTGGAAAGTCACGGAAGGTTTTTATGACAGGCACAGGTAGAGTTGAAACAGTGATTCAGGGCAAAATATCACATGTTAAGGACAGGGTTTTTTTGTTTATTTGTTTCCTTTAGGGGACGGAGTGGTTAAGAAAGGAATCAGCAACAGGGAGATCAAGTTTCCCAGCTACTGGAATTCTTCCACTGCCAATCCAAGGTTCTGCAGGTATGACTTCTAATGCACCTTCTGAAACTTACCTAGAACACTATTTCCCCAAATGTATAAATTCAGTTAGGCAAATTGCTCCTTTCTAAATGTAAAAGTTTTATCACATTTTACATGCTGCTTATCACACTTATCACAGAGAAATTTATACACTTATCACGGAGAAATTCCATCGGGAAAGAGTAAATACCAAGTAACACCCCAGGCCATCCAGAACTCAGCTGTCAGGCAACTGCCCTCCCGAGAGGGCACAGTGGAAAGGTCTCCGAGAGGTAAACAGACATCACTGGCCGCTGACTGAGACGTGATGCTTTTTCCCTGAGGGCAGTCCTTTAGAACCTTACTCTGTTAAAAGTGTATGGGAATAAAATAAAATTGTATAGAGAGTGCGGATGTAATTTTTTTAAATTGTAGACTTTATTTTGAAAGCAGTTTTAGTTTTATAGAAAACTCATACACAAAGTGTAGAATTCTTTTGTTTTTCTCTTCCACCCCATGCACACAGGATTAACGTGCTACATTTGTTAAAACTGATAAACCACTATGAATTCATTATTGCTAACTAGGTCCATAATTTATATTGGAGTTCGTTCTTTGTGTTGTACATTTCCACAGGTTTTGGCAATGCACAGCATCATGCGCCCGCTACAGTATCATACAGAACAGTGTCACTGCCCTGGAAATCCCACGCACCACCAATGCCCTCCTTTCCTCTCAACCCCCAGAACCTCTGCAAACCACTGATCTTTCTACTGTCTCCAAGGGTTGCCTCCTCCACAATGTCATATAGGTGGAATTATAATGTAGGTAGCCTTTTCAATTTGGCTTCTTTCACTGACAATATACATTTTAAAGGTTCTCTTTTTGTGTGTGTGGCTTAATAGATTACTACTTCTTACCACTGAACAGTTTTCCATTCTATGGACAAACCAGGGTTTGTTTACCCAGTCATCCCTTAAGGGACACCTTGGTTGCATCCAAGTTTTGGCAATCATGCATACAGCTGCTATAAACTTCCGCATGCAGGTTTCAGTTGGGTAAATAACTAGGAGCATGATTGCCGCATTGTAAGGTATGACCACGATTAGATTCTTAAGAACCCACCAAGCTGTCTTCCGGAGCAGCTGCGCACTCTCCCCTTCCACACAGCCAGGTACGGGCTTCCGGTGCTCTGCACTTTCACCAGTGATTGGTGGTGTCAGTGTACAGGGTTTTGGCCATGTTCATAGTGTGCTGTGGTCTATCTTGTTTTAATTTATATTTCCCTGATGACCTATCCTATGAAACATCTTTTTGATGCTTATTTTCCATCTGTATATTTTCTGTGATAAGGTGTCTGTTCAGATCTTGTACCCATTAAAAAAAATCAGGCCGTTTCCTTTGTGTTGAGTTTTAAGAGCTTTTTCCAACATTTTAGACACAAGTGTCTTATTAGATATGTATGTAGTATTGCAAAAATCTTCTCCTGGTCTTTGGCTTGTTCTTTCATTAACTAGCAGTGTCTTTTGAAGAGCAAGCTTTTAATTTTAATGAAGTCCAACCTACCAATTTTTTCTTTCACGGCTCATATTTTTGTTGTAGCTAAAGGGTCATTATCAAACACGAGGACACCTAGATTTTTTTCCTAGTATTTTTACAGTTTGTATTTATGTTTACGATCCACTTTGAATTAATTTTTGTAAAGGGTGAGAGGTCTGTGTCTAGATTAACTTTTTTGCACATGCATGTCCAGCTGCTCCATCATCACTTGGTGAAAGACAATCCTTTCTCCAATGCACTGTCTTGGATCCTACAGTCAAAAATCAGTCGACCACATTTGTATGGACCTACTTTCAGCCTCTCTATTCTGTTCCACTGATTTATCTATCTGTCTCTTCTTTCTCTACCACCACACTGTCTTAATTACTGTAGCTTTACAGTAAGTCTTGAAGTCAGGTAGCAATTTTTAAATTGTTAACTGAAAAGGAAAACACAAGACCTGCTGTTGGGGTGTTCATGGGTAACTCGTTGCATGTATCCAACTTGGAAGGGACAGAGCACAGAGGAGCAGCTCGGGCCATCCAGTCGGCCTGGATCCGAGCGAGGACCATGCTCAGCAGGGCCCTCGCTAACCCAGGACGAGTCTGAGGCCTGAGTAGGACAGAAACTTTTGCCATTTTAAGGCAACGAGCCTTGGGTTGCTGTGGTTATTTTTACTGCTATATAACCTAGTCTATCCCAGGCACAGAACCCTGGACCTGGAAAACTTTCCATAACCCTAGCGATGGAAACAAACCACTTTTGATCTCTGAAAGAACAGAACAAATTAGCACCGAAACTCCCGTTAAGTATAGCCGCATAACATTAGACATGGCCCTCTGAAGAGGAAATAAGATGCTCGGCTTTAGCAAATAAAGACAGGGCTCTCAGTGAATAACAATTCCAAGTCTCAGGCCACGTGTGTCCAGTAAAACAGTGTTTAATCTGCCTCTCAATTAGGCAGGGCACCTTACTACCCAACCGGGTAGACAACGAGTCCTCCACCCTTGCAGGGACCCTGAAAGCACGCTGGGCAGCAGATCAGAGCAGAAGACAGGTAGCGCTGCTGCCTCACAACCCAGAGAGATAGCCATCCCCAGTGTTTGGCCGCAGGTGTTTTGTGGAGGAAACTGAACTCATGCCACTCACCAGTAGGCACCTGAAAAGACTGTACCTGAGGGAAGTTTTGAGCAATTTCACCAGATTAGGAAGCCCATGCAGTAAAAACAACTGACTCTAGAACACACTTGCAGAGATAAACAAGGACAGGGCAGGACACACTGCAGAACGGAAAAGGATAATGACAAAAGAGCCCAACAGGATACTCCTCTGAGCCCTGGATTCATGTCCCTTCCAGACCCCTGTGAGAAAGAGCTGTAAGTTCATACTACAACCCATCCTCTGATCTGTATAATTATTGGGAACATCCACATTTTAATACATACAACACCTGTGAACTAATAACAGAGCAGGAGCTGATAAACTACAATGTGTAATGCAAATCCAGCTATCATTACGCATACAGTTTTACTGGAACACAAGCATGCCCTCTGTTTATTGTGCTACCCGCGGCTGTTTTAGGACTGCAGCAAAGCGCTGGATAGCTGCAACAGAGACCACGAGGCTCTGAAGTATTTACTGTCTGGCTCTTTACAGAGAAGAAGTTTGCCGACCCCTGAACTAGAATATAGATTTTGTCATCCAATGGGTCTTTTTGTTGTCTTTGGGAAATTTCAAGTTTTAAAGAACACTTCTACTCTCTTTATTTTAAGAGACCCTATCTGACCACAAATGTCAATATTCTTGTACCCTCAAGAAATTGATAATGGTACTTGCTTTGGGGAGCAGAACTGAAGGGTTTGGAAGAGGAACAGTTTATTCTTCCCTGTATTCTTCCTCTTCATTTTGACTATTTTATCAAAAGCACACATTAAACTCAATTTATATACAGAGATAGATAGATAGATAGATATTGATACACACACAGAGAGACACGTACTTTTTGACTAATTAAAAATGGTCCTAGCAACCAAATTTATGTGGATTACAGATTTTATTAGGGTTCACTTTAATTCTGCAATTATAATGAGAAAAAGTCATCTTAAGAAAAAAAATTAAGTTGTTTAAAAAGTGAAAAAATAAAAGCAGAAAACAGAAACCACTTAACTGTCCAGTTTTCTAAGAAATGACCATACAAGGGTGTGGGTTATGTAAGTTGTGGCACCTCCACTCAATAGAATCTCACAGCACCATCACCACAGTGAATGAGATGTGTGTGCATTTATTCATATGGAAATGCGTTCACTATGTGGCAGGAAGTGAGCAACACTAGACAAGTACAGGACGAATCTTGTGACCCAATCTTAGTTTAAAAAATACACCTGTGTGCAGATATAGACACTGAAAAAATATACATTGAATGTTAACCTTTATGTATTAAAAGAGTAAAATATTTTTTCCCTTTTTGCCCTCCGACTTTTAGCATTATCAACACAGACACGATTCCTTTTCATTATTGAAGAGGAAGAAACATTGAAGATTATAGAGTGAGTACAAGGGAGCAGTTGGGAAGCTTCTAGGATGCTGATCACGCTCTGCTTCTGATTAAGCCCAACGGGTGAAAGTCCATCAAACTGTGTATTTGTGTGTACATTTTAGGTTGGATGTATATCACTCAATAAAACATTTAAAAATGCATGACAGACTTCAGAGGGGAAGAAAAAAGCATGTATACACTATCCCTTACAGCATTTCATTCGTTTACAGTTGCATTTATCAACCACCTTCCACAGACTGAACCCCATGCTAAGGGCTAAAATAATACCAAAGTGTACACAGCAGGTACATTTACAGAGCATAGTAGAGTACACAGGCAATATAAATAAAGTCACAAAAATAACTACAAACTTAAATGTATGTAAGCTATAGGATTCAATTACAAGTGCATAAATATTTAATGAAACCAGCTTAAGCAAAAGGAAATTCATTGGCTTAGAGGACCCAAAGAATTGCTGAAAAACAAACCAAGGGTAGAAAGGCATCGAGGCCAGTGGTCCTCAACTGGAGATGCTTTTTTTTGCTCCCCACCTCCACTCGGGACATTAGGCAATGTCTGAAGACATCTCTGACTGTCAAGTGAGTTGAGGCCAGGAATGGTGCTAGACGTCCTACAATGCATATGACAACCCCTTCCCTCCACACACACAGCAAAGAATAATTGGGCCCAAACTGTCCATAATGCCAAAGTCGAGGAATGCAGGTCTGTGTTACTATGAGTGGTCTACTGTGCACAAGCTCCCAGCAGCAACTGAAAGCAGGCCAGACACTGAAACCTTTGATCCCAGCCCAGATTATTTAACTCAGAACCTACACAAGATCCCAGGTGTCTCTCGAGCACATCGAGGTGTGGGAAGCACTATCCTCACAACTTTTGCAACAGTGGAGTCAGGTAATGACTCTGCAGGCAAGTCTCTTCCCGGGAATGAGATTCCACCTCACACAGGAATTCTGGCTGCTGTGTGTCCTGAGGCTCACACCTCGTACCCCTTCCATGGGCCGGGACTGACTCTCTTCCTCAGGGGCTGGGCTTACCAACCATAGACAACTCTCTAGCCACAAAAGAAAATAACGAGCTACCCTCAGAGACCTACCTGGATGTGGGATCGGGAAAGCCCACACTGAAAATTTAAGCTGATTTCTGAAAAATAAGAACAATTAGTAAGGCAACCCAAGACATTTCCCAAATATTTATCAAGCACCTGTTATGCTGCAGACGGGAATCTGGCCCTGGGAATGCATCCTGAAAAGGACAAAGTCCTGACCTTGCCCTTAAGGAAGAGGAGCTTACCTTCTACTGAGGGTGAAGGATGATGTGACATTAGCACAAGTATTTTAAAGATTCTCCAAATGAGGCGACCTGGGAACTGAGACCTGAAGGATAAGGAGTCAGCCAAGTACCCAGGGCAGGACAGGCTCTGAAAGGGGATCAGCTCTCACGAGGAACACGGCTTGTTGGGCTCAAGGATGAGGGCAGAGTTGAGGAAAAGAGGGGTGGAGGCCCCAGAAAACGGGACAGAGCTGAGCGTACAGAATACGGGACACATAGTCCAGGTGGTTACACTCAGTACAGTGACTGACCTTCAGGCAGGGGAAGGGTGGCCTGGAGTGAGGTGGGATGCAGGCTTGGCTGCCTCAGTGTACGTCTGGGCTCTACCATTTATTAGAAGTGTGACTACCTCACAGGGTCATGAAAATGACAGGGAATGTGTAAAAATGTCTTAGAATGTACCCACTGCCTGTTTTCATGTGGCCCGTGACCTAAGAATGTTTTCTTTTTACATTCTTAAACGGTTACATTTTAAGTGGTTATGCAAGTGCCTGAATTATATATCCTTGGTCCACAAAGCATAAAGTATTCACTCTATGGCCCTTCACAATAAAAGTCTGCCATCAAACCAGGCGTGCACACAGCAGGCACTCCAACCCCGTCCCAGGGAACTAGGTGGACCCCAGAGGGCACTGCCCGAGGCTCTTCACAGCACATCTCTCAAAATAACCATCTGCCTAATTTACAAATACAATACCGGCAAGTGACCTTCCAAGAGCATTCAATTTAACTCTTTTTCTTGAATTAAATCCAGAGTCTGTATCTTCAAAACCATGGTCTTCCACTGTATGATGCAAACTGCACACAATCAAGCCTTCTATTAATCTGCTCTCCAAGCCAGATATTTTGTTCCCTGTGCATCTGACATATATAAACAGTTCACATGGAAGTGAATGAATTTCTATCATGGAGCCTCCTTGTATGAGCAGAAAGAGAAACAGCAAAGGGTGGGTGGCAGACAAGAAGAGGTGGTTGTTTTTTGAGGGTTAGTTATACTTAAGCCAATTGATTGCCCCTCTTTTTATTTTTCTTCTTTTTCCAATATTCTAAAATGTTACTTTTATAACAAGGGAAAAATACTTACTTTTTAATAAAGAAAGAGAGTGAATACAATCAGCTTTACCCACAGTATCTACATTGTACTTTTTAAAGACAGTACTATTTTGACAGCCAAAAAAGATATTTAGGAATACAGTATTACAAATTCAAGATCATGTCTATGAACTTGGCTTGGAAAAAAGCCTCTGCAAAAATACAACCTACCATCTGTACGATGTATTCAAAACTGATTAGCATAGTACGAAAAAATAATGCTGGAACAGCAGTTTTTTTTTTTAAAGAATGCTTCCTGTTCGTTTTTTGTTTTTTTTTTCCAGAATTCTCCATAATATACAGAGAGCCAAGGTGAAATGGAACTTCACTTCAAGAAAAAAGAAACAGGAAGTAAACAAGGATGAAAAAGGAACACTGAATACTCTTTTCTGAAGTCTGTGGCACTGATCTAGAAACTTCACCCAGAGCAAGAGAGAATCTCGCTTGGTTTGCATGCACCAGCGTTGACAGCTGTAGGGGAAACATCCCACCTCTGACTTCAGATGTTAACCCTGAGACCTCCTCACACTGTCTCAGCCATCACAGGCTGTACTGCCATTTCTCTGAGAGCAGGACTCACTCTCAAGGCACTAAAAGTGAATCCGCAGAGGACGCAGACATGAAACCCCCGGGAAAATGCCTCTCAGATGACTTGGTGAAGAGCGCCAAGGTCACCGTGGTTTTATTCCTGTGTGGTAAATATCCTCTCACAGGTATGGACTTGATAGATTTTATTTAATACATGCTGCCAGCCTCTGGCCCTGTGGTCCTGGGTCCCATCTCCTCACTGACCGGGGAGCAACCCTGTATAACACCCTCAACCTCACTAAGCCTTCTGACAGGGGAGGAGTTAGGCTGACGCCCTCCCAAAAAGCCACTCTATGCTTTTGTGATCATACATCATGAGGCCACATTCACCTTTCCATAAATATTAGGTTTGCCAAAAAGTTCATTTGGTTTATTCCTTAAGATGTCTCTAGTAGCACTTAGTTGTCTTTAAATTCATTCAAAATGATTTCGTTAGACTGTATTGTGACAGCTGTCATATCAGTGTGCATTAAAAAAATCAAAATTGGTGAATTTTTGTATAGCCACTTTGATAGTGAAGATAGAAGAAAGTAACAACATTTTCATTGTATTTTACTTCATTATTTCAGGAAAGATAAAAACACAAGTGAAATGCAAAAAACCAAAAAAAGGTCTGTGCAGTGTGTGGAGAAGGTACTGTGATAAATTGAACATGTCAAAAGTAGTTTGCGAAGTTTTGTGCCAGAGATTTCTTGCTGGACGATGCTCCACAGTCAGGTAGACCAGTTGAAGTTTATGATAGTGACCAAGTTGAGAGAGTAACTGAGAACAATCAGAGTTATACCACGAGGGAGATAGTCAGCATACTCAAAATACCCAAATCAGTGAAGTTATTGCTGAATTTGAAAAGTATGTCTTTTATTTTACTGAAAAAAACTAAGTGGACTTTTTGGCTCAACCAATAAATACAATCTAATAAAGTTAATTTTGAGCAAAGTCCATTTTGGGAAATTGTGTCCCAACAATAAATGTTCAGATATTTTCCTCAAAATGAAAAAAACAAAACAAAACAAAACCCTTTCAATGTATCAAATGCATGGCTCCTGGAGGACATTTATGACAGAGGAGTTAAACCCTCAAAAGACTCAGGAAATATTGCCCTTTGCATCTGAAAAGAAGGCCCCTGTCTTATCAGGGGGTCTGGGGGTCACTACTGATGAGCTGCTATTTGTGTGAGACCACACATACCAGATGGGTCAAGACCCGCAGCCCTACTGTGTGGAGGCAAGACCTCCAGGGCTAACACAGAAGTTCAGCTCTTGGGGACCAGAACTGATCAATGAAGCCAGGAGACAACCTCTGGAAAATTTAAATTTAAAAAAGGAAACAGGTTTGCACTACTACCACACACACCTTTCCTCCCTTACCTCCAACAATTTGTTCCTGTGCCCAGGGCAGGAACACCAACCTCTAGTTGGTTTTCCCTGTGGCACCGCCCCACCAGCCCCTTCCAGGACAAAGGAGACACGTCAGGGCCCAGAGAGTAGGAGGCTGTATTCAAGATTTTCACTCAGAGCCTCTCCAATCTCTTCAATTTCAGAAGCTGCCTTAATTGGCTGTTGGAATAGGTCAAGGCCTTGATGCTGGTGAACAAAATGCTTCTCTAATGCTGGTTTTCTTCAGGCTACAGACAGATCAATTCTCACTCGGACAATGGCTCTGCCATGAGGCACCTAAGGGTTAGATGAGATGAACTATGTCTGCCAACCCGGTTTTGCAGAGATGCCTGAATAAACTAAACTAGCACAGGTGTTGGCAAGCTTTCTGTAAAAGGCCAGATGATAAATACTTTAGGTTTTGCAGGCCACAGAGCTCTCTGTTGCAATTACTTGACTCTGTGGTTCTAGGGCAAAAGCATCTGCAGACATGACATAAACAAATGAGCAATGAACATGACTGTAGCCCCATAAAACTATGGGCACTTTAATTTAAACTTCTATAACTTTTACAGGTCAGAAAATATTGTTTGATTTTTTTCAACCATTAAAAAATGTAAAGAGCTCTCTTACAGGCCATGCAAAAACAGTGGGGCTGTGGTTTGCTGATTCCCAAAGGAGGGAATGAGACACTGGAACGTTCTGCACACTGCTGCGGGAAAGGCATGGCCTGAAGCCCTCCGCCATCGGCTCAGCCAACCTTGATTTATGCTTTTCCCTCTCCAAATCTAATCCTTCAAAATAGTTCCATAATAAGTCCACTTGTCTCCACTTCCCTCGTCTTCTCTCCCGTCATCCTTCACAACTCTCTCATGTTCAGAGTAGCCTCCATCCAGCACTGAGTGATGGGCTCCACAGGAAGTGGGATGGAGTCACCCTGTGTTTTAAATTCCTTCCACAGCCTCCAAGACAATCGGAATGACCTCCAACACCTTACCATGACCCGCAAGGCCCTGCCTCTTTCTCCTACATTTGTGCCCCTTTTCTTATCTTGGACTTTAGATGATCCTTAACTTTATATCAACTTGACGAGGCCACAGGGCCCCCAGACATCTGGCCAAACATTATTCTCCTATGTCTTTGAGGATGTTTTTGGATGAGATTAACATTTGAGTCAGTACACTGAGTAAAGCAGATTGCTCTTTGTTAGGTTCTCCCGACAAAAAGAATAAATTATACATATAATTTATTTACATAAGCAAATGAGATCTATTACAAGGGAACTGGCTAGTGGGCTTAGGATTCTGTAGTCCCAAGATCTAAGTCCAGGTCCTAGGGCAGGAAAGGACCTATGCAGCTGCCAGGCAGAGAGGGAATTCAACATGTTTGTTCCTTTGGGGCCCTTAGTTACTGGAGAAGAGCCAGCTGAAGCACCAGGGGAGTCTGTGCCCACTGACCAAGATAGTGGCCCAGGGAGGGTCTTACACCAGTGAGCCAAAAGCTAGAGATATGAACGGATAGATAGGAATGAATACAGCCCAACAGTGGCCCGGAAAGCTAGAAAGATGAATGGACAGGGCCCAAGTGTGCCAAAAGCTAGAAAGATAATTGGATTAGGAAAAAAAGCCCTCCTCTCCCCGTAAGAACCGTGGGCTTGAGCGGGGAAAGAGATGGTCTTTGAGGCAGGAGTCCACCGTTGTCCCAGCATGTGTGGCACCTGAATAAACCTTTCCTCTTGCACCAGCACCCACCTCACAAGTTTGGTCTTTGTGGCAGCAGGGAGCTGAACTGCTGCTTTTTTTGTCCCGTAACCCACCTACATTGGGAGAAGGGGAATCTGCTTTACTCAATCCACCAACCCAAATGCTAACTCCTTTGGAAAATACCATCACACACACCGAGGAAGAACGTTTAGCCGGACATCTGAGCATCCTGTGGTTCAGTTCACCTGACATAAAATTAACCGTCACACCCTCCAAATGAGGGTGGGCCTCACACAATCAATTGAAGGCCAGCATAGACGGAAAACACTGACCCTCGGGCGAGGAGGAGGAAACTTCTGCCCGAGTCAAACTGGGTCAGCTCTCCCAGGTCTGCAGCTCGCCAACTCAACCACAGGTCCTGGGGTACGCCCACTTCCATAACTGCATGAACCAATCTCTTATAATTAATAAACAAACAACACACACACACACACCCTCTACAGGTTTTTCTTTCTCTGGAACACCCCAACTAATGTAACAACAAATTGTCACACTTTTTCTCATTTTCACTTCAGCAAACACAAGATGCTTTGCATGTTTCACTCTTCTGGAATGTTCCTCACACTCTTTTTATAACTACCTTCTCATTGAAGTCTTGGCTTAAATGTCTCCTTTTCCCCCAATAAGCTTTGAAAACTGCTTCCTCTCACCCTCTGCAAATGATTCTCTATCTCAGTCTCTTCCTCCTTTCAAAAATTTTATCATGACCAATAAATGAATGATTATTGACTTAGTCAGACCCTAGTTATTAGGGTAGGTGCCGTGTCTGTGCTCTTCACTGTACCCCCGGGGCCTCGGGGAAGAGCCTGACATAACACATATTTTTAATCAATATTTTGGAACAAATGAGTAGCCCAGAGATAGCCCAGATTGAACGATCCTTTGCTCTCTGCCTTGGAGCTTCTACCCGCTTTGCATGACCCCTGCATGAACAAAAGGAGTCCACCCCTCCCAAGATGACGCTGGTCCCCCATGCCACTGTAGTCCTCTGCCTCCTCCATGCTGTTCTTGTTCTCTAAACCCATCACTGAAACAGAGATTTGATCTCACTAGTTAACTGGGTATTCGCATCAGTGATTTACATGAACAGTTACGTCACCAGCCCACGCCATCCACAGTCGGGACTATCCCACTAGCAGACTCTATGCCTAACTTGAGGTTTTGGGTACCTCCCGTTCCTAGCACCTGGCAGGCACCTAAAGGTTTGCCAAATGAATCAACTTATCTACTCACCTTCCTCATTCACTCAGTGGCTTCGCTTGAATCAGCAAGACCCCGAGGTGACAGTGGTGGATCAGTGGCAGGGGAGAAAATGAATGGGTATGAGCTTTAATGAGCGTCTTTGCTTATTAGAAAAGCAGGATTTCAGAGCCCATCAGCTTAGTGTCAGCTTTTACTAGTAAACACTGTTTCTGCCCTATCACCAGGGCAGGTTCCCCCCGTCAGTGTTGCTTTCTCTTCCTCACAGGGGCTCTGAGGAGAGCTCCGACCCCCACACAGCACAGAAGGCAGAGTGGAAGCAGGACAGGAATTCACTGATTTGTCTGTAGTTGGTCCGTGTGAAGCAGATAAGCTTCTAGCTGTTGTGGTCCAACTCCTCCTCTGAGCCTCTCTCTTGCTTCACAAATGGCAACAGAAAGAACATCTTTAATTTAGATAAAACAATCTGATCTCAGCGCATGCTTCAACTTAATTGAAGATAAAATAACCTGTCAGCACTAGTTAGTGAGTTTGTCTCCCTACAGCTGCGAGTCCCCCAACAAGGCCAGACACGGTTCTCCGAAACCTGCTGGCAAGTCTGGGAACTGGGCCCTGTGAACGGTCCTTTGCTAGCACGGCTCTATCACAGGGGACGGCAGACCCTAACAGGTCTTCTGGCCTGTGTGTGGGCCTGTGTGCAGCTGGGATAGCATTCTGTCACCAAGTTCCTTAGTGCAGAACATGTGACTGGAACATGAAGTGTGTTCATCTCCTGTACAACAGCTTTCTGAGGAAGGAGACCCCGCTGCCTGCCCTGCTGACAGAGGCTCTGCCCTTTCACTTTTCCACTGTGAATTTCATGCTACAAGGGGCTACATTTTGGAAAAACAAGGCAGTAATTTTTATACCTGTCCAACTTCTGCTCACACAGACAAAGGGAATATCAGTGATGATGCCGCCCCAAGCTCGCTCAAAAAAGATCCTCAATTTAACAGTGACTTACATCTGGGCAATTCCTCTCTGGATTTAATTTTCTTTGCAAAACAGCACCTTGAGGTACAAACTTCAAAACGGCAACCACAGCAAAACTGCAGGCGTTGTTCTTCCCCAGCTCCAGACGTGGCCACTCGGGCTGTTTGTTTTCCAGCTCTCTGACAGAACACTGGGGTCGCAGGTCTGTCATATGACAGCAAGAAAACCAATGATGTGAGTCACTCTCTGAAGTGATTAAGTTTTAGCTGGCAAAGCTGGAGTAGCTTGTGACTCACTAGAAACACATTTTCTAGCCTGCATTTTTACAAGGCAATGCAGCTCAGTTTATATTGCAGCTCTTTTTATGCAATTCTTTCTTTGATTCAAACCATATACTTGTGAGATAATACTAAAGGTCACAAGGGAAGGAAGGCATTAATTGATCATGCATCTCCTCAAGCTTTATTTCCACAATACACAGAAAGTGCCAGAAATGAAGAAATGTCTCAATTCGAAGCCCTCCAATGTGGCTCTCCAATAACGAGGCCACAGCACAAAAGCATTCCTCAGCACCTGACCAGTGAAGCCTCCCTCCCACAGCTGCTCAGATTAGCTTTCTAGAAGGACTTGCCCACTTGTGAACTCCAGGAGTGAGAAACACAATGGTCTCGGCCTGATTCCAACTATACATTATTCTCTGGACTTACACTTTGCCTGTCTCTAGGGTAGAAACGTTTAGTCAATTGCAACAATAAAAATGATGACAAGGTCATGACTATTCTTACTGAAAAACAGCTGCCCCTTGCTTCAACATCAAAGATACTACTGGTCTGTCCAAGAATTCAAGGCTACAAAAAGCAACTGATGTAAGAAATGTGTATCCTAACAACCAGAACAAGTTAGCATTTCCAAAAGTATAATTCATTAAATGGAGAACAAGAAGTTTTCTCTGCATAATTTAAGTACAGGAGGAGAGTTAAACAAAAATTAAGAAGGATACTCTGCTGCAGAATTTCCCCAAGCCTTCAATATTGTGACATGTATTCTGAGTCCTCTTGAACTTTTTACCGCTGAGTTCTTTTTCATAAACTGCAATGTTTTGTAGGCCTAGTATCTCATGGAATAAACTTTTGGAAGCTCTGGAATAGGCCATTGAAGAGTCTGAAATATGTTACTATCTTTTCTGTCACAGATACACTCTTTGATATTTCCTACTTTTCTATCATAAGAATATTTTGCACAGTGCGATGTAACACACAGAATTGCTATACGGAAAAGATACAGGACAATGAACACATTTCAAAGTGCTCATTGGTGTTATTATGCATATTTGCTACTTGGCTGCGATTTCAAGCAATTCTGGGAAGTGCCCTTTCTCCAAAGTACTTGGTGATCTGGGGAAAGCATGAATGAACAAAGCGAGGGGCTGCACAGGAGCGTGGCTGCCACATCTGTCAGCGTGTTTGGTCAGCCCTCCCCAGTCACTATATGTATTCACAAATAATGACAAAGCAATGTGGTTCTTCCAGGCAAATGAAATGGAGGTGCAAATTAGAATCACACCTCTGCTCTCATTTTGGTATCACTTCTTCTCTGGATAAAACAACACTTACTCTCACTTTCCTTCTCATGGCGAGTGGCCACTGTTAACACTTGCATCAGGGATCAGTCACAACAAATTACAGTTAACTTTCCGCACGGCACTGCAGGAGGCGGCCCTGGCCCCAGGGGAGTGCCAAGTTCAGCGAGGCCCATTACCAATTGTGAGATAACTAGCATTGGGGCTTCAAAGGCCCCTGTATCTCAGTCACATGAAGCGGTTAAAATTCTTACAGTCTAAGTGGTATCTTAATATTTCTGCGTACGGTACTTTATTATTCTCTGCAGAAAGCAGCGGTGGGTAGCTGCTTGCAAAAAGGGTGATTTTAATCACCAATCATTTTCAAGAACACAAGAGATCAGTGGTACTCAACTGCGAAAGCTGTTTTACCAGGGGAAACTGCCTGAGTGGATTAAAAACACAAACAGATTTCACTTCAATTTAATTGTGTTAGATGCCAAACTTTCAAGGATGAATGAGACACACACACACACCCCTACCTAGGGAAGATGAGGGACTGCAGACTCGCTGCAACTGTCAATTTGCCAAATCTAATTGGGGGGAGGGGCTGGGCAGAAGAACAGGGGGTTTTGTAACCTGGATTCCACAGCAGCTAGTTTGTTAGTTACCCGAGTACAGCAGAGTTCACTTTTTCCAGTGAAACACATAAGTGAAACCTCAAAAAAACAAGTGTATAGAATCCATGTAATTAATCTCTTCTGAAGAAAAAAAATAAAGTAAAATCAAATCTTAAGAAACCTTTAAGAATCAGCATAGCCATGAGTAAACATAAGGAATAAGTTCTGTTAAACATTCCTTAAACAAATTCAAATGAACTCAGTCATTATCAAATTTGACATGTTTTAAGGCACATTACTTATCCAAGGAGCCTGTACGAGCTTTCTTGTGTGATCTTGACATTGCAAAATGGGAGAGAGGAACTGAGGTGCTTGATAATATGGAAGCAGATTAGGACATTTTTTCATTGCTTTTTTTTTTTTTAAGAGGAAGGGATAGAGAAAAACATCAATGGAAGAGAGAAGCATCAATTGGTTGCCTCTCATGCTCTCAAACCAGGGATCATACACATAAGACTGGGGGCCAAACCTACAACCTAGTTATGTGCCCTGATGGGGAATCAAACCTTCAACCCTTCAGAAATGGGACGGTGGTCCAGTCACCTGAGCCACACTGCCAGGGCAGTTAATACGCTTTACTGCCATGCCAGACATGGATGGTTTTATGATGGTTGTAGGTCCCTTTTCCACAATGCTCCTACGGTAAGTTTCAGGTATCTGCTAGCTCTTTTCGAAGTAGAGGAAAATTGTTAGAATACATCATTGAAATTTCCCCTCATTCAAACACCTTGGCACATCCATTATGATAGGCATCCTCTGGCATTTACAGCAAATCTCAGTGCAGAGCACCCACAAAACCCGATATTCACAAGGCTACTAGGAGCAGCACTCAGGAATGGCTGGTGTCGCCCACCACGTGCTGTGCTAAGCACTGGATACACACGATCTCACTGACTCCACACAAGAAAGGTGGGTTTATTATACTTACAAGGAAGCTGGGTTTCAAAGGGTGAAAAATGAGCTGCTCCAAGTAACAGAGCCACGAAGTGACACAGTCCATCCTGGCCTTCATGTGCAGATCTCCACTGAGAAACGACGAGGCAGAGTGGAGGAAAATAAGACACGAGTAAATCTAGACCCGCCATCAATGCTAGTCAGCACAACGTATTACAACAGATTTCGGGCCAAGGGAGGAGGATGCAGAACATGCAGCTGGGGAGGAGAAAAAAGGTCCCTTTTCTTATTGAAACCCTCCTCTCCAGGCTCATCAGGGTTGGATGAGAGAAACAAGGACACTTAAGGTCAAGGAAAAATGGAGGGGAAAACACAGAAAAATGAAGCTCACGTTCATAAAATTACAAACTATCCAGGCTGGCTGAGACGCAAACAGAAGACAGAAGGGTGAGGTAAGACTAGGAAGGCAGGGCTGGACCAGCTGTACTACAGACACGCTTTGCAACAGAACTGAACTCTTCCGTGTCACTGCCAATACCACTTCCATCAACGCCTGCCCTTGCATTTCCTCACAAATCTCTTCCTTCCACTGCCCCAGTGCTTTCCCTTCCTCTCACTTGGCCTAAGGCAAAAGCCACTCAATCTTCAAGTTCTTGCCCAGCTCTCAAGTTCTCCTTCAAACACAGCTCAGGTCCGGTTGCCAGTCCTCACCTGCAAACCTGGCCCCACACAGAGCATCCATGGGACGCCTGGACTCCGTCCCAAGCCTCATCCCTTGTCCTGTCTCTCATCATATTTTTATCTCTGTCAATTTAGGCCTCTTCTCAAAGAGCTGCAATGGCTTTAATAATACACAACTCATTTCCTCCCCGCAACCTTGTTTCTGCCCACAGCTCCCCATCTCTCAACAAATGAGCAACTGAAAGTATGTCAAAACCAAGTTCCAAATCTCACTATCACCCAAACTCCTACTTTTCTTTTGCACTGATTTTCCATATAACTTTTATGAAGATTGTGAAGATTTTATGAAGGTTAGCTGCTTGCAAAAAGGGTGATTGTACAGATTTTAAGAACTGAACACCACCACCTCTCATCTGCTTTATAGCAAGGGCCTAACTGATCTCCTTGCTTCCTTCCAGTCTTCTCTTCCTCCCAATCCTTAACCCGTATTCCCTAAATTGATCAAATCTAACTGCGTTGCTCCCATGCTTAAAACTCTAAGGAACCCCACTGGCCCCCCCCAAAGAAACACCTACTCTTATTACATTCATAGAGTAAATTTTATTGTATACAAAGTAAAAAAATATTAAAAATATAACATTAAACATAATTATGTCAAGTTTTAAAGCAGGTCAATCTTTAAAAAATTCTTTTAAATTTATTCATTTACTGCTACTCTTTTTAACATGGTAGGCCAGAATCTGGCCCCTGTTCACATCTGTCTTGCCTCTCACTACTCTGCCGTACCCCACTGCGATGCTCTAGTTAAAATGAACCACTGGGAAGCTCTAACCTCCCACTGTCCTTTCTCCCCTCTGGAGAGGCATGTCTCTCTCTGCTTCCACTTGTGCCCAGTGAAGTCCCTCTCACCTCTCAAAGTCTCAGCTTCTTTGTGACTTCTGCCAGGAAGCCAGACCTGTCTCTTCAAGTCCAAGTTAAAAGCTCCTCTTCTGCTCCTCTACAGACCCTGATATGCTTACCCTCCCCATTCTGTATTGCCAATGCCTTTCCACTTGTCTTTCCCAGCACTGAGTTGTGGAGGATCTCATCATCAAACCCCTGCAATCTTATGCATGAAAAAGCGAACAATTTTCCAAATACGCCAATCCTACTGTATTTACTCATATTTGCTCAATTTTTCACAACTCTTCTGCCAATCCTGAAGAAAATGCTAAAGAAAATAAATGCCATTCATCTAATTTCCTCCACTCTTCTTCTACTTCCTCTTGGAAAGCAACCTCAGCTTGGGTCCTTTTGAGGGCCTGACAGACACTTGTCAGTGTGACAGTACAGAGTGAGTTAACATGGTAACAAATGAGTGTGTGATACCATGCACCTTTTTTATAGGACGATATAAACTCCATTCACATTCCTTAGTGGCACCTGGAAGCGTACAGTTCACTGAATGAGAAATAAGACGGGAGAAAATACACCAGTGTTCAACCCTCTATCTCATACAGCTCCTCACTTTCTTCATTTCTCGTGCATTCCTCCCTGTTATTTGACAGTAAATTCTATGTGCATTTAAGGTTTCCATGTACCTCCGACAATGAGATGTGTGCTTTAAGTGGGACACAAGGAGTCACTCAATTGTTTGACTCATCCAATCAATAAAAATTATGTCTTAAAAGCAACACATAAGAATGCATGCTGCCTTTCAATTACTTAGCAAAGAGGTAACTCTCTGTAGTACAAATTTCTAATCACAAATAAAATAGGCAAACACTGCACAAGTCCACTAAGGCACTGTCTCTTCGAACTGAGTAGTAAAGAACTTTCAGATGGACACAATTACACCCCCTTCCCCACTGAGAATGAAAAGAGAGGCAATAATACAAACTAATGCTGATATATTTCACTGGTATTTACACTGCAGCTTGTAAACAATTTCTAATTCACTTGCCTACAGAGTTAGCCACCAGTCTGGATGCAAAGAATTTTAAGCCCAAACAAGAAACAGGAGGTATCAGTTCTGACCCAAGTACGTTTATTTTGGCAGCTCACATCTGCAGCCTTTTTCCTTCCCCGTATCCTTTCAGAGCCAAAGTGGGAAGGGAACTAAGTTTTTTAGACCTAAATCCATCACAGTGATTGTAACAAGCTGAACCATCCACAGCATCCTTCCTTAGAAGGGAGCTGTCAGTTTCAGGATGAAGAACTCTGACTCATGTGGAGGCAAAGTCTAGAAGTAAAGGAACAGTCCATTCCACATGGCTGACTTCATTCTGCATACCCAGTGATGTCCAGGACTCAGCCAGTCCCACTCAGTTTAAAAGCAGACTATCTAAGTGGATGTGTGCAGACTGACATTCAAAAAGCACTTGGTATTCTTCTGGGAGTCTGACAGCAGCATGGGATCTCTATGGTGTCATCTTGCGCTGCTGATGAGTTTACTTCCAAATAATCAGAATGATGAGTAACAGTGAACACTGTGGAGGTGGAGGGCAAAACTACCTCTAAAAATCTCAGAATCCAAGCACATAAACTTCAGAACATCAGCCTTGATGACTACATTGCATGAATCCAAATGCTTTGTAGGAAAAGTCTCCTGTACCAAATCTGTGTGGTCTAGGAGAAGGTCAATAAACTATGGCCTCCACATCTTGCTGGACACTTCTTTTTGGGACAACGTCATGGCCACTCGCAAACGATCTATGGCTGCTTTTGTGTTACAATGGAAGACCAGAGTAGCTGGGACAGAGATCCATAGCCTACAAGGACATATTGTCTGGCTCTTTATGGAAAAAGTTTGCTGATTCCTGGGCTAGAATGATGAATCATTCACCAATCCTTGCTCTACAAAACCAGGCTCTGGATCAAAACTATTCTGTCTCGATTCTATCATTCTTCACTGAAGACCCAGTATTTAAGGCTTTCAGTTGGCCCAAAGACAGCACAGCCCTCCACTTGGAAACGCTCTAGGAACGGGTCCAGGTGGCAACCCTGCAGATCTGAGCAGATGCCTATTTTTCTTCTGCCCATGAGACAGATGGCCCTGAAAGAGGGGAGAAGAATTAGTCCATGAGAGAGAATTCTCTGTGCAGCACTAATTTTGGAAATACATCCTGATCCATCTGGCCAAAAAGGATTCCTTAGGAGCACCTTTGCTATTTGAATTTGCTTAATATTCAGGAGGGGAACCCTAAGTACCAAGGCTAGAACCTCACATATTTGCTGTCAGAATATCAGTAAAGCATTTCAACTCTGCTACTGAGACAAGAAATCACAAATAATTCCAAGGACAGAGGAGAATTCTAAGGATGAAGACCAGAAGAGCTACCCACCCATTTAGAGACGCCATTGCAAAGACCTTGTTCACTCCTCTGACAGTCGAAAACCCTGTCAGGTGAGAAAAATACACCTGGGATTTGGGTCACGTAGAGGCAGCAGGCGGAGCACCCTTCACCTTCTAAGCCGCCGACAGCAGCTATTCACCGGGCAGGGCAGCACTTGCCCTCCTACTTTGCGAAGTGGATCTGATCGTTTTCCCCCATTTTATTCCTAATTCAGCTCCACAGCGTGTAGGGTGTACATTGGGTCTGTCTGCTCCATAAACAGGGAGTAGACAAAATTGAGAACTGGCAAAGAAGAAAATTTAGGCAACTAGCAACAGGGGCATTAAGGAAAGAACTGCAGATTTCTTTCATTCAGCACCAGTCCACAGGGTTTGAACTCTGATGAACTTGTGTTCAAGTCCCTACCATATTCTATCTGGATAACCTCACAGTCCCCACCTACTAAACTAAATGATAACCGAGTTAGCGTAAGAATTAAATGAAAATGCATTTAAGTCATTCAACAGTGCCTGGGTCTCAGTGAGGCCTTAAATATATACTCAACAACCATCGCTGAGCCGAGTTCCTGCTGAGAGCACAAGTGCTGTTAGAATCAGAAACAAAGATGGACTGGGACGAAGTCACAAGGGACAGATAACTTTCTTGATGTTCTTCTAAGTCATCTACTGGCAGGCAAGGCAGATTCTTCAAGAAAAGATGTTATCAAATTTTACCTACCCACTGTTCCTATTATCAGGGACCCCAAACCACCTGTGGGGTAACTTGCAGGACCACCAACACTGTCTCACCCAAAATGCAACATCAAGGGAGAAGGAGGTACCACCTCAAATAACAGAGGTCTCTGTCGGTGGTGCTGTGCCAGGTAAATCAGTCAACGATCACATGCCCAGCGCTGTTTAGGCGCCGAGTGGTTGTGAGAGAATGGGTCCCTCCTACAAAGAAGACACCAATCAGTGTAACGCTGGGAAAACAGTATCACTGACCTTGATGTCATAGAGCACGTACTTTGAATTTAGTCTTACAAGATTTCCTTACAAACACACTATTAGCTTACAAAATCTAACTCGGTATTTTTCTAAAATTGGAACACCTTTCACATGAAATCCCCAGACACCTGTACAAAATATAGGAGACAATGAACTAATAATAAACCAGGAGAGTCGATTTTCAAGAAAACCAGTCTGGAAACAAAAATGACAAAGGGCTTTATAAACGAAAATCAATACCTGAATTGTATCTGGAAGCAAACGGGCAATCAGGACAGAACACACCACGGCAGTGACTCGGAGCGGCTGTTCATCTCCAAGCTCGCCTCTGGGGCGGCTTTCTGAAAGCAAAGCAAGATCACCCCACTCCCCTCAACAGATGCTTCTCCTTTCCCAAGCTTCGTGGTGTTAGGATACATCGGAGCTCACTTTCATCCATGTTGTAGGCTAATTACAAAGAATCCAGAAGTGTGGGAATGAACTGGGAATACTGCAGGCTGCTGTACAGACCTTAGCACCATCTGCTGAAATATTAAGATGCTTGTTTAAAAAGTTGGCTGCCAGAGAAAGAGGTCACAGAACTAACAGTGGGGAAGTTCTCTTTAATAACTTCTTTTACTTCTCCTTCCTGCACATAAGCAGTAGGGCACTGAGCCAAAGGTGAACAGTCCAGAGATAAGAGACCACCTCTGTTCACTGTCTTCTTGGGGACCAGGTGCCAGCAGGAGAGACCCTACGGCCTGTTCACCAGAGGAATGAGATATGCCCCGAAGATAGCGGTGTGCCTGTGTATTTCAATGAGCGACTACAGTTATTTGGGAAGATACGTAAGAACACCATGAAAATCCCTTTCTTTTTTGTAACTGGTTGGCACAGAGACCCTGCAAGTGCATATGTACTTAAGGAAGACACCCCCCATAATCAGGGACTCATGGGACGTGGGGACTCCCTTTGTAGGCTGGATGTTTCTCAAACAGGAGCAGTCGAAAATGGCCTCAGGTCTGCGCACAAAGATCAGGCCAAGAGTCAGAGTCCAGGGAGCTGAGCTAAGGAAAGCAAAGGACCTGGCATGATTTAATGTCACTGTTAAAAGGCCCAACACCATCGCACCAGCAATCAAGATCTGAACAGTGATAGCCCTGGGACTTTGTACTCTCTCAGCAAAGGGGTAGTATGTTCATTAGCCCTCTGTTAGTCTCCAGTGACAATGACGACAACAGTAATAGTAACATTGGCGGTCAACCTATTTTTAGCATATACCATGTACCAGACACTATGCTAAGGGCCTCATCTGTTATGTTAATTCTTGTAACAATCTGAGGCACGTACTGTTATCTCATTTTATAGGGGAAGAAAACTGATGCTGACAGTGGAAAACCATCTTGCCCAAGAACTCCTCAGCCAGGAATGGATGGAGCAACTCTGACCGCACGCATATCCGCTGTGCTACAGTACCATGGACAGGGCCTCATGTGGGCCCCTAAATAAGTGCCATCGGAAGGATGCAAATGGTAATGAGGAAGACAGGGGATCTTCCAACAGTCCTGGCAGCCCAAGTTCAAGAGTCTTCATTCATGTGCCATGACTGCTGGGACTCAGCTACTCTGCCTATCTGCTCTTCTGCCCTCTACCAACTTGCTCCCACTCTGTAAGGGCCACAGGGCACTTGCTGGCTAGCCTGCAGACTGACTGAAGCAGGTACCAATGGTCCAGTGGGGGCCAGGTACAAAAGCCTGGGCTGCAGGGGCCATGACTTAAGCCTGAGTTACTGGAGAGGAAGACAACTTTGAAGAGGCTCTGAGCACGGCAGGTCCCACGCTGCTCCTACAGTACAGAAAGCAACTCTGCCTCCATCTTTGGATGCTGCTTCACACTTTCGGCTTTCACAGCGATTATTTATACCCAAAAGGGCAGAGAGGATTACTGCTCAGTCCCAGTGCTCTATGCATAGCGACTATATAGTTAAACAAGTATGTACATAAAGAGCTCTCCTACGCTAAGTACAAAAAGTACCCACAAAGACAGGTTGATAACTTATGAAAGGTTTTCCTCCCCCTTCTTCGGTCTGTGTTTGTTTCAATGTCCTGTTTATCAGAATTTAAAAGTGCGTAAGTTCTGATTCCCACTTACTAGGAGGCTGGTCATTTTTCATCACTACGTAGAGAGGTGGCTCCGAGTTTAGCTCGACCATCTGCCGTCCCTCACAAGCCTGAGGGGTTCTCAGCAGGAGCAGGAGAGTCCGCCAACCCTCTCCAGCAGGCTCACAGGGCAGGGTCGACACGCCAGTCCCCAAGCTGGGGGACCAGACAGGAAGAACAGACCCCCACACATGACTAGATAGAGCCAGACACGTGGGTCAGAGAGGTCACAATGGAAGAAAGTAACTCTCCAGGAAGAAAAATGACATTCACTATCAAAGACACAAGTATTCGCACTGGACACTACCTTCCAATTCCAAAGCTCTGTCCGGCAAAGAGGCTAAAAATGTTCTTAACAGTAAGAACTGCTTTTCATGTACACAGAAAACTAAAGATTTAGTGAACATTAAGCTGCAACATAAAAGATCAATAAACTTTTACAGTGAGTATGATCGATGCACTGGAAAGAATACTTAACTTTAAAAATAGCAGGGCATTTAAAAACTTTCTCCTGGTGTTAGACGAGAGGCTGAATGCTAACACGTTTCACGCAGGGAGCCCTCATGCCAGAGACAGTATGTACAGCATGGGGGGAGGGGAGAGAAGTAAAGGTGTGTTTTACAAGCCTTTTGATAAAAGGCCACAATTCTGAGATACTCCGCTTAACAATGTCTCCAGCCTCTTTTCAACACACTTCTAGCAAACGAACAGGGCACCTCTGAGAAAGCCTGTCAGGTCTGCAGTCAACAAGAGCATGTGGTTTGATCAGAGGCTCTGCCATTTACCGAGTTTCAGATTCTTACCTACCCACTCCCATTCCACCCGTAAATGAGCACATTAGCGCCTGCCCTATCTATTTCACAAGATTATGAGAAGCAAATAAAATTAGATACTTAAGACTTCATTAGATAAATAAAATCCTGAGGTAGGCATTAGGCATTTTCATTTTTAATGGCTGCAATGAATCTGTTTTGCCTAGCTCTCCACAACATACGGCACTTGTTGAGAATGGGTTCCAACTCCATGTTCGAACCCAAATTTAAAGCTCCACTCTGCAAATAAATCTTGGGAACTGATTTAGGCCCATTTCCTCAGCTGTAAGAGTAGAACACACCTCATTTTATAAAAACGTGGGATGCCTCACACAGCGCCAGGGTAACAGCGGGTCCTCCAGGAAACACTGGTTTCCTTCTAATCCTATGGCCTCTTTGAAATAAAACTTCTGCAATTATCTGACAAATCTGTGATACCACAATATCTTGTCATACAATTAAGTATGTATATATTCCATCCCCAAAATGAACACTAACACAACTTTTTCCTAGGATGTATTTTCCTTCCAATTTTTTGCCACTCTTGCATTGCTCCAAAAGCAAAAGAGGTCAGGACCACAGAGATGTATAGGGGGTGCAACTTTTAAAGTCCTGATGTCAGTCATACATACAGGAACGTCCCCCTTCACAGTTATTTCATATCTCTATGAATGAGTAATTCTGTGTAAACCAGTTAGTTGAAAACCCAAGACAAGTTGAGTAAAAACATCACTTACCCAAGTTTCATTTTGCAAACTGAAAAAAGAAATTTGCTGAGTATCACACCCACTATAAGTAGTGATGGAATTTTTTTCTTTTATTAAGATATCAAATACTTAAATATGACAGGGGGAAAAATCTTGTAGAAAAAATTTTCTTTGGGGATCTGCTGTGAATTTTCCAGTGCCACTGCTGTTTTTAAATTTAATGATATGAACAAGAATTCACTTAAACTCAAAGAGTTTTGATCTTGACACAGATGCAAACATACCTACTAAAACCTGTCCAATATCCACTATCCTGCAGATTTAGCAGTCTTGCCAGGGTGGGTTCAGGCCTTCCTCACCACACTGATCAACAGAACTGCTTGCAAGCCTCACAAGTACCCACTCCCCTTGGTGGGTAAGCACAGAAACCCACCTTGAGGCACAGCAGCAGGTGGCCCACGCTGGCTTGCACAGGAACGACCCAACCCTAAGTCACTCCAGAAAGACAGTGGGTGGCCATGCCCACTGCTAAGTTCTGGCCTGTGGCCACTGTACTTGACAAGGGGAGGGATGAGAAGTTACCAAGTTCTCAAAAGGAAGTGGAAGCTCAGAAAAGCTGAAATGTGCATTTTTTCACTTTTCCCCCTTTCTGATAAATAAGTAACACAATGCTTTATCTGGTCAACCCACTAACTGATTTACTGGTGACTGTTTGGACACTGTTCTCTGGTTTTATTTATCTTTACCCAGTACATACGGATCTTCCCTTTTCCTAGTGACGACAGAACAGTTTCCCATCAACCTCAGTCCTTCACAGGGTAAATGTGGAACGGCTGTGGACTCTGCCTTCAGTCCTTGATAGCAGGCCCCAGAATTGGCTGCACAGGATCTTGGCCTCATGGAGTTCAACCACTCAAGCAGTGCTGGACTATCTCAGCACCAGAGGGAACCCAACCAATGCTGCAAGGGGGTCCCAGGACAGGGCGACTCCCAATGCAGACCCCAGACCTATCAGGTCACTCTCTGGGCCCAGCAATCTGTGTTCTGACAAGCTCTCTAGGTCACCCTTAAGGCATATTTGAGGAACATGCTGTAGAGTACTTCTCCAACTGCACTGTGCATGTGGGTCATCAATCTTGGAAATCTGCTAAAACGCAGACTGCGGTTCAGTAGGTTGGAGGTCGGAGACACTGCGCATTTCCAGCAAGTTCCCAGGTGGTATCAGTGCTGCTGAGCCACAGACCACACTTAGAATAGCAAGACCTTGGAGAACAGAGCCCAACAACCCCATTTGGTGTGCTGTGATGATTTATTAGCAATCTAACTAAGGAAGCCAAGATTACAAGATGCCGAAGGGAAGAAGTTGTGATGGTGTGTACCTGGACCACTGCCTGAAATGCTGAGCATTTTAATTTAGAAATACCTTCCAGTTTTCTGCACTTCCATTTAGGCTGTGGGTGCCACTGCAAATGTAACTGGAGGTGTCATTTCACAGACACTGCTCAGGTCAACTCACAGCCTAGTACCGTGGGGTGCGCAGTTCTCATCACATAGCGAGTGCTCACCATTAGTCAAGTCAGTGCCTCTCCTTCATCGGATTTCTTCACCAGCCGTATAAATGCATTTATATACCAACCGATCCACAGGCTAACGTACTCTTTACAGGCACAATAACCTGAACGACCAATAGGAAACAGTAAAAACAGAACAGCCACAACTTCTGCTGAGATAAGAATCTTCCACACAGAGAAGGCACTAAGATAACTGAGTATCTTACCACCCAAAGAACAAATGCTGTCCTGTCTCTGAGGTGCAAAAGTTAGTCATCTGAACTAGGTTCCATAAAAGCTTGCAAGCTTTCTGACCTCTCAGAGGTGCATGTACCCCAAGACATAAAAGAATAACCTCAGTTCCAATAACCAACTACAGCAGCCCTTCCTTACCCACGGGGGAAACATTCCCGGACCCCCCTCCGTGGACGCCTGAAACTGCAGATAGTGCCAAACCCCATGCATACTGTGTTTTTCCTACACATGCACACCTACGACAAACTCTAATCTAGAAGTTAGGCACAGCAAGGGATTAACAACAATACTAGTAAAATATAGCCATGATAACAATATATTGTAACAAAATTATGTGAACATGGTCTCTCTTTCTCTTGCTTTCCAAATATCTTACTGTGCTCATCTTTTCACAGAAAGGAAGCACTTTACGGCCTCCCTTTGGCATGTCCGAATGGCCGGCATCACTACTCTTGTGCTTAAGGGCCCTCATTAAGAAAAGTGAGGGTCTCCTCCACACAAGCCCTGCTGTCCCAGGACAGCTGATCTGAGAACCAAGATACGGCTAAGTGACGAACACGTGAGGGTGTCCAGCGTGGAGACCCTGCACAAGGGACGATTCCCATCCTGGGCTGGGTGGCGTGAGACTTCATCACACTACTCAGAACAGCTGGCAATTTAAAATTTTTGAATTGCTTATTTCTGGAACTTTTCATTTAATATTTCTGAACCTCAGCTGACCATGGGTAACTAACTACAACCATGGAAAGCCAAACTGCAGGTGGGGATGGTAGGCAGGGGGGGCGCTGTGGTACATCGTTTATTAGTTACCTACCTGGAGATGGAGAAATCTCCTTTACATTTTCCTTAGTAGTAATGAAAGAAGCTAAAACATTTTTGTTCTATCAAGGGTTACATTATCTCCCCAAGCCTCAGATTATCCTATTTTTAACACAGGAATAATATCATGTACCTTTCAGAACTATCATGAAAATCTGCAATCACCCATGTGAAATGCACAGCCTCGGGACTGGGTCATGGCTGACATTTGACAGAAGAGAGCCATTATGATAAGACAGTTTTATACAATGACTCTGACCAGAGTGTTAGATATCTGCCCAAATACACCACAGATCTCCACCCTGTATGCTACTGACGACATGTTGCAGTCGTCCCCCCTCCAGATTCACTGCTGAAATCTAATCTCCAATGGGATGGTGTTTGGAGGTGGGGCCCTCGGGAGGCAGTAGGTTATGAGGGTGGACTCTCATGAATGGGATGTGTCCTAATCCAAAGAGGCCAGAGAGCAAGCCTGCTATCTTTTCATGGTATGAGGTCACCGTGAGAAGCCGGCAGTCTGCAACCTGGAGAGGGGCCCTCACCAGAACCCTAACTCGATGGAACCCTGATCTCAGAACTCCAGCCCCCAAAACTATGAGATAGGTTTCTGGAGTAAGTCCAACTATTCAACACCCTGATAATCTTATATAACTCTGTTAGGACTTCCACTTGGTCAAGGAACCACATTAGTTAAGCTATAAACTCTATAAGCAGGGGATATTCTTTTATGTAGAGCAAATTCAGAGCCCAGGTTAGTTTTCTAGCTATTAATACCATAACATACCCATAAAAATGGGAAGAGCTGTGTAACATTATACTGATAAACATGAACCCCAAACCAGGTCACCCAGCCCCCCTGAAAAATAGAACCAAAGACATTTCAATTTCTCTTCACATTTCTGCCTGAAACACTATTCAGACATACGACCAGCTTCTATACTGTCCAAGAGGAAAAACATCAACTGTCCGCATCTTGAACAGTCACACTTAGAAGCCCTTCTAATTCAAGGAAAGTAAGAACTGACTATGTAGCAGAAGCCCCGGGTGTGTTAATTTGCACTTCTCCTGAAGTACAGTAACTCCTTTTCCATACTTATCCAGGAGTCATCATTTCAGGTATTGTTCTCAACCTCAATTCACCCTCAAAACAAGCAAGCAAACCTGAAATGTCTGAGAAATGCGTATTATGAGCACTCATTTCCTGATAAAGAAAATAAGTGTGAGGATAAACTAGGTCTCACAGCAACTCAATGCTCAGTAAGTGCAGCTTGTCAAACCTCATTCTTGCCTTTCATGCGTTCTGTAACCATTCTGAGCACTCACTCAGAATGCACAAGGCACCACGGTGGACACAGAGGGAAGCAACACCAACCTGAATCACAGAGAGATCCTACTCCAAGGAATTCCGCAGTCTAGAATGAGAGTTGAAACACGTGAGATACCATCTCTCCAAATTACAGACTTCAAGAAACAAACAAAAGATGCCTGCTGGACTCTTTTCCAAGAGGTAGCAATAAAACCAAATGCGTTCATTTTAGGGTGAAATCAAGGATCTCCACCATGGTGCCCACTGTTAACTATTATGGTGTGCTGTGTCGTTAAGACAGCAGGCTCCGAATTCAGACAGTGAGCCGCACCCGGCTCAACGATGAGCCACCTGCAGTCCTTGAACAAGTTTCTTAACCTCTTTGAGTTTCACGTTATTTCTCCATAAAACAGGAATCGTTAGAATGCCTCTCCTGTGAGGTTAAGACTGAGATACTGCATGTAAACTGTTTAGCATGTTACCTGACCCGGAAGATGAAATGCAGTTTTCTAGGTGAAAACTAAGGTAGGAACAGACAATCACAGGCTACTCTCAAGAATACAACAGAAGAGGAAGCGAAAGCGGGCAGAGTAGGACCAGCCTGTATTCCTATGCCCTCTGCGGCTCATTCTGACCACTACACCAGTGTGTCTCTGCCTTAGTTGAAAAACCTCCATTACAGAGCCTGTCTGGGACTTGCCCTAAAGCCGGTGAACCAGAATTTAGGGGTGAGCCCCAAGCATCTATAGTAATGAGCTTCAGAAGTGAGTATCACGTGTACCTAAGCTTGAGAACCACTGTGGAAGACAGAACATTTTACAAGTACTGCCATATTTGCTTTAGACACAATTCTGCTAAGATGTGACGCTTCCCCTTGAGGCTAATTTAGCTGCCTGGTCTTCAAAATCTCAGGGACACTGTTCAAAATTCCATCCAGACGTCTTCTCCCTGAGTCACCAGTGCGCCTCGCCTGTGCTTCTGCTCCCTGTGATGGGAAGGGGAGCGTCACACAGAGGTGCCCCCAGCTCCTCTGTTCACATATTCTGGCCAATCCATCTTAACTCATTTACCTGAGATTATGCTAACACATGACCTTCAAATGTATTTATAATCAAATCTGAGTGTTCAAAAACTTTGTCTGATAGATACACTTCAATTCTAATGTTTCTGGTTCCCTAGTTGGTTACATTCCCAAAAGATTTAAAGACATAAGAAATTGTCTCAGCATTTGAAAAATCAAGAAAGCCATCACCAACTCATACTACTATAAATATTAATCTTCAGAAGGGAAGAAGGAACAAAGTCTTGCATTTTGCTGAATGTTGTATTTAATTCAAATTATGATACTTCTTTTTCTTTTTTTATTTATTTTTCAAGTACAGTTTTCTGTTTATTTCTCCCATTCCTAGAGACTATAGTATCACTTAAAAATGGTGTCATCCAAAGACATAATTTTTACAGAAAATTTTCATTAAGATTACTAGATTAATTTTAAATTCACCAGTTCATAACTCTCCATTTATACAAAAATTTTTGCTGGAAGGGGGTGTGATTAAAGAAGAGCTTCTCCACTTGACTAAGGATGCTAGCTGAGCAAACAGACCACCATCTGGTTAATAAATTGCCAGTTGAAAGACTGCTTTAAATACGTCTTCATATTAGTGTCTAAATCCAATCAAAATGTAATGGTTCCTAATTAATTTAATGCCAGCTAGCAGGAAACAAACTTTCATTGTACATTTTAGATTCCCACTTCTGAGACAATTACCAAAATCCTCTAAGATTCCCAAATTATTTTTCCAGATACAGACAGAGTAACGTATGCTGATTCTACTCTATTGAGAAGCCACCAGAAACTGGCCCTGTGCGTTCGGGTGAAGCTCCAGCAGCCTCGCCTCTAAGGCCAAGTCCATCAGGCTGCTGAGGCTCAACACATTACCAGTGACATGCACGTAATACTTACTTTGTTATTTTCCCAAGTAACTGGCTACAGTACAGAAAAGCAAGCAGGTGGCTGGCTACCCACCAACTCTAACACTATCTACTCTTCTGCAAAATGGGGACAAGGTAATTCCCTGCCTCATGGGTTAGTGTGAGATCCAAATGAGAAAATATACCAAAAAAGCATATTGTGGATTCTAAAGCAGTATGACTTTTAAATATGTGCACACAAGTGTACTTTTCTATCAAAACTATTTCCAAAGGCAAAAGTGCACGCAGTACACAAATAGTAAAACCAGCAATCCCTTCATCTGAGCTGCCGTTTCTGGAGTGTCAGGCATCAAACGGGGGCCAGCTTCTGTAAGAAGCCACTCTTTCCTGACCATGGAAGTCAAAAGGCACCACGCTGTCTGTGAACCGCCTTCTCACACCTGCACGTGCAGACTATTCCACAAAAGCCCCAACGAGTCAACAGCAATGAAGAAGGAGTAAACACAAAGAGGACAAATTGCTGAGCCAAAAGGAGAGTGTTTGGGATGAGCCATACCCAGGTGTGCCTGAGGAGGATTCAGAGGGGAAAGACTGGTACAGATTCTTTCTGCACAAAGCAGCCACAGCTGTCCCGGCTTCCATGCAGCAAGGTGTTTAAGTGACTGATCAATATGGCACACTGACGGCCCTCCTGTACATTTGATTTGGCTCAGGATCACCCAATCGAATTTGGTAACACAGTAGACTCTAGAAGAATCCCATTAAAAACTACCCAAATGCAGAATCTAAACATGCAGAAGGCCTTTTGTGATCTCTGCCGGAGCTTATAGTATCTAACAGCTGCAACTGTGACTGTTCTGGCTAATTGCTCTCAGCAACAAAAATAAACAATCGCTCCAAGAAGAAGACTGTACCCGCCAAATATTAATGAATTTTTTAACAGTCAGATATCTCAAATCTTGGTTTAAAAGCCTTGCTACTGAGAGTAAAGAACTCTCAAACAACAAATGGGGGTGAGGAGGCCAGAATGAAAGTCTTTATTTTATATCTAATCCTCCTCCCCTGTCCCACTCGGCTACCTAATGCCGGCCTGCAAAAAAAAAAAAAAACACAGAAAAAGTTAAGTGTCTTGTGTCTGAGAGAATTTAAGCAATCTGAGATATTTTAACTCATGTATAACTTTTTAACATATGGGGGAAAAGAGTCGCATTGATTGGAGCTATTTTTAAAGTGCAGCTCTACCGTAAAAATAGGCATTTACTCATAAGGATGCTTGAATAGAGAACAAGCCCAATCTACGTCTTATTGTTAAGAAAGGGGTGAAAAAAGGCTGTCGTGCTTTCTGGAGAGCTGTTTATGGTCTGCCTGTGATGTCATGGCAGGATCCAGGTGCACTTTAACGAGCATCTTTCAGCTTCCTCAATCCTTTAAAAGTGCTCATCTACCATCAGCTCCTCCGAGCCCATGCAATAAGGAGCCAGTATTTATCCAGTCCCTTGCAAGAGAGAAGATCACTGCAATCAGAGACCCAAGGAAAAAAGAGGAAAAATTACTCACCCACAATTGGACTCATCATCATCCTCTCCTCGTCCCTATCCGGGAAGGGAACATTTCCTTTTGCTAAGGAAAAAGGGAAGAAGTAGTGGACGTATCAGTACTCTAGGACACCTCACGCCCTGTTTGCAAAGAGAAAGCAGAGCTTCATACTTCTCTCCCCACCCAGGCTCCTGCTCCTCAGCTGAAGCTTGCAAACCAAACCGCCCACCTCAGAGAGTGGCAAGTAAACACATAGGCACCTGTCCAAACTGAGATGTGAAGACACCACACCTAGGCTCCGGACTTCATTTCGTCTCTAGCCTATAAAGGCTGGTGGAGTGGAAAACCATGTAGAAATTCTGATTTTTATGCCTCCCTGACAAAACATCAGCAGCAATCAATACCATAAAAAACAGACACCACGTTTCATGTACCACGTCTTAAAACAAAGTCGGATGCATTACTTTCATGTCTGTTAAAAGGTTTTGCCCATGCCCTCATTGCCCTCATGTACACAAATCAAACGGAGCAGGGGTCGCTCACCTTCGGCCACGGACTGGCACTGGGCCACACCGGTCAGGAACTGCGCCGCACGGCAGGAGCTGAGCTTGAATGTAATGAGCCTGAGACACCCTGAAACCACTGCCTCCCCGCCAGTCCCAGGAAAAACTGTCTTCCATGAAACCAGTCCTGGGTGCCAAAAAAAGTGTTTTATGTGCTGCTGAAGGGAAAACATCCTCACCAACAACAAAAAAAAATCCCCACAAATTTGAATGTTTAATCTTTATGAAAAAAGGTTAGATAGGTAATCACAAATTAAAACAAAAAGTATCAAAGAAAATAGGTATTTTTTTCAGGGGAGGGCTGATTAAATGTTGACTTGTACTTTTTGTACTTAATAAATTTTCCCGTGATTACATTACTGTTGACTGAAATCAGAAGGATATAAATTATATATAACATGCATCAAATAAAACACTACATGCACTTACCTCTACTCAATTTCTAGATGAAGTGTCCTGCAGGATTCAAGAAATCTGTTCCCACAAAAGGGCACAGTTAATGAAAGTTAATTCAGCGTGTACTTTAGTACTTTAATAACAACAAAGGGCAGAATTCCAGAAGTTAAGAGAACTGCGTTCAAGTGCCAGGTCTCATGTTAGCAAAAAGACCCTGGAGAACCTTAACTTCTCTGGATCTGACTCACATCTGCAAAATAAGGTGCTGAATAAGACCCCTGAGGTGTCTTCCAGCTCAAAACCAGAGTAAAAATAGGAATTAAATCTTCAGTCCTGAAAGACAGCACAGCCACTGGTATAGAGCAGGCACTCAATGTACATTCAATGAAAGGATTACAGAAAGTGAAGATGCCTTTTCTAAAATATTTGGAACAGAGCTTGCCAGCCTGTGTGCCACGGTGTGCTGCACCTTCGTCCGGAAGCAGTGCAATCCAAGGAACAAAGCTACCTTGCCAGCTGTGTGCCTCATCCCACAGGGCGGGTTCACCCTGACGCGGCTGCCACTTTCATCCTGTCTTCGAGGAGGGCCACGTGGGGCTGGACGCTGCTGCCACTGTACAGGGAGGATTCTCGGAGGAGCGCACAGTGAAAATCAGTTAGAGAGAGCACATGGGTACCAACAACCTGTAGGTCAAACAGTCCTTTGGAGTAAAAAAAAAACAAAGAGCTATTTCACTGGCTGTCTTCCTTTCCTGCAGTTCCAACCTGTGTGTTGCTTCCAAAACAAAAATAAAAAGCTGTCAAACCAAAACCTCATCTAGAAACCTCCTAGAAACATTTGCATTTTATAATTTTCTTCTCTCCTTCTATGAAGGTGATGCTTGAGTGACATGGTTAAGAAAAATAGAAAATAGGAAACAAAGGAGTGATGCAGGTTCTATGGCAGTAGAAATACTATAAATACTATAAAGTAAAAAGGATCACTTTATCATCTCAAATCACTGAGTTTGAAAGGTATAGACTCTGAGAAACACACTGACCTGGTATCATATTACTGGGGCCATTGGTTTTGTTTGGTCTTTTTGCAAACTCTGAACCACATGCTCCAAATAAATGTCCCTTTAAAACACAACATCCTTCCCAGCCAGTTCTACACAACTCCAAAACTCACACGGAATCTATTGTCACAAATGTTCTTAGTATTACAGTAAAATGGGCAAGGAAACAAGAACAAAGTTTCGATGGTTAGATACTTTGTATTTCACTAGATATTCAAGTTTCTCAGTAATCAATTTAATTAGTCATGGACACAAAAACATTTAATGAACTCAGGTCTATATTAAATGTCCACCCAAGCTGACGCAGGGTTACCCTCGGGGTAACGTGTCTTTGACCAGTGTTCTCTTCTCAAATTCCCTCCCTCAATCTCCTAAATCCCACCTACTCTTAACCGCCCAGTTCAATTGCTAGCACCTCCATGTGGTTCCCCACACCCCACTAATCACCCTGCCCACAAACATGCACACTCACACACACACCCTTTCTCCTTTTGCTTTTAATGTACTTTGTACACAGCACTCTTGACTTTCTTTGCACCTTATAGTTACTTGTGGACATGGACAAATCTGAACCACGAGACCAGCTTCATGAGAACAGAGGCTTCTGTCTTCCACACATTCACGTCTGCTCTTTGGAGACGCTGTGCACAACAGGGGTTCGTGCTTGGTTGCTATTTCGAATGTAGCATCCATGAGTACTTCTAGGGGTTAGGATCAATTACTAGATCTGGATCTTTATCTTCAGTTAAACTAAAATTAATGTTAATATTCAATTTGAGTCCCTAATACTGTGACACGTTCTAATTCGAAGTTGAGTAAAGCCAGCCAAGCACACTTTTACTATTTTGGATATTTTAGCCTATTAGTGTTTTGCAAATGATCACTCCATATATTATGTTTAGAGAAAGTAAAAACATTCAAATTCCTCCAATACCCTAACTATTCAGAAAGACACTGTTTTAATGTATATAACTTTTATTTTGCCTCAGAAAGGATTTGGACAACTTAATGAATATAAAAGCATCTTAAGATTCACAAAACTAAATGGAACTGATGTCAGAAGTGAAACTTACACAAACTAACTAATAATCGATCTGAAAGAGGAAAAGCAGAGTCTCTCTGAAGGGCAGAGCAGGTTCATTTTTGCGAGTTGTAACCGGTTCCTAAAAATGACAGCAAGTTAGCTGGACACCTGCTTGGGGGCTCTCTCAGCACACAGGGCGCTGCAGCCCGGCCGCAGGCCTGCCCATTCTCCCTCCTCGTGAGTTTCCAAGAGGCCTAAGAGCACATCTGACCATTTTCAAAGACCCAGGGCACAGCCAGCACAGCGCATGAATAACCACTAAAAATGTGAACAACTAAAATAATACTGCTATTTATTTTTATAAACCAGAATTCTGGAAATGTTCATTTTAGTCACCCTACATCAACAGGCTGCCTGTATGAATGATGTAGATGTTTTAAATCCTTCCAATCTGAAGAGAATTGAGCTGACTTTGGGGGATTTTCAGAGAACAAATACAAAAATCAGTAAAATAAATAAATAAGCCATTTGTTGCAATAACTGAAGCTATAACTGGTCTTCGAAGAATGAATTGTTACAATTTTAGCAATATTTCTGTTTTCTTCACTGTTCAAGGTTCCAATACGAGAGAAACAGGCATAAAGGATCAAAATCACTGCCTCGTTTTTTGTTATCTTCTACCCAACAAAAGATAAGAGGCATACTGTTCTCACACTGTATTAAAATTTCAACACACTTGTTTTTTAAATACACGCATTTTCTTATTTCTAGGTAACCCTTCGGACAGGAAACTATATGTTCCCACTACACTGTTTGAGCCTCTGATCGAGTAATAAGGTGGGGTTCTTGGCACTGTGTTTATTGTTTTTTTTAAACAGGGATATTAAATTGCTAACACTTTCCCTCAGATAAGATTATGATGATGTTAAGACTTAAAAATTGTTGTTGTCTATGCTACCAGTGAACTGTGATACCCTAGATCATTTACAAGCATAAGATGAGAAAGGATTCTAAGGAGAAAAACGCTGCTCGTGGACAGCAGCGGCCACACACGCCTCCTCCACTCAGAATTCTTCCACTCTCTGCTCCTCTGAGAACTGCTGACAGCAAACGAGTCACAACACTGATAAGCGCACAAGAGGAGAGAGGTGAGGGAGGATGTTCCCACATCCCAAAATTAGTGTATTAAATTCACGTAATAAAGAGGGAGTACAGAGATTTGAGAGTAATTGCATGTTGGAAGAAAAGGAATCGCCTTGTCACTCAGCCACGCTCTTGACTACTAAGTTGTGAATTCAGGACAATTATTTTTTAGAATGGCTTTCTACCAAAAAAAAAAAAGCTGACAGATACAATTAAATTAAAAGAAGCCAGTGAGTATACTTTGTAAAAAAAAAAAAAGGGAAAAGAATTTGACTTTATGTGTTAAATTTTCTGAAGTTCGAAAGAAGTAGAATCTTTGCATAAAAGAGCAGCAAGAACTATTCTTCTATTAGGGATGTGTCGCGAGAACTGAGTATGTATGTGAAACACGGGGTTGGCACAGTTCGTGATTTGTACATATGTGCTACTCACATCAACCCTGCCCTAATTAAAACTGAGCTTCTGATTTTAGAGAACAAACACTCTACAATCTGGCATTTGGACAACAAATATAAATCTCACACACCAACAGTTAATCCTATGGGTGAATTAAATCTTGACAGTGAAAGCAGAATTAAGTGACCTCCCTTCTATTTGGCTTCTCTTTAATTCAAATAAATGTGTGAGGACAACTCCCACTTGTTAAAAAAAAAAGTTGACGGTTATTAATCAGAGCTATAGAATGATGTAAGCATTCAATTACCCAAACATTGCAACTAGGCAATGAAAGCATATCTCCCTATAAAAATTATTCATCAAGGAATATTTGAAAGCTAACTAATCAGATGGTATCCTTCAAAAAAATTTTTGCACATTCGACTTCAATTTACATGCCTTTTGAAATTTTTACTCTCCACAACACTACTTGCGACTAACGCTTTGACGGAACCTCTTTTCACTCAAGAGAGCGAGTGTATATTAGACTGAGCACAGGAGCCCCCAAATGTGTATAAAGACCTACTCACCACACTGATCTTTCCCTTCAACTTTGTTTATTGATGTACTGAACATGAAAAAGTACAAAGAATCCAAACACAAAAGAAAACATGTACAGCCTCTTAAATACTCAACAGAATATATTTTCTATTCCAACAGATGTGAATTAAGTCATACTGTACAACTTCAAATAAATACCAGCCTTACATTTTATTAAGTGCTCTGATAAACACTGTAAAGTGAAGCACAATTTGCATGCCCTCTCATCAATGCCTCGGTTTGCTACAGTAGTATAGGAAAGAAGCATGTAGATGCTGTTTTCCCGTGAGGGAAACCTTATTTTTTTTTAAGTATATACATGTATTTTGTTTTTTAGCTTTTTAGTTTTTTTTTTTTAACGCAGAAGGTTAACTCTGACAATCTAAATGCACCTAAGGATATGAGAAAGTGCTAAGCCAATTGATTTCTGAATAGCATTGAGTGGGTCAGCATGGAAACTCGCTTATTCACTTTAGCACGCGCCTCACAGTATATGTACTGTACTATACTGAAAATTTTTATAACTACAAGTTTAAATAATAAAAAATAAAACTCAACGCAACTGCAAAGATAATGTACAACTATGTTATGCATAGCACATTGCCTGTTCTAAGGGGAAGCACGTGAGCATCTCAGTTTATACAAAAAGCAGGACGTAACTATATAGTTCTCAGTGCATCCTGATGAAGGCATATTGGCCTTCAGCTCTTTTGAAAATTTATTATAAGCTAGATGCTAATCAGAAAATATTTTGTATTTTTTAAAATTTCTTCCATACATGGTAAAGACTTATTTTATTATTTCCCCAAATAGTGGTTTAAGCATCATACAAAGTTAAATTTCAATAGCATACAGATATTTATGATTTTTGTATGAAAAATGTAAGGAAATTTGTTCAAAACCTATGGTTATACTCGTTTTTTTTTACCACAAACATATTTATAAACGAAAATGTAGCATCACCATAAACAGCTGAAGCTAGACTATCTACAGACAAAATCAGCAACAAATCTGATGCACTGTAAATTCAAGTCCTCAGGACAACAAAAGTGATTAAGCAAGACCTCAAGTAACAATGTTAATGCCATTTACAAAGGAAAAAACTGATACAAAAACATTCAAAACCTGAACATCACTTGGCATGTAAGGGAAAAAAAATCAAATTAGCTGAAAGGGTCATAAACACAAGGTCTTATTTACATTACACAAAGCTCAGGTGTTAGCCTTGAACATAACTTTCAAAATACCTTCAAATATATCCAGCTCAGATCACGCTTGCCGATCTGCTGCAGTACATATCATGTGCAACATCTTTTTTCCTTAAGACAAAACAATTCTTCAAACAATACTGCAAGTACATCACTAAACACCATGAGCTCTATCTGAAGGGATTTCTTTAGGAAGAACAGATTTTTTCCCCCATCTCTTGGTAATTTAAATTTCTTGCCTGCTCTTATATATTCTTTTGTAAATTTTTTTTATGTGTTTCAAAATCACAAATCAATGTGAGCCACCTAATAACCAGGATGATCAGACACTCCACTGGTGATTACAAAAACGAAACCAGCAGTGTTTGTTTCCCCCAGTGATTCTATTCCTTTCATACAAAGATCTCAAAAGTATTTTCTACATCATAAATCTTTCTAAATTTTCCAACCGCTGCAAATTTCCTGGTAAATTTTAAAAGCTCACTAGGTGTCATATGAAGAGATTTCTCAAAGTATTCAAGTCAAAATATTTGTTCCAGGACCAGTAAAAAGTTTCTCCAAATTTTCTTTTTTATAAAAATAGATGCTTTTTTTAAACCCACATCAAAGAGGCTCTTATCTCTTTGGCAAGGTACTGCTTTACGAAAAGTTCTCCAGTATTCTTACAATAAGCGTTTATAATGTAGCCCCCCCTTCCCCAACCCAAATCATAATTATAAAATAAATACTGTTTTAACTCCATAAATAAAAATGTAAACTTCAAAATACTTTTCTTAGACATAACAGCAATGCTTTAAATGTAAACAAAACACAAAGCTAATCAGAAAAAAAGAGAAAAAGGGGGGAAAAAGACATAACCAACTGAAGAATTACAACACAAAGCCTCAATATTTACTCACAGGTTCAAGGCAGTTATGTAAAAAGAAAAGAAATGTCTTCCCTTAGCTGAAACACTTTAAAAGGTCCACCTTCTTCAAAGAAGGCAATAGAATGCAATGTGACAGGTAAAAACCCTGTACCTCTTGTCCATATTCAAACATAAAAGATATTTAAGAAGTTTTAATTCAAATACTAGCAATAAAAAATCTCACATATTTCTTAAGATGCTAAGTAGTCGTTTTATCCCCATCTCAACACTGACTTACAAAGACATTTACTAATGTATAAAGTTTCTCTTAACTTGCCTTTGTTGTATAGTTTTCATATATAAATGGACTGAGGACAAGAGCGCATTAGGCTTTGTGCGTTTTGTTGGTCTTAAAGGAGACCTGCAGTACTCTGTCTCCCAGACGGTATCCATTGAGGCTAGCTATTGCCATGGCTGCCTCATCATAGTTTGTCATAGTCACAAATCCAAAACCTTTGCATTTATTGGTGTTAAAGTCACGGATGACCTTCACGTTGGTGACAGCTCCAAAAGGCCCAAACATTTGCCACAGGATACTCTCGTCTGCATCAGGAGCCAGGTTGTACACAAAGATACACCACCCTGTTCCTGGGTGCCCGGGGATATTAATTCCAGCCAGACTGGTCATTCCATCAATGGTCATTGGAGAAAACCTACTGAACAGAACAGGAAACAAGAACACATACACACAAACACACACGACAGAAACATGACGGTTACGGCAATGGACTGGCTTTCTTTCCCCTTTCCCATCCCTGAGTTTTACAGCCCCTCGCCCCCCACAGAGATGTATATAACTATGTATTTGATGATTCAATTGAAGTCTGTGTGTGGCTTGCAGTGACATGCTATACTATCAAGGCGTTAATAAGTTATGAAATGGTCATTATGTGCTGTACTGATTCTCCACAATAACAAAAAATATTACTTAGAACTGGCTTATGGATCTAAGCAGGATTAGGGGGAGCGGTGCAACACATATGTAAACATGCTGTAACGTCGCAATGCAATATAAAATAAACATGGATTTTTAAAGACCGCGTGGCATCCAGTGATAGAGAGATGTTCCTTGAGTCGACCGTGCTTCGAAAAGCAGCCTTTCATTAGGTTGTACATGCAAAAGAAAACCCAACACAAACTTATGAAAGGGGTCACTCCCCAAATCAAAGAAACCAATCACTGATAGGAAGGGGTTATGAGTATCGTGAACCTCTATCATTACCTCTTTACTCCATAAGCCATATTGAGCAGATTGTCCAACCTGCAAAACACACATTTAGCAAATTTCAGTTTTTAATTTTCCCCCTTGATGTCCAAGAAAGCTGGGCTTGTTACTGCCATCTTCCAAGGGGATATCTGTATGTTAGTTGTAATGTGAAGTCAAAAATTGGGGTTTTTCACAGAGAATGGGCACCTGATGCCGTAAGACACTAACTCTTCTGAGGAATACCAGTTTATCTCTACAAGGGTCAGTGTGACGCAGGGAAAATACTGGTGGTCATCCGAGGAAGCCTTTCGGCGAGGCGAGGTGGAGCTTCTGGAAGAGTTAACATCTGGGTCCTCACCTTTCCCCGGCAAGTCCTAAGTGCTACACATATACCCAAATGTCCTTAATACTATTTTAACTCTTGTAACTCTATTGGTTCCTGAGTACACTAAGGCACACAGTTTAAGTGACTTGCCCAAGACCACAGGACTAATTAAATAGTGGTACTCTGCAGTTCACAGAATTCCCTAAATTTCCCTTCAATCTCCCAACTCTGGAGGACTTCTATGTCTTAGAATCAAAGTAGGGCAACAGGTAGAAATAACCTTATACACAAACTCAGCTAAACCTCTCATTTATCCATGTGCTCTGCTAAGGTCCGGAGAAAGACAAACGGCTGGCTCCCCGCTCCAGTGAGCGACAAAGGGAGTTTAGACCTCAAGCCTGATGCTTATTTTAATTCAAGAAGGGTAGCCCTACTCGAAGTGTAAGAAGCCAGGTAGAAACAAACAGATCAACTTGACCTTCTCATACATTTTTTTAAAGTATTTGGGGTGGGCTGGTAGGTACTCTTTTCCTACTTCAAAAATAAAATTGATTTTATAGTACTTGATTGATCAGTTTCAGAGAGTTCCAAATCTCCGCACTACATACCAACGAACTGCATGTGTTTCGAGAGGGTGGGCATAACGTATACATTGCCCCTAGGACCACCATTAACTGCCGCAATGTTCGACACTCTCCAAGTAAGACCCAGGGGTCGGGAAACAATTTTTCTCCCTTTTAATCTGTATGTGAAAAGTGAGTTTGAAAATTCAATGCTTCAGCCTCATAATCTAACACCTGTGGCCTCAAGCAAAGCTACAGCACCCTTTCTGATTTTATAAAAGCCAAAAACACCTTCCAGGTCTTTCAGAACTGGGAAAAGAATCTCCGACACTCCCATCCCCAGTCACCCCTGGGACTTTGCGTGCTTTATAAAAATGTAAAGAAAGAACTGGGCTGACGTAATGCAAAGTGTAAGGGAACAGAACAAAGGATCCTGGTCTGTGTGCAAATCCTTCGTGTCCCACCGCCCTCCCAGGAGCAGGTTTACACTAAGCATCTCCTGACTGAATACAAGCACCGAGGTAACCAACATTATCTTTAACTGCTTAATCCAGAATAAAAGCTATCAGGAGAGCCGGCTGGGGAGACTGTTAGCACATGCGTGCTCAGTCTACACAGGGAGGGGGCTTTGTTTCCTACAGAGGTGATGACTATAGTCAGAGATGCCACGTCTTTATATTCCTAAGTAAAGGCCACAAAGAGTGCAAATAAAGATGTACACAAATTATAAGACCAACCATAAATAAGACGCAGATAGTTTCATAAAACTGTTGGAACGATCAATACAGAATGCATTTGGCATATGACACCTGTAGAACAGAACAGCAAATTGAGATACTGAAGTCTCCTTCCAACACGCTGACAGGTTCAGAGGCAGAGGCAACCTTGTTAATACTCCAAAATAAAGTTACACGACCTCTGCTCATTAATTTGGACTGGGGGGGGGCGGGAATGACAGACTCTGCCTCCAGAAGCTTAGACACCAACCACAGTACAGAGATAAATCTCCTAAGCAAGTTTTCACTATTTTCAAGAGAAGGTGGAAACCTTCTATTCTAAGAAACAACTCAAACTGTGACGAGACTCTGAAGGGAACCAGAATTAGGCAGAGCATTCCCATTTCAAAGCTAGGTGTTTACTCTAAGTACAGAATGAAATGAAGTTACCTGCCTCCTTTCCCAGAAATTTAGCTGACACACTATGGGGACAAACACTCTGACACACAATGACCCGGGGGCAAGTGAAAAAGAAAGTGTGAAGTCAATTCAAGTCAAATAAACATATAAACAGAGATTACTGCTGAAAAAAATAAAACTGTAGACTCCCAGAATAACGGTTCTCAAAACTCCTCCAAAGCACTGACCAAGATCTGCTTGAGATCGACAACTTACCCCCTTATCCAATTAGATGGTATCATCTGTCCTCTGAGAGAGAGAAAAATTATTCAGAATTGACGCCAGTTTCTCCCCCAAGGAAACTGTGGCCATGCAACCAGCACGTGCCTTCAATGCAACTCAAGTGCTGATTTAAAAGGCTCCTTGAAAACTCAAGGTTCATTGAAGCAGGCAAAACAGGCCATTAGACTAGATCACATTCAATACAATTAGAGCTGCTCCACGTGAAGAGATAACAAAAACTTGACTTAAAGTTTAACTCAGATATCATGTCCCACAAATAAACTTAAGGAGCTTAAATGACACTATCCACCAAAATAAATAAGAATGGTTTTATTTGAAAAACTGCAGTCAGTTAAATAACCATGTTCAATCAGTAGTGCTCATGTTAATTCTCTAATTATTCTTATGAGTTGACTGAGTCATAAATTTCACAAGCCCACTTTTAAACTTAACTCTGATTACATAAATTTTAATTTTTTGACTTTAAAAGATGCACATTCCAAGAATACTAAAAGTATCTTTAATTATTATAATTTGTGTTCTCCAATTTCTCTCAATTCCAAGGGTACTGTAACAATGTATAAATCAAGTGAGAAATGTCCTAAGTGTCCACTGGAATGTGACAGACTCAAGGCTAAGAGCATTAGGACAAAGATATTAGGGACAGAATATTTATGAAATGACCTAGACTTAAATTAACAGAGAAGAACAAAATACCAACAAAACAAGCAAGTCCTTAATTCAAGAGTCTTTATATGGTAAAAGAAGATTCAATCTTAATTTAACAGGAGGTGGGGGGGGGCAGAGATTGAGGTAATGCCAGCCAAGTTTGTAGAGGCATCTAAAAAAAGCAACCAAAACCACGTCAGGTTAAAACTGAACTAGAGGAATGAAGACTGCCAGCTTCTTCTAACACTCAGTCTAGACCACACTCCTTCACTGAACTCAAACCAGTTTGAAACTTCCTAGATGGACAGAGATGTTGGTAGGAATGTGAAGTGGAGAATGGGTACAGCGGTTAGGAACCTAAAAGGACAGTAAGACTCTTCCCTATTTTCTTAAACCGAATTTCCCTTACAACAGACAACTTTTATTCTCCCCCCACAAAACAGAATGACAGGAGTTAAGAAAAGGAAGAATTCCTAGGTAAATAACACATGGAGCTCAAAGGTAAAAGTACAGAATGGGCACAATATACATATTTTATAAGCTATTGGATTCAACCATTAAAACATCCTGTAAAGCTTTTCCCAACTGCAAATAAAAAGCACAGGTAGTAACCAGAGGGGAGAGGGAGGGGGATTATGGGGGGAAAATGGGGAAGGGTCATCAAGGAACATGTTTGGAGGACACATGGACAAAGGGTTCAAGGGATGAGTTCAAGGGTGGGAGTTGGGGATGGGAGGATGGTCAGGGGGGGAAATGGAGACAACTGTACTTGAATAACAATTAAAAAAGAAAAAACACAGGTCATGCCAGGAGCAGGGGCTAGGTCAAGGTTGAGAGCAGATACTGTGGTTATCAACAACCTGATAGATAAGTGAGCCCCCGACACGCCTTGCCATTTCAAGGAGAAATTCCCGTGAAGATCCTGTCCCATTTCAGTCCCTTTTTCCAGTCTTCCTGAGAACTCAACCTTAATTCTAAAAATAATTTTACTTAATGGGTTACTCAATTAATTTACTTGTTAATTTCACTTTAACTACCATAAAACAAAAAGCAGAGCTTAAATCAAAAACAGCAAAGTAACAATTTAAACTACTATAGCTTTCCACTAAAACTCAAACTTTTTATACTTTCACAGTGTTAAAATCAACAAGTTCCACAGAACTTTCCTCTATCTAAGCCCCAAAGAGCTCTGCAGTGAGAGATAGCTGGTCTGCCTAGGAAACACATCCAGAATTCCTTCGAGCTTGTCTGTGCTAAATTTGCAGAAAGTTATTATTCACTTAAGATTCCACAGATGAAACCTACAGGCATAGCTAAAAAAAAGAAAAACAGGAAGAAAAAAAGGACTCTGTGGGGTCTCTGTGCAGGGCAAGGTTCAAGCAGCCCCACTCTGCTCTCCCTGTAGCCCATCACACCACCGCCAGCCCATTCCAGTCAAGGACAGCGGTGCTCCCTTTCTGCCATTGGTTTTTTTTTTTTTTAACCTCACAAAGTTAGAGCAGAGCGAACACAAAGGCTCAGTCAACTGGTACCCCGTCATCCAATTCCAAATAGGGCCTTTTGAATGTATCACCTCTTCTCCCAGAGCAAAAACTACCCTAAATAAGAAATGAACACAATGTTTATGGCAAATCTCTTTCTCAGACCTTAGGGAACATAATTGAGTGTTATTTTTAAAGGGTAATATCTGACTGATTTTTATCCCCATTTTTTTAGCACTTTAAATATCTGAATAAAAAATGCATGTGATTTAAGCCCCAAAACACATTACTCCTTATTAAGCTGTATTTGTGATTATATTTTTTGATAATCATTCTGCCCCAAGCAAGGAAAGTTGATATGCACTTGTGATTAAAAAAAATTAACATGGGGTTAGATGGTATTATGGTTGAAGTACACCATATGGCCAAAAATGATCAAAAATGTTCTTGAAAATAAAAACTGAGTGATTTTGTTTTGTGCTCTGTGTAACATCTTAAAGTCAGTGTTCTTCTCACATGCAAATTAGGGATGTTTTTAAATGACTCAGTTTAGTTGTTACCTCAGGATTAGAATAGAACTTAAAAAACTGGAGTATTTATACCTATCTACAAAACAGATTTTTTTTAAATCTAAAGATGCATGGTCATTCTATGGACATACACAGAGGTCTGAAAACTACCACCCACAGGCTGAATCCAGACTGCCATCTGTTTCAGCCCAGCCCAGGAGCTAAGAATGGTTTTGTTTTTTTAAAGTTGTTTTTTTGTTTTTAGTTTTTTTTTTAAGACATATATGCAACGGAGATCATGACCCACAAAGTCTAAAATATATACTAGCTGGCCCTTTAGAGCGAAGGTTTGCTAACCCATATACAAATGTAAAAGGGGAGAAGGATTTGTTTGGAGAAATTTAATGTATTCAGATAGGTTATATACCCTTAGTGCAGCACCTATCATAAACCAAAGTAACCAAAAGCTTGACCTAAAAACTGAAGCAGGAAAATAAAATGTTATCCAAAGAAAGGAAAAAAGGGGAATTGAAAATTGAAAGCCCTGGAAACAGTTAAGAACGCAGCATCCTGTAGGTCAAGGTCTCTCCACCTTGGCACTACTGATGTTTGCAGGTGGATACTTGTCATTGTTGGGGGCTAGACGTACATTACAAGATGTTTAGCTGCATCCCTGGCCTCTACCCACTAGATGCCAGTAGCGCCCTCCACCCAAGTTACGCCAACATGACTGTCTCCAAACACTGCCAAATGTCTCCTGATGGGCAAAATTACACCCTCCACCCTCCTGTTCCCCTGCCCCATTAAGGTTCACTGCTGTAGGTTACTGTCCTTTTGTTCCCACTTTCAATATTAGCAAGAGACACTATCCCCCAAGTAGGTTTCCTCTGTGCCTGTAAGAAAAAGAAAGAAAACCACAATAACAATAATAGCAAACCAGAGATCCTATGAATAACGGCATTAGACAGTGAACGTGAGAGCTCTAAGTTTAATAGCTGGGCACGAGAATGAGACCAGACTTACCTAAAACGCTGTGCCTGCTGAGCTAATGGTCCTGGATACCTTCTGTTTGGAGACTGGTACAGCTGGGAGAGGATGGCCTGATTGGTTTTTTGGCTTGGATTATTAGCAAACTTTACAGTGATTGGCTCTGTGGCACCAGGAGGTTTCTGGCCATTTAGGCCTTTGATAGCTTCTTCTGCCTCAATCCGCTTGTCAAATCGAATAAACCCCACACCCCTTGATATGCCTATGGTAGATTTGGGTAAGGATTTGGGAAAGAGAGAGTGGAAAGGGAAAGGAGGAAAAGAAGAAAGGATACATTAATTGTTCCTTCTCAAGACTGTGTTTTCACTCACATACAACATCTGCCACAAAACCTGAGGAGGAGGAAAGTTTTACCTCACTCAATTTGGCGGTAATTAAGTCTAGAGTCACAATTTTGTATTGTTTTAATGCCTGGAGTTACCTATACAAATAGAATACACGTTATCACATGCCTACCGATAAGCTAAGAAGAAGAGAAAGCGCACTGGTATGTCCATGTTTTCTCTCTCCCGCCTTCCCTCCCGCCAGCCAGCACACTCTCTTTAGTAATGTCAACAGTGCGCCCGAGTTGCATCTCTTAAATTATGGCACTGGACAAGCAGCTCGGAAATGATGGACCCAGTAGCTCCCTTTCTTGTAACAAGAGGAGCAGACCAGGCATTTGCCAGAAAAGCTATGAGAAAAATACATGCACAGTGATAGAAAGATTTACTTCAGCTACATTTTTAAATAAAATTTATCTTAATAAAATCATATAGAACACTGGTCCTTCAAGGAAAATGTCTGAAGATTTTCTGGTTCCCTGAAGCTTCTCCACTGCTTTAAACCAGTTATACTTTATTAGAGAAATAGTATTATATGGAGGAAAAAAGGTAAAAGAGGATCTAGAGTTTAAAAGTAAAATGGAGCCCTGGCTGGTGTAGCTCAGTGGATTGAGCACGGGCCTGCGAACCAGACAATCGCAGTTCGATTCCCAGTCAGGGCACATGCCAGGGTTGCAGGCCGGTTCCCTGCAGGCCAGTTCCCAGCAGGGGACGCACGAAAGGCAACCATACATTGATGTTTCTCTCCCTCTCTCCTTCCCTTCCCCTCTAAAGATAAATAAATAAAATCTTAAAAAAAAAAAAAAGTAAAATGGAAGTCAAACCTCAACACTTTCTGGCAGCCCTTCCGACTGTGCAATGCCCTTCCCGGCCTCATGTTATTTCCACTCTGAGAGACAAGAGTGGGAAAGCAGAGGGATGACCAAATACCTGCCCAGCTTCTGAGAAATGGTAAAGAGAAACCCAACTCATTCCATTTAATTAAGCTTCACCAGGCCAGTGAGGCTGACCACAGCCGGCCACCATGAGACAAGCAGTACAGGGAAACACTTTTTGGCAAGCCAATGGATACTAGCAGTACCAGCTTGGGACTAGTGGCTAGAAAAATCTGCACGATTCAAAGTATGTCACTGAAGACAAGAATGAAAAGTTTTTGAGAAAGAGGGGCTGAGAAAACACACGAGACCATCATGATTTATAGAAACCTGAAAAAGGAAAAATGGCCCACCTGTTTTATAATGAATATTGTGTAAACTCAATTGCTTAGGACTTTATTCTAAGATAGGTTAAGAAAACATTTTCACACATGTTCATCTCAGACAGCCCCTATCATCTACTTTATCTTTCTTATTTAAGCTATGTCCCTTGCACGCTCTTACCACCTGATGTCTGGATAATAAAATTACAGGATTTTTCATTTCAGGTAGAGGGAATAATTTTGCCTTGAAAGCCATGAAGTATAAAGATGAAATGATGACATGACAGAAAATACATTCTTTTAGTTATCTATAAGCTCCTGTTAAGAACCAGTAACCCTGGAGAACTTCACTCTTCCATGAGGAAAGCATCAGTAGCAATGAAATGGCCTCTACACAGCCCGAGTCACCTAAACCAGCAGTCCTCCAGTCTGAGCGTGCATCAGATACCCTGAAGGGACTGGTCATGTGCCACCCTCAGAATTCTATTCATCCAGTTTGGGGAGGGGTCTAGGTATTCCCATTTGTAACAGTGTTCCAGGAGAAGCTGCAGGTGCAGGGCCACACTGGAGAACCACTGCCTAACCCAGTGGGGCAAGGCAGGCCCACCTGGCACCTGAGTACTCAGGAGGGACTTGCAGTGCAGACAAGAACTTTCTGTAACACAGGTGACACCTACTCTCAATTCACTGAGTCCTCACTGAACAGCATGAATGATATGAACAAAATAAAAGGACGCTTTTGTTGATTTAAACAAATCTATGTGGATTTTTAGGCCCGTATTTCTATTTTATGTGATTAGCAGCCTGTGTGACTGTGAGCGAATATGTGAGGAAGATTACGAAGTGCAGCTAAAAAAGACAAGACCATATTTGTACATACCCGACTAGACTAAAATTTTCTCCATATGGCAAAACCTGTAGGCCATTCTCCCAAGCATGTACCTGACGGCAGGTACCACTCTCCACAGAACTCTTTCGTATGGTGCTTAGCCACCTATGAGTCTAATTAGCAGCACAGAGGAGCATAACATGGTTGCTTCTGATCAAATTCAGATCAATGAATTGATCTTCACTTGAAGAATTAAAAGCTTGGCCTGATTTCATTCTGTAGCTAATCCATCCCTTTTAAAAACATGACATGCTACCACATGATGCATCTCTAGTGGTGTTATTATAAAAAAGCGAGACAAAGAAGAAACACGAGAGAGAAAGGACCGGAAGAATGAACGAGGGGAGAGAGAAGGAAGGAACCCCAGGAGAGAGGAACACCTGCCTGTGTCCTCTCTAAACACCCCCAGAATCTCAGCAACTACTTGAGTGCACGGCACTACAGGTGACTGTTCCCCCAATAGAAAAATCCAAAACCAAACCTGTATTGCTAGCTTTTCTTCAAAGGCTTTACAGAAAAGCTTCCTTACATACAAAAGTTTTAGTAAACATACTTGTCTTCTCACTTCAGTGTTGTTAAAAGTTAACACTGGGCATGAAATAAACGCTTCGCATTCAAAATTTCAAACTCACGCATGCTTACACAACACGGCACAGACCTGGAAAACAGCCTTAACAGCAACCAGCAGGGTAGCTGGAGTGTGAGCCTCCCTTGGAGAACTGGGCTGCATGATGCTGCATTAAACCATGCTTTTTATAAAAATAAGAGTGTTTATTAGCACTTTATGAGGAGAATGGGGGCTGTATTCACGTGGCAGCTTGGAAATGAAGATTGTAACATCTGTAAATTTATTACAAGCCATGAAACAGGCTTCGAACCTACACCTTCGGGGTGGAAATGATTCAAGCTCCCTCACTACACTCCACAGTCTATTTTTATCCATGCATATTTATGAACAATGCCAGCAGAAAATTGCATTTTCTGGCCCACATATACCTTTGATGTGTTCTAGAGGCAAGACCGCTATATGGGAAGGCAGAATATTTCACAATCTGCCAGTCAGGAAGTGTGAAAGATGATCCAGAGCAGCTGCCTACTTACCAGTGACCTGGTCAACAAGAATACGAGAAGTAATGATGCGCCCATATTGTGAAAAAAGCTGTTCCAACTCCTTCTGAGTCATCGTTTTCGGGAGCCCACTGACGTACAAATTTGCATCTCTGATAGAGGCTGAACTTGGGCGAGCATAGGAAACCTGGAAAAGGAAAATAAAACATCTACTTAAACTCGATTCTCTTTTGAACCTCAAAGACTGCCTCAAGTTAGTTGTAGCTTTTCCGTAAGAAGTCCACAACAGACAATGAAGTTTTTAAAGCAAGCTCCACACTAACTGTTTTACTCAATGCTGGAGAAATTCTAAATAAATGGGAAATGCCATCCCTTTGGGTGGAGAGAAGGGAGTATTTATCCCTAGATTTGTAAGTTTCCAAACAGACCAAGGATTCAGGCAGCATGGTGCCACTGGTGGTTAACACACTGTTCTCAACGGGGCCCCTTATCCAGGGGCCTGGAACCAATCTGATGGTTAACTTGAAAGACTCTAAATTCATCTGCTATTTCTGTGACCTGTTTTTGAGAGTCTCCCATCTCTGGGGGTGGTGGTGCCATATTTCTAAACAATTTACCCTATTATTATTAAGTATGTTCTTTCACCCCTGAATTCCCACAGATTTAAATAGGTGAATGAGCTGTATCCCCTATCGTCCTGTCTACTGTCTTCTTTAAATTAAAGTCTTTTTAAAATTAAATTAGGATGACACCGGTTCCTAGGGTCACACAGGTTTCAGGTGTACACTTCCATGGTACATGATCTGTGGACTGCACTGTGTGCCCACCACCCAAAGTCAGACTGTCTTCTGTCATCACGTATTCGATCCACTTCACCCTTTCCTTCCCTGCCCCCGGACCTCCTCGGTAACCACTACCCTGCTCTCTGTGTCTGTGAGTTTCAGTTTTATATCCCCCATATCAGCAAAATCATATGGTTCTTAGCTCTTTTCTCACTGATTTATGTCACTTAGCATGCAGTGGAATAGTACTCAGCCATAAAAAGATAAAACCAGTCTTTTTAATCTTGATTACAAAAGATCTTAAGTCTCTTTACTGGCTTTACTTACTACCATTTTATGTACCCTTTCAAAAAGCCTCATATCTTGGAGATACAGTATTCAAGTCTACAGGGATTAAGACAAAAATGAGTCCAAGCATATTGGTTTATAATTAATATTCTTTATATAAACTCCATGCAGGAAGGAACTACAGCAGTCTCTCTCATCACTATATCCTCCCCTCAGGCTCTTGGCACATTCTAGAAGCTAAAATATTTGCTGAGTAAAGTCAACCCAATAGCCCATGGACCCTGCAGGTCCACATCATCTTACTGGACCACAGCATTTAAGGGACAGTTCAGAAGCTCGTCTAGATCTTGCCCAAACTGGAATCCACTGCTCTCTGCCTGTAATCTATCCTTGCCAATTCTCAGCTAGCTCTGAGTCTCGTGCTAATAGCTCTGAGTGCTATTCCTGACCTCATTCTCTATGGTGTAACTGTAAACTCTTCTGGAATACCTGCAAAGATAAAAATTTCACACAATATATCCCCTCTTCCAGATCGCTCATAAAAAAAGGCAAATGGGTCTCATCCTAGACTGACCTAATGGGGTACCATTTTATGATAACTTCTGCCTGCTCATTTCATCTATTAGTACCCACTTTTAATCTACTTCACTGCTTACTTTTTTAAAGTTTCAATTTAAACAGATTTTTATATGAAAAATGCAATATTCTCTCCATGGTTTAAATCATACCCACAGCTCTTTGTGTAAAGGCCTTTCTTTGCTTCATCTCTCCCTCAGGAAAAAAAAAAAAGTCAGGTTGTATACTACTTTATAAAGGTCTTGCCATCTTTCGCCCCTTCCGGAATAGTGTTAACATTAAATACACGCCATTTATGCAGTAAGTTTGCCTATTAACAAGTGAAAATCCACCTGTTGCACCAAAGGCTATACTTGGAAGTCACATTAGCGTTATCCTGTGACTAAAAGGATAACAGCCAGAAGGAACTGGGAACAGTGGTAGAGAGACGATAGATAAGTACTCATATGTGACTCTTTCTTCTCTGTGCCTAAACCCTTGAGAACAATGAACTTAAGGAAAAATGAACTAGGGGAACTATTGTAAGTGAAAAGTAAGAAATGAAGGGAAATTCCAAGTGATCAATAAAACAACTGAAATGGGATCTAGTTTGGAGACAGCTATAGACTAATAAAAACATAAAGCCAACGAATCATTTATGCATTCAGTGAATGTGTACACATGAGGAGCCAATTTCTTTTCTAAAAAAACAAAACAAAAAACGATTCTGTTATTTGGGCAAATAGTCCCACTGCTGGGACTCCCTTGGCATCTAATGGACTTCAGGGCTTTCCTACAGGGACAGCAGCTCTCAGTTCCAGACCTTGTGAATGAAGTGTTCCCTTTATAAAGATTCACTTCCCATGGGCCGCAGAATAAGCATCTATACATTCTCAAAGTTAGAAGGTCAACTTCCAATGACCAATACACCAGGCAACAGAAGCAGGCAACAGAACCATGAGCTCAAACACGGCATGAAAACAGCATCATAGCAGTTAAAGGTAACAGCTCTTTAACCAATGTGCCTGGCCTCAAAACTACTTTCAATCCGTTAAGGTCTGTGAACTTGGACAAATTCTTTAAGTCTATTACCTCACAACTGTGCCATCTTTACATGGTTATTAGGAATAATAAAAAATCTCTAGTGCACATAAAATGCTGAGCACAGAGCCTAAAAATCTAGGTGACTATATTACAAATATTATTTATCTCTACATGCATCTGAAAAATGCAGGTAAGAACCCAGACTGTTAAACTTGAGAGTAACCTGAGTCCATTACTGTGCTCTAGAATAATGTACTCATGCAGTGACATTTACTGCTTTGTGCATTTCAGAGGGGTGTGGGCGGAGTGTTTTAAAAGATATCCTAAAATATATTTAGGAAAACAGGTTTATATTTAGTGCTTATATAAAGCTTTGAAAACACACTTGGGTCAGTTATGTTATCTGCTTTTATTTTTCCTTCAATGTCCAATCTTCATTCAGTTCATACTGCTTCTTTAATTCCCAACCTCTATTGATTACATTTTCTAATTTTTCTGTACACTTGATGCATGTAGGGCCCTGATCTTGAAGAGACTGCCCCTCCCGGGAATAGCTAATTCCTGGAGACTGTAAGTGACTCATCTGCCAGCCCACCTCTGACACACACACCAGCCAGTCCAGAGCCCACACTGCTATCTACTTCACCTAACTCCCACATAACGAACCCACACGTCCACTGCCCTAAACCACTCCAGGGCTAGGTATCAGACAACCGGGGACCTCCCCTATAGCCCAGAGCCCTCCAAAACTATTCAAAACAGCTAATGGTCAAATTACTCACCATACTCTACCCTGCGCCTCCTCCTTTTCTTCCCCAAAGAAAAGGAACCCCCGAACAAAGGGTCCGGGCCAGGCCCTGCCCTCTCCCCACCAACTCCTGACCATCCCTGGTGCTTCTCCACGTGGCCCTGCACGGAGGGCTGTGGCTCCTGTTGCTAGAGATTCATGAGTATAAACTTCCTCCTTCCGAACAATCATTTCCATGTCTGCATCTCTTACCAGACCTGATTAAGACAAATCCTGGGTACAGCCATATCACGAGGGCTCCAAGAACCAGTAACAAGTCTTCTAAAAACAGTGTTTCTCATTAACTTTGTCAACGAACTGGTTCCCATCACCACAGACAGGACAAAGGTACTAAATTGTAGGTAAACTCACAGAGGACAAACATATTTCCATTTGCCTTATACTCAGAGGCTTTTAAGGCTTCATTTGAAAGGCATTTTCACATACAACGTTTTGTCTGTGCCTCACAACAGCACTGTGAGGTAGGAGGTCACGCCTTAAGCTTTCTATTGCTGGGGAAACAGACAAGGTAAATAACATGCCTAAGTAATATACACAGAGTGTTGAACTCTTCATTCAAATTCTGATCTTCTGACTCCACGTTCTCTCTAGTCCAGTTTTTCTGCCACAGTACCGCCCAACAGTAACAGCCAGCTTAGCAGTGCGTTTGTTCTGAGAGTTTAGAAAAATTAAAATGCCTCTGGGTTTTTTTTTCCCTTAAACACACACACAGAATGAAATGAGCACAGCAAAAAACAAAATGGTACTAGAAATTATGTCAGCCAAAAGTTATTTTATTTTATTTTATTTTATTTTTTTAAAAAGTCACTTTTCCCAAGAAAAGGGTGAGTAACCTCTAATTGTGATTAACTAGAGAAACTGCACATCTTTATTAGAATTTTGAAATTACTTTTATTACTTTCTAACTTTCAGAATGTAATTACGTGAGTAATGCACCACCCCGCTCCGCCCCTCCCACTTCCTCCAAAACTTGTAAAGGCAGCTGCCCCTCTCCTAGACCACCATCCTGTGCCTCATCCCTGCAACTGTACTGATCTGTGATCAAAGCAGCTCCCTTTCCCTTGCTCTATTCCAGGGTATCTCTGTCACCAGCATCCTCCCTTCCAGGAAAGTATTTCTTTTTCTTCTTCTTCCACTTTGAATAATTATAAACAGAAAAAAGTACTAAGACCAAAGTAGGAAAAAGACTTGCAGTAGAATAAGAACTTGCACCTTTGGAGATCCAAATACGTTTCCAGACCAAATTTTGCATCTGGCATTTACAAGCAATCTTCAGCGTTCTGATTTTTTTCTGTGGATTTGGAGCACATACTGATGCCTTGCTTTAGTACTCACTTAGAGAACCACTTTTGGACTATTAAGCCTCCAAATATTAAGTCTATCTCTGAGTGGTTCTTCAAGACTAAAGTCCCTTGGAGAAGACTCAAGAGATGGCTGTTTTACATGAATTCTGTATTAGTAATACTTTAGTACAACGAAACTCCAGCATATGTCCCAGTGGGGTCAAAATAGCTACTCCTTCACCAAGTGCAAGCTGTTCTCCAACCAACAACATTCTCTGTATTAATAGATGGGTTTGAATTTTAAATTTTCATTGCCATTTAAACAGGTGAATATTTAATGCCTGAAAGCAAGGTTATGAAATGTCAAAACTACTAAGTGAAGGATCTAATTTAAGAGGCAGCAAGAGAGTCTGCAATTTAAATATTTAAAGATGATACAGGGAATACAACACTGAACACCAATGATAGCAATTTAAAACTGAGGTTTATGCTGGAATTTCTCACAACCTTACAAGTGAGATAATAAACAAAGACAAGCAACACTGAGATTACTTGGGTGGAAAGGAAGGCAGGCAGTTACAAGGACCAGGCAAATAAATGCTCTAGAGTCTAGCCAATGGCTTCTCAATCTATTCTTCACAAATAAGATCAGACTGGACAAAACAGAGATGAAAACAGATACATCAAAGTAATTAGGCATCAAAAATGGAATTGTTTGAAATAGTGTATTTCTCAGAATTAAAAACTCATTTCTTCATCAGCAACTAATACTAATTATACATTAAACATTCCAGGACCGGTAACACATATGAAGAATGAGCTATCAAAACACAAGTTAATCAAAGTATACAGAATTTAAAACAAGGGAAATATTTTTATGTGTAATAATTGGTGCTTTATTACATGTACCTAGTAAAATTTATAATCCCTGTACATCAGTCAATACAAGCCCCCTTAAATGCTTTTGTCCAAAAACCAATTGCTCTCTTTTCTATGATTCATCAATGAAGGATCAGTGACTGGACATTAATGCCAAGAGATTAAGGTGATGAGGTCTATAAACGAACAAAGCAATTCCTTCTTTATTAAACTAAGGGTATTTGAAAAACTCCCACTGGTGAGATCACCATTGAACAACTTCTAACACTTGTCAATTACTGACCTAGGACTACAAACATTCTGAAAATTAGATACTTGCCACTTCATATTTTGTTGAAAAGCTCCATTCAATCTCTCCAGTTGAAAGGAGTGGACAAGGTCACAGTTATGCCTATTTAAACTGAAAGTTAATTGCTGTTCATATGAAAAAATGGAGTCTTGATGGGGCTGCCTGAGAAACGACACTATCAGTAAATGGAAGTGAGCTCTGACTCTGGTAGGCAGTAACAAAGGTCTTGCGACCACATTAAGGCTTTATAGACAGGTGACTACCCTGGGTCCTCCAAAAGAGTGCAGAATAAAATACACAGAAGGTGGTGATCGCTAACCTCAAATCAGGCCACAGACTCCAGTATCACCCAAAAGAAACAGGTGTACTTGGGTCTTCTAAATGCAAAACCCTGGCAGGAACAGGATTCATCAAACACACATCAAGGCATATACATACCACAGCCTCAGATTAGGATTTTTTTTTATTTTATTGATTTTAAAAAGAGAAAGGAAGGGAGGGAGGGAGCAAGTCAGGGACAGGGAGGGAAAGAGGGACAAAGGGCGGGGTGGGGAGAGGGAGAAAGAGAAACACCGATTGGCTGTTGCCACTTATTTATGCATTCACTGGTGTTGTTCATGCCCTGACCCACAACCCATACATATGGGGACGATGATCTAACCAACTGAGCTGTCTGGCTAGGGCCCACGGTCAGGTTTTGCATAAAGACTGGCAGGTTTCACAAAGGGTTGCAAATGACTACACCTGATAGAACAGAGCATACGTAAATAAATCCATCAGAAATTAAAGACTAGCCCTCAAAGAGGTGTTAAAAGGAATAATCACACCTAAGAGGAGGCTTAGAGAAGGTATTATACAACAGGGTAGTTACCTTTAATATGCATTTCAAGACACAGAATTTAGAAAAAGTACATCAATGCAATATAGATACGGAACCTTCCATGTTATTGAGACTGGATCTGTTGACTTGTTAAAGTCTACATAAAGATGGTGTTAATTCAAGTGAGTGATTCAGAGATACCAAGGAATACAGTTGATCATGTTATGCTCTGCTTAAATTCCCTTAGGGAATGTAAGATTAATTTCAAATATCTTAGTCCTTTATGCTCAGGACACTGACTACATTTTCTGTATGAACACATCCAACCTTCAATGTTTCGCAAAGCTTTCTGCTCTCCCACTTCACCAGTTGCATCAAAAGACACCAAACAAAAACTTGGATGGAGGATTTGGGGACCTTAACTCTTTGTTCAGGGTTTCCTTTTATACCAGGGCTACAGCAAGCAGTCTGAAATCAGCAAGTTTCTAGCAAAATGACAGTTATTGGGAGTATGATCAGACGCTTACAAGGAACTACACCAAAAGAGATATTCAAGAAGGTAACAACCTTGGTTTTGCTAAGTACCTTCTTATACACACATAACAAAATCTGAAATAAATCAAAATGAATTATTCCATTATTTATGACAGTTACTATATCCCTTCTACTAGTAATGCCTGAGAATTATTTACATGTTTAAGAAAAATCTAATACTGGTGGGGGAGGGGAAGTTGAAGAGAGAAATATCTAAGAATCCTGAGACTGGTGCTTTACACCAATTAAAATAAAACGTACCTAGAATAGTACTCTCTTAGGTATTAAACGTGCCTGCTTTTCAAAAAATAAAATTGGGTACCATCTAACAAAGTGAAAAAGCAAGTGTCTGTTTTACACGACAGAGACTACCCGGCTTCACATCAAGTTCAAGCTTTAGTGCAACATATGAAAGAACCGTCAAGGCAGCTGCCTCTTATGTCCAGGTCAAAGATGGAGCTCAGAATAAATAACGCTGTAAGTGATCATAGGTGGCATTGTTAAAAGCAATACTGAACCTACAGAATAGCCATAGGAAAACAAAAGTATTCTGGATGAAAGATTTGTACTAAGCAAGTAATCATAAACTAGAGACTTGGAAAATTAGACTTCCTTTTTTTAACATCCTAAACTCAGCTTCAGAAAAATGACACTGAGGAGAATTTATTAAATGCTACCGAAAACAGTTTCATCCGTGTGTATCAATTAAATGAGAGTCCAAACAGACTACCTGGACAGACATCTTCATTTTTTATTGAAGCATGGTAGCATCGCAGACCATGTCTGCCTTTTTCATTGTTGCTTCTGCTTGGCTGCAGTACACATTCGGTTAAAAAAAGGTTCTCGTGCTTGGTAAAGGCAAACAGGGAGTTTATAAGAGAGCAACTCAGAGAAGCCACAAACGCCTTCTAAATTCCTAAAGACCTCTGCACGTAAAGAATTTAACAAAAAATAAAACGCATGTCTGAAGGAGGAGGGGTGGTGGTCAAATCAACCCACCACCACAGTGACTGTGGCGGTGGGTTAGTCCTTCCAAGGTCTGAGCAGGAATCTGTCTATCAACCCCGTTCCATATTCCCACTTCCAGACCCCAAACCATCACTTAGCCCATTAAAACGTTAGAAGGCGATGACACTGAAGTGGCCCCCACAAAAAACAGATGGGCGTTTCGGCCGCAACCAGCAGAGTCCACTCCCACCCTCTGTACCTCAGGCAGCGTCAGCAGTGGTTTAAGAAAGCAGACTCCTTTGCTTTTCACATTAAAAATGAGAAATGACCCTGTATTTATTTGGACAAGTAATCTTTAAAATTTTTAAACAACTGGAAATCATTATTACTGGTGAAGCTCTGGCTACAACAGAGTATACTACAGAGTAGGGGCCAGAAAGTGATGTTCGTAGGAGAGCCTCCAAAGCTAATCAGTGAAAACACGGTGGGTGGGGGTTGCAGCTCTCAGTCCGAGTCCCGGCTCTGCTGCTTACTCTTTATGTAACTCGGGACTAATTTCCTCAGGCCCTCTGAAGCCTTCATTCCTTTATTTGTAATTTGATGTTTGATAGTCCTTACCTCACAAGGACCTTCTAAGGATCAGAGTAATAAAACTGTTAAACAGAGCTGGAGAACCATACTAATACTTTAATCATCATATAATGATTTTATTAGATAAAATCGTAACAACATAGATAATGATAGCCCCTAATATTTATTAAGTGCTTCCCCTGTGCCAGACACTATTCTGGGTATGTTACATATACTAATTCAACTGCTCCTCATGACAAGCATATGAACTGGGTACTGTTACCAGCACCCCTAATTTACAGAAGAAAAAAAATCAAACATTATTATTGTCTCTTATATCAAGTAAGGGGACAAAGAAAGACAAAACCTGACACAAGGAAGATTCATCCTTTTAACAGAAAACAGTTCCAAGATGAAATAAAATAAGGCTTTTTCTAAACCCATGGCAGTTATTATCAAAATTACTTGTTATATTAATTATTGCATTACAATACAATTTCTAATTACAATCTTACAAAGCATGACAGTATTTTGTATGACAATGGAGGATGAGAGCGCACGAAAGCCTGAGGCCTGGCGGAAGCGGGAGGAAAAGCTGACTTACTGTCATGCAGAGGGTCACCACCCAGAGTCTCCAGGTGGGCTGATGCAGAAGGCCTGCTTAACTGCCTACCTGCACTCAAACTACCACGTGTGAAACCCTCCCACTTTCTCTGTCTGAGGTCCACTAGAGCCTAAGTGAGATGCGGGACGAGGAACAGAGGACACTGTTCTATGGAGATGGTAGTAGAAACAATCATTTATATTACTATTTCTTGGAACTTCATGAAATAGTGCCTAATTTAAGATCTGGAGCACACATATGTTTCTGAGTGTGGAATGGGCTACAGTGACCAAGCCCTCAGTGCCTAATGACAGTCTGACTGCACGGTGTAGAGGTACTATTGTAAATTCTTCATTTTAGACACTTTTATTAAATATACTATAAGGACATAAGAGCGACTGAAAGAAGAAGGGAAATCTCAGCACTCAGCGCTCAGATGCGTTTGGGCTGTTTCTACACTGCCAGAGCAGAAGACCACCTCAGTGCCTCCTCCCACGGTGAGAGAATTGCATTTCACTTACAAAGCTTTTAGATTACTACTAGGCTTTAAGCTCCTAGAGGGTATAACACTAACTCTCACATGTATGTCTTACGCACATACCCCAAGCAGGCCCTCCAACACCTGCTGAATGAAGATATTCCATGGTGTCCTGCAAGGCCATGCCTGAAGTACCTCGCAGGTACCATGATTAGAAAGTGCGAGACTTATCCAAACAACCTGGCTTTTTATACTTCGAGGGAAACAATGCAAGTTAAATTGGCTTGGGGGGGGGGGGCGGCGAGAATAGATGTACTCATCCAATTCTTTGAAAGACATTCTGCAGTAATGGCTCCTTAAGGGTTCTTTCAGGATGCTGAAACTTGATCAGGTGCGATCTCTAATGAAAGTCGCCTGTCAAGATACCTGCCACAACATTACCCCCGAAAATGAACTTAAAACATAACTTACGTAGTATTTGAGCACCTAGCATAGCTAAGGCACTGTCAACAGGTTAAAATGCTGAGTTAGGAAATTAAACTTAAAGAAGGACTGCAGGCTAGCCTGGTGTAAGTTGACTGGTGCTGCTTAAGAATAAAGCAACTAGTACTGGGTGCTAATGTACAGAAAAGAAAAAGGTTGTAAACAAGCCAATTTCAGGAGCTTCTGCAAACTACGCTTCCACCTGCTGCTCCATCTAAGGCTTGACAGTGAGTGAGGAAAAGACGCGAAAGAGAGAAAGATGAGAGACAAAGATACAGGCAGATGGACATTATGTAGAACATCACACATAAAGGGAGAACAACAGTTAAATCTTCATTTACTGTAGAAAATAAAGAAGGCTTGACACATCCTTCCTTTGACTTTATCTTCGATGAACAGTAATGCCTACCAGAAAGTGACAAAGTTACACTTCTAATTTTACTTAAATAGTGAATTTTTCCATCTTTGAGCATCTAGAACAGATTTCTACTATTTCTTACAGCAATGTAAAAAACTTTCTCATTCAGCATTTGTGAATAAAAGCCTAAGTATTCTTGGGAGGTGCACTGAAGACAAAGGTGCCTGTCCTGAGCAGCCCTCGGAGAGGAGAAATGGTCACGTGCAGGGAAAAATAAATGCTTTTATGACCAAATAAAACTTGGTGAACAATGACAATGGTACAGGCATAATGAACCAAGGCAGGAGATAAGATTTAAGTCTTGCATATTCAAGGATGAAGAGCCCAGCTGGGCCATGATAAAAATGTCTGTAGGACAGCGACTGCACTGGAACGGTGAGTGAGCTGGGGCAGCTCCCCGAGCCCTTAAATGCCAGCTGAAGCTGTCCTGAGCAAGGGAGCAGCAGTCTGCAAAAATGTGTGTGTCTTACAGCTGTGCAATACGGAGACAGTTCTCCCATCAGAAGCTAGGGGAAGGGAATAGTCAAAATCAGTGTGGCAATAAAAAGCTGATTTAAATACCATCTACAAGTTTCCTTTTTTTGTATAACTAGAAGAAAAACTGCTTTGCTACAATGTTCATTCAGATAGCTAAGTCTTCTTTGACCTACTTACATATACAGTGAAGGAACGGAATGACCCTTTATCTGTGTAGACCCCAAGTTTTCACAGAAAAATTTCTTTTCGATGCCATTTGTAAACACCTTAAGGGAGTCTCAGAGGTTGCCAGGGATCTTTCCAGAACAAGAGATGTGTGTCCACAAACAAATGAATCACCCTGCCCAAAATTCATTCCTATAGTTCTTCTTATAAATTAAATCTTCACTTAAAAAGGATAAATGTAAAATATGAGGCTGGGTTTAATCAAGTTTTCTCACCAATCATTTTTTTTGTAGAAGGTTACTACTCGATGAAGTAAGTACACTTTATAGTTTTCAGATGCAAGTTTCTTCCAAAAAGCACACAACACCTAAAGGCCTATGTGTGCCTTTGGATGAGACATTCCTTCGTGGGTTGATACCTTTCTTCTCCCTGTGCCTGATTAACCCGTTTGGGAAAACCCTCACCTCTGGGAGCACTGCAGAGGCCTCCCACGGCCAGTGACACACCCGCTTGCACCGCACTCCTCCCTCACCCAGCACACATCCAAACGATGGTCACACAGCAAGTGCTGTCTCTCCATCCACACAATGACATCGAGGTCCAGACTACATCTTGTCATAGGTTAGTAATGCTCCAACACTTTGCAAAGCTGCCTGATACAAACTAGATAGTCAAAATTCCTGGTGAATTATTTATCACAGATCTTCCCTATCCCAGATGGCATAACCATGAGTGCACAGACCTAAAAAGCAACTTGCAATTAAACATTTTTAACATTACCTTTTATATCTTTGCCCTTGTAGCGGGGGAGAGGAAAAAAAGTATTATGTATGATGGTCATTAATAACTACTAGAGCACATGGCCTCCTCTACAAACTTAAGACTGACCACTGGTTTTGTTCTGATTCCATATAAGGTAATAAGGCCCTAATGGGATGGGGGTCTTGGAGATGATAATCAGTTTTACTAAACCTTTAAAAGATATGTTAAAATACTATTCAAACTTCCAAAGGAAAATTTCTAACAGTCTTTCTCTTTTAAAGAGGGTATTTTATTTCTGTAATCCCCCTTTAAACACCTGTTATAAAACAGTCTGCAAACCATGCGTATACAGACATACCTCATGGATTATTGTGCTTTACAGATGTGGCGTTTTATATAAACTGAAGGCAAGACCCACCACTAGCAAAAAGAGTACTACAAATATTTGTACAATGGTGTGCAAACCCACAGTATCTCCGAGGCATGCCTGCATTACCAATAAATGACCAAAGCCAAGACTTAGTATCTTGACACAACTGTCAAGTTGTGCATATGCATATCTGTGCATATGCATGTGCATATCTGTGTATGTATATACACACACAAGCACAAAAATGTAGGAAACCAACTCACTTTCTTTTGAGGGCAGCCGGTCTTTGGTAAGCCCAACCAGCACAAACCATATACCATTAAAAAAAGAAATGCCCTAGCTGGTGTGGCTCAATGGACTGAGCACCAGCCTGAGGACCCAGAGGTCGCTGGCACAATCTCATCTCTCAAATAGGCCTAAATAAAAATTAGTATGTGAGATATATATACACGTATCTCATTATATATATGTATGTATCTATGTATAATAATAAAGAGAAAAATTATAATAAAAGTGTTATTATAACTCTCCCCAGAGCCAAAGAAATTTTACCTATACATATTTTCTGGACCTGACGAAAGTTATAAAATGATGAAATATTTATTCAATAGATAATTTAAGAAGGAATAACCCCTGAAATATTACTAAATGTTTTATAACCTCAAACCTGCCAAGATATTTTTCTCTCAACGTGATTAGACACTAGAGAATAATCACAGGGAAAGCTTTTTTAAACGAACTGATTTGCAGGACTAATAGTCTCATCAAAGACGATCCCTCATTCTCCAAATATCTATGAGACACCTGAGCTGTGCAGTCCCCCAAACAGCTTTCTTGGAAAGTAATTACTGTATTCCTACAGCCTTCTGTATGACAGTTGTGAAAATTTTACAAAAACGAAGGGTTTAAGGAAAATGCTGACACTGTGTCCGTCCTCAACTGGACACAATGAAGAGGCTGTGTCGTTCATCTGCCGCCATTCACAGAACTCCTCCAGAAATTTCGAGAGAGGCAGTAAGTAAGGAGGGGTAACCACCTTCACCTTTGTTGAAAAACAAAGTGCTCCCTGCTTCGGACGCGTGGAAGCACCTCACTTCATCTTCAGAGTCCAGTTCCGAGGTATTTAATTACACTGTGTTGGGAACACAAACGGTCTGGCACCATGGCCTTTCCCTGGGTCTTGCTGACTGATAGCATCAATAACATTCACTGGCTGTAATTAAACCGCCAAATAGTATCCCCTTTGCCACTTGGTAAATCAATGTTCTTTAATACTCGGAGAACAAAACACAAAGGTGAGAGGGTGTTTTTAGCCCTCACCTTCACAGTTCATTTGACTTTGTGCGCTAGAGTAGTTTGCAGACGATGCATATTTCACAATTCCCCCAAGACACTGGTTAACGAAGAAGAACTAAAGAAAATCCTCCAAGTTGGGGACAATTACTTACTAACCCGTTTTTGCAAATCTGAGCAGAACAGAGACATTATAAGCCATTTGGCAATAATATATGTGGCTTTCACATAACTTTGGGATAAAATTCAGTTTATAAGTCAAAAGGCTTATAAATTAAGGCAGCATATAATAATTTTTCTTTAAATATTAATAATATGCTCTGTGAGGGTACTGTTATGATAACAAAGCAGATTCCCATTTAGTCCCCTGACTAGAAAGTTCACATATCCAGATACTGGGGAGGGTTGGAAGATAACCATGGTTAGGAGCCTATAAATGAGTAAAAATTTAATTGCACGGCGAAAACAACTTCCATAATCTAAGGATCCACAACCTTCCCAGATCATATAATTCAACTCCCCATCTCCAGACCACAAAATACCCATTTTAAATAAATGGGCCCCAGAAGAACCACACTGCAAATTCCCCATTCTCAGAATCAAATATTAAACGATGTTTATGTACTTGTAATGATAAAAGTATTTGATATTCAAATGGTCTGAAAATGAGCAAATTATCCGTGTGTGTGCAGGGAATGAATGCATTTTTTAAGTAAATCGAGTGTATATTAGAAGTACATCTATTAATCATAAACACTACACATAGTTTATGATAGAACCCAAGAACAAAAATCTTTCTTACATATAGATTTGTTTTGAAACAAGAACCACAGACCTACCCGAGAGCAAATCATTACGGTCCACTTGTTCCCAGTTTTCAGATCAGGCCACTACATGTTAAGAACCACCTTTGGTAACTATTAAATTTCCTTGGTTTCACACTGCAGATAATCAGATACAGTAATTCTTAGTTTTTAAAGATTTCATTTATTTATTTTTAGAGCGAAGGGAAGGGAGGGAGAATGAGAGGGAGGGGAACACCCATCGGTTGCCTCTTGTGTGCACCCCAACTGGGGGCCAGGCCCAAAACCCGGGCAAGTGTCCTGACCAGGAATCAACCAGCAGGAGACCTTTCACTTTGTGGACCAATGACCAACCAACTGAGCCATCCATGCCAGTCAAGGCCAGATTCAGTAATTCCTGATTGGGGTCCAGAAACCAGCATTTTATCAAGCACTCCTACCCTGTGATGGTGATGAACATTCACATTTTGGCAGTCCCTTACGTGGAAGGATTTAAAACAGGTAATCCTCAGATTCTGTCGTGAATTTGGGTTCCCTGAGGAGCTCATAAAAATTACATGTGTCAAGCTCTCTGCCTCACCTCCCACCTCACCTTCCGGTATTGATTTCCTGGTTTCTTCTGAACAAGATAATTTCCCGTTGTCTTGAAAGTGTACATGAATATAAATCACCAACAAAGACAAAAATGTAAAAGTAAAACAAAGCTCACAAAATCAATCCAAAAATATTCTGGGTATCAGACTGGTTGGGTCTGACTCAACTGGATTAGGGAGCCCATCCTATTGGCCAATCTCTGCAAAAGGCTGCTGTGCTTGATTGATTCTGTGAGGCCAGAGCTCTCTAGGCATATGAAGCAGAGGGCTGTCTGGGCAGGGCAGGCAGGAACCAGTGAATTTCTGAACAGTCATTCAAAAAAATTCTGTGGAAAATAAAGAGTTTTCTCAACTGTTTCCAGAACCAGGCAGGTGCTCTGCTTTTCCTTGCCCTGCCTGCTGCTTGCCTGAAGGTCACTTTTAAGATTCATTAGCAGTCCCGGAACCTATGCAGGAAGGATTAAACTTCTCATTCCTATGGGAGAAGGTGACCTTATACTAATGACCACAAAACACATCACATTAGCATGACTTATTGATTTTTTTCAAAATCCACTTCTCTGTAACTCCAGGTCACTAATGTAATTTTTAAAATAGCCAACAAATAAACCAAAGAACTAAATACTGCGACTACTTTCTTCAGAATAAAAGTAGCTTTTTAATTCCTCCCCAACCGGGTTTCTAATACAACTTAATATAGAAGAGAAAGATTGAAAAACCACTGAACATTCTTGATCTTCTCCCCTCTAAAACTAACAGGTCAGCAAAAGTATTTCCACCTCCAGATGTCAAGCAAAACTTGGCAGAATAACTGTGTAGCTTGGTACCATCTCTGCCACTTTGTACATGAAAAAACTAGACCAGGAGAATAACAGCAGAACGCAAACCCAGCACTTGTGACTCCAAGTCCTGCTTCAGTTTTCAAAGTTCTTCACAGAAGGAAGCCGGGGGTGGAGGTAGGGAGGGGGAGCACAGACCAGTGGCAGATTTCCTGTGCTGTTTATAAAATACAGAGTACCCCCCTTCTCTTGCTTGCCCATAAATAGCATGTCAAGAAAGAAACTTCCCAAAGTAAAAACGCCATAGGTTAAGTAATTCTGCTGCAGCACTTATGTCCGAGACCTGACACCAAAGGTGATGCTAGGAAAATCTGGGAGAGGTGGGAGTAAGAGAAAATGCACCACACATGCTTTTCCCGAGTCCACACAAATTTAGAGAGAGACACATTTGCCGTGTTTTTTGAACTAGCATCTATTACCCAAAAGAACCTACAAGAAAAAAATCTTAAAAAATGAGTAATCTTCTATAAAAGAGATTCAGAAAGTTATAACTTTTACTGTTCAATTACCAGTAAAATACTTAAATCGATGTTAACTCACTGATGTGCTTAAATCTGACCTCCAGATACTTGTTTCCTCTCACACTGGAGGTCTGGCGGTCTCAAGTGCTCAGCCTGGAAGACGGCAGGGCTTTCCCAACCGCTGGGCACAGCCTCGCACCCTCGCACCTAACGGAGCTCTGACTCGGAGAGTCTCAGGACACTGAAAGCCCCCAAAGTCAGGTCCCGAAGAGAACATCCAGTGTGCCCCCAGTGGTATCTACAACCCAGTTCTAAGCAACACATTTGAATGCAGATAACGTGAAATGGAAACTAAAAACAATAAAAGCTGCAGGCATCAGCAACATTATATTTCCGGTCCCAGTAGTGAGTACTGTTAGCTCTATCATTTTCTGAACAAGTCCCTTAACCTGAGCTTCACTTCACTGATCAAAGGGAGTATTTGCCTACCTACAAGAGATGACTGTTTCTGAACCCAGACAAGTAAAAGGATAAAAGCCCTAGGAAAACACTACAAAAGCAGATACAGCAAGGAATTAAGTGCTCATTCTTCAGAAGTTAGCACACCTATTTTAACCTCTCAAGAAAGCGTGGCAGGACAGACTGAAGCCACCAAACTGAACTAGTCCTGAGTCATGAATGAACAACAGGTAAGAGCAGCAGGAAAATCAGGCAGGTAAGTGCTGACAGTATCTTCCAGAAACGCATCTGCTGATGCACTTTTATAAAACAGGCAGGAAAGGTGGAGGGATGCTTGGGTAATAAAATGATCTATAAACTCCCTCCAGAAATAAAAATAAAAAGATGGGTTTAGTCAGTGGCTGGGACGATCTCCCACCACCACCCTCCATGGCCTATAAGCAGGGATGGATGGGCGGGAAACAAGCGAGATCACAGCCCCCAGGAACCCTCCTCTGCGCAGGCTCGGCCTGTGCCAACGACTGGGACAAATTATCCACAGCCATTCAGAGAATGCCCAGTTGCTGCCCTCTAGGAACTTTCAAATGTCTCATTTCCACTTCGGTAGGAACAGGAGTAACACAACAGGCCAGAAGTTGAAGCATCCAAATTCCGGACCCTGAGAGGCCACCCGCCCACACTCTCAACCCTATCAGATGAGTAACGATCTCCAGGAATTTTTGTGTTAAAAAAAAAAATCAAAGCTAACAATGGAGCAGTCTATGAAACACATTTCAAATAAGGTCTCTGTAAACTGGACTCAAAAACAGGTAAGAATTTGCTCAGACTGGTGTGGCTCAGTAGACTGGGTGGTCCCAAGAACCAAGTGTTCATTGGCTCAACTGCAGGTTGGGGCACACGCCTGGGTTGTGGGCCAGCTCCCTGGCTGGCGGTACGCAAAAGGCAACTGATCTGTTTCTCTTGCACAGCAACATTTCTCTCCCTCTTTCTCTCTACCTTCCCCTCTCTCTAAAAAGAAGAAAAAGAGAAAAAATTAGATAAGAACATTGAAGGGTTTCTGATAACTAGATGTAGGAATATACTGTTAAACCTTGGCACATGGCTTTAGAAAGCTCCAGACCCTGTGTTTAAAATGAGGTTAGAAAAACATGCACTCGGTCTGTATTTTTAAAAAGGTAAAGAAATAGCTTATTTAAAGTTTCCATTTTTGCCTCCACTACTGATATGCACTTTGTATACATTTTTGTCCATCCATAAACAGAGCTCTGACCTGCTAAATAACAACTTAGGCTGAGATCTCAAAAGTTATTAGTTAACTTGAGACCTATCCTTCAGACTATTACTTCCAAATTTTCCAAATCTGGTCGAGGTAAAAGGGTAAAAAACGACCTATATGCAAGGTCTGAAATAAAGGGTACTTTATAGGAGATGCTTTATAAATGTGTGAAGCCCACACTTCTTCAGAAAGTATCTACACTTTGTACCTTCACAAAAATAACATCAATTTTATAAGCCAAAGGAACAGTAGGGTGGCCTGAGATGCTCAAAGAGATGGGGAGCTCAAATACAAAGCAGACCATTCTCTCCTCCCCAGTAAATTCTGGAGTCCAATTCTTCATCACTGCTGTGCTTGGAACTCTGGTGGTTTTGTCACCGACAGTATAAATCCACGGCTCCTTGCCGTGGTACTCCTACCTTTTATGATCCCTAATTGCTCTTGGGCTCATCGCCACATTACTCCCCAATCCTTGCTCTCTGTTCTAGCTAACTCTATGCGGTTTCCTTAACAGTGGCTTTAAAACTTCCCTAGAAAAGCATGAATTCTTGAGCTCACTGTTATTATCATATGCACTTATCTCAAACCCCCCAGAATGGTGCTGTGGATCTTTTAGCCGAGCATCCATCACGGGACAAGCTCGGAGCCTGGCTTCACCTGCCTTCCGCTTCCACACCCTCTCCTTCTCAGCATCTATAGGATAGTTACCAGTGATTAGAATTAAACCTTACAAAAGAACAATTTATACTGACAAATAAAAACCAACCCCATCCCCAATGATCCTGTACCAAAAAGAAGGCCGAGCTACAGAGGGGTTTCCCAGCACACATTTTACCCTGGCTGCTACGTTTCAGCAGTGGTGGAAGGAAACAGTTAAAACTATTATATCCTCAGGACAGGATGCTGCATTTCATCACTAAGTCATTCTATTTGATAAGCAAGAGTCTGTTATCTCAGTGATAAATAAATCCATTCATTTTATAGATCTAAACAGAAATTATAAATGGAGACCTAGGTCCTGCCCAAGATCACAGAGCCAATTAAATCACATTAGCACTGTCAGGAAGGGTAAGATTTCAGAAATTTAGCTCTATATTCCTCCTATATTAAAGATAAAGTCCATGCTAAAAGGAAAAAAAAGTCTGAGAACATGACATTTACTGAGAAAAGGACAGGCTAGGTAGAAAAAGGTCTAAATTTAACAAAAACTTAGTAGCTTAGAATAAAGGTTTATTAGCTTTAATTAATTTCTAACAAACTGAACACTTAACAAATTATTACTGTTTGTAACTGCTATTGCCCATTTCTTATACCAGAATTTCTCCTATGCGCTTAAATAGTGGTTTAATTCTTTTTATTCAAGAAATCTCCCGTTAATGTAGATCAATTTTTAATTACATGTATTGGGGTAACACTGGTCAATCACATACAATTTCCAGGTGTACACGAGACTGCAATGTGGTCGCCGCGTCCCCTGTGGCGAGCTCACCTCCGGACGCGCAGTTTCCATCTGTTACCACACTCGACGCCATTTCCCCACGTCCCCCGAACACGCCCCTTCTTCGCCCTCTGGTAACCACCAGTCTGTTGTCTGTACCTGAGTTTGTCTGGGTTCGTTTTATGAGTTTGTTTGTTACTTTTGTTCCATATTCCACATGAGTTAAACCATGCAAGGTTTTGTTCTTTCCATTTGACTTATTTCATTAATCGTAATACTCTCAAGAGTATCAATTAATTTTTAAGCAACGGTAAAATTTAGCCTGGTCTACATCTGAATGGTTTTTTTTTTAAGATAGATTTAATTAAAACCAAATTTAGGTGCTTTTTCTATGCCTGGAAGTACTTTCAGACAGGATTTTTTATTTTGAGGGGTAGGGAAAAGACGGGTTCAGAGAGGTAGTACCTATCAATAATGATGAGAAGATCTACTCCTTGAGATAATAGCTCCTACTTTCCAGATAAAATAGGCCCTTTTCCAGGAATATTAAGCTTTTCTAGGCCTGTGGTAGAAGACAGAAGAGTTGGGGGAGATGCCTGAGAGTGAAGGTGACAGTCACCTATTCACGGTGCCTGATATGGAAAAAAGTCTGCAGGTATTTTTGGAAAGGAATGATTTTATCTCCTAATCATAAGTTTAAGTTGGATACCATTAACCTAGGCAAAAGATCAAAAGTACTGGCTTTAAGCCATAAATGTTTCATGAGTATTTAGATTTTATCAACACTGTACTTTAACAATAAAACCAAAATGGGTAGAGAAATAATGTGCAGACTGAACGGAGCAGCCCCCATCACTGGCACCCCAAACAGGCACAAAAGGAAGGATTCCTACAAGGAACCAAAGGGCTCTGAGGAGACCCCCTGACCCCACCCCACCAGACAATTTTTGACACTGCCATGCGATGCTGCCCCACTGATGTCCAAATTGTACACATGCCACCTTTTCACTACCCTCCCTAGTATCAGAAAAACTTTGTAATAATTCACCTTCAGGCACCACCTCAGTATTAGGGGCAATACAAGAGGGTGTACCTGTCTTCAGCCTCCCATACAGTTCAGAGATGGTGTGATGTCACCAGCAAGGTCAGCTGCTGGGACATCACCCCAACCAGAGAACAAAGCTATCCTTAGTAGAAGACAATAGCCACCCTGAGACTTTATTTTGTTAAACACTTCTCCACATTAGGTGAACGTACTAAATTTTTCTAATTTCTAAGCCACATTTATAAAAAAAATGAAGACTGCATGAACTACTTTTTTATACTCTGAATGCTAAACTATCATTCAGCATGCTCAAGACAAAGCATGGTGGATATTCTTGATAAAAGAATTATGTACAAAAGGATCATAATAGTAAAAGCTAAAGACTGACTAAATTTTGCATGGAAAAGTATTGACTTTTTAGAAAATCTACCTACTATTCAAAAAAGGGTACATTTTGGTGGTTCCTAGATGCTGAGTCTTAGACTTGCTGTCACAGATTACATGGGAAGCATTTTAAAAGATTCCTATGTCTCACCTCTGAACACTGATCTAATAGGTCTAAAGTGGGTCCCAGAACCTGTATTACTCACTCACACTCCTTGTGATTCTGATGCAAGAGTTTCAAAGCGCCTGAGGGACTTTGCCCCACTCGTTGCAGAAATACTGAATCTCTGTCATTTATTCAGTACAAGATCCATCTGCCAAAACCCTACTGGGCTGATGCCATTAGGAAGCCCCAAGAGAAAGTGCTAAATAAACCACCTTTCATAGCATTTGATTCACTGTTTCAATATTTGAATAACTAGGAATTTCACCAAACACACTAAATGCTAGGTGCCTTGGAAAAACAACAGAAACTCGAGGAGTACACAAACACTTGAAATCTGTACGTAACGTGTACGTTTAATCTACTGCAGTTTTCTGTAAGAAGGCACAGTCCCATGGCAAGAGTTTTGGTGTGGGTATCAGAAGCCAAGGATTTGAGTCCCAGCTCTATCTTTAACTGCCTGATCTTAGCTAAATTATATGACCAGTCTCGACTTTTTCATTGTGGGCGGAGGGTAAGGCTGAAGTCTAAATTATACATGGGTATCTTCAATCCCTAAACTTGTGTGGTTTCTCATGGGTAAAGAGAGCGTATCTCAGAGAAGGACAAACACCACCCAAGTTGAAACGACCCAGCAGCAACTTCAAGACGTCAGATGGGCTCCCAAAGATGGGACGGCCACTATTAAAACTGCAACGGGCGGGAAAGGGGACGGCGGGAAGTGGGAGCTAGGAAAGCCTATGTGCAGGGGCCAGGAGTGAGATGGGCTTGCAAGTGAAGAGCCAGTCTGACTACCATGGAGAACAGCATGCGGTAAAAATGGTACACGCCACAGTTAAGCCAAAGGATATGGTAAAACAACTGGGAAATACAAGAGAATTTTGAGTGAGAAGTACTATGAGGAAATAGGTGTTTTTATAAGATTATCCTGATACCTTTCTCCAGAGTGGACTGAAGGAAGGAAAAAAAGAGTGAGCTATAGAATAGTGTTGCAGGGAACAAAAAGGAGCTTAAAGGCAGCTTCCCAAAGGTAACTTTGAACACTAGAAGAGAACTGGCTCAAGATGCTGGATAAGAACACAAAACATATCTAATAGAAAATAACAAAAAATACAAGAAAGAACAAACAGACAAAAAAATAATACTCTATAGATTTGGAAAAGGGCCTGCTTTGGCTCCCAGAGAAATCTGGGCCAAACTGAGGATACCAGCTGTTATCTGATATTTCTGAAGGAACTGAATGGGGGTGGGGAGAGAAGTAGCCTGCTGCTTATCCACCCCCCCCCCCCACTTCACACAATCAGAAGAGAAGCAGCAGATGTCACAGTGTAAAAGCCACCAGGCATTACTGTCCTTTCTCCCAAGCAGCCAGGCCCTGAAGAGAAGACCAGCAATGGATGGTCGGAGACCTGCTCTCATCAACTCGTCTTCCTGCAGGCAACAGGAATTCTATGGCCACCTGTTTTCCCCCGCATTTCTGCTTTGTTGTGGACTTTATGGCAAAACAACTGACTTCGAGCAAAACAACAGGCTTACTACAATAAAATAAGGGTGGTTATTTCTGGAATAGTGAAAAGGGTATAACTTGAAATGAGCCATTCCTATCACTGATTCCAATTCCTTAACCACAACCCAGAACCTCAAAATCATACTAAATTAGCAGCAATCCTGGACATGAAATCAAGTTGGGAGGCCCACGAAAATGCACAACAGGACAGAGAACACACAAAATAACCCAAAGGTAACCAAATAGTGAGTGTCTTTTTAAAAGAGTACTTGAATGCTAATTAACAATACTATTAAAAGGGTAATCTCTGTGACATAAATAAAAAGTATGCATAAAAGTATGAACAATTAGAAAAAGCAGTCCAGGCTGGAAAACCAACCTCAAAGCACACCTAAGCCTTTGTGAGCTTAGACTGTATTAGAAAGCTAATTTTTTCCTCAAATTTTGATAACATAGTAACCAGTTCATTTTCCAACTCAAGGGTGAAACTCTTCATACACAGGACATTTTATTCATCAAGAAATATGTAGAACTCTTGAACATCTTACATCCAAGTGTATTTGAGAGCCATCATGTGTATTTTCCTTTAGGTGAGTCACAGCGGGAAGGCATTTTTCCCGGGGGCTGATGAACATAAAGAATGAGATGTCAAAACTACCCAGGGCTAATGAAATACCTTAACCAACAATTCTGAGAGAAGCAACTTTTAAAGCATAAAGATGACACTGCATTTCCAGACGCCTGAAAAAAATGAGCCGAAATCCTCTAGACAAGTCTCTAAGCAAGATGAATGCCACAGTCAGCCTCGACTAACTTCCCCTCACCACTCCAGGCTATAATCTGAGCAGACTTCTTAAATCAAGGGTGGAAAATAGGTTCCAACTTGAGCCAATTGATTGAGGTTGTCTGGAACACTATTTTGAAAAATATTTGGGAGCCACATCTAAACCCAGGGAGAAAGACTGCTGTGATTGATTGGCAATGTCTGCACTGGGCAGGAGAGGAAAATTGATGGCACGTAACTGAGAGTTTGCCAAAGGCAACATCCCTTTTATTTTCTAAAGGAAAAGAAATCTACACTGCAAACTGGATTAACTTCTTATCCAGAGAGAATCTACATAAGAACTTCAAAAATGCATGGAAGCAGAAAAATATCCACAAAATTATAACCTCTGTGGCACATAAGCTCTTCTAGTCTATCTCCTCAAAGCAAGCTGAATCTGCTAGAGTCAAGTCAAAATACAGCCCAGGGACCATATCCAGCTGCCACCTGCTTTTTTTTAACAACCCATGAACTAAGAAAGGATTTTTTTGTATTTTTTAATGATTGGGAAAATAAAAAAGACTATTTTGTGATGCATAAACATTCCATGAAATTCAAGTTTCAGTGTCCATAAATAAAGTTGTACAGGATCACAGCCCCATCTGTTAGTTCATGTATTGGCTATGGCTGCTTTCAAGCTACCAGAGGAGAGCTAAGAAGTTGTGACAGACACTGTGTGGCCGGAAAAGTTAACGTATTTACTGCCTGACCCTTAGAGAACAGGTGTGCCAATGCCTGTGCTAGAAGGATTGGCCTAGAGTTTCCTCAAATTATGTGGCAAGTAACTTGCTATAAAGGAAGGAGATTTAATTCAGTAGGCTTCATAAAGTACGTACCTAAAAAAGTTGCTGCTATTTGTTAACACAGGACTGATTATACAGAGTGCTCCTAAATGCAGTTTCCCCCATCACGCGACACCACCACCAACAAAATTCCACTATTCCCCCCAGAGAAGTGTCTCTGTGGGCACAAGATGAATAAAGGAAAGAACTGCAAGTAGACCTTAAATTTGTTCAATGTTTTGCAAGTAGATATAGCAGATACTAAAATTTTTTATACATACTTTTATTGTTTTGGTTTGAAGTCTCAATCCATTCAGGGTGTTGATAGCTTTTTCTGCATCCTTCGGGTCAATGTAGTTCACAAAGCCATATCCCAAGCTCTGCCCTAATGAAAAGGAAAGGGAAAAAAGCACACATCAGTTCTACACTGCTGATGACAGAGATCCACTTTCCCTTTAGCATATCGTCTTGTCATTAACACCAGCAGATTTTCTCAGTGGTAAAAGAAGTTCACGTTAATTCTTCTAGAAACATGTATGTGATCTTTTTCATCTCCTGTCTACATCTGCAAGTTTAAACATCTGTTAAAACCCAGCAAGCTATGCCATTTAAAGACACACATCCCCCAGGAGTTCCAGCTTGCGGGTCCTGCCTGAGCCGGTGCACCCAGCAGCCAGGCAGCAGTCAGCCTTGGAAACCGTGGGTGCAAGTCTACACGGAGCTGCTGAGTGGGCTTCCCGGGCACGACTTTTTCTGCTTCAGTTCCCTTACCCATCAAATGGGAAGGTGGGAAGCATCAACCAAGAGTGTGTCAGTGTTCTGGGCACTGCATACTGACAAATTACCAACTTTACTAAGTACAATTATTTCAGAGTCTAAAATGGTGAAGAATGGCATGTGTGTGTATTAACATGTGTGTGTTGTGTCTGTGTGTGTATGTACTGGGGTGGGCAGAAGTAGGCGTAATACTGTAATACTGTACAAAGACATAATATGTTAATAAATAATACAAGAATAAGCTGCTTTGTGTAATCACAACTATAAACCTACTTTTGCCCACCCCTCTATGTAGAGAAACATTTATTTTAGAGGAAAGCTTCTTCAAATAAACTGAATCCAACCTTCTAAAAGGGGGTTGATAACCTAGCTGAAGAACACAAGGAGATAAGAACACAAGGATTTACACTAAGGCTGCCCAAGCCCATGAGAACGTATGGGAAAGGGGGAAAGAGCATAAACAAAAGTAACAGAACAGGACATTTCTGCAGTAAGACTTGCTTCAAAATAAGTCTTTTGATGTTGCTTTTCCCTATCATCTGAGCCTTCTCACCCCTGACGCAGTGATGTCCCATCTCTCAAAACAATAAGAAATAACAAGGGACTGGAAACATGAAATGCTCACACAATTAAAGCCAATCCTAAAGGCCTCAATTTTTCAACTAAGGGAGAGTTTCTCAGTCTGAAAATGTTAGAAACACTGGAGAGTAAATGACAAAAATGGACACAGAAAAGGTCAGTCTACTTAACGTCAAACCAGACTTATTGGAGAGTTTCCTGGAATATGCTCAATAAAGGTCCAAATGCTTTTAATTAAATACCATCTTTTATTAATTTCGTAACAAAGTAAGCAACTTTTTTTCCCTTTTAAGAGGTGCCTTAGGTCCAAGTGGCTATGAATACAGGTATTTGGGATAGCCATTCTGGTTACCCTAATGTGGTTCACTGTAACTATACCAAAAAGATAGAGGGGAGGGGGCAGTGGGATGAGGGGGAAGAAAGGTAGGGGCGCGGGGGGGGGGGGAGCAGGCTAAATACACTACCTAATAATCATGAACACTTGTGACTGTATTTTGGAAATCACTATCACTACGTGGGCTAATCACTGCTAGCATTTTTCTTGCATTTTTTAAAGGGGGAAAGCTAAAATTAACTTAGTTCATTATTTTTTGTCACACTAATCATATTTTGTTTTACACATGGTTCTATTTTTTAAAAGTTGCAGGGGAAACCAGTATATTTTTAAGCCTTCAGCCTTTTACTAATTCAACAAACATTTATCACATGTCTATTGCATGCAGAGTGAGTGCCTCCTTTAGAAATGGGCTTCAAATCTTTTATTGCCGAACAGGATTCAAACTGGCTGAACATATTAAAAATATTTGCTCAAGGAAGCAGTTTATGATGAAAAGAACACGGTCTTTGGAGCAAGGCACACGGGGGGTTCCAATCCTGGCTGTGCCACTTACCAGCTGTGTGACTCTGAAGAAGCTACTTAACTTCCTTATTTCTAAAATAAGAAGAATCCCTATCCAATAAGGTTGCGCTAACAGTGACAACAACATTCGCTACCAATGGAAGTAGATCGTTCTGCCCAAAAGATAAAGTGAGAAAAAAATTATGTGTTCCTCCTGTATATTAAGAAGTTTAATACATTCATTTAAAATTAATCAGGAAGATGTTACAAATACTACAAGAAAAGGAAAGGCAAGCCGAACACTGTACAGTTTTGTCTGTTATTCTATGACTAAATAAATCAAATTATCAGTAGTACCAGCATTAAGTGTCCATTTCTCCTATGTAATGACATTACCCTCACACCTGCATTTCAGCAGCTTCTAATCACAGTTCTTTCTCAACCTTGGCTACACAATGAAATCATCTACAAAGCTTTAAGGAAAAAAACCTGATGCATAAGACCCAGTTCCAGAGATTTTTATTTTATCAGTCCATTACAAAGTACTAGTACTAGGTTTTTAAAATCCTGGTGACTCTTAACATGAAGCCAATGCTGAGAATCACAGTTTTAATGGCGAGAGATAATCCAGGACTATAAATGAGGTTTCCAGGAGCCCTGCGAAGGGCCCGGTGCTGCTGGTCTGGGCATAGAATGTGACTCTGCAGAGAAGAGTGCCTTTTACAGATGTATTTTTAAGATGTAAGTAGACGTCTTCTAAAATCATCAAGTCATCCATCACTTCAGAGAAATGGTTTCTTGGCCAGCTGCGGTCACTCCTGAGTACAGCAGTGCCTACTGGAGTTGGGTCAATGGGTAAAGCAAAAAGCCTGTCTGGCCAGTCCTTGCTGCTTAGTGGTCTCCCAGGCTGGCCTCTGAGCTCTTACTCCCAGCCCACCTTGGGCACTCAAAAGCTTGCTAAATGAGAAAATGAGAAGCATGATGGTGCTGTGTATTTAACCAAAGGTATTACCAACATCATCATCACATGGCCCATCCACTTAATGGATCTTTGACCTGCCCCCCTGGAGCAATCAAGGCTAACTATAGTAATGATGAATCAGCCAATTTTCTATTGCTATTAGCTTAAGCAAAGTAAATGAAAATGTATCCGCTGCTAAAAGTCTACATTCCTAAATACACTCTCACAAATGCATTAAAATGTTGGCGTTGGAACACAAAGGAGTTAGAAACCTCACAGACTTTCAAAGCAATTCAAGCCAGCAAATATTTATTGGATGCTTAATAAAAATATCATGGATGATACACCGAGATAGGCAAGACTCTCCCCAATCTCCCCTTTCAGCTGTACAATGTTTTACGGTTTAAATTTAGCCTCCATCAACCATGTGTGATGCTCATAGTCTCCTGTAAGGTAGAAAGGAAATCTGGAGGCAGGCAAGGCCAGTCAGCAGCTTCAAACTAAAAAAGGAGGTAGCAAGTAGTGGTTGAGTCCACGATTCTCAAGTGTGACGGTGTTCTCCACTCAATTCAAACTAGTTTGTATCTGAACCTAGAACATCTTCAATATGCCTGAAGTATAATGAATGCAACAGGCTGGCATTTCCTAACAGGGTTCTATTGTCAAAAAAAGTTTTTTTAGACAGTTGTCCACTGTTTTTGAATTCCCGTTATTTCTTATGTAAATACTGGTTTCACTATACATGAGTTTGTATGCTTTTATTAATTTCTGTGATGAAGTAAATTTCATCTTATATAGTGCCTTATATATGTCAGGTTATTATTATAAGTGAGTACAGATTTTTTAAAAAGCAAACTGCGCCAAGTCAAACACCAATGAAGAATATGTATCTGGGATCTACTTCTTCTCACTCATATCCATCAGCTAGTAACAGTCATAAACCACCAGAGAAGGCTTGGAAACCAAGCCTCGTTTATCCATATCATCTAAATCTACTTTTCAAATCATTCTGAATTTAGAATGTGCATACTGACAATCCCAAAACCCAGAATCACTTCCTTAAAAAATTTATCAAGCTCTACATTTAAATTCCAAATATAACCATTATGGAAATCAACAGGAATATAAGAAAATTCCGAACAAAATGACAAAGCCAAGGCTCCACCACTTTAGGAAGCAAAAAAAAAAAAAAAAAAAGCCTCTGGTAAGTGAAAATGAAGAATACAGTCAACATTACTTGTGCCCACAAATTACCTATAGTCACAGGCTCTTGGGGATTTTGGCCCATTAAACGAAGCCTTGGTCCCTAACAGCCATGGGAGGGACTCATAACTTCCCTGTGGAACACGCTGTGTGAACAGTCACACAGCTGAAGACCTTCGCACAAGTACTCGAAACCCCAGGTCAGTAACTGCACTTCAGCATTTGTATTGTGTATGCCGTGTGTGAATGCCTTTTGTTTTGCATCCTCTTTTTTAACTAACACATTTGCAACAGAAAAGGATCCCTTTTCCCAAGAGACAGAAAAATCACTTATAAACTGCTCTTGGCATAAAGAAAACAGTTTCAGACAGACTGCTTCCATGGTCAAGTGATCTAAAGCACCGAGCTGAGATGCTCCGTGGGCCTCTCAATGGGACTGAGGCCCGTTGAAAGTCACATGGGGGTCAGAGCAGGAAGGGCAACACAGGAAGAGGATCGTGTAGTGACAAGAGTGCTAGTGGCAAACACAGTAAACTCCAATTTATCCCAAACTGTGCATAATTCAAACCAGCAGCAGTCCCTTGCCAACTGCATTGCTTTTAATAGCACACTTTAATTAAAATTTTAATTGCATATTTTAATTAAAAATACACAATCTTCTGAGCCCATTTAATTCAAAGGTCACTTTATTTAGTCTTTTCTATTTCAAATTACTACCAACGTACAGAATATCAAATTGTCCCCTCAGGTTTAAAGGTAGTGGCAATAGACCACCATAATTCTTGATTATAAACCTAGCACATTAATTTAATTTTATCCAACCAATAGTAAGTGAGAAGAACCCTCTCAACATGAAAGGGTGGAGAATAAAATTCTGTATTTAAGAAAAGGTCACACTACATATTTCTCACCAACACTTATTATTCATTTGCTCAACAATTATAGAAAGCCTACTTTTTGGTCATCCCTGAGGGACACAGCAAAGAGACAAAAAGTTCCTCTTCATAAAACTTATTATCCTGGTAAATGGGACAAAAGAACTAGCTCTCCAATGTACTGCAAGAAAATAATGAGCTAAGGAGGAAAAAACGAAGGAGATGAGAGAGGGGACTGAGGGGTCAAGGCTATTATTTAAATATAGTGGTCAGAGTGGGCCTCATCCTTTAAGTAATGCTTGGTCTAAGACTTGAAGGGAGTAGCTCATAGCCTAATGGGGAAGCTGCAGACATAGATTTATTTATTTCACTTCAAGTTCTACCATATAGGTATCACCTCAAGTCAAGTCTCCCAGCTAAATCTGCCCCTCCTCCCTCCTCTCTGTTTTAGCAAGAATCCTCCTGTATTATTCTAATTTGGATTATTGCTACAGTATCCTATATCATCACTCCTTCCCTAGACTCAACTGCAAAACCAGTCATCCTCCATCATAATGCTGTCCACTGATCTTTCCAGAAGACAAATGTGATTGTGTCCTGGTTTCGGAGATCATCTTCGCCTTCTTCCTTACACCTACTACTCCTACACATATACCCTAAAATGCACATTCAGTTTTCCTGTGCCTGGAACACACATCATAAACTGGCCAATTCCCACACATGCTCCGAGAGACTTTCTCTGAGATCACTTCCTACCCCAATTTGTCCCACTCCTTATACACACGGTTTCCTGTTCTATCTAGTCCTTTATGGCCCTTATATCATTATACCTTTATCTTAGTACATATGTGGGAATCTAGTCAATCTGAATGCCTCCCCTTTAGACTCTTGAGCAAGACCAAGCTGAGCATAGCTCCTGACACAGAACACCCTATGACAGATTATTAACTACGTGGCCACTGAATAAATGAGCGAACGAATGAACGAGCAAGCTAATGAACAATGAACAAAGAAGCAGCCATCTGCCTTCCAGGAGCTTATGGTTTAGAAGAGAGATGCCCTTATAAACATGCTCCTCATGTCCCTACATTGTACCAGATGGATTACAGAACAAAGGAAGACAAGATGCTCAGATGTTACAGTATTCTGTTTTTACAAGGGAGTGTTGTGAAGTATATTTTTTTAAATAGTTCCTATAAAATTTTTCATGTGAAAATTTTCTACAAATACCATTTAAATGAAATCTCAATTTAAAAAAAATAATGCCATCTAGAGTAATTTGATAGATTTACATAAATCTGTTTCACAAATCTGTAAGTATGAATTATGGGATGTCAGCATATAATTTTGTTGAAAGTGCTTTCTCTCTAATATAATTAAGTCTGCCGAGACTATTCAAGTACAAGTCAAATAAAATGCAGAGTGAATTCTGTAAAAACCTGGTAGTTGAATCAACATTAAAAGGTGACTACACTGATTGATGTGTATCTATTATTTCATTTAGAGCAGTAGTAATGCTTTATGAAATAAAAAAGGACAAAAGCAGCAGGACTCTTTTTTAAATGCCTTGTTAGCAGGAATAAGTCACTATGGACCTCTTTGACAAGCAAGAGTATTTGCAACCTGGGGTCTAATTAATCTAACGCTTGGGTGGGGGTGGGGGTCGGGGGGAAGAAAATTGAGAACATTTACTGTGTCCAAACACAGCCCCTGTATAAAACTTCACCCCTTAACTAAATAAATAATAAAAAGAGCAAATAATTTGATTTAGAACAGCAAGTTCTCACTTCAAGGGGTGGGGGTAGGGGGTAGATTTTAAAGACAGACCACCCCTTTCCCCCATTTTACCACCTTCCCCCACTCCTCCCCCAAACATACAACAAAGCTGCAAATGTGTTATCTTTTTCAGATGGACTTTCTGTTCTTGGGCACTCGTTTTGTTTGTCTGTTCAGACAGGCTGCACACTGCAACTCTGGCATCAGGACAAGTTACACCAGACTTTACAAAGGAGCTTTTTCAGTATCTTATATCTGATATGTAACAAAACCATGTGGGTATCACATATCAGGAGAAAGGTTTGAGAGAATCTTAGAACAGAGGGAGGCAATCTTCTCTCGTCACGTTTCTCTCCAAATTTTTAATTCCTGACTTAGCCTGTGTCTCCTCAGATGCAGCACACCAGATGCAGTAGGTCCTTCCAGTTAAACATTCAACTAACTCAGATCCTCCTTGCCGTCCTGAAATGGGTAAGGGGCAACCTATGAGGTGGATGACTGGTGAGATCCTTTTACTACAGACCAAACCAGCCTCCCTGAAAGCTTGGAGCACTTTTACCAGCTTCCGAAAGGACATCATCACCAGGGATTATCACAAGGATGGAGAATTCAACCTAGACACTCACATAATACAGAGAAACAGATGGCTCACTCAAAGACTCATCTTCCACCCAAATGCTAATAAAGCTGGCCCAAGACTAAAATGCCCCAATATGTTAAAGTGGGTTTCAGGACTTCACAGCCACATTGAGATATAATATAGAAGAGTTTAAACTGTAACTTGTCTTCTGAAGTCAAAGTAGTAAATAGTGATCATTTGGTAAATATTACCTAAGCAGCCTAATTATAGAGTGAGAAGTTAATGACCTCCACACTAGGATACTTTCTTTTCAAGTTAAATTTAATGGCCATATCTGTCCTCAGATTATATAACTGGTAGAGGTCTATTTTCCTATAGTTCCTGGCCCAGTAATTATGAATCTGCTGGCAATGCAGTGTGACCTTGCTTAAGTTGGAGAAACTGTGGGTTCTTAATACATCACAATTTCAGACAACATTAAGAACTCCCACACAATTCCATCTTAGGCTATTGAGAACAGCAAGAGCATATTAAACCCTCTAAATTCTCCAGTACTGCACATGGGTACTAAGATGCCTTGCATCCAAGACTAGGAAAAGTAGGAATAAAATGGGAAAACAAAACAATTCATGAGGAATGGACATCTTAGGATAAGACTTTAACTTAGCAGGTTCTTCAGCTTGAGAGAAAGTGAGTGACCTATTGCAGCACAGTAACACCTCTGTTAAGGCAAAAGCCAGTTCTCATTACTTAGTGATTTAGGTAGTTGCTTTAAAAGAAAAATCAGCAGTTCTACCTTCAAACACAGGAGCTGCCCCGTGATAAGAGCAAAAGCCAAAAAACTGTCAGTTGGACAGAAAGTCAGACCTGACAGTTCAAAAAAAGTTAGGGCATTAACAACTCTGAGCTAAGGCAAAATCTACCTTCAGTTAAAGACCTCGGTCTGCTGCAATACTCTCATTCCTCTGTTAATTATAATAAACTCCATACAGAAACACACCACACACACAAACACAAAGGAGTTTGTGTGACTTACTTTATCTCCTGCTTACTTAAAAGGCAACGGAGCCCTGATCGGGTAGCTCAATTGGTTAGAGCACTGCCCGATAATGCCAAGGTTGCAGGTTTGACTCCCGGTTAGGACACATACAAGCAAGAATCAACCAATTAATCCATAAACAAGTGGAATAATAAATTGATGTTTCTCTCTCTCCCTATAAGTTTTTTTTTAAAAAGGCAGTGGAGTGGTTCTAGTAATTATCATTTGAGGTGAGAGCAAAGAGGCTCTACTCCACAAAATGATTATTGCGATAAAGAGGGGAGCCGGTTAACAAATGCGGTGGTAGAAGCATCTGCTGTTACCTGCACTGCCAGCTGGTGTCAATCTCCATCCTCACGTGCGTGTGCACGGAAACCAGTAAGCAGTCCATCAAAAAGCAGCACGGCTTCTTAGTGGGTTTTTTCTCTTTGAAAGAGATCTTTTTTTTTTTAATTCAGATATTGCAAGGAAAAAATGTAAAGGTCCTGAGCTCTATAATGAGCTCAGTGGCCTTTTTGAAACTGTGTTGAGTCTCCCAAACTGCTATGGAGAGCTTCCTGTTTTGACCAGAAAATGGGAAACGTTATCTGACAACAAAAATCCCACCAGCCCATGTGAATTAAAAACAAAAGTCTTTGTTAGAGATGATAAATTTTCTTTTTGAACACAAAATTGCTGTTTAAAGATATCTCTCTTACCCAATAGTTAAAGGTTCATCAGCCAAAACTTTCCAATCAGCCAAAACTTTCCAACAAGAAAAGCTAATGAGTAAGTCTGGGAAAAGTCTTTCCCATAAATACTTATAACTAGCTTTCTGGAAGCACACAGTAGTACTGCATAATCATAAATCGCTATGTAATTATTAAATTTAATTCATACAACTAAACTCTGTAAATACACCTGTATCCATTTTACAGATATAAATATGGGAGTCGAGAGATGCTGGTTAACTTACTCAAAGGCACAGAGCTAGCTAGCTGTTAGGTACGAATTTTGAAACCAGAATTGACCTTTCCCAATTAGGTCTTTCCAGCATACAGTTCAAGTGTGGAAATTATTTTCAATTCTGGTCAAGTTTGGAAATTATTTTCAGGCAAAGTCCTGTGCATCCAAAATTCACAACTTTCCAACTAGGATATCCATACTTTCCATCTACACTTGCATTTTTTCTGGTTGTTTGTCATATAATCTATTGACTGGAAATTCAACATTTTTGTCAATCCACCAAGACACTATAAGAAAATAGGTACAGCATCCTGCAGGTGCACAAATCACTTAAACCTTCAAAACAAATGTATCATTACAAAACAGATAGATTAGAGTTATCCACATTATAAAAAGCTTCATTTAGAATAAGATTAATTTACATACTCCCTTTCCAGAAACTCAGAAAGCAATTCCTTTGGCTAAACTGAAACACGTTTGCCACTGCCAAAATCATCTCCCACACAGGACATTTGTCTCGTCAGCGGATCACATTAAAGTGCTTTCATAGGCATAGTGTGGTTTCACAGCTGTAGGAAAGCAGGTGGGATCAATACCACATGCTTGCTGTCCTCTACGATCTTAAGCTCAAAAATTTAAAGCACGGCAGTAAATAAGGGAGATGCAGGCACCTAGAGGACATGAAACACCTACAATTAATCACTCGATGTCACACTTAACCAGGACACACTTGAAAAAGAGAAGTCTTTAGTTAGCTGAAAAAAAGGAGATGAAATACAGGGCTCTCCTGACAGATAAATTATGTTAATATGTATATGAAGAAGAGCTGATCTGCAGAGAAGTATAGAGGTGTTCACACTAAAGGCAGATTTAACAAGTGCTCAGAGCAGAAGCGAGGAAGGGGACTCACCCTGAAACAGGGTGCTTGGCGGGAAAGTTAGTGATAACTCTGGTGGCTTGAATCACTGAGGAAAGGCAGGTCTAGGACCAAGGAGCCCATTCAGAAAGAAGTTGCACCAGCCCAGGAAGGGGACCTGAGCCCACTCCCTTTCAGTCAAGTCCCCAGAAATCTCTAAAAAACAAAAATTAAGGATGAAAAGCCCAACTCAATTCCACAAGTCCATACAAACTGCCATAATCCTAAATGGCTACTAACCTCTTATCTGATCTCACCTGACAAACCCCAGCCCAAATATTCTATGCAAAGCACACACAACATTTTCACTTATGCTGTTCTCTGAGCCTCTGCCAAATTCACTCTTAGCTTAGGAAAAGCAGGATTAACTCAATCCAAGTCTTCTTTTCCCCAAAAATGAACTTTCGGACCAAATACTTTTCTCGTTCAGTGGGCCTTCCAGAATAAGGGCCAGGACTGGAATGGAGGGCAACCCTAAACACCCCAAGAGGATCCATGCTTCCTTGGCATGATAACGCTCTCCTTTTCAAGAGAACTGAGGGAGCAAGGAATCTTTTGGATCTCAATACCCAGAGATAATACAGAGCACCAACCCGACAGGCAGCTGAGGTTATCGATATCTGTTTGGTGGCTGGACAACCCGGCCACCAAGAAACAAAAGCCAGGATGACTGCTCGGGAAAGGCTTACGATTTTCTGAGACCTCTCTTAGACACAGCTGCAAAAACACGTGTCCCTGAATCCTTTTATTCCCTGGTTAAGCTGCCTCTACAAGTAGACAGAAAAATGTTCATATTTACAGTAAGTGGGCAGAAACTGTTGTTGACAAACCTGAGTCTGACAGTTTGTACAGTAATCACAAGGTTATATGACACACGCACATACCTAAGTCCTTCACATATACCTCCTGATATGCTGATAACAAGTCGGAAAAGAAAAGAGTGAGAGAGGGAGGAAGATTAGATCATTCAAGAAGGGGACAGTGGAATGCTTCCTATTGTCAGGGGAAAAAAGTTTCATATAGAGTAAAGGCAGATGAATAGTTAGTTTCACCTTAACTGTGCCACTGATAAAGCATTTTCCATACGCTGTATTTTGCCGTGTATAATGCGTACCTATGTTTCTGTGTGCACTATACATGCGATTACTATACCCATGGTATATAATCATTATACCCATGTATAATGCATATCTTTACTTTTCCCTCAAAAATTTGGGCAAAAAAGTGGACATTATACATGGCAGAATACAGGCCATTACAAGGCTTCCGCTGGGCACCACTCCCCACTGTGGTTCATTTTACTTCAAAAAAAAAAGAAAGAACATAATTAAATTAGTGGTATTTTTAGCAAAGACAAAGGAGGTAAAATTCCAAAGGACATCCATTGTCCCCAGTCGACACAAAGATTTAGGTATAAATAACGTGACTTTCCTTCTCTTTGTGCAGAACATTGTGTTTAGTTTATATTTAATAAAGAAAGACAGTTACCTTTTGAAGAGGGTATGAGGAAAATGTTTGGGTTTTTTTCCTACCCCTTCAATTTAAAATAAGCTCACAAAAGCACTGATTTTTATACTTAGGAGAAGTCCCCAGACCAATTGTGTCTGGGCAGGTTACGGTATAAATGCTGACTATAAAAGAAACCTATTTAAATACTGCAGACACAGCTTCCAGGGCTTCAAGAAACTCCTCTCTGAAGCAGTAAAGGGTTTGAGAAAATCCCAATGGAACATAAGCTACAGAGGAAGCCGAGGTGTACGCAGTAAAAGTTTAAAGGCTGTGGGTCAGCTGGGAATCACGTCTACAAACTAAGTCAAACATGTACCTTGACAAAAATAAATCTGCTTTCGTTTTTGCTAAGGGACAGCTATGCTGCCATCCACTCTGAGACCACAAGCCATTCACCCGCCGATGAGCAGACGGCTCCTACACAACGGTCCAGCTCCCGTGACTGCCACGTACCACACAGGAGCATTTCTGCCTAAGTCATATACTTTAAAACCTGGAAAGATTAGCTACTGCAATCCTCTAAATTTAAAATTCATACAAATACTTTGATTAAGAAGCAAATGCTTACAAAATTCTGCCTAGACAGTAAGTCTTTAGCAGACAAAGTGGTGTTCACATCAGCATCACAGTAACCCGCACACCCAGCTGGGAAGCGCAGCAATGTGAACACTTGTCTTCCACGGACGGAAGAGTAAACTGAGAATGAAATATTGCAGTCATGCACTCCACGGCCTAGTACAGCTGACCACTGATCCTAACTCTAGGTTCATTTTTCCCCATGAAACGAGAAAAATCTTTTTTAAAAATTTACTACCATTTTATCACGTCAAGTAACCATCAACCTATCATAGTAACAGGGTGGAGGTAAAAAGGATTTTATTCAAGAAACACCATATCAACTTCATCTTCAGAACTTTTAAAATGATGCTTGCTTTCATTACTGAAGTTGCTTGATTACTTGCTTGCTCACATATCTGAGGCTCACTCTTTGGGAAGGGTCTGTGTTTTCACGGCGCCAGGTAAATGATACTAAGGATGACCACCTGATGTGGGAGGTGATTTCTATAGACATAGCTTCTCAGCTATTAGGGCCGAATTACATGGCAACTCTGCAAACACATTTCAAGACTTGCACCAAGGCAGGTGGCAAAAGGTATTTTATTCAAAAGAACCTTTTTTTTTTGCCACAAAGTGTCCCCTGAAGGAAAGGGGACAGGCATTTAAATTTAAGGCTTTCTGCTCACTAGCCTTATTATGATGTTAAATGATCCTCCTCCACGAGAAGAGCTGGGCCCAAGTTGCTGTCCACGGACCCCCATGGCTCCACCATCCCCAGTGTTTCAGATACATTTGGCCCTGAGCATCAGAACTAGCCACGGTAAAGCACTCGCTGCACTACACTGTAAAAAGCTACACAAATTGCTAGGTGTTCAATGACAAATACACCACTCAAATGGAGATCTCACTAAACCTGGTCTGTCAGCTCATCCCAATGCTCAGTAATACCCGTTAATGTCTAAGGAGCTTTCCCATTTTGTTGCTGACAATTTCTTCCTTGCTATTTATAAAGGAGCAAGGAACTAAATAGTAACATATTACAAACTAATCTGCTTTATTAGGGGAAAACTTGAAAAACCTCATGCTCCCAGACCCCTCACTTGTTAAGCCCTATTCCCAAATATAATAAAACCGATGAAGTCAGTGCTTATTCTAGTTCTCCTAATACACACCAACATTATTAAGGTATTCCGTTTATACCTAGGCTACCAATCTTATTCGCCTCAAGCAAGATATTTCTGAGCAAGAAAACACATATACACACTGTGACCAGGAGCTAAGCTGATTTTTACGATCCCCAAAGAAATGCTGTTCTCTGAATGCAGAATCTATAGCCCAATTAAGGGGGTGTTCCAAAGATTTTCTGTATCATTTGCTAAAACCTGGTGATATCCTGGCCAGGCCATCCCTCTCTCCAGCCCCACACCATGTTTTTTTTCTTAAAGCTACTTGAACAGATAGCCTATTCTAATCCTTCAAGCTTGTATAAACATCTTAACAGGTTGCCAGGTAAGCACTTAACACTGATGGGATATTCCTACAAACAATTACGGTTATGATTCTGCATCAGTGATGAGCAAAGAAACAAAACTACTGTAAATAAAGATAAAGCCAAATTTAATATATTTTTTTTACTGTCATTCAATTATGGCTGTCCCAAATTTCCCCCTTGCCTTCCTCCACCCAGCCCCTGGCTTTGCTCCCACAAGCCATACAAACCTGGAACACGCCCTATCTCGTCTGAGCTCAGAAGCAAAGCAGGGTAGGCCCTGGTTAGTACTTACTTAAGTGGGAGAATTTGATTGTTGACAACAAGAACTGAAAACTGTCCTCTGCAAAACTGGTACTGATGATGTATATATACCACTGACTCTATAGACAGAAGTTTAATGCCTCTAAGCACAGCTACGCCCCCATGTGACTAGTCACCAAGGGTTTTACTTAAATAATGACTAAGAAGGCAGAGGGAATAAGTGTGGGTCATTTGTAGGTAAAATCTGTTTTCCGCAAGGTATGTGGCTCTCATAAGCTGCTACACACACAATAGGGGTCACCAAACATTACTGACCTCTTGAGATTAAAAGCTAGAGATAAAACATCCTGGAAGAACTATTGAGTGATCACCGAAAATGCCACAGATGCTAGTCATCTCAGCCACTCTTCAGGTGTTTCTTGGGAAGGAAAGTAGTGACCATAAAACAAAACAAAATGGGGGAGAGGTCACAAGATGTTACTTGAGAGGGAAAATCAGTATCTTCATTGCACCTACTATTTTGCATAATTATATCAAAACTCTGGTTTCCCCCAACACCGACAGTGTGAATCAAATGTGAGTAGACTATTTGAAAGAAAGTGATTTGATTTTCAAAATGCACATACACACACCTCCCAAAGCACAGACAAATTCCTTCAACAATAGCTTTTGTTCTCCTCCAAGCTGAAAGTATTGGGGGCAAGTAAGCAGTCCGCTTCTTCGGCAGTTTATCCACCACAGCTGTGACAAACAGGTTCAAAGGAAACAGTGTGACCCTACAGACACTGGAAAAAGGTCAGGATGCCAACCTTGAGGGCTACTCGCAAAGAAGAGCCTCTACAAAAAGTCAACTGTTTTGTTAGAAGGGAAAGACACTCCTTAAACAACAGCCCTCAATGACATTAACAGAGGCAGAAATCATTCCAAACAAATGAATAAAACTGCACCTTTTGTTCCCATTCAGCAGAACTACATCTGAATACCCAATAACTCCAGAATGCTCTTCTTCTTCCACATCATACATACTTTAGACAATCTAGTTGAGCATACAAGGTATTTGAAGTGCTGTAAAGGACTAGACATTCAAGTTAGAATGATACAGGTGTGAAAGGTAAACAACTAACTGGAAATGTCTACAACCTGAACCAGAAAAGAGCATAGCCTCTCATCTGGATTCAAGTAACTTCCTAATGGAAAACTCTCTCCTGAACCAGATGTTGGTGACTCCGGCAATGACCTTAAAGCTATCCAGAAGACGATGCCTGAAGCCTACACCTTCTATGACAGGCCAGTACGGAAAATGACAAGTTCAAAGCAGAGACTTCTACACAACTCCTAAGTTACCCTCTTATGGGATAAAAAAATCAACAAAAGAATCAATAAGCTTACTTTTGGATGTGATGAAAAGTCAACTCTTTTGACATAAAGAAACAGAAATGTGAATAACAATGTTTTTCTGTAGAGTTCTAAATTATACAAAATATAAAGTGACTCTAGCTGACTAGCTGAAGAGGCACGGAGGTCTTCAGGATCAACGGGGCCTGGGAGGCAGGCCATCGGAAGTACCAAGAACCACCACCACCTCAGAGCCAGAACAGAGGTTCTGATGAGAGACATGGCCATCACTCTTACCCCTCTATCACTTCCTAGGAGTCCAGGTCCTGGAAGAAGATACCTAACTGATTTTACTTAGGCCCGGTACCTGTACTAATGTAGGGACAGGGAGGACCTGCCTGATTGGCTTCTGGAATTACCCTCCCACCAGCTACATATTAGGAAAGAGAATTCCCCAATATGGAATAGTCCTAATAAAAGACTGAGACAATTTTCTCTTAGATCCATAAAGGGCCTTACAAATTTTTTCATATAAACTTTAAAAAAAAGTCTCTCCTACTTTTGTTCAAATAAAAGACTGCATCAAAGATTAACCATCTAACAGAATAATCAGCAAATCATTCGTGAACCAGATCATCCATGCATATTTGAAACACTGCTTCTAAATCTTAGCTCAAAAACAAACAAAGTCACCTGTTTAGAACACTCTGCGCCCTCCTGCAAAGTATGCCCAGGTCCCTCTACCTAGCCTATTTCACCTCAGCAGTCAAGTGCAGTGTTTCATGATCGATCAGTATTTCACAATTCAGGATTTCCTCCACAGATAGTCACCACCTTGGAATCCAGTCCCCTTGACATTTTCTGGCAAGCCCAAGATCTTTAGACAAGACAGCCAAACACGTGGTTCAGATTTTGTCCCCTTCACCACTGTTCCCAGACAAGACCTTACAGCCCTGAGGTAGACCTTCCTTAGCCCAGTAAGAGACCTTTGGAAGCCACCCACAAATTAGGCAATGGAAACAAGAAAAGTCTATATAAAGTCTGAATTAAGACCTTAAACCATAAGAAGTATCATCTTTATTATTTTAAACTTACACAACCTGGGGGAGGCTTTTTGCTCTTCAGTTGTCAGTAGCCAACACAATAAATACAGTCACTAAGAGTGAAATGTTCCTGCAGCCAGCAGGCATTTCGCCGATACCAACAGAGAAGGCAGGAGGCCAAGACATGAGACCTAAAATTTTAAAGGAAGACTGCTCTACTCAGTAACACAGAATCTGAAACAGTATAAAGGCAGAAATAGGCCACAGGCCACCTGCCTTTAAATTCAACCAGTATCAGCAGCTGTCTCCCACACTGCTTCAGGTAAACGCTTAAGTCTTCCTTTACTACAGTAATTGTCCCTGAGGTCTAAAAAAAAGGACGCCCCTGGTCTATGAGGTTTCGTTTAGTTGATTGGTTGGATAGCTAGTTGCTTTTTTGGTAATTTTTTGGGGGGTGGGGTGCTGGGGAAGGGGGAAAAGGGAAGGAAAAGCTACAACTACTGAAAAGACTTTCTACTCTTCGCTCTCTGGCACCTCCACTGCAGAATGGCTCTCTGCCAAGATTTCCAGCAGGTTCTCGACAGAGGACAGTGATGAGAGGTAAACAGAAGCGAATCTGTTGCTCTTTGTGCCCCAGGACCCCACACAGACATTCTTTCCCGGGTGCTGTAACTTCTCTGGGAGAAGATGAAGTAGGAAAGTGTGAAGACTTCGAGACAACAGGAGAGTAAACTACGTGGGTTCTCCTTTCTTACTCTTCCGTCTGAGCCCCTGCCTCTTCCCCCGGGTGGCCTGCCATTTTGCTGAGTGAGGCAGATTGGAGTCAACTTCCAAAAGAAAATGAGCCTGAACCAGGTGGCCAACTTCAAAGGCACAAGAGTCCCAGCACGCAGGCTGCAATGTGATGGATGATACACAAATTCACTATTTCAATTGCATATTCCTTTTACGGGGAAAGTGGCAAGAACTAAGTTTGAAGACAAATCAGCTACTTATTTTAGGGGAGAGTAGTTAGCCTATAGCCCAAGAAAGAAAACTAGTATCTCCTGAAACAATCGCCATGATTTACTTTTCAAATACTGTGACATTCATATAGTATATGCTTTCACTTTTTATTCATGGGGTATCTACAATAAACAAATCCACAGAGAAAGAAGTTTCCAGAAGCTGGAGGTGGGAAGTTACTGTCTGGGGCATCCAACCCGTGGCCCATAGACCAGATGTGGCCCAGAATGACTATAAATGTGGCCCAACACAAAATTGTGAATTTACATAAAACATTATAAGATTTTTTTGTTTTTGTTAGTGTTTGTGTATTTAACCTGTGGCCCAAGACAACTCTTGTTCTTCCAGTGTGACCCAGAGATGCCAAAAGGCTGGACACCCCTGGATAAGTATAGCATTTCTGGAAAAGGACAGTATTGATAGTTATACAACATTATGCACTTAATGTCATTTTAGCTGCACACTTTAAAATGGTCAATTTTATGTTATGTACATTTTATCACAATAATCTTTTTAGTTGGGTGTAAATCAGTGTGAAGTTACCTGGCCATCAGTAGTTTAATGTCACCTAATGTTATCAGGCATGCAGTCCAGTAGTTCCCAAGCATAACACAAAGCCAGGGCCAAATTCCAGAAGTGACTACCCAAAGCCAATCTCCTGTCTATGACTAAATCAACAACCCACCCACTGCTAATTACTACAATGAGTGTCAAAATGGCTTTTTGTTTCTTAAGGCAGTTATTTGTTAATTCACGTAATGTGTTAGAAATGGGGTCTCACTGTTAAAACTGAAGGTATTCGAGGTATATAGATGGGCTGAGTTAGTTTAGCGACATGACCCAGTGCTGTACAAAGGGATGCTTGCACCCTTATGGATAGAAACCCAAAATGTGAAATGGTCCTGGGGCCAACCTGTTCGGGATTTCTTTTTTCTTAATATTTTATTTTTTAAATATTTTATTTATTTATTTATCTTTAGAGGGGAAGGGAAGGAGAGAGGAAGAGAAATATCAATGCATGGTTTGCCTCTTGTGTGTCCCCCGCTGGGAACTGGCCTGCAACCCAGGCATGTGCCCTGACTGGGAGTCAAACCGGGGTTGTTTGGTCGACAGGCCTGCGCTCAATCCAATGAGCTACACCAGGCAGGGCCAACTTGTTTAGGATTTCTTTTTGCAATTATTTAACAAAAAAAAAAAAAAAGAAGAAGACAAGAGGGCACACATGCCTACCTCTGGAATGGTGTCAGCCTCAAGTGAACATTTCATATTAAGTTATCTGATCGAAGCACCATAAAAAGATCAGAAAGCTAGGACTTCATCAAGCAAAGTAGTTACAGTGATCACTGTGGGCCTGCTTGCTAAATGTCTGCATACATGGCAGAATTTGGTCTTGAAAAGAAGCTAAGCTTCAACGCCTCACTCTTTGCTTCCTACTTTCACCTACCCAAAATGACCTAAGAGGCATATACACTAACTATCCTAGGTCCAACTGCAGTATTTTCACCCCTCATAAAAAGGGGGGAATAGGGGCTCTTAAAGGCCACTGTCCTACTCTAGAAGCCAGCAAAGAATATTCGATACTGTCTTTAAATTGATGGCTATGACACAATGAGGGAGGACCCAAAAACTCAGTATTTATTTATAAAAAATTGCATATTTATTCTTACATGTTTAAACTTCAGACACCTTCAGAGTACTCTTTATTTGATGCAATACACCTATTAAGACTTCTTCCCACTGCTCAAAACCATTTTTTATGCCTTTTAGTGTTTCTGCTGTTTTTTGTTTTACCTCTTCCACATCAGCTAAATGTTTCCCTTTGAGGACTTTTTTCATCCAGACAAACAAAAACAAAAGTTGCTCAGGGAAAGATTTGGGTGAATAGGGAGGATAGAACATAGGGATCATGACATTTTCGGTCAAAAACTGCTGACCACTCAGCGCAGTGTGGGCAGGTGCACGGGTAAATCACTGACCGTGAAATGGGCAAACCTGCTGAAAGAGTCGTCAAAAAAATTTCACTGAGGCTGAACACAGCCTCTCACAACCACGCCAGCTGGCCCACTGATACAGATGGGTTACTAGAGCACTCACCTAGCCTGCACTACAAGGTGCCCACCCTCCAGAAAATAATTCCATTTTTTTGGAGGGGAGAGTCTCTACTTTGTATGTTGTTTTCAGAATTCCAAATAACAAGATAGCAAATCCTCAAAGATTCCACAGTGTGCCTTTAAGTAAATAGCACCTTAGGTCCTATTTTTAATGTTCCAGAATATGGAACTGAGGGATATAATACATGGAACACTGTCCTGCATTTCTGCAGTCTTCTGATTTTTGGCACTTACAAAAAGAAATGTATTGATGTAAAACAGTCACAAATCATTATTGCCAACTCTATATTTTAACCCTATTGTTAACAGGTATAAGGGTGTTCACCCCTAAAATAAAGGCCCAGCAATACTAAGAATATAAGAGTCTAAAAAGAAACCTGGTTTAATTAATATCATTCTGTTTGAGAAGGTAATAGGCTATTTGCACTTCACATCAAATCCTTTGGCACTATGTTTTAAGAAGAGCTAACTTAGTAGTTATGTTCACAAAAAAAGAAGTCATAGAATTCTAGAGCTAGACAATGATTCAGAAATCGTAAAAAAGAGCTCCTTTATTTTATGACAAGTGTCAATCTGACGCACCACAGACGGCCTAGTTAGATACACTTTAACATGGACTAAGAGAAAACTGTAATTTATTTCAAAGCTCTTAGGGACTAGAACCAGAGTAGGGAAGGATTCAGAAAACACTGCCTTGGTGTTAGTTGACCCAATGTCTCCTTAAGACTGAATTTAAAGCATCAAAATATAAAGAAATAAAGTTGTTCCCTCAGGCTCCAGTGACCTTGAATCCAATGAAATGATTCTGGTTTACTTATTTATATGCACCTATGCCTCCTCTGAACCCGCTTTAAAAGGAGAATTTGACTTTTTCAGGATAAAGCCTGCAAGTCAAACAGGCTGCGAAGAGTCACAGAGCATCTACACATCTACTCTACAAGGTAGTAAGTAACCAAGATCTGTCACCTCAAATGCAAAAATGCAAATCTTAGTTGAGTGTGAGGGCAGTTTGATGGTGGATTACAGGACTCGTAAGCCTCATACACTCCCCCTTCAAAATCAAAGTGTTATATAGAAAACAGAGCTCCAACAAAAAGTACAATGATGAGAAAAGAACTCATTAAGAGCTAAAAATAAACTCTAATTCACAATATGCATAAAGACTTAACAAAAAAAAGGAAAACAAGATGCAAACTTGCATCTGCTAAGTTAACCCTGCCCTCATGGAAATCACCAGCCCTTCTTAAACCAACTGAAATCTGTCAAGTTTGTGATGACTGAAATAAAGCAAAGCTCTAAATGTTTTCAATGAATATTTCAACGGAAAGAAAACAAAGGGAGAGCAACTTTTTTCCCTAAGTCCTCTGACCTGCTAACACAACAGGAATACTGGGTTTCTTAACAATCAAACATGCAGATCTCTGCATTTCCCTAGTTGCACATCTTATTTTACGAAATCAGAATATTTCGTGATAGGGTTTACAATTTATATTAAAGGGGTATTAATCTTAAGAAAAAGATGTCAATAAAAGTGAAAACAAGCCTCCAGTTATCTAACCAATACATCATGGCTCAACTTAACAACTTGCTGACCTTCCTGACCAGTAACAGTCCAACGGGGATGCTCGGCTGACAGCACCTTCATGTTTTAAGTCGAGCTCACTCATTCTGAGTAACATTCACGCAATGCACACACAGCAGTAGCTCCACACTCCAGGGGTCGGTGTAGTATCATTGATTATTTTTCTGGGCTCTCAAATCCTGACTTGTACTTACTTCCTGTTTTACTTTGTCCCACCCCTAGAAAACCAACTGTGTTAGTCAAATCACTTAGAAAGCAAAAGACCGAAAATTCACTTTGCATTCTTTCTACATCACAAGAAACTAAGAATCCTAAGACAACAGATCTATTACCAAAAATCAGTCTGCGACTGTCAAGTAACCAAGTAAGTATTAACTGTTAAAAAGGGGATGGGAGAGGGTGAGAGAACCCCTGTGTGCTAGGAACTTCAGGAAGAACCTCTAGTTCAGACTCAAATTACTCAATACGAGACTACATTACAAATAAGTGGCTAGGCTGGGATTTGAACCCAAGCGTTACATGTGCTTTCTAGGCTAAAACCTCTAAAACTAGTGCAATCAGGCCATCTCCCTAAACAGGGTAGAAGATAGGTGTTTTGTTTCGATGAGAACTTGACCCTGAGAACTTGATCCCAAGCAAGGCAAATAACTCTAGAGTACATAGGGGTCTAGTAAATCCTATTACCACTGCATTCAAGTCCATGTCACATGGAAAGATGTGAAGACATGCTTATAAACACAATGCATACTAAACACTGCCATCCTGCTTTTTTTTTTCCCTTGAAGGAGACATAAAGAGTGAGAAATTTTGCTCTAATTTGGAACAATGTAGAATGATCATCCTTCAATTAGTGAAGGATGACATCTGACGTGAGAGATTACTGAATAGTTAGATCAAAATAGGCGGTTTTAAACGGAGGGTGTTTGTGCACAATACTTGGAAGAGCTGCCACTGCGGCTCTGCAGCTCAGAGCTCCTCAGAAAATAAGTGATGACAGATACCACTACCAATAAAAGGGACACCCGGTGGTGTTGAAGCACCGACATCCCAAAACTTCAAGAAATTAACCAAATACGTTAACGAGTAAGACACGCTAAATGAGCCACCGCATAGGCCTGAAAAACGAAACAAGAAGTAAAATGACAAAAAAAATAAAAATTAAGTTGACCTTTTTGGCTGGAAAGGCACACAGTGAGGGCTTCACAGCCCTCAAACCCAGTAGTCATAGTGCACGCCAATGAGAGTCAATTAACTTCCCACAACCACAAAAGAAATGGGCAAATTCTGAAACACCGCTTTAGCTCCTGCGATCAGCTAGTATTCTGTTCAGGAAATATTTAAAAGAAAATGTTCCCGTACAAACAAAATAAAAATGCTTTGCTCTCGTCATAATTTAGAAGTTAAAAAACACGAAGGCTGCTGTTCGCATAGTGTAATAAAATAGGTAAGGGAGTAAAAGAGAATAAAAACTATCCAAAGCAAAGCAGGCTTATTTTGCACTACATCATGAAATTGATGGGGAAGGGGGACATGTCAATTTTATACCTGAGGGGAAACAGGATTTCAACATTCTGTAGATTAAAAAGGGAAGAAGAAAGAAATCCTGCATCAAAATGTAGCTGTTCTTTATCTTCTCCCATTAGGTTCATCTGCTTTCTCCATTTTTCCATCTCTACTATGATAGCCAGTAAATAATTAATTGAAAATGGTTTCTAACTATACCACCGATCTTCCCAAAGCAAAAGTAAACAAAAAACTAGAACAAACAGTGTGAAAGCTCTGGAATAGCAACTACCACACAAGCACTCCCACCTTGCTAAAAAATTTAAGGGTAGGGAGGGATAGCCTTACAGAAGAACTTAAACTGTATTTTATTTTCTACAAAGTATACATTACCAAAGTCTGTGTTTTGTATCAAACTAATAAAGGAATAGTTGAAGGCGTTCAAATCACCTGGCAAGACAAATATGGTCATTCTAAAAGTCCCAGTGACAAGAGCTAAGAATGTACAGAATCAGAACTCCTAAGCCTCCTTTAGCCAATAGGTTCAACCTCATTTTCCCCAGTAAATACTCTTAAAAAGCTGTTGGAAAATGTGTACCTAGCTCTTGGGAGTCACAATACTTTTTTCATTTCCTTCTAATGGAATAAAATATAAAGTAACACAAATATCAAATCAAGAAATCAGAGAAACAAAAATCCAACTGATTTACAAATTAATCAGTAATGGTTGTCTCAAACTTTTCTATATCCTCACAATAGATGCTTTTTTCTTTCCAGCAATTAGCCATTTAAGGTTTTGTCACCACAGGATACCCCAAAGAAGAAACTTTCTACTGAGGTTTGCTGAGAGTTAACTTACTTCATGGTGAAGGGCTCCAGAATACAACATTCCAAATATGCCAATCTGGCAACGGATTATTTCCAGCTGAAGGCAATTAAGGAGCAACGGACACAGGAACGGTAACTCTGCCGTCTCCTTTTTTGCGTAAAAGCAGGCCACCAATTTCCCTGTGAATGAAGGCACCCCCATCCTCTCTCCTGTACCAGGAAGAGAAAGTAACTCACCACCAAAATGGAGACCCAGAAACAACATTCGCTGTAACAGCTTGGTGTACTCCATTACTTTCCACCACATATGTGCTCGTCACTTCTCCACAGCGCACTGTGCCTCGCAGCTCAAACCCTCTCTCCTTTGCTAAAATGGAATATAAACCCCCAAGTCTAACCACTTCTTTGTGTTTCAATGATTTCCTGTGAACTCCAATGCACTGATGAATGAAAATTGTGTGCCTCTTCTCCCTTTCATCTTTTCCTCCAGTTTTAACTGAGATAAAATCAATATATAACATTGCATTATCAGCCTCTTGTTAGGTTCAGTGACTGATTCCCCAAAGGGCTTGCTTGCCCATCATAATCACCTGGGGAGCTTTCTGATGATGAGATTCCCAAGGCCTCCAGAATCTGTGTTTAATTTAAAGACTCCGTCAGGTGAGAATGTGCAGCCACATTTGCAATAGCTGGGCTAGATTATCCAAATTCACAACTACAGATTATAAAGTTCCTAGAGAAGGATGTTCATTTTGTGGATCCCTCAGTACTTGACTCCCAAAAATCTCTCCTCCCCCTCCTAGAGAAGACACACTCACCAGATGATGACCCTCCCCCCTGTACAAGGTTAATGCCTCACTATAAATCCATCAGCTGGCCCTGTGTTTAATTATTCAAGAATTCTGACCTCCCAAGAGGCAAGGAGGAAACATCCCAGGAAAGAAAACGAAAACCACAATTCCGGTCCCTGCTCTGCCACTTAACAGCCACATGGTCTTGGACTCATCATTTCAACAAACCTGGCCTTTCATCACCTGTTAAGTGAGAAAGTTGGCTATGGTCACCTCAAGGGCTTTTCTGACTCTAATGCTCTATTATTTATTCCTTGCACCGTAAAACCCATTTCACTCCTGTAAAAGCAGCATCAGCAGGTGTCCAGGACACCGAAGTGCATTTAAGAACTTAAAGGGATGAACCCACAACACAGCTAAGCTGTGCAAGCAGCAGTGGCTTCTCACCACGAATGCCTATACATAGGGAACAGAATGAAGCATAAAGCTGGGGAAAGCCCAGGGAGAGCGACTGAAAAACAACATGATCAACAGAATTTAAGCGATAGAGAAGGCTGTTGTATTTGCTACTGAAGACATGTCTTAGGATATTTCCCTAATTCTCATTCTATCAAAGTAGTGACAATACCAACATAATCTAAAAATCACATACTCTCTTTTAGCACTTAGGGAAGAGGCATACAGTTTCCTAACTAGATATTTTTATACCTATGATACAGTCTCCTAAATCAGCATTACTTAAGGAAAGATTTACATTTTTTTCCAAAGAATGATCCCAGGGTTTTCTTACAACCCAGACAATTAATGCTCTCCCCTCCTACAAAACTGAAATGCAAAGAGCTGGCCCAATGGCTCCCTGGGAGGAAGGATACACTGGATAATTAGAGAGGGCCCAAGGAACTCAGAACTTGACCCTAAAAATGTGTACTGAGAAACTGTATAAGCTGGCTAATGCTGAACACCATAGGGCAGGATCCAGTCCTCATGAATTCGTTCAAATATTTCTAGGTATATGTTAATAATAGCTTCTTATAGAAGATATGTCCTCTTTACAAAGTGCAACCATTCAAAAACCAGTTTTAGAAATCTACCATTTACTATTTTGTTCAATACATACAAAGAAACTCAGAATAAAAAAAAAAAACACCAAGGAAATTTATGCTTGAAGCTAAATGAGTCAGACCTTTCTGAACACTACTTTATTTAACCCATACAGAGAATACGATGTCAGTCGGCCAAATGGAAAAACAGCATTACTAGAAGAGGTCCTTTATATTCAGATTTGCCTACTCAACTTTTGAAATTTAGAGTTCATTATCATGGATTTTCATTTCATGAAACATGTTTATATTTTATGGATTATGAAGAGGTTATAAAAGAATTTTAGGTTGTCTGATAACCAGTTAACAAAAGATTCCAAAAGCTTTTATAGCAACATTTCCAAAGGAAATCTAGCGTGTGGGGGGAGACCTTCCAAAATGACTTCTGTGGTCAAAGAAGGCTGGGGGACTGTTAAGTCAAACCGGTTTCTCTTCATAGCAGGGTTTTAGCATAGTTCTTATTATGCTAACGATCTGCAGTGTGGATCTTCAATAGGAATCTATGGAAAGCAGAATTTCTCAAACTTGTCTATCAATGTATGGGGTTGGCCATAAAGCTCACTTAGTTTTTTTCTGTTCGATGGCTCTAGTAGTGCTTAGCTGTCTTTAACTTCATTCAAAATAATTTTGTTAAACAGCTGTCATATCACCATGCATTATAAAACAACTGATGAAAAATGAATTTTTGTGCCGCTATTTTAATACTAAAGATGGAAGAAAACACGTAACATTTTCAACATATTATGCTTTATTATTTCAAGAAAGCTAAAAACACAACTGGAATGTAAAAAAGAGATTTGTGCAATATATGCAAAAGGTGCTGTGACTGATCGAATGCGACAAAAGTGCTTTGGGAAGTTGCTCGGTAGTACTGACATTCTGGCCAAATAGTTCTTTGCTGTGGGGCTGTCTATGCATCACAAGATGTTTCGCAGTAGCCCTGGCCCCTACTGACTGGCGGGACAGAGCTGACATACTCTAAATATCTAAACCAATAAAGTTATTGGTGAAAATGAAATACGTCTTTTATTCTACAGAAAAAACTAAACAGATTTTTTGGCCGACCCAATAACACTTATTTTGAGGACTATTTTTTATTATATATCATGGGATGAAACTTAGAAAACATCTTTTGACACTCATGCTCACTGTTAAGTTTTCTTGGGTACTGCACCTGCTTACCAGAGATTTTAAACAGAAATTTTACCATAGTTGAAAATGCTGTTAGCCCCCCTTTCACCAAAAAGACAAAGGTGGGGGGTAGGCCTGGGGGAATGAGAGAAATGAACAACTAATGTTAACACAGTTGGCAAGCATTTGTTGAAGCATCTTTTCTTTTTAGTGGTAGGGACAGGTGCTCAGCAATCAAATCAGAAAACACGTCCTCACGTCAACAGATCACAGCCTGCATGCCATTTACCACACAGTCATTTACATCAAAAAGTTGCAAACTTCACATAAAAAGGATGCTGTTTTGCTAAAAATAATAAAATAAAACTTAGTATCACAGCAGAAACATGTAATAAGAACCTTTTATTCTCTACCTTTTCCAACTCTTTCAAAAATTGTTCCTTTAAAAATTTTACCTATGCTGTTTACACAAATTTGGGGAAAAGATTTTGATTATCAGTATTTAAAAAAAGGACAAATCTTCCTGTTGATATCATGGTGAACATCTAAGTAACATAATTAGTTAAAATACAATTACTCAGCATAGACTGATGACAACCGAGTGTCACTTAGTTTTTATTTAATTTACTTGACTCCAATGACTAAGTTCTCTCTGGGAGCCTCAAGCTGCTGATCCAGGAAATACAGCTGTGAGGTGGAACGCAGGTGACTGCCCTAAGAGCTCACCTAACTTGGAGAGAATAAGCACTGCTGTCCTGATAGAAGAACAACTCAACCATCTCAGGAAAAGTCACAATGACCTCAGAAATTACCTTCTGTGACCTTGTCCTCTACCTCATTTTACCAAGGGAAACCTGAAGCCAAGAGTTGACATGTCCAAGGGTCATATGACTGAAGTTCTAACTCTGGGACTGACTCATCACACTGTCTGTAAGTCTCTTGTATTCATTTCAAATATTTAGTTTTATATTTTGTTATAAGCCAGGTAAACCACTTCGATGCACATCATCACCCAAATGTACCGCCACCATGGTGAAGCTATGGAGCCTGTCTGCACGAACTCCATGCATCGTCAGTGCCGGAGAAAAGCCCCCGCAGAAAGCAGTAAATAATGCTTCTACCCCTCGAACGTGCTCTGCATTGGGTTCTTGCTTATTCTAAAAATTTAGGCAATTCTTACAAAATACCAAGAAGACTGTCCACTCCCTAATATTCAAAACATAACACCCATTATCAAAGGCCGAAGGACCCATCCTCACACTCCTGTCTGTGAGAGGGGGACACGCAAACACCCTCCTTTCCTTGTCGAGGACAGAACGTAAGACCTTGCTATGCTCAAACTCTATCAGTGCAAATACTTATACACTGATAATGTGAATATTTCCGTTTACTCTGTTCGTATACATCATAAGCAGAAGGACTATACAGACTATGAGAAAGGGTATTTAAAGAGGTTCTCCCCCCAAACACAGTAATATTCTCCTTATCATCTCACTGCTGAAATGCTAAAGCATGTAAGCTCGGGGAAGGAAAAACTAAAGGTTAACATGACACTTGCTGCCCCAAACACATGCACTCTTAGAACACTTTTCAAAGATGTTATTATCAAGCTCAGAGTGCACAGAAGTCTACTTTTAATATATACCACCCATAAAACAATGCTCTGCTTTAAAAGGAAAACAAAATTCTTAAAACTAAGTTTCACACTGCTGACAGAGTCCAGTAACAGAGAAAATATCCAGATGTGTAAAACAGCAGCACAGTGATATGCAAGGAATAAACTTGTTTTCTCACACCTTTAAACACTGTCCTTTAAATATGAATAAACTACGTAAAATTCCGTACCTGTTATTTTGTCTCTTACGAGCTTACAAGACTCTATCTCACCGATGCTCCCAAAAAGACTCTTTAGTTCCTCCTGTGTCATGTTCTGAGGAAGGTAGTTGACTATTAAGTTGGTCTTGCTGTCCTCTGTGTTCCCAGAGTCAACTGGTGAGGAGCAGTTGTTGTTTATGGTGGTTGGACCATTGGCTGTGTTATTGCAAGTTGGCCCATTAGACAGTTGTGTTTCCATGGCAGCAATTACCTGCTAAAACAGAGAAAATAAAAAATGTCAGAATTCATATTTCACAAACTATATTATTAGAGATTCCATCCAAAAACTTAAACATGTCACTAGAACACAAGTCATTTTGCTGAAATCACAATAAAGCTTCAACAAATGCAACACTTATGCTAATTTTTACTTCATATTAAGCTATTCAATTAAGATCATGGTTATACTTACACATACATATTCCATACATGCACATAAGCACAATTTAAATCTTAAACATTCTCTAGAACCACATTCTGGGTCTATTCACATACCCTTACTCACCTGCAGTGTCCACAGACTTCAGAAAATTTAGGATCAGAAAATTTAGGACCAAAAGGCAGAGAATTGATTCCTAACTAAAAATCATACTAGAAAATAAAAGTGCTTAACATGCTACCAAAACAAACCAAAAAATGTTCTACCTAACTTTGAAGAGATTTTCAGTTTGCCTAAGAACTGCAATATTCTAAAACTGACAGACATCCATTAACTGAAAATCAAGTAGCAAAAATACTTTAAAAAATATAAATTTGTCAACATGTACTGTTTTGGTTACATATTGAAAATGTTTTTGATTGACAGTATCTTAATACCCTTACTGTTCATAAGAAATAAGAAAATATCATATGTTATATGTTAGGGAATGAAAAGGATTTGTAGGATAACTTGGGAAAGAAGCTATGAGTACTTAGTGTACCTTGTAGAAGCTAGCAAGCCATTTTTGTCAAGCTTTGCAGCTAAAGATCACCAACAAGGCAACTGATCTAACACATCAAAATAAAATCCCCAAACCATTCAATATGGTATTCTGCTTTAACTCTGACCTTAAAAAAAAAAAAAAAAAACTATCCAGTCCACTACACCAACTGTGTAAATATGTCAACTTTTGCAATCAGACTAGCCCAAGTCATTTTCAACTGAGCACAGAAGCCTGTTGAAAAGGCATCTATAAACTCCATATACAGGATAAAGAGAGGCAAATGGCCTCAAACTGTTCAGGCTACTCGAAAAATCACAAGAAAATTTGGGTCTAGTTTCCTAAAAATCAATCCTGTGCTCTTTGAGAAAAACAGTCACAACCACAGTCCCAAATTTTCTAAAACCATCTTTCAATAGCTATCTACTTTGGGTAGCCAAGATTGGGGGGAATCCAAAAACCAAGGCATCACTGAAAGCATTACCCTTCATCCAATACACCTCTCATTTCACCAAAAAACTTCTCAAAATTGAACATTCTGAATTGATGGGACACTAGTTTTAGGGAAGTTTCAACATATAAAAAGCAAAGAATGTTAGACAAAATTTAAAAGGCAAAGCAGAGGGAGTGTTACAGAAAAAGAAAAGAATAAAGATCTTTTAAAAAATATATTGCCTAGGAAAAATAAAAGGCATAACACTGGATAAGTATGTAGGAAGAAATCTCTGCTGCTGAGAAATACTCTTAAAAGAACGCAGCACAAGACAGACTGAAACTGGCTGGACAAGACTCAGTGCTATCATGATTAAAAATGGGAGGCAAATCCAGAGCACCCATGCAATACAAAATAACCCATAACCCCGTGAGACTCCGTTTCCTTTTCAAATAAATGGGTATTTATTCTACCAGCTGCAAGCTACATTTCTAGAACAAGTATTCTCAGAAATTGCTAAAGGAACAGAGAAAAATAAAGAAACCTCTGTACACCTGCATGAAAAAAATCTGACACAATTCAACATACACATTTTATTATAATTAACAAATTTATCTGAAACTGAGAAAGGGGGTTTCAGATTTCCTAATAAATCATAACTGTTCCAGTTTGTAGAATATTAGCTGTGGGTCACTTTCCACAGCAAAATTTGTGTGGGATTAACCTTTGCCCAGCAGTTATGAAAACAATGAGCTGCAAGATGAGAGAAGCCAAAGCCAATTAAAACAAATCACTATTCAAAAGTTAGGGTACGTATCTGAAGAAATGAGGTAAGTCTCAAATACGACATGTGAACTAAAGCTCACTGGGATAGCATTTGAAATATAAAGTGTTCACTGACTGAAATTAGCAGGATTTAGCAAGGACAACAAACACTCCTCACTTAATTGCACATTTATTTCAGTGTTCAGGTGGCAAGAATGAGCTCCTAAGCCAACATTCAAGTGAACAGCTGCAGTAGGCTGTGTGCACTGAAAATTACAGCATCTCTCAGCTATAGGACCATCTGCTCAGAATAAAATGATACTAATGTGCTATATTTTACAAATAATGCATATTCCATTGATAGGCTCAACACAACTGTTCACAGAATGCAAACTCTTTCAACAGTTACTGGGCAAATAATTTCTAGCCAGATTTACAATTTCAACATTTTTTGGAGCATCAGGAATTGTGAATAACTTCAAAATTTAGTAACCAAAAAAATACATAGTAAACAGAATGTAAAGAGTTACGGTAACTTAGTATTTAGACCATACCAAAACTTTTTTTGTTTGTTTTTTTAAAGCTTATCACTCTTTTCTTTGAGTCTGCACTAAATCCTAATTTAGATTATAAAAAGAGACAAAAGCATGGTTCTGGTGCTACATATACCACTATGGTTAAAATTGCAATGTGCCTTATGTCCTAATGACGGCCATACCGTACGTAACAGGCTGAATGTAAGAATAATTCATTAGTATGCCAAATGAAAAGTTCAAGTGTTTGGTATGGCCTCAGCACTCCTGCAACATGCTAAAAAAAAAAGTAGCCTACAGAATTTAAGAAAAATCCCACAGACCCCAGTCCAAGGCTCTGCTGCCCACGAACCACTTCTAAGCAGAGAAGCCACATCACACAGTCTGACTGCCATGTTAGTTTGGAGTTGCCGTCTGCAATATGGACACAAAAAGTACCGTATGTTAGATGAGCAAGATAATGCAACAAATCAGTTTGTACAAAATTTACAGTGATTGTATTAATATTCCCAGCACGTCCATGCAGTGTGGCTTAATTGAATTTGAGGCAATTCCAATCTAATCTTTCCAAATTCATTTTAACATGTAGTTTTCTTGCACAAATTAAGCATTTTAAATTAAGAGCCTGATTTCAAAACAGTATTAACTGGTTACCTGGGCATCTATCCTAAAGAACTACCTTAAACCACATCTCAAAAAATGTTTTTAAATAATAATAAAATAAAGAAAAACACTGCATGCTGTCCTATCTCTTATGGATGTGGGAGAAGGGAGGAAATGTGAATGACATTTTATTGTAAGAAAAGGCAGTCCATGCAATTCATAAGTGAATGCTTTGCACAGAAGCACTCTTTCCCCAAAATATCAGAAAGACATTAAGAGAAGCCATATTTGCCCACACTGTTACATTATACTATAAATGATCTTTAATCCTGGGACTGAAAATTAAAAGTAAATCGGAACCCTGTGAGGTTATTCTGCCACAGTTTCACTGAGAATTGTTCACATATACTGAAAGGCAGTAAACCAGCATCCTTCAATTGAAATAATTGGACCAATAAATAGGATTGTTTGAAGTAATGCTTATATAGGATGTCAGCTTTGTCCCTGAACAAAATCAAGTGAACATTTTTTAATATGTAAATTGTAAACCCAGCACGATTTGAAATTAGTGCTGCTATGAGGCCTCCAATATAGTTAATGGGCCATTTACCACTTATTACAACTTGCCCGAATACAAAACAAAGCCACCGACATTGGCTTGAAAGCCAAAGTTTACATTTTAACCATATATGCAGATGATTTAATGGTCGACATAATATTCAGAAAAACTCAAGTTTCTGAAAAAACCAATGGGCAACAAAAGAGAGCCGAGAACAGTATTGCTTGCGTTATTTATGATGGTAAAATCTTCATCCTTAGAGTTAAAGCTGGCTGGGATTTCCTCTTGGTGTGAGTGATGACACTGGTAACATGTAAAAATGGGTCCCATTTTCTGGCATCTGTGGAAGGGTTTAACCATACTCTCTACAGGGTGCCATGAGAATGTTTTATTCTTCTTCCCTTCTCCCACTGTTACCAGAGAATCAGTCTGATTCTATGTTCTTTATTTAAAAACAAAAAAAACAACTTATAGTTGAGCTGAACCTGTGAAAGAATAAAGTGCTTTTAAGCCCAGAACTATTTTGACAATAACCTAATAGTGGTTAGACTATGTAGGTGGAATAGGTGGGGGACCACATCCAACAGGTTAAACCAAGCTTACATTTATGTCCTGAATACCCTTGGGAGTTAATATCTAAACACTCCTCATTACACAAAACCTCAGATTCAAATTTAACGGCCTCAGTCCATTCTATTCCATAGGAGGCGACACTAATGAGCTAATCTAGCGACACCCCTCTTTTCTGAAAGCCCCAGGGATGGGAACAATCACTTTATTGTACCAACTAGCTAAGGGAAGCTGTGTATGGAAAATGATTCTTCTGCACTTTTACATTTCAAGGACCCCAGACAGTTTCTCTGCTTGAGGCAGACACACACCTTTATGGGAAGTTATAAATAAGCTGCTCACATGGCCCTTTATGCTGGCCAACAATTCAGTTACTAAAAATGTAAGCTACTTCCCCTTCACTTAAGGACGGGCAATTCTGCTCTACTCAATCTACCACAGACAACTGGGCTGTGAACTATTTATAGATTCCACTGGCTCTGAAACTCTTTGGAAGGGGGAAAAAAGGCCACATTCCAATGACACAAAACCATTAATTTTAAGGCTGAAAAAAATCTTTCAATATATGTTCATGTCTCAATTTTGACATCAATTGTGCCCACTGAGACTGCTTTTCCTCCTGTTATTCTTCATGCAATAATTTATGAAGTCACTTTGGCGCAGATCAATCTAGAATATTCTAAACTTCCCTGGGCTCCAAAAGAAAATGGTGAGATGTTCGTTTGGTGTGGCATGATTTCACTGGGGTGGGGGAGTGGGCGCCTCCGAGTCTTCACACTCACAGTTTTACTTCCATATATATCTATAGAGGCATTTTTAAACTGTATTGTTTTTCCTTTTACTTAATTGGCCCTCTGTGTACTCTAATTTCTAAAGTTTCTTACAACGGTAGATTTTAGAAGAGCAATGCTACTGCTTGATTCCTCACATCTGGGACCAAGAGTTTTCTAGTCACGTGAAGAAAGAAAAAGAAAAGCCCGTATTTTCCCATCTTCCTAATAAAAAATTCCAAACACTTCTTTACTATTTTCAAACCTCTGAGAGACAGACAGCCATCAAACAAAATAAAGTGCTAATCAAACACATCCTAAATATATTCTGAGGATTCTCATTGGGAACCTTATCTGCAATGGAGCTTTCCAAGACCTAGACCCCACCGGATTTGGGGACCAGACCTCTGAGGGTCAAAGTCATACCAGGACTGCTGAAAGGGCCAGGACTCATCCCCCTGTTGATGCCTGTCTATTGGCACCAGTCTCTTCATTGCTATGGCTACCATATTAATGCGGGCCCTGGCCTCTCTGAGACCCCTGAATTCGAACGTCTAAAAAGGTCCCCCTCCTCGTTCTAATCCACACTGACGCTATTCACACGCAGATTTTCCTAAACCCTCAATAGCCACCCTCCACTCCTGCCTATCAAATTAAGTGCCAACTACTCAGTATGAATAATCTAAACACCTGAGATCCTCTACAAACCCACTTATTCAAGTGCCTAAAAATCTGAACCACTCCACATCCCTCAAACAGCTGCAGTTACATTCAGAGACATATGTCCTCTGGCTTTGCTCCTGTGGTTCCATCTACCTGAAGAGGCTCCAGCCATATCTACCCCACATCCATTTCAGGGGTGTGCAGAGAGTAAACATTCAAAAACATAGGTAAGAACATGAACATTTCCTGTAAAAGAAAACTGAGGCATGAAAGGGTAATCGCCTCCTGAAATGCATGCAAACTTGGTAGCTTGTTTTGCTATCCCATCTCAAATATTTCAAATCTGAGGTAATTATGATTGTGTATTTTCAATTTCTGGCACACCCCATCAGCCATCCTTACCCACCAGAATCCAAATTCTTGTGACATGGCATAAGACAGGAAAACAACTTTGAGTGATCACTTGTCTATCTTTTATATCAAGAGCTTAACACATCAACTTGCCAACTACAAAAAAAAAAAAAAAGCTGGAAGCCAAGACAAATCCAAAATCAGGGGACAGACATTCTCCAATCCTCTGGCCAGCAGAATTTTGGAGATGTGATATCTGAAATCTGGATCTAACTTGAAGAAAATGGAGGGAGCAAAAGTATATGTGGAAAAAAATGAAACAGATGTCAACACCAAGGTGTTTAAAACTGCATCATGACTAAGTGAGGGATTTCGAATACTTTTAATACAAACTAGAAAGTTTAAGCAAACATAAAAGATAACAGCTCTAGAAAGACTCAGTGCTAACACCAAGGGCAAACATCTCTCTCACACTAACAAGGTCCAGCTTGGGTAAAGTGACCTTGGTCTGGATGCCTATTTTGCAGCAAGAGGGTTCTCAATCCCTCAAGCAGCCCTGTACCAGGGCAGAATCAGCACCTGGGCAATGCCTTTCTTTCCTCTGACCACACAGAAGTCATTTTTCTCAAGTTTAAGAGCAAAACCTACCTAAATAAAGACAGCAATGCAGGCCAAACAGCATCTTCCTTTGGGGGCAGAGGGCTAAAGCACTCAAAATAATCAGTGAAGAGCTTACAGGTGAGAGTTGGATAAGCAGCCAATGGAGCCATCTATCTAAGCAGACACTATTCCTACAGGATAACATTTTCTCTCTCCTACCAAAAAAAAAAAAATGGCATTCTGAGGATGCATTTCAGCTCTACTGAATTTAGGCAATAGCAGAGTCAGCCAAGCCCTAAAATCGTGGGGCTGATGTTATCAGCTACAGGAATGAGCCATTGGTTTGTCTTCTTTAAAGCTCTTCAGTTTGCTTTCTGGTTCCTAAAATTATAAAGGTTTGTGGTTTTACACTTCCTGGGATTTCCTCGATCTTAGAATCTGTCACCTCCCCACCCCTTTTTAGCTGCCTCACCTGCTCTATGCATTCCTCAGCCTTGTCAAAGTCAGCTTTTGGGCCTTGGGGCGAACAAGGGTCCAACAGCTGCAGGAACAGAAGGGAAATGTTCTTTGGCAGTGGATGCTAACATTTCTCTGTCTCTTGGTCCATTACAGCTCCCAGACAAACTACCATCTTTCCAACACCAGTATTTCTGAGGTTCTGTAGTTCTAGAAGTGGCAGGATTATAAACTTCAAGATTAGAGAGTAAAGCAAATGAGTTTAGGGGTCCCAAGTCCTTCCCTTCTCTCTAGATTCACTTCAGGCATCCATGCTGGGCAACAAGAAAGTAAAGATCTGGTGAGAAAGATTTCCTCAAGTTTCACACACAGTTCCTTCATCCAGGCACTTAACAAAAATTTGAGTGCAGCTCCCATGAGCTAAGGACTGTCCTTGGTACATGAGATACAGAAATAAAGAAGTATCCTGGAGCGTACATTTGCAATGGGAGGTGGGCACAGCAGACCAAGAATGAACATACTAAGAAAATAGTACATTAGGTGGAAAGGTGTACTTTGTCATAACAAAAAAATAGAAAGCAGAGGAAGTGTGTTGAGAATGCAGAGTTGCAGGATGAGCAGTTTCCAGTATTAAAGAGTAGGCCTAATTCTGAAGGTAAGCTTTAAAAGCCAAAATTTGAAGATGTGAGCCAGCTGCTATAATAGGTACAACACTGACTCCTTGGACTCTCCATCCTAATCCCTGAAACCTGTAAACACCTATGTTACATGACAAGGGATATTTAAATTGCAAATGGAATTAAACTGGCTAATCCGATGACCTGAGGTGGACAGATAACCCTGGATTATCCAGATGGGTTTAATGTGTAAATGGAAGGGGAAGGCTGGAGAGTCAGGTGTTGGAATGAGCCAGGTGTAAAAAGTCTGGACCTATCATCACTGACTTTGAAGACGAAAGGGAGTCACCAACCAAAAATTGTGTGCAGCCTCTGGAAGCCAGAAGGAAAGGGAACGGGTTCTCCCACAGAGCCTCCGAGACGGAACGCAGCCCTGCCCACACCCAATCACAGGCCCGGGAGAGCCACTTCAGGCAACTGTGACCTTCAAAATTGTAAGGTATGAAGTCTGTACTGTTTTAAGCACCAAGTTCATAGTTACTTGCTGCAGATGTAATAGTAAACAAATATGTCCCCACAGGATAGCAAAAGAGTGGCATTCCAGGCAGAGATGAGCCAGGGCGAAGCTGGAAGGAGCTCTAGAGAGATGAGTCTAAGAAGTAACAAGGCCAGACCACAAGGGGGTAGGGGTATAAGAGGGAGGAATAAGTTCTCTTCAAAAATCTTAAGGTCCCTGGCTGGGTCTGAAGACTAAATTGGCAAAGACAGGTTAACTGGAGAAAAGCATACAAATTTCACTGAATTTTTACATGTACGTGGGAGCCTTCCCAAGAAAATGAAGACCCAAAGAGGTGATTCTAGCAGGAAGCACGTATACCATTTAGGAAACCAAGTTCTGAAGAACTGAAAAAATAAAAGGGTGAAGATGAGGGATTATAAAGTAAATTTACTAAGGTTTGTTTGTACAGGTTTCTTGGCCCTTAATCCTCTTCTCTGGTGACAGGAACGTCTTCTTTCCTCCTATTACAAAGAAAGTATCTTCTACCTGGGACTTTCAGGACCTGTTTGAGGGCAGAAGGGTAAGGGAGGCGGGGAGTCGAGTCCAAAGGGACTTCCTGCTTCTGCTGTTTTGTCTGCCTCCTTCAGCTAAAGACATCCAATATGCCGAGGTGCCATATTTTGGGACAGGGTGGCCTCAGCCCCATCAGAGGCCACCGCAAGAAAGGAAACCACAGAGGATTTCGAGAGAAAGAGTTCCTCCTATGAAAGTCAGTCTCGGGAGGACTCAGCAACCCTGGAGGCTGGAAGACCAGCGAAGAAAAAACGGCAGTAATCGAGGGGTGGAATGAGAATGACTCCAACCAGGAGTGTGTCGGAGGGGAAGAGGATATACCCCGAAGGAAACTTGTTTCTAATATGCTCCTTTAACTGCCTCAGTAAACTGTTTAAATTGGTTTAGATTCCACTTGCTCACACTCAAACAAACCACCAATGTGTTTATTAATTTCTAAGCACTAAGAATACAAGATAATTAAGCAAAGAAAAGCTTCTACAGAAGTTGTGTCAAAGGGAAAAAAATCTTTAAAAAAACCCAACATATGAAAAAGCTGAATTTGTATTAAACGAAGAACTCGGCAAGTGTTTCACTTAATGCAAATGTAATTTTTTTAAACCAGAGCAACTTAAAAGATGCAACTGATACAGGGTGCAGCTGGGGGGGGGGTGACCCCCAAAAAAAGATTTGGAATGGTGTCCAGAATTCAAAGTGTATAAGAATATTGGAGAGACATAAGATGCCCTCACCCCCCCCAAGGGATAAATGGAGCCAGGCCATTGAGAGCTGTTTTGCATAGCAACAGTTTTGCAGCTAACCTCTAGAATGATTATTTAACATATCTGTAACTTTAACTGGTTTCCAGATATGTTAAATACTGTGGCCAAGTTTGGGGCAGGTGGGGGGGGGGAGAGAAGGTAGTGGCTGGGACTCAGGATGTAACTAGGGGCTGCGCCCCTGAATGAGAGCACCTGCGAGAGATCTTGGAAAAGATGGGCTCCAGGACATGAGGGGATAACTGCCCAGGTGAAAGGGAAAACCACGCAGCTTTGCCAGCATGGAGGTCCCTGCAGCCAGGTGAAAGGGAGAGCCACGCAGTTTCAGCAGAGTGAGAACCCCCTCTTGGTGAGGTGAAAGAGGGAGCCATGTGGTTTTGGCAGGGTGCAGACCCCCTCTTTCCCAGGTGAAAGGGAAAAACCACGCAGCTTTGCCAGAATGGAGATCCCTGCAGCCAGGTGAAGAAGAAAGCCACATGCTTTTGGTGGAGTGCGGACTCCTGCAGCTTTGGTAGAAGAGGCCCACGCCGCTTTGGGGTGCCCCCTTTGGCCGCGGGGCCTGAAAAGCAACAGAGACTTTGACTGGAACTGGGTACAAAGGACTCTTGCCAGTGGACCATGAGAGGGTACCACAGTACTTTGGATTAACTCGAGATCCTGCCTGCACGGTGACACAGCTGACGGTGCCAGCGGCCTGCAACACAGATGTGTGCTCTTTTCCTGATTTACGGTACCTGGAGTTGGGACAGTGGGAGAAGGGAGAGCTGTGTGGGTGTAGGTATGTACCCTAAAGGACTTTGATATTTTAGTGGCGGCGTTAGGCCTGAATAGCATTAAATAAACATTTTGTTTCCTTTTCACAAATCTCTGGCATTGAGAGATGTCTTTCCAACTGGTGGCAGACAGAAGAGCCCAGTAGATATTAATTAGTATTTTGTACTTGGGAGGGGCCCCTGTTGTACAGCAGTTTTCGGCATCCCTAGGTGGGCCGAATATTGTATTGTCCCTCCCTCGGACCTCTTGTTCGGTAACACAACTACAAAACAGAGTATTCAGAAACTGATTTTAACCTATGAAGCCCCATTAAAGCTGTCAGAATACAAAATAAAATAGCATCTCAAAGTTCTCCCCAAACGTGTAAAAACAAAGCAGATGAAAGTAATGAGAATAAGTTACATTTTGTGAAATGGAAGTAAACTTTAAAGTCTATATTCTTCAACTGGCCCCTTGATTCACCTCCACAGTTGTGATGGCTAAGCCAGGGGTTAACTCAATCTTGGTTACAGGCCTGAACGCACTACCTTCTGGTGATGAATCATTCCAACCTCATTCTTTCATTCCAACATCAGTGGGCCTAATTAATTTCCATGTCATTATTTGGCCATAGAACCTAGAAAAGGAGGATGGGTGTAACAGGAATAAAATCAACTACTCCCCCAGTTTTGCAGCAGAGTTTCCTGTTCCGTAGAGGCAGATGAATTTGAATTGCTAAATTAAGACAGCTAAAGTAGTAATCAACATAGAAATGGGATTAACTTCACATTCTACAAAAGTCACAGCTAAAGGGAACCCCCTCTGGGTAGTACAAATTGTGAAAGACTGATTGAAAATCCTCAAATTAATCCCAGTAGCTGAGTGTTTTCATTAGGCAGGTTAAAAACATAGGTCCTCTGTAGGGTACAGACAAACACACTGTCACTGTCAAGTTCCAAAAGAGAAAGCGTGCCTCGTCTTACAGGGACCATAAAAGACAAGGAAGTTTTATGGTCACCAATACCAATTTTAACTCACAGTGTAATAAAAGACTACAATACTCCATTTGGCCAGTAAGATTACTTTACTCTTCACTGTCATTTAGTGGGAGTTACAGATGGAAAACCAAAAATTAACGTATACCATAATAAAGTCAGTAAAATAAAATGCAAGCAAAACCAGGTACATTTCATTAATAATGTAAGGAGGCTACAGATCTTTCTGTTGAACTTCAGAGAAAGTGAAAATAAACAGAGGTCTGCCCTGGGACATATAAAATCTTGTAATTAAGTAAAATCCACTGTGGAGAGAGGAAAAGGCTCTCCCACCCACTGCAGGAGCGCGAACCTTGATCACCACCGACAGCAGCCTTACTCTCTGCAATGTGATCACCTCAAATAGAAATGTACTTTTCTTTTCAGTTGCTACTTAAAGTCCTGAGATTCCCAAGAGATACCTACTTTTGATTCAGGAACATGACTAGGAATTATTTAGAATGGAAAGCTGGAGGTGTTAACAAACAAAGTTCACACTAAGAACATTTTATTTCCTTTGGTCTACCTCTCCTCCTTCTTCCCCAAAAGACAACTTTTTTTAAACTTCATTCCAGACAGAAAAAAAAAAAAAACCCACCACGATACCACTGGGTCTTCTTATGGTAATTAAGCTCTTGGTTATTTACCGCTTTTCAAGAAGGAAGGAGGGTGGGGAGAACCGGCATTCAATTAAAGTGTTATTTTTAGTCCTACTGATTCCAACTGGGGAGGGGTGTGAGGGAGAGAGGATCAAGAGGATTTTTCTGGATGATCTGCTGCCTAAAGAATGTGTTTAAGAGTTAATGCTGGAAAGGAGGGAGGGAGGGAAGGAGTTAATTCTTCACAGCTCCGGGAGAGCCTTTCTTAGCCTCAGACCCTGCTCGTTACACCCACGGCAGGCACACACAACTGGTCTGACAGCCTGGCTACCTCTAGTAGGGAAAGGAATTAAGTGCTTAGATTCCCTGTCAGGGATTGCAACATCAACTTCCTTCAGACTTCTCACTTCGAAAATTATCAGAATATACTAACGAAAGCACAATTTGAACAAATGCTTAAGGAATTCTAAAAGTACATTGGGGCAAGGCCACCACTGTATAAATGAAAAATGAAGTAAGGGTGTGAATATATATATATATACCTATTTATGTATGTGCACACATATTTCCAAGACTTGATGCGAAGCAGTACTCAGCTCCCACAGAACTGGGGAAAGGGGACACATATGTAGTAACAGGCTACATCGTAACATAGGAAAATATTTCTCAAGACTCATACTACAAAAGCACCTGGCCTTTGAATTATTTGCACATTGGTTAAGAGGGAGAGGGGCTAAAGGAGTCTGTGTTCTTTCAAAGCTTTAATTATATACATATAATTTAGTAATATGTGAAAGCACTTTACAAATTCTGAAGTGCCAAGTGAATACTAGAGGCTATTATCACTACAAGACAAAGGAAGATGCCTCTTTCAGAATGTTACCATAGAGAATCTGCTTATCTGGCTTTTAGGTGAGGCTTCTTTATTAGCCTTTTCTTTTCCCCATGTCTAAATGGACAACGAGGGTGCAGAGTTGTGTTGGGAGCTTCTCGACGGAAAAGAGTACTGTGGCCAGGAAGTGCAGGGTGCAGACTTGCTCAGTCATGGCTGTCAACTCCTGTGCGGGGCGCCTGCAGCAGATGCTGTTCAACTACATTTAGCACACAGTCACAAATAGTGATTAAGGAGGACAAGAATTTTTACTTCAAGTGCTGCAATTTTTAACCCCAGACCTCCAAAGACTATTTAAATATATAGGATACCAATAGCCTAAGTGTTTCACATCAGAATTTCAGCCTTGTCTATTTAAATTTGCCATACTTTAAAAAGGACACCACCACCACCACCTCCCCACACACACACACAGTGCCCGTGCTCCACCCTCTCCAACTTAGTTTTGTCCTACTCAGCTGCTCAGCCTCTTGGGATCTTAATATTTAAGATTAGAAACTGCTACACCTCACTGTTCCTTTTGCTAAGAACTCCAAGGATGATACAAGCATCTTCTACTTATATTTAGATTCATTAATTCAACATAAGGAGAGAGCACAGTAGTCGCACTCGTGACTGTACTCTGAAACCTAGACTGGTAACATGCACACTGAGATGTATCACGTGGTGTCACAACTTCTACAATTCACACATCAGGGAAATGACCCACACATAGCCAGACAGTCTCCTCCCATTTTTCTCCTATCATAATTTTCAAAATGACCTGAATTTAAACATTCATTTTCTAAGTGTGCCCTTCGGTTTTAAGATCATGTTTAATTAAAAGGAAATAAAAATAAATAAGGCATCCTCCTGAGCTCTCTGAACCAAATCATAGGATTTGAGTATCTTTTGCTACAGGAAAGAGGTTCAGATTATTTACTGCCTCTTACAGAATTTAATGAAGCCTACTACCTAAAGCAGGGTAGGAGAAAGCATTTACTGACTCCTCATTCCAGGCAAGTCCTCAAGCTAGATATTTTACAAACAAAATCCCACTTAATCCTCTCATGTACTATGAGCTATATACAATACCTTAAGTTTACAAACGAGTATTTCAGAACTTGAAGAGTACAAACATCTATTAAGTAGAGAAACTGGGCCTTGAAACCAGTGCTGAGACTGTCTAAAGCCTCCTAACTGATCTCTCCGCTTCCACCCTTGCTCCTTCTCCATTCCATAGCTACAGCAATCTACCCAAACAGGGGCCAGCATCCCACAACCATTTCTCTTTTTAAGACCTTTACTGACTTCATGCTGCCTACGGAGCAACAGCCCGCAGTCAGGCATCTGACTTGCCCTGGTTCCCACCTCCCTCTCCGTGGGGCGTGCCTCCCTCTCCACACTGCGCACAGGAGGCTCTAACCAGCCTCCAGTGGTTCCTCCCAGGCCCCGGCTGCTTCCCACTGTTATTCACACTCGTTTCCCCACCTGCATCTGCCTCACTACCTACCACTCTTCTCCTGGAAACAGAGGCATCCTAAGTACTCAAAAGGAGGTGACGCCTCCAGGAAGCCTCCTGTGGGCTGCTTAGATGGGTCTCTGCGCCCCAGTGAGCCCATACACTGAGCTCTGTCACATCAGCAATAAATGTGCACAAAGATCCACCCGGGGAAAGAGCACTGATGCCATGACCTGCAACAATTCAAGGTAGCAAGTAAAAAAAATCCCACTTATTTAAGGGGTTTTTAATGTGGTTTCCATTCACTGCCAAGTGAGAAACTTTCCACTGCAACTTGATCTCCCTGGAGGAACCAAAGTCGCCACAGGTGATTAATAAAGGGGGAGGGAGCTTTTACAGTAAGTAGGCTGTCATTCCCCACCACTGACACATCCAGATATACCTACTAATTCTTGTATTATCTACTCAAACTTCAAGTTGAATCAACATTAAAAAAAAATTCCCAGCTACAAGCCTTTGGTTAAAACAACATAAGCCTCAGGAAGGAAGGAACAGAGGGAAAACCTGGAGTGATCTACTGTTATCAAATCAGTTTAAAATAAGCAAAACTGCCCTTACTGGTATAGCTCATTGGGTTGCGCATCACCCATAAACCGGAAGGTCAACAGTTCAAATCCTCGTCACCAGCACATGCCTACACCTAGGCTGCAGGCCAGGTCCCTCTCTGGGGGTGTGAAAAAGATGGCCAATCCATGTTTCTCTCCCTCTCTTTCTCCCTCCCTTTCCCTCTCTCTAAAAATGAATAAATAAAATCTTTAAAATAAACAAACCTCACCACCACCGTGAAAAACCGAGACCACACCCAAATGTTCACCTCTCTCCCTTGCCAACCCAGCCGAGGTCTCAGGACGCTGGAAGAAACTGCCCAGAACCAGAATAGCAACATCTCTGATTCCGTGGACATAACAGTAGAAAGTTGACAGACACTAGGAAAACGAGATGCCCCAAACATGCTCACTTCACCACTCGTGCTGCTGCTCCAGAACACACCTGCACGCAGAGAACTCAAAGGCTCTGTACACATGGCAGTCTGTAAGAGCCTGCAGTCTGGAACAACAATCTCTCTGGGTGACTTGTGCTAAATATTGTGCTTAAGGAAAAGATAAAAGGGCAGAGTCACTGCTGCTATGGAAACTACCATATCTAACTTAAACATATGAATGCTGGGCATATACATGAGAAGGAATCATGCATTTTGCTTCCCGACGTTTAAAATACCAGAAAATAATAGGAGACTGTACACAGCTTTCGCATTTAGACATTGAACTGAATTTCCACCTCATTATGAAAATTTGAAATTACAAAAAAAAACCCACAAGCTTAAGTTTTTCTGATTTAGGACTGCTAAGAGTATCTTGGTATCCATTTCCTCTATGCCTTTACGCCATATAAAGAGCAAGTTTCTTTGGAAGAACCCCTCGATGTCCTGCCTAGTGTGGCTCAGTCGGTTGGAGCACCATCCCCTGCAGCAAAAGGCTGGGGGTTCAATTTCTGGTCAAGGCACATACCTAGGCCGCAGGTTCCAGGCCCGGTCGGGGTGGTCATGGAAGGCAACCAATGGATGTTTCTCTTTCTCCCCACCCTTCTCTCTAAAATCAATAAAGATATTTTTTAATTTTTAAAAAAAAGAACCCCCTCAATATTGTAGATTTAGCACATAAATAAATGGCTTGGCAGTAAGTACCTAGTATTTTACCACTGACAGGGCTTTCCGAAGTGCCTACTAGGTTACCAGATCATATTCTAATCTACAGCAGTTACAACTGCTGTCTCTTTCAGATCAGCCTAAAAGAAACTTTTTCCATCATCTCCTTTTATCTCAAATGCATCTGGGAGGGAAGGATCCTCAAGGCACTCTTGAGACTATAGTGCCAAACCCAAATTTCTCACTCTTTTTCTGTAAAGAAAGCAAAACTACAAGAGATCTACACAAGTTCTCTTTTAGACATATTTTTTAATTGATTTTGATTCTCTAGTTGAGAATCACCAAATAACCAAAGCAGAATGGTTTAGATATGTTATTCTTCTGGTCCCTTAGCACCCCCACACCAAGCATGTTTTTGTGAGATTAATTTTTTGTCAGGCCATCGCCCAGGATTCACAACACAGCGCTGGGGACAGCAGGACTCACAATGGAGCTGAGGAAAGAGGATACTATGTTTTATTCTCTATTTGGAGAGCAAGGCTGGGGAAACGGAATCGTCCTGGTAGAAGCAGGAGTCAATTCTGAGCAGACAAAACTCCCACTGCACTACAACACTCAGAGTGAATTTCACTGCTACCAGGTCCAGAACAAACGATTACTATGCATCACTGGCCAAGACGCAGCATCATTTCACCAAAGTAACTTCTATTCTAACTGAAAATGACCCACACTCTTGACTTGCTGAGACGAAAGACAGCCTCCTATACTTAATAGCGACCAGAATTCAAACAAATGATTCCTCTTATTTACCTATCAAGGTTGGCTACACATTAACAAATACCTATTCAACGTGGCCGACAGAAGCACCAGCCATGTGGCTGCTTCCAGCATTCTTCTGGGGTACAGCTCACCACACACCTAGTGGCATGGTGCACAAGACCCAGCAGTGGCTCTGACCCGTGGGGAAAAAATTGAGAGAAGAGGAAGCATGAAGAGGGAGGAAGTCAAAGTCTTCCTAAGTATTATGCCTTCAAATAAATGGCAGAATCTGATAACCACAGCTAGTGAAACCAAAAATAAACGACGACGAAAGATCACAAATTCAAAAAGAAGTGCCAGGATCACATGTGAAAGAAGGAGTAAGGAAAGGTACCAAAATAGTGATCAGTAACCACGTAAGATCATGCACATGCCTCTTGGAGAAAACAGACACAGAAGGAAACAAGCAGCCAAGCCATGAATGCTCTTCGAGTTTTTCAGGCCAGAGTCACCGCTGGAAGCCACAAGGCAGGTTTAGTCGATCCAATGACTTTTTTAAATATTAGTGAGGTTCAACATTTAGAAATTTACCAATTTCACACTTAAGAAAACATTACTGGCTTCTCTTTAACAAAAATAAAAAATAAAAACCCAGAGACACTGGCCACAGAGGCCACATTCCCACAGAGCTATTAGCCAGCAGGCTGCCCTTCAAATGGATCATATTGTCTAAAGTTCCCCAAATACCAGCGAAGTTCACTGCTGTGCCTGGATGCCCTGGTTCCTGCAAGGGCTGGATCTCAAGTGAAACATCATAGCCTGAAGGTCAAACATGCTGAAGGGTGTGTGGGTTTTCTACAGTGCTGGTAGAGAGGTTCAGAAGACCAGAGTATTGACATGTGGGTGGAGGGCAGAGACAAGAATTCCACAGCACAGAGGTATAATTAATGAAGGGCTAGAGTGCGGAGAAGTAGTCTTAACTAGTTTTGACATTTATCATATTCATCTAAATTCAGGGGTTTTTTTTTTAATTCTTTTTAATCCTCACCTGAGGATATGTCTGTTGATTTTCAAGGAGGAGGAAGGGGGAGATGCGGAGAGAGAAACATAGTTGGGTTGCCTGCCGTCCGTGCTCCAACTGGGGATCAAACTCGCAACCTGGGTATGTGCCCAGACTGGGAGTTGAACCCACAACCTTTTTGGTGTATGGGACGACACTCCAAACAACTGAGCCACCCAGCCAGGACTAATTTCAGAATTTTTCGTTTCAGACCTTAATCATCTCTGAAATACTCCAAGAAATAACCATGACAAAAAAGGAAGCAAAAGAGCATCAGTTCTCTATTAGTATACATCTTAATAGGACTGCCACATACATTCATAATGCACTCTGCAATGAGATCCATTTCGGCATGGTGTGCTACTGTGGGTTGGAGCAGGAAAGCAAGCTTGTCCACACAAAGTACATCCCTTCTGGAGGCTGAGGAGAAAGTTAATTCAGACGTAAACAAATACTTTCATACCAGAAAGTAGGAGGATCTATTAAGCGCTTCATCTCGAGGTTTGAGGAAATGGGGGGATGAGGACGGAGCACACAGAAAAATAAAGACCACTTTGCATGTTACACCAGAAGCCCCTGAATTAACATAAACAAGCTTCAAAATCAAACTCTGTAAAATCTGTCCCTGGTGACCTACCAAAACGGCATTTTTAAGTAGAACAAAGTTTAAGTAGGGACGGAAGTGTGAAAAAGAGGTCTGTCTTCAGACTTTTCTGGCTTCAGCTTCACCACAAAAATCCCCATGAAAATCTGCTCTGAAAGGATGGAGTAGGCTGTGGGGGGGGGCAAAGGCAATCAATCAGTCCCTGGGCCTCAGGAAGTGGGGCCTAACGACTGGCTGCTTTCTTCACTTGCAGGTGACCCCTCCGGGTGGGAGGTGGCTGATGAAATGAACCAGGAAAGGGTAGGCTGCATGCATCCCTCCGTAGCCCCAAAGCTGCTATTTTGTTTCAGGTGTAAGTTTTCAAAGCACTGCAAAACTGTCCACAGGTCCATTTGGCAATATCAGAGTAATTACAATTTTGTTAAAATCCTGAGGTAAATCAACTCACCAACCATTCTTCGCAATTCTCTAGGATAGAGAGAGGTCTGAACCAAGAGGAAGCAACACCACCGCCCAGTGCCCAATACTGGACTTCCAAAAAGCTTCTGAGATGAACAGTCTTTCGGCATTGCAAATTCAGTAATTTCAACAGAGAGTAGGAGAGAACGATACTTTTCACCTCTCCTCATTAACTAAAAAGCCACAGCTAAAAATAAAAAGCCTGAGGAACTCCAAAATTGAGAGTTTTATAGGACATGTTAAATTATTCTCTATCAACTGCAAATCTTTAAGGTTGCAGAATATTACTTTAATGCTATTGATTTTTTCCCCCAGAAACCATGGTAATTTTCATTTAAAAACTTTCTCATGAACTTTTAATCTCTGCTAAGAGAGAAAGGAGGTATGGAGTCCTAAACATGTAGAACGTACTGCTCACTCTGCAAAACCTCAAATGCAATTTAGTTAGCTACATTCCCTCTTCTTCCAGGGTTGTATTATACTGTGTAAACTGGGAACAAACCAACACTCGCCATTACACAGCAGTGTGTTACTGTTATCACTTCATTATTTCTTTACAAAGCCAGTATATGATATTCTAAAGCAAAGTAGTCAAACAGAGAATTTACTGAAAAGAATCTGAATTTTCACATGTTGTTTAAATATAAACACCAAGTATTTAATGTTCTCTCCTTGACTCCTGATTACAATTAACCCTTAAGATAGGTTTTCAGCCTAACAAATTGAGGGGGGAAAAGGCTTTCTACATATGAACACCCACAATTTGACCCAAGTTCGTAAGTACTGAGACCTTATGCATATTTGTATTATCACTTTCTCATATTTTTGGCCCATTTATACTTTGCCCTTCTAACAATTCACTCTAGAATACTAGAGTTAACATTAGATGAGAGGTTACATCATTAAGTTGGTCCACACAATTCTTACTATATTCTTCATTAAGGGCCAACATTACAAAAGCAAGCGCATTCTATCAGTGTAAACTCAAATCGAAATTATGTGTAACACACAGCACCTCCCAAGTATAGCTACTATTTCCCATATGTAAGATTTCAGAACAAAATGCATCCATTTGTATCAAAATGAAGGCTTCAGTTCGGTTCTTCAGATGAGTTAAGAGATGGCCAGGTAAATCAAGGTCAAGAAAAAACAGTTCTCAGTAGTTCGTAGCATGCAAGGTCAATCTGGAGTTTAAGCTTTCACATCAACCAAAGTCAAGGTAACAGATCTCAAGGGTAAATGTCTGGTTCCCAAGTCCTAGTCTAAGAGACAACTCATGAAAATATGGAAACAGAATAAGAGTAAAAGCCCACATGAAGTAAAGAAGCTGGCTGCCAGTCCTATTCATATTTCTTAGTAGTTTTGTGACCTTTGACAAATTTTTAATGTCAGTAACCTCCCTTATTTATAAAGTATAAGATTTTACCCCTCTGACTAGCAAACAGGGTTTTTATAAGAGTTAGAGTAAATAATAGATGAAAGAATGGCTTACAAAAATTGTAAGGCACGATAGAAAGTACTGTTTCTCAGACACTAACCCTGCGGACTTCTGTGCAATCACTACCTCCTTCCGACAGCACATTTCTAATGTATGCCGAGGTCAAGCTGTTACAATGAATGTAACTCGGGAAATTCAAGTTGACAGAGATACACATACCCTCTCTCGCACATAGGCTAGGCTGCACTTTCTTCCCTCAAAAGGAGGGCCATCTTCTATCTCAAACTTACAGAAGAATATTCGGCGCTTGCAGGTAAGTTCCAAGTACCAGAGATATAAACCACCAAAGCAGAGAAAGTAGTGTACTTGAGTTTGTTCAATATAAAAATATTTAAACAGACATCTACTTTAAAAAATGTAGCTAAATAACTGATGATCATGTTCAGGTACCAATTTAAGAATCACACACTATAAATGCCCTACAATAATTCATAAATAAAGTATATGGTAAAAAATAAAAAATAAAGTATATGGCAGGCATCTGCTCAGAACCTAGCATAGTGCTTAACACAGGGTTATGGTGTGGTCAACAAACTGACTAACCTGTGATTAGTATTAAATGTTTCACATTCTTGAAAGAGTATGATATTAGGCCATTTTAAAAGCTAGAACTATGAACTAAAATTAAGCCTGAAGATGATTACCATTTACGTGCCATACCACAGGAAGAGTATAATCTGCCGATGAGGAAATCCTACCTGAATTTACTGATAAACTATTTACGAGCCTACAAAACAGATTGGGGCACAAGAAGAAAAGCATACCATATATTTTTCCGGACCATAAAACGCACCTAGGTTTTAGAGGAAAATAGGAAAAACGATTTTGAAGCAAAAAATGTGGTAAAATACTTAATAACATAAATAACATACTACTTCACCAAGGTAAATGTAAAGCTACATTCGGACTATAAGACACACCCCCATTCCCTCCCAAATTTGGGGGTGCATCTTATAGTCCGAAAACACTGGTAACTGAAGAAGGAAACTCCACAGCACTGAAGGCCAAAGTGGCATCGGAAGGGTGGGAGGAAGAAAAGCAGAAAGAGGCCAAATTTCTTCCATAGCTTTGAACGTTATCTCCTCAGCCCTTTTTTCTTCCCTCCTCACTTCCCATCTCAGCTACTCAAAGGGCCCCTCATCGCCTCCCCCATCTGAGAACTCAGCTGGATAGCCAAACACCCCAAGATACTAACTTAAATATTTGGCTACAGAGAGGCAACCATCTCATCTTCTAGGCATCCAACAAAGTCATACCTCAAAAGAGCAGAAAATATCTGGAAATTTATCGCAATACTTGTGAAAGGTAGCCAACCTACACCCTCTGGAGGGTAGAGTCACCCCACACCCTGACGATCCATTTGGCAGAACTAGCTTTATCTCATCCGTTAACCTTTACTGCTCAAGTAACAACAGACAAAGTTAACATAAAAAACGTTCGAAGTGCCAAGGAGGGAAGAAGCAGCAAGACCTCAGCCTACAACCTAGAAGCTGTTTAAATGGAGTGACTACAAGCAAAACCAAAGAAGTTAAATTGAAGAAACACACAATCTCCGACAGTAAGACAAACCTGTACAATAATGAACAACTACAAAGTGGCCATGCACCAACTTGAAAAGAATGAAGTTCATTACTGAATAAAAGGCATCAAGGATCCTTTGAGATAAAGCTTTCAAATGAGGCTTAAGTCACATCAAAAAAGGACATGGAAAAAATAGACATGCCTCAAAACATCAGCACCCACAAAGGGTAAAGACAATCACGGCCACTCTAACATTTGCACAGCTCACGACCTGCTCTGTGCTGCACGCATGAGATGACGTGGACAAGGAGTTCCACTTAGTGTCCAGCAGAGAACAAAACACACGCAGCACCCCAACACAGGGCACAACCTGGGGAGTGTGAGGAGGGATTACATCTGGATGATGGGGAAAAAAATTAAAGGTTCAGACAACACAGAAAGGGCATATGCACTAGGATATCCACTGTCATACGTTCAAACAGGATGAGCCACACATGGGTTCAACCACTAAACGGACGCCATACTATGACCGTGCCCAAGACGTGCACTCAGCAGAGACAGACACTGAACAAACAAAAAAGACAAGTTAAATATTTTAACAATATTATAGCTGCCCTTGTAAGTCAATTATAGTCAAAAGGAAGTATTTATTTTTAATTACATACTTCCCAATTCTTACATTATATTGTTTTACAAATAGTATGGAAATAAATGTAACAAGGGGGCAATGCCCTTGGAGCATTGCCCAAATTGGAGCTACTGTAACTCATCCCTCACAGCTTCATGTCTGATTAACCCAAAACTCCCACCACCAGCATTAATCAGCTATTTACAGTAACCTGGGCCTATTCTGCCCGTTAGTAGTTGATCAAGGTCCAGGCCAACCTATAAACAAACATTTCTATAGCATATGACTAGGCTCAGCCCAAGCAGAAGAACAGATTAAAACTGGAGCAGGAATACAATAGGAAAAAACAGTTCATCAGTTTATAAAACTCTGCATAGAACTAGCACAACCCTGGGTCCTGCTCGAAGGTGGCTTATCTCAGCCTTTTCACTTAGCTTACCGTCCCCCGCAAAAAATAAACTGAACCTAAGATATTCTAGATCCTTTATGGCCTCAAAGTCACCGGATGGGGTCACACTGAACAGGAATTCTCCCAGAATGCTGACTGATCTACTGCAAGAACAGCCTGACTGGTCTTCACTGATGCTAAGCTCTAGTTTGGACACCAACGGTCTCAAGTGAGAGGTTTCTAAACCTTTCCAAGGACATCAGAAACACTTATATCTATACCAGAGTATTAATCTGTTACTAAAGAAGAGTCACCTCCCAGAATTGCCATGAAAATGTGCATTATGTGCACTCAAAGTAACATAGAAAAAGAAAAGCAGTTTAAAAACACATATATATTAGTCAATGTCCATTTACATATACAAACACACACTAGGAAAGTCAAGGTGAACTTAAAGAAAATGAATGCCTCATTACATAATTTTATCAAAATGATGCAGGCAATAAAGATCTAAGTTTATATTGATACAAACTACATATCTCAGACTATCCCAGGCAAGGAACTCCAATAAGGCTTATTTCATACCAAGATTTATAAGACATGAATGATTTAGAGACATACATAAACCCTCACCTACTCCAATGATATCAATCCAAAGGTGACTACTGACATATGAGAAGAACAACAATGGGGGTTTTGAGCAGAGAGAGTCTCTTTTTACCTTCCTCTCACCTCGGAAACATGCAGTTCCTAAAGGATATTAGCAGGAAACTTGCAGTGGTTTCAGTAACAGTCTTTAGTGAGAAGGAACAAAAGAGAAAGCCTTTTAAAAATCCAAGCCACTGAAATTCTAAAGTGACACCCACATGACCCAGTTCACTTTTCTATTCAAAGAATTTTGATGCTCTACATGTATCTATTTTTCTTTGGAAGCTTTTCATGTTTAATATATTTTAAGAGGTATGCTTTTACTTAAGCATACAATGGAACAAAAAATATCATTGAGGACCTTGGCTCTGTAAGCAATTTCCAAGGGGAGAGACATAAATTCAAACATGGGGGGGAACGGCAGTATGCAAACGGCAAATGTGAGAAAAAACATGGGCATCTGAAATGGAAGAAGGCAACGGTGCATAGGGTGAGAAAGACAATAGCTATTGTAAGTCTAACTTAGGGTGTGCCAGGCAATGAGCTGAATACTGCAAGTGGCACTACTCCCAGGTGATCCTGACAACCTAAGGAAATGGGTAATTTTATCCCTATTTCTCAGATGAAATGAAGAAATGGACTTAGAAAATATCAACTTGCCCAGAACCACAAAACTTGTAAATCCAGGTCTATCAGACTGGAAAGCACATGCTTTTTGAATCATATCAATAAAACAATGAACACGCCCAAAGCCAACCAAGCCTTACCACAAGCCGATTAAATAAGAATCTCTCATAAGGGCCAGACACTGCTTTTTTTAATGTACCCCATTTGATTCTAATGTGCAGCAGGATTGAGAGCAACTGCAAATAGAAAAACAAGCGGAATGTCGGCTGGGTGGTGCACAACAGACAAGAGTCTATTAGTCAGAGACAGGAGAAGGCATTCAGTATTTTGGAGGGCGGGGAGAGGACTGTGACCATCAGTGAGGTCGAAAAGGCAGAGGCAGGCATCCAGGGAAAGTATCAACACAGCAGTGAGTAAAATAGCAGAGAAAAGCTGACTGGAATTTTGCTGAGAGCACAACATATAGGCCATATGTTTTAAGACTACAGTTAAGGAGGAAGACGAAATAATCTTTATTACTAGGGTAACAAAGGGATATAAATTTTAGGAAGATTAAAAAAAACCATTGACTAATCTGAAGCCAATGAGCATAGACACAAAATACAGGAAGGGACAGATAATGAGCAGGACTTGCTGAACAATCGGACACAGCATAATAGTTACCACCAGCTCCATGGTGACCTTTTCTAGCATTCACCATTCTAAGCCTCGAGTTCCTCATTTAGAAAACAGAAGACTACTGGTCAAGACGGCAGTGTAAGTCGACATGGTTCACCTCCTTCACATAACCACAACAAAATTACAACTGAAATACAGAACCACCACCGCTCAGAACAGACAGAATTCGAGTTGAAAGGAAGCCTGACAACTACAGAATTAAAGAAAACCACATCCATCCAGACTGGATGGGCAAAGATGCGGAACAGGCTGGTTCCACATCCACATGTGATAAAAATTCAGATAAAAATTCAGGAGGCATATTTCAAGAGCAAGGAGTCCCAGCCCCACACCAGGCCTCCCAGCCCAGGGTTCCAGTGCCAGAAAGATAAGTCCCCATAACCTCTGGCTGCAAAATCCAGCTGGGATTGAGTCAGTGGAAGAAAATGCTAGAGCCCCAAGCAGTTCCTCTTAAAGAATCCACACACATGGATTCACTTACTCAAACTCACTCTCTCTGGGCTCTGGTGCTGAGGTAGCAGTTTGAGGGGTACCAGTGGCATGCAAGGGGAGGTTGAGGTGTCTGGCATTGGGGCAAGCAGAGGCCACTGTCCTTTTCCTGGGCCCTCCCCCCACAGAACCAGCAAGCTGGTGCTGTATCTAAAATCCCATCAACCTGGCCAACACTGTTGACCTCCCTCGGATATCCCCAAAGACTCCTCCCATCCAACTGACAGGCCCAGCCAAGCTGCTTTTCCATATGAATAGCTGGTCTTCCTCATCCTTCACAACTTCCTAAAATCCTCCCAAACAAGCAGGTGGCCTCAACTAGCAGCCTAGATTCACAGTTTGACTTCACCTGGAAATCTCCAAGCCCAGCACAAGTAGCAGCCATCTCAGATTGCTTTATAACTCGGGCAGGGTGGCCCCAGGCAAAACACAGGTAGGAGCTGATCTTGGCCTGCACCAGCAGGAAAGCCATGCCAGTGCACCCAGAGGGCAGCTACAGACCGTATCAGAGCACTACCACCCTGCCCCTGCAGAGCACACCCTCCATGGAGGGTGGAGGGTGGTGGTCAGTGGTCACAGCCAATTCTTACAGCTGAGTGGCCTGGGTAAACTGTTCCCATTGATCTGCCCACAGCAACCAATGCTTAACCACAACAGGAGGGTGTATTCAGCCCACATGAAGGACACACCTCGAGTATTCAACTTGGGTGATAGAGGAGGTTGTGGCACTGGACCCTACAGGACACCTACTACATTAGGCCACACTACGCAGACAGGGAGTCACTGCTACCGAGTCCATTGAAACAAACACAGAAAGACTGCCAAAATGAGGAGACAAAAAAAACATGGCCCAGATGAAAGAACAGATCAAAACAAAAGAACTGAATGAAATGGAGATTAGCAATCTATCAGATGCAGAGTTCAAAACACTGGTTATAAGGGTGCTCAAGGAACTCAGTGAGGACCTCAACAGTATAAAAAAGATCTAGTAAAAAATGAAGGACCCACTAATTGTGATAAAGAACAATTTACAGGGAAACAACAGTAGACTGGAGGAAGCCAAGAATCAATTTGGAACATAAGGAAGCAAAAAATAACCATTTAGAACAAGAAGAGGAGAGAATCAAAAAAAAAAGAAAGACAAACAAAGACAGTGTAAGCAGCCTCTGGGACAACTTTAAGCAATCCAATGATCATTTCATAGGAGTGCCAGAAGGAGAAGAGAAAGAGCAAAAATTTGGAAATCCATTTGAAAAAATAACGAAAGAAAACTCCCCTAATCTAGTGAAGGAAATAGTCATGCAAGTCCAGGAAGCAGAGTCCCGAACTGGATGGATGCAAGAGGCCCACCCCAAGACCCGTCATAATTAAAATGCCAACAGTTAAACATAAGAGATGGGAAGGTAGGTGTGGAAGAACGGGTGAAGGAATTAAGAAGTATAAATAGGTAGTTACGGAACAGCCATGGGGGATGTAAAGTACAGTTTTAGGAAGGGAGTAGCCAGAAAACTTACACACATGACCCATGGACATGAACAGCGGTGGGGGGACTGCCTCAGGGAGTGGGGGATGCCGGGTACAGGGGAGCAAAGGGGAAAAATTAAAACAACTGTAATAGCACAATCAATAAAATGTGATTTTAAAAAAGAAAATAGGCATCTCATCTTGCTAGGAATGAGTAATTCAAATATAATAGACTCAGAACTTCTGTATTCTAATAAAGTACAGTATAAGAAAAACAGTATCCCAATATTTTCCCTTCGACCAGTACAACTTCAGATGGCTTTCACAGTTTTAGAGACCCAATAAATGTATGAAAGAAGCTTGACCTGTCTATTCAGTTTCTATTTTCACTTACAGTCCTCTGTACATCAGGCCAGGCTACATTCAGAAGCTGGAGGCAGCCATAAAAAATATATCAAAATTTTTCCTAAATGGTAAAGTGGAATGTACATTCTGGAAAGTGAATGTCATTTCACAAATGGCTGGCAAATTTATACAAGGGATATAATAAAAGTATATAACTTGTATAAAACATACACAAAATTATATATTAAATGATATGCTGTAAGTCCTCAAATGAATTCTCGGGGCCAAATAATATGTAGGAAACAAATTTAGTAACGGGATCAGTTAAACTTTCAATTACTAGTCAAAATAACTCACACAACTTAAAATCTGACACCTGCCAAATGATACATCTTGGTAGTCTGTAAAATTTCCTATTTAACTTTCATTTCCATATACCTTATTTTTGTCTTAAGATGATTTCCCATACGCTGAGTACATAATCCTTTAGCTAAGTGATCTTTAAATTCACACTCTCAATGGCAAAAAAAAATCCCAAATAATTTGCTATACTATTATGTCCAGCCATTATGATGGAAACCTGCGTTGCTGCCTGGGGTGTCTCTCTTTACCCAAGAAAATAAGCAAGAGGGGAAGGAAGGGCCAACATGGAAAAATAAGAGTACAGCTGTAAAAAGAAACCACTTCTCATACACATCTTTTAAAGCCTTTCCAAAGGATAGCTTACAAATGAGAAAAAGGTATTTGAAGTTGTTTTTAAAAGAGCTATGTTCTTTTAACCCTCTCTCAGACCTAAGAGGCAAATTTGTAATTCCTGAAACCGGTTTTCAAAAGGAGACAGCTATAATGCTTGGATAACCCATTAAGATATAAAATGACAGTTGCTGCTAAGAAGGGGAAAAAGAAAGCTTTTCAGTAAATGAGAAATTTTCTCTGAAACCATTCTTTGTCTAGAGAAACACTCTTAAGAAGTGAAGAGTCCTACTGCTGTTCTCTTGTGTGCTGGAAATGAGTAGATCCACCAGTTATAATGAAGGGAGGAATCAGAGAGGGAATTCTGAAACTAAAAAACACTCGTTGTGAAAAGGGTTAGGAGAGAGAGGGCACAAACACGGACCGAAATGCCTGCAGACCTGCACAGGCCCTTTTTCCACCCTGTGCCTGCACAGGGAAGACAAAAATACAGTTTGGGCTCGGAATGGATTTTCCAGTTAGGATTAATTACAGGCACGTCAGCTGCCCTGGGAGTTCACTTTCAAACAAAATGAGGCCACACTAAAAACCTGACTAAAGGAAATGAGATAATATCCACCTCAGGCTCCATGCCTTTCTCACAACTCAATGCACCGACAGCTGTCAACCTCCACCTAAAGAAAGCTGAAAAAAATCTCACTGCTTTCTCCTAAGAGAAGAAAGCTAAAGGCTGAACCTCTGATGGTTGCCCTGAAGAGAGAGGAAAGCAACAGTTGAGTTAGGGCAGGGCCAGTATTATAACCTGACTAGCTAATACAGTCATTGTTAGCCATGTAAGCCAGACCTTTGGTTGCATGTTTTACATATTGTGGTTCCATTGCTGATTCTAAGTTTGAAAACCAAGTCCTCATTGAGAAGCTGTGACTTGCAGATGTGTGCTCTGGGCAACTAAGCAAAGGAAACAAATGCCCCAAACTTCACATCTCTCAGCATTTCTAGCACAAATATCACAGGTACCATAGTAAACACCTGACCTCTTAACGTTCTCCAAGTAAAGGGGGCCCAGAAGGTCTCAGAGCTGCACAGACACTTCAGCAGATGCTGGGGAAACACAAGCTGTTGTACAGGGTGAAAGAGAATAAAATCTCCACATCTGAAATGCCTAATCCCTGCGGTGGGAGCAAGGAGCTTTGGCCTAGTTGTAAAGATCAGAAAACATTTCTCCTCTGCACTGAAGAAGAAAAAATAAGGATAGGCGACCCAGGCAGAAGAGACGAGTTTCTCCTCATCCCTAGAGGAATCAAATACCTTCACTCCTATGCTGGACTGAATGTATTCAACAAATAGGGGTTTAGGGGTTCAACAAAAATTCACTTGTTGAACCCCTAAACACACCAGCGTTACTGTATCTGGACATAGGTCTTTAAGGAAGTAATTAACACTAATGAGGTCATAGGAGTGAGTCCCTAATCCAACAGGGCACCACATAAACAGGGAGACCCCAGGGGAAAGGGCTTCTGAGGACGCAAAGAGAAAGCAGCCAGTGGTCTACAAGCCAGGCAGAGAGGCCTCACCAGAAAGCAACCCTGCCAGCACCTTGATGTGGGACCTCCGGCCTCCAGAACTGAGAGAGAATGAATGTCTTTTGTTTAAACAACCCAATCTCTGGTGTTCGGTTACATCAGCCTGAGGAGACTAATATAACCCCAAACCAGTTATTCTTTCCGTTATCTTTTCTTGCTCATGCTGTCAGCCAAACTTCGCAGACTCCTGGGAGTTGAACCTTGGATTTATGTATCTTCTGAACCACATCCCCTCACTTCTCAATCCACAAATGCTCATTTTTTTCCTTCACTACCACCAACAACCACATCATCCACCCTTCTGTCTCCTAATTCCCATGACACCAGGGCAAGCTTATCACTATTTATACTATTTCCTATCTGGACTCCCTGACCTACACCTAATTCCAATCTGGCTCACTTCCAAGAACATCTCATTCTACCACCTGCTCAAATACCGCAAATTGCATATGTCCAGACCTGCATCAAAGGGCCCTTTTAACTTCCTAACAATTTACCAGCCCTAAAGTTTTCTCACAACTTCTCAAACACAAGGTCAAAATGACCCACAGCCATATTGTGAATAATCTCTCGCATTTTCCCACTTCCTTGCTTTTATTCTCAATGTTGCCACAACTAAGAACGTCCTCCTCTCTGCTCTCTTTCTTCTTTCTAAATGGTGCCTGGAAGAGAGAAGGTGCTGAAAAACACCATCCACTCACAAGGGGCTGTTGGCAAAACCTACTACCCCAAAATGCTGCTCTGCCACCCGATGTGTTTTCTTCAAATAGGCTTTTTAGGCCCCACCAAGGCAGCATGCACAAGATAGGAAAGGTAGGACAGTACCGTACAGTAAAGAAAACAGGAGACGAAAATCACAAATTTCATTAGCAGACCCATGCATTCTGCATCCAGATTATTCCTGGTTTGAGAGCAGGGGGTAGGAAACCCATGAGGCTTCAACTGGTCCTTGAAAACACACCACATGCTCTACTTAGTGTCAGTGATATGTAACTTTTACAATACAGAAAAATTTCAGCTCCATATAAATACGAAACGGAGTTATCGTATTTAAATGAAATTCTGACAGTTTTCAAATGAGAATTTGAAAATTCTTCCCCTAAATGTTATCATCCCAGGCATCACAGAAGGTGTAGAGACCATGAGGCACCCACAGACTCATTGCCAAGTCCAACCATTCCTCCTCTCAAATCCACTGCTTTATTTCCAAAGCCACCACCGCCTATATTCCAGCAATAAAACTTGTAATGGAATTGCTCAGAATTCCCCAATTTTCAATGATCCCCTCCCTATCGATTCTTCAGAGAACTTCACAAGCCTTCTCTACCCTCTTTTTGTGAAGACATAACTGAGCTTCAACACCTACACTAGCCGCTTACTGATTATGATCACATAAGTGAAAAAAAGACAGTAATGTATCAAGATTTCCACAAACTGAATGCCTGTTAATGTTAAATACTCCCAAAACAGACTCTGTCCTACTCACTGGACTTCCCACCTCCATACTTTACAACTGCTATTCTCTCCACTTGGCCTTCTCCCCTCCCAGTCCAATTCACCATAAAAACTCCACTTACCTTCAAATCCCTCCTTCCCTTTAAAGGGAGTCCTCCAAGTGCTTTTTCCTGGTAACCTGACATGGACTGTATCACATACTTTTACGACCCCACCAATAATAACCTCACCTGTAAGTGGTAGTTTTTATGTAGAGACCTAACTAGCATGGAGACTTAAATTAAAAGAGCCTTAGCTCTTTGGCCCCAACTCAAATCAAAGTACCCTGTAGTTAACAACAACCAGATATACCACAATGTCACTGTCAAGCCCACCAAAAGCACCAAAACTGCTGGATGAGCTTCTTTCCCCTCCTAACTTAGCGGTGAAAGCACAGAGATACAATACCAAGCAGATCTACAATCAAGGTTCAGAGCAGAGGCAAACTCACAATACAACGTTCAGATACTTCACTGACAGTTTCACATTTTCTCTTTTCCTGGAACACCAAGTGCCCAAGAGGGCTGGGCAATCAGTTTCCCATCAAGGAGGGAAAAGAACCACCCACTTTCAAAGACAGACTGACAGTTAAACACATGTACAGCAGGCTGTACACACTCAGGCAGACTGTCGTGCCAGAGTTATTAAATACTTCCGAGGACAACAATTTTTTAAGAGGTGAGAAGACATGCTCTAATCTATACTGGAGAGATAGCCCCCTTCCCAAATTCAAGGCTTAATAAAAAAACTTTCAGTTTTAAAAATTCCTAGAGTCTGTGAATTGCAAAATACCAACACTTCGAGATGAAATAATTACATTAGTCAAACTAGACTAATTATTAAAATTATGCAAAGCTCTTATAATCAATTCCTAGAATTTAAGAGAAATCATTCTAAAATTTAATCATTCTAAAATTTATGTGGTTAAATGCAACTTAATCTTTTTGGAACTGGTACACCAAAGCACTTGGCATTTTCCCCTAAAATCTGGTTACAATGTCCTGACCAGTAGAATAAAGGTAAAATATGGCAAAGTAAGCATTAATATTTCCACCCTTTATCATTACACTGATAAGCAAAGAAACAGGACCATACGTGGCAGTTATACATAGCTCCCAGAAAAATAAAATTTAACAAAAGCTGAAAAGATTAACACCTCTTTAATCAAGGTTTTCCTCTTATTTGGTCTCTCATACACACACAGACTTCAGAAGACACCTGTATACACACCCTACAAATCAATAACTATCCCCCAAAACCCTTGCGGGATTAAAATAACATTATTGCTCTTTAAACATTGAAACATATTTCCAAGCAGCAGTATTTTCAAAGCCAACAACCCTGAAAAATAAATTAAGTCCCTACCTTCTCAGATCATAAGAGTAATTGGCTCATGACAGAGTAATTTATTTGGCTTGTATTTTATAAAAAGAGTTTCTAAGAGTTCAAGATCCTACCAGTGATCATTTAGGACAGTAACAAGACAGCCATTTAAGCACCGAACAATAATAGGTTCATAGTCACTAATAGCACACAAAATGACCCTAAAGAGAGTAGGACTCATAAAATACAGAACAGCTTATAATGGAATTCAAAATCTCAAGATTCCATGTATTTAGGAAAGAACATTCCTTTGTTCATTACACAGCTGACACGAAGACAAGACATTTAATGGCAATGTGTCTCCTCTCAGAACGCTGATTTATTGCTGTTTAGCGTTTCCAGGAAAGTATTTTCAAGATTTAAGCGATAGTTTTTAATACAGACTCCTCTTCACAACCTGCTCTATGGCACCACCACTTCCTTACAGATCGGCCGGGAGGGAGAATGCTTAAATGAATGCTTAGCTGATCTACTTATCTCACTATTTTTCCCACCATGTTGTAGCATATCATACAAAGGAAGTGCATTCATTTTATCCTCGGATTTTCTATTGAGTCTTAATTTTACAGGAAACGTAACTGTGAAGAGGAAAATACTTCAATCAAGGGAAGAATGATGAACGGTCCAGGTCCTACCACAGAAGAAGTGCCTACTATGAAACACTGGTGTCGGAAGGGTGATAAAAGTAAAAGCATAATTCTGGTTCGAGCCTCAGTCTCTGGGCTTTCACTGGGCTATTAAAGTTCCGGGTATTTACACATGTGGAAGCCTATTACATATAAAAGCTTCTTTTCCAATAAGCTCTGGGTAACTTGCTATCTCCATTTTAAAAGCCTCTTCTGCACAATTACCATCCATTTGAATGGTGATTTGACCCACACTCTGTCCTTTGAGACACTGCTTAAAAAGGACTCACCTACTCAAAAATCAATCTTTGCAATTAGATGAATACTTAATGAAAGCTGAGATCATCTTGATGAAAGCAAAATACTGCCAAAAGACAAAAACAGCTGCACACTCTAACGGTAAACCCACGAAGTTGGCCAGATTATAATTCTGCTATCTAACAATTATGGTCCAAAGATCTGTGAGTGACTGTACTTGGTATGAGTTTCTGTAAGTAAAGTATTTAGGGTTTATTATCCTCAGGTGCCTTGACAGCATCATTGTCAAAATTTGTGTACAGACTTGGCTCCCTGAACAAGAAGGTATAATTGTAGTTCTATAATTAAGTCTCTTCAAAACAAAGAGTAATATCCAAAATATGTAAAAGGTATTGATAACAACTGCACTTGCCTATGTCTTGTGTAGGTTGCCCTACTGATTCAACATCATGACCATAAAACACAAGGGAAAAATTTAGGTGTGCTTATCCACTCACATGAACTCTATTCTCTTTATGGCCAATAGGAAAATGCATCTGATAGATAGCAAACCATAAAGGATGAGGAATGGGATGATGGTAAGCAAAACTGGTTGATGCTGCAGGGGTGCCCAATCTTTTCACATCTCTGGGCTGCACTAGAAGAAGAACAGTTGTCTTGGACCACACATTAAATACACAAACACTAACAAAAACTGATGAGCAAAGAAAAGGTTTTAAATAAATTTACAGTTTTGTGTTGGGCTGCATTCATAGCCACCCTGGGCCACAGGCTGGACACCTCTGATATCCACAAGCATGACGTGGAGTCCATTTATCTAAGTGAACACAGGTTGAATTAACCTGACCTTTATGCTTCAATGCCCTGATTTACATTGTCCAATGGATACGATCTACCCAGCTCTGTCCCAAGCTGCTAACAACAGGATTTGAACAGCTGAAGTTCTGAAGAAAAAAATGAACCAAAATCCAGCAAAATCCTACTTTTTGTTGAAACCCAAACATGAACATCCATCCCGGTTATATAAAACAAATTGTAAGCATTTTTAAATGCGAGCGACAAAAGCACGTCAAAAGAGAACTCTTTTCTAAAAATAATTAAATCTTGAAACATAGCCCGAAGGAAAGGCATGATCCCCAAGTCCCTAATACATCACACGAGTGGTGTGAATATAAATACACACTAGGTGCAGAACTGTGTAAGTCGTCTTCAGTTACAAGGTTAATTTCATGTCATACACATTTAAATGAGCCCTGAATGCCAGGCACTGGGACTGGAAAAGTGAAAGTTAGGGTGCTAGGTGGGGGAAGAAGATAATGACAGAACTAATAAAAGGCAGGAGATGAGAAAAGATGAAAAAGATGCGTAGGATTTAGGATTTCCATAATGAGGCATGTGACCGAATGAAAAGTGTCGGCTAAGAATTCACTGACCACGCTCAAGGAAAAAATATTTGCCTAGCTCATAAAGTGAACACTGCACTCGGGAGAGTGGAGAGCTTTCCTGGAAGTTCCTGAACCCCATCCTGCAGGGAGCCCCTGAAGTGACCAGGCAGGAATGGCAAATCCAGGGCTCTCCTTTACCTGTCTCCTGTGGGCAAGGCTCTAATTCAAACGGGTCTAAACCCTGTGAGGTTATTTTTAATCCAAGCAGATAGTTCATAAAAATCAATGCTTAAAAGTCACAAAAGCCGAACAGTACTCCAACTGATCCACAATTTAGGTCTAACACCTGGACACAGGTTATTCTAGTACTGTTAAAACTGTGCACTCTGGAGCCAGACTGCATGAGTTCTAATTCTAATTGTGTCTGGACTGTTTACTTAGACCTCTCTGTGCTGTGGTTTCTTATCTGTAAGAGGGGGAGAGTTTACCATCCACACTGCAGAGTTCTGAGAACTTGAGATCAGTGCCCAGCCCAAAGAAAAAGTTTCCAAGTGAGCTAACACAACCACTTCTACATCATGTCCTTTTGACATCTGACTGATGCTATTATAACATTTCATATAACATGAAGGAATATTGATTAAGTAGCCTTTGGCGGGGGGGAAGGAGACAGACATATTTTCCTGTTCCTCTCCTTCCAAAATCACAAGCTAAAGGCAATATATCTAGATGAACACAACTCCTTTTCAATCTGCCTTGTCCATTTTTCCCCTAAATGGCTTCAAATGGTTAAATGGTTCCCAGGCATACACATGAAATTCAAATTCATTATCTTAAAAAACTGCTTTAGGAAACCCAGCAATAAAATCTGCTATCATCCTTTTTTTATGAATAGATATAATTACAACCTAATAGGTATCATTTAATCAAGGCCTAACAAGTAGGTCCTTAAAGCCAAAACCTGATCATTTTCTTCCTTGATAGGTGCACAGAATTTTCTCCCAGGTGGTGGCCATGTGAAGAAAAGGGTAGAACTATTAAAAAACTTTATCATAATGGCTTTCTAAAGTACTACTTATTACCCAATTATGACAGGCAATCTCAGAGTAGAGAGCCCTAACACAATCTCATAGCAGCTTTTAAAATATTCACTTCCACCTCCAAACAACTCCACACAAAAAGCCCAAAATATAAAGTAACATATTTAACTTTCACCTACTACTTCTAAGAAAGAAAATAAAACCACTGGTAACAGCATCCACCCCTTCACTTGGTTTTAACATCAGCAAATCAGATCTTGAAAGGAGAAAAGCAACCTATGTCTGTCTCCCATTCCACATGGATACAAGAAAACAGAGACCCTGAGAATGATGTGCCTGTTCTAACACTTTCAGGGTCAAGGCAAGGCTAGAACCCAGGTCTCTTCTAGTACAAAACAAAATTTTGAACTCTACCCTCCACCCCACCCTCTGAGTGAGGAAAACAAATAATCTAGCCGGCCTACATTCCCCAGTCTGATCACTGCATCTCTCACATTTAATTACAGTATCTATCCCCACTTCCAGCTAAATAAGATTAATTCTTAGTCACTGATGCTTAATAGTAACTCCTGTAACTCCAGGCAGCCAACACCCCAGTTTGAAAGGGATGCAGATCACTAATTAAGTGCATTATCTATTGAGAGCCTATAATTGCCTTAACCGCACCCAAGTCCCTTCTGGCTACATAGACTAAGTTTCTTTATAGACCTAGTACACCAAACAAGAGACACACAGTTGGGCAAGAAATCTATTTAGAATTAGAGAACCCTGAAAGGGCTCTATTTATCACTGAAAAGAGAAATCTAAGCTCTTTAATTTTCCATTCTCTTTGCTTTCCCAAAAGCTGTGAGGGGTCTCCCAAATGAATATAAGCCAAGCCTTCGCCTTTCAACTTAGTTGTTCAAGGGCAGGGCGGGGGGTGGGGGGGAAGGGCATAGTGGTCTGTGGGGCATAAGACATATCTGCTCTTTTTGCAAAACATGAAGGATTCTAACTATTGCAGAAGTAAAGCTGTAAAGTCAAATAATCCCTCATAAAATAATCATATGAACACTAGGCAAGTATCTTCAGTTTTCCAAAGAATTCTAATTCAGAATTGAAAAAATACGTACCGTTACTGAGAGCTTTACTCTAGCATCCTAATCAACCCTTCATCCTAGGTATCATCATTATTCTCATTTTAGGTCAGTCAAGAGCTTTAAAGATTGGAGGGTTTGGTGACTCGAGTAAGAACCCGGAGTTCTTAACCTCAGGTGTAATCATGACATTGTAAAACTGAAGAGTTCCTGTTCCTTCCTCCCAGCAGCACTGACAGGTGTCACCAGGTTGTCAGGTCATGCCAGGGCCACTTCACAACCCCACCTAGCGCAGCAAAGAGCAGCTCAGCTGCAGTGCAATGAGCAAAGGTGGCGCACTTCTGTGAGAATCTGCAACCTTGGGGACCATTCTCCCCCAGCCCTTTCCTCCCATTCCTCACTCAAGAGGAATGAACTGCAGCCCCCTTTGATTCCTTAATATACCAATGCAATTTTAAAGAGGCTTTCAAAGACCCTAGGTCCTCATGTTTCCTGTTAACTTGTTTTAATCTAGGTAGTATAAGAATGGAAAGCTACTTCTGATTACTTGGAATCCACCTCAGCAAATGAATCTAAAAATTAGAAAAACTGAACTTTAGTTAAAACTAAATCAAATAATGTTTGAAATTCTTATTCAAACAGTTACTAAGATCTGTCTTCATTTGACGCTATGGGTACCTTGAAGGGCAATGAACATGCTTTCTAAATCTCCTCAGAGTATCTCCTCGGTTTATGAAACAGAAGCCACAGGAAAACTGGCATTAATATCCTCTTCCTGCTCTTCCACAGCAAGTGGGCTTTTCAGATTAGGGATACGTTCCACACATACACCAATAAACCTTACAGTGGGACCCAATCTTAAGCCTAAATATTGTGAATTGCATAGCAACCCTTGCTTCCTTCCACTCTCACTGTTCATTTCAATTTGGAAGGATGTATGAGACACAGATGCCCTCCAGACTCTCAAAACAGGCCTTTGCCTTTAGAGACACTCTTACCCAGAGACACTTGAAATATGAAATATAAACAAAAGAAACACAAAGGCATCTCAGATTTTATTTCTATCTGTATTCATAGAGTTAAACTGACTGCTGCCTTATTTTTTTTAAATGAGGCAGAAATTTTCTGTTTGAAGATTTCACTTTTTAAGCTAGAAATGTCCTAAACTAAAAAAAGTGTCTCTTATGTTGAATTTAGTCTGAAAGGAGTAAGAGTTCTGCTACCATTCACTCAATAAATATTAAGCTCTGGTGTATAAGGAACCATCACAATATAAAAGTGTCTCTTTGCCCTCAAGGACTTCAGAGTTTTCAGAGAAGTTTCTCACAACCGGAAAGTGCAAAACATCAATAATCCTCACCACCACCATGTGCCAGAGGTACCCTAGCAAAGGAACTTCAGTTTTAAATACAAATCATTATCTTAATTTAAAATGCTAGATGCCACTGGTATAGGTACGCCTCAATCGGGGCAGAGATAAATTATAAAAGTCTCAATATTTGAAAACGTAATGCTCAGAAACGTGTTGTCCAAATTTTAAATGCAGAAAACATCTAAATGAGCGAATCTGAAACCTGAAATCAACTTTAGTAGAATATTAACTATGTAATCACATATAGAGAAATAAATGGACACCCACTCATCACCACCAACCCCACTTTGCATTTTAAAGGGAAGAAGCTGCTGCATTTTCTTCTCCCAGCAACCTGGCATGGTCAAGTGGAGCCCTGCCTGACAAAAGGTGATTTGGATGATATCTCACCTTCCTCCTTCCTACCCACCTAATCTTATGACTAATTAGGGGAGGAAATAAATGCAGTGGGAAGTTTTTGTGTTGTTTTTCTAAGTGCAGGTGTCTTCAACAGCAGGCAAAAGAGGTTAAGATTCTATATACACCCACAGTACCATTTAGTCAATTTCTATTTAAGAAACAAACTAGGATAATGAAACCAATAGAGGAAAAGAGAATGCTTAGGTGAACTACTCCAAGGTGCATTTTTAGCTCATGTGACCTTCCAAAGTGCTCCAGATATGTGCATATATAGGTGTGTGGGCATGTGTATTTATAGAAAGTGTTGAGAGCACTATTAAAAACACATGAATAAATCAGAATGCTAGTGCTACAAGTAACTTCTGAGAGCCAGTGAACAGCCTCAATCCTCCAGGAAGCAAAGAACTACAACCTAAGACTTGGCCCAAAGTAAAACTTGCTGGTGACCGCACTGATCCCAGCGCTCCAGCCTTCAACATCCAGCACCATCAATTATTGTTATTAAATTCCCACCGGAAGCCATTAGTCCAAACAGCTCTCAGAGTTGGGGTGTGGGAACCCCTGAAGGTGTCTAACACCTTTTCACAGATCCAGGAGTTCAGAAGAGCACTGTTTCTCTCCCATTCTCTTGTAACGTACCTCAGAGCTTTCCAAAGGTTGTATGATCTGTGACCTCTGCTCCTGCGTTTGACCTGGTGCAACATGAGAATACGGCTGGCTTCTACTAAGCCAGATATTTAAGAGATGAAAAAAATGTAAAACCATGTACTCTAGAAGCACTATTTCTTTTTGCTTTAGGAAACTATACATACCATTCATTCTTTAAGTATTATATTTGTTAATATGCTATGGTTTATTATGTTTTAACTAAACCTATTATTTTTAATTTCTAATACACTGAATATTGATAAACATACTTTGGTTTAGAAAATGCTTGGCAGTCTCCTGTCCCTCCTATAAAGACGACACAGGACGCCAAGCAGTAGTTTTTCGTTTGGTGAATTCTACCACTCAGACGCCAAAAGCACGTTGCTCCTTCATTCCCAGGGCTGCTCTCACCCTAGCAACCTATGCCCTTTCTTTCAGCTTTCCTCACATCAAGCCATCCGACAAAGTCGTTCTCAATCTGGTTTCCCTTAAGTTTTCTTTCTAATACTGCCATGCTCCAAAGGCTTTACAACACCCTTCACCACACAGGAATGGGAAGATTCTATCCTGCGCTGCAAGGCCCTCCAGGAACCAACCATCCTCTAACAGTCAAAACCATTTCTGCAAGACACTACAGAGGACATCATGCTTAATCCCCACCTCATTCTCCTAGGGGAAAAAAGTCTCCCTCCACGTACATAAAACCTCTCCAGTAGTGCCTGCTCATCTACCTGGTTTCATGAACGTTTTCCCAATTATGCAGCGGCCCTTACCAAACCCCATAATCAACTCATCCCACTCCCTGGCATTGGGCAGACAACTACATTTAACTTAAGGATAAATAACATCCATATCCTACTGCTGCTGAACTCACAAAGTCAAGTCATAAAGTTCGCTCAATAATGACACTGAACACTAACTAATAAACAGTTTAGATGTAGAGACTACTGAGAATCTATAAAAATGCTCTGAAAAATACAATGGGAGTTATCTTTTCAAGTAATTAGTAATTATGTGTTAATATTTTTAAAAACTAAAAATATGCATGTAATGCCAACTGCTGAACCTTACAAAGTGAGAGGTGGAGGTCTAATTCTTCCACCACATACCCCAGAGGTTAACAGGTTCATCAACAATTTGAACACTTTCAAAGTGCATACAAATGTGTACAAATACAAATAAGAAAAGCAAACACACAGAGACAGATCTTTCTATAATGTTCTTTGCACCTTGCTTTTTACATTTAAATATCAGCACACACAGAATTCTTTCTTGACAGATGACTACATAATAGAGACATACCCAGATCAACTTAACCAAACTGCTACTGACAAGCATCCTTTACTATTTCAAAAAATGCTTGCAATACCTTATACAAGAGCCAAAATATAAACTTAAAGACTGAAATTGCTGGTTTGTAATCTATTTGCATTTTTAATTATGCTAGTTGCTGCCAAAAAGCCCTCTAAAAATTGATCAATTTATAGTCCCACCAGGGCATTGCCTGCATTTAAAAAATAAAACAGAAATAATGCAGCAGTGTAGAGGAGAAGAGACTGGGAGAAGAAAAGGCATGTCAGGAACCAGCCACAGGTCTAGAGCACAGGTGGCAAACGCAAGGCCCCAAATCCAGCCCTCTACCTTGTTCGATGTAGGCCGGCACCTTGTTTTTACCCTGTGGCAGTGCTGAGCTATCCCTTAGCTGTTAAAGAGTAGTTACATTCATATAGTCCTGAAATTATATATTCGGCCCTTTGAAGGCAACTGCAAGGCTGATGTGGCCACCAATGAAAGTGAGTTTGACACCCCTGCTCTAGAGTAACCACAGGCTGGCACCAGTCTTAAGACAATTAGCAACACATTTCAGCATGGGTTTCACGTGTATGAAACAAGGGTGTTGGTCAACACCACGGGTAAGGATTCCTCCAGCTCCGGCGTTCTCCGATGTCCTTGAATTTGCTATATATAAGAAATGCACATTAAACATGAAGACAAAATCTGTATTCTTTTGGGTTGCCCTGAAGTAAGGAAGTGTTGGAAAGTCAAACTGCTGCACTGGGAAAGTATGCTCCGACATTCTCCAGCCAGGAAGGTTAAAATGCAAGTGAAACTGACACTAGAGGAAATGGCCACCTACGAGAAAAGATAAAAAACCATTTCAAAAATAATGAGAGGATTATTTTAATCACTTGGGGGGTTTCCTAGTTTAAGACAAAGCTGCATCTCAGTAAGAAGAAATACAGCTAACTGGCTATTACAAGTGAGGCCCAAAGCGCCCTGACGGTAACTAATTAATAAAAAGTCACAAACGTCCCTTTCAAGTTTACCATTTGAAAGACTGAATGTTAACAGGAGATATGATTTGCTAAACTGAACAAAAGGCTTCAGTAACAAGAAGTGACAGGATCACAACCCTGCTGCTGATAAAATGCCAACACACGCGAGGCCTTCAATGAAGAAGGCCTGCCCATTGAACATACCGAGGCCTTAAAATGAGTTGCTTTAGCACAAACAGTTCTACATCAAGGCAGGCCTAGGACAGACTAGATGGAGCTGCTGCTGTACCCTGGGCTGTGTGTGTGTGTAGGGACCAGGCGTAAACTGCGGGAGTAGTCAGCACAATAGCCCTTCTTTAGGTCCTCCTGTGATTAGAGCATCCACCTTAGATCTCAACTTCTCCACCTGCTTTAAAAAACACTTGGTGTTGAGCAGAAAGCAGCCGTTCCTCTAACAGCGAGAAATGGTGTCACGCTGCTATTAAATGGCTGGCCTGGAGGTCATCCTTAATCCTGGCAAACACTGCCCCTTTGGTGCAGTCTTGAAGCAACTTTTTTTTTTTTAAATATAGCATACTTTGAAGTTTATAAAACAGATCGTAAGTGCATGTAAAAGGAGTCTCCATCTAAGCGAAGTGGTAACAGAAGCATCACGCCAGATCTCTTGAGTGATCCAACTAAATTGTTCAACTCACCAGGTAGGAGACTACAAATAGATACGGTCAATCCTTAACTACTCACAGAGATGGATAGAGAGAAACAGCACTGTTAATACAAAAGATATTTTAAAATATTAAATTAACTACTATAAGCACTTAATTACTATGGTAATTAACGTCCATAAAAAGATCAAATCACCCGGTTTAATTAAGAATTGTGATTAGCTCTAACTGGTCAAATGTGTGTATTATGCATGGCAACCTCACAGCAACGGGAGTACCAAGACTGAGTACACTGAAAACGATTTTACATGCAGTATTTACCACCTTCGGCATATGTGATTTTATAACTTTCACCTTTAGTTTAGAGAAATAGGACCTAAACTCAAGAAATAAAGTTGCAACACAAGATCACTGATATCAAGGAGTTTCCAATGTACTTGAAAACATTTAAGTGTCCTAACAATTCAAAGGAATTTAAAGAACCATTAGGGTAAGATCAGATACGCAAGTCAATGGGAAGTTATTACCCCAGCCCTGGGTTTCCTCACCAGCCCTTCCTCCTCTCATCCCTGCGGTCCGTGGGATGCAGAAAGCAATGTTAGAATTCTCCTTTCCTGAACTAAAACATGTTGAATATCTCCCTAAGTCGCCCCTTATCAAGAGTGGAGGTTTTGTGCATATTTTCTATGGCTTCATTCGGCACCTACGGCACAAAGGAAGTTGAGAACCAAAAGCTGTCAAGAAACAAAGTCTAACTATAAAAATGCTACTTCCACGTTAAACAATTTTGGGTGATTAAACTAATTCAATTGATGACAAACTACAATTCTGGGTGACTTGGTAAAGTCCTCTAAACTAAACGAAAAGCTTTACAGATATTCCTCAGTGTTTACCACCTCCATCAATATACTAGAAAATGCTATCAAAAATATAAATTACACCTCAACATCATAAAAAGACAGCAAATGAAAAAAGGCCCAAGGGAAAAGAGTAAAAGACGCAGATCTCACTCCTGGATCACCTATCCGTGCTGCTAACCTGCAGGTGCAAACAGAACTTTCTCAATTGATAGTATCTAACTTTCATCGACATGTTTTGCATTCCAAACTTCGAATCCAAGTGAATTAAGCAAACATTTCTTGAATTTATGCTACAAACAAGTAGTACACAAGATGCAACAGATAAAATAAACAAGACAGATGTCCCCTTTCTAGGGAAGAACAAGAAAATTCTTGAAGAATACACTTTGCATGTGTATTCTTCCCCTTCCACCCTCCATCCAATCTGTATGACAGTTAAGTGGGAGAAACAAAATGAATCAATAACAATCTCTACTGGGTGAATATTTTATTGATTGAAGTTTGGACATCATACATCCCTGTAAGTACCTGAGCTGCAACTTTTTTTCTCAGAACAAAAACAGTGGTATTTCTAAAAGCCCACCAGATTTTAAACGCACTAGTTTCAGAAATTCAACGCGTTTAAGGAGCAGCTCCTACGGACTCTCTACTACAGTGAGCTAGGGTTATCTAAATGTCACTTCACCAGGAATAGCACTTACAGTGTTTTGAGCTTTTTTCTTGGTTTTAACAGCATCCTAAAATAAGAATGAAAACAATGTCTTCATTCTCTCACTTATAGAAAATAACCAATCCAGCCCTCGCCGAGGGGGCTCAGTTGGTGGGAGCACCATCCTATAAACTGCAAGTCTGTGAGTTCAATCCCCAGTCAGTGCACCTACCTGCTTCAAAGCCCCCGGTACAGGAGGCAACAGACCAATGTTTCCCTTTCTTTCTCTTTCTCTCTATCTCTCTCTCTCTCTCCACCCCCCTTCTCCTCTCCCTTTTTCTCACTCTAAAAGCAATGAAAAAAATGTCGTTGGGTGAGGATTAAAAAAAAAAGAAAAGAAGAAAATAACCAATCCATACTTCATATGCTTCCAAAAAGTAATCCTGTAAGTCAATACTGCCAGCTGGCAACAGGAAGATAGGAAGACACCAGCCTGTGATGGAATCCTTCCAGAAGTCACCTAGTCACCAGCCTAAAATAAGGCAAAATCAGAATCCTAGCCCTGGGGAAACAGGTGGTGGGCATTCTGCTGGGAGTTCTATAGGGACCCGCGTGAAGCTTTCCAAAAACCTGTTTACAACACCCCCCCCCCACTGAGGAACCAAACTACAAGGCCTAGAGTTGAGATACCGTTGTTAAGTTGCCTTTGGATCCATCTCTGGCCTTAGCCACCTTAAACTACAACCTGAACTACCAGAGATATAAAGAACATCATTCTGGAGTCCAGGGTAAAGGGTACCGAACTAGGAGTCACAGACCTAGGTCCTACTTTCCCACTCAGGCGGCTGAATCCTTGGGCAAACTACGTGACCCCAGAGCCTCCTTTTCCTCATCTATAAACGCATTATCCCAGGGGGCTGTGGGAAGGTCCTGGAAGAACAGAAACACTGGCTGTCACCAATGTTACTAGAGTTAACACTGCTTGTCTCCTGGTTCCCTCATTTCAGGAGGTGTACCTCCTTCAGTTATGGATTCCACCTGGGGTTTTTTTCCTAACAGCAAGGTTTTTCGGCAACTAAAACAGGCAGCTTCTTGCAGCCCCTCCCAATATACTGCCAACATGACTGTCTAATGCAAAAATCTCTTACTCTAGCTGCAGTCTTAAGAGGCAATAATTTAGAAGTTACTTTAGAATTTGTACTTTTCTTCTCTTGATCACAAATCCACGTTGTTCACCATGAAATCAAACTTTGCCCCCTACTGTCCATAAAACCCTGGTAGACAGCCAAACTTCTAACGAGTCCAAGGATGCATATTATTCCCCAACGAGTTCCAACGGAGGGATTGAGCCTCTCCATCAACCCGAGGAGATAAAGCAGGCATACAGAACAGTCAATCGCCTTTCAGAAGGAAGAAAAAGTAATGCAAATGTCATTAATGCAAAAAAGCAACAGGTAGACATGAGAAAACCAACCACTGGCAGGAGAAAGCTACAATCAGCAGCATCCTTGAGAACCCATGCTCCTGGTAGATGTGGCCTTAGGCATAAGGAAGACTCAAAGGGAGCTGCGGATCAGCGCTCTTAAAGGGCACTGCGACTTCAGATCTGTTAACTTTCTTCCTGCTACTAGAACTATAACTAAGAGGGAAGGAGCTAAAGAAATGTTACTATCTTCGACTTTTTTCTAGGTGTTTTGAAAAATGTTATACCCAGAGGAGGTTCCTGGCACATCAGGCTGTCAAGAGAATACAATTATGAGGGAAGGATTGAGAGCTTCATGTAGTTCCACATATGTGCCTGGGATCCGTTCTTCCTAGAACAGCAGAATTAAGACAATCGCAGTGGCGGGTCTGTCCAGGCACAACTTAAAACTTGACAAGTTCTACATTGCATAAATATTCTTCACCTGTGACAGGCTTCTGGCAAACCAGGAAGTAGTTACTCCTACCACAAGAGAGAAAATCAAAAGGAACAAAATGACAAGAGAGGAAGGACGGAGGAGAGACACACAGAAACTAAGCAAATAAAGGTATACACACAAAAATGACCAACAGAAGCCAAACACTCCTGTTCCCAAAGCAATACGCAGGGACCTGGCCATATTTCTAACGTCCAGAGTACAGAGATTATGTCCCTTTTCTCAATTCCTCAAATGCTATTAAAGCTCCCGGGTGTGGAGGGAAGGGAGGGAAATGACAACCTTTAAATTATTTTCTCCCTCACCTCCTTAAGCACAAAGACCAAGGGCTATGAAGTCTGCCTTAGAAACTTCTCTAAACTTCGCTCAGTATCTAGCTCTTGGTAATAACGTGTGAATGAAGTAGTTAGGTAGCACCATTTTCCTGGCTCCTGAGCATAGACCCAATACAAACAACTTGAAGGCCCTTTAACAAAATTAAAAGAAAAAACTTCAGATGAATTTGGGAAAGGTCTAGACCAGCCCACATATACCAAAGCCTTTCTTATCACATAGTAGCAGCTCTACAATAACACTTCTCAACCTTTAGGGAGACAAAACAAAAGGCTTGTTTTTTTTTTTTTTATCAATTCTCAATTCCCCACCCCCACTCAAAAGGAAAAATGCAGATGGCCTGGAAGCCCTCAGCCAGATGCTCCAGGGCATATCAAAATAGCAATCCATTCTCTAAAAGAATCATGTAATCACAGAAGATGCTTGGTACCAAGGGTTCTTTTAAGTGTCTCTTAAAAATAAGTTAAAAATATACCAACTATATGTAGAAAAATACACAGTTAAAGTAACTTTTTAAAAATAAGCATACACTTTCACTCACATCCTAAATATCAAAAAAAAAATTTTTTAAATTTAGCTGGGCTGGAGACTGCACCAATTTTTTAAACTGCCAGCATTTAAACTCCTATTCTTCTGAAGGGTTTTGCTAAGATGTTCAATGCAGGGCACATTCTAATTCCTCATTATGACAGGGCCTAGCACAAGTGGCTGCCAGGAGAGAAGGGCTTTAAAGGCATTGTTCCATCCTCAAAAGCTACATTAGTGCCGGGTTGATAAAACAGATCTTCCTATCTGTTTGCTAAGCTGAACAAAAAGTTAGCTAGAAATGTAAGTGCTGTAAGTCACCAAAAGGAAGGCTCTACACTGACATTTTCTACCTACTTAGCATTCATCTGTATTCATCTCACTAGACATTAACACATACCAAAGTTGCTCTCTGCTATTCAAGTTGTGCTATTATGCTCAGGAGTAGATTAATAATATCCACCTTCCTTATTGGAAAATAAAATTACAGCACTGGTCCAAACACGACATGTGGAGCCTCTTTCTACTTCTGACGCACCAGCTCGCTCTACTGCACAGGTGGGAGAAAGCTGTGCTGAAGGTGCCCTGCTGTTTCTGGTGAGGTAGGGAAAGGCTGAAGACTGAAAAAAAATAGGGGGGAGAGACAACACGTATAAACCTCACACCTGGTAGCCTCTCATATCAGCCTTTTTTTTTAACAGCAACCTGAAGGGAGAATGTCTTTTCTAAGCTGACATTATCAGCAATGAGGGTAGCATGTGGGCCGCCGGCCTCTTTCAAACAGCTAATGACATCCTGTTAGTTTTCACAGCACCAAGTAACTTCTGCTGACCCCAAAGCATCTCCACAAATACAAGCAAGCAACCGGCAGGAAGAAATCCCTGCTCCCAATGGGGACAGGTCTGACATCCCTGGGGATAGGGAAAAAATAAGATCAACTGATGGAAGCACATCTCCTGTAGAAAGGAGAAACTGCCTTGCCACCAGGGGATAAGGAAGGAGAGGTCCAAGATGAGACTTCTCTAACTGAAGTATAGGAAACTACAAGATCTAAATTTGTAAGGGGCAACCAAACATTTGCAAACACAAAAGCAAACGAATATGATGTCTTAAAAGGACCACCTTTGTCTTTAAATTTCAGCAAACTTTTTAATTTTCATTGCTTGCTGAAGTACAGCATGAGAGTTGCAAACTCAAATACCCGCAAAGGTCAGGCAGTAATTTATTCTGAAGGCAAACAAACCACGCCGCGTATAAATGCTGCAGCTGATGAACATGGGCTCAGATCCTCACATATTTCCCCGCACCTAAATCAGCAATTCACTACTTTTTTTAAAATATGGTTTAGACCAAATAAAACAGCTGCACACAATATGCAGCCCATGGGCCACTATTTTGGATTTAGAATAAAAACTATTTGTCCACTTATATGTTTCTCTCCTTCGTCCTCTAAAGAGCAGCAGTTCACTGGGTCAGAGAAAACACAGTAGTTAGCCCCTTTTATACACAGGGTTCTTTTATTCCAAGAACCTCCAGTGGATGCCTGAAACCACACACATTACAGGACCCTGTAAATACAGTGTTTTTCCTATGTACATGCATAGAACAATTATAACAATAATACTGTAATAAAAGTTATATGAATGTGGTCGCTTACACTTTCACCTTTTTGTACTGTACTCACCCTTCTGATGATGACGTGAGATAATAAAATGCCTTAAGTCGAGAACTTTCACCTTTTCACTTGAAGGTTGCACTTTATGACTTCCCTTTGACATATTCGAATTGCCACCATCACTGCTCTTGTGTTTGGGGGCCATTTTAAAGTAAAATAAGGATTAACTGAACGCAAGGATGGCAATGCTAACACCAAGGATCTGATAACCAGATGGCTACTTACTAATGGGAAGAACGTATATACAGCATGAGACGCAAGGCAAAGGGATGATTGACATTTGAAGCAGGATGGTGTGAGATGTCATCATGCTACTCACAACAGTGTACAACTTACACATGTGAACTGTTTATTTCTGGAATTTTCCATTTCATGTTTTTAGACCACGGGTAACCAAAACCTCAGAAAACAAATCCCCAGCTAAGGGTGCTGTATTCCTCAGTGAGTAAAATGTAACGCAATGCTTAAGAGCCAGTGCAAAAGTGCAAGCGGAGTAAGAAGCAAAGGAACGAGTGAGGAGGCTGCACAGGACCCGGAATTGCCAGGGGAGAAGTGGAACTAGCACAGAGCTCAGAAGTGCGGACAGGCAAGTACAGGACGGAGGGCCAGCACCGGGAAGACAGGGAGGCTGTGGGCAGCTGGAGTTTCTTGCAGAGGCAATGGCAGGGAAAAGTGAAAGTCCAAACACCTATGACCTGATATTTGAAAAAAGTCCATGAGTCATTCACAGTCATAGGCCAGAAAGGATCCCAAGGGTTTAAATGAAATAAAGCAGCAACCGGTAAGTAGCACCTAGGGTAGCAGACTCAAACAGAAATAGGCCTTACCTGGGGATAGGTTATAAAAACTTGCTCACTCTATAATAAAGCCCTTTGAATATTTAGAATGTTCTGGATAGCTTTTCAATAAAGGTAGGCGATGCTCACATCACCAGAAGTACCTCCGACAGAAAAGCAGCCATCAGTGAAATATGAAAATCTCACTTTTGAAAAGTAACTCAGGGAACTCAAGATCAAGTAGAATCAGTTCCAAGAGTATTTCCCCCACCTTACCCAACTCACTAAATTTATTTTCAAATATACTGTGATTTATTTGCTTTGAGAAATACCTCTTGTACTTCTGATATGCACGAACAATGCCTAAAGAACAAAAACGCGTTAAATTAAATATCCTTTAAAAGCTAAACAAGTGAGCAATTTCCAATACCTGACTCGACAGGGCATCCATCAACAACTTTCCACGCGGGAGGTTAGAAGGCGCTGAGGCAAGCAGGAGAAATAGTGTGTTGCTATGTGAGCTACCTATCGTGATATATAGGAATAAATCCTTAATACGAGAGTAAACAAAATCCGAATCGGGAAAATACAGACTAATGTAAATGCTTAACTTTAAAATTTTAATTTCTCATTGAAAAAAGATGAAAAATTTAAATTAAGACATTTGTATTCCTGGAATGTTAGCTGGCTAAATTCTCATAACTTCATAGCTATTTTTAGCCTTCTTTATATTTTCAAGAAAAAAAAATGCATTTAAACGTCCATTCCAAATTCCATCATCACAAATATATTAACATTTATAACTATTTCCATACTGAAATGTTCAAAGTCACAGTTCTCCGAACACCTCCCTGAATTTTGGGAATTTCCTCTTTTCCCTGGCAGAAATAAGATGGTACGTAATAAAGAATTGCTAAAAACAACAGTTCATAAAACACACTGAAGGCCAAATATGTAAATCCTCATCAATCTGGACCACCTATTACCACCTCCCAACCAATTCAGTAAACATCGTCATTTCAGTGTCAAAAATCTCAACATAACGCTCATCTTCACCGTCCTTCAGATGTGGAGGGCGCTGTTTCACACTCAGAGAAAGGTTAGGAATTCAAGAACACAGGTAGCTGTGTGGAAAGCAGGCGACGGAAACTTCAGGCTCCCAACCCAGTATTTTCCACCTGGTTCTGCTAAATTAAGAATTACAGCCGAAGTGACAAAACCTACTGAGGCAAGACAACTCAGCAGCTGAACTGGCAGCACTGTACTCTCAAGAAGACCTTACATGTGTAATGTTTGTTTACAAAATCAGAATAGATGTTTTAAAAAACGACGACGAGACAAGGACGCTCAGAGTCTTATCCTGGATAAACACTAAAGGCCCACACCACTAACACTTCAGCAGATAAGAGCCAACCTGAATGACTTTACCCTGCTGCCACCACTGTAGGAAGATGATTCCAATTTTCAAAGTCTTATTTCTCAAACGAAAGCTCATTTTAACACTCTTTATTCCAGATGGCGAGACAGTAAAAATTGAATGAAAATTTCCATGTATGTGCATTTCCCTAAGGAGAAAGGGTCCACAGCTTTCTTCAGAGCCTCAAAGACACTCAGAGCTCCTCAGTATTAACAAGAAATCTCCATTTTACAGTAACTCTATAATTAGGAAACACAGGAAAGCTAAGAATTCTGAAACAACTGGTGCCCCAGTCTCATAAGGAGATAAAATTAGTCAAGAAAATGTCAACTGAAGCTCGAAATGAGTTTGACCGCTGCTAACTATAAAAGCAAAATGAAATAAAATCTCACCCTGAAAGAAGCTAATTGGTTTGATATTTATGAAAAGGAAATTTTTTGATATTCCTTTAATACAGTTTCAAAGTTACTGAAATAATCTCCATTGATGGACAGCTCACAACAACAAAATTTCTGCTGGAAAAGAAAAGCTAGTCATGTAAAATATAAACTTTGTTTTTGTGAAACAGACTCTTTAAAATCAAGGGGGAAAGTCTCATATAAATGTATCACTGTATCACTGAGAGTTCAAAATTTATCTCATCTAAAGCAAAACCTTCAGCATGTTTTTTAACATATCATTTTACTATAACTGTCTCATGATAAATAAGTCTACTGAGAAAATTATCAATTTTTTTTAAATAAAGAACTTCCAAAAGGGGGGTCTTACCTGTTAAACCTTATTTGCTATTCATTTTGTCTGAAATTGACTTAATAGAAGTCAGTAACACAGACAAGTACAAGGAAAGTGGGAGTTTTAAAAAACCCACATGGTTACTTACAATTGATGAGACAACCTTCAAACTGGTTTGGTTTTAATCCCACACAACCCAGTCCTATGATCTTCTTGGTTATTTTACCTATGCCCTCCTTCCCAAATTACCTATCCTTCTCTGCATGAAACGGATGCAAAATCTAACAACCCAAAATCCCTGAGAAAATAAATAACACCTTTATCAAAAACAAGTTATTTTTATATAAACCAATCTCTGAAAATTTAACATTGGTATTCAAAGACGGGATGCCTATATAGGAAGTCACCAAGCACAATGTTTCTCACAGAAGAGTTACCTTCAGTTTTGTTTTACACAACAGTTTCAAGGCTAAAGGTATAAAAAGTTATCTTCCCTTAAAAAATAATTCTCCTCTGACCTAACTAAAACTAAAGTTATGGTATACATCACGCCTACAAAAAGCCGTATTTGTTTATTTCTTATCAGTGATTTGTTTATTTATCAGTGAAATATTCCCCAAATATTCCATAAAACCTCTATAAAATTGTACTACACTAGTTCCTATTTTTAGTTCAGATTCTAAAAGTTACCAATCCTATTTAAAGCATAATAAAACATGCATCTTTTAATACACAAAAGCCTTAAAACAAAACGCTGCTTTTCGAGCTTAAGTGCCTTTCTACTTAGCAAATTTATATTGCTTGAATTCAGGAAAGAAAAAGCAACTAGCACTGCAAAAACTAGTATTCTGAAACACAGAAAGAGACGATAAATCTTCTTCCCAATGAACAACACATAAAATGATGAGTCTGGCACTAAAGTACATAACATGTGGGTTCTGTGAGTAACTACAACCAGTGAAGATTTCCACACTTGTAAAATGAATTGGACAAAATAAGTGAACCTTCTATGCATTTAATGTCCTCCATTGTGTTAATTCAGGAGTTGGGTGTGGCATCACCAGTGCATAAAGCCTTCAACTTCAAACTGTTTTAATGTATTAGTACAGATCAACAATACTGGCAACTGAATATTAACAAGCAAAAAGGCCTCTGACCAGGATAAGCAAAATCAAAGAAAGGGGTCCTCCTGTCAAAGAGGGTGGGGTTACAGGTCCCATGCCCTAAAGCGACCCTGCTTCCAACCAAGTACCCATGATACAAAATACACACACATCCCTCTAAAATTGGCTTAGTGTGATTATTAGCCTGTCCAGCTGAATATCCAAAGAATTAGAAAGAGCTGGAGCAGACAACCATGGCAGGTTTTCTACAGGGTGGCACACTATTCAGCCCCCCAACGCTATCAAAAAATAACCTGACCATGCTAAGTAAGTACTGCAGGTCTCTAGCCTCCCTTACTTACAAATCAATGTTACTGGTGACAAAGGTGGCAATAACAATGTAGTGGATTTAATATGACCTCAAATGAGAGCAAAAAAACGGACCCTACCATGCAGACCAAGAGATCAAAACGGTAAATGGTAAAGTCAGTCTTGATAGGATGCTACACTTCAGAGAATCCAGTCCTTTGGAGGGAGGAAAAACATGAAGAATGGTAATTTGCCACTGCGGTGCTCCTGTACCATCCTAACACCAGAAAAGTGTCACAAGTTTTTATATGGTTTTTTAAAAAATGTTTCATCAGAATGAGGAAAGGTTGATCACAGCTTAGAAATCAGGATATTCTCCTGGATCACTCTGTTGGGTCCGTAAAGAGAACTGGGGACTTGCTTCTAGAATAAAAGAGAAAGAGAGGTGGAAAGGCCAGTATTTTTTTTTGAAAACATGATCATGTTAGCAAGAAAAGCACTGACGGCCAGAATGGCTGAAGGTGGTAATGAGGATTCAGCCGGGAACATCTGCCTATGTACAAAGACCCAAAAGGCTGGATTAACAAATGGTATACTAGAAATGCCACTTAGAACCTTGTTCTTCATAACCCACCGGGAGCTGGGTCTTAAATAAAAGCAAGAAAACTCAGAGAAGGAACTTGAGTCTCTGAAGAAGCATTACCCAGACCAAACCAACAAAAAATCCAAAACTAGAAAAGAAATTCTAAGAATGAGCCTAGGGAAAAAAAATAAAATGAGGTTCCTTAGTAAGTAACAGACGTGCCTGGCTGACACTGACCAATTTTGGGTACCTGTTCTATTAGAGAAGGGTTTCAGAAAAACTAAAATTCTCTGGAACCATGAAGAGTATGTACATCTTAAAAACAGCTGACCTGATATGATTGGTAAGAGCAAACACCACAGAACAGAGGAAACACTTAAAGACCCGGAGCGAGGGGACCCATAAATGCCTAAGGCTGTGTCTTTGAAGGAGAAACTAAAAATCTCATTCCCTGAAAGGTTGCACCACAAAGTTACCCAAATAGGGTACAAGGGGCCAGTACTGATCACACAAACACAAAACTATTCTCTCAAAAAGAAAAAGAAAAAAGCAGAGGAATCCTAGAAAACTGGATGTAATGTGTTTCTTTATCATCTAATTTCTCCTACCCCACCCCAGCCATTATCTTCCAAATGTTTATTCTTGCCTCCTCTTCCCCTCCCCTCCCCCATTCCCATGGGCACTTTTGGTATGCACCACACACACACACACACACACACACACACGCACACACACACACCTGAGCAGTGTTAAATCAACATTTCTACAAACCTCTTATAAACAGATCCAAAACAAATGCAGTGACATTCCAATCCATCCAACAAAACAAGTCACCATTTTTAGACCCAAAGGTCCTGATGAGAAAAGTAGATCTGGAGAAGCTTTTCTAACCGCTCACCAAAATGGAGACTCCAGGTCGGCTTCCTCAAGAAAGAGCTACCACAGCACAATAAAAAATTCAAATGACACTGGGAAAATGATGGAGAAAATTGCCTTCAAGGGCAGCTAAGCAGTATTTCAAACAAATCGATTTTACATAAGGGCATGGGGAACATCCCAACTGGCATTCGAGTGATTTTAAAAGGACTCATTTGCTCTAAGTTTAAGGGCTGCAATGCATTTTTAAAAAGAATTATTATCGGTAGGTTCACCAAAAACTTAAGTTTTAAAAAAGGTCTTTGTCCTTGTCGGAGGTATTTTATCTGGCATTGTGAAACACCAGTCTTTGGGGTGGGAATAAGGGAGATAAACAGCCGGTAACCAATCCTTCTTTCCTCATATTTTCAGAAAAGATGAAAATTTTATCCTAAACAAAATCTTTTAAAATGCTATTTTAAATAACCATCTGGTCATTTAAACTACAACTCTTAGCTCACATCGAGGTTTCCAGCTCCAGCCCTCTAGGATAACTAGTAGGCTTTTAGGGAACCGCCTTGGAAAGGCTGTTTGCTGGTCACTATCACGACCACTGGAGGAGCACCTGCTGGTGAACCGATGGCTGGTCCTCGAGGGACTCCACCAGTGTCACCAGTGAAGGCACACACGTAGGTGCGCGGGGCTGCAGCTGGCCAGCGCTACTCGTGGAGCTGAAAGCGCAGCTGCTGCGACCTCCACGAGCCAGCCGAAGCCGCCAGAGCCTGCCTCGCTCTAGCTCCTCCACGATTCCTGCCTAGCGCGCTACTAGGCGCGCAAACCAGGAAGCGACCTCAACAAGCGATCTCACGCAGCCGTGCCCGGCCTCACCTAACACCTTGCAAGAGGGAAAGAAACCCAGAAGATACCACCTCCTCACACTGCTTGGCCGCTCGAAGTCTCGAGACACCCTGGGAGCCCCAGGGACCACGCGGGAGGAGGCGCTGTACCAAGCAGACACGCCACCATACACCACCTGGCTGGAGTGCACACAACCTCCCACAAGCCGTGGTTGCCGGTCCACCACAATTGTGCCTTTTTCTGGAAAAGCCCCTTCCCTCCCCCCTCCCCTTCCAATAGGCTCACCTGCGTCTGGGGGCAGCTCTCCTCGTGCTACCGCGGTATTGGGCACGTCCACGCCAGTGCAAGCTACCCTACCCGGTGCAACCGGCCTCACTCAGCTCACGCCGCCCCCAACCTGCTCGTGCCGACAGGAGGGGCGGTGCCACCTCGCTAGGCGCTAGGCGCGCAGTTCTCCGTACTCTCGCCACAAGGGGCTGAGCTCTAGGAACTTCCTTCGCACAACCTCCGTCGCCGACACCAGCGTTCCCGCCCAGAGCCCGGACTCCGCGCTGCGCACGTACAACCCTTAGCCTCGTGTCCTAAACAGACCTGGGTCAAGACTCCGCATGCCCACTCTCCCAGCCTCCTCCCCCAGTTCCCACAGCACTTGCCTGCTAGGACTCTCCGAGCTGCAGCTGCTACGGCTCACGCTGCTGGTCGTCAGCACAGCCACGGAGGAGTCACTCCAGGCAGACTCCGCTGAGAGGCGGTGGCGGTGGTGGCGGAGGCTGTGTGTCCCTGTGCCCAGTCCCCAATCTTGCGGTGGCGGGAAGGCTGACTGGAAACCGGCAAAACCCCCGCCCCACCCGCGTCACACCGGGTACCAGGTTCCTCACCCTGCTGGCAGCTGCCTCAGTGACGCCCAGGCGCCGGCGTTCCCACTGTTTGTAGCCAGGCGGGGAGGAGGGGCTTGCTTGGAAGGCAGCCAGGAGGCGGGGCGGCGAAGCGAGTTCGCGGGGCGGCGAGTTCGGTGGCGCGAGCCCTGCCCAGCCGCCCCGCAAGTAGGAGCCTCAAGAAGACACCCAGCCTCGGCTGTTTGTCTCCGACCCTCCTGGCTTCTGATTTCCAGCAAGATCACTGACTGGGTTCCCCTGGCAGCGCGAAGAGAGCTGCACACCCATAAAAGGCAGATTCCGGGTTCAAGTTTGTAAACCCCGAATCTCCGGGTGCTAATAGAGAGCCAGAGTGATTCTTGCGGGAGTTACTTTGATAGAGATGTATCAAATATATATACATACAAATGCACCCATATACTGCGAGCAGAGTTAAAAAGCTCTTTTTCCCATTACTTTATAGCCAAGGGGCCTGTCCCTGGGCTTAAACCCCTGCTGCCCATCTCTGCCTCTTTAGATGTAACCTGACGCTCAAATAAGCCCCAAATGCCTACGCGTGGTGGTATACTCTGCTTCATGCGCAGAATAGGATACACTGCACTTGGCTATACACCTGCTGTTCACTGCATCCTTCCAACATCCCCCACGGAAGCTCTGAAATGGGCAACTCTTCACTAAGTGGGCGTCCCATTGCTGCCTCGCCTTGGCCCGCCCCCACAGCCAGGTCAATCGCTTTTCCCCGGAAAAACCTGTGCCTGTCCTCAGAATCAGCCCCTCGACTGGGAGTTAAAACCAACCCGAGCCACGCAGCAGGAGCACGTTCTTACACCTGCTCAACCGCTTAATTACGACAGCACCTGTCCTGTTGGTCGGTTTGGGTTATTTGTTTTTATTGCAAAACCTTGTCTTAACCATTTCTCCTGAAAAAAAAATACGTTTAAAAATATGACCTCTCATACCTACCTGAAAACGACGTAGGAGGTAAGAGAGGAACCGAGAGGAACTGAGCAGTGGGCGACTGAGTCGCCGCAAGAACGCAACGGAGGTTACAGCTTCAAGGGCATGATGCGGGTTCGATGCAGCAAGGTCCGCTAAAGGCGCCCAGCGCTCACTCCCCCGCCCCCATGTGACGGGCGGAGCTGGGGAAGAAGGCGGGGGACTCCTCCTCAGGGCGGGTGCTGGGAAGGAGGCTAAATTGCCCCCTTGTCAAGTCATGCATAGTAAAATAGTGGGGCTCAACTACCAACCAAATGAAGAGAGACCACCCTTCGATTTGGGGAACCTAGACTGGGGACATCAAAAACAGCTAATTGATGCTATATCAGCATTTCGGTTGTCACCTCAAATCTATCTGCAATTAAATGACCTTAATTGACTTTGTAGGGGTTCCTGGGAAAATTGTTGAAAGAGTCTTCGCCTCTATGACCTTCCTCTAAAAAGTTAATTATAATATTCCCATCCTAGGCAGGCAAGATTGCTTTTAAAAAAAAAAAAAAGTACATTTCCAAACGTTAGACAAAAATGGGCCTACCAAATTTGCCAATCCAAGCCCAAACCTCTTAGAATGCTCTATGCCCTACTTCCTGAAGCTAACTTCTTGAGTTATGAGAAAGCTCTCTCTTCAGTTTCACACATCTTCCAAAACACTCCTATCTGTAAATGTTGAATTATCGCGGAGAACTCCAGACCAAGTTAGCTTCATAAAGTGGGGTGCCCATGAGGGAAGGAGAGTCCAGGAATGCCAGGTGTAAAACACTCAACATTTTTGTGTTTTGTGGATTTATTTGTTCAGATGCTGAGAAATATTTCAGATGTCCCATTTAAGAAGCCATTTTGACAAGGAAATCTTATGAGACCAAACATTCCCCAAAACAGGCACACTATTTCCCTGTTTAAAACTGATTCCAATTAGGAAAATAATTGATTTGGTTACTATTGTCTGCTCTGTACCCCTCCCCCCATTCTAAGCCTGTATTTTGAAGATTGCTGTGTAGGCCTAAAAAAATAAACCACCTCCATCTCCCTCCCACGCCCAACATACAGAGGATGAGTGTCATAAATAGGAGTGTGGGGAAGGGCTGAAGGTTTAGAATCTTAACCAACAGGAGTGTTTGTACCTGAGTAGGGGAGGGGAGTAAACCCATGCATTTCAGGGAGAAAGTACAGAGACATTCATTGCGGTCAGCAGTGTTAAGAGAGAATACTAAATGATTGACTATTTCTCTCACTCTCTCCACAATAAAGCCAGCTTGGTAATTACCAGAGAAAATACCCAGTCTCTACATCAGTTTTGCTAACTCCTACTTGAAAATGGAAAACAGGGAACACATCCAACCTCCAATTTACCACAGTTGTATAGCTCTCATGTTAATTCTTTACAGACGTGAAATAGGTGGGTCCGTAGCAACGTGCTGGGCATAAATTAAGCAACAATGGCCACGCGAGGTCCCATTCTCCGCGGAGCTGCCATGGTGGGCACTGCCACCTAGAACATAACATCAACAGCCCCCCAAAGCCTGGAGATGGCAGAGTTGAATGTGGAGTAGGCAGGCCACGCATTGGATTTTCCAACCCGAAGGATGGGTGCGGTGAAGACCAGGGGAAAAATAACAATCCCAGGCGGCTTTGTACCTTTTTCCCATCCTCTTCCTCAAGCGCCACATGGGCGCTTTCGCGCACGCACTTACCCACACTCCCTCGTGCCAATAATTTAAACTTCTCTCTCAGGCAAAGGCAGCACCTCGTTAGCTGCCACCGCGATCCCCTCTGCCCTCCCCATCCTGCGAACACCCTCCCCCTTTCCCACATCTACCCCGGATTCTCTCGTCCACAGGAGAAAGCCAGTTGGATTCTCCTAAACCCTTGGATATCGCAAAACTTAAAATGAAGTATGTGTTTTCCCAGCATCTCATCCCCAACCACCTTTCTCCCGGTGGCAGCTTAACAATAGCTATTCGAGTAAGGGCGGGGGTGGGGTGGGGGGGGTAAGGAAGGGAGTGAGAGCTGTGCAGTGAAGCTGGCTCCTGGGGTGGCTGCAAAGGGACGCCCCCTCGCCCCAAAGGCGAAGTCGGCGGCGTAGGACCAAGGACAGGGCTTGGAATACACTTCCCAGCACCCACCACTGCGAGGCTCCCAGGCAGCCGCCACTCCACAGACACAGCTCCAAGGATCTTTCTTACTCTTTTCTGAACAAAGGGAATCTCATAGCTGGCAGACGCTTAAGAAGTCGGCCCTAAATTGGCTGTCTTCTTTTAAAAGTGAATCACGGTAATTGGCTCCCATGAATTAGAGCCCGCACACCTAGCAATGACGAGTTTTGACAGCTTCTACCCACCCCAGCCGCAGCCCAGTCAGTCCCAGCCCTAAGGCGGCATGTACTTTTTCAGACAACTACAACTCGCGCTGCCTGGCACTGCATATAAAATCCGTCTGGTAATCCCATTTCCCCGGCACATGCTATCTGGTTGATGCAATTAAGTCAGGGGGGTTCGCAGGTCTAATCTGCAAGTCCAGGCTTCTAATTATCCTTAACGGCACTAAAGCCTCTCCAGTCCTTCGGCTGCTTTGCGAAAGTAGAGGTATGCATCCCCCCCAAACCCAAGTTTCCCCTCTCTTCCCACGAAATGAACTTCCAACCTCAATCCCGGCGCTCACTCAACATCTAGCGCCCACTGTACCCCTGCCCTACCCTGGCCACATTCACCACTTAAGTTCTGCCACTGACATTTGCAAATACTCAGTATGTCAAGCATGCCTCCACCGACTCTTAAGTCTAGGTCTCTAGAATTAAGAAGCAGAGCAGTGGCTTTGAATGAAACAAACATGTGCAATTTAACTTCATATTCTCTATTCCGCTCACTTACAGGTTTTCTGGGTTTGCCAGCGCATCGCTGAAACTAATGATTTAAAGAAACCAAACCGAAACTTACCTTTCTCCCTTAAGGTTTTTGTGTATGTGTGTTTTTAAAGTAACGGTGCAGTTCTCCCAATAAGGATGAGCAAGAAGCTGCTGGATAGTTCTCTTAAGACCGCACGAAACCTAAACTGTGCTCTGCTTAAAAGAAGCAAATCAAAAGAAATGCTTTCGACCCCGAAGTCCAACGCTAAAAGAAATGGCGAAAAAAAAATATATTAAAGGGGAGGGGAAACTTAAAAAAAAAAAGAGTTTAAAAAGACGGATAGACTACCCTCCTAAAGCCGTTCAACTAAACAAAAAGGGGCAAGAAAAACAAACGAAGGAACAAAGAAAAGAGACGAATGAACGTTTTTTCAAAAAGACGATGTCTTTCTCCTTGTTGCTTTTTAGTAGGTCGCTACAGGAGTAAGCTGCTGCATCTCTAACTGAGAACAGAAATAACCGGGGAGGACGTCTTAAAAGGGAGGTGGACTGGACCACAGATTTATAGCACCGTATCACCAACCCCTTCTCTGCCTCCGCACTGCCGTGTGTGCAGCTGCTCTGCCAGGCTCCTATCCCGGGCAGCACGCGCGGAAGTATACGCCGAGTGGCGCCACAACGTAACTTGCTCATCTCTCCAGGATCTTGATTGGTCTAGTCGCTTCCATTGAGGCTGCCCAGGCGAGAGCCCTTGATGTGATTGGTTAGGAGCTTATGTCACTCTCGAGAGCTCAATGGAGTCCCGTTTCAAGGTAAGTTGTGCGGGGCGGTACACACTTAATACTGGCGGCGAAGGGAAATGCAAGAAGCAAAAAGAGATGGGGAGAGAGCAACGTGGGAGGGTTGGAACTGTACTATCAGAGTTTGCGATATGGCACGATCTCCTTTCCTCCTAAATCGTTCTGCTTCCGAAAAACTCGTTTCGTTTGCCATCACTGCCTCATCTATGCCACGTTTCTTGGTAGCATTTAACTCTGTCCGGTATGTATAAGTCTTTGAGAGCTCCCTCTTTGATCTGAGTGAAAGGGATGAAGGTACATCCATTACTTGCCCGCATGCTTTTCTAGATATGTGTTAATTTTATGTCTTTCTCTATTTAAGGTATGCATACTACAGCTCTCTTGTTTATTAAAATTTTTAAAGCATCCTTTTACGATAAGGATGAAGTCAGAAATGCTTTTAAATGAAGCTGCACAATTTGAATTAGCTTTCACTTCATATTAGAACAGAAAAGTGTAGGATAAACATCCGGTCCAGGAAAAGAGGTACTGAGCTAAGGTCCTTCACTTTGAGGTGTATGATGCCTCTCAAAAGGAACATCTGTACATAAAAGTAAAGCAAGGCACTCCTCTGCATTTGCTGGTGTGCATTTCTTGGACCACACATGTATTGCTGACAGGAAAGATACTCAAGCCTTTATCTGGGTTCTTTCTCTGATCATTTAGAAAGTTTAACCAGAAGACCAAGTGCTTCCAATGCTTCTGCTTTATAAATGAAGACTACTTTATTAAACCCCATATTTTGATATCATTAATGATGATGAAAGACAGTTTTATTCATGGTATTTATTTCTTACTCCAAGTAAAAGTGTGGTCCTCAGGATCACCTTGATATCTAAGTCAATGTTCACTTGACCTCCATTCTTTTCCAGCTCGAACTTCTCCTTTTAGTCTTGAAAGATAGCTCCAGCTTCCTAGACAGTACTTAGCGTTCTTATGCGATGTAACATATCATATCTAGGAGCTCAAGACTTTCTAAAAGGAATCCCTTTACCTGTTTATTTACTACTAGTCGCTATCTTTAAGAATGCCTGAAAGAGGAATCACAGGTAAGAGTTATAGATTGCAGAAGGGTTGAATGGGATGGAGGGCAGATGGACAAAGAGTCACAAAGCAAAGTAACTGAAAAGTGAGAAGTGAAGTAGATCAGTTTCTTGAGTGTCCTTGAGTGTTGATAAATGATTAATGGTAAAAAAAAAAACAAAAAAAAACAGAAGACCTGTTTATCTCCCAAGAGGGAGATAGTGCAGTATATCTGAGTTGTATTACTTTGCATGATAATAACTGGAGATTAGAAAAGAAGGCCTGAATCTGTACTATCTTATAACTAGCACTTATAATTACCATGTCCTAATCCCTGCCCCCAGTTTTTATATAGCATCAGGCTTGTGTTCCTAATTTCAACTTAAAACTATTTTCTAGACCTGCATGAAACTCATAAGGAGAAAAGCAGTTTGAAGAAATGGTGTCAATGGGCTGAGGGAAGGAAAAATGAAGGGAAAGAAAAAGGCTGTACCTTATCTAGAATAGTTTAATCACTGGATGAGTAAACAGTTGGAAGACTGGGTTTGTTGTCATCGTCTTTCAAACTAATCCCTTCATCCAGCTCAATACAGAAAAATACAATTTGGATAAATGTCTGACTCTTTAGTCAACACTTATCTATGAAGTGACTTGTCTTTTCTCCTTGTTAACATGCTCTTAATATTGAATTAGTTGCATGTGTTTGTGCAATATTCTTAGCACTTTGAAAAAATTACCATTAACTTACATTTACGTAAATGTGTTCTAACTCAGTGGAAACTGATACTTAATTTTATCTTTTGGTGCATTTTTGTATCCACAACAAAGATTTTGTAGATTACAGTGGTATCTTTTCCAAAAGGATTAAGAGAGGGTGGATTTGGAAAGCTGGGTGTGGTGTAAAGTGATGAAAAACTAGCATGTGTGTTATGTAGTATTTAAAAAATTACATGGAAAATGGCAAACCTGTGCATTCATATGCAGAATTCTAAATTTTGTGGATTCGGTGTCTGTGCTTTTATAAGTTTGGGAAGAAGAGCAAATATTTTTCAAAGTGTCATTTTCAATGTATTGTTATTTCTCTGGAGGTAAAATTGAGTTAAATTGTTTAAGAAATTGAAAATATCTTAAAATACTAGTGTACTTCCTCAATAAAGTTTTTCAATTTAAAAACTTAAATGGATAGATTTATTACAAGTAACATTATTTTTTCAACTTTTAAAAATAACTGAACACAGCCACTTTAAAAGTTGAAATGCTATCTGTAAATTTCACTTTGAAATTCATGTTGACATAGCCTGAAATATTGATACTCTATTTTGCAATTAATAGTGTAATGGGTAAATATCACACTACACCTTAAACCATTGTAACCCACCCCTCTTCATTCACAGTCATATAAAGAATTATCCACAGCATCATAACTTGCATTAGAAACATGTAAAAGACATTCTAGCTATGATTGTCTTGTTAGCTCTGTTATATCTTCAAAGTCTTTGGCATAATTTTAAACTGCAGTAGAGAAGGGAGAGATCTAAAGAGTCACGGAGAGCTTGAGGGAAAAGTTTGATGTGGAGAACACTGCCAAAAGAATGCTTCTCAAAGCCAAAAATATATCAATTTAATTGTTTTTACATAATGTGTTTATAAAGGGACAGTCATTAACAGAAATACTCATAAGGTATTGTGGACAATGTCTTTTAAGATAAATAACCCCCTTACATTAGTGGGGGTATCATTTTTAGCATGCTACGAGACAGGGCACTGTAAACCACTATTGTAAATTTTTAAAAATAAAGTACGTAAAACAGAGAGGTTATTTAAGTGAATTTACAAGGTTAAGCTTAGGGAGATAGTTTCAAACATGTATCCTTCTCAGATGAATAAAAATATGACTTCCTGTGTTAGCCTCTTGGACAAACGTTTGTTGGGGTCTGTGGCTCATAATGTTGGGTATGGGGCAGTTTAATGTCTGTGTGAGAAATATAGATATTATAAAGCTTGATTATCACGCTTTTATTTATTATACTTAAAGAAGTATGTTAACTTTCCTTCCACAGTTTAGAAAACAGAACAAGTTATCAAGACAATTGACAGCAACATGAGTTTAGAACGTGGCAACCGGCAAGAGAATAAGGCAGGAATTAGCACCATGGACAGAGTCTAGCCGACTCTGAACAAAGCTTTGCGAAGCCTCATAGTGTTTTCTGTCCCTCCCTGGAGACACGGAAACTGCTGTTCTTGGGAACGTTTCATTACACAGACCTTAAAGATGAGGCTGTCCTACTCCAAAGAAACACGTTTACTTTGAATTAGGCTGCCTTTTGCTAGGACCCGGGCGTCGCGACAAACCGCCAGGAGGGTAAGAGCCCCGAACTCGCTGCTCACCCTCCACTGTCCTCTTTTCGTCAGCTCCCTTGCTCTGGTAAGACTGCTTGTCGTCAGAGTGGTCAGGCAAAATAAATGCAAAGCCAGGTAGTCATGCGAAAGTCTACTGAAGCTACTTCACAGTTTGTAATCCTCAAAATTCCCAGCGAGAATTGCAACTAAAACACCTGGCCGCTCACCCTTGCTCCCCTCCCCCAGTTCCTCCCGGCTCCCACCACCTCCTTAGGGGCAAAGGGGCAAAACCTTTTATCTGAAGGTTGGGTGGCCTCCGAAACTATTTTGTAAAAGACCCTTTATATTGCAAACATTTTCCATTAGGGACAGTGCTAGGGGTGGCAATGAGAAGGATCACACCCATATTTGACTTTCTCTTTACACTTTGTCTTTAAACTCCTGTTTTGAGGGAAAACACTAAAAAGAGCAGACTCAGAGAATTCCCCTAAAGCTTGAAGTTGCTGTTTATACTTAAAGACACCTGAATCGTTTATTTAAATATTTTTTAAAAATAATCTAATTTCCTGGTAAATCCTTACGACCAGACTAGATTGTCTCCTACTCCCCTACCCCATCTCCTCATACAGTTTTTTGTTTTTTTTTTCCTTTTTCTGGGCAAAATTTGTAAGAGATTCATTCTCCTTAAGGTTTTTTGACTGCAGATTCTCAGACTAAGATCTGTCGCACATGCCTTACAGGGTCTCAGAAGATATATTTGCAGCTTCGGATCCACGATCAATTTTGTAAGCGCTTCTAAAAACATCCTCAGATTTCTTTTCCTCCCCTCTTGAACTCCGTAGCAACTTTTAGTCAGATAAACTCCAGTCCTTCAGAGCATGCAAATGGAGGTGTAGCCGACCAGGTAGGTGAGCTAGGAAAGACTGGAGGTGAGAAAGGGCACATAAAAGCTTTGTGTCCCTTCCTTTCAGGGATGCTAACAACCTTCTCCAAGCTTCCCCCCTGGAGCCCACACATCTCATGTAAAATTAATACAAGTAATTAAAAATAGCAGTTTCCAAAGTTAAAGGAAACCATCTGTCTCAGCTGGTGGCAATCAGTCATTTCGCTGGCCCCTTTACCCGGACCTGGAAAGAAACGGTTTTTCTGCTTCCGATGCACGGAGGCTCTTTCTTATATTGAAGATTTATGTTTCCACTTGTGTGCGATGCACGTCTAATTTGAAATAATAAAGCCGAGCTGAGCAACCAGTCAATCAGAGCTATCAACTGCGCTCGGCAAGTAGCCCTGCCCCCACCTCCCTCCGGTCTCTAACCTTTCCCTCCTGCCCCCCTCCTTTCTCCTCCCTCCTGTGCCCTTTCACGCACTAAAATCCCCTCCCCCCAACACACACACGCGCGTGTTTAGATCAAACCCTTGCCCACAGAGCAAGTGACCGCACCGGGGCATGGGGACAAAGGCGGAGTTTGTATCAGAAGACTGAGGCCCGGGGAGACACAGCGGCTAGAGAAACAGCTGTCTTATCAGCCCGCTGCAGAGATGGAGATGGCTCGAGAGGTCCTCAACAGATAATCACTTGAATAGGTTTGCAGTGCGCCAAACTTCACGCTTGATAAGGCCAACCCAATGTAGAGAGCAGCCCAGATCCTGCTCCATTCTGTTTTATCTGGGCTGTAAATTAAGAAATTGAAATTCAGGTGGCAGAGGCAGCAGTCTGCTGATAGATCGCTAAAGTAAACTGTCATTAAAATGCTTTCAGTCGGCAGAGAGGGGGCGCCTGGAATGGGATGTTTTGTTTTGTTTTGCTTTGCTTTTTAAATGGGGGGAGTGGAGCGGTGAGAGAAAATGCCCACGGGTTTAAAAAATTACTTGGGGAGGGGAAACTTTGAGGAAGTGTAGGAAAGGGACACAGCATTTTGGCCATGATTTCTAATAGTAGCTACGAGGCACAAACAATTTGAAAAGTATAAAGTTGTGTCAAGTTTGGTGTAATTGAGATTAAGGAACAACTTAAACTAATTTGATAGAAAATAGAATCCTGTCTTTATCCAAAGATGGGCCAGAAGAAGCTCTTTGACTACAGTATTAGAGACCGAATCCAGATGAACTTTAAAGTTTTTCCTTTGCGCCCTGGCTGGTGTAGCTCAGTGGATTGAATGGGGGGGGGGGGAGGTGCTGTAAACTAAGAGATTGAGGTTCGATTCCCAGTCAAGGCACATGCTTCGGTTACAGGCCAGTTCCTAGGAACACAGGAGAGGCAACCATACATTGATATTTCTCTCCCTCTCTCCTTCCCTTCCCCTCTAAAGATAGATGAATAAAATCTTTTAAAAAATTCTTCCCTTTGTTGTAAGAAAACCAGGTCAGCCAGATACAGAGGAGTTACAATCAACTTGAGGTTAACTCAACATTTTGTTGAAGTGATAGAGCCACCAGAGAAATTTCAGGGTGATTTCAGAATGGCTTAAGAAGTTGGTAACCACAGAAAAGAATCTGCTTAGCTACTTACAGGAATAAGAGTTATATATCATCCCTCCCCTTTACCCAGGTAATTACTATGGGCTAATTCAGGAAACAAAAAATTCCACATATTTAGACACTACCTGGTTCTTACAGCACAGTGTATATGGTACTCTTCTGTTGGCTTTTATGAATATGAGGCATGAAATTCTATGTATTATTTGAATAAATGTTTCACAAAAAAGCTTTAAATGTATAATCATCAGAGTATAGCCAGTGACCTTCTTGTCTTGATTCACTAACTGTACTTTGTTCTTTCTATACTTGAGTAGATTGTAAATTCACTGATGTGCATTTATGAGAGTGCATAATTATGAGAGGATGCATTCCATTTTCCACAACATCATTTATATTTTAAGTTTTAGCAACATTTCTAAAAAGGTATCTTCAGTTGATAACACATAGTTAATTCACCTTTAGAAAATCAATCAGTTTTTACTTTGTTTAACCCCAAAATGTTGAGCAACGTCAGAGTACACTTAATTGACAATGTAAAGACTGCTCAAAACTCCATGGGATGAGAAAGAATTAAAAATGAATTGTAAGGAAAAATGATGAGAAAAAAAATGTAAGATGCTAGTCTATGTTTCAACATTTATTAAACTATAGTGCTCTATTAAAAAAAACAGTTCATTTAAACTTTGAAGATGCTGTCTGATTGCTCACATGGAAGCAAAGAAATATGCCATAACATTTCAAACACATTTACTTTGAATACTTATGTAAAAATCTTTCATATCTTTCAACACAGAGAACAGGTTGTGGTGTTTTGTTTTTCTTTTAAATTCAAGTACATGGATGAATGAGTGCTGTATGTATTCTTTTAACAGGAGAAAATTTATTTTTATATAACTTTTCCCTTCCACACCACCACTTTCATAATATTTTCATATTGGTTAAACAGTGGCTATTCTATACACATTTGAAGAACTATTCTTTTAGTGAATTTTAGCCTTTCAGGCTTTATTATACTATTATCTTCAGAAAGATCATTTTCTGCTTGTTACAAATACACAAGCAAGTTTGAATTGCCAGTTGTAATGAGCCTTAAGAGGCTATGATTTTTATTTTTGTTTTCCTCAATTAAATTGAAAATCTGCATGCAATGGACAGCTTAAACTCTTCTTTATCAAAATAGGTAGGACTTTTTTAAAATGAGAATTTGCATAAGGGTTAAAAGATGCACTCTCACCAGGCTTGAAATGTGAGAATTTTATAAATTTACATTGTAACACCTCAAAAAATAATTTAAAAAATAAAAATTTCATTATTTAACAAAAACATTTTATCATGAATTTATTCTAAAAACCACTCCTGTCTAATTTTTTGCACAAATGATATATTTTATTTCTAAAGACATTGCAATTCACTATGAATGATGAAAAATAAAAAATCCAAAAGTGCAAATATTTTTGAACAGGATTCTCCATTATTAATTCCTCTTTGGAAATGGGATAGTAGATTTTGAAGGCAAATTGTCTCTCTATGATGTATAAAGACAAAAATATTGGAAGATTTGGAAATATATAAAAGTTGTAGTATTTTTGTTTAAAACTGATTATTACTCTACTACCAAAAAAAGAAAATCAGACTACTCATTGTGCCCTTTCAGATATAATATTTATACTCAGGTGAGGGTCAAATGAGGGATACATTACCACCTCCTACTTCTAAACATTTATTCCCAATCTTTGACAAAGGCCCATTTCAGTTTGATTCAAGCAACTTGAGTGCCTATCATGTGCCAGAATAACACAGTTGGATTAGAACTAAATGCCTAAAAGAAAACATTACTTTTTAGAATATCCTAGTAAAAGGAAAATGTGGGAGGTTCAACTCAAACTAATGTGTTGTATAAAAACTTTATTACTTATCTTCTAAAGCTTTGAATAATATCTTTTTATAAGTTTTTAAATAGTATAGATTGTCAAAAATCAGTCTTTAAATAGAAACTTAAGTATTACTCTCCTATGAGTGACAGTTTTGCAAATGGTCAGGAGTTTGGGGTTTTTACTTCAGACGCTGCCAGATTTGAACCTGACTGCGTCACTATGCAACCTTAGACAAGTTACTTTATCTCTTATAAGCCATGATTTCCTGATCCATAAAATGGTGGCAATGCTTAATTTAGAATCACTATGAGGTTAAATGTAATCGTGAGTATAAAATAATCAAACTTCCTGAGATGGAGGAAGCAGTGGATATATGGTAACTACAATTATGAGAACAGAAATGATGATGTAACATCTATTTGATGATGCCAAAATTAGAATTTGTTTTCATATGCTCTCAAGTATTTTCATTTGCTTTCATTAGCATCTTCCTTGATAAATCTTATGATAAATACCTTCTCACATTTTTAATTGTAACCAAGTTTAAAAGGCCTCAAAAGGCATAAAATTTTCTGTCTGCCCTGTGTGGCTTCAATATATTTTCCAATACAATTTCATGATTTACCCATAAAAAGTTGTGGGTCTTCAAGAAGCAACTTAGTCTGAGGTTCCATTTGATTGATACAATAATAAAGACACCTTAGAATTTTATAGTACCTTTTATCACAGAAAGCTCAATGCACTTTTACATATTTATCATTGTAACCCAGAAGATAGGAAGGACATAAATGATTTCTCATTTTCAGGGGCATAACAGAGGCAGTAGGAATTTAGGTAACATTTGTAAGATTCATAGGCTGAGAGAACAGGTTTCCTGAATGTCAGCCTTTCCACCATGTTTGCTCTCTTTGGCATTAATTATGACCATTGTTACTTTAGTTAAGCTCAAAATTTTAGTGTTTGGCATTAAGTATAGGTTATCATTTGGTTAATTACTTGCAGAGATTAAATTGCATTGAATATATATTATCCATGTCTAATCAAATTAAAACATTTTGACTTGATGCCAAGACACTTTTGTTATTCAAGTTTATATACATATATGTGTGTGTGTGTATGTATTCTTATTTACAATTGTGTATTAACTCTAAGGTAAGATTTTTTTAAAGTTACTATTCCTTCATGGCTTTGAAAGATGTCAGTTTCAATCTCCTTATTGCTCACCTCTCCCCAGCCTCATTTCCTCTCTCCACATATATTTTTATAGGGTATTATATTTATTCCATTTACATAGGTTAACAGTACTTTCTGCTTTCGTTTTCTATTTCTTTGGTTGTCTGCGTTTGAAAAATCTATCAAAATAAATATCCGGAGGAGTACAGAAGTAGACTGTGTAAAGGATACAAGAGAATATGCTTTTTATAATAGTTTTTTTATTTGTTTTGAATGCAACAAGTGGAAATAATGTCCACTTGACTTTATAAAACATATAATATCAAAAGAATACTAAAACTTCCTTATTGTGTATAGTTTTACAGTTCCCTCCTGGGCTTACTTAACTATGGATTAATATAGCTGCAGCTATGATAGATAAAGAAAGATAAAGAGTGAATCTTAACTTTTGGATGTTTAAATTCATGGGTTACAATGGAAAAACAGATAATGTTTTTATTTTAAAGTTCAGTAGGCATCTCTCTGTATCCTAAATGTATCTCGTATTTGATAAGATTGACCTACCCAAAGTCAAGCCCAATGTGTGACTGCCAGACTGGGATGAGGAAGTGTAAGGAGCACCAAGAAGACAGACACACGCGCCACGCAGAACATCCAGAGCTGTCTTTACTGCCATCTCACCCCAACCCCTCTTCCTGCTGATGTCACTGCATGGAAAATCTGTTTCTGGGAATTAGTATATTTCTGTGCATTTTAAGGCTGAGAAGACTGTTTAATAGAAATAATGTTCTGTTCTTTTGGTCACTGTCATTCTGGTATGAAATATTAGAGAATATGGTAGTTAGTTTGAAATGTCAGTTTTTGTAAACATGAGTTGGAAGATGTAATATAAATGAATGGTGTTACAGACTTCTTAAGCTGTTTGAGTAACAAATAGACATTTCCTTGAATTATTTTGACACAATTTACTGTGGAATTTCTTTTTTTCTCTTGCTGATACTTCCAGATTCTTTGTGCAGACAATAAAAAGAAAAGCCTTTCTTTTCTGTCAGTGCTCATTATTTAACTGTAGAACACTGAGGTTTTCTAGAATACTAATATTTCCTAGATATAAAATGAATATTAAAAGAGAGGCGTGTCTCCATATTAGTCATATCAAAAGGATACATGAAAATTTGAGCTCTTTACAAGGTTTTTATAAAAGAGAAAAATATGAATATATATTATGGTGTTTCAGTCCCTAGCTTTAGAAGGCATTAATATAAGTTTCTTTTTTTGGTGTGTGTGTCTGTGTCTGTGTCTGTGTCTGTGTGTGTGTTCAGAGCAAATGAAATGAAGTTCAGAGATGATAACTGCAAAACTCTGGTGGAGACCAGGCCCACTGTACTGGAGGAAAAGGACTGGAAAGGCACAGGCTATCAGACTGGTTATGTATTGTGGAGTCATATCACAGAGTGCTTTGAAAGCCAACAGAGAAAAGCACTGACATAAAACTACTGGGTGCAGGATATATGTATTGACAAGTGTTAATTTGGGGCATGCCAAGCAGGGAAAGACTAAAAGGTACAGGAATCAGAATCAAGATATAAGGAGAGTTAAGAAGCTTTCTTTTTTAAACTCTGAGACTCCTCAGAATGAGATAGCAAGGGTGGGAACAAATACAGATGGAGGCAGACTGACAGGTATAGAAGAGGGGTTTACACTGACACTGGTGAAAGTGTTTAATGGTCAAAAAGTGATAGGGTTCTGAACAAATAATACTTCCAAGCCAAAAAGCCCTCCCCCTAAAGCTATGAGGACGTGACACCAGGAACCGGAGCTTGTCAGGCTGCATTTTGCTTAGTTGTGGATGTCTCTCAGACACTTGGTGCCTAAGGTGGTGGGGTGAGGGGACTTGAGACACGCTGGCTAGGATAGAACACGTTGTGGCACTGAGCTAAGATTCCTAGGCTTGAAGGAAGCAGACATGAGTCCTGGTATTTTTTTCTCCCACAAATTAGCTCATTCCCTTCAGCAACTCATTGACTAAACCTGATGATTCCCCAGAAGACTGGATGAGTAGTAATGATGATGATGGGTAACAAGTATTCAGTACATACTATGTGCTAGGCAGCATTATAGTATTCTTTATATGCATTAAATCATTTCACCCTCTCAACAACCATATCATTTTAAAGATCAGGAAACTGAGGAAGTTAAGTAATTTACCAAGATCATACAACTAGAAATGGATGGATTTGGAATTTGATCCAAAGCAGTCCATTTCTAGGGCCCAAATCTTTAACTGCTATTTAGTAGATGACCTCTAAGGCACATTCTACATGCAAAATTCAGTAAAATTCTAAAGAAATATAGCAGAAATTAAAGATGACATAAGACTTGCATGAGAAATAAAGCATTAAAAAGAGGAGATATTACAATTAATATAAATAAGCTATTTTTTACAATGAAACTAATACTCATGTCTTGCCATGCTATCTATTGCTAACAAGTGGAAGAGAGAGAAAATGATTGTTAAACAATCTGCTTTTTGAAAATGATTCAGGTCAAATAAGATTTTGAGAAACATCATATATGATATCCCAGGAGAATCTAACCTCCATGTAATACTATTTCGGGTTTGAGGAAAGTTAATTATTTAGCTTCTGTAAATTTTAATTTTCAGAAGTCTACTCCATAACCATATAATAAAGTTGTAAAACCATTAAAACAGATATTTGTATTTTAATGACCTATAAAGATTTTCATGAGATGTTGTTGATTGTGCTCAACATCCTGAAAAGGAGCTTCACTAGAAGAACATTGTGCAGTGGCTATTTTGAGGTAATGGGAGTAGGACTTATAGTCACTAATTTTTTTAATGTTTACTGCACTATTCAGCTTGTAAAAATTCTGAGCATGCATTCTTTTTTATAAATCAGAAAAACAGGTAGTTTTGTGTTGGGGGTGAAAAATCTCTACAGCTCAGGGGCTCAACTTCAGCTCCGCTTGCCAGCAGGTGGAAGCAGGTGGTAGATACTAAATGGTAATAAGCACCAGTGACCTCTTAGAAGACAACTTAGATTTTGAGAGAGGACAGACTCATAGCCCTGGGGCTTTACAGTTTATAATGAAAACAGTATCCACTTACAAAAACAAATCTTGCAATTTAATTCCTAGGAAAAATAAATCTAATAGAGCAAAATGACAAAAATCTCAGAAACTGCTTCACCAGTTTCTTAGAAGTATATAATATCAGCTATAACTCCTCTATCCAATTAGAATTACCTAATATTACTCATACATCAGGGTATCACCATTTTCCTTTACTTCCTGCCTATCTGTATTAGCTAAGGGATTTTTTCATTTAATTAATCATTTATTTCCTTTATATATTCTTTCCCACAGTTGCTAAAGAATCTCATAAAAGGAACCCTCACTCCCAACTAGCAAAGCCCTTAAACTGATTTGTTTATACTTCTATGTCATTTAATAAATGAAAATCATAAAACAGTAAATAATTATAATGAGATTAAACAAAACCTGGCTTCCTGACAGGTACCATTTAGTGAATTGCTATTTCAGTGCCCTAAACCATCACCTGAGTTAATTCAATTTTCACATTTTTTTTTTACTTTTTGCCTTTAAAATCATTCTTTAGAGAATGAGAAACTGGCTCACTATTTCAACACTACAGGGTTGTGCAGTCTGCACACCCTCAGTTATTGACTTTGCCATTTAAAAATATTCTAGCATTATGACTAAGAATCTAACAAGAGCTACACGCAAATATTATTTTACATTATTGTAAAATAAATTTATGTGTTATATTATTGTAAAATATGTAAGTTAATAATTCTACTATAACAAACTATCTTATATGAATATTATGATTAAACATGTAGTAGAGGTAGAACTAGAAAAGGAGATACTAAAAATATCAAAATAAAGAAAATTTATTTGTAAACATGTGTTTTAACATGGCTCTGTTACTACTATCCTTTAAGCTCTGTAAATTGTGAGTATATGTTATCTCCTAGACATGAGTTATGATCATTTGGAAAAAAAGTGATTTGTCATAAACAGAGGACACAAAGTGCCGCTGCCCTAGCTCCTGCACTCATCTGACTCATGGCGCGGTCCCGAGTGATATCAAACCAAACATGACTGCAGCAATCAATTTTCATCCAATTTATTGGGCATGAGTTAAAGCCAATTAAAAAACCATTTTTGGTGCAATTCAAGGGGAAAAATGTATAAACCCATGGAAAACAGATTTCAGTCCTGGACATGAGTCATCACTACTCTAAATAATGGTGTCAGCCCTAAATCAGAAAGAGCAAATCCTAAAATTGCACATTCTGCACTGGAACCTTCATATAGCAGCAATGATTTTATACAATTATAAATAGTTTTAAATAAGAAATTGACCTGGAAGAAAAAGCATGCTCTTCTAATACTGTCTCATTTCTGAGTATTTTTTAGCCGTGAAATTAAAAGGTAGTTTATGGCAGCTCCTGAGTTTCTGAATTAAGAACTGAGGTAGAAAGTCATCTGTGACCTTTATACAAAGAAAGCAAATCATTTTTCCTATAATTTTCAAGTATCTTTTACCTATTAGACCACATCTTCTTTCACATGAATACAGTGGCTTAAGAGATTCTTTTAAGGCCATAAAATGAAACAATCTTTGTGCACACCGGCTAACCATGGGGTAATCAAAGCAGCAAAATGAAAGCTTCTGGGTTAGAAATTGCACTTATAAAATACAGCCACACATTTTTAATTTGTATATTAAAAAGGCCCTTTCTAGTTCGAGGTTGTAGCAACTCAGTGTATTCAAGCAGACCTGAATTCTGGTTCTGTCTCTCCCCTGCCCTTGGTATTCTACTTTAGGCACATTGCTGACCTCTCCAATCCTCAGCTTTCTCATTGGTAAAATAAGTGTAAAAATAATAATAGCCACCTTTTAGGGATATTGTGAGCATGAAGTGAAAAAAAATATTTGTCAAGTGCTTAGGGGAGTGCCTGACAGAGTGAATCTTCAGTGAATGACAGAACCGGGAAGATGAAGGACCAGTAGTTCCCACACACAGCTGGGCATCAGTGCTTCCACCTGTCTGTGGAATTGTTTTCTTTTAAAGTATGAATGCCTGGTCTCTACCCTGGGAGATTACTTAAGTAGTTGTGAGGTGAGGTCTAAGCATAATGTGATTGTAAAAACATCCATGGGTGATTCCGATGAACCATTGATTTAAGGCAAAAAATAGTACAGATTTTTCAGCTGCTCAGTTAACAAGGAGTTAAACTCTCGCTTGAACTATTTTCGTTTGGCTCTCTGCTGAGCAGATTAATTGGAATAATTGTCTAATTTGTACTTCGTATTTTGCTGAAAGAGATTTAACTGGGAGACTTTTAAAAGATTTTATTTACATTTATCTATCTATGAGGTCACAGAGCAAGCCTGATTTTCCACAATTTCCTGCTCCTATAATGAAAGAAGAGACCTGTGAGATAGCCCTGGGAAATTACAGAGTCATTTCCAATGGCATACGTTAGTGCTTGCTATATCTTGTGACTTTTACTTCTATTTAATAAACATAGGCAGATAAGCCAATACTACCAAATCAATTTTTTTTTCATTTTATTTTCCTGTTGCATTAGTTCTTTCTAACTGTCCTATTTCAAGATAAGCAAGTAGGCTTTTCAGTGATAGAGATCAAGGAGTGCCGCACAGTTAAGAAAAGCAACTGTCAGAAAAACCCGTCCGTATTTTGGCCTGACATGGCCACCCTACCAGGCAGTCACCATGGTATTTTAACAAAAATGACTGCATTTTCCTGGGAAGCGACTTTTACATATTAAGTAAAACCACTACACCCCTTGATATTTTCCCTTGTCATGAAGTCTGGCAGTCCCATGACTGGGCTTGACTTTGAATGGGTCAGTCTTATCAAGTTGTAAGATACATTTAGGATACTATCATACCACCAGAGTGGTGCATACACTTTCCCTGGATCTAAGAATGCAAATTGCATAGACTACCTAAGAGCTTAATGAGATAAAATACTTATTTTTCTGGCAATATTCCCCCTTTCAGGGTTTAGAAATGACTTTATAGTCTAGATATAGTTCAATATCATGTATTGGTGAACTACTGATAGATCAAGATGTTGATCAAGGAGTTGGTAGAAGCAGAATCTTGTTTTAAAACTGTTTTGGAACTTTTATATTTTTATATGACATATATAAAATGAAATTGTAGCATTTATCTTTCTTACTAAATGAAATGGTAGTATTTTTTTCTTACTCCAAGGGATTAATGTAAAACCAAAATAAAATTACGTATGTGAAAACTGGAAAAAATTATTGTGGCATAAGAATCGAGAGGAATGTAATTACCAGTATGATTATTTATTAACATATACAACTTATAGTAAATTATCCAAAAGCTTTTCAGAAACATATTTCTTTTTCTTATTAAGTAAACTTTTTTTTCCTTTTTCAATATGATTCCCCAAAAGTTTCAAAGTCAAGTTGTAAAATAACAACTCTATGCTGAAACTTCGAAAAATGAGATTACCAAAAGCTTGCAGAACTCTTATGGAACATGAAAATCTGTAGAAAAAGTGAAACCTTTTATTTTATTTGTTCACAAAAATAATGTTTATGTAAGTCTAGTCTTAGACAATTGATTTCTAAAATGTGGCTCTTTGAAATTTTGAAAGAGAGAGCCCTTTCAGAATTTTTAATTTAACCAGCAGAGAATTGCTTTCTCACAGCTGGAAGTTGAACAGCTGTCGACTCTGGCATTCTTCTATCCCTTTGGTTGAGAGTTCAAGGACCCTCATTGCTCCATCAGGAAGATAGTCAGCAATGTACTCGTTCAGAAACATGTTCCAGTATCTAACTCAATTCCGTAGGACTAGGGAACAGATAACTCAGAGCTCCTGGGTCACCCAAATGGGGGAAGATATTCTCTCAGTTAGGGAAAACCATCCTCCATAAGAATGTGCTTTCTGAGCCAAGGGTAGATCACAAGGCTCAAATGATCACAAAGATTCCTTAAAGGACTTTTGTTGTTAGTCAGTCTCAGGATTTGGTACCTTTTCGAATTTATCAACATCTCCCATTCTTCCCCAACCCACCCTCCCCACCTTTTTTTTTTCCTACTTTATATAGGACATTTCCCTTTCATTTAGGTTGTATTTTTTAATCCTCACCTGAGGACATGCCTATTGTAGACAGAGGGGAAAGGAGGGAGAGTGAGAGGGAGAGGAACATCGAACCGTGACCTTTCAGTTCTGGGGTGATGCTCCAATCAATTGAATCACACTGGCCAAGGTTAGGGTGTATTTCTGAGCCTTTCTTAGTGAATTAGCTAATTCCTTTTTGAATTTACAGGAAGAAGAACAAACAAAAAAAAGAATATTTCAGAACAGCGGCCATTGCAGTACTATTTATTGTATCCACTAGAGGACTCTGCTCTGGATAGCTCAAAATAACTCTCCTCCTCTTCCCTGTGGCCTCTGGCATTTTGATGCTCAGCTAACTCTTGAGTTGGGCCACTGGCTACATATCAGTGTTAGAATGAAAACATTCCCCCTACTTTAACACCTCCTGCTAGTTCAATAAAATGATGTTTAAATAACTGAACTGGCTTCAATGAACTGTACGTGCCGTTTTTCCCCTGCTTCTTAGCTAGATAAAATGGAGATAATTATGAAGTGGATGAGCAGGTTTAATGAAAGCCAGTTTCTTTTGGTATACTCCTGAAGCAGCAATCATCATCTGTTTGGCTTTTGAAGAGCAACAATTATAATCACTTAAACCCCCAAGGGGAACAAAAATAGAATTTACATTAGCATATAAAATATACAGCTGGATTGGGCAAGCCTATAAAATTCTGGGGAAATCATTCTAATCTGAATGCTATTCAAACTCACAAGTAAAATGAGTTCAAGAGTATTTTACATGCTTCCTTCCTATAAAATAATACATATAACAATGTTGAGAGGGTTTTCCTAAAAATGAACACAAGGAAAGAAAAAACTGTTGCCAGGAGAGAATCCCAGCAGGAATGGGCTAAACTGTATTATCAAGATAGCAGAGAGCAAAATGCATAATGATATTCACGTGAGGTACTCATCACTCGGAAGTGAAGATTTTTCATGCATTTGGGAGTTTCAGAAAGGAAATAGGGTGGTTTCAGTCTGACCAATGAGAAAACTTAATCATAAATAAGTAAAATTTCAGATTAATAGTACTATCTTCCTCCACTGTAAATGTGAAACAATACAAAGGAAAAGTGAAATCACTTAAGTTGATACCCTATTGTTATGAAACAGAACTCTTTTTTCTATTTTAAAACATTTTCATATCATTTCCTCCAGAATACCTCTTTCTTACACCTATTCTAATTTGAGCCCGGATCATAGGCAATCTCTCTCATCATTTATGTTATGTAATTACTTTTGCTTTTGTGTGTCTTTCACAGTTTGCAAGATACTTTTTTTCCTTTGCTAGAGCATAGAATAAAAATGGAGCCTTTGCTTTATCCATTATGCTACTAGCAACAAAACACTAACATAATCAATACTATTAAAGGCTTTCCCAGCTGCGCACATTTGTCAAAGACAGTGCATCTGAGAAATTACACTAATGAATCTTGAAAAATTCAGCATCCTACAGAGAAAACTTGTTCTCCTTCATCGTAAGTACGTATCAATATGTAAAAATGAGGAAAAATATATACTTCATCTTTTTTACAGTATTTGAAGGTCAGTATTACTTTTTTTTTAATGAAAAAAGTCAATATACAAAGCTTCACCTCCACTGGAAAGAAGCACTTCCTGAATTCTCACACTAAAGCCAACTGCAGACACACTGGTGATAACTTCCTCTCTGTTCCTAAAAGCACTTTGTACATACATGCCTCTGATAGTAATTATCGCGCTGAATTAGAGCCATTTGTTGACACGTCTGTCTCTCCAGCCTGTGCATGGCTTGACAGCAAAGCCAACCTTCCAGGGAGTATTCCTAGGCTCTTAGCACAGTGCTTAAAGCCTACTAAGCCTGCAGTTTACTGAGTGGCGTTACATCATTAATTCGTATTTCAAGACACATCAAAATGTTATGATGCCTATAATAAGAATCAAAATATATTAAATACCATCTCTGCCGTAATGTCGAATTTAATGGTCATAAATTCAGCACTGAGAAATTAGAATTTTAAGAGTTTAGATTTCTATAGCATTCTTTACTTTCATTATTCTTAACAAAGGATAGTGGTCAATTTTCAGATGTATTAAATATTTATCGTGGGTCTCGTGGTTAATTATTTTTACTGGAAACACTCAAAAAGCTGAGTTCTCAGTTCTTATTGGCAGTGACCTCAGGTTTCATTAGCCATATATATTTTCATTAAAACTGTTAACACTGCTTCCTCAGCCTTTGTCAGTGTCTGCCAGGTATGGTGGTGTCTAGCTTATACTCTTCTGTCCTTTCCCGTAAATCCTTCATGCCCTGACAGGCTCTGAAAGTCCATGACATATAACTCATATAACTTTAAACACAAATGGAATGGTTTCATTTTTAAAAGAAAATTTTAAGGGATAATTTAAAGGGACATGTACAGCGTGAAGCATTCCAGAACCTAGGCAGGAACTATATCCAAGTCCTCTCATTCTTTTCTTAATCTAAACATAGTCTACATTTCCCTCTTCATTTTTCAAGTGAAGTTATCATTTTGTATGAAGTTATGGGAGAGCAATAGTGGAGACATAGAGAAAAAAGGACTCCACAGACCCATACCAAAATACTCTAAATTTTTAATTAATAATAAATACAAGTTAATATTCTTATCAGGCAAAATTCAGTTTTGGGGTAATTATCCCAAAAGTTTAAAGTTGAAAAACTGCTGTAATAACTAGTCTTTTTTGTTTCATACTAATATAACCATAACTTTTATATATGTCTATGTTCACATATGTATAACATATATACAGATTTGTATACTTTGATGCATTCAAGGGAGAGAAAATTGTCTAGATACAGTCCTAGGTTTTTAGTACATAATAATCTAATATAAATTTCTAAAGCAAGAATAAAGTAGAAAAATCAAACAGATATTTTATTAACTATGATAAAAATGAGTCCGAGGTTTATTTAGAATGATGCAAGTAACTAGAATTGGGTTTGCAGGGATGGAGGGTAGAGGGGAATAAAAATCCAAGGGTCTTTCAAGGCATTGTCTCCAAGGTCAAAGTGGAGTTATATGACTGCTAGAATACTGTAGGGCTGAAATGCTCAAGCCTCACAATTCTTCCATTTGTAACATGGTTCTTAAAGGTCCAACGTTATCAGACATTTCATAAAAGCTACTGGCAGGCACTCTCAGAGGAATGGGGTTTAAACATGATAGGTCTGGATGATTCACTTTATAAAAACCTGAATCTTACAAAATGAGTGAATCCATCTTTAAAAAGTTCTTCACTTAATAGACACATTAATTCAAATGTTCTTTTATTATATGGTCTCTGCACATGTTTTTTAAAAAGTAACCCTTTTTTAAAAAGGTTTACAGAAAACAACTCAGGAGCCCATTTATTGTACAAAGTGCAGAGAGCAGACAGAATTATTATAAGTGCTTTCATTTCTTAGCTTAAAGTGAAAAATTGAGCAGTTTTCTATTGAATGGATATGATGTTTTGAAACTTTTTTTATTGGTACTGAGGGGGACCTGAATGGATTGATAGATAAAATCTTAACCTCTCCATTTTTGCAGATCCAAGTTAATAAACAAACCCAATCTCTCAGGTTTAGAGATTTTGTAAATAAAACAGAGCAAAATTAGAACTTTTTAAAGGCAAATAATATCCCCCCCCTAGTATTGGAGAGTCTATCAGCTTTGTTATTTAAAAAGCAATCATATAATTGAGCCCCATTTGAAACTTCTTTTATTTTCTATATTACTTTCTATATGTTTCTTTAGTGCTCTGAATTAGGGCAGTTTAAAAAAAGGAGGGCCCTTAATAACTGAATAATTAGGGTAAAAGTTAAGTGATAGTTAGTATATCGAGGTAAACTCTAACTTAGAAAATAAATATATGGTGCCCTGACTGGTGTGGTCAGCAGGTTGGGCATCTTCCTGCAAACTGAAAGATCACCAGTTCAATTCCCTAGTCAGGGCACATGCCTGGGTTGCTGGCCAGGTCCCCAGCTGGGGGCATAAAAGAGGCACAGATTGATGTTTCTCTCTCACACCAATGTTTCTTTCTCCCTCCCTTCTTCTGTCTCTAAAAATAAATAAATAACATCTTAAAAAAAGAAAAGAAAGAAAAAGTAAATAGTGGCAAAACAAACAGCAAATGACTTGCTACTTATAAAATCATGTAAACACTTTATTACTTTAGCAAACAGTATTATAATTGAATTTTTTAATTCTTTAAAATAAAAAATTAAATTCCACTTCCATTGGTATAATTTTTTAAAAATCACTCTTTTTATTTGATTTTCAATTTCTTTATAAGGAAAACTGGGTTTCCAGTTAGAGTTTCCTGTTATTAAGTAGCATTGTTGGTATTTATTTGAGAATGCTTTTGTTGTTCTAATTAACTTAATCTTCCTTTGTTTTTGTTATTTGTGGGAGAAATGGGTGGATAGGATGGAGAATGAAATAAATTTTCCCTATTATTGCCCCCAAAGAGAAACAAACAGCCAAACCCACCTAAAGTACGAAAACCCTATTTGGGGGTATAGTTAGGAACGCTTCAGTAAAATTTTCCTTCAAAAATGTTTTATTAAAGCAAGAGCCAAGATTAAGAGGTAATCATTCTTATCTCTGGAATTTGTGGAGATTTATGTGGGTTTTATGTTGGAGGGTCTCTTTAAATTTAGCAAATAATCTCTTATTTTTCTAATAGTTGATTCTTATGTTGTTTGATTTTAGACCCAAGTTTAGAATTAGATTTTGATTCAAACCCTCACTTCATGGTTTATTCTGTTTGTAAAGCATCATAAACCTCCCACCTAGAGTATTTTGAAGATAGCTAAGATAATATATGTAAAGCACCTGCAAATATGACTGGGTTCATGGCTGGATCATGGCAGGTAGACAACAAATGCCAACTATTAAAGTTAACCTCTTAGCTATTTTAGACTGTGTATTTGATATAGGATACACAGTAAATGTAATACTAACTAGAAATAACAAATGAAGGTTATTTTTGAGTTTTTAAAATCATAGTATCACTTCAAAATGCCTATCTTACTTTTTTGCTTCAGGCATATTTCTTGTTCTGGATGGTACAAGGGATAAAACCTGCAATGAAGATTTTAAAATCTACATCAGAAGATCCCAACGTCCACCCCAGTCCCTAGATCTCATCCATTTTTCTCCTTTATGTAGATATCTATTCACTTAAAGTGAGTCAGTGTTATAGGAAGTTATGAATATTTCTATGAGAGCATTGCTTAGTGGAAAACACTTAGAGAATTTTGTTTTTATAAACATTATAAACTTTCTGTTATTTGGAAAATTTATTCTAATGACTGGAGGCTTAGGGAAAATATCAGGACATGACCACTGTATTTCTAATGGGCCAATAGCATTATAATTAGAACACTAAAGAAAGAAATGGATTATTACATTCTGATATAATTTCCATGTTGAGAATATTTAGCAAATCTAAAATTACCACAGAATTATGGTATTAGTAAAGGAAAGTGCCAGGAATATACAGCATTAGTCTAAATATTTGTATAGGAATCTAAACATATACACTATTATTAATTATCATTTAGAACACAACTTTCAATTATCCAACTTATTTTAAGTAATTTTTACAATTGCCTCAAACAGAAGCAGTATTTTCAATCTGTAGGCAAAGAGCTACAGTAAAGTTGAGAGCTTGTTTGAGATAGTGAGTATGACAAAATAACTCTAAGGGGTTTTTACTCAAAGTATCAAAGTAATCTAATTTTTATATGTATAGGTCATAGATTTAAATTAAGCAGTTATGACAGTAGAATAATGTAGTCCAAAATAAATCATATAAACATTGTTAGTTGACTAAATTTACTATATTAGGAAAGCAAACTTCCCAGTTGAAATTCTTACTACTAAAATATATATAAAATACTACATGCTAGTCTAAACTCATCTGATATTCTTTTTCTAAGTTTTACTGGCTTGATTCCTTGTCAGTAAAACTTCCCTGACTTGTACCAGCCAATTAGTAGTCTACTTAGCCATTTTGTTTAAGTTCTCAAACAGAAAACTCTTCTAAGGAAGGGGACTGCAAACATCAAGAATAAAAGCCATAGTGATGACTTCGGAAGCCAGCTGCATAAGGGACCATTTTCCTGGTATAGTTGCCTGTAAACTACAGCAACTTCACATGAACAGATAAAAAAAATAAACAAGCCAGTTGTTAAAATAAGTTACTAAAGTGCATGTCCAATGAAATACTTTAATCTTTATTGCTATTAATCACTTAAAAAGGTTACTTTCTGTAATTCTTATCATCAGAGGATGTTTATAATAATTCACAAAATCATTATTTCAGAATAGATTTTTAGAATGTAAGCACATGCAAGTATGTATGCACAATATAAATGAAAAAAGGATGGTTTCAACAAAACATGAAACCAGTTTCTTTCAGGGGAGCTTTTTTGTTTCCACCTCATCCTTCAAATGAGAAAACTTAGATGACCTTGCTATCACAGAATGTACAGGTCCATTCCAATATAGAGCAGCCCAGTCATCTCCATGGCAACAGCCCCTGACAAGTTAAAAGGCAACTAGATTCACAAACAGAAAAAAATTAAGATTACTGAGCATTACTTTTTTTAAGTGCAGAACTGGCCAATTTAGAATTTTCCAGAAGAAAGATTGAGCCATTTACTAAACTTGGAATTGTTCACTTTACCACAAACATTAAATTAGATACATATTTTCAGAAAGTGAACAAGATAAAGGGGCAAAACTCAGAAATCCTTCCCTGGAATATACCTCCCATTTAAAAAACGAATGCAAGGGATTAGAAGAGGAAGTTGAGAAAGGATCTTTAAATGAATTTGTACACTTTAGTGTAGAAAGCGGGCATGGGGGAGGAAAGCACAGAAAAGTAAGCAAATTCCTTTCTCCAGCCTCAAACCTTTGAAGACCACAACTTTCCAAATGCATTATTTGATGATCATTTAGCATTCAAAATTTGTCTAAGAATGATGGCTTCTAACGCGGCTACTTGAGGTAGTCTGAGGAAGAAAGAGGTCTAACAGGGCAGGTGAGGGCAGAGAGACTTTTAGTGACTTAGGGTGACCCCATTGTTCCTTTTCTCCCGGAGGATTTTTATCTGCAATGACCCTGCTACTGTGCTGAGTTCAGGAAGTCAGAGCACGGTCCTTTTTCTGAAACTCGACAATCACCTACTTCCCTTGCCTCCCTCCCCTGCACCTCGTCCTTGCACCCTGCCAACTGCCACCCACTTTAAATGCGTCAAGCCAGTTACCATTCCAAGAGTATCAAACAAATAACTACAGAACATGTCTGCTGATTATAGTAGAGACAAAAACAAAATTAGAAGTACTGTTTTTGTTTGTTTTTTTTCACCGCCCCTTCCTCCCAGCCCTTTGTGTGTGATGATTCCCCTTCGAACCACCCACAGACGAGCAAACGAGAAGAAATGGCAATTTTTGGTTTAAAAGTTCACTTACCACGGCAACCTCATATTGCTTTGTCATGCTTTTTTGCACTTAAAATTTTTCAAAACTGCTTGTGCAGGGCGCAGAACTGGGAAGGCAGGACTAAAGTATCTCTAGTAATCACAACAAAAAGGAGAGAAGATTCATCAATTCAGTATTACATTAAAATGCACAAATCCCGGAGCCACACGCCCTGGTTGAGACGTACCGGGGAGGGGGTGGGGTGGAAAAGCCTAGCTAACAAAACAAAAGGTGAAGGGGAGAGTTGAGTGGTTGGAGGGGAAATTGATCCAAGCCGCCTTTTGACTGAAGCCAGGCTGAAAACCACCACCACCAGCCCCCCTCCCCGCCCCCAGCGCCCCCACGATTACCCAAGCGTCCGCACTTGCCTCCAGCCAGCTCAACTTCAGGAGAGGAATGCCCCATCTAAGTTCACTAGCCCTGCCACAGCCTTCCACTGCCCGATGGGTTCGTTCAGGAGAACACTTCCAGAGGCATCCTTCCACTTGAGGTCTGGGCTTTGGCTCCTGCTGCGGGGCTGCTGCGAGCAGCTGCTAAGATCGCTGCCGTCTCGTTCCAGCCTCATTCGCGCTGCACAATAGCCGCGGTTGGGTGCACCTCATTAAGCCGGCCCGAAAGCCCCGAGAGCAGGGCAAGCAGCGTGACAGCGCTGCCCCTTTGTAATGACTGTGTGATGGATGCAACCGAAGGGTGGGGTCTGGGTGGGTCAAAACTGTTAATGACTGTATGTATCATTCTGTCTGTCCTCGGAGAGAAAGCCCCCTGCCCTCCCCCTAAGTGAACCGTTCTCTCGCTCTTGCTCTCTCTTTCTCCCTCCTCTCCCTCTCCCTTGTCCTCTTCCTCTCCCTCCTTTCTCTCTCTCACACACACACTTTCCTTCCCCTTTCCCTAACTCCCTATGTCATTTTATGCAGTGAGCATTCAAAAAAGTAGACACCCACCGTGTCATTTCCACCTGAACAGATTATGGATAGCGAATTTATCTAAATACTTAAGGAAAAGGGTCCTAAGTTCGAAAATACTGGCGTAAGTGGGGAGAGAAGGGTGGGTGTGGTTGTAGGAGCGAGCAGGACGTGCCTGGGACGGTAGCTGACAACTGTCCGGCAACTCACACCACCAACTAACTCCGCGCGGCTGGGAGAGGGGCCGGGACGCGCCGCAGCCGTGCGAGAGCGCCGGGCCACCTGGGCAGCAGGCAGCGGGGTGACGCGAAGAGAACAAAACCAACCCGGGAAGCCCCGGCCGGGGTGGAGAATGAGGGGGGGGGGGGGGGTCTCCTGCACCCTGACCTCGCGCGGCCAGTGCGAGAAGAACCCTGCGCGGAGCCCGAAAACCCAACCTGCCGGGTGCTGGGGTGAACGCCAGGGTCCGAGACGCCGAACCTGGTCGGCTCGGGGGTTCTGTCCCCGGCTGTTGGGCACTGGCGCCCCCTCCCGCTTGGTAGCTCCGGGCTGAGCCCTCGGGCGAAGTACCGCCCCCGCAGGTGTGCAGCTCACTCACCACTTTCCAGTCTTCCCTCGACCTCCTCCTCTTGCTCTCCTTTCCTACACGCTCCGGGTCTCCACTCTCGAACTAGCTCCAGCCCAGGCTACCCCGGAGGGCGGAAAGCCCTGGAAAACACCTGGCCTTCCCTCTCTTTTGTAGAGTCCTGCTATCTTTGGTTCGCTGCCTCCCCATAGCCCCGTGGAAAACATCCGCGAACACTTTTTATTTGCCCCTCAATTTTGTTAACGGTGAGAAAAAAACAGTTCGCAGGCACTGATTGATTTTTCAAGTATAGGGACGCCTTGCAGGATACTTTATTTCCCTACGTGGACAAATAGGCTATTATTTTACACCCAACTTTCCACGTCCAACTTACTGCAACGCTGTACACTCTTGATGTGGCCACAAAGCACCTGTTCCAAACGTCCTGAGCGACTTCTCCAGAACCGTGCGGGAGATATTTGTTTTATTAGTTTATGGAGCACCGCTTCTCTGACACCATGTCATCAACTTCTATATTCTCATCGTTGATTCCTTATAGCAGCTAAGAGAAAGCAAGAAACAGAGAAACAGAACATTTATGTCTAATGAAGCATCTTCTCTCTCTTTTTATGTCAGCTATTTATTTATAATTTAAAATTTGTGCATACGTTGTGCAGTCTAATCTCGGTGGTGGGAGAGTACTGAAGGATTTCATACCACTCCTCAAAGAGCTTCTGATCCATAGAGGAAGAAACTGGAAGCTCTTAATTGGTTCTAATAAAAACCCACTTTTAGTAGACGGAAGTTCTTTTCAGAAGACTTTCAAGATAGAAAAAGAAGGTCTTTACAAACCATCAAGGGCACAAAAGACCTCCTCTTTTTTTTTAAACCAATTACTTGTCACGACTTTTTAAATTTTATTATTTGAAAGTAGTACCAGACTTTTATTCATATATCTCCTATAATTAAATAAAAGGGGGAGTTTGGAGAGGACGGAAGACCAGTTGGCATTAGAAATACAAATTACCTGATTAATTTATTGATTACAAGTAACACCGACTTAATAAAGTATGCTTAGAAGAAAGCCTTACCTGTATATGTGTGTGTGTGTATATGTCTATCTTAATGAGTAAGAAAAAGAATTATATATAATTAACAAAATAATTGTTTCTATATAAATAACTATTGTAGGGGCGTGAAAAACTAATTTTTAAAAAGTATTTCCTCACACTGTTCTACTGATAATTTGTGTAATGTTAAAAGGGCTAGGTCACAAAACGGTTGTGAATGGAGACAGAGTCAGATGTTTTTGTAGTATGTTAAGTGTAAGTGTAATAATAAACAATAGAAGATTATATTCTTTTTAAAGCTCTCCATCTCCACAAGACCTAGGTGAGGAAGATACTAAGTGTTTTTCTCTGAACATATTCTCCTGGTTGAAAACCTCAAGGACAGTTTTTAAAGAATAGTTCATTAGCTGGCTGGGTAAGTCACTCCCCACCCCATGAACTTGTCAGCAGTCTTGAAGACATTTGGGAAAGAAACTCTTTACTAAGTTCACTCTTTCTGCTCCTCCAACCTAGAACTACAAATATTAGGAGAGAAAATATGGAAAGAATGGGAATGCTAACTAGTGGAATAAAGGTGTTTTTCTTAACACCTTGAAAAACAGACTTAAAAAATGAACAATACATTTTGAAACTGGGTCTTTTAACAAATGACAATTTTTAGATGGGATAAAATAGCTCCAATATGTCTATGCATTAAATGCATTAACCTTGTGAAACATAAGATTGCACCTGGGAGAAGTTAACACAGTTGGAGATTATTAAGACACATTAACTCACTCAGCATTACTGAGAACTTGAGCCTAGTGTGGAACACAATTGTACTGAATTAGCAAGAATTATACACCTACATGTAAATTGAATTTTTTCTAGGAGGGAAGGATATACAAGCCCAAGGAAAAACTGTAGAATATTTATTTTTAAAGATCTACCAGACTGAGAAAGTGTTTATCCTACCAAAATTTCCTCACCCACTTCACAATAACCTACATAACAGAGTTAGCACACCCTAAAAAGAGGTGTTTAATACCTGAAGAAGACAATATGTTCTATTTTATTTTATTAATATAATTATAGGCCTGATTTATGTCAGGACCTGCTTTACGTGGCAGGGAAAAATAATCAACAAAAGGGAACCAAGTCTGGAAATTTTATAAGACAGGTATTAAATAAGCCATTTACCACCTCTAAATCTCCCACGGGTGAGTAAAGGCTGAGGGTCATGCTAAGGCTTCAGTGATTAATGGAACACAGTTGTTAATCCCAAGTAACCTTGGCTCTCCTCTTTTAGGAACAAGTTTTGTTAAAAATAAGAACAAGATCATTGTGTAAGCATCCAATGGATTCTTTTTTTCCAATTCATTTTAAGAGCAAGCCCAATATTTGGTCTTTGGGAAAGCATCGTTTTCTTGCTGTAATGATTTCTTCACCCATGTTAGATAGCAGGGTTTCTGGAGTCCTATAAAAATTGGTTTCAATGCTTACAAGCTTGATGACTGGATAATTCTCTTTAACACTCTAGACCACACTTCCTTCTTTCATAAAATTAAAAGGACCGACTTCTGTTGTGATGATTTAATGATACGAAGTGTGGAATTATACTGCCTAGTAAAATGTAAGCCCTATTGAGATGGACATTGTAACTATGGTCATTCAACATGAATTCTCAACCCCCTCCCTCCTTGTCTTACTCTAATTCAATGTCTAGAAGTTAATATTTGATTTCCCAATTTTCCTTGCAGCTTATAGTGGCTGTTCGACATATTTTTGGCCAATTAAATAAAAATACATATTGGGTAGAGGAGTCTTCTGGGAAAAAATATTCCTTTCTTAGTGAAAGAGGAATAGACACAGCTGCCACTAGTTTTTACCCCAAGCCCTACCCACTACTGGATATAGTGTGATGTCTTGAGGTAGATTAACTATCTTTCAATTATGAAGCAATTAAGTCAAAGTCAATTCCTGAAACACGGTGGAGAGGAAAGAAGGGAAGAACCTGGGCTCCTGTTGCCACGTGTGAGCTGCTCAATCAGTCCTGGACTGCCTAATTTTGGATTTCATGTTTTATGTGAAAACAAACAAACAAACAAACAAACTCTTCTACATTTAAGCTGTATTTAGCTAAATATTCCGCAACTTGAATCTTTTGTAACTGACTTGTCTACTAATGTTGTTGTAGATTCCTGCTTGTAAATGAAATCTACTTGATTGTTCATATGATCCTGGCTGTCAACCATTTTCAAGAATTCCAGGTAAAAGATTTTTCTGAAACTCCGCCCACAACCAGGTCATTGGTACTGCTGTGTTGGGGGGGGGCATTTTTCACTCAAATTATTGAACCAGGAGTGGGTTTGTAAAGACCATTTGTTTGAGGGAGACCCACAACTGACGATTCTTTTTGAGGAATGCCCACAATTATAACAGGCTGAAACTAAAGTTTATCTAGTCCAAATATCTTTCCCCTTTCCTGTTATAATAAAATTACTCTTTACTTTTGTTTTCACAAACATGTAGGCATAGTCACTTTGGAATGTATTCATATTCAGAAACATTCAGAATATTCACCTTGGAAGACTATAAACATTTAATTGGTGACCCTAGTTTTCTGCCATAGTCCAAACATTTTCAGATGCCCTTTTTAGGAATTATGTTCAGAATCTGAATCACAACTTTAGAGAATGCCAGCAATGTCAATAAATATGTTCTCTGAAGATTGGATTTGATTTTGGAAAATATCCAAGAAGTTGTTGAGAGTCAAATCTAGTAAAGTGAATAAGCACTCACAAAATGGATAATACATGTTTTTTGTTGTTAATGTTAAAACATAATTAGATTTGTGCACAAAATAATCAGATCTAAGCAGCTCTAAACATCAGTTGTAGATATGATAGCATTGTTCGAATAAACATATGTCTTCCCAAGGTGACTGCTTTATGGGTCCACACACTTGGTTATATGTGTTAACTAAAATCATCCATCTCATAGCTATGTTCAGTTGCAGGTATTTTTTAAATAAAACAGATATTTACTTTTCACTTTTCCCTTTCCATTCTGCTATAAATGTCTTATGCTGAAACAAGCTTGGTGTTCAATTGATTCAAAGCCATTTTTGTAGTACCATCATTTTATTATACTTGATTTTTAAAAAGAGTACAAGTAGCAAGACAAAATGGTGTCAATAATAAGACTGCAAATTTTTGGGTTTTTTATTTTTTATTCTTTATGCTGTTACAGTTTTCCCAATTTTCCCCCTTTTATCTCCCCTCTGCCCAACCCCCCAACCCTCCAGCATCCCCGCCTTAGTTCATGCCCATGGGTTGTACGTATAAGTTCTCTGAATTCTCTATTTCCTATACCATTTTAACCTTTCCCCATCTATTTTCTGACTACAAATTATGCTTCCTCTTGCCTGTACCTTTTCCCCCTACTCCTCCCCTTCCCCTGCCCACTGAAAACCCTCCATGTGATGTCTATTTCTCTGATTCTGCTCCTGTTCTAGCTGTTTTAATTTTTGTTTTCAGTTTTTTCTTTTCTTTTAGCTTCATTTGTTGATAGTTGTGAGTTTGTTGTCATTTTACTGTTCATAGTTTTTGATCTTCTTCAATTTCTTAGATAAGTCACTTTAACATTTCATATAATAAGGGGTTGGTGATGATGAACTCCTTTAACTTGACCTTATCTGAGAAGCACTTTATCTGCCCTTCCATTCTACAGAAAGTTTTGCTGGATAGAGTAATCTTGCATGTAATTCCTTGCCATTCATGACTTCAGATACTTCTTTCTAGCCCCTTCTTGCCTGCAAGGTTTCTTTTGAGAAATCAGCTGACACTCTGATGGAAACTTCTTTGTAGGTAACTGTCTCCTTTCCTCTTGCTGCTTTTAAGATTCTCTCCTTATCTTTGATGTTCAGTAACTTAATGATGATGTGTCTTGCTGTCTTCCTTCTTGGGCCCAATTTCTTTGGGATTCTGTGAGCTTCCTGGACTTCCTGAAAGTCTATTTCCTTTGCCAGATTGGGGAAGTTCTCCTTTATTATTTGTTCAAATAAGTTTTCCACTTGTTGCTCTTCCTCTTCTCCTTCTGGTACCCCTATAATTTGGATATTGGAATGTTTAAAGTTGTACCAGAGCTTCCTCAGCCTCTTCATTTTTTTTTCTGAATTCTTGTTTCTTCATTGTGTTCCAGTTGGATGTTCATTTCTTCCTTTTGTTCCAACTTGTTAATTTGAGTCTTGATTTCCTTCCTGTCACTGTTGGTTCCCTGAATATTTTGCTTTATTTCACTTTAAGTAGTCTTCATTTGTTCTTTCATTTTTCAACCAAGCTCAGTCAGTTCTGTGAGCATTTTGATTACCAGGGCTTTAAACTTTCCATCAGATGGGTTGGCTATTTCCTCATCAATTAGCTATCTTTCTGGAGTTTTGCTCCGTTCTTTTATCTGTCCCTATTTCTTTTTCTTGGCACACTTGATAAGTTGGAAGGGGGTGGGGACTTAGGTATTCACCTGGGCAGGGCAACCCTCCCTGCTGGGCTGTGGGGTGCCTCTGAGGGAGAGGCCAGAGAGGGAACATTGCAACTGGCCTGCTTGGCTCTAGCCCCACTTTCCAGTGAACGCTTGTCAGAGACTGGGAGTTTCTCCTACTGCAGCAACCCCCACTATAGTCCACAGTCAGCTCTGAGTCTCAGTTTCTGGTTCAGTCAGCCCCACTGGCACAGTTCTCCACCTTAAGGTGGGTTTTCTCCATTAGCCCATTTTACCAGTCTAGTTGGTTTGGCTGACTGTTTCTTAATTCCTTGGTTGTTGGATTTCCATACAGTTTGATTTTCTGGTACTTCTGATTGTTTATTGATTTTAGATTGGTTTTTATCCTCTTTTTGGTTGTACAAAGAAGCAAAGGGTTTCTACCTACGCCCCCATCTTGGCTGAACAAGACAGCAAAATTTTGAATCAAACAATTTCTTTTGAGATCCAACCTCACTATTTAACCAGTTGTGTGATTTGAATAATTATTTAATCATTTAGACCCATTTTTAATCTGTAAACTGCAGAAAATTGTACATATCTTAGTTGTTGTGAATATCAAATAAGATAGTAAATATGGGCTTTATGCATAATGCTTGGCATGTAGTAAGTGAACAAGCATCACTTAGGATGATACCTACTAGGCAAACAGTAAAGTATTTGAAATACTTAAAATGTAAAAAATATTTGGGCATCTATAGGATTTTCTACCGAGAACTGGAACTCCACACTCTATTTCAACAGTTTTTAAAGCACGCTGGAAAAGACACATTTTACTAATTTCACTTTTTTCCTGGCCTCCCTTTCTGCTCTTCCAACATAGAAGAACCATATCCATTAGGCTAGGGATTAACAACAGTTGAGAAGTACTATTGTACTTCATTATGCTGCCTCAATTGTTTTTAATTGTTAAATTTACTCTCACACAGTGAAATCTAATGAATAAAGGTTTCTGTGAGAATGAGACTCAAAAGTATTATGCCTTGAACACAGTAAGTATATAATGATGAACTTGGGTCCTGCTCATTTAGCTTTAATACCCCATTCCCCTTTGGGGTATTTAACTCCAACCTCATTTACATGACACCTATCTCAAGATAGAACCAATACATAGACCTCTATGTTTGAAGCTTTTGGTTTAGCATTGATTCAGTCTAAAGATTTCTTTACTTGGGTCATCTTTTTTTCTAATAAGATATCTTCTGCTTGGTTCTCCATTGTCTTTGCTAATGGGTATTAGTAGATCCTTACACAATTTACTGACAGTTATGTCCATGCACAGATCTTCATTTATCACCTATCCTGCCTTTCAACTTCCCCTTGATATTAAACAACCACTTCCTGTGTATTTAGTCTTTTTTGTTGTTGTTTTGTTTGTTTGGTACAGGATTGACTTGACAGCTGTGCTGTGTCCTACCCGCTCCACTCTCCAAGGAGATGGAAACTTTCCTTGAATGCCTATCTTTAGGAGAGTGAACCTCTTGCCTTGTTTCTGTGTTCAGATACCCTGTCTTTCTTGTGCACTGCAAGTTCTCTCACTGCCACTGTCTCACCTACCATCCAGGTCTTAGAATGAACATTTTGGGGAGGGATGATAGTGACCGAAACATGAGTCACTTGCCTGGTCCTGGAAAGCTGGTATAGTATAGGTATCCCAAGAACAATGTCTTTTCCTTTTTAAAAAAACTCTGATTCTATCAGGCAAAGTTACTCAGAAGAAGCAGTAAGATGCTGACCGGGGGCAAGTTGCCCAGGACTGCTACCTTATATTTTCCCTAAGGCCTGCCCTGTATGGGCAGACTCTCAGTGTGCCATGTTTTCACCTTCCACTTACTGTATCAGTTGTCTGTTGCTAGTGTTAAAAATTACTACAAACTTAGTGGCTTAAAGCAACATATTAGAACAGCACAAAACTTTGCTGGTCACGAGTCTAAAGTGGATCCTACTGGGTAAAATAAAAATATCCAGAGGCCTGTGTTTCTTCTGGAGGCTCCAGGGAAGAATCCGTTTCCATCTTTTCCACCTTCTAGAGGTTGTGCATGTACATGGGCTGGTGGCTGCTTTCCTTCTGCAAAGACAAGGAGAGTGGGCAGAGTCTTTTTTTCAGGTTGCATCACTCTGACACCAACTCTCCTGTCTTCCTTTTGCTTCTAAGTACTGCCAGAATCACACTGGGCCCACCTGGATAATCCAGGATACTCTCCCCACTGCAAGGTCATCTGATTAACAACCTTAATTCCCTTTTGCCATAAAATATATTTGTAAATTATGGGGTTTAGGACATGGACATCTTGGGGTGGGGCATTAGTGTGCCTACCTACCATATCTGTTTAGCGAGGCAAACAATTTCTCACAGTAAGCAAGTGTCTGTACCAGCACCCCTTCTCTAGTATTCACAAAGACAAAATACAAATGAAAATATGCCAGGCTCTTTGACTTTAGGAAATTCATGTAATGAACTGAAAATTTTAAGGAGATTGAGGATGAAATTGTTATGCAGTGTCTGGTATAAGTGTATCTTTTAAAAAGCGTGTGTGGTTCTGTTGTTCATGTTCTGCATTGTTTTCAATGGAGAAGCATCACACCTTTGTACATGGGGATAGCACCTGTAAAAACCAGCTCCCCTGAGAAAGAAATAGGGATCAATTTAACTGAAATGGGTAGAGGTATACACAAAAGGAACAGATGGTTTTGTAAAAGTAGAAGCAGTTTTTGCTTTCTTATTATAATGTAACAGTTCCAGTTTCAAAACATCATTTCCTGTGGCGATAGCCCTGGGTGTCATCTACATTGTTGATTTAGCAGCCAAGTCGGTAATTTAGGTACTAGGACTTATTCTACATGCTAATTTGTGTTTATAGAATCCAAGGACTTTTTCAAATAGAGGCATTTATTTGGAATTTGAAGATTAGATATATCCAAGTGCAGAGAGAATCTTAAGTCTGAGAATAATTAAATTACAACAGTTATTTATTGAGCTAAACATCAGCTTGTTAAAAATTTAAACATCTCTGTTTTTAATCTTTCTTATTTATTTTAAGAAGAAAAGTTACTTTATTGATTTTGTAAATATAACTCTTGCTCATTATAATGAGTTCAAGTCATGCAAAGAAATAAAAAGAGATTTTCTAAAAAATCACCCTAGCCTTGGCTGGTGTGGTTCAGTGAATTGAGTCCCAGCCTGCAAACCAAAGGGTCACTGGTTCAATTCCCAGTCAAGGCCCATGCTTGGGTTTCAGACTGGGTCCCCAGAAGGAGGTGCACGAGAGGCAACCACACATCGATGTTTCTCTCCCTCTCTTTCTTCTTCCTTTCCCCTCTCACTAGAAATCAATAAGTGAAATCATTTTTAAAAAATCACTCCAAATCCTTTTTATAATCATTAATATCTAATGTTTACTATTTTTATAAATAAGTAATGAATTAGAAAGAAGCCAAATGAAACTGGAAAGAATTAGAATGCATTGCTAAACTTCGAATAAATGTTGTACCCATTGTAGAATATATCATTTCAGAGATTACTCTGAAGTTAAGAAGAAATGATTTAAAACACTACAATTTAAAACCTATACATTTTATTGTAGATGGCATCAATTTTTTCCCTGCTTTAAGAGTAAACACACTGACCTTTCTCCTTATACATCTCCTGTTCCTCGATCTTGTTATTTTTATTATTATTCATATTGTTCCAAGGTTTATACAACTACATTCTCTTCTGTAATTATTTAGATATATCTTAAATTAAAGCAATGTTCAACAAAGGTTTCACTTTTTCTGTCATCTCTTAAGTAGCTAGATTTCATTGTCAAATAATGTATATTTACCTGTTTTTGTGCTTTGTTTTGTTTTTAGTAAAGAAAGAGTGTGTGTGGCTGTTGTATTCTTTAGTTTTTCATATTTAAAAACTTCCACATCTTCTACCTATTGCTGTTGTATACCTTGTATATGTGCATATTTTGGATGTTTATATTACATTATATTATAATTATATTTGATTAGATTATAATCCTTTCCTTCAAAATTTTGTAGATATTTTCCAATGGCTTCTGTTACTGAATGTTACTATGGAATAATGAGACCACCACGGGTCTTTCCCTTTGGTGATTTACTTAGTTTTTTTTCAGTGCCTCAAGAATTCTTTATTCTTAAGTACTAGTAATTTAACTAAGGACTTAGCAATGGGTGTTCCCAATCAAATTACTTTGGAATATATGTTATTGTTCAATCTGCAGATTGAATTTTGGCTTCATTTCAGAGTAATTTTCTTCCTATATATGTCTGTGTTTCTCTGGGTTTTCTACCTGAGAGACACTGCTATGTCACCCAGAATTTGTCAGTCCTTCAGTTCTATGAGCTTCTTTTGGATTGCTTCTTTTCTTTCCTTTTTCCCCCATCTGTGTTTACTATGATTATTTCAGGTCTTGTCTATTTCTTTTTCTTTTTATTTTTTAATCCTCACCTAAGGATATGTTCCCTGATTTTAGAGAGAGAGGAAGGCAGAGGAAGAGAGAGAAACATGCATGTGAGAGGGAAACACTGGTGGGTGGCCTCCAAGACGCACCTGGGCGGGTGACCCAACCTGCAGACTTTTGCTGTATGGGATGAGGTTGCAACCAACTGAGCCACTGGCCAGGGCAAGAATTCCTTTCTTCTTAAGGATACAGAGTATTTTGTTGTATGTACAAACAACATTCTGTTTATTTAGTCATTAGTTGACATACATGATGGATATTTGAGTTGCTTCCAACTCTCGGTTCTTGTGAATAGTGTTGCTATGAATATGAGTGTGCAAAATCCTTTGAGACCCTGTTTCAGTTCCTTTGGATACCTACCCAGTTTTCTTATTGCTGGGATTAACACGTTTGGGTTTTAAAGATTTTATTTATTTATTTTTAGAGAGAGGGGAAAGGAGGAAGAAAGAGAGGAAAACATCATTCAGGGGTTGCCTCTTGCATGCCCCCAACTGGGTACTGGCCTGCAACCAAGGCATGTGCCCTACTGGGAATTGAACTAGTTACCTTTCCATTCACAGGCTGGTGAGTCACACCAGCCAGGGCAAAAGATTGCTTTTAAAAATTATATTTGGATACCAGTTCTTCATCAGGTTTGTGTTTTGAAAACACCATCTCCAAATCTGTGGCTTAGCTTAAAATCGGTTAGAAGGCTGACATTCACAAAAATAAACTCCTCACCCCTCTCTTCTGCTCCCCCAACCATCAGGGCATTCTCTCTCTTCTTCCAGCAGAGCCTGCTGAGTCTCCACCTTCAAAACCTATGTTATCTGCTCAGGGGATGGGAGCACACTTCCAGGCAGACAAAAAAAATGTCACCGACAGTGGTCTCACCTGGCAGCCTCACACCAAGTGGACTCACCTGGCCTGACTTTCAAGTAGACGAGGGCTCACTCCCTCATTCCTACTGAGCAGAGCCACCTGCACAGAAGCAAAAGTGCTGAGTGTGAGGGCTGGGGCTGGCACAGGGCCAGGGCAGGGGTCACTGCTAGAGGACCACAAAGTGTGGTTTGGGCACTGTGGCCTGCCCCAAACTCCCAAGCCTGATGTTCTGACTTTCTGGCACTTTCTGTGAGGCCACCTGTAAGGTCCCTTTTGCTCATACAAGCTTGAGAGGGTCCTGCTGTTGCAACTGAGAACTTCACCTGGATGGAGCATGTTCACCGTGGTGGTCCCTGTGACTGGCTGAGCACCCCTAGAGATACCTTCCTTTCTGAGATGAAGGGTCTCCATCCTTTCAGGGAGAGGGAGCAGACCAGAATGTGCAGACATGCCCTCCTGTGTCCTGGGTGGCTGGGCCAGGCTGCTCAGCTCAGTGGGTTAAGGAGCAGGGTGGGGCTGGTGTGGGCTAGGGGCATAGGTGGGGGTGCTGGGAGAGGGGCTGGGACCTGGGGCAGGGCAGAGGAAGGGTGGATGGGACCTTCAGTTGTGTATGTCACTTCCACATACCTTCATTTTCTCTACTTCCAGCCCCTTCTCCTGCTTCCCTCTAAAGTTAATGTTTATATTGTAAACTGTGTCATCCTGAGCATGAGGTACATTCACGGTGCTGTGCAAGCATCACCACTGTCCAGTTGCAGGATGTTCCATCTCCCCTAAAGGACACCCTACATCAGAAGTCCTCACTCTCCACTCCTCCTGCCCTGGCAACCCCTGATCTGCTTTCTGCCTGTGTTCCTTTACCTTTCTGGATCTTTCTTATAAATGGACTCTTATAATAGGTGCCTTTCTGAATCTGTTCACATGCTTTTGTTTGTTTTTATCTGAAATTGCATTTTGTTTATTTGAAAGGAAGTCCTAGATAAATTAGAGTTCATATATATATGAACTTTAGTAAGCCCTTTTAGTAAGTGTGTGCATCATCTTGGGGTAGAGACCCCTGTACTGAGTTTGACCCCAGGACCAGAAGCCAGTTAAGTAACAGTTGCCTCTTCCTATGCCCTAAAATGCAAGGCAAGAAAAATGCAGAAAGCTGGAAGGACAAATGACAAGCTGGAAAGTGTTCCTCACAACCCAAGGCTGGAGAGAGGTGTAACATCCCTCTCCCCACCCAGTGGTGTAGAAAGCTCCTGAAAGTCAGAGTTTTCTGAAGGAAACTGAGGGTGGACACATTCCCTTCCAGTGAGGTGGTACACACACCAGTGCATGTCAAAGATGCCTGACCTCCCTGATGGGAGCACACCTGCTGCGAACACTGAGGACAGATCACTGCCACCATTAGATTGCAGACCAGCCTGGGGACAAAGTGAGGAAGCAGAGGCCCCAGCAGGTCCTCTGAAGAGAAAAGAAAGGCCCCTCCTCTGGGAGAACAATGTGCAGGACCCGTCAGAGTTCCACAGGTGCACAGCTTCACCTGGCAGTGCTCAGGCTGGGAGGTTACCCCACAGGAATTCTTGAACAATTTTTCAAAGATGTATTTTCGAGCCTATCCATCAGAGCACTGATGAAATAGCCAGGAGTTGGAAAATACACTAATGTCCATGGAGAGGGGATGGGATCCACCAATCCTGGTCCACATGGACGAGGGAAGCTAAGCAGCAGCTAATGTGGGTTCAGGGTCTCTGTATGCTGACAGATAAAGACTTCAGGGGTCCTCTTATGTGAGGGAGGTGGATCCAGGATCCCAGCTGTTAGACCACATACCAGTGATTTCCACAGGCAGACACAACTATGTGACAATAAGTCTCGTGTGGCAGAGACAGAGGAGACAGAATGAGAGCAATGGAGCCTGACAGATAAACACTAAGCCATTCGCAATGGTCACCTCTGGAATGGGACTTGCAAAACTCCAATCTTCTCCTTCAGGTGATGTCTGAATTTTTTTAGAAAGCATGTATGACTTTGATAGTTCTAAAAATATTAAAGTTCAGTGTTATTCATTTATTACTCATCTATGAGTAAAGTACATTATTTAGTTTTTATTTTAAAAGGTTTTATTACAAGGAAAACGAAGTTTTTTCATAGTACAATAATAAATTCTACAGAAATTCATAACCAAGTAAAAACCAAAGCCCTCCCAGGGAAGAGAGCCCTGATGGGCGTGCTCACTGTCCCATTCCTTTCCACAGGAGAGCATGTCGTGTCGGCACATGCACACATGTGCAGCTGTGTTTCTGCACCTGTGTGCACAGGAGGCTGCTGTGGCTGTTGGCCAGGGAGGATTCCTGAGCATGTGCCCATCCAGAACCTCATTTCCCCAGAGGTGGAAAATGTCAGTCAGCTCTTTTCCTCCTTGGCATGTTCTGTGTCCTCGCAACAGAATTTTGGAAGCCCCTGCTGTGGAACGTGGGCCATTTCTGATTTTTCACTCCCATCAGTGTGCTGAAAGAAATACCTCCGTCCATAAATCTTTCTTTATTTAGGGTAAGTCTGCCCAGGTAGAGATTCTTGGTCTAATGTAAATATAATTGTAAGGTGTTGGGTGCAGCTCCCTGCAACCTTGTCCACTTTGAGCCTTGTTTTTTGGAAGCAGAGGTGCTGAGACCTGGGGTTGAGATCTTAGGGAGAGATGGGGCAAGAGTGGCTGGGAGGGGAATAGGTGAAGATACCTGGGAATGACATGCCCAGCTGAAGGTCCCATCCATCCTCCCTCTGCCCTTTGCCGTGTTCCAGCCCCTCTCCCAGCACCCCCACCAATGCCCCTAGCCCACACCAGCCCCACCCTGCTCCTTAACCCACTGAGCTGAGCAGCCTGGCCCAGCCACCCAGGACACAGGAGGGCATGTCTGCACATTCTGGTCTGCTCCCTCTCCCTGAAAGGATGGAGACCCTTCATCTCAGAAAGGAAGGCATCTCTAGGGGTGCTCAGCCAGTCACAGGGACCACCACGGTGAACATGCTCCATCCAGGTGAAGTTCTCAGTTGCAACAGCAGGACCCTCTCAAGCTCGTATGAGCAAAAGGGACCTTACAGGTAGCCTCACAGAAAGTGCCAGAAAGTCAGAACATCAGGCTTGGGAGTTTGGGGCAGGCCACAGTGCCCAAACCACACTTCATGGTCCTCTAGCAGTGACCCCTGCCCTGGCCCTGTGCCAGCCCCAGACCTCACACTCAGCACTTTTGCTTCTGTGCAGGTGGCTCTGCTCAGTGGGCATGAGGGAGCGAGCCCTCGTCTACTTGAAAGTCAGGCCAGGTGAGTCCACTTGGTGTGAGGCTGCCAGGTGAGACCACTGTCGGTGACATTTTTTTTGTCTGCCTGGAAGTGTGCTTCCATCCCCTGAGCAGATAACATAGGTTTTGAAGGTGGAGACTCAGCAGGCTCTGCTGGAAGAAGAGAGAGAATGCCCTGATGGTTGGGGGAGCAGAAGAGAGGGTGGATAATGGTATCCAAATACACAGTTTTTAAATATATTTTATTGATTATGCTATTACAGTTGTGCCAATTTCCCCCCTTCATTCCCCTCCGCCCTGTACATCTCTTCCCACCCACATGCCCCACTTTAGTTCATGTCCATGTATCATACTTATAAGTTCTTTGGCTTCTACATTTCTCATACTATTCTTACCCTCCCGTCAATTTTCTACCTACCATCAATGCTGCTAATTCTCCGTACCTTTTCCTCCCCTCTCCCCCTCCCACTCCCCTTTTGCTAACTCTCCATGTGATCTCTATTTCTGTGGTTCGGTTCCTGTTCTAGTTGTTTTCTTAGTTTGTTTTTGTTTTAGGTGTGGTTGTTAATAACGGTGAGTTTCCTGTCATTTTGCTGTATATGTTTTTTATCTTCTTTTTCTTAGATAAGTCCCTTTAACATCTCATATAATAAGGTCTTGGTGATGATGAACTCCTTCAACTTGACCTTATCTGAGAAGCACTTTATCTGCCCTCACATTCTAAATAAAAGCTTTGCTGGATAGAGCAATCTTGGATATAGGTCCTTGCCTTTCGAGGCTTGGAATACTTCTTCAGCCCTTTCTTGCCTGCAAGGTTTCTTTTGAGAAATCAGCTGAAAGTCTGATGGAACTAGTTTGCAGGGAACTCCCTCCTTTTGTCTTGCTGCTTTTAAGATTCTTTCCTTATCTTTAATCTTGGCTAAGATAATTAAGATGTGCCTTATTGTGTTCCTCATTAGGTCCAACTTCTTTGGGACCCTCTGTGCTTCCTGGACTTACTAAAAGTCTATTTCCTTTGCCAGAATGAGGAAATTCTCCTTTATTATTTGTTCAAATAAGGTTTCTACTCCTGGCTGTTCCTCTTCCCCTTCTGGCACCCTTATAATTCTGATGTTGGAACTTTTAAAGATATCCTGGAGGTTCCTAAGCCTCTCCTCATTTTTTTGAATTCTTGCTTCTTCATTCTTCTGATTAGGTGTGTCTTTCTTCCTTCTCATCCACACTGTTGATTTGAGTCCCAGTTTCCTTCCCATCACTATTGGTTCCCTGTACATTTTTCTTTTTTTCCACTTACTGGAGCCTTAATTTTTTCATCCAATTTGTGACCAAATTCAACCAATTCTGTGAGCATCCTGATTACCAGTGTTTTGAACTGTGCATCTGATAGCTTAGCCTCCTCTTTGTCTCTTAGTTGTATTTTTTCTGGAGCTTTGATCTATTCTTTTATTTCAGCCATTTTTTTATGTCTTGATACGCCTGTTACATAGTGAGGGGTAGAGCCTTAGATGTTCACCTGGGAGGGGTAACCCATGTCACTGTGTTGTGACACTGTATGTGGGGAAGGAGTCCAAGAAGAACAATGGCATTTGCTCTGCTCTCTGCTGGATTTTAGTCACTTCTTTTGCTTCCTACAAGTAAATTCGGCCCTTCTGGTGCTGATTCCTGGGTGGTTGGGTTTGTGTACATTCTAGGACCCTGTAGGTCTCTCCTACAAACTCTCCTGTGAGGCTGGAACCTCAACCCTCTATGGCACCTCAACCCCCCCAGGTGTTTTCAATTGGTGTTTTGAGGCTTTATTTTCCTGTGCTTGGATCCTGGGTTGCATGGTCTATTTTGCTCCCCATTTTCTCCTGGTTTATCTCCCCGGGGATGTGGGACCTATCGATCTGCCAGCCACCTTGTCCACCACACTCCTCCACAATCCGCTGCCTTGCTGGGTCTGCCAGCTGCTGCTTTGCCACAAGACCTCTCCGCTTTGGCAGCCCAACTCCACCCCTCCTACCAGTCTGGGTGAATGTGTCTTCTTTAATTCCTTGGTTATTAGACTTCAATACAGATCAATTTTCTGTCAGTTCTGGCTGTTCTTGTTTTTAAATTGTTGTTGTCCTTCTTTCCGTTGTGCAAGGAGGCACAGTGTATCTACCTACACCTCCATCTTGGCCTCAAATATAATTTTTTTTAAAAATTCTTAATCCTCAGCAATAAGAAAACAAACAACCCAGTTAAGCAATTCACATAAGCTCTGGACAGACACCTCACCACAGAAGATACACAGATGGCAGGGAACCAAGAGGGCAGCAGAGTGAGTAGAAATTACGCTCACATCCTCCCAGGACCAAACTGGAATTATAGAACAGTCAACCTGAATAACCAACTGGTCTAGCTGAACAGAAGTCTCATAGCAAGGATTACAGAAGCCACATCCAGACTGGTAGAAAAGCACTAAAAAGGCTGGCCCAGCTCCCATGTTCAGTGGTAGAAAATCCACAAGAATAGCTCAGTTGCAAATGTGCCTCTTGCGGAGTGAGGGGTCTGAGCGCCATGCTGGGCTCCCCAGCCCACAACTCCAGTGCCAGGAAGAGGCACCCACATGAGAGTCAGTGGGGATTCTGTCTGCCAGGGAGAGATGGGGTTTTAATAGAAAATCAGGTTTCTACGGCAAGCACCAAAATTTTCACCTCAGGCACTCAAACCACAGCTCCTGTGGGAGGACGGTGGCTGAGAGCAGGCTGGTGTCATACAGGCAGAGGGCTGCAAAGACAGCCACCAAGATGCCTGTGCTGAGTCCCATCTCCCCCCTTCAGATCACCCACAGACACCATCTTCTGTAGGTCCAGTACCTCCTTCCCTATCGCATCAGCCTGGGGGAATGCCCTAGTCCCACCCTTCCAGCTCCATTTGGCCCCGCCCTGCCCTGCCAGGCTGGAGCCCTGCAGAGGAATCTGCTGCTTTTGCTAGTCTGGGGCTATGGTGCAAGCTTCCTTGGAAGACTACTGAGTTGGTCCCTGGAGACTCAGGGGTGGAAGAGATTGAGCTGTATGGTTCTAGGGCGAGGGCTATTTTTCCTGGTAACCACCACCATTGTTCTTGTGAGGAGCCCTCCCCTCTATATGGCCAAATCTTAATCTGTTTAGACCAGTGAACTCTGCTGGCCTCAACCTGATGACTCCCTGAGACCTCACCCCCATTACAAAGACAGGCAGATCCCAGGGTTTTGGCAGCTGGCTTCTGTGTACTCTGAGATTTTTGTCAAGTGGTCTTAGGTGTTGCATGGAGTCCATTGAGTTTGAATCTGTGAACAGTGTTGGCAAACAACACTAACCCTTACCTGGGGACTTACTGAGAACCTGTTTGAAACTCACAGTACTGACAGAGGCTCCCTCGGTGATATAGCCTAAAGGTGCCTGCCATGTGGAGGCAGATCTCTGGGCACCTTCAGCCTTTTACTGGTATTTGAAAAAGCTTTTTAGCTGAACCCTTTGGGTTTTCTAGGTAGATAATTTTATTATCTATTAATAACAATAATTTCCTCTACTCCAATTTTTTACCTCGTACTCTTTCTAATATCCACTTGCATTGATTAATGCTTCAACAACAATGATTTCCCTCCACATATCATAATTTGCTCTCTCATTTCCCTCAAGTCTCTGCTCAAGTGTCATTCTGACCGAGATGGAATGAATGAGTATTCAGCAATAATGGCGGTAAGGAGTATCTTTTTCCCTGACATATTGGAAATGCTTTTATTGTTTCCTGTTAACCCCAATGCCGTGCAGTTGGTATTTAAAGTTTATTTAAAATCTGTTTTGTTTAACTCAATAAAAATATTTTTTTAATTGACCTTTTAAAATTTTTCTGGCTTACTGTTTTAAATTTTTTTTAACTAAATAATTTTTTTTGCTGGGGAGTTAGGCCAATGCAGATGAAATAGTATTAATATTTTATCTTCACTAATTTTATGACAGAAGTTTAGTATTTGGCTTTGTGTCTTGTCACTATTTCATTGTTTTTTTTTCCTCAGTGTTTTCATCTTGCTGCACTTTGAATGTAACACCTACACAGAGAAGTGTACAAAATACAAATGTATATCTCAATGACTTAATGCAAAGTAAAACTCATGAAAGCACCGTATAGGACAAAAGGTAGAATAGCAACCAAACTCTAGACAGATGGATTGTGCCTCTCCCCAATAACTATCGCTTCTTTACACTATCCAACTTCTAACACTGTATTTAACTTTATATAAATGAACTCATACAATATGTATTCTTGGTCTGTATTCTTTGTTCAGCATTGTAACATTCATCTGTATTTTTACTTATAGATGTAGTTTGCCCATTTTATTTGTTATCTTGTGATATTTCATTGTGGGAATGCGCTGTCTCTTCCAGAATCCCCCGCCCCCTCTCCCCATACCTTGTCTAGGCTTAGTTGTAATGTGCTGTTTATTCATTTTTCTTTCCTTTCCCATAGAGATTTCTGGCTGCTTTTCCATAATTATTGCCTCTTACTTATTTTTTATTCTTGACTTTCTGAGGCCTCTATTTCTCCTTAGCCATCCTGCTCTCAGTCACCCTGTCCTTACTCCCTCCTTTCCTTCCCTCTGTGAACCCACTCTCCCTCATTCACCCAACCTCTGGTACAAAATGTTATGACAAAGAAGTAAATACAGTAGTCACAAGCTAAAGTACTAGCTAGTGTACTGTGAATTATATTTTTTATTTGTTGAAAATATGCTGTTCATAGAAATATCTTAAATTTGGAATGATGTTTCTTTTTCTATGATTTATGTTTAAGAGGCATGGGTTAGGGTTTTTTTCTTCTAGCTTGATTCTTCAAAGTTGTAAGTGGGCCCATTAAAATTTTTAATAAAACTTATTTTTGATGATGTAGGAGAATTACAGCAATTTGGAAAACAAATTTATCTTATTTACATAAATATAATTAGATATTTAAAGACATGATTCACATAAATTGAATTATTCCTTTAGGGAATACCTTACATTATCTTTTCATTGAAATTCAAACTGCAAATAAATAGCTCAAAATACTTTCATTCACATTTGACTGGCATTAACCTCAAGTATTCTCTCAAATTTTGTGGTAAATTTTGATATTGTTATCTTTTAATAGCAGAAATAATTTGAAGTATAAATCTTAATTTAAATATTAAGATGTTACCCACAACAAACATCTTAATTAACCTGATTCTACTAAACATTGCTCACTTTTGCTTTAAAAATGACAATTCTGCTGCCTGACGAAAATTTGTTGGAACCATTTTCAGTAGTAAATGGGTGAGAAACAGTATAGTCCTTTTTGGCTGGCTCTAGGTTTGAAATAATTAACTTGCTCTCCAATTTAAGCTGTCAACAGTCTAGAGTCAAGATGCTCTAATGCCACAAATGAACAAAGATAGAAAAATCAGCCCTTTCTTGAATATCTAATGGGCTCAGCAATAGCATTAACATTCATCTACAACTTAAGAGTCATGAACTATGTTTCAAAAACAAACGAATAAAACAAATTTACTCACCATTCTCACATCTGCTGAATACTCAGAAGTAAATAACAAAGTGATCACTTATTATTGTAATACCGAGTTTTGAAATGAGAAAACCATGTACTCTTTTTCACAAAGGAACTTTAGTCTTTCAGATGTCACTGCTATTAGTTGATTCATCTGAGATTACAACACAGGTAAAATGACTTTTTAAAAATACATTTCATTGATTATGCTATCACAGTTGTCCCAATATTTTCTTCTTGCCCCTCTTATGTCCAGTAGCCCCATTCCCTCCAGCAATTTCCCCCTTAGTTCATGTCCATGGGTCGTGCATAGAGATTTGTTGGCTTCTCCATTTCCTATGCTATTCTTAACCTTCCTCTGTCTATTTTGTACCTACCAATTTATGCTTCTTAATCTCTGCACCTTTTCCTCTATTCTCCCTCTGCTCCCTACAGCCTGATAACTTTCTAAATGCTGTCCATATCTCTGATACTGCTCCTGTTCTGGTTGTTTGCTTAGTTTGTTTTTTTAGATTCAGTTATTGATAGTTGTGAATTTGTTGCCATTTTAATGTTTGTAGTTTTGATCTTCTTTTTCTTAAATAAGTCCCTTTAACATTTTATGTAATAATGGCCTGATGATGATGAACTTTAGCTTTACCTTTTCTGAGAAGCACTTTATCTGCCCTTCCATCCTAGATGATAGCTTTGCTGGATAAAGTTATCTTGGATGTAGGCCCTTGCCTTTCATCATTTTGAATACTCCTTGCCAATCCTTTCTAGTCTGCAAAGTTTCTTTTGAGAAATCAGGTGACAGTATTATGAGAACTCCTTTTAAGGTAACTGCTTTTCTCCTGCTGCTTTTAAGATTATCTCTTTATCTTTCACCTTTAGCATTTTAATTTTCATGTGTCTTGGTGTGGTCCCCTTTAGGACCAACTTGTTTGGGACTCTGTGCTTCTTGGACTTGTAGGTCTATTTCCTTCACCAAATTGAGAAAGTTTTCTTGCATTATTTTTTCAAATAAGTTTTCATTTTCTTGCGCTTCTTCTTCTTCTTCTTCCTCTTCCTCTTCCTCTTCCTCTTCCTCTTCTTCTTCTATGATTCAGATGTTGGTATGTTTGGAAATATCCCAGAGGCTCCTTATACTATCCTCATTTTAAAAATTCTTCTTACTTTTTGCTGTTCTGCTTGAATGCTTATTTCTTCCATATGTTCTAAATCGTTGATTTGAATCTTGGCTTCACCTCCTTCACTGCTGGTTCCCTGTAGATTTTTCTTTATTTCACTTAGCGTAACCTTCATTTCTTTGTGGGTCTTTTTTATGCTGTTGCCATATTCAATTAGTTCTTTGTGCCTCCTGATCACCAGTGTTCTAAACTCTGTCTGCATCTGATAGGTTGGTTATCTTTGTTTTGTTTATCTTTGTTCTGGGGTTTTGTTCTGCTCTTTCATTTAGATCACATTTCTTTGTCTTCCCAATGTGGCAGCCTCCCTGTTTTTTGTTTCTGTGTATTAGGTAGAGCTGCTTTGATTTCCTGTCTTACTAGTGTGGCCTATTGTAGAAAAGACACCTGTAAACTATGTGGGGCAGAACCTTAGGTAATCACGAGGGCAGGGAAATTTACTACCCTGCTTTGTGTCTCTGTGTGTGGGAAGGGCTCAGAGAGGAGATAATGCTGCTTCCTGGCTTTTGGAGGTTTCCCTGTCACTCATCCTGTTTCAGTCACTTCACCTACTCCCTGTATGTAGCCTTCTAGCTGTTGCCCTGATGCTGAATTACACAGGGGTGGGTCTGTGTAAGTTCTAAATCCATGCAACTTTGCTTTAAGCAGAGTCTCCTGAAGATCCAGTAGATTCTTCTGCAGCCCCAACCAACCCCCACTGGTTTTTACAGCCAAAAGTTGTGGGGATTTATCTTCCTGTTGCTGGAACCCTGTGCTGTGTGGTCTGGCCTGGGGCTGCGATCCTGAAATCCTGAGGCATCCCTCCCAATGTTTGTCTAACACATATGAATATGGGACCACTCATTCCACTGCCTCCGTACCATACTGTGTCCCCACACCTTTCCACCAGCCTCTGTGTCTCTACCCCTCCTACCTGTCTAGATGAATGTGGCTTCTTTAAATTCTTGGTTGTTGGATTTCCATATAGCTCAATATTCTGATGGTTCTGGGTGTTATTTGTTTTGAGGTCTAGTTGTAATTTGTTCTGTAGTTGTGCCAGGATGCAAAGCATGTTTACCTATGTCTTCATCTTGACCAGAAGTCCATACCTAAAATGAATTAAAATTTTCTTTCTTATTGGGCCATGATCTGAATTTACAAATGAATTCATGTTAAATATATGCATTATCTGAATTAATTTAAAAATTATAAGTCAAAGGTTATTTTCTTTCTAATTATTCACATACAACAAAAATCTTTGCATTAAACTGAAGCATTATAATTGTGTATATAATTATACTTATATGCAAATGTACTTTATCTAAATTTGAGTATTTTATAAGGAAACTAGTTGTGCAACATTTAATGTACAAAACTTATACAGTGTACATATTTCTAGTTAAAACTTTTAAGAGTGGGTAAATCAGAGACCTTTTTTTAAGACAGCAATAGATGTGAAAAATTTTGAAGAGCTTCCACTTGCATATGCCCAATGAAAATGTGTGTTTGTCAGTTCTCCCTACTGAAATTACAGTAAAATCACAAGCAAGAAATTAGGGATATAAATTCATAATAACAGAATGAAAAAAGAGGCAACATTTGTAATTGTTATTCTCACCAATTATTTTGAATTTTAGTTACCTAATTTCGTGAGAATGGGAACCAAGCATTATTTTGGAACTCAAGTCATTACAACGACCTGAAAAATGGAATAAGCTTCTTTACCACATAGTTTCTCATCACTGGTAGACAGATAAAAAGGGGTAGAATCTCCAAATAATGGTAATGGTATTGGAGGACTGAAGTATCTGATGGGTGTGTGTGTTTATGTTTATATGTTATACGGAGTGGATCGAAAGTGGGGGTGGTGTGGCTGAAGGGGACCAGATGACTCCTGCACACTTGTACTTCATAGAGTGTGATTAAATTAATGTAAAACTCCTTCCTTATTTATAAATGTATTATATTTCCATATAATTATTTTTAAATCTGCACTGTCTCTATTATCTTTGTAATATTAGCAACTAAGAAAATAAATTTAACATTTTGAGTATCTACTAATTTTTATTTATTATTTTACCTCAGAGGAACAATTTAATGATTACTTAAAATAAAATAATAACTCATTTATTTGCAAATAACTTGCACAGATGCTTTAATTGTGTTCGAGTTAGTGCTAAAGCTTTTAGTTTACCAGCAAATGCTGGGTTTGTAGTTTTAGAAAAAATAGAAGACATAAAATAAGAACAAAAACCGAGTCAGTATTTTAAAAAGGCTAAGATTTTCTGCATAGGGTCAGATAGACTTAGTCTGAATTCTGAGTTTGCCATTTTCTAGCTTTATAGTGGTTAGAACTTTGTTTATCCTTTGGTGTCTTCATTTCTTTACCTGTAAAACAGAAGAAATAAAAACAGGGAAATGGAATCTATTATAGGGCGTGTAAGTATTTAATGAGATTAAGCCTGTGAAAGATTTAGTTCATTGCCTTGTAAATGCTTAGTAATTGTTGGCTGTTAATGATGGGATAATGTTAACATTATACACTGTTGCCCCCATTCATAACAGATGTAACATATGATAGTTCCTATGACATACCATAATATGTTCTAGAGCTAAGAATAATCAGGAAAATCTCACTTGATAGACTTTCCGTGAAACTTTATAACAATATGTGAAAAATGATCAATTTTTCACTTTTCCCAGAAAAATACCAAATGGAGATCGACGTACAGATAATGACCACCATTCTGACATTGTCCTAGAGGTGCTGGAAAAGAGGCAGCATCTGTGCTGGAAAATCTGGTCTCCTGCATTCACTTTGTTATATAAGTAGCTATTGTTAGGTTATATCACTGTGTAGGGGTTCAGCTGGCATAACAAGATGCTGAAGTGTTTTAAATGTATGAGCCTCGTATTCCTGTGTGACTAAATGCATTGTTTACTAATGACATTAAGTGTAGGGTAGCTCATTTAAAAAATTAGTCTATTGTATAAAATGAGCCTGCTTTAAAATAAGACCATGTATTTTATTTAATCCAAAAATTAATGTTCTTGAAGAAAATGCAAGCCTATTTTAATGGTTACCATGTTACTCTAATAAAAAATACCAGGCAAAAAATGATCAGCAATTACTTACTGCTAAGCCTATTTTACTTGTACTGAATGGAGATTTTTAAATTTTTAAACTTAAGGAATATATAATAGTAGGACCCCAGAATCACAATGTTCACAGAGAGTAATTGTTTATTAACTATAATTCATATACCCTGTGACTAGGTGTGAATTCCTTTTGAGCTTTAACATAACAAGGCAATGAATAGTTCTGGTTTGCTTAAAAAGCAAACAAACTGAAGTCTGTCTGTAACTGGTTGCTGTCAAACCTTTTTTTTTCATGTTAGTTCAAAAACGTTGAAATAATCTAGCAAATGGTTATAAAATGATAAAACAAATCAATCAATACTTGGAGTTGCTCATCTCCTGCCTCAACTTCGGCATCAAGTGTCCTGATTGTACTACATTACATAAAAATAAAGGGGAAGTAAAACAAAGAAGGAGAAATCAATGATTTCTTCATATGCCATGAGCATACCTTCTGAGACTCACAAAACTTAACTAATAACACACTCAGAAATAGCACTCTTCAGTGCAGGTATAAAAATGGCGTAATTGGAAAGACAAAGTGAGTTGGCCATGCATACGCAGTAGATTCTACTCAGCAAACTCCTGAGGCTTCGTGTTAACGTACTGAAATATTGTACCATTCCTTGCAGGCTAAATTTTTCTTTACCACCTTAAATCAATAGTCTAATGATATTTTGTCCAACTCTGACTACATCTAAATTTGAAGTTGCTTTGCTGAAAATGTTAGGCAGAGTTCTCTCAAGGTGTTTACCTTTTCTTTTTTACCTCCTATTCACATCTTTTGGGACTAGTCTTTAGAACACACATAATAAATATTAAAAAGAATCATGTAGGCATAGGTATTTTCTTCAGATGTTGGGGAAGATATCCATATTTCTTACAGTGTTGGCAACTGGTTTATTTCTTCCAGCTCTTTAAGGAAATGTACGAGTCCAATGTGATTATTTTTATGTCACCCAGGTAATTTCTCCTGAGTGGGTGACTCAATTTAATTTAACAATACACTGTTATATGTAAAGGGGAAGGGCATTTGGGGCAGAATCTTGATTACTTTCCACCAAACTCAATGTACTACATATCTGTAAACCAACATCTTAATTCTTCTTCAATCTACATCTCTGAAGGGTTTACAGATTTTAAATTTAGATCCCCACCCAATGATATAGTAGTTTTTAAGATTACACTGAAAAAATTTTAATATTAAAATTTCCAGACACAAAAGTAAAGTAAAATGCATCCCTGTATACTCATTATCTAAGTTCAAGTTATCAGGATTTTATTATGATCACTTCATAATTTCTATTTTGTAGGCATATTTTACATTAACTTTTTTTAAAAATATTTTATTTATTTATTTTTAGAGAGGGGGGAAGGGAGGGAGAAAGAGAGAGAGAAACATCAATGCGTGGTTGCCTCTCACGTGGCCCCCACTTGGGGACCAGGCCTGCAACCCAGGCATGTGCCCTGACTGGGAATCAAACTGGAGACCCCTTGGTTCGCAGCCTGCGCTCAATCCACTGAGCTACACCAGCCAGGGCTAACTTTTTTTATGAATAAAAACTATAGAGAGGTGCACAAACATAAGAACATAATTCTATAAACATCCATATCAAGAAGCAGAACCTCAAAGTTTCCTTGTGCCGCTTCCAGTCACTACTCCCAGTTTCAAAGGTAACCCATATTGTGTCAGGGAAGATGGCCATATTTCTTACTTGTCTATCACCACAGAAAAGTTGGGCCTGTTTTTGGAATTCCATAAAAATGAAATCACATAATATGTACATTTCTGTGTCTGCCTTCATTTACTTAACATTATGTTTATGAGATTCACCCATCCAATAGCACCTTGCTGGGTTCATTCACTCTTATTGCTATATGGTATTTGATTGTATGAATAAGCCATTACTTGCCCATTTTTCTGATGAACATTCCAGTTATTTCCAGTCTTTGGTGCTACTGTTAGTTAACATTGTTGTACATGTTTTTTAGTGAACATATGTGAGCATTTCTGTTATGTAGACACTTGCTGAAGCATTTTAAAGCCAATTCCAAACATTGTCATTTCAGATTTACATACTTTAAGATACTTGAGTATGCATCTCTAAAAAGTATGGACATTTTCTCACATAATGGTAATTACTTGTTATCATCTGAGGCTGTGTTCTTGATTAATTAAGATGTGTTTTCAGTACATTTTTAAATGGGAAAATCCCTGTTCTTCAGGCTACTTTTTGAAGATAGGTGGACAATACTGAAGTTGAACTATACCTAAGTTGATAGTATTTTTAAAAAAATTTGGTAAAGCCATATTACCCTGAATGCACCGATCTCATGTCATCTGGAAAGCTAAGCAGAGTTCAGCCTGGTTAGTATTTGGATGGGAGACCACCTAGGACTACAGGATGCTTCATGCTTCCCTGGCTTCCGTGGCTCAGTCCACTGAGCTCTGGCCTGCAAATCGAGAGATTGATTTCTGGTCAGGACACATGCCTGGGTTGCAGGCCAGGTCCCCAGTAAGGGGTGTCCAATCAATGTTTTTCCCTCTTTCACCTCCACCTTCCCCTCTCTCAGTAAATAAATAAGAATAAAATCTTTTAAAATTTTAAGAAAAAAAAATTGGAGAGGGACAGATCAGCTCATCAACAAATGTTTATTAAGCTTCTTTTTGCTGGATCACTTAATCTGTTTGGCAAAATTCTCACTAACACATTTATTGACTGCTGGGATTTAAGACAAGAAAATAATTCCTTTTGATAAATTGCTATTGATAGAACTATTTATTTTGGGTATCATAAGTTAATAATTTAATGCACAAACAAAATGAACTGTGGAGTATACTTTAATGAATATGACTTAAGTGACATTTTTCTAAGTGTAGTGAATGATATTTCTACATGATTCCTGACAAATGGTTAGAATAACTAATAATTGTAATCAAAATAATAATATATAAGGTCTGTCCAGAAAGTATCCATCCGTGTACTATGAGAAATAGAGGCATTTATTGAAGAAGACACAAGATATAAGAAACATTGTACATTGGACAGTGATGCCGCAGTCCCCTTCAAAGACAGCACCGTGTCACCTCACAATTTTCCCAGTTGCCATCAGTTAGCTGCCTGTCGTATTCCTGAATCTGACTGATGGTCTCAAGTCTCTTCCCTTTCAAAGGTGGTTTTAGTTTTGGAAAAAGCCAGAAGTCACAGGGTGTCAAATATGAGCTGTAGGGGGCCCCAAGTCACCTGGGTGATTTGATGTTTCTCTAAAAAAATGCATGAAATGTGATGCATTAGGGGAACATTGTCTAGGGAAGCTGCCTATCACCAGTTGCCCATAGCTGCGGCCTTCTGAATCACACAGATAGTTTCCACAAAGGAATGGTTAAGTTTAACCCACAATTTAATGCAGATTTTTTGCTATTCTCAGTCATTTTGAATGCAACAGCCCCACAGTAGACAGGCTTGCTCAACATTGTCTACTGCCCGCACTGAGTAGCACAGTGAAGTCATCATTGTTCACACATGTGCATTCCACTCCACTCTTCTTGGCTGCCAGGTTGCATCCATTTTGCGCAAATCATTCTTCTTATATTAACAATGGTGAACTTTTTTTGGACAGAACTTGTATACTATAATAATTGTATAGATTATATTATATAAGGTATATAATATTGTATGTGTTACATGCATATATTTACATGATAAATAAATAATTAAAATATGGTAATTCCAAATTAAAATTAATTCTATAAATATATTAATAAAGTTAATATATAATTACTACAGTTAAAATAATAATAATGAAAACATTCAAGAGGCTATGTTAAATAACATAAAGATATCATTGAAGTTCATTTTATTATTTTATGAAGATAATATCAATTAAAAGAAGTGATCTTTTTTCCCTTGCATTATATGATAATGGTCAGAAAATTTAGAATATTTTCCTTATATACTTTTGGTTCGTGTTCTCAGCTTGCATCAACTCCATCTTGCAGAAAATCATGTGTGTTATTTGCTCTGGTCTTCCATATTATTATTATTTTTAAAATTTATTTATTTTAATTGTTGTTCAAGTATAGTTTTCTGTCTTTTACTCCCATCTCAGCCTACTCCCCTAGCACTACCCACCTCCCTCCCACTTCCCACCCCCCTTGCTTTTTGTCCTTGTGTTCTTTATACTTGTTCCTGTAAACCCTTCCTCTTTCCCCCTGAAATTCCCTCCCCTTGCTCCTCTGGTCACTGTCAGCCTGTTCTCTATTTCAGTGTCTTTGGTTATATTTTGCTTGTTGTTTGTTTTGTTGTTTAGCTTCCTGTTAAAGGTGAGATCATATGGTATTTGTCTTTCAACGCCTGGCTTATTTCACCCAGCATAATGCTTTCCAGTTCCATCCATGCTGTTGCAAAGAATAGGAGCTCCTTCTTTCTTTCTGTTGCATAGAATTCCATTGTGTAAATGTACAATAGTTTTTTTGATCCATTAATTTACTGATGGGCACCTAGGTTGCTTCCAACACTTGGCTATTGTAAATCGTGCTGCTATGAACATTGGGGTGCATAGGTTCTTTTGGATTGGTGTTTCAGGGTTCTTTTATTTTTTAATTAAAAAAAATTTTTTTAATTAATTTTATTTAGTTATTTTTCAAGTACAGTTTTTTGTCTATTTTTCCCATCCCAGCCTCCCCCGCCCCTTGCTCCCCACCTCCTTCCCATTTCCACCCCCCTTAGTTCTCCTCCCTGTGCCCTTCCTATTTGTTCCTCCAAATCCCTCCCCCTTTTCCCCCTTAACTTCCCTTCCTTCTCCCCTCTGGTCACTGTCCCCTTTTTCTCTATTTCTCAGAGTTCTTAAGTTATAATCCTATCAGTGGAATTGCTGGATAAAAAGCAGATCCATTTTTAGTTTTCTTAGAAAATTCCATATTGTTTTCCATAGTGGTTGTATCTGTCTGCAATCCCACCAACAGTGAACTAGGGTCCCCTTTTCTCCATAATGTCTCCAACGCTTGTTGTTTGTTGCTTTGATAATGATGGCCATTCTGACTGGTATAGAGTGGTATCTGATTGTGATTTTTACTTTATTTTTTTAAAATATATTTTATTGATTATGCCGTTACAGTTGTTCTATTTCCCCCCGCCATTCCCCTCCACCCTGCACACCCCTCCCCCACCATTCCCCACATTAGTTTATGACCATGTGTCTCAAGTTCTTTAGATTCTATATCGCCCCTACTATTCTTGCCCTCCCCCCTATCTATTTTCTACCTACCATCTATGCTACTTATTTTCTGTACCTTCTCCCCACTTCTCCTTCTTTCACTCCCCTGTTGCTTACCCTCCATGTGATCTTCATTTCTATGGTTCTGCTCCTGATCTAGCTGTCCTCTTAGTTTGCTTTTGTTTTAGGTGTGGTTCTTAAAAAACTGAGTTTGCTGTCCTCTCACTGTTCATCTTTTTTATCTTCTTTTTCTTAGGTAAGTCCCTTTAACATTTCATATAATAAGGGCTTGGTGATGATGAACTCCTTGAATTTGATCTTATCTGAGAAGCACTATATCTGTCCTTCCATTCTAAAGGAAAGCTTTGCTGGATAGAGCAATCTTGGATGTAGGCCTTTGGATTTCATGACTTGGAATATTTCTTTCCAGCCCCTTCTTGCCTGTAAGGTCTCTTTTGAGAAATCTGCTGGCAGTCTGGTGGGCACTCCTTTGTAGGTGACTGTCCCCTTATCTCTTGCTGCTTCTAGAATTCTCTCCTTCATTTTAATCTTGGGTAATGTAATTATGATGTGCCTTGATGTGTTCCTTCTTGGGTCCAAATTCTTTGGGACTCTCTGAGCTTCCTGGATTTCCTGGAAGTCTGTTTCCTTTGCCAGATTGGAGAAGTTCTCCTTTATTATTTGTTCAAATAAGCTTTCCACTGGTGGCTGTTCCTCTTCCCCTTCTGGTACCCCTATAATTCGGATGTTGGAACGTTTAAAGATGTCCTGGAGGTTCCTAAGCCTCTCCTCATTTTTTTGAAATCTTGTTTTTTCATTCTTTTCTGTTTGGTCATTTTTTCCTCTTTCTGGTCCCCTCCCTTGATTTGAGTCCCAGTTTCCTTTCCATCACTATTGGTTTCCTGTGCATTTCCCTTCATTTCAATTAGTTTAGCCTTCATATGTTCCTGCAATTTGTGACTAAAATCAACCAGTTCTGTGAGCATCCTGATCCCCAGTGTTTTGAACTGTGCATCTGAAAGTTTGGCTGTTTCTTCATCACTTAGATTCATCAGCTCTGAGGCTCTGAGTTGTTCTTGAGCCATGTTTTGAGCTGTTTGTGTCTGTTATGTATGAGGAGCGGAGCCTTAACTGTTCACCAGGGCGGGGCCACCAAGGTCTCTGGTTTGTGATGCTGTATGTGGGGGCATGGTCACAGAGGGACAATAGTGATCCCCTCTGCCGCTTCCCACCACTGGGGCCTGCACGGTCTGTCTCACCGCTCGCTCCTTCACCGGTTTATCTGCACGTGAATGTGTGCTGCCTTGTGCCCTCAGGGGGTCTGCCCACTACTCCACACCTGGGATCCGCCTAAGGCTGCTGGTGTGCCTGGGTTGTGTGCCCTGGTCAGTCTGGTGGGTCTTTCCTGCTCAACCCCGCTCTGCTGCTGGCTCTGCCCCTCTTACTGGTTTGGCTAAAGGGTTAGTTGTTGTCAGACTTCCTTATAGTTCAATTTTCTGTGGTTTGGCTGTGTTTTTGTTGCTAAAGCTTTTTGTTTTAAAACTTGGTTGTATGAGAAGGCACAGTGCTTCCACCTGTGCCTCCATCTTGGTGGAAGTCAACTCATTGTGATTTTAATTTGGATCTCTTTGATAGCTAGCAATACAGGGGATCTTTTCATGTGTCTCTGGATCCTCTGTATGGCCTCCTTGGGGAAATGTCTGTTCAAGTCCTTTGCACACTTTTTAAAAAAAGATTTTATTTATTTACATTTAGAGGGAAGGAAGGGAGAGAGACAGGTAGGGAAATATCAATGTGTGGTTGCCTCTCACGTGGCTCCCACTGGGGACCTGGCTTGTAACACAGGCATCTGCCTTGACTGAGAATTGAACCAGCAACCTTAGTTCACAGCCTGCTCTCAATCCACTGAGCTACACAAGCCAGGGCCTTTTGCACACTTTTAAATTGGGTTGCTTGTCTTCTTAGAGTGGAGTTTTGTAAGTTCTTTGTGTATTTTGGAGATTAGAGCCTTGTGTGAGGTATCATTGGCAAATATGTTTTTTCATACAGTTGGTTCTCTTTTTATTTTAATACTGTTTTCTTTAGCTGAGCAGAAGCTTTTCATTTTGATGTGATCCCATTTGTTTATTCTTTCCTTTATGTTCCTTGCTCTAGGGGACATATCAATAAAAATGTTGCTGCGTGAAATATCTGAGATTTTCTTGCCAATGTTCTCCTCTAGGACTTCAATGGTGTCAGCTTATATTTAATTCTTTTATCCACCTTGAATTTATTTTGGTGTATCGTGTAAGTTGGTGCTCGAGTTTCATTATTTTTGCATGTAGCTGTCCAGTTCCCCCAACACCATTTGTTGAAGAGGCTATTTTTAGTTCACTTTATGTTGCTGCCCACTTTGTCAAATATTAATTACCCATAGAGACTTGGGTTTATTTCTGGGCTCTCTATTCTTTTCCATTGGTCTATGTGCCTGCTTTTATGCCAGTACCAGGCTGTTTTGATTACAGTGGCCTTGTAATACAGTTTGGTAACAGGTATTGCAATCTGTGAAATATCATGTCTATGAAGTATGTCATTGGTACTTTAATAGATATTGCATTGAATCTGTAAATTGCTTTGGGTAGTATGGAAATTTTGATAATGTTAATTCTTCCAATCCATGAACATGGTATATGTTTCCATTTTTTTGTGTCTTCCTTGATTTTTTTCTTCAGTGTTGTGTAGTTTTCTGCATACAGGTTTTTACCTTCTTGGTTAGGTTTATTCCTAGGTATTTTATTTGTCTTTTGCTATATCGAGTGGAATTTTTTTCTGTATTTCTGTTTCTGCTGTTTCATTGTTGGTGTATAAAAATGCCTTTGATTTCTTGATATTGACTTTGTATCCCGCTGTTTTGCCAAATTCATTTATTTGATTGAGCAGTTTTGGGGTGGAGTCTATAGGATTTTTCAGGTACACTATCATGTCATCTGCAAACAGTGACAGTTTTGTTTCCTCCTTTCCAATTTGGATGCCTTTTATTTCCTTTTCTTTTTTGATGGCTGTGGCTAAAACTTCCAATACTGTGTTGAATAGAAGTGGTGAAAGTGGACAACCTTGTCTTGTTCCTGATCTTAGTGGAAAAGATTTTAGTTTTTGCCCATTGAGTATGATGTAGGTCGCTCATCTACAGCCTTTATAATATTCAGGAATGCTCCCTCTATTCCCACTTTGCTGGGTGATTTTTATCATGAATGGGTGCTGTACCTTATGAAATGCTTTTCCTGCATCTATTGATATGACCATGTGATTTTTGTCTTTGCTTTTGTTTATGTGATGTATTACATTTACTGATTTGCGAATATTGAACCATCCTTGTATCCCTGGGATGAATCCAACTTGGTCATGGTGTATGATCTTTTTAATGTGTTGTTGGATGCGGTTTGCCAATATTTTGTTAAGTATTTTAGCATCTATGTTCATCAGCGATATTGGCCTGAAGTTCTCTTTCTTTCTTGTATCTTTATCAGATTTTGATATTAGGATGATGCTGGCTTCATAAAAAGAGTTTGGGTGTCTTGCATCATTTTGCATTTTTTGGAATAGTCTGTGAAGGATAGGGGCTAACTCTTCCTTAAATGCTTTGTAGAATTCTCCTGTGAAACCGTTTGGTGTGGGGCTTTTGTGTGTTGAAAGATTTTTGATTACTGCTTCAAGTTCATCTGCTGTTATTGGTCTATTCAGGCTTTCTGCTTCTTCATTGAGTTTTAGAAGATTATATTTTTCTAGAAGTTTGTCCATTTCACCTCAGTTTTCAAATGTCTTGGCATACAGGTCTTCATAGTAATTTCTTACAATCCTCTGTATTTATGTGGTGTTAGTTGTAATCTCCCCTCTTTCTTGTCTGATTGTGTTTATTTTGGTCCTCTCTCTTTTTTTCTTGATGAACCTGCTTAAAGGCTTATTGATTTTGTTTATCTTTTCAAGAAACCAGCTCCTGGATTCATTGATTCTTAGAATTGTGCTTTTAGCCTCTATGTCATTTAATTCTGCTCTGATCTTGGTTATTTCCTTCCTTCTACTTGCTCTGGGCTGTCTTAGTTGTTGTTTCTTGTTGGTGTAGGGTTAGGTTGTTTGTATGAAATATTTCTATCTTTTTTAGGTAGGCCTGTATTGCTATGAACTTCCCTCTCAGGAATGCCTTTGCTGTGTCCCATAAGTTTTGGGTTGTTGTGAGTTCATTTTCATTAGTTTCCAGATACTTTTTGATTTCTTCCTTAATTTTATTCTTGACCCATTTATTGCTTAATAACATGCTATTCAATCTCTATGATTTTGAGTGATTTGTTTTTTTTTTCTCTTAGGGTTTGTTTCTAGTTTTAGTCCCTTGTGGTTGGAGAGATTGCTTGGTATAATTTCAATTTTCTTGAATTTGATGAAGCTTGTTTTGTGTTGTATCATGTGGTCTATGTTTGAAAATGTTCCATGTGCATTTGAAGAGAACATGCATTCATCTTCTTTGGGATGAAGGGCTCTATATATGTACTAGTTAATTCCATTTCATCTAGGGCATTGTTCAATGCGACAATATTTTTGTTGATATTTTATTTGGAAGATCTGTCCATTTTTGACAGTGGAGTGTTAAAATCCCCTACTATAATTGTGTTGCTGTGAATATCTTTCTTGAAGTCCTATAAAATTTTCTTTATGTATTTAGGTGCTCCTATGTTGGGTGCATCTATGTTTACAATGTTAATGTCTTATTGGTGGATTCTTCCCTTGAGTATTATGTAGTGACCTTCTGGGTCTCTCTTTATGGCCCTTTTTTTGAAATCTATTTTGTCTGATATAAATATTGCTACCCAACGTTTTTTTCCTGACCATTTGCTTGAAAAAATTGTATCCAGACCTTCATTTTCAGTCTGTGTAGGTCTTTTTTCCTGAGGTGAGTCTCATGTAGGCCACATATGTTTAGGTCATGCTTTCTTATCCATTCAGTGCATCTATATCATTTGATTGGAGCATTTAATCCATTTATATTTAAGGTTATTATTGATAGCTACTTATTCATTGCCATTTATGTACCTGTGTTCCTCTCTACCTCTCTTATTTTCTTCCTTTCCTTAAAACAGTCTTTTAGCATCTCTTGCAGTGCTGGTTTGGTGGATATGTATTCTTTTAAACTTCTTTTGTCTTGAAAGCTCTTTATTTGGCCTTCTTTCTTGATTGAGAACCTTGCTGGGTAAAGTAGCCTTGTTTGCAGGCCTCTAGTTCTCATTATTTGAAATATTTCTTGCCTTTCTCTTCTGGCTTGGAGCGTTTCCATTGAAAAGTCAGTAGTTAACCTTATTGAGGCTTCCTTGTATGTTGCTTCCTATTTCTCCCTTGCTGCCTTTAAGATTCTCTTTTTGTCTTGGAATTTTGCCATTTTAATGATGATGTGTCTTGAAGTGGACCTCTTTGGGTTCCTCTTGATTGGGACTCTCTGTGTTTCCTGGATTTGTGTGCCTTTTTCTCTCATCAAATTAGGGAAGTTTTCCATCATTACTTTTTCAAATAGATTTTCTATCTCTTGCTCTTCTTGTTCTGGTATCCCTATTATATGGATATCATTATGTTTCATAATTTCTTGCATTTCTATTAATCCCTCTTCATTATTTCTGTGCCTCTTTTCCTTTTCTTGCTCTTTCTGGGAGTTTTTTTCTACTCTGTCCTCCAGCTTGCTGATCCGATTTTCTGCTGCACAGATCCCGCTTTTGATTCCTTCCACTGTATTCTTCAGTTCAGAAATTGTACTCTTCATTTCCTCTTGGCCCTTTTCGATAGTTTTTATTTTGTTTTTCATGTTGATATAGTTTGCAGTGAGTTAATTGTAGCTCCCCTATAGTTTCTGGTAGGTCATTGTGAGCTCTTTGAACTTCCTGATAACCAGTTCTTTGAATTCAATATCTGATAGCTGACTTGCCTCTATTTCATTTAGCGTTCTTTCTGAGGCTTCCTCCTTTTCTTTCATTTGGGGTTTGCTTTTTCATCTTCCCATTGTTTTTGAGTCTCTTGTTGTTAACTTCAGCTTTTTAAAATAATTTTTTCTGTCTTCCTGGGTTTATGGTGTGAACTTCTGTGGTAGAATGTGTTTGAGATTCAGTCGTGTACTCTCCATGATCTCCCAAGCTCACTGGTTTTTGGCTGTCCTTAAGTTGGCACTGTGTTTTGATTGTTTTTGGCTTTTTCTTTTGTGGGTTCATCCCACTAGCTGGTTAACTGATGGTCACTCTGTCCACCACCATTTTAAATTTGTTGTTCTGGTGAGGGCAGGTTGTGTTTAAGCTAGTTCTTCTATGTGTACAAGGTTTTGAGGATTTTCTTTAGTTGTTGGTTAGTTGTTTATACTGGGTAGTTTCTCCACTGTTCAGTTGTGTTTCCAGATAGATCCTGGATTGAGGTTTGTGTGGTTTCCATTTCCTCCTTCACCTTCTTCTGTTGTTATCTGTTGGTGGTTCCTTTGTTTTGGAGTTTCCTCTTCCAATGGGTATCCTGGTATTCACTGCTCCCACTTAGTCTTTTTTTGTGTTCAGTTGGAGGGGAAGGCAAAATGGTTTATGACAGCAGGAGAGTATTGTATGATATATACAGTAGCAGCCAGTAGAGAAGGATAGGAGATCCTTTGGCTATGTGTAGTGTTAACTATGATATTCAACCCAACTAGCTACTTTGAAAAAGGATGGAAAGAAGATAAGACTCTTGTTGGGGAGGGAAGGTTTCTGAGTTGGGTCTAGAAAGCAGTGAGGTTGTGGGAGTTCAGACTCTGAGGCAGAGTGAGAGTGAAGGATAGTAAATAGGTGTAGTGTGTGGGAGAACAGAGTTAACCACTCCAGTAACAGAGTTCAGGAAACTGTGAAGTGGGCTAGGATCTGGGAGGAGTGTTGTAAAGTATTTACAATTGTATGGAACAGCTATTATTTACAATAATATTAGAGCAATAATTATATGACAGAATCTATGTGATCTGGATACAATTAATAGGGGGAATAGAACTTTGAGTAGTTCTATTTGAGTAGTGTGCTAAAGGAACACAAATGATGTGAAGGATAGTAAATTAACAATACACTGTGGAGGATAGAACAGGGAAAACCTGTCAAATGATAAAATATAACTAGCCAAGCAAAGGACACTGTAAAGAAATAAGAGGAATACAAAAATACTATTGAAATAAAAGATGTAAGAATAATGAAAAAATAATACAAATATGCAGTAGTTTGTAGCTTCTCTGCTATAGCAAAGTGAAATTTGTCTCACTGTCTCAACTGTTGGGATGCCCCCTCTTTGGGTCCAAGTCTGGTCCTTTCACAGTGCCAAGCTTTTTGTCTCACTTGTGGGGGAAAAAAAAGGCAGAACAAGAAAAGAAGAATAGATAAAATTGGAAAGAAAGGAAGGAGAAATAAAACAAGAAAGAAGGAAAGTGAGGAGAGAGGTACTAAAAGATAAAACAATAATAAAAATTTTAAAAATTACTTAAAAAAGACCTCTTGTTGGTTTTAAACTGGCCAAACCAGTTTTTCTGGTCTCTATGGCCACAGCAGGCTGAGGGGTAATTGGTGTGACCTTTCTCTTTTCCTGATACGTGCTCATCCAGTCTTGCAAACACTCCCCCAAGAGCTAGTCTGGCACCTCTCTTAGCCACCTTATATGGGGTATTCAGGTCTTCTTCAGAGTGCTGTTTTTCAGGGGGTCATTGCTATGGGCTGGTGTGAAGGGGCACACTCCCAGCCAGGCTGCCTCGGTCCTGTGGGTTTGGGCATGAACCCTTCCCAGTGCTGTGGGGGAATGCAGGGCCTTCCTCCCAACCTCAGGATCACTGCTGCCCAGCTGGGTGAGGAGTAGGCTGAGCGGGTGTGGTAGGAGAATCCCCCAAACACTTTTATTTTTTGAGAAATTCCTCCTATTCAAGCCTGCCCCTCAGTCCATCCCAATTCTCCAGCCAAACTGGTGACTATCAGGGTCAGTGCCCATCACTGAAGGGCTCTCAACTCTCCCAAGCTGGCAAAACCACAGACTCCACAGGTGATCACATCCCTTGTGTGTTTGCCTCTTTGTCCTTATTCCCTTCTCTGCAACTTCAAGCAACCTGTTTTCTCCTAGTGCTACTCAAACCCTGCTTGGCTGAGGAGGGAGCAGTTGACCCAGCTCTCTCCCAAGGACTCTGCGGCAGGCCTGCTGTTCCCAAAGAGTCTGTGGTAGACCCAGCGCTGGGCCCTGGGCACTGGCCACTGGGCCTGAGGCTATAGCTGCTCCTGTCCCTGTGCTGGTCCCTAGGACATTATTGTCCTGCCACAGTCTCCTTACTATCTGTTTTTTCAGTGTCCACTACAATTTTTGATCTCTTATTTTCATATATTCTGGGGTACTGTTGGCTATTTGCTCTGTTCCTCCATAGATCAGCCAGGTTTTTCTCCTGTGTGTAGGGGGAAATGGAACCTGCTCCCTCTTACTCCATTGACATCTTCCAGCTCCTTCCTTATTATTTTGTCACTCTATTCACCCAACCTTGTCTCAGCAGAGCTTGCCTTAAGTGCTGACTTCCTTGTGCTCTAGCTGTGTGATCTTGATTATGCAGTGACTTCTCTGAAGCTGGTTATTTACTTAAATCATATGCTGATAATTCCCACATTTTTTCATGTTTATTTAAATTATTTAATATTTATCATGGAAGGTATTTTTCTGAAAAAAAAACCCAGTAAATTTAAACATTTTTATATTAATATAATATTTCAACAGTTACAAGTTCTAACATCAAAAGATTGCCATAAACACAATAGAAAATAATTCAGCTCCTTGCCTTTTTAAAAATAAAGCTTTATTTTATTCTCATTCAAGAGAGAAGGGAAGGGAGAGAGAGAGTAACACTGATTGGCTGCCTCCTGCCTGCACCCGACCTGGAATTGAGCCTGCAACCTGGGCATGTGCCCTGACCTGGGATTAAACAGGTGAACTTTCGGTTACTGGTGCTTCAACAAACAGCCATGCTGGCCATGGCTTCTTGTTTTTTGCTTTGAATCTTTTTTTTCCTTTGAATTTTGGTCACTCAGAACAACAAATCAACAACAATGATGACAGTTACAATTTACTTAGTCTCACTAGGTACCAAGTTCTGTATTTATTATTTCTCATAAAATGTTTGTGATCTTTAAAATAACATTGTAAAACAGCTTAATTACAGTAATAATTTATTCCTATTTACAAATGAAGAGGCGAAAGCTCAAAGAAGTTAAATTATTTTTTCATTGTCACATAGCTGGTAAGTAGAAGAGGCAGGATTCCAATTCACTATTATTTTCTTCAGCTGGGCCAAGATTTCCTTTACACAGTGTAAACTCACTTCATGTTCCTAGGGCATCTGAACAAACAGAAATGTGAGATCCATGATATAGTTATGTTAACTTTCAGTAAAATTTCAAGGAAGTGTCAGTAAATAATGCTACTTTACCAACCTCATGGGGGGTCAGGTTGTAAAAACTTAAAAATTAATATACTTTCTTATTAATATTTGTGAATAGAACCTTAAACAAATTAGGAAATTTTCTTATATACAATATAGTATATTCTAGAAATTAATTTTTATAAGTTGATAACTTTTAAGTATAGGTGAATTAAAAAATAATCATTTAAGCCTTATGTAACATTTACTCATCTATTATGATGTAATGAGACACCAATTAGAAGCTCAGAAGTCACTAAGAACTTGACTAACTGTAATCCCACATATTCATGCAGGTGTGGGGTAACAATGTACAGGATCTGAGCATCCATTTTAAATAAAACTATCATTAAAGGTTCTGTTGTAAAATGTTTCCTTTTTTAATGAAAAGCCACATAAGTTGACTATTCAGAAATCACATCATGCCCTAACTGGTGTGAATCAGTGGATTGAGTGGCGGCCTGTGAACCAAAGGGTCGCTGGTTCGATTCCCAGTCAGGGCACATGCCTGGGTTGTGGGCCAGGTCCCCAGTAGGGGACACATGAGAGGCAACCACACATTGATGTTTCTCTCCCTCTCTTTCTCCTTCCCTTCCCCTCTCTAATGATAAATAAATAAATAAAAAAGAAATCACATTGCTAGTTATTTACCTCCTCATCAGTTATTATTAAACTATATTTCATTTTTCCCTCCACCTTAGAGGCTTTGATATAAGGAATGAAGCCAAAATTTGAATGAAACAATTCATAGTATCTTCACCTTATATAATTATAGCTCTTGTGCCTTCTTTTTTTTTAACTTTTTTTATAGTTAAGAATTTTTATTTCTTTATTTTCAATTTTTATTTATTTATCTTTAGAAGGGAAGGAAAGGAGAGAGGGAGAGAAATATCAATGTATGGTTGCCTCCTGTGCATCCCCCACTGGGAACTGGCCTGCAACCCAGGCATGTGCCCTGACTGGGAATCGAACTCTGATCCTTTGTTTCAAAGGCCCACACTCAATCCACTGAGCTACACCAGCCAGGGCTTCGTGTCTTCTAATTAAAGATTGAAATTACTAGTAAGCTGAAGGTCAGTCATTTGCTGTGTATTAAATAAAATATTAGTGTTCTAAACTTAATAAATGATTGCCATAGGGATTCCACATTATTATTCCTTAGGGGAATCAGAAGTAATTCCTAGCCCCTCTTGTCTGCTTCTTTGTCATGATCAATATGTTTTTTTAAGATTTTATTTATTTATCTTTAGAGGGGACGGAGAGAGAGAGAAACATCAATGTATGGCTGCCTCTAGTGCGTCCCCTGCTGGGAACTGGCCTGCAACCCAGGCATGTGCCCTGACTGGGAACTGAATCCCGATCCTCTGGTTTGCAGGCCTGTGCTCAATCCACTGAGCTACACTAGCCAGGGCTTGTCATGGTCAATGTTTTTAAAGGTCCCAGGGGGTTGGAGGGCATGCGGGATGTGGTGTGTGTGAGACTATTTTTGTTTGTGGGGGGCTAAGAGGTAGGATGGAGTGGGAGTGAATGGTACTGTGTGGAAAGTAAGGCTACAAAAACAGAATACATCAAAGAAAGGAACTCGCACATTAAGATTGTTAAATATACAAGGGTGTAACTTCCCAGGCAATACATTTTCATTATCAGAAGTTTTTAAAAGAGGTTAGAAAACCTTCAGTCTATATGTTGTGCAGAGATTAAGATATTTGGATTTAATATCAAATCTACTTGTAAATTAAAGGTTCCAGAACTCTATGACTCTAAACCATAAAAAACTGGTCAGAGGCCCTTGGAGGTAGATAGATATTTTTATTTTTCTACTTGTGTGGCTATAAGAATGATTGCAAACATATGATAATAGTGCTTTGTTTTAGAAGACGAAAGTTTGATTCTACTTTCATTCTCTATTACCAATAGTAATCCCATTAAAATTTTATATTAAGTTCGCCTTCTACCAGAAACTTTATCTTTGGTATGCTCGAATTCTGATGTACTCTACGTAAGTCATTTAAACTGGTGAGCATCTCATTCAGGGGGAAAAAAAAGCAGTTTTTCATAAACAGCCGTTTGGAAAACTGGGGACAGAGAACAAACTGTTCACTTTGCATTGCAGTTACTTTGTTCTGTTTCTCTGTGATATGCTCTAATTTTATTACTACAAATAAATGAAAGGCATAGGGATAGGAAGTAGGGTATAGGCCATATCCTGAATTGGCTTTCAATTGTGACTTGTTCTGAATCCATTTGTACATTCAAAAATGGCTATTCTGAAATTAAATTTGCTTGGCATATCTAGTCTATCATTTCCTTTTGTTCTATGGAGTTTCTCTTCATTCTGTGGGATGATAGGATTCAATTCTAGCTGGTCATTCTGTCATTTAAGGGGGTGAGGCTTGTCCTCATTGAAATTGTATTGTGTTTAGAAATTCTCTTTAGTCAGGGGATAAATGTCATTATTAAATTTAATTTTCCCTCAATATCATCTTTGTGTGACCTGCATTAGCATGACTTGGGATGCTCATTAAAATGTAGATTCTAGCACAAATTTACAGAATCAAAATCCTAGCATAATCAATACAATATATTTAAAAACATTTAAAAAAATCACAGGGCTCTGCACTTTTAGTGAGTCTCCCAGGTGACTCTTATTTAAACTAACATATAATAACCACAGTCCTCTTATTTCATAGTGCCTCTCATTTCACTCGCTTCTCAAAGAAAGGTCCATGAGTCTTATACCAGTCTGCCTCTCCTTTCTCAATCTTGGGACTTCCCTCAATGAGGTGATTCCTCCTTTTTGTTCTATGCATTTCTCCCTGGTAATCAGATGTAGAATCTAATGTCTCAAAAGATTGCTGTGATGGTTAGATTTTCTGTGCCAACTTGGCTCGGCTATGGTGCCCAGGTTGTTTGGTTAAATGTTCGACATTGCACTAGACATGGTAATTTGAGTGGACTTCGTCTAATCAGTGGCCTGAAGACCAAAAACTGACATTTCTCAGGGAAGAAGTAATTGCCCCAAGACTGTGACATAGAAATCCCACTGGATGTCCAGCCTGTCGGTCTGCTCTACAGATTTCAAATTTTAGACTTGCCACCCCCAAAAATTGCATAAGGAGATTCCTTTTTAAAACTTCTTTCTCTTGAAAATCTCTCTCTTTTTCTCTCACATAATCTACCATCTATCTATCCAAACTCCTACCGATTCTAGTTCTTTGGACAATGCTGACAATAGGTACAAATACCTTCAAATGCCCATGTAACTCTCATGTTCAGGAGCTAAGATCCTCAGGACCTCCTTTATAGCACTCTGCTTGTATAGTCTTGTTGCCTCTCTGCCACTGGCCTCTAGGATAAAACCTTGTACTGAACAATGAATTTCTACCTTTCTATCATCTAGTTTGTCCAATTCCTAATTATTGTTTGCTTCCATATTTCCTGAATCTGGTCTCCATTTAATGGACTGAGAATACCAAAGCCATACATGTAGGATAAAACATTATTTACATGGCTCTGCTTTTGCAACCAGGGCAAGTTTCCCTAGAACCGTACTTGTTCTAGGACCCAGGTTTCATTTCAGACCCTCTCTGTCCCTCCAGCCCTTTTCTTTGGTCTTCTCTTTTTCTAAGCAGATAATCTTGCCTTCACTCTAAGTATTGATTTGCCAGTATAAATATTATTAGTGTGAATAAAGTAATATTTATGTTGTTTCACATAGAATTTATGTATCAAGCTTTAAAAGTGCAAGAGTGATGAAATGAGAAATGACTTTATTATCTTAGCATTTGGCGTCAGAATTCCTCTCATGGTGAGAAGAGTTTCTGGGGGGAAAGCTCACATGGGGTAAATTGTGTTTTGTTGCAAGGGTGTGGCAATTGCTATGGTCATATGTTATAGTTGAAGACAGTATGGTACAGTGGTTTAAAGGGCAGGTTATAGAATCAGATTGTACTGGTTCACATCCTAGCACTACTACTAATTAGCTGTGTGAACTTGGACAAATTACTAGAACTCTCAGTTTCCTCATCTGTATAAAGGACAATATATTAATAGTTATCTCCTAGGACTGTTGTGATGAATAAGCAGGGTAACACATATAACCCCCAGGACAGTGTCTGAAATACAGGACATACTCCGAGCCATGGAAATAAAAATCTGACTCCTCAGCAGGAGACATCAAAAGGAGAGGCTACAGGAGATTCAGGGTGTTCCTGCTGAGCCCAGCCTTTTAGCCATCCCTGTCAAGTTGCTACCCAGATGAATGAAATCATCTAAACCTTCTTGACCAGCCCAGAGGCTCACTGAATATCCATGAAAGCCCTCGTTGGTGCTATGTGAAAAAGAGGTGGCCAGACAAATCCTTCCTGAATTTCTGTCCCACAAAATTGAGATACAATAAAATGGTTACTGTTTTAGGTGCTAAGTTTTGAGGTAGTTTGTTTTACAGCATTAGATAAACAACAATAAACCTTTTGCTTTATGTGTTTAATTCTGCTATCATTTTTATTCTGCAAGCTTTTCAATATGTGCTATACCTATAGAAGAAATTATGCACTGTCCTAGGTCTTTAATGGGATTATGGTTTAAATAAAAATGCTTAAAATGTATTAAATGTCATGGTAAAGTAACTGGGAAATATAAATTTAGTAGTTACAGAGGAAATATGTCAAAAATATAATTGCCCTACATAAAATCATGGAGGTAGGAAACAAATGAGACATGTTTTCAGGATAGATAATACATCAGTTTTCTAGAACAGAAAATTTTTGAGAGAAAATTAAAATTTTAGATAAGGGCTATACTTTTACTGCAGCATTTTAAAAACGTGCTACATAGAACACTAAGTTATGAAACATAAAAAAGGCTAAAAGATAATGAGAGTTTCATAATAAAATATGTCTGGAAAAAGCACTAAAATGTCACAATAAATATTTATTAAATCAGTGAAACACTGTTAAAGTTTAATAGTTTTACTTACTTAAGGACTTGGAATATCCTTCAATAAACAGGCTGATGCAATTTAAATATCGAAGAGGCATAGTGCAGGAAAGATCAGACAGGGTCCCTGGCCATTTGACCATATAACCATCCCCTCCTGGTTGTTTATTTTAAGGAATACACTTTAGGAAATGTTGCTTTAAATTTTTTATATTTTGATATAGAATTTAAAATTATTAGATTATGGTTCCAGTGCTAGTCAAGGATCTTGTACTGGAATAATTAGCTTGCATATAATAATAATAAACTGTACATTATGTTTATGATTATTACATTAAAAAATTAAAGGCATAGAGTTCGAGCAAAAGCAGGAAAAATTGCTGGAAGAAACCTGATCCTTGAAAGTAGAGAAGTGCACTGAGATCCATGCACTGAGATCTCATGAGATCCATGAGATCCATGTTCACATAGACTTTTCCTTGAGATCCCTTTCTAGTCTGCGTAGTTCAGAGTAGCTAGAACTTGAATAAAGAAACATGGATTTATTAGCTTGCAGCGTCAAAGTATGGAGGTTGAGCTCTAAGAGTAGCTCAAAATTGAAAGGGGTAAATCTCATAACAGTGGGCTCCACAGGGCAGGGAGCCCCTAAATCTATAAATATGTCTCTTCAAATCCTTGGTTAACCCTTGGGCATGCATCAAGGAGACTCAAAACAGCCTGGTGGATATCAAGTTGGAAAGCTAGAAAAGATGAGCAGAGATTTTGGCCACCAGCACAAGGGTGGCAGTTTGGATTTGGAGTCCTACCAAGATAACTTTTATGCTAGAACAAAATCTCAAAACTCTTTAGTGTAAGGTAACAAAAATTAGTCTCCACAGTGTGTCATCCACAATGTCTAGTACATAATACAATTTTTTCTAGTCATTCAAAAAACAGGAATAAATGGCAAATAATCCAGAAAAAAAAGCATAAAATAGAAAACCAAACCCGAGATAGCAAAAATGCTTTAAGTCTAATCTGTTGATTAGATATTATTATGTTGATATTCATTTGCTGATATTGATAATGGTACTGTGTTCCTATACATTTCAGAAAAACAATCTGTATTGAGAGAGAGAAATATAATAAAACTAACATTTAGGGTATCTGGTAGTACTGGAAATTTCTTTGTCTTTTCTGTTAAATTATGTCAAAAGTTAATTCTTCAAAAAATGGTGATATGATATTAGATAGAGACAGATATAGCCAAGAACATGATTAAAATAGGTACATGTGTAAGAAAAAACTGGAGCATGCTGAATGTCAGTGAGGGTGCCACAAAGGGGCCAGTCTCATACACTGCCAGCGGGGATAGAGGTTGGGACAACACTTTGCAAAACATTTGGTGACATATTTTAAAACCTCAGACATAAACATCCTTTTTTTAATCAGTAATTTCATTCTGGAAATCTCTCTTAAGGAAATAATATACAACCTTACATACAAAATATGTCAAATCCAGCATTGTTTATATGTAAGAAAGGTAAATACCTTTTAATTATTATAGGGTTATATATTAAGGTAAAGCTTTATGGTTGGGTTTTGTATAAATATAATCATGCAAATGGCAGCTGACATATGGTCACTGTGTGTTGTGAGCCATACAAGTTCGTTCTATTACTTATGTCATTTAATTATCATAATATTCTCCCAACTGTTATTTATGAATAATTTATGTTATTATCATAAATATGTGATGTTAAATGTAAAATTTGTGTACATAGTTCTATACAGTGTAATTAGAATTGACTTTTTAAAAAAATCTATGGAATAAAGACTATAGGAAAAATTGCTAAAAGGGTAAATAAGAACTGTCCTTAGATGTTTGGGTAGTATATTTCATTCCTTTTGCTTTTCTATATTTTAGCTAATAGTTATGTATTAATTTTATAATAACATAAGTAAAACAAAAATTAAAGTAAAAATGACTTTAGTAGCAGTCCGTACATAGCTTTCATTTAAAATACCATAAAGTTGAAAATATTGTTGAAAGTGTCAGCAGGTTAATTAAGAAGTATGTACATGGTGTTCATATTTAATCCAAATTGATTTTTCAAGACAAAATTATTACATTTTTTAATATAGCACCAACATACATTATAAGATCTGTTAGAGGATGTTTAATATCTATAGTAAGCTTAAAGTTAAATAAATTTTCTCTGTATCTGCACTGTATTGTGCCCAATGGAAGCATATAATTCAAAAGACTTTTTGATAAAGCAAAACCAAAGTAAGTGTGAATTATGGAATATTATTAAAAATTATATTCTAGGAATTTCAGAAAAGAATACTTTTTGATTTGTAAGTTAATAATTTATATTTTAGAGAGTTACTTAAAAATCTGCATTTGGTATGAATACACTAAATACATTAGATGAGAATTGAAGTTTTTCAATTAGTTACCTATTGGTTGTGGTAATAATAAAAATGTTTATTAGAATATCCTCTAATTGAAAATTGAGACTGAGCATTAAAATATTATGTCACAGGTATAAAAATATCATTTTTAGAAACATTTACATTAAAATTATACCTATAAATATAATGCTGTTTCCAATTCTTGTAGCCAAGAATCATGGCTAGATTCAAAAAATGATTTCTAAAATAATCTAAATATTTCATGGAGATATTAGGCACTTTATATCTTCTGCACATTTTCTATGAACATTTAGGCTAACCTTTATTGTGAAGAGTAAAATTAAAAACAAAAGATGGAGAATACATGTAACTAAGAGATGTTAATAAATGGAAAACTCATAATGGGTGTTCATGAGATTATGCTAGATGTATATTAATAATTTAATTTTAAAAACATCTATATCTATTTCAAGTAATTGTCTTCAAATAAAACTTTAATATAACTGTTCATGCTTATAAGAAACCTATGAAATTTAAGAAAAATTTCTGTCTGGTGGAAACAAATGAATATTTTATATTCTTATTTTTTAATTTTTATTTATTGATCTTTAATTGAATTATTGGGTAATATTGGTTAATAAAAATATATATCCAGGGTATAATTCTATATTACATAATCTATATATTAAAAAATTTTTATTTATAGGTATTACAGAGAGAGAGAAAGGAGGGGAGAGACAGAGAGAGAAAGAGATGGAGAGAGAGAGAGACATTGGTTTGTTGCTTTACTTATTAATGCATTCATTGGTGATTCTTGTTTGTGCTCCGACCAGAGATTGAGCCCATGACCTTGGCGTATCAAGACAATGCTCTAACCAACTGAACTGCCTGGCTAGGGTTATCATTGTGTAGTGTATTGTGTGTTCACCACCTCGAGTCGAGTTTCCTTCCATCACCATTTATCCTCTCTTAACTCTCTCCTACTTCCCCCAACCCCTTTTTCCTCTGGTAATTACCATAATGTTTTCTATGTATGAGTTTTTTCTTAATCTCTTTGCCTTTTTTCACCCAGAACTCCCTACTCCTGTCACAAAAAGCTATTCAATATCTCAGAGATAAAACAATTCCTCTCAGAAACAAGAAAGTTAAAATCTCCACTGAAGGTGTAGGACATAGACTCAGTAAGAGGAAGATATTGACATAACTTGAAGAGCTTGAAATAAAAATCATTATATGAAAAATATATTTGATAAACATAGGGATTATAAAATATTGGCATTATTAGGTTTATAACAATATTTGTATCATTTACAATTTGTTTTCTTGATCTTGCTTATACTTAGATTTTAGTAAAAGAAATTATTTTACCTCGAAGATGTTATAATCTAAGCTTATATACTATCTCTAAAAGCAGGCCCTCAAGAATTACACATTTTACAAAATGTAATATTTCCTTATGTTTAATGTATGACTAACATTTTTTAGAACAAAGAGAAAAACATAGAAAAACACAGAAAGTGTTTTTATAGAACACTTTCTGTGTTTTTCTATAACAACTCAGCACTTCAGATTCATGTGAGAAAACCTAGAATATTATAATAGGAAAGAGATCTTAGAATGTATCACTCCAACATCTTCACTGTATAGATGAAAATTTGAGGTCCCAAAAGGTTAAAACTTTACAGTTTACCCCTTTGACTACAAAAGGATATCTCCAGAAACAGTCTTCATCCAGCATATGTCATTAACATCACATCCATTACCCATTATCTCTGTCCTAATAGAAAAGTGTGTGAATATCTCCCTGCCCTGAAAATGGGGAGATTGGAGGAAGGACATGTACTCATACTTCCTCGTTTTCAGGGGATGCTTCTATTTACACTTGTCTTGGTATAATTACTAATAGCTCCCTCTTTTGCACTTGAAATTGTCTAAGTTTTGATAGTGAGTGTTTAATTTAGTTAAAGCATGCTGACAGGGTAGAGTGAAATGGAAGTGAGATAATGTAGAATGGGTATTCCTTTTTGCTTACATTCTCCCAGCTAATCCAAGAGAGTCTGGGAAGAAAATGAATCAATGGCTTTGCCAGAATCACATAATTTAGAAGCCCAATTTTTTATTCCATTAATTTATTTCCTCTGGACAATTGCATATTACAGTGATTTTCAACTCTTTTCACCTATGGCACACATAAACTAAATACTAAAATTCTAGGGCACATCAAAAATATATCTTTTACTGATCAGACAAAAAATACATATAATTTTGATTCATTTGCACAGAATGGCTATTGTTGTGTTGGCTGCTGTCATTCTTTTATTTGACAACTAAGGGAAAAGAGGCCAGTGCCCCTGTCTAAATAATCTGATTTTGCATGTTTTTAAAGTATCGTGGCACAGAGTTGAAAGCCACTGGTGTATTATAAACTCAACAAATTTGGGTTATATTACTATAATGCAGTATTTACCTCCTTCTTCCTCAAGAACACTAATAGTTGGATAATCACATATTGTGAGGGTTTATATTCAGCACAAATAACACCCCTGTGTTATTTACAATGCTGTATGTACATAGTTCTGAAAATAACAATATCACACTCAAGCACACCATATGACATTTTAGGTGAAATGTGCAAATTAAAATGATAAACTATTATACCCACATTATTACCCTACCAACCACACTCAAAGAGGCATTACTTCTCCCAGACTTGGTCTTAAAAAAAAATCAAGAAATGGCCTTCTTTGGGAACCAATAATTGTGTTTAAAATGTTATTACTTACATGTGAAGGCACATATAAATTGGCATATGCAAATATATTTGGCCTTCTTAATTTATATACATATAATTTGGATAAAAATGTTTGTAAAAGGAAGTTTGTAGTCTTAATTTTCATAACAGCTAACAAAAATCTGGATTTTATAAGAAGTTTAGTATTTATTATAAAAAGCTTCCATTCATAGAAATTTGGTAATACTTTCACTGAATAAACCCCATTTTATGTGGCTGATATGTCAAATTTTTGTGTTTTGAGGATGAGCTCAAATGTAATAGTGTTAACCTGATGTTTCATGGTGATTATAGTACTGAATCATACTTAGTAGACTTAACTTTATATTTTTATGTTGGCAAGTGAGTAGTTATAAATTCACAATTAGGTGAATGAATTGCTCCCTTGCTATGGATGTACAAAGAGAATACTGAAGAAAAACTTTGTCTAATTTACATGTTATATTTTATACATGTTTAATATATACCAAAAAACTTATTGAGACTAAAGAAATAGTAAAAAATTCTTCTAATTTACACATTGCTAAAATATATGCAAATCTATTGACAGCCCTTTCCTTCCTCCAATCTACTCTTAATCAAAGGGTTGTGTTAAAGTGGCTACTGCATCCTAAATGAAATAATTACGCGGTAGAATAATAAAATTGTGTTTTGTTTCTTTATCTATAAGCATAGGCCCCAATCAAAGCAAATTAATGCTATTATTAGTGTGAAGCTTGTATTATGTCTTATTATATCTGAGTAAAGGAATTGAGGGGAATGTATAGCAATAACTTTCATAAAATTATAAAAGTAAATTATTATAGTGTATGAAAAAGGGATAGCCTGGAGGAGGGAAAATAGAAAGAAAAAGAAGATTCATGCACTTGACACTATTTACTAAAAATAACAATTTGTGATGGGTATGGGCAGGAGTATGTGCAATTACTTCTTTCTTTTCACTGAATGGTGAAACTGTTCTCCCCCTAGGAAGGCTCAGAGCAAAGTGTTTCAGGGGAGGAGAGGGGAAAAAGACAAAGGAGCTTATGCTGAATCTATTAACTATAATGAACAGGTAGTAAGAAATAGACACTGCCACATAACATAAATTACAATCTAAATGAGATATTCGTATTTACATAAGCAGTTCCTGAGGCATTTTAAGCTAAGTTCACGGGAGAAAAGTCTTCCAAATGCCATTCATACCACTAGGGATAATTGCAGGACTAGAAACATCCATGCCATTGCTGGGGAACCATGGAATGGTGTTTTAATTTTCAGTTTGACTTACATGCTATTGTCATATCATAGAGACTACAGTTGCAGTTTTACAGCATGGTTTTTCTTGGCTTATTTTAGAACCACAGAAAGAGTAAGCTTGCAAATCTTTTAATAAGGCAATTACATTCAGACAAAGATTAGATCTCAGTGGCACAATAGATTTTTGCTATATTATTCAGTATCTTTTTGATATTCCACTGTCACTAGACAAAGCTGTGAATAGTAATGTGACAAGTCTATTCAGAAGGCAACAATGAGGGTTTCCTTGTTTCGCTTGTATGCCACACAAACCCTTACTTAATTTTTTTTCCTGTTTTAAAAAAGCAGAAAGAAAATACCATTTAGAGTCACAAAAAACACTGTTGAATCTGTCTTTGAAATCTGCATTTTGTATTTGTGAAATGGAAATGTTGAGATAGTCAATCATTTAATTTTTTATTTGATAAAAATATTTCATGATTAAAATGTCAATCTTAATGTAGGAATGAATTACTTGGTATGATAAAAATCCATAAGCATTAAAGAAATGTTTTTAAAATATGTACTTTGAGTGATAGTATATAGATTTGGAAAATCCACATGTAGATTTTTAATGGTTTCTAATCAAAAGAAACACAAGGAAATATTTGTCTTATATATTTTCTTTAAGTATTAACCTTCCCCCTGTTGTGGACTGCTCTGCCTGGTTTCAGGAACTGTAACTCCACCACCTGTGGCTAAGGGCGAGGGACGACCTTTGGAATTCGAGCCACAGGAGACAAAGCCTGTCTCTGGTAGCAAACGCTGCCTCAATTTCCTCTCCCTGCCCCCAAAGCTTGGTAGAAGTCAATGATGGGTAAGACCCCTCACAGCAGGGGGCAACCTAAGCCAGAAACAATCGTGTGAAAGGCCATCATGGAAGGACTGGGGGGGAGGGCTGCAACAAAGAGCAATGGACTCTCGTCGTGTGTTGCGCCCCCCCCCCCCGCTTTGACAAGGCCTGAGCCCCCATGTCCCCTGGGAGAAGCGCTTCCTGGCTCTAATCCCCTTAAGCCTGAATACCTGTTGGGAAGAGGTGCAGCTCCTTGCCTTGCTAGAGCATGTCCTGGGGGAAAATCTGGCATCACAAGGACTTCCTGATAAACCTGTGAAATCTGCTCTGCTAAGAGTGCTTTCATTCATATGTTAAGGGTTCAAGCAGGAAACCCTAAAACTCTGTTTCTGACAGACTCTGACTCAAACTAAGCCCTCAGATTTCTTTGAAATGTTATCTACTGTTTGATCCTTGCTGCTCTGTATTCCTGTGGATTACAACCCAATAAAAGCTCTTGGAGGAAGGGGCTCAAGGCCTTTTTCCCCTGAGAAACTGGCCACTGCTCAAGGCCATTTTCCTCTGGGAAACTGGCTACCTCTCCCCCCCAAGCAGATCACATCATGTCTCAGTCATGTTTACTCTCATCCATGGCACACAGCGGTTCTTGCGAGGAAAGTTGCCCCCACATTCCCCCATAACTTAAAATTCTTAAAAAAACTTATAATAGAAATGTGAGATATATGGTCATTTTTTGAAAATCCATCATTAATATATTAGTTTATGTAAAAGAAGAAAATATTGGTCATATGATCTAGCATTTTGTTAATTTACAAAAATTATATTGGTAAATTAATTATTTTTTTCGTATCACCTTCTATTTTATTCTCTGGACCGACTTGCACATGTAACATGTACACTAGGAGACAGGTATAGGAATGTTCCTAGTGTTGTTCGTTTGTTTGTTTGTTTATTTATTTATATCCAGGTAACATTGGTTAATAAATTTATTTTTATTTTTCTAAATAATTTTTTATTGTTTTTTTGTTACAGTTGTCCCGATTTCCCCCACTTTGTCCTCCTCCACCCATCTCACTCCCTGTTCCCACGGTGAATTCCCTGTCTCTGGGAATTCATATCTCTGGGTCCATATCTCTGTTGTCCATATCTCTGGGTCATGTTCATACATGTTCTTTGGTCCTTTCCCCTTCTTTCCACCATTATCCCCCTCCCCTCTGGTCACTTTCAGTCTCTTCCATATTTCTATGCCTCTGGCTTTATTTTCTTCATTAGTTCATTTTGTTTATTACGTTCTTCGTATAGGTGAGATCATATCATATTTGTCTTTCACTGAGTGTCTTATTTCACTTAGCATAATATTCTCCAGTTCTATCCCTGCTGTTACAAAAGGTAGGAGTTACTTCTTTCTTTCTGCTGCATAGTTTTTCTGTTGTGTAAGTTTAGCACAGTGTTTCTCCAAAATATATTAAGAACTCATATGACTTAATACCAGGAAAACAAACAATACAATAAAAAATTGGGCAAAGGATCTGAATAGACACTTCTCTTATTTTCCTCTTCTAAAGGAGGACATACAGAGGGCCCATAGACATATGAAAACATGTTCAATATCACTAGCCACCAGAGAGATGCAAATTAAAACCACAATGAGATATTACCTCACACGGGTCAGAATAGCCATTGTTAACAAATCAGTAAACAACAGTGCTGGTGAGGGTGTGGGGAAAAGGGAACCCTAGTGCACTGTTGGGAATGCAGATTGGTGTAGCCACTATGGAAAACAGTATAAAATTTCCTAAAAAAAACTAAAAATGAAACTTCCTTTGATCCAGTGATTCTGCTGCTGGTAATGTACCCTAAGAATCCCAAATCACCAATCCAAAAGAACTTAGGTACCCCAATGTTCATAGCAGCATTATTTACAATAGCCAAATGCTGGAAACAGCCTAAGTGCCCGTCAGTAAATGAGTGGATCAAAAAACAGTGATAAGTTAATTTTTAAGTTGAGTATAATGGTAGTTAGCTTCATTGGTCAGATTGAGATTGTGTAGCTAAAACTTCATTGAAGTCGTGGACCATTGTTTGAAACTAATGAGTTTATAGGAGGAATTATCCTTAAAGAGTAATTTAAGCAGGAGGAAAGGAGACTGATTTAGAAGAGACAGTGATGGGTTCTAATCTGAATTCTACAAGTAACATTTTTATATCTTGGTATAACTTAATATTTTTGCATTTGCTTTCTCATGAGTGAAACAGAGGAAATGTCTAATGTGAGGGTAAAATAGAAAACTGTTGAGAAAATTTCTGTAAATGCAAAAGCAATATACAAAGGCTACAACTAGTAGGAAAGATATAGAAGATCTAGGAATGTTTCATGCTCATACACTTGAGGATTTTACACACTGAATCATGGAAAGAAGCAAGAATGTGGTTAACACTGCCCACCAAGTGTTACCGTCAAAAAGATTTGCAGGTAGAAATCAACAAATGACTCTACAAATAAATGTTACATCTTAGAAAATAATTGCTGATATGATGAAATAGAACCTTATTAATTTACCAAAATATTCTGAGCAACATTTACCATTTTTATATACTAAAAACTAAAACACAATAAACTGATCAATTTGATACTGTTATTGGAAGTGATTGCTAGAGCTAGAGCAGCAGTTTTCAACGGAGTGCTGCAAGAATTTTTAAAACATGCAATACCTGACAGTCAGAGGTACTGACCTCTTGTCTCTTAGATTGTCAAATAAAACACTGACAGCAGACAACACAACAATAGCTATCTGGTGTGAATGCCCTGTCTTGAACATAAATATATAGGTCATATAACAGAGTTGCAGCTTATTGGTGATGTTGCATAATAAGGTTGCATCTTATTGGTTAATTCCTGGTACCAGAAATTCTTATATTCAAATATGGGTACTTGATTTTTTAAAAAGTCACTTTGAAGAAAAAAGGGTAGGTAATTACTATTATTATGTTTTTGTAAATCAATCAAAATTATACTTATTTTTTGTCAGATTGTTGAAAAACATATTTTTTGTGTGCTGCAAAATGTTAATAATTAGTTTATGTGTGCCATGAGATGAAAAAAGTTGAAAATTGCTGAGCTAGAGATTTCTGGTTATGAAAAGCACTGTAAAGAATTTGGCTGTGTTAAATAAAAATTACAGAGAATACTTGGAACAAATGTAATAATTTAAAAATGAGTGAACTTTTTATAGTTAATTAGGTGTTTTTACAAGCTGTTGTAATGATAAGACAAACTGGAAGCTATCATACTTTGATACTGCTGTGGAAATATTTACTTCTATATGTTTGCCAATAGCTTATTGTTGAAATGAACTTGGGCAATAAAAGCCAGACCATAATAATCCATTTGTATCTGCTCCTTCTAAGAATTATAATGAAAATAATCATAATACTTCATGATTATTAGTATATGAGCAAGTTAATATTCACAATCCTGCTACAAGATCCAAAAAAATTTGTTGGATTCTTTTTATCCTACAATAATACAATTCAAGTCATAAAAACTAGTCCCTTACAAGGTGTAAGTTTATATTGTTGGTTCCCTTTAAATAGATTTGTCATGGATATTAAAATACCACATAAAATGTTTGATATTTACTATAGAAAATCTTAAATGTAATTTTTCAGCATTACATTCTACCTTTACAGATTGTAATGAATGAATACATTCTTTATTGACTTCGGCTCAAATGGCAAGGCTGTGTGACCCAAGGAATAACCAAATGTTGGCAGAACAAAAGTGAAAAATCAATAGCAATTGATTATTTAAACTCAGAATTTCAGGGTACTCAGGCAGGATTTATCCTACCCCAGTAGGAGCTCACTCTTTGAATCTATCTTATTTGTAAATTGTCTACAATACTTTATCCTACCAGGTTACTTTGCAATCAGAATTGCTATTTTAAATGAAAGCATCTAATTTGTTGATGAATCTTGTACAGTTCCTGCAATGTGCTTATTTTTGTTTACGTGTATTTGGTGTCCTCCTACCTCACACTGTTTTTATCCACCTGCATTTTGAAACTTCTCTTCAGAGGTTTCTCCTTTATGTAATTCTGTTTCAGGAACTACTCAACAGCCCTTCAGGCCTACAGCAGTCCTGTGGTTTTGTCATATTAAATGGTAGGGGAGAGGAGTTATCCATCTGATCTCAGCCAAACTGATCTGAGTTGGGACATCATTCAATGAAAGCCAAGAAGGACTCAATTGGAAAACACCACACCATGATCTTTGTATATTGCACCTGCCTCTTGGGGGTCATGCTAAAAGTGACAGCACCTCCACAGAGAGAAAAGCTGGCAGATGTTGGAGGTGATTAAAGGGATGATTAAAAGCTGGCACGCTCTCTCCATGAAAGTGCGTCTGTGTTTATTCTACTACACTTAAAAATCGGCAGGTCTTAGAGATATGGCTGGACTGGGAAAACTCCAGCAGGACCACTGTTACTTATAAAGAACTTCTTTCCCAAGATATTGGGATCAAATGATAAGCTATTCAATCTGTCAAAACATATACACAATGCTGTAAATTTGATGTTTCTAAAAACTGAGCAGAATATACTAAAATTATTTTTACAAAATTGTTGGTGGATATTGCAAACACTAATTCTTAAAATTAGAGATGTAGAGTTCTATGATGCCATCAAGCAATATGTTTATGAATATTCGGGTTTCACATGGGCACATAATTTTGTGTATAAAATTATTTGAAATTGAAAATATCCAAATAAAATATTTAGGCTTGTTATAATCACAAGTACATTATACTAAGAATTTTTCCCTAGAGGAATCTACTAACATTATATTGAGTTATTTATTTGACTATAACAACAAAAGCAATAATTTTTATCTCTTAATGAGTATAATCACTATACAATTTTTCAACCCATTCACTTAGGAGATAATTTGTTAAAGAAAGTGATAATCAAACTGTGTGGTCCTTCCAGGAACATCTTAAAAAAACAAAATAGCTTTTAACAGCTTATGAGAATGATTCATCAATAGATAGTGTCAGGTTTTCAATTATTATTTTAAGCATAGGGACCCCTAAAATGTTAGAAAACTCTTTATGTGAACTTCTAAGTTGCTAACGAGTAAATTAGAAGCTGATTACTCACTTTACAAATAGCTCACTGAGGTGAGAACCATATATTCTGCCACATAAGTGCCTGACAATAAATAAATATAGACTGATACTATTATACTGCGGAAAGGGATCTTATAATTCAAACTTCTTCCCAAATTCTGAGTACTTTACTGAACATACTTGATGAATGGTCATTTAATCTTTTTATTACCAGTCACGTTTTCTGCCATCCCCAACCATGAAACCCACTGGATTTCTCTGTGTCGAACTACACATTTTTGTGCCTCTGGCCGTACTATTTCTCCTGTCTGGATTTCTTACCTCCTGAAAACTTCCAAAATATAGTTTTCCCAGCAATATAAATGTCACCTTCTCTGTGAAGGACCTTCCCCAACTCTGCCAAGGCAGCTAAAAACGTCTCCTGCTCCTAACTGCTGTGATGGCATTTACCACCACACAGTACAGCTATGGTAACCCACCCCCACCCTCCTCCACAAGTCTCACTGGGCAATTCCTGTGACCAGGAACAGTAAAAACTTCATCTATATATTTTCAGAAACTAGTGTATGCTATGCTATCAGTAAATATTTTTGGAATTAATATATGCATTAGATGAGAAAAAGGAGCCATACAAATTACATAAGCAAGCCTTGAAAATTTACAAAAACAAATTGAAATTAAAAACCTGAGCTCATAAGATTAAAAAATAAGTATTGACATGAATGAACTATTACTGAACACCATAATTTTCTAATTTTCTATTTTTTTAAACAGTACTGTGAAGTGGTAACCCTACTTCACAGAATGAAGTCAACCTAGGTTCAAATATAATGAAGATAGAGTTTTCATTTTATCCTGAAAGCAATGAAAAGTAGACAGAAAACAAATGGTAATCAGCTGTATGTCCTGTAGCACGCTTGCTATTAAAATTTGTGCTTTTTTCATGTTTAAGCCTATCAGCAAATAACAAAATGTTTAAAATAACAAAACTTAATTTGGGCAAGTGTCCACTATTGGCCGTTAACTGTCCTAACTTCATAATATGTATAAGACTTTGTGAAAGCCAATAAATTATTATTCTTCCGTATATAAGTAAGACTAAAATCAATACATTTATTAAATCTCTTTAATTGTGAAGCTTTTTTGGATCTGTTTGTTTTGTAGCTGTCATTTTTTAAAAATATATTTTATTGATTATGCCATTATAGTTGTCCTATTTCCTCCTTCATTCCCCTCCACCCTGCACACCCTCCCCCATCATTCCCTCTCTTTAGTTTATGTCCACATGTCTCAAGTTCTTTAGATTCTGTATTTCCCCTACTATTCTTACCCTCCCCCCTATCTATTTTCTACCTACCATCTATGCTACTTATTCTCTGTACCTTCTCCCTCCTTCTCCTTCTCCCACTCCCCTGTTGCTAACCCTCCATACGATCTTCATTTCTATGGTTCTGCACTTGATCTAGCTGTACTCTTAGTTTGCTTTTGTTTTAGGTGTGGTTCTTTTTAACTGTGAGTTTGCTGTCCTTTCACTGTTCATCTTTTTTATCTTCTTTTTCTTAGGTAAGTCCCTTTAACATTTCATATAATAAGGGCTTGGTGATGATGAACTCCTTGAATTTGACCTTATCTGAGAAGCGCTTTATCTGTCCTTCCATTCTAAATGAAAGCTTTGCTGGATAGAGCAATCTTGGATATAGGTCTTTGGATTTCATGACTTGGAATACTTCTTTCCAGCCCCTTCTTTCCTGCCTGTAAGGTCTCTTTTGAGAAATCTGCTGACAGTCTGGTGGGCATTCCTTTGTAGGTGACTATCCCCTTATCTGTTGCTTCTTCTAGGATTCTCTCCTTCATTTTAATCTTGGCTAATGTAATTATGATGTGCCTTGGTGTGTTCCTTTTTGGGTCCAACTTCTTTGGTACTCTCTGAGCTTCCTGGATTTCCTGGGAGTCTATTTCCTTTGCCAGATTGGGGAAGTTCTCCTTTATTATTTATTCAAATAAGCTTTCCACTTGTCACTCTTCCTCTTCCTCTTCTGGTACCCCTATAATTCAGATGTTGGAACATTTAAAGATGTCCTGGAGGTTCCTAAGCCTCTCCTCATTTTTTTGAATTCTTGTTTCTTCATCCTTTTCTGTTTGGTCATTTTTTCTTCCTTCTGGTCTCCTCCCTTGATTTGAGTCCCAGTTTCCTTTCCATCACTGTTGGTTTCCTGTGCATTTGCCTTCATTTCAATTAGCTTAGCCTTCATTTGTTCCTCTAATTTGTGATTAAAATCAACCAGTTCTGTGAGCATCTTGATCACCAGTGTTTTGAATTGTGCATCTGAAAGTTTGGCTATTTCTTGATTGCTTAGAGTTATTGGCTCTGGAGCTTTGAGTTCTTCTTGAGCCATAATGATGTTGGTGCCTATTATGTATGAGTGGCAGAGCCCTAGGTGTTCACGGGGGGGGGGCAACTCAGTGGGTTGTGACAGTGTATGTGGGGGCGGGGTCAAAGAGGGGCAATAGTGGTCCCCTCTGCTGCTTCCTGCTGCTGGGGCCTGTGCGGTCCGTCTCATTGCTCCCTCCTTCATCTGGTTTATCTGCACTCACATGTGTGACTGTTGTAGCCTGCTGCCTTGCACCCTCACTGGGTCTGCCCATCACAACCCCACACCTGGGATCTGCCAACCGCTACCCATGCGCCTGGGTCAGTCTGGCTGTTTTCCTGCACCACCCTGCTCCACCAGTCACTGGCTCTGCCCCTCTTACCGGTCTGGCTGAACGTTCCATTGTTGTTGGACTTCTGTATAGCTCAATTTTCTGTGTTTTGGTTGCATTTTTTTTTTTTTTACTAAAACTTTGTTGTCTTTATTGTGCGAGGAGGCACAGTGTTTCCACCTATGCCTCCATTTTGGCTGGAAGTTGTGGCTGTCATTTTAAAACAAGCTAAGTGCACATACAAGCACACAGGAGGACTTGGGATGATGTGCATATTCAGGGAGTAGAGATTAAGAAAAGAAATTATTAATCTGAACTTTATTTACACTTATGTTGCTCTTTATTTTCATTATCGGAGAGGTTTTTCTTAAAGTTATTACAGCCCTTTTGGTTTTTCATGCATTTTTAAGTTCAAGCATTATGATTTTAAGTAATGTTCTAACTTCATTAATATTTTCACAGAATGGAGTTCTTGGTTTTTCTTGTAGGGTGTAACATCTCAGTTAATTTTCCAAAATATAATATTATCCATTTCAAATATGATAGTGATTAATTTGCTATTTATTTTGTAGAGAGCATCAGTTTATAGATCAAATTCTGTTCTCAGATATCCAAGCATACAATATAAATACATGTATTTATATTTTATATTTATATACATTCACATAATAAATTATTCCAGGTACATTAGAGAGAAATTATTATGTAATCAATCTCTGGGTTATGATAGAAAGGAAAAAGTAACTAAGAAAAAGTATCTTTAGAACTTCCTGTTCACAGCTTATCTTAAGAAACTATGAATAAGACTGTCCTCACTAAAATGTAAAATTTCAAAAAATATTTATGGATTTAATATTTAAATGCTTGCAATTTGGAATTCTAAGGAATGAAAGAATAACTAACAAAAGAATGAAAACAAATTTCAATAAATGTAAGTCAGTAAATAGAAAGTAATAGAAGAAAATATCGGGCGAAAAAAAGTTTCAGGAAACACCTAGTTGCACAGGAGATGTTGGAAGGGTAGTGCCAGTCGAATAAAAATTTAAAAACCCTGAAAAACTGGACATGTCTAGAAATTATACCAAAGTAGCATGACTTGAAGAGATTAGAACCAGAATTTCAAAATGAGAAGGTAGCTGTTACTAATAACAGGCAACATGTCAAGATGTGGGATAATTCACCTTTAGAGGTATCTTCTGGCTAATCAATAGTTTTTGTTTTACACTATAAAATTTCTTCTTCATTTACTGAAAGTTGGTGCTATTATGAATTCTTCTGACACAGTTCAATGGAATTCAAGACTTCTTTTAACTCTTAAAAGTCAACAAGTTTCTCCTTAAAAATAAGATAGATCATAGATGTCATTTTCAGAAGCAGAAGAGTTCTTGTGCATACAATACTTATTTTCATAACTGCTCTAGTCCTGTGTCTGCTCTCCTCTTTTTAAAAATGTGTGTGGTAGAAGGGATTTTACTAAATTCTTTTTCTAAAATGAAAAATATAAAATATTATATTAAAATTCTTGGACAATTCTGTTGCTTGCCTATGCATGTCTTTTCAAATCATCAAAAATCTGTAATAGGAAAAGAAATTCTATATATATACCAAGAACCTGCAGCAAGCCTCATATTTACTAACAAAGATTAAAGTCATTTTCCATTTAAAGAAGGACAGAACAAGAAAATCCTTGCTTTTAATGTTTCTGGGGAATTTCCTACTACAATAGGAACAAAAGAAAGATATTTCTAAAAGTTATGGTTGGCTATATTTGAAAATAAGACTGACTACCTAGAAAAATAAGGTTTCTGAAATAGTGATAATTTGATTTCTTGACCTAGCTGATGGTTATGGTATGTTCAGTTTGTAAGAATCATTAAACTATTCACTTACAATTTGTGCATTTTTGTGTGTATACTATTTTTCAATTTGTATATATTTTCATTTTAATTCCATTTTAAAGAGAAAGAATAAAAAATTTAAAAGTTGTCATGCATTTATATGGGTATTTAGTAGAAGATAAAATTAACATTTCAAATCTAAGTTGGAAAATTTACAACCCAGTAAATAATGTCAAGACTGTTTATCCACTAAGAGCAAATTTAATTCAGATCACTTACAGTTAGACAGAATTATAGATGGAGGAAGAATATGGACATTAAAAAAATCTATAAAACAGCTAGAAGAAACTATAGGAAAATATTTTCATAATTTTTATTGAAGAAATTTTTCATTGACAACACATAAAAATATAAAAGCCAGAAGAAAAAATTATAGATTTGGCTATAAGGTGCCAGAAGCAAAGTTAAAAGATAAGTGGCAGACAAATCAGAAATATTTATAACATATATGAGTAAAAATGAATAATGTTGAATTTGTAAAATAGTTTACAAAATCAATTAAAAAGGTAATTTGATTTAAAGAGTAATGCTATTAACTGGCAATTTAAAAAAATATAATACAAATGATCAACATACGTAAACATGTTAGTTTCATATACTAAATGAAAAAGTTAAAATAGGAATGTAATTCATGTTTCATATATCAAATTTACTTCAGTGAAAAATTTGGCAACACCCGGTGTTGGTTAAGATATGGGGAAATGCAGCTGAGGATTCCAGTGCCAGGGAGAGAAGTCACCATAACTTCTGGCTGTAAAGACCAGTAGGGATTGAGGCCATGGAAGACAGAAACTGCTGCACACCCTGGCAGTTCCTCTTAAAGGGTGTGCACACAAATGTACTCAGACTCGCTCCTCTAAGCTCCAGTGTGGGAGCACCAGATTGAAAGGTACCAGAGTCATATAAGGAGGAAGTGAATTGTCCAGCATCAGGATGAAAACTGCAGGTTAGCTTTCTCTCATAGAAAAGTGCTGGTGGAGGCCATTTTCCCTTTCTGAGCCCTTCCCTGCAAAGAACCAGCAGGTGGGCACCATACCTGAGACTTCATCAACCTGGATCACTCTGGTTACCTCACCCTGATGATTCCGTGAGGTCCTGTCCCACCCAGCTCTCAAGCCTACCCAACCTGTTTCCAGTGACTTTTCCATACGAATGACTTGTCTGGGCCCATGCTTCAGATTTTTCTAATTTCTCTCAAACAAGCAGGATCTGCCTTGAACAAGTTTTATACCTCTTAAGCTTGCCCCCAATCCAGCACTAGCAGCAGCTTGGATACACCTGGGCACCTCCAAGCCCAGCACAAGTAGCAGCCATCTGCAGATGGCTTTGTAGCTTATGCTGTGTGATCCTGCACAGAACACTGATGATCTTGGATGTGCCAACATCAATTAAGGCTTGACTACAACAAGAGGGTATGCTCAGCCCACATAGTGGGCATACCTTGCATACCCAGCTTGGGTAAAGAGGGGAGGCTGTGACACTTACCCCTAGAGAACACCTACTACATTAGGCCACTCTACCAAGCCTAGGAGACATAGCAGCTCTTCCTAATACATAGAAACAAACACAGAAAGGCTGCAAAACTCAGGAGAAAAAGAAACAGCCCAAATGAAAAAACATAACAAAACTCCTGATAAAGGACTAAACAAAATGGAAATAAACAAGCTACTAATTGCAGAGTTCAAAACACTGGTTTTAAGGATGCTCAGTGAACTTAGTGAGAACTTGAACAGCATTAAAAAGGGCATAAAAACTATAAAAAAGAACTAGTCAGAAATAAAGGATGCAGTAATTAAAATAAAGAACAATTTACAGGGAATCAACAGCAGAAGGAATGAAGCCAAGAATCAAATAGATGATTTGGAATACAAAGAAGCAAAATACACCCAATCAGAAGAGCAAGAAGAAGAAGAAAAAAAAGAACCCCCCAAATGAAGATAGTTTAAGGAGCCTCTGAAAAAACTTCAAGTGTACCAACATTTGCATCATAGCGGTATTGAAAGGAGAAGAGAGAGAGCAAGAAATGGGAAATCTTTTGAAAAAAAAAAAAGAAAGAGAACTTCCCTAACTTGCTGAAAGATATAGACATACAAGTCAAGAAAGCACAAAGAGTCCTAATAGAATGAATTCAAAGACACCCACCCAAATCAACCAGTTCAGTGAGCATCCTGATCACCAGTGTTTTGAATTGTGCATCTGAAAATTTGGCTATTTCTTCATCACTTAGATTTATCGACTCTGGGGCTCTGAGTTGTTCTTGAGCCATATTTTGATCTGTTCATGCCTGTTACATATGAGGAATGGAGCCTTAGTTGTTTACCAGGGTGGGGCCACCCAGGTCGCTGGAATTGAAATGAAGGGAAATGCATATGAAACCAAGAGGAATGGAAAGGAAACTGGGACTCAAATCAAAGGAATGGACCAGAAGGAGGAAAAAAAATGACCAGACAGAAAAGGATGAAGAAACAAGAATTCAGAAAAATGAGGAGAGGCTTGGGAACCTCCAGGACATCTTTAAACATTCCAACATCCAAATTATAGGGATACCAGAAGGGGAAGAGGAACAGCCACCAGTGGAAAACTTATTTGAACAAATAATAAAGGAGAATTTCCCCTATCTGGCAAAGGAAATAGACTTCCAGGAAATCCAGGAAGCTCAGAGTCCCAAAGAAGTTGGACCCAAGAAGGAATACACCAAGGCACATCAAAATTACATTACCCAAGATAAAAATGAAGGAGAGAATCCTAGAAGCAGCAAGAGCTAAGGGGACAGTCCCCTTCAAAGGAATTCCCATCAGACTGTCAGTTGATTTCTCAAAAGAGACCTTACAGGCAAGAAGGGGCTGGAAAGAGGTATTCCAAGTCATGAAATCCAAAGACCTACATCCAAGATTGCTCTATCCAGCAAAGCTTTCATTTAGAATGGAAGGACAGATAAAGTGCTTCTCAGATAAGATCAAATTCAAGGAGTTCATCATCACCAAGCCCTTATTATATGAAATGTTAAAGGGACTTACCTAAGAAAAAGATGAACAGTGAAAGGACAGCAAACTCACGGTTAAAAAGAACCAAACCTAAAACAAAAGCAAACTAAGAGTACAGCTAGATCAAGAGCAGAACCATAGAAATGAAGATCACATGGAGGGTTAGCAACAGGGGAGTAGGAGAAGGAGAAGGGGGGGAAGGTACAGAAAATAAGTAACATAGATGGTAGGTAGAAAATAGATAGGGGGAGGGCAAGAATAGTATGGGAATATAGAATCTAAAGAACTTGAGAAACGTGGTCATAAACTAAAGAAGGGGGAATGGTGGGGGAGGGGGTGTGCAGGGTAGAGGGGAATGAAGGGGGCAAATAGAACAACTGTAATGGCATAATTAATAAAATATATTTATAAAAAAAGACACCCACCCAAAGACACATCGTACTTAAATGTCAAAGGTTAAAGACAAAGAGAGAAGACAAAAGCAGCAAGAGAAAAGCAGTTTACTTACAAGGGAGCCCCCATGGAAATGTCAGCAGATTTCTCAAAAGAAACTTTGCAGGCCAGAAGGGATTGGCAAGAAATTGTCAAAGTGACGAAAAGAAGGGACCTATAGATAAGATTACCCTACTGAGCAAAGCTGTCATTTAGAATCAAAGGACAGATAAAGATAAAGATCTTCCCAGACAAGAAAAGGCTTAAGGAGTTCATCACCACCAAACCAGTATTATATGAAATGTTAAAGGATTTTCTTTAAGAAGAAGGTTAAAAATATGGACAATAAAATACCAACAAATTTATATTTATCAACAATTGAATCTTAAAAAACAAAATAAATAAATAGAACAGAAACAGAATCACAATTACAGAGAATATTTTGATAGTTACCAGATGGGAGGGCTTCAGAGGGAATGGGCAAAAAAAGGTGAATGGATAAGAAGTGCATACTGGTACTTACAGAGTAGTCATGGGGCTGTAAAATACAGCATAGGTAATAGGTAGCCAAAGAATGCATATGTATGACCCATGGGCATAAACAATGGTGTGGGAATGGCCTGAGGGAGTGGGGGAGGACTGGGTGGAGGGGGGAAAAGGGTGATAGGGATTGGGACAACTGTAATAGCATAACAATAAAATATAATTTTTTAATTACAAAAAATTATATGGGAAAACAGGTGCTGTTAAGAAGTATAAAAATGTGTACAGCTTTTTAAAAAGCAATTCAGAATATCTATCAAATTAAAAATAGGCATAGCCTTTACAGCATTCACATTTCATACCGTTCTACAGAAATACTTGTAAAAATAAACAAAATAAAATATGTATTCTATCATTACTTATAATATTAAACTATTAGAAACATCCATCTCAATGGTAATAGTTAAACAATATATTTACACAAATACATATATACATTTATTACATATATTTATTATACTTATAAATATAAATATTTATTTAGAATAAGGAAGCCAGTATGTATAAACAGGATAAGGTGAAGATAAAAAGAAGTTCAAATAAGATATAGAGTATACTTTCCTGTTCGAAGAAAAAAAAGTTTATATATGTTGCTGTGAAGTTTGAGCAGAGCCAATCCACATCACCTAGTTCCCATCTAGAGTACAATAGAAATTGAACAATAACACCAAATGGATCTAGGCAGAGAAAAAATACCATCTTTATGCTACAACTATAATTGACAAGATGTTAGATGAGTTTCATCTCTAACAGAGTTTTCAAGAAAGTGGGAATCTGATTTTTTTTATTTTTTTTTAATTTTTTTTAATTTTTTTAAATTTTATTTAGTTACTTTTCAAGTACATTTTTTTTTCTGGAATCTGATTTTTTTAAAAAACTGGAAAATAAACAAAACACTTTCAGATGCTAATGAGTACTTAAAGGAAAAGAAAACATAGCCATAAAAAAAATTAAGGGTGGGATTTGAACTGGAGGAAGTACTTTAGATCCCGAGGTTGTGAGAAGTTCACTCTACAGAGTTAAAAATGCAAGGGCTTAGCCTTGCATAATCTAGGAGAGAAATGCAAAGGATTTAAAGCACAGCAGAAGTTTAGGTTGAAGGGACAGAACTAAGACCATAAATAAAGCAAAGTGAACAAAGGGGAAAAAGTCAAAAGGTGAAATGTTTTAAAGTGGGAAACACACCTTAAAGGTACTTAAGCTTAGGTAGGTTACAATATTTGGATTTTACTCCAAGTACAATGGCAGAGGTTTAAACTTAGGTTTCACAGGATCAGATTTAACATTTCAAAGTGAGCACTCAGCTCCTCAGTGCAAAGTATAAGGGGGCAAGAAGGAAATCTAGAAGACAAGGGACAGAAAAGCCCCATTTAGTGCCTTTCATATTGTGAAGGCAAGAGCTAAGGGTGGCTTGCCCTAACGTATGTGGAATAAAATGAAAACTAAGTGAGAAAAGCAAAAGCTATTTACTCAAGCTTGCTAGAGCCAAGGAGTCAGCCACCCTTACTCCTATTTTGGCAGAGACTCAAAAGCCAGGAGAGGAGCTTTGGGGTGGTGGGAGGGAGGTAAGGGAGGGCTTCAGGTATGTCCTCAGTGGAGGCTATTGGCACCTGGAAGTTGTAGGCAGGCTAAGGAGAAGCAGGGTGTCCTGTGTGATTGGTCCATATTTGGCTTTCTCTGCTTAGTACCAAATTGAAAGCAGGAACAAAATTAGGGAATCTCTCAGCTGTTGTTGAAGTTTTGGCCATTTGGGACTGATTGCTGCAGAAGTTATTGTTTATCCCCTTGGACTGATTCTCAACACAGCAATCTGGCTTGCTGCAAGTCTGAGTTGTGGGAGGCTGGCTTCCTGGACAGGTTGTTTTGGGGTGTGGGTCTTGGTTTAATTTTGTATGTCATCTGGCCATTGTCCATTTGACAGTCTCTCAAGTGGTTGAAGAGGGAAATGACTGTATTCTCAACATTATCTGAGCTTGGACATGACAGGATTTATCAATAGATTGAATGTAGGAGGATTAGGTTGAAAAAGAATCTGGAAAGATTACTAGTCTTAGAGCCCTAACAATTGGGTATGAGAGATAGTTACTTCTACAATTGAAAAAGCAACATGTAGCTTAGGCTGCAAAGCTGAGCACTTGTATTGAGAGCAGGGCTCAGCAAAATTTTTGTGTAAAAGGCCAGATAGTAAATTTTTAGCTTTGCAGGCCACATTGTCTCTGTTATAACTCCTCAGCTTGGCTGTTGCAGAATGAAACAGCCATAGACAAAATATAAATGAATGATAGTGTCTATGTTTCAATAAAACTTAATATATGAGCAATGAAATTTAAATTTCATTGATTGTTCCTTGGAGTTTTCTACCCTTTAAAAAGTAAAAACCATTCTTAGCTCACATACTTCACAAAAATAGACAGTGGACAGGATTTGATCCATGGGCTATGGATCAGTTCGCTGACCCCTGATCAAGAGTCAAGGATTGTTAGGTGCATGTACTGAACATCGTGTAATGTCTTAATAGAGATTATTTTATAATTCCTACAACTCTATGAGGTTGTAACTATTATTATACCCACTTTGATAAGTAGGTAACCCAGTCTTAGGGAGAGTAACTTTTGCAAGGTCACTTGTCCAACAAGTGGCAACAACATCTGTTATGGAATTAACAAAATTTGACTTGGATTCAATGTAACACCTCCTTTCACTAGTCAGGTAATCTCAACTCACTTGGCCCCTCTTAATTGTAGGTTCCACAAGATTAAGAATGATAACATTCTATATCTATCTTCCTGTGTCCATTGTGGAACTCAAATAAAATGACACACTTTATAATACATTTGTAAATTGTGATGTTTTATCTCTCCTCATCCCTTGGACAAGCTGTCTCCCTTGGACATTAGGGTAGTTGGGACAAGGCCACCTGTTTTGCTTAGAATAGAACTCACTAAAATTCAGCTTCCACCCACTCCTTGCCTCACCATCCAAAGAGCGACTGCATCATCCTACTGCCCCGTGGTCTTCAGTAATCGAAGGCTGGCTTTCCTAGGTAATCCCAGTAAACTGTTTTCACTGCAGTCCCAGAAGGCCTGGAGCTAAATAGCCTGGGCTTTCTCCTCCTCACAATTTTGACTCATTATTGAATTATAAAGAAGAGAGATGTGAGCATGAAGATGGTAGTGGGGGTGGAAATTCAGGTACCTCCACTACATATAGTCTAGGCCAGCAGTGCCCTGGCTTGATCAACCTTCCTCTGATACATCACAGTGGAAAGGATTATGGAAAGGATTAGGGAGTCCCTCTATGTCATCTCTGCCCTTGCTAACTACTGGCATACCTGTTTCGCCTTTCCACCCAAAAGGGTGTTTATACTGTGTGATGGTTGTGAAGTTCATCCTGAACTTTGTGGGTAGACAGTGCTTCAGATTGGATCCACCAAGTGAAAAAATTATACAAAATATTTTTTGCATATATCAAGATTATCATATTTTTAAGCCAATCTGCGAATGATTTGAATTATATAAATAGATATTAATAGGTATTTTAATGTAGAGCTTACCTCTCTTGTGGTAGAGCCTAACATTTTGTACTCCTGGGCCTGATTTGCCAATATCTCTTTATTATTATAAAAATTTCTAACCATGAGTAAAAGGGATCTGTAGTTTCTTGGTAAACAATAATGATTTTGGTACATTGTTTAATAAATCTGTTATCTTTATTTGTATGCTTTGGATAAGTTTAAAAAACTGGAGCTATCTATTCCTTCTAAATTTGGTAGAACTAATTGGTAAAACTGGGCCTGGAGCATTTTGGGGAAGGTAAGATATTGACTACACTTTCAATACATTTTTTTTTGCAGTCAATTATTTATTTATTTATTTATTTATTTTTTATTTTTTTAACTTTTTTTATTGATTATGCCATTACATTTGCTCTATTCTCCCCCTCCATTCCCCTCCACTCTGCACACCCCTCCCCCACCATTTCCCCCTTTATTTCATGAACACGTGTCTCAAATTCTTTTGATTCTGTATTTCCCCTGCTATTCTTACCCTGCCCCCTATCTATTTTCTATCTACTGTCTATGCTACTTATTCTCTGTACCTTCTCCCCCCTTCCCCTCCTCCCACTCCCCTGTTGCTAACCCTCCATGTGATCTTCATTTCTATGGTTCTTCTCCTGATCTAGCTGTCCTCTTAGTTTGCTTTTGTTTTAGGTATGGTTCTTAATAACTGTGAGTTTGCTGTCCTTTCACTGTTCATCTTTTTTATCTTCTTTTTCTTAGGTAAGTCCCTTTAACATTTCATATAATAAGGGCTTGATGATGATGAACTCCTTGAATTTGGTCTTATCTGAGAAGCACTTTATCTGTCCTTCCATTCTAAATGAAAGTTTTGCTGAGTAGAGCAATCTTGGTTGTAGATCTTTGGTTTTCATGACTTGGAATACCTCTTTCCAGCCCCTTCTTGCCTGTAAGGTCCCTTTGAGAAATCAGCTGACAGTCTGATGGGAACTCCTTTGTAGGTGACTGTCCCCTTAGCTCTTGCTGCTTGTAGGATTCTCTCCTTCATTTGAATCTTGGCTAATGTAATTATGATGTGCCTTGGTGTGTCCCTTCTTGGGTCCAACTTTTTGGGACTCTCTGAGCTTCCTGGATTTCTTGGAAGTCTATTTCCTTTGCCAGTTTGGGGAAATTCTCCTTTATTATTTGTTCAAATAAGTTTTCCACTGGTGGCTGTGCCTTTCCCCCTTCTGGTACCCCTATAATTCGGATGTCGGGACGTTTAAAGATGTCCTGGAGGTTCCTAAGCTTCTCTTCATTTTCCTGAAATCTTATTTCTTCATTCTTTTGTGTTTGATCATTTTTTTCTTCCTTCTGGTCCACTCCCTTGGTTTGAGTCCCAATTTTCTTTCCATTACTATTGGTTTCCTGTGTATTTCCCTTCATTTCAATTAGTTTAGCTTCCATATGTTTCTCTAATTTGTGACTAAAATCAACCAGTTCTGTAAGGATCCTGATAACCAGTGTTTTGAACTGTGCATCTGAAAGACTGGCTATTTCTTCATCGCTTAGATCTATCAGTTCTGGGGCTCTGAGTTGTCCTAGAGCCATTTTTGGTCTATTCGTGCCATTATGTAAGCGGAGCGAAGCCTTAGTTGTTTACCAGGACGGGGAGACCCAGGTCGCTGGTTTGTGATGCTGTGTGTGGGGGCGGGGTCAGAGAGGGAGCTATGGCGGTCCTCTCCACTGGCCCAGCCCTTCCAGTCACACCTCACGCCTCGGGCTTGTTTATCCCATCGGAATTGTGCGAGCCTGCTGCCCCGAGCAGGCTTCCCGACAGCCCGCCGCCTCTTCCCTGTGCGCTTCCGTAGCTAGCTCGCTCTTGATCAGCGCTTTCGGCTGCTTCCGCGCTCACCGCGCACCGCCCGGGAATTTTTTCTTGCTAACCTGTTCCGCTGCTGGCTTCGCTCCTCATACTGGTCCAGCTGAGTATCTAGTTGTCCTTTGGACTCCGTATTGTCGATTTTCCGTGTGGCTTGGTTGTGACTGCTGTTAAAAATAGTTGTTCTTAGATTTGGTTGTGCACAGAGGCAAGGTGGTTCCTCCACCTACGTCTCCATCTTGGCGGAAGTCTGACTACACTTTCAATACATTTTTTCCATTATCACTTGATTTAGGTTTCCTATCTGTTTTATTTAAATTAATTTTTAAAATAAAAATTTTAATTTTACGGTTACAGTTGATGTACAATATTATATTAGTTTCAGGTGTACGACAGACTGATTAGACACATATAATTCATAAAGAGATCAATCTGAAAAGTCTAGTAACCATCTGACACCATACATACTTATTACAATATTATTAACTATATTTTCTATGCTGTAATTTACATCCTTGTGACTGTTTTTATAACTGTCAATTTGTACTTTTTGAACTCAAATATTATACTGTAAGCCTTTCTGGGTAATTTTCTATAATTTTCCATTTCATCTTGTTTCTCCCACCCCAACCTGTTAGAATCAATCTCTGCTATTTTCTTTAAGAATGTCTCCCAAAGTTCCTTTGCTTATTTCTAATTTTACTTATCGATACTCTCGATCTAAAAAATATTTTCTAAAGTTTTTGGTTCTAAAGAAGTAGTTTTAAAATTGTATTTGCTTCTTTCTGATTTTAATTCAAAATTTTTATCTTTATAAATAGCAACTACTTATTATAGGTTGATTTTGTTAATATAATTTGTCTCTTGTATTAAATGCTTAGTTCATTATTTTCAGTTCTTTCTATCTAATATGTGCATTTAAATCCGATTTCAAAGAGAGATTTTGTTTTAGCTGTTTTTCATCACACATACTGAGTAACTTGTTTTTTTGGTTCATAAGATATTTTCTTTTCTCCCAGGTTAGTACATTCAGTAAGTTCTGCATTTTCCTGAAAGTTGCATTATCCCCTGGCTGGTGTGGCTCAGTGGATTGAGTGCTGGCCTGTGAACCAAAGGGTTGAGGTTCAATTCCCAGTCAGGACATATGCTTGAGTTGCAGGCTAGGTACCCCAGTGCAGGGCATTCAAGAGGCAACCACACATTGATGTTTCTCTCTCTCTTTCTCCCTCCCTTCCCCTCTGTCTAAAAATAACTAAATAACATCTTTTTTTTTAAAGTTGCATTGCATTAAGTTTTATGAATGAATCACTCTTTGACCATTGCCTATGAGTTTCATTCATAGAAATTTATTTTCTTCCGTGTTCACATTCCCTTAACTGCAGCCTTATCTATGTCTGATCTGAATTTGTGGCAATCTTAAGGGCCTAAAATGATGATGCTTTCCCCCTGGAGTGTACTCACTATTACTTCTTCCGGAGACTAGAAGCTACTAGTGACTTTAAACCGAGAATGTGGTCACTTTGATTTGCTTGGCAGCCAAGGCCTGATATGTGCTAGAACATTATTTATCCTTCATGCTCCCTGTACCTTTCACATTTTCTTAGAACTTACTGCTTCTCTCTCAGTGATATCTATATATATATTTTTTCTCTTGGAGCTTTCCTTAATTTTCTGAGAGATAAATAATGCAGTAAAAATTGTACCTGGATCTAAATATTTTATGGTGAGAAGTCCTTTAAGATATCTGTTGCCCCATATTCTCTGAAGTAGAAACTACCTTTTCCTACTTCTAGTAACTTTTTATTTTTATATTCTAAATCTGTATAATTACATATGTTAATATCATTACTGTTCTAACTTCTTAATGTATTGAATCTTTTATCAGTATAAAATATAACTTTCTCTTATATCACATTTAATGCTTTTTTCCCTTCAATGCTATTTTCCCAATGCTTATGCTATCACTTTCCCTTTCTTTTTGTTAGCATTTCCTTAGTATTAGTTTGTTTTTCACTTACTATTTCTTTTTGCATTTTTTAGTTTTTAAACATTTATTTATTTATTTTTCCTATTTTTATTTTATTTTATTTTTTATTTAATTGTTGTTTAAGTACAATTTTCTATCTTTTACTCCCAACCCAGCCCACCCCCTCAGTATTCCTCACCTCCCTCCCATTTTCATCCCCCTTAGTTGTTGTCCATGTGTCCTTTATACTAGTTTGTATAAATCCTACCCCTTTTCCCCTGAAATTCTCTCCCCTCTGGTCACTGTCAGCCTGTTCTATATTTCAGTGTATTTGGTTGTATTTTGCTTGCTTGTTTATTTTGTTGTTTAGCTTCCTGTTAAAGGTGAGATCATATGGTATTTGTCTTTCCCCTGGCTTATTTCACTCAGCATAATGCTTTCCAGTTCCATCCATGCTGTTGCAAAGGGTAGGAGCTCCTTCTTTCTTTCTGCCACATAGAATTCCATTGTGTATATGTACCATAGTTTTTGGATCCATTCATTTACTGAAGGGCACCTAGGTTGCTTACAACTCTTGCCTATTGTAAATTGTGCTGCTGTGAACATTGGGGTGCATAGGGTCTTTTGGATTGGTGTTTCAGGGTTCTTAGGATATAATCCCAGCAGTGGAATTGCTGGGTCAAAAGGCAGGTCCATTTTTATTTTTCTGAGAAAATTCCGTACTGTTTTCCATAGTGGTTGTACGAGTCTGCAATCCCACCAACAATGGATTAGGGTCCCCTTTTCTCCACAACCTCTCCAACATTTGTTGTTGGTTGCTTTGTTTATGATGGCCATTCTGACTGGTGTAAAATGGTATCTCATTGTGGTTTTAATTTCCATCTCTCTGATAGCTAACAATATTGAGCATCTCTTCATGTGTCTCTGGATCTTCTGTATGTCCTCTTTAGAGAAGTGTTTGTTCAAGTCCTTTTCCAAGTTTTTAATTGGGTTCGATGTCTTCCTAGAGTGGAGTCGTGTAAGTTCTTTGTATATTTTGGAGGTTAAATCCTTGTCTGAGGTATCATTGGCAAATATGTTTTCCCATTCAGTTGGTTCTCTTTTTATTTTAATATGGTTTTCTTTAGCTGTGCAAAAGCTTTTAATTTTGATGAGATCTTGTTTGTTTGTTCTTTTTTTTTATGTCCCTTGCTCTAGGGAACATATCAGTAAAAATGTTGCTGTGTGAAATATCTGAGATTTTCCTGCCAATGTTCTTCTCTAGGATTTTAATGGTGTCACGGCTTAAATTTAAGTCTTTTATCCACCTTGAATTTATTTTGGTGTATGGTGTAAGTTGGTGCTCAACTTTAATTTTTTTGCTCGTAGCTCTCCAGTTCTCCCAACACCATTTGTTGAAGAGGCTATTATTAGTCCATTTTATGTTGCTGCCCACTTTGTCCAATATTAATTGACTGTAGAGTCTTGGGTTCATTTCTGGGCTCTCTATTCTGTTCCATTGGTCTATGTGCCTGTTTTTATGCCAGTACCAGGCTGTTTTGATTACAGTGGCCTTGTAATACAGTTTGGTACCAGGTATTGTGATCCCTCTTTGTTCTTCTTTCTCAAAAGAGCAGCTGCTATTCGGGCTCATTTATGGTTCCATATACATCTTTGAAATGTTTGTTCTATGTCTGTGAAGTATGTCATTGGTACTTTAATAGGTATTGCATTGAATCTGTAAATTGCTTTGGGTAGTATGGACATTTTTATGATGTTAACTCTTCCAATCCATGAACATGGTATATGTTTCCATTTGTTTGTGTCTTCCTTGATTTCTTTCTTCAGTGTTGTGTAGTTTTCTGCATACAGGTCTTTTATGTCCTTGGTTAGGTTTATTCCTAGGTATTTTATTTTTCTTTTTGCTATATTGAATGGGATTTTTTTCTTGGTTTCTGCTTTTGCTGTTTCATTGTTGGTATACAAAAATTCCTTTGATTTCTGGGTATTGACTTTGTATCCTCCTGTTTTGCCAAACTCATTTCTTAGGTTGAGCAGTTTTTGGGTAGAGTCTATAGAATTTTCCACGTACACTATCATGTCATCTGCAAATGTTGAGGTCCAAAACAAATGTTGAAAAGGGACAATCCCGAATGAGCCCCGGATAAAGTTAGGCTGACCAGGAACTAAAGTTAGGCTGACCAGGAACAAGGAAATTTTTACTTCCTAAGAGGGCTAACCGCCAACTACACAAAGAGCCTTTTGAATTTCCCTAATAAGCCAATGGCAATCAGCTGTTTAGAGCTAGCCAATAGCTAACAGCCGCATCTGCTTCTGTTCAAAGCTTGCTTGCATACCCCTATATAAGGACATAGCTGTAAGCGCCGGGGTGCGGTTCTCATCTGCAGCTCTCCTGAGCATAGTGTCCTCGGACACTCAGAGAGCTCGCCCCTGCGCAGGTAAAACTTGGCCAATAAAGTAACATCTTGAAAATTCTGAAAGTCTCCGAACCTCTGATTCTCGTGACGGCGGATGCAACACAAACAATGACAGTTTTGTTTCCTCCTTTCCGATTTGGATGCCTTTTATTTTCTTTTCTTGTCTGACCACTGTGGCTAAAACTTCCAATACTGTATGGAATAGCAGTGGTGAAACTGGACAACCTTGTCTTGTTCCTGATCTTAGTGGAAAAGCTATAGTTTTTGTCTATTGAGTATGATGTTGGCTGTAGGTCTCTCAAATATGGCCATTATTATGTTGAGGAATGCTCCCTCTATTCCCATGTTGCTGAGTGTTTTTATCATGAATTGGTGTTGTACCCTATCAAAAGCTTTTTCTGCATCTATTGATATGATCATATGATTTTTGTCTTTGCTTTTGTTTATGTATGTATTACATTTACTGATTTGTGAATATTGAACCATCCTTGCATCCCTGGGATGAATCCCACTTAGTAATAGTGTACAATATTTTTTATGTATTGTTGGATATGGTTTGCCAGTATTTTGTTAAGTATTTTAGCATCTATGTTCATCAGTGATATTGGCCTGAAGTTTTCTTTCTTTCTTGTATCTTTATCTGGTTTTGATATTAGGATGATGCTGGCTTCATAAAAAGAGTTTGGGAGTCTTCCAACATTTTGGATTTTTTTGAGTAGTCTGTGAAGGATAGGGGTTAGATCTTCCATAAATGTTTTGTAGAATTCTCCTATGAAACCATTTGGTGCAGTGCTTTTGTGTGTCGGGAGATTTTTTATTACTGCTTCAAGTTCATCTACTGTTATTTGTCTATTCAGGCTTTCTGCTTCTTCTTCATTGAGTTTTGGAAGATTATATTTTTCTAGAAATTTGTTCATTTCACCTAGGTTTTCAAATTTCTTGGCATATAGTTTTTGATAGTAATTTCTTGCAATCCTTTGTATTTCTGTGGGGTCAGTTGTACTCTCTTCTCTTTCATTTCTGATTGTGTTTATTTTGGTTCTCTCTCTTTTTTTCCTGATGAGCCTGCTTAAAGCCTAGTGTATTTTGTTTATCTTTTCAAAAAAAAAAACCAGCTCCTGGATTTATTGATCTTTAGAATTGTGCTTTTAGTCTTTATGTCATTTAATTCTACTTTAATCTTGTTTATCTCCTTCCTTCTACTTGCTCTGGGCTGTCTTTGTTGTTGTTCCTGGAATCCTTGTAGGCATAGGGTTAGGTTTTTTGTTTGAAATGTTTCTATCTTTTTTAGGCAGGCCTGTATTGCTATGAACTTCCCTCTCAGGACTGCCTTTGCTGTGTCCTATAAGTTTTGGGTTGTTGCGAATTCATTTTCATTAGTTTCCAGAAACTTTTTGATTTATTGCCTAATTTCATTCTTGACTCATTCATTGTTTAATAGCATGCTATTCAATCTCTATGATTTTGAATGTTTGGGGTCTTTTCCCTTGGGGCTGGTTTTCAGTTTCAGTCCCTTGTGGTCAGATAAAATGCTTGGTATGATTTCAATTTTCTTGAATTTGTTGAAGTTTGTTTTGTGCCCTATCATGTGGTCTATCTTTGAAAATGTTCCACATGCATTTGAAAAGAATGTGTATTTAGCTTCTTTGGGATGAAGGGTTCTATATATATATCAGTTAAGTCTATTTCATTTAGGACGTTGTTCAATTCCACAATATCTTTGTTGATTTTTTGTTTGGAAGATCTGTTTATTTTTGACAGTGCGGTGTTAAAATCCTCCAGTGTAATTGTGTTGCTGTCAATATCTTTCTTGAATTCCTCTAAGATTTTCTTTATATATTTGGGTGCTCCTATGTTGGGTGCATATATATTTACTGTGTTTATGTCTTCTTGGTGGATTCTTCCCTTGAGTATTATGAAGTGATGTTGTGGGTCTCTTTTTATGGCTCATTTTTTTGAGGACTATTTTGTCTGATACGAGTATTGCTACCCCGGCTTTTTTTTTTTCTGGCAATTTTCTTGGAAAATTTGTTTCTATCCCTTCACTTTTAGTCTGTGTAGGTCTTTTGTCCTGACGTGAGTCATTTGTAGGCAGCATATATGTGGGTCATGCTTTCTTATCCATTTGGCTATTCTATGTTTTTTGATTGGAGCATTTAATCCATCTACAATTAAGGTTATTATTGATAGGTACTTATTCATTGCCATTTTTGTACCTGTGTTTCTCTTTGTCTCTCTCTTTTCCTTCCTTTCCTTAAAGCAGTTCTTTTAATATTTCTTGTAGAGCTGGGTTGGTGTAAATGTATTAATTTACATTTGTCTTGGAAGCTCTTTATTTGGCCTTCCATCTTAATTGAGAGCCTTGCTGGGTAAAGTAGCCTTGGTTTTAGGCCTCTGGTTCTCATTACTTGGAATATTTCTTGCCATTCTCTTCTAGCTTGGAGAGTTTCCATTGAGAAGTCAGTAGCTAACCTTATTGGGGCTCCCTTGAATGTTACTTCCTGTTTCTCCCTAGCTGCCTTTAAGATTCTCTGTCATTGAATTTTGCCATTTTAATGATGATGTGTCATGAAGTGGGCCTCTTTGCATTCCTCTTGTTTGGGACTCTCTGTGTTTCCTGGATTTGTGTGACTTTTTCTCTCATCAACTTAGGGAAGTTTTCCATCATTACTTTTTCAAATAGATTTTCTATCACCTGCTCTTCTTTTTCTTCTTCTGTTATCCCTATTATTTCGATATTATTACATTTCATATTGTCTTGCATTTCTATTAATCCCTCTTCATTCTTTCTAAGTCTCTTTTCCTTTTCTTGCTCTTTCTGGGAGTTTTTTTCTATTTGTCCTCCAACTTGCTGATCTGATCTTCTGCTTCATCGATCCTGCTTTTGATTCCTTCCTCTGTGTTCTTCAGCTTGAAATTGTGTTCTTAGATTTCTCTTGGGTCTTGCTGATAGTTTCTATTTCCTTTTTCATGTTGATATAGTTTGCAGTGGGTTCATTGTAATTCCCCTGTAGTTTCCGGTAGCTCATTGTGAGCTCTTTGAACTTTCTGGTAACCAGTGCTCTGAATTCAATATCTGATAGCTGACTTGCCTGTGTTTCATCTAGCATTCTTTTTGAAGCTTCCTGCTTTCCATTCATTGGGGGGGTTGTTTCTTTGTCTTCCCATTGTTTGTGACACTCCTCTTGTTAGCTTCAGCTTGTTAAATTGATTTTTCCTGTCTTCCTGGGTTCATGTTGTGATCTTCTGTGGTATAATACCTGTGAGATTCAGTGGTGTAGTTTCTTTGATCTCCTCAGCTCACTGGTCTTGGGCTGTCCTTTATGTTGTCTCTGAGTTTGTCTTTGAATTTAGATTGTTTTGGGATCTTTTTTTTTGTGGGTCCTTTCCCACCAGCTGGTGAACTGATGGTCCCTCTTTCCACCATCCATTTGAATTTGTTCTGCTGATGAAGGCAGGTTGTGTTGAAGGTAGTTCTTCTGTGTGTAGAGGTTTTTGAGGATTCTCTTTTGCTCTTTTTCAGTTGTTTGCCCTGGGTAGTTTCTTCAGTGTTTAGTTGTATTTCCAGATAGTTCTTGCATTGAGGTTTGTGTGGTTTCTGCTCTCTTCTTCACCTTCTTTGGTTGTTCTGTGTTGGTGGTTTCTTTGTTGTTGAGTTTCCTCTTCCAGTGGGTATCCTGATGTTCACCGCTTCCACCTACTTTGTTTTTTTTTTTTGTGATCAGTTGGCCGGGAAGGCAAAATGGTTTATGACAGCAGCAGAATATTCTATGATATTTATACTAGCAGCCAGTAGAGAAGAGATACGAGACCCTTTGGGTATTTATAGTGATAACCATAATCTTCAACCCAACTAGCCACTTTTTAGTAAGGATGGAAAGAGAATAAGGCTCTTGTTGGGGAGGGAAGGTTTGTGAGTTGGTCCAGAAAGCAGTGAGGTTGTGGGAGGTCAGATTTAGTTTTTGAACATTTAGTGAGAAATACATTATACATATATTAATAGTTATGTATGGTGTTAGATGGATACTAGATATATCAGGGACATCAATTTGTAAGTTATATAAATGTCTAGTTACTGGTCTGTGAACATGAAACTAATGTAATATTGCTTATGAAGTGTAATAGAAAAATAAAAATTATTGAAAAGACTTAAAATATGTAGTCTCTTGTCTACATCTGGTTTCCTATTCTTTTTTTTGCTTCTGTTTTTTTTAAATTGTTTTTCAAGTACAGTCCTCTGCCTTTTATGCCCATTTAAAAAAATTATTGGTTTTTGATAGAGAGAAAGAGACAGAGAGACAGAGAAACATCGATTTGTTATTCCACTCATTTATGTGTTCATTGGTTGAATCTTCTATGTGTCCTGACCAGGGATCAAACCCACAACCTTGGCATATGAGGACAATGCTCTAACCAACTGAGTTACGAAGACAGGACTGGCTTCCTATTCTTACATAATGTATTCAAGATTCCTCCATGTTGTACCATATATCAGTGCTTCGTTACTTTTCATGGTTGCATAATATTCCATCAGAGGGATATCACCACATTTGTTTATTTATTCATTCATCTGCGGATGGAAATTTGCATTGTTTTGACTTTTTTGACTATTATGAATGCTGCTGCTATAAATATTCATATACAGTTTTTGTTTGGACACATGTTTCATGTTCAATTCTCTTGGGAATAATATACCTAGCAGAGGAATTATTGTTTTATATGGTAACTCTATGTTTAACTATTGAAGAACTGCCCAATTGTTTTTACAAAGTGGCTACACCATTTTGCATTCCCACCAGGTATGCATGAAGCTACCACTTTCATCGCATTTGCCAATACTTGTTATTTTACTTCTTTTTTAAATTATAGCCATTCTAGTGCATGTGAAATGGCACCTAATTGTGGTTTTAATTTAAAATAATCTTATAACTAATTTTATAGAGTGTCTTTTTATGTGCCTATTGGCCAGTTATATATCTTCTTTAAAGAAATGTCTATGTAGATCCTTGCCCATTTTGAAATTGAGTATTTGGTTTTCACTATTGAGTTGTAGGTGATCTTTATATATTTCAGATACAAATCCCTTGTTATATATGTGATTTGCAAATATTTTTCTTCTATTCTGTGAGTAGAGAATAAGTATTTTTAAAATTCATGAAGTTCCCTTATCTCTATTTTTTTTGTTTTCTTGTACTTTTTTTTACATTTGTAGGTATTTATTTTGTTTTTAATCATCATCCAGGTAGCATAAACACCCTGGTGAGTGGAACAATAAAGTTAGTTGTGCAAAGCTGAGTTTCAATTATGAGATACCAAACAAAGCCAATCAACCATTTATAAGCTTGGGGGAAATGATCTTGGTTCAATCTAATTTGTGGGGAAAGGTATTATACCTAAGAAATCACTGCCTGATCCGAGGTCACCCAGATTTACTTTTATCTTTTCTTCTAAGAGTTTTATAATAGTGATTCTTAAATTTAAGTCTGTGATTTTATTGGATTAATTTTTGTATACAATTAAGATAAGGACGTATTTCTAATAATTTAAATAATTCTTTTGATATGGTTTTAAAATTATTTTAACATGATTATAATAGCTAATTTAAAGTCTTTGTCTTGTACTCTGGGCTTTCTGGGGACAGTGTCTTTTAGTTGCTTTTTTCCCCCCTGTGAATTGGCCATAAGTCCTCACTTAACATCATAGATAGGCTCCATGACTGAAAACAAAACAACATATAATCCTTTGAGTTTACCATAGGGTAATTGATTTAAATAAGAGTTAAGTTCCTATGGCCTTCTCATCAATATTTTAACTAAACAATGTTGAATGAAAAGATATTATTCAAGGACTTGCTCTTTTCCTGTTTCTTTGTGTGCCTCATTCGTTTTTTTGTTGAAAAGAAAACAGTTAAAATAATGCAATGTGATGACTTTAGATAGTAGATTCCCCCCCACCTCCATGTTTGTTGTTGCTGCTATTTGTGGTTATTTATTTATTTATTTAGTGACTTCCTGGAATAATTACATAAAATCTGTGTTCTTTGTTGTGTTTGACAACTGATGTCTTCACTTGGTTATCCTAGTGGTCAGCTCACGAGTGGACAGATTTCCATGAATGTATTATATGAGTAAGTCTCCCAACCTTTGCTGAGGGGTGCTCTTCTTAGATCTTCCAAGACATGCGCACACCCTGCGCATGTGTGTGGCCTTCTAGATCCCAGGGATATGTCAAGAGTTTTTCAAAGTCTCCCATGGGTATTTCACTCCTCAATTTTTACTTTTAAGTTTTTTGGTCATTCTTTTATTAGTTCTAACTGATAGTACCTCCTCTGGGAAGCTGGTACATTAAACAATTGCCACATTAATCAACATTAAACATTGTTGATTGTTCTCAACAAATGCCCTGGGATAGGTCAATTTGCACAGAGTGCCCTCTGCCCCAGGCCAGATAATGACACAATTTGAGAATGGTGCTTTTCAGGGACCTGCTAGACAGGTCAAATAGGGATATTCCCTGGGGGTAAGGCTTTTGTGGGAGTTCCAGCTCCTTTTGCCCTCTTCCATGGATGTAGACCCAAGGTTTTCACAGCTGCCACTGCTGTGAAGCTGTTGGTTTTCAAGGCTACCTCAAGGCTGGGGATAGGAGGTGCAATCTGAGCAGATTAAAGTGCCAAAAATACTTGTTTTGCTTACCAATTTTCAGCTCTTTTTCTTGAATAAATACGCACTGGATTGTTGCAAGTCTTTAGGTAATTTCAGAGTTCTGAAAAAGTTGATTTTGACAGTTTTTGCCAGTGTTCTTTCTTATTACTTTTGTAGAAATTCAGGTTTTCATAGGTCCTAACTATCATTCTAAAAGCGTTCTGATGTAATGAATGCTGATTTATTTTCTACTTTGGTGTTTTGTCACACTCTTAATTTCAAAAACAGTTTAAAAATAAGAATAATACAAAAATTTCCACAAATAAACATGAGACGACAATATATAGTAGTCCCCCTTATCCACAGTTTGTTACCCACAATCAAAGGTGGTCTGAAATATATTAAATGAAAATCCCTGAAATAAATAATTTATAAGTTTTAAATTGTGTGCCATGGTGAGCAGCATGATGAGATCTCATACTGACCCATTCTGCCCCTCCTGGAACTTGAATCACCCCTTGTCCAGCATACCCATGCTGCAGATGCTATCTGCCCAGTCGGTCACTTGGCGGCTGTCTCGCTTATCACACTGACTGTCACAGTAGTGCAGTGCTAGTGTTCAAATAAGCCTAATTTAATTTAGTAATAGCCCCAAAGCATAAAAGTAGTGAAAGCGGCAATTTGGAGAAGCCATAAAGTGCTTTTCATAAGAGAAAAGTTGAAAGTTCTTGACTTAATAAGGAGAGAAAAATATTGTATGCTACGGTGGCTAAAATCTAAGGTAAGAATAAATCTACTCGTGATATTACCTAACTTATACGTTAAACTTTATCATAGGTATGTGTGAATGGTTTAGTGCTACCCAAGGTTTCAGGCATCCACTGGTGGGCGTTGGGGAGCTCAGAACGTATCCTCTGTGGTTAACGGTGTCGACTGTACCTAGCTCTCATAAACATTTTATTGTGTTGTATTGTTTTGGAAACTATCAATAATACAGAATTGTCATGGTTTGATTACTTGGCTGTTTCTGTCCTAAGGAATTATCTATCTTAAGAAGCACTTGAAGTAATAACCTAGATTCATGGCTCAGAGCTCAAGATTTATTTTCTGAAAAACATGAGTTTAATCTTTGCTTTTTTCTAAGTGTATGATATTAGATATATTGTTAATATCTCTAACGTTCAATCTTTTAATTTATAAAATAGAAACCATAATATATACCTTACAGGATCATGTTGAAGATTGAATGACACGATGTATGTAAAGTTCTTTCCTCAATATTATTGTTTAAAATTGAGGTTTGTTTATATATAATTTAAACAATTGAAGGTTTTCATAGATCCTAACTATCATTCTGAAAATGTTCTGATGTAATGAATGCTGATTTATATATATATATAAAGATTTATATGTAATCAAAGCTTGGTTTATATATAATTTCAGTTGTGGAAATAAGCAGGTGGGATGGTTTATTCATTGTCAGAAACTTAACATCCTCCCACCTCTTTCATTCAGTTACTTTGAAATTTTCCACACTAATTTTTCTGCTGCATTTTTGAATTAGGCATCATTTATTTATGTATTTCAGTTCCAAAAAAATAGCAGTGAGTGTCCTTCCTCTGATAGTGCCCATTCATTGAATTGAACAACTTCCACCCTAGTGCCAGGAAACCTAGATGTTACTTTCTATTTAAACTCAGCAGTAGACTGAGCAATAGTAGGCTTAACACTTCATGTAACACAATAACTTCAAGTATGTAACTGTATGCCAGTAAGAGACACATAAATTTCACAGAATGGTATCTATCTTTACTATTTAAGTATATATAACCAATTCTAGATAGCAATAGCATCTAAATATTACTTGGATATTTTGCTTTTGTAATATTACTTGGATATTTTTGTAAAAATATTACTTGCTTTTGGGACTCACAATAAATAATAGTCCTAGTATTTTGTTTAGCTATATATAAAATCCTGAGTACTTTTTTTTATAGAGAGAGAGAGGAGAGAGAGAGAGAGAGAGAGAAAGAAGAAAGAGAGATCGATTAATTTGTTGCTTCACTTTATTACGCATTCTTTGGTTGATTCTTATATGCGCTGTGACTGGGGATCAAGACTGCATCCTTGGTGTATCTGGGTGATGCTCCAACCAACTAGGCTACTCTACCAGGGCCTAAAATCCTGACTACTTAATGATCAAATATTTATGAAAAAATTACAGTTTATTTTTTACTAATCCTAATACTAATTTTGAGTTGGCACTTACAAAGTTTTTTTAAAATACAAAGAATATATCAATTGCTTTACAAAGTGTGTGAATTTTGTCCATCCAATGTGATGATTTTTCCCAAGAATTAAGGCATTTCCTTACCCAGTCCTGTGTAAGAAGCACAGGTTAGGTTCAGGGATAATCATCTGTGTGATTTGCTCACTCAGTTCAGTGGATACTTTCAGAGATCTTTGTTTTCTTTCCTACATCCCACTTCCATTCAGTTAGAGATTAAAGAAAATAGTTATTTTCCAGCATCTTTTGTGCTGATTTGAAATAAAAAAAAAGTTACTCTCTTTTTTTAAGGCAAAGAAATTAATGTTTGAGTCCAGAGTATATGTAGAAGAAAAAAGTAATTGGAATGCCAGTACGGAACTCAATCATAGCCAGAGTATTTCCATAGTCGTCTGTATCATGTGGCTGTTCTCTTACATAGGTAAATGAGTCTAGAATTATTTGACAGTGGCATCTATACTGCTTTCTCTTGGACATAAAGAAATTTTGCCCCCTACTAAAAATCAGAGGAAGGCTGATAGCGGAGGAAGGACTACGGTGATGCAGAAGTAGTGATCAGAATTTCTTTACACATTACTTAAACTTTACCCCAGTCATTAAAAAGTCAGTCCTATTTCTTTTTTATTTTTTCATATTTAGGAAATGTTTGCCTAGAGAAGTTAAATCTTTTGGCATAGGTAACACCACTAGTAAAGCCAAATACCTAATTTCAGGCCATGGAGTATTCTCAATATACTTTCCAGAGAGTAGTGTAAATGTTCAAGTTAATAAGGAAATAACATTTTATGAAATAAAAAATATTAAAGGGAACATTTGTGTAACTTTTAGGAATGCAGTAGTTGTTCAAGAGTGGAAGCAGTAATACCTTTCCTGGAGGTTGATAAATAGGGAAATAAACACCAGGCAATGTTGTTTTCCTTCATCCTTCTCCTCCCAAAACTCGTTCCCTCTTTCAAGAATTTAATTTAATATTGTAGTTGGCTATAAAACAAACAAAAGCCTAACTATGTATACCATTTCTGTCATGTAGAATGGCTATGTCCAGATGTAAAGAGCCCGATGAACATCTGATTTAATAAAAGTCATTTATTTCTACATAGGGACACTAATAATTCTCCATATATTATATTTTATTTCCTCTACAGGAAAATAACTATTCAGTGATTAGAACACATTTATTATCTTATGTTGAATAATTTCTGTGGCCCGAGAATATCCAGATTCTCCTTTCAATCTTCTCTCTCTTTTTTTTGTGTTCTGGGAGGCTGACCTTTATGAAATACATCAGTGTGATCTCCTGCTTTCCCACTTCCTGTTGAGATTCCCAGTGGCCAGCACCATCAGGAGATTGGAGGGTGTAGGAGATTGGGACATTTCTTTTTCTTGATTTGTTTACCACCCTGTCATCACAAGGGTGTACGAATCCAGCTACAATAGACCACTGCCGCTGTAGCTAAAGCTAACCTATTCAGGTTTGAGCAGCTTCTCCCTCTCCATTTTTCTTTGGACTTGGGGGTTAATAGCAACTATGGTTTGCTGATTTCTCTTATGCCTGTGTACAGTTTTGTAAATAGTCCCTTTTTACCCCTGGACTGTGGAATCTGTTTCCTCCTTGGAGTCAGTTACCCCTGACTGACACACAGCTAAATACTGAGGAACATGTCAGCCTCTGCACTGTACAGAGAATAGAGGTTGATTCTTATTACTGGAAGACACAACTAACCTGCAAAAAACAGACATCAGAATATATGCAATGAAATATACAAATACAAATTAATATAGTGACCTCATAATGAGTGTGTATATAGAAAAGAAAAACTGGAGTTAGTGAGGTTTATTGAAACTTCAGGCCCTGGCTGATGTGGCTCAGTAGATTGAGCACCAACCTGCAAACCAAAGGGTTGCTGGTTTGATTCCTGGTCGGGGCACATGCCTGGGTTGCAGGCCAGGTCCCCAGTGAGGGGCACATGAGAGGCAACCACACATTGATGTTTCTCTTCTCCTCTTTCCCTCTCCCTTCCCCTCTCTTTAAAAATTAATAAAATATTTTTAAAAACTTCAAAAGTGTAAGTTTGGTAGATTTAAGATAAATGTTTTTTAAAAATTGCCCTCAGTATAAATTCTAAGCACTCTTCTCAAGATATAACACATGACCTGAATTTGATCATCTTTGATATAAATACACAGAATTTATTTCAGAATATGATAAATGAAAGATATTCTCTCCCTAAGACATTGACTGGTGCAGTACTTATGAAATTTGCCATTTGGTTGGCTTTATGAGATTTGACTTTTGAGTGGTTCAGTCCTTTGGAAATTGACCACTGGGTGATACAGTCTTTAAACAAATTTACCTTTCAGTGGTGCAGTTCTTAGGGAACTTGATCTCCACTGGTATAGTTCTTATTTATTTTGACCAGCAAAGTCATTGTGGTTCAATGGGATATGTACTGCAATATTCAGCAAAGTCAAAATCAGTATCAGGTAAAGGACCTGAACCCAGAGTTTATAAAGAACTATAAGAAGACAAACACTCAAACTTAAAAAATGGACACAAGTTTTAAGTACACATTTTACCTCATAGGCACAGGAAAAGATGCTCAACATCATTAGTTAGTAGGGGAAGGCGAGCTAATGAAATACCACTATAGATTTACTCTGTGGCTAAAATAAAGAAGGTTGACAATGAGTAATGATGGGATTCTGGTACAATTGGAAATCTCATGCTTTGATGATAGAAATACAAAATAATACAGCCACTTTGGAGAAAATCCAGCTTTTTATAAAGATAAACACATCATAAGATTTAGCAGTTCCATTTCTAGGTATTTAACCAAAAGAAATACAAAGTGATTCACACAAAGGCCTATTCTCAAATCTTCATGGAAGATTACTCATAATAGCCAGAAACTAAAAGCAAGACTAATGTCCATCAAATGATGATTGGATGAATAAATTGTGTTATATTCATATGACTGAATGCTATTTAGCAATAAAAAGGAATGAACTACAAATATCTCAGATAACTTGGATGAATCTCAAAAGCATTTTGCTAAGTTAATGAAGTCAGAGACAAAAGACTACATACTGTAGGATTCCATTTCTATTTCATCCGAGAGAAGGCAAACCTACGGGGACAGAAGACAAATTCATGGTGGCAGGGGGTTAGGAGGATGATCAACCACAAGGGGAACAAAGGAACTTTTCTAGTTGGTGAAAATGTTCTGCTTCTCAACTGCGGTGGTGTTTATATGACTGTATGTACATTTGTCAAAATTCACTACATTTAGAAGATTGAGTTTTATTATATATAATTATACCTCAATAAAGCTGATTTTAAGAAAAAAGGTTTCAGCAAAGTCTACTTCTTGATAATGGATGGATATTTAGTTACTCTCTGAAGTTGTTGATACTATACTTTGATATTGGGCATATTTCAGTATAATTAACCTTATTTGGAATTTCCAGCTCTAAGGGATATGAGATTATTTACAGTTCTGAAAAGCACATTATTGGAAAAGTAGAGTAAGTTAGTAGAATTTATTTTTTCTGCTTAAAAAACTTTATTTGCTCTCATGTGACAGAGATATTGTGTATATTATCAATGGTGGATAAAGACAAAGCATCTGAGAAATTCAAGGAAAGGAGAAAAGACTATAGTCAATGATCCTCAAAAATGGTAATTTCCAATTAAGGAAAATAAGCAATTCAAAGAGCTACTTCCAATAAAAACCAGCTTTGCATAAACCTAAGCCAATCAGACTAAGGTGTTCTTTTTGGAAGAGCTGTGGAAGAAACTGCAGAAGGTACTCCTCAGTTATGTCTCAGTAAAGTTGAGAATAAGAAGAAAGCTATTGGAATAACATACATTTATGCCCATTCATCTTTGCATTGTGGATAGAAGAAACAAAATTTCGTAAAGTAAGTTCTGTAGAGCCCTGGCTGGTGTGGCTCAGTGGACTGAGTGCAAGCCTGTAAACCAAACAACCGCAGTTCAATTCCCAGTCAGGGCACATGCCTGGGTTGCAGGCCAGCTCCCAACAGGGGGTGCATGAGAGGCAAAATAGAGAGGCAAATACATCAAAATATATTTGATATTTGATATATCAAATATATATTGATATTTCTCTCCCTCTCTCCTCCCCTTCCCCTCTAAAGATAAATAAATAAAATCTTTAAATAATAAGTTCTGTAGATTTCTCAGCATTTGGTTAGCTTTCAAAGCTTAAGCTGAATGAAAGTAAGACTTTTCTGTTGGCATTCTGTGTTAAAAAAGATGCTGTGATGTTGCTTTGTTCTTATTTAAATTTTATGTTGTATTCTTAGATGCCTGCAGACTTTTCTGATAAAAACAACAAACATGTTTTTATGTTTGTATATGGTTAGGAGAATTACGAATGTATTTTGCTGTAATTATGCCCTTACTTAAACAAGTTTCCAGTGCATCTTGCAGTCTATGATAGTCATAGATAGTCCTAAGAAGGGCCTGCAGCTGTTACTTGCTGAGTCTAATTCTGCCCTTAGATTAAGCATTTCTTAAAAAATAAGTTATCTAACTTTTGTTTCTATTATTTCCACCAAACTGGAAAGAGCTATTTATCAGTAAGTTTTCAATATTATCTGGAACCATCAATTAAATTACTTAAAGAAAAAGCTGAATTTCATATATTTGAGAAGTAGACGTACTAAATGCCATAGATTTTGTGGGTGATATCATTCAAATTAAAATGGTTGGAAGCCTGCTGAAGGAATCCAAAAGGAACTTGGCAGTGAGTTCCTAGTACAACTTTTGAACTGATAGGATGTTTGCAGATTTTATTGAAGGTTGTTGCCCTCCCTTGCTACTTTATCCAGTCATTGAAACAACTGTTATATGAGATAAAGGCAATTGGTCCATTGACTACCTTCAGCGGTGTCAAACTCATTTTCACCAGGGGCCACGTCAGCCTCAAGGTTGCCTTCAAAGGGCCAAATGTAATTTCAACTCCTTAACAGTTAAGGAGTAGTTACATTTATACAGACCTAAAATTATTTTGGCTCTTCAAAGGGAACCGTGAAGCTGATTTAGCTCCTAGTGAAAATGAGTTTCACACCCCTGACCTAAGCGATCTTTTTGTTTGTATGTTTCTGCTTATGTACAGAGCAAGTTAAATTAATGATATTTCTGGATTTTTAGAAGGATTTTAATATTTTATTCATTACTTACTTCTTAGGCATTTACACACGTTTTACCTTTCCTCAAAGAGTTTACAGTATGATAGTGAAAGTAAGACATACATGTAAGATATATAAGACAGAAGATAAGTTCAAAGAAAGAGGCATATATAAATTTCTTATTCAAATTAGAAGAAGTATGATTTCTCAAGGTGAATGGACATGGAAGGCTTTCTGGAAGAGGTCGCATTTGAACTACATCCAATAGATGATAATAGCAGGGGAGGGGGGAGGCATTGAAGTTAGTGGGAACAGACTAGCTGAAGACATAGGAAAAATTGTGATGTATACAGAGCATTGGGAGTAGTGCAGTTTGGCTTGAAACAGAGTAATAAAAATGGGGGAAAATGAGACACAGGGTGTGTTGGGAATCTGAATGCATGGCAGGCTAAGGAATTTGGATTTTATTACACAGACAGTGGAGAAATTAATTAATGCTAATACAGCCATTAGAGAATTCAGTATTCCACAAAGAATTCCAATTGTCTTGTGAGAGGTTTTAAGAAGTTATTTAACTGAGTTTATTCTATTCCTTCAATTCTTTTCCTCTCTCTTTCTTCTGATATGCTGTCTAATATGTCAAAGTAAATAAACTTTTCAAGATTTCCAAGTTACATGTAATGCCAACTCGAGTCTAATCAACCTAATTATTTACTCAACTTTCATTGTGTGCAAGACACCTTGTGCCAATTGTAAATCATTCTAAAGCCTTTCTAGAAGAATCCCACATGCCCTGAAAAACCTCTTACTTTCATGGTTCTAGAGAAACAGCCCCGAACAACCTACCAGTACATTTCCTTGACGTTTTTAAAAAATTTTACATGTGATTTTTGCATTGACTTTAGACAATGTAAACACATTTAAAAATTCTTACTAGTATTAAAGGAAGGAATGCTAGAAGTCTTTTAGTAAAACTGACAAGAAATATGAACAATATTTATGCCATGGCTTTACTATGGACCGTCTGTCCTTTCTGGGTTTATTTTAGCCAATTTGAAGTATGTAGAATAAGAAATGTCCATGCTTTTAAGAACTTTGAAAATATATCAATGAAATGAAACAAAGGATTTTGGAGAAAGAAATATTGTTTTATGCTTTAAATCTAGTGCAGTTATTTAACTTTTATTAAAATTTTAGTTCAGCCATTGAAGATATATCATGAAGTAGTGATTAGGTGGAAATTAGCCAGATAGAAAATAAGCATATAGGCGTCCAAAGGAGAGAAAGGATGTTATCACTTCAGCATTTATGTTTGGTCTCCCAGGGATAACATAGCATGATACTTTCCATTTTAAAAGAAAATTTATTTTATTAATGTTTTAAATGCAAATATGTTGAGAATTAAAGTGTTATCTTTAAAAGGTTCAACTATGCCATCAGATTAAAAATATAGCAGTGAGATTAGTGATAAAAATTAAAAAATTAGTTTGTTAATGAAAACATAAAGGTATTTTTGATACATTCTTCTTTGTAATGGGTCTTTGATTTTTGCTCTTCCTGTAATCAATTCTTCCTTTACATTTTCTTAAAATTAATAGTATTTTAAAAAACATTTATGATAAATGAAACTTATACCTGCTTTTATTTTACTTCTGACAATTTACTCCAGTGATTCCCAAACTTCTATTTAAAGAGACTTTTTTGCCAGTCATTATAAAATGTTATATAAATCTATAATTATTGCCATAGGTACATCCTAGATTATTTAAAATATTCCAGAAGCATATTCAATAACTTATCAATGGTAGTTATTTATATATCATATATTTTCACATAATTTCTGATCTTCTCAATGAAAACATAATTTTAATAACAAGCAATAATGGTATTTAAATTAGTATTTAAAGTAATATTCTGCTACACTTTGTTTTAGTGTGTTTACTTATAGGGATTTTGATTGTTTACTCTTGTTTTTGAAGCGATAATTTGAGAATATACCTCTTTTGATTGTATTTTCTGCTTTCAACTTCCTTCTCGTATGCAAAGATGTATATTTTTTGGCAGTTTTGATTTTGGGAGGGAAGAACTATGAACTATGATAGTATAAATGACAGAACTCTGTTTGAAAAGGATTTGCTGTTAGTTCTCTGTTTAGTTTTTTTTAAAATTACTTTATTGATGTTCAACTACAGTTGTCTGCATCACCCCCCCACTCTTCCTTTACTTAAAAAAAATTTCTTATTGACCTTATTAAGGTGACATTGATTAATACAATTATATAGGTTTCAAGAGCACAATTCTATAATATCACCCATATATTGTATTGTGTGTTTAGCACCCTCTTCTTTTAGTTTTATTCATATTTGCAGGAATGTGCTTCTCTAGGATGTATATATAGAAGAAATGCAAACCATAATACTAGGGTTGATATATGCTATCACATCTCAGAAGAGAAAGTTCTGGTGTTCACAGCAGTCTTCTAAACACTCAAAACCTTGCTTTCTGACAACTGCTAAAAACTAACCGGCTGGCTTAGGTGACCTAAGGCTTATACATGTACTTGTTTTCTCTGAAGAGTTCTTTCCTATTTCATCTATCTATTAGTACTCAATTCTGTGCTTCTGGAATCCTCATGTAATTCCTTCTTTACTTGTTAATGTCCATTTTCTCTTGGGGTACTGTATCCACTCACACCAATGAATCTCATGCTGGGTGAAGGAAGAACAATCACAGACAATCATAAATATAAAAGCATCCTCCATCCTTTTCAGAAGGGATTCTGGAAGTCTCACAGAGAATCAGCGTTGATTTTTTGACATCATCATCCAGGGGTGTGCAATCTACCTTGACTGCCTGTGAGTTATGAAAATAAAAATCAAATTTTCCCATTTCCCATATAAAATTTTATTAAATATGTTTTCTCAAATTATCCATCTCTCTACTATGTAACTCTCAATCTAATTCAGTGGAATATTATAAAATTTTATACTCTGTCTCTGTAAATGTCAATTGATTGATTGATTGATTGATTTCAGTGACAGAGATAGGGAGGGGGAGGGAGGAGGGACAAAGAGAGGAGGTCAGAGAGAAGGAGAGAGAGATCGATTTGTTGTTCTACCTGTTTATGCATTCATTGGCTGATTCTTGTGTATGTCCTGACCAGTATCAAACCCCCAACTTTGGCATATGAGGACAATGCTCTAAGCAACTGAGCTACCTGGCTGGGGCCCCTAAATATCTATTTGAAGGTAAATAAAATAATGAGAGGAATCGCAAAGTAGTGAGAAGAGTCAGACAGATTTTGGTCTGAGTTCCCTCTATGCTTCTTCACTGTGTGACTGTGAATCCCAGGATCTGTCTATACCAGCTGCAGTTAGGACCAAGACAGTACATGTAGAATGTCTGCTACACTACGTGGTAGCTGTCGTGGACATTTATGGATATTTAAGTATTTTAAAATTTACAAAGTACTTTATAAATGAGGAATCAGGACTTTCCTTGTTCTGAAACTTTTCATGTTGAACTTCCTTAGATTCACATGGCTGAAGCTTTGATTATGCCCTGTATTCAAGATCCATGTGGTCAGTTCTTGTTTTATTTTGGGACCATATTCCTGGTTTTTCCTGTTCCTTACTTCCTGATCTGCACTCCAATGGCGGTCCTTGTCTGAATGACTGAGCATTTAGCATATGCTTCCATGTTCTGATGTACATATTTTAAATTTGTATCTTGGCTCCCCAGCCAGCACTTAACACAGTGCTTTGCTTACTATGCCTTGCTCCTTACTACATGCTGACATGGTGACTTAATGGGAAATATGCACTTTTCAGCCTTTGGCTCAGATGTACTGGCATTTGGTGAAGGACCTGGAATCAACTGTAGAGTTAGATCTGGTCTGAGTACTGGCTTGGCTACTGACCATCTCTAGGGATTTACTTAATATCTCAGATTTTTTTGTAAAATGTAGAGCAGGGGTCCCCAACCCCCTGGGTCATGGATAAGTACTGGTCCATGGCCTATGAAGACCCAGGCCTTGAGGGAAGCTCACCTGCCTTCTCCCAGCCCCCCATCCTTGGAAAAACTGGTCTGTGGTGCTAAAAACTTTGGGGACTGCTGCTCTAGAGAACACTCAATAGATTGTGGTTAGAAGAATTGTTAAAGATTTGCCATTGGACGGAGCATTTTTCTTAGATATGTTAATTTGGCTTCCGCTCTCTGGCCTCCCCCATCTAGATAAGATCTTTCTTATTATAGTATACTTTTAATTATCTTCCATGGTAGCACAACCCTTGTCACTTGTCTCACTTTTTCTACCCACTCAAATGTCAGAGCCTCATATAATTTAAAAATAGAGATGTTTCTACTGTGTATTTTTATGCTTGGGTGTTTTGGGCCAAGTGGGTGGGAATACTGACACCTAAATTGTCACATTTCAAAGGAAATCTTACTAAATGTATAAAAATTGTAAAATAAAACAAACATTTTTATTTGCCTGTAATAGCCACAACTGTTTGCCATCCCAGAATTATTGCCCCTCTTTTCTCATAAGTGTACCCCTAAATTTTCATGCAGCTGCCCCTCTGCCATGTTGTTCAAGTGTTCCATGGAGAGGTGGCCGACCACACTCTGCCTCCAAGGAGTAGTAGGTCCTGGTGGATGTCAGGCTCATTAGTCTCATGCTTTATTTACAGTTACCATTTGGGAGTAACCCCAGCAGCCTGTACCAGGGTCTTTCTGAGAAGGTACTGGGAACCCAATTTGGGTTAATGAAATGCAAGGGGACAGAGTTGTTTAAGGTATGAGTTTCCTGACTCAGGAGAGATCAGAAAAGATCTTCTCTCTTCTTTCAAATTTTAGGATGTGTGGATGAAACTAGGAATTGCCACAACCATTCTGGCTTGAAAGAAGCTACAATGAATGTGAATCCAATTCAGAGGAAGGAAAAGAAAAGGGGATCCTAGAGGCATAGAACTGACGCACTAGATTAAGCCTATCCTGAGGCCTGCCTTGCCTCTTCACTTGCTTATGAGAGTTTGATTAAGGTTTTGTGTTATACACATCTGAAAGCATCTTAAAGTTCTATACCATTTAAAAATTAATATTTTCCCTAGGGATGAAAATGTGGTCTAGACTGGGAGTGTCCAACTGCATGTTCAATGCAATCTCTGCATTGATGGACATGTTTTATATAACTGCCTCCCAGTTGGGTAAGCAATGTCTACATGTGGCTATTGAGTAGTTGAACTGTGGCTAGAACAACTCAGGAGCTGAATTGCTAGCTTTATTTAGTTTTAATTAACTTGTATTTAAATTGCCTCATGTAGCTATCTTAGCACAGAACTAGCCCAATCTATATAGTTAGGGCCACTCTGCAACAGTCCTCCAGAGCTCTGTCTCCAAATGATCACTAATAACTATTCTGAATTACCTGGAATTTTAGTATATAATTCTAAAGCAAAACAAAGTTCAGATTTGCATACATACATAAATACACCAAAATGTCAGGGGCATGTCTCTTTCTCTCTCTCTGTATTGAAAAGTTTTCTACTTGCTCTAATTTGCATTTCATATGATGGGGACTCTAAGAAGAATATGCATATGCTTATTTCTTGCCAAATAGCTTAAGACAAACACAGATAAAAACAACCCTGAATAATACAAAACATGTGTGGTTATATACCTATGTCTGTAAGTGCTAAAAGTCTTAGAATGGGAAGACTGGGAAAGCTTCACTTACTGTCTCCAGTCAATATGGCTTCCTACAAAGGATAACAGTGACACGTACAGTGAGAAGTTTCTACTACGGAAACACTATTTCAAGGTATTTATTATCTTTTTGGCTCCCTAATCAAGAGGTCTCAAGCAACATTATTCATATTTTATCACCTTCTTACTATGAGAGAAGCATATAAACAGATGTATGCCTTTTCTGGATTAAATACTTTTGTTGTATAAGAATCAAACAAAGCTTTTGATGATGAGTCTCATTACATTTTGATTAGCTTTGTTCTGGATAGCTTTCTCTTTTCCCTTAAGTTTTTCTTCTTCTCTCTTTCTCTCATAGCTGTATTTTCAAAGACATACCTGTGAAGCATTGTGTCTTTTCCCCTTAAAGAAATTTTTAACTGGGATATGGTAGTCATAGCATGGAGGTAACACAATTCTTGGCAGAATTTTTAATTCTTTAGGTCTTTTCCAATTATTGTCAAAAGCAGTGGTGACTTTTTGTGAGGGGGACGCTTGTTCACTAGAAAGAGGCCTGAAACAATGAATTTCCTTCATGTAAACCATTGAACTCTCATGAGATGATAATGACTTTCTGTCACTTGCAACCTAGGTCTAATCCAAACTCCTGACCCAGTGGAATAAAGGCTTTGTATCTCATTAGTGATTCCCCCGGAGCCATCAAGTGCCAAGTCTCTAGTCACATGGAAGCTAAAGTGAAGACATATTGTGCACCTTTTAGTATTAGTAGTATTTTAATGGCAAAAAAATGCTTAAAATTAAAAAAAATAAACATTGTCAATATTTTCACGTGAGACTAGGGTGACAATGTTAATATGATTTAAATTATTGCACTTGGATTGTGTTATTGAAATTGTTTTACAAAGTCACAGTGAGGATAATAATCCAATTCAGTACAGCAGAAATGGTTTTTCTTATTTATTCTGGAAAATAAAATGTTATTTTGTGGACTCAGAACTAGTTTGAGGGAAACGGATAGTTCTAAATTTTGGACTGAAGATAGTTTTGCTCATGTGATCAGGGCAACTGTGTTTCCTTTACCTTTTTCTGAGTTACTTTAAAATAGTTGTATTTTGAAAACACTTAAAAAAAAGAGTATTATTAATTTTATTTTTTAAATACTTTAAAAAATTGTATTTTTAATTTAAATGAAAACAACAGAATCTTTAAACCCAGTTTTCATGTTACTAAATTAACAAAAGATGGAGTTCTAGGAATGCTTGTTCAGCCAGTTAAACCTGAACAAGTTTTCAGGTCATTGCAAGCTTTGTATTTTAGGTTATGGTGCAATGTTTTGCTATTTCAGTGAAAATAATTTAATTATTATTTTTTCTTTCTCTTAATGTTTAAGCTCAAAACAAAACTAAATGAAACAATGGGTAGGTTATCCAGACAGATTATAGTTTCATTTCAGCTTTGTGGTCTACCAAACCATGGCATTATCAATTTCATGCTTCCAGATATATCCATTATTTATGGTTCCATATGCCTCTGAAATACATAATAGTTTGTGAAACAATTTGCTTTAATTTATAAGAAAGAGGACCAACTGAAGTAGTTACTAAATACAGTGATATATTTATCCCAGACAACATATAATATACATAATGGAAGAATTAATCATTTTATATGGAGTTAAGGATCTTTAATGATTCTATTACAGTATCCCACTTAACGTTTTTATTTGTTGAAAATATTTCATCAGAAAAATAAGCTTGATGACAATGTGCAAGTAAATATGAATAATTTCTTATTTTCCTAGCTTATTTCTAATTTAAAATTAGTTATTTTAGGCTCTAATGACTTATGTTTACAATTATCAATTTTAATTGAATTAAATGACAGAAAGAATTTGCTCAAACAAGTTAATATATAATAAATTTATGTTTAATAGTCAAGAAATAGCTCATGTTGACATGCAATGCAGCAATTTAAAATTCTTATTAACTTCTGAAGACAAATCTTTTTGAAAGTGGCAGACATCTTAATGATGATCTTCAGTTATCACACCTCCATCAGAGCCAGCACTTCGCAAGTTGATACTCTCTCTGCTAAACTGACCGAAGTCAATAAATATATGCTCTAGTTAGAGCTGGATGAACTTGACAGCTTGCACCTTCTGGCAGCTTGTGTTTTTGCTGTTTAAAGGAAGTGGTGTTTGTCTGGTAGATTATCCAAAGTGTTGTGTATTTTCTTGTGTAGGATGACTCTTTTGAGTTATATATTTTTTGCTCTAGATTTCTGAAAATTTAGCTAGTAGTCAAATTTTTTACTTGTAGTTCATTGTACTGTTGTCTTACTGGGTCTTAATCCCTAAAGAGTGCATTGTACTTATATTAATTACACTTAATATACACTTAATTACACTTAATAATAACATTGTATTGATATTAATTTGACTTCAAAAGCATTTTCAGATTTTCTACCTTTATGATAACACTTGAAGTTAAATTAAAAAGGTGATATTGTGGTCATTATTTAACCAACATAATATTTGAAACACAGTATTCAGTAGTTAATGATTCACAATTAACCACCTGGTTATTGGTGGAATTTTTCTTGAAAATACATTGCTTTTCAAATGGCCATGCAATTACTATTTATTTTGATTTTAAAATGTATGTATTTATTTATGTATTTTATGTATTTATTTATTTTTATTTATGTTTAACTTTTTTCAGTGACTATTTTTTAAATGAAAACTAAGCCCTTTTCAGAGAGGAGGTAACTGTGCTCACAGTCTATCCTAAGCCCCTTGTTCTCTTTAAGAGGTCATATTGGTCAAGCAAGTGAAAAACATCTTAGTCTTTCTCCTGGGTCTTCCAGCACTCACAGACGTAGACACACAGTCACAGATGGCTCCGCATTGTGTAGGGTTAATTTTGTATGTGTTTGTCTTAAACTGTTTGGCACAGTATAGGCATGTGCCTATTCTTCTCATAGCCCCCATTACATGAAATACAACTCTGGGCGAATAGAAACTTTCAATATACATGTGCACTATCGACATTTAAGAGTAATCAAACCCAAGCTTTGTTTTGTTTTACAATTATTTGATAAAATTCAAAATTGAATTCAGAATAGTCATTAGCGATCACTTGGAGACGGAAGCTTTGGTGGCATGTTGCAGTGGTCCCAGCTATCTGAGGGTTGACTGGCCTAGATCTGTGCCATCTAATAAAATAGCCCCTTGTCACATGAGGCAATTTAAATGCAAATTTATTAAATCAAATGAAATAAAATTAGAAATTGAGTTCCTGAGTTGTTCTAGCCTCATTTCAGTTGCTCAATAATTATGTGAGCACAGTGGCTGCCTTGCTGGGTAGCACATATATTTATAGAATATATTTCTATTATCACAGTAAGTTGTATTGGACAATACTGGTCTATTACCATATTTTCATGCCTAAGTTTATTTTTTGTATTAAAATACAATGTTATATTTCTCTATAATAATAATAAAAATAAAAATAAATAATTGGGAAATTATACTGAATGGTAAGGGAAAACAAAAGCCAAATACATTAGAGTTGGAAGCTTATATAAGGCATGAGTCATAAAATCTCCCATTAGTTACTGCATTTAATGTATCTAGTTTATATTTCTACAATTTAAGATATTTGAAAAAATTTAGATTTTCAAGAGTTAAAAGAAATTGATGGCTTTTTTTGCAAAGAAGATGATATTAGTAATTTGGTGTTTTTATAATTTGAATTCTAATTTATAGGAAAAGGCATGGATATTCACTATGGGATTCTGGTATTCTTCAGTTTTTTAAAAACAATTGTATATGCCCACACAAGCACTAGACCTAAATTCTATTCGGTAGATGAAAACAAAAGAAATTCTCTAATATCTCAGAAGGAAATACTAGTATATCAAAATATTAGAACAGAAGGAAGATGCTCATATCTGGTAATTTATCGGTTTGCAACATTATCATCGGTCCTCTACATTATTCTGTTAATGATGACCTAACTAAAGAAAAAGTTTAGTGATTTTGGTGGATGGGAATGGGGCCACTATACATTGCAACTGTTGACAGGTTTAATTTTATTTTGAGCCATTATCATAGGGAACAGTGCTTAATATTGTAGTAATCTGACATTTTTTTCAGCTTATTCAGAACAGTCAAAGAAAAGATGGTATCTCTATGCTTACAGGGGAAATCTTTGGAGGGCAGAAAGCAAGTCTTTTATTAAATTTTTGTTCAAGAGTTCATCTGTCAGGTCTAGAAATGAATAGTTATTACCACATATCCAAGATGATATATGACTGATTGGGAAAAATAAAACATTTAAAAAGAATTCAACAAGCAGTGTGTCCATGTTGTTCTTGCCCGTCATTTTATAATTAAACAATAGTTTCTTGTTTTATTTCCTGGACAATTCTTCCAATGTGAGTCAGGTATATTCAAAGTGTACCTGTTTGGAGGGAAGGATGAAGTTCAAGAAGCAGGCAAGACTTTGCAAAGAGTTAATGGATGATATTGCTGTCATATTAGAAGCCATATTTATAGGTGTATGAACAGGCAGCTCTTCAATACATTAGTCAAAGATGAATTGGTAAATTTCTCATTTACATATGCTGTCAGAGTGCTGAAGTATAGTGGGTATTAGAAATTTTTATAAAGTGGTCCTTCAAAGTCATAACAAGTTAGTGTAATTATCACTTAAAAATAGCTAGGACTATAGCACTTTGGATTCAAAGACTTAACAAGTTAGCTTAATGATGACTTTTGAAAATGACTAGGACTATAGCAGTTTGGTATTCTGTTTTAATACTCCTGGAATTATTAATTCTGAATTGTTCATAAATAATTTTTGCTTCTAGTTTCTTCTAGAGAATTCTGTTCTATACTACGTATCTTGTGAAGGGAGAACACAAAAACTTATTCACACAGCACATGTTTGCCTGAAAAATATGGTTTTCCATAAAAAATAAATTAAAGTGAGCTAAGAGAAACTGAATATATTATTTTCCTTCTTCTAGATGCTCGATATTTTAGGTATGTACCAAGTCAAAGCATATTTTTTTACATGAATAAAGAATAATGGTATTCCAAATTGATTTGGAAATGGAGTTCCTTTATCCTAAGTTCCAATGCAAATGTTCAACCTCCCATGAAGAATGAGGATACATTAATAAAGAATAAGAGCAGAAGGACCCTAGAGGGGAACCATAAAGAATCTAAGAAGAGTGGAGAATGAGTCAAAAGTGCAGGAGTAAGTGATGGACCTTTTACTCTCTTCCTCAACATTCTCCCTTCTGCAAAGGCAAATATCTTCTTGCTTCAGTTTTTTTTCAAATTATAATTGAGACTGAAACAAATCATGCTGTTGAGACTCATTTGTTTTCTTTCTGAGCTAAGGCCAATGGATCTAATTTCATTTTGAGACCAGGCAGGTGGGCTTAATAGCCACTGTGTGGGTGGGTGAGGAGGAGGAGGACGGGCAACTGAAGGAAGACATCAGTTGTAATTTATCTTGGCTTGCTAAGACTTTTCCTTTTTGCATGACATGCTGTCCACAAATGGAGAGTTAAGTAATTGCTCAGATTATTAGAGTGTTGTGTCTAAAAAGGACTTCTAAGCTGCATTAGCCTGGGTTCACATCACCAGTGCTCATTTCCAGGGGTCGTATCAAGACCCAATCTATTTAACATCTTCATCAATGATCAAGATAATGGAAGAGAAATAACAGGTTCATTCATTAACTTTAGGAAAGACATTAGGTAGCAAGGGGTGCCTTGCACATTGTAAGGTAGGGCACAAAATTTAAATGACCTCTGCCATGATAAAGCTCCTGTCTTCTGCATTCATAATCTCAAAAGCTATTTGTGTCTTGTGCATCCGTGCAGGCATGTCTAAGAAAACAAGTGAATCTTTGCTACTGTGACTCTATATCTTTGCTAAAGCACAGGGCATCATGATTGGAACAGTTTTGATTTAAATAGAACACTCATTTCTTACAGATACACCCCCAATGGTTTTTTTCTTTTTCTAACTGTGGCTCTTTCCTGGAATTTCAAGAAATGCTATAACAGTGTGAGAGAGGGACAGCTACATATTTTGTGAGCTACAAAAAGAGAATTGGAGCCCCTTATTCATAAAGCAGAGAAAAATGTTAAATGTGCTAAGATAACCTGTTTCCATCCTTCCACAGTCTCTCTTGACTTGCCAGAATGTTGTTTGTTATTTAATGCCATTCCAACAAAGGCAAAACTAAAAATTTAAATTATTAGCATACATTTTATTGTGTAATGCCAGGTTTAAAAGCAATCTGAAAACATTTAAGTCATATGTGGAATCAGCAAATTTGTATATTCTATAGATGTGTATTTCTTTCTTACCAGAAGTATAAGCCCCACACAAAATTAACTCAATTACTTTTATTTCACTTCTTGATATGCACATACTTTGCTATTATGCTTAATTTTTGGCTTACTGATGCATAAGGAAGTTCTGAAAGGAAAAGTAAATTATGGGTGGCCGTATTTTCCCCTTTTCTTCTGTTATCACTTCCAGTATAATAGGTTGGCTACTACAGGAAAGTAACACTAGTAAGAAAGTGTAAATGGATTCCTTGGTCATTTGTGTATTTTAGAACACCATTGTTTTCTCTCTGTGTTTGAATCAAACTCTGGTCTGAATGGAAAGCATGGCCTTTCCAGGCTGCCAGTCCCTCTGAAGCCGGTGTAGGATTTTCATACACTTTCTCTCCCTGCCACACCTGTACCTGTGGCCCTCTCTGTCTGATCTTGGCCAAAAAGATAGCTGATCACATCTACCTACTAGATTCTGAATTTGTTTCACTCCTACAGGAAAGAAGCAGGAACCTCCCAGACTGGGTTGGGAAAGGAATTACCAAGATAAAGGACTTCTTCTAAAACTCCACTATTTAAACATTCAGCTATGTAACAGAATTCTCAGGTTTAGGCTAAAATAAATGATGTATTTCATTTTTTGAAGTTTTAGGATATCTTCTACATGTTTTTTAAGTTCTTATATCCTCTTGCATGTGAGGTTTCAACAAGAATTTCAACATTCATCTAATATGGTGCTTGTGGGGTTGCCACGGTTTCTCATTCTGCTTTCAGACATTCACAGCTCACTGCTGAGGATGGCATTCAAACCCAAGTCTTCTACTCTTACTACTCTGGCTCTGACAGAAGAGAAAATTGGCAAGGACGAGCCAACCCATGAATTCACTGTGACCTTGAGGAAATATTTTAGTATGTCTGAGTTTTTTTTTTTTTTCATCTGTTAAGAGGGGATAATGCCTACCTTGCAGTTATAATTTAAAGATTTAATGAGATAATAAAAGTGCCTAACAGTCCTATTGCATGTGCTCTAATAAATCAGATTTTCCAAGACTAAGTTACTGCGGGAAGTAAATAGCTATGTGCACCACAGTTGGCACTCAATATTTACTTGAGTTTAGAAAGTTCAATTATTATTACCATGATCATTTCTTTAATCTGATTTCTTTACCTTTTCCTAAAGGTTTCCATCTTAGGTGTGCTAGTGTATATTATGTGAAAAGGTAGGCACTTCATAGTAAATTGCTATCATGAAACACAGCCTTACCTTTTATCTGCCAACAAATTTTATGCATCAGCTGTGAAAAATAATTTTTAAAAATCAGGCAAGAAAATATGATTAATGTGGCTCTTATTTATAAGTTCTACCATTCCCCACCTTAATTAAGCTTTACTCTTATGTTGCTTCTCAGCTCAGTGTTTTTTTAATTTTAAAACTTATATTTATTAAAGAAAATTAAAAATACAGAAATAAAGAGTGGAAGAATTGTACACATTGAAGATAAATGATACAATGTTTTGTTTTTTTCATCTTCTAGTTTTAATTTATGACTGTAAAAATACTATTGGGATACTAACATATATAAAATTTATATCTTGCATTTTAATATAACATTATAAAGTTTTTGTATTGTAGTCAGCATGAACATTTTTGTGACAGCATGGATTTATTTAACAGTTCCTCTAATTTCTGACATAATTTCAATCATAGTGAACACTGGGCTGAATATCTTTTTGAATAAAGCTTTTCCCAGTTTCAATGTTATGCCTTTAGGATGGATTCCCAGAAGATATTACCAGGTTAAAGCATCTCGAACATTTTAAGTCTCTTGATACTTGTTGACAAATTGATTTCCAAAGGAGTCATACCAATTTTTACTCCTGACAGGAATCTATCACAATGCCAGTCTCTGTTTGCATTAATCTTTGCTAGTTTCAAAAATGAAAAGTGGTGACACTTTGTTAAACATGAATTATTTTTATTAGTGATGATGAATATAATTGCTACATAATATGATAGGCATTTTAATGCAATCACATGTAATTAATATATATTAATATACAAGGTCTGTCCAGAAGATATCCAGACATATAATATGAAAAATAGAGACATTTATTGAAGAAGATACAAGGTACAAGAAACATTGCCCGTAGGACAATGATGCCTTGGGATCTCACTCAAGTTCTCCCAGTCACCATCAGCTGCCCCATCCTATTTTCCCGAATCTCATCGATGGTCTGAAATTGCTTCCCTTTCAAAGGTGATTTGAGTTTTGGGAAAAGCCGTAAGTCACAGAGTGCCAAAGCTGGGCTGTAAGTGGGCTGAGTCACTTGGGTGATTTGATGTTTTGCCAAAAAAATCTGCATGAGACGTGATGCAGGAGCACATACACTGTCATGATGAGGCTGCCAATCATCAGTCAGTTGCCCATAGCTGCAAAATTCTGAGTCCTTCAAATAGTTTTTGTGGAGGAATGTTCAAGCTTGATGCAAAGTTTGATGCAGATTTGTTACTCTACTGGCTCAGTCATTTTGAATGCAATGGCCACACAGTACAGATGCTCTCTCAACAGCGTCTGTCAGCCCCACTCACTAGCACAGTGAAGTCATCATTGTTCACTTATACACATTTCAGTCCACTTTCCTTGGCTGCCAGGTTACACTAATGTTGTACAAACCATTCTTGTTATATTAATAATGGCTAGAATTTTTCCAGACAGAACTTGTATATGTGTTTGTTTTCAAACTTGAATTCTTCCATCATGAAATACAGTATCTTCTTCAGGTTCTTTTTTAGATAAGCCACTCTTGTAGTCATGATCTCCTAGCAGGAGAGTAGAGGAAAACATTAAAAAATTACTGTACAGCTTTTATTATTTTCAGTGTTCTCATTTCTCTAGCTCTTCCTCCCTTCATAAAAATTAGGCAGAAATAAATTTGATTTCTTGCCATAGCTGCATGAGCAGGACTCCCTGAACCCTGCCTCCATCCTCCGCTTATCTTCCCCCGTAAAATCTCTGATGCTGCTTCCCTTCCTCTCTCCTTGTCGTCAGCTGGTTGTTTTCTGTATTTACATGCTGCCAATATGGTTTTCCATTTCTGTAGCAGCCTCATTCCAACACCCTTTCCAGAGTTTAATATAGTTATTTTATTTAATTTTATTTACAGGTTCAGGTTGTTTTGCCATACAAGGGAATGCTGGGGAGAAAAATGTTAGAGAAACATTGTATTAGGTTGCCAAAATCTGTTTTTCTCCCTGAAGCTAAAACATATACAGTTTCACCCCGAGGAACCAATTCTACGGAAACAAAGGTAAAGGGGAAATGAAATAAAAGGCAGCCTACATTAAATTTCATTTAGCCTTATTGTTTAATTTATGCTCAGCACCCCTTTTAGGCCCTCAGCCTTGTAGGGTAACATTTCTCCGTTTCTGGTCACTCCTTCATATTTTATCCTGTCTTTGGGCCTTACTGGATGTTTCTGTTCTGGAGGCTTCTTAAATCAGCCAGCTCTCACTGGAATTTTTTTAGCAGGTGTGTTGGTTTAGATTTTTCCCCTCAAACCTTATGGCTTTCTTCTTTTTGAATCTAGTAATATGATGACATACTTCTTCTGAGCAACTTTTTAAGTTTTGATTATTCATTTGTACTTGGATTAGTGGTACCGTATTTTCTGAGGATTTTATTTGTTTATTTATTTACTTGTGGTACAGCTCCGGAACAGACATGGGGATTTCCTTTGAGAGCATGGCATGATGAACACACATGGGAACCTGCCTCGTGGACCTTTGCAGATCCGGGTGGTTCCATGCTGTGAGCCGGGTGGGTAGGCAGGTATGATGGCCTCCATCCTGACCCAGCAGTCAAAGAGGCTGTGCTTTGCTGGAGCAGGTACTTGCAGTGACTGCCTGTGTTGTAATATTTTTGAGGATTAATAGAAAAACCCAATTTTTAGGGTTTTCCATATGGTTGGTTTCCCAGTTGTGCTAACATTGACTTAAAAAAAAATCTCTTCATTTTTAGGGAAAAGAAAGTCCCGAGTCACTTAGTATTCCTTACACTCTGGAAAGCTGACTGGAAAGGCTTACACTTCCTGCTGCAATTGTAGCCTCCTTGAAAGAAATGAAGCAGCAACAAGAACTTAGTTCTCTTTATCTGCACAGTGACTCTAAGTCCCAGTTTCTGCAGTCTTCCCTCTCTGACTATTTAATACACTTATCGTTTCTCTGCCTGACATCCCCCTATAGGAGAGATTGAATTTAACAAATGTACACTAAGAATGATAGCTGACACTAATTCAATGAGCAAAGGTTAAATCCAATCATAATTCCTGAGGTAATGTAGATGGGTAGGGCATTCAGATCTCTGAAGAGTCAAAGAGATTAAATGAAACTACACAGTCTCTTTGACTATGTAGCCACTAGGACACTATAATAGTATTTTAAAGTAGGATGAAACCAGAGCCTAAAGATTTATTATTATTTTTTTAATGAACAAAGCATCACAGTCAAGCTGAGGCAGTAATTTTGCAGTCCCTCGAGCTGTTAGGCTCAAGTGAAGAAAGATGCTAGCTGAATATAATCTGGAATGAGTCCATTAATTCCACAGTCCCTTTCCTCCATCGTGCATAAAGTCTTGAATGATTTTAACTCACATTGATTTTAGTTCATGATAAAAACTGGAAAGACTGCCTGTAAAGCTTTTAAAAATATAAATAAGTCACATTAGGGATGCAGGGGTGGGAAGGGAGGGAGGAAAGACTTGAATTTGCAAAGACTTGAATAAAAAGGCACAACTGCTTGATTTGATGTCTGAAGATGAAAACCGACGACAAGAACTTCCCATGAGATTGAGTGGTGGAGTGTTGCTGATCGCAGCAAACTGAGAACCAATGGGGAAGCTCACAGCTGGGTGCCTGCTGGATCCTCCTCCAACAGTCCTTCTCAGGGAGATGGAGGGTAGGGTTAAAGCTGAGAAGGTAGTGGCATCTGCGCATGCCTGGCCTGAGTGCTCCCCGATCTGATCACTGGTTCTGGTGTGACAGCTGCTTTTCTAACCGCATGAACAGTGGCAGAACAGTATGTCAGTTGCATATATATCTTTAGAAGCCATATATTGACAATTAAGGAGAAAATGATTGACATAGGACAGGGGTGTCAAACTCACTTTCACCAGGGGTTTAAGCTTCCCAGTCACCTGCAAAGGGTGGAATGTAATGTTAGGACTGTATAAATGTAACTGCTCTTAACAGTTAAGTGAGAGCTCAGTGCTGCCGCCGGGTAGAAGCCAAGTGCAGGGCTGGATGAAACAAAGTGGAGGTCCGGATTCGGCCTGCAGGCCTTGTGTTAGCCACAGGGTATGACCCTTACTAAAGAGTATATGACATATTTAGCCCAACACATAGAGGGTTCAAATTCATGACTGAGCAGGGTTCTTCTTTTAAAATATAAACTAGTCAATGAGTTATCATAATTCTTAGATTTGTGTGGTTGTGTAAAGATATTGAACATTATATATGTGATTCACATACATACCTCAGAGGAAGAATGTCAAGTTTTAGGAATACTGTAGTAGTGCATGATATTAAAATTGGGCTGGAATTGTTAAAAATCAAAATGAAAGTGATAGAACAGAAAGGAAACAGAAACGAGAATATTTTGTGTTCAGGGATTAAACCTTTCTGAATTAGTGAGAATAAAGTATTATGTCATTAAAGAATACATAAACATGTTACTTATTAAGAAAGGAAACTGGCTAGATAAGTAAAACTGCTAATATATATCCTGAACATTAAAAAAATTTTATTTATTTATGTTTAGAGAGAAGAAGGGAGAAAGAATGAGAGGAAGAGAAACATCAATGTGTGGTTGCTCCTTGTGCACCCCCTACTGGGGGTCTGGCTTACAACCCAGGCATGTACCCTGACTGGGAATTGAACCAGTGACCCTTTGTTTCACAGGCTGGCTCTCAATCCACTGAGCCACACCAGCCAGGGCTATATTCTAAACATTTAAAATGTCACATACCCTTTGTTCTAACATTTTCACATCAAGCAATAGGTGATCACCTGCTCTCTCCACTTAAATAATACATCTTTTTAAAAGTTTTTTAACTGAAAGTTTCTTTTGTTGTCTATTAAAATTATGCAATGCTTGCCAAATATAAAAGTATGTTTTACAGATATGTAAGTGAAGAAGCATAATAATGACTTAACACTAGTACATCTTCTATCCAGTAAACACCTGGAGCATTATTTACATGTTTATATTTCTTTCCTGTCTTGCCCCATTTTCTCTTTCTTATACACCTAATAATCTGAATTTTGTCTTTTTTCTAAAATGGTTTTGTCAGACAGATATATATATATATTTTTTCACTTCACAAAATTAAGGTATAATTTACATACAGTAAATCTCACCTATTGTGGTGTACAATTCTGTGGGTTTTGACAAACATGTACACCATCACAGTGAAGCCACAGAACAGCTTTGTCACCTCCCAAATCCCCTGTGCTGCACTGGAGTCAACCCCTCTTCCTACCCTAGTCCTTGGCAACCACTGATCCATTTTCTGTCTTGATAATTTTATCATTTCCAGAATATCATACAAGTGGAACCAACCATGCGTTATGTGGTCTTTTGAGCCTGTCTTCTTTTACTCTGCATAATGCACTTGAGATTCAACACTGTTTTTGTACGTATCAGTAGTTCATTTCTTTTTATGATGAAGTAGTATTCTATTGCTGGAATGTACTTATTATAGTTTATTGATGCACAAGCTGAAGAACATTTTGGCTTGTTTCCAGTTTTTGGTAATTACAAATATATTAACCATAAACATTCGTATATACATTTTTGTGTGAAACTAAATTTTCACTTCACCTGAGTAATACCTAAATGTGAGATTTCTGGATCCTAAGGTGCATGTATATTTAACTTTATAAGAAACTTTATAAGAGATAGCAGATATTTCCAAAAGTGCTGTATTATGCTGCATTTTCACAAGCAGTTTTTCAAACTTTCAGTTGCTCTGCACCCTCCTCAGCACTTAATCTTACTAGTTATTTTATTTTAATTTTCATTAAGCCATTCTTTTGTTAGTGAAATCTCATTGGGTTTTAATTTGTACTTTCTGTATGACTAATGATGTTGATCGGGCACATCTTTCATGTGCTTATTTGCTTTAGTGAAGTATTCAAATTTTCTGCCCCTTTAAAAAATGAGTTGTTTATTTTCCTTCTTGAATTTTGAGAATTTTTATGAACAGATACAAGCCTGTAAACAAATATGTAATTTGAAAATATTTTCTGGGGATTACAAGATGGCTGCAGAGAATGTGGAAGCCTCACTCGTCTGTTCCTGGGCTAAACTGGATTTACAACTAAATTGTAGAGTGATCAACCTGAATAATCGACTGAAGCCTAGCTGAACTGAAATGTCAAAGCAAGGATTTACAGAAGAAGCCACACAGAGATTGGTAAGAAGGGTGGAGATGCGGGAAGGGCTGGACCCAGAATTCATGTGCAGCAGCAGAGAAGTCAGAGGGATACTTTGGCTGCAAAACTCCCTTCCCCCAGAAGTATGGGGTTTTACCTCCATGCAGGGATCCCAAACCTGGGGCAATGGAGTTGGAAAGAGGAGCCTGTATAGCATCTGGTGGTGAAAATCAGTGGGGATTCAGTCAACCTGGGAAAAAAACGGAGTCTACTCAAGCCCCAGAGCCACCTTTCCAGGTCTAGCACTCCTGTCGTTACAGCACCAGCCTGAAGAAGGTACTGCTCCGTCCTCCAGCTACCGGCAACACTGCTCTGCTGTGCTCGGGTCCTGAAGAGGGGTTCTGCTCGCTGCACCCAGCAGGGACCTTGGGACACTTTTTTTTTCTGTAGAAGCTCTGGGAAGAGACTCAGACAGTGACTGAACTGTGCAGCTTTGGAAAGGGGACCATTCTTTCCCACCTTGAGTGCACAGCTGGTGGGCTACCACCCCCACTGGTTAAATCACTTGGCCTGTCCTTCTACTCCCTGTGGCCCTGCCCTGCTGAGTCCTCAGATCAGTCCTGCAAGGGGATCAGAGTGTGATGCAGAGCTGGGACTTTCAAAGCAAGTCTTCCATGGAGGCTTTTGTCCAGAAATCAGATGAGCAGGTGCTGGGTTGTGTGGCTATATCACAGGGGCCAATCCTAGCTCCCTTGCAAGCTCAGCCTGCACTATTTCCCCAAGGGAAGGCTCATTTGACTTGCCTATACCTGCTGAGCTCAGTTGTATGGGAGGATCTGAAGGCTGCTTGGAGATGGAACTTTTGGTGCATGTCTCCCTCAGAGTCTTTTGCCCTAGAAGGGGAAGTTCTTGGCCTCCTCCTACAGGCTTACCAGAAGTACTTTTTTATTATATATTAAAATTTTTTTTGGAGAAAGGGGAAGGGAAGGAGAAAGAGTGGGAGAGAAAGATCAATGTGTGGTTGCCTCTCATGCGTCCCCTACTGGGGACCTGGCCTGCAACCTAGGCATGTGCTCTAACTCGGAATCTAACCAGCGACCCTTTGCTTCACAGGCCCATGCTCAATCTGCTGAGCTACACCAGCCAGGGCTTTTTTTTTTACTATATTATCTTAAAATTTTATTTAAGTTAAGAATTTGTAGCTTGTGAAATTTTCATTAAGTCTCATTTCTTAGGTGGTTAAAGACACAATATAAGCACACTTATGATCACAGCAGCACTGTCACTACAGCCAACACAGACTCACAGCAAATGAAATGTCCATTCATTAGTGAATGGATACGCAAAATGTGGTTCATACATTACAACTGAATACTATTTAGGCTTTTGAAAGAAAGGGCATTAGGACATGTGTAACAACATGGATAAATCTTTAGGATATTATACCATGTAGAAGACATGAAACTCAAAATGACACATACTGTATAATTCCACCTATGTGAGGAATCCATAGTAGCCAAATTCATAGAGGAAGAAAGTAGGATAATGGTGTTCAGGGACTGCAAGAAGTGGAAATGGGAAGGTGTACAAGGAGTATAGAGTTTCACTTTTGTAAAATAATAGTTATTCTGAAAATTGCACAACAAAGTGAAAATATTTAACTAAATAATAATATTATTCTTGGCCTCCTGCTATAGGCTTACCAGTAGTACTCTTAATGGGAGATGGTTTGCGTCTGTCCTTCTGAGCCCAGGTGGCCCTGCCATGCTGAGCTTGCTCCGACCGAGGGGATGGCTGGCCGCAGTGTCATTCGCCTGTCCCTTCTTTCTCACTATTTGGCTTGGCGATGGCAGACACCCTACCTCTGGCCACTCAAACTTGGCAGGTCACTGCTACTGCTACCAACTTGGCTGACCTACATGTGTTGCCCCAGAATTTGTTTGTCCCTTTGCTTTTTCTGACACCAAATATTGCTTAGGAAATAGACACAGTTTCTTACTCTGCTCTTGCTGTTTTCACTGATTGTCTTAATTCCAATCACATTTTGGGAATTCCACTTCATGAGAATGCAGGTCTTACTTATTTCATTATAACTACAACTTGTCCTATTTCTCACCTCCCTCCACCTCCTCAGACACATCCTTCTCCTTCTAGCCACCCTCCTGTCAAAATGATTCCTTGATACCTATGCGTGTACATTCTCCCCCTCCTTTTCTCTTACCCACCCCTCTTCTGGTTCCTTCTACCAGTACCCCTATTTTCACTGCCCAGCCCATTACACCTGTGGCTGTCCCTTCCAACATTATAGCCAAAGCATTTGCCAAATCAACCTCTCAGCTTACATTAAATCCTGATGTCATTGAAATGAACAGTACCCCACCCTTCCTTTTTTGCCATAGTTTTATCTTCTCCAGACTCCACTATGAGATTTCTGCCAGTTTTTCTAATCCAGTATAGTATGGAGTATAGGTGTCCTTCCATCCCCTTCACTGGTCTGTCTCCTGCATTGAAGGATGCCAGCCCTACCTCAAACCATCCAATTGGCCCCTAAACTACACCTTGGTCCACCTTAGAGTCCCCTGATGATTAGCAGAAGGGAGTCTCTCTTCCTAGTGCTCCTGTTAGGACCTCTTACAGGTTCTGTATTCACCTATGCTCCAGTAGATAGCACCTCTGCAAATTTCAACCCTGCCATTGACACCAAGACTATGGGTACCACTCCTCCTTCTCAGGTTGTCCTCCCTGCCCCATCTCTTAGGTGAATCACCATTGTCCATGGCACCACTTAATTCTGACCACACCCCACTCAGTGACAGCAGTCCCTTGTCTAAGATTTCTATCCATTTACCCAAAAAAAAAATTTAGAAGGACCCAAGTTTCCACCCCTCCCTTGAGTCCAGGAACCACCTCTTAGGCTGCCTCTGGGTCCAATGATGGGCAGCAGTTTAAAAACCCTTTAATGTTGAGGAAAGTGCTTGCCTTAGCACAAGGTATGAGTCTGACTTCTCCTGCAGTCCAGCCAGTCAGGGTCAGCATAATGCACTCAGGTAGTACAGGTTTTCAATGTACAGATCAGATTCTGCATTTGACACCACTGGCTACACCTAGCTAGCCATTGGTGATAACTCATGTATTCTTTCCTTTGACACATCCACTGTTGCTGATGTTGGTGCCAATAAGATGACTAACACTGGAGATAGTAGCTCAGTCTTTGCCAGTATAGATGCAGGCCCACTTGTGGTTCTGGGTCCTGCGGCCCCCATGGATGGCGGGAAGTTTTGGGGTCAGTGTGTCCACGCCAGGTCCCACTCATTCATAGCCATCCAGAGCATCAGTATACTTAGACTTAAGAAGTCCTGAAGCTGACAAATGCCTTCTTTCTTTCTCTTAATAGTATCATTCAAACGGCAGATTCTTAATTTTGTTAGTACCCATCAAAAAGCAGATTCTTAATTACATTAGTTCCCAAGTCATCAATTTTTTCTTTAAGGAGCCATGCTTTTGCTGTCGTATCTAAGAATTTTTTGTCTAACTCAGAGTCACAAATGTTTGTTGCTATGTTTTCTTCTAGAAGTTTTCTAGTTGCAAATTTTACATTTAATTAGTAATTCATTTTTAGGTAATTGTAGTATATTGTGTGAGGTATGTATTAACATTCTTTTTTGCATATAAATAGCTGAGTGTTTCAGCATCATTTGTTGCAAATAATATTTTTCTCAATTTAAGTACTTTCTTTTAATAAGAGGTTTTCATTTTTCACTTTTTACATTATTTTTATTGTCTTTTCTATTATCACTTACCCCCCATACCCTTTTTGATCTCCAGCCATCTCCCTGCCCCGTGCCCCCTCCAATCACCACACCATTGTCCTTATAAATCGCTTTTATATCTTACTTTTGTTGAAAATCAAGTGAACACATGTGAAATGCTTTTGGATTCTCTATTTTTTCATAAAAATTGATGTGTGTCTACTCTTTTACCAATACCGTATTGTCTTGATGCTATAAATTTGTTTTTCCCTCTCTTTATTTTAAAAGATTTTATTCATTTATGTTTAGAGAGAGGTGAAGGGAGAGAGAAAGAGAGGGAGCAAAACATGGATTGATTGCCTCTTGCAAGACCCTAGCTGGAGACCTGGTCACCCAGGCAGGTGCCCTGACCGGGAATCAAAATCTGTGACTTTTCCATTCGCAGGTGATATTCAATCCACTGAGCTACACCAGCCAGGGATGATGCTGTAGCTTTAAAATGAATCTTGAAATCAGGTAGAGTGAAATTGGGTATTTTACTAAAAAAATTGTACTGATTACAGGGGTGTCAAACTCATTTTCACCAGGGGCCACATCGGCCTCGAGGTTGTCTTCAAGGGCCAAAGTTAATTTTATTTTTTTAAATTTTTTTATTTTTAATATTAAATTTTATTTAGTTACTTTTCAAGTACATTTTTTTTTAAATCTATTTCTCCCATCCCACCCCACCCCCCCGCCCGGTCTCCCCCCTCCCTCCCATTCCCCCCCCCAGTCCTCATCTCTGTGTCTTTCATACTTGTTCCTCAAAATCCCTCCCCCTTTTTCCCTTTATCATAAACGAGCCCGAATAGCAGCTGCTCTTTTGAGAAAGAAGAACAAAGTAGGAGGGATCACAATACCTGATATCAAACTGTATTACAAAGCCACTGTAATCAAAACAGCCTGGTACTGGCATAAAAACAGGCACATAGACCAATGGAACAGAACAGAGAGCCCAGAAATCAACCCAACTCTCTACAGTCAATTAATATTCGACAAAGGGGGCAGTAACATAAAATGGAGTAAAGATAGCCTCTTCAACAAATGGTGTTGGGAGAACTGGACAGCTACGTGCAAAAAAATGAAACTTGAGCACCAACTTACACCATACACCAAAGTTAATTTTAGAACTATATAAATGTAACTACTACTTAACTAGGGGCAAGGAGCTCACGCAGCCCTGCCTCCGGGTAGAAACAAGGTGCCAGGTGAGATAAAACAAGGTAGGGGCTGGATTTGGCCCACAGGACTTGTGTTTGTCACCTGTGGACTACCTAAGGCCTTTTTGTCCCCACATAAATTTTAGAATCGCTTTGTCTGCTTCTACCAAAAAAAAAAAAAAAGACTAGTTGGAATGTTGATTGAAATTAAACTGAATCTTTAGATAAGTATGGGGACAAATGACATCTTAACCATATTGAGTCTTCCAGTCTCTTAAAAGTGGCATATCTCTTTCTGTATTTATATCTTTTTTATTTCTTTCATTAGTGTTATGTAATTTTTAGCAGGTGGATCTTGCACATGTTTATTTTAGACTTACAACTAAGAATTTAATGTTTTTGGTGTTATTATAAATGACACTTTTGAAATTTCAATGTCAAATTGTTTATTGCTAGTGTATAGAAATACTATTGAGTTTTATATATAGATACTTTATGTGAAATTTTGATTAAAATTTCTTAGTAGTATTAGTAGCCTTTTAATAATAAATTTTGGGGGTTAAAAAAATCTATGTAATCTTATTTTCCATGAATATGGACCGTTTTATTTGTTTCTTTCCAATCTACTTATTTTATTTATTATAAGTGCCTTATCACGTTGTCTTGGATGTCTGATATGTTAATGAGTGGGAAAGCAGATGCCCCTGCCTTGTTCTGATCTTAGGGGGAAGTTTTCAGTTTCTCATTAATAAGTATAATGTGAGCTGTAGATTTCTTAGATGCCCTTATATTCCCAGTTTACTGAATATTTTAAAAAATGATAAATTGTGTTTGAATTCTGCCAAATTTTTCTGATCTATTGAAATGTTGCTGTTTTTTCCCTTGTTTATTCCATGGATATGATGAATATATTGATTCTGTTTCAAATGTTAAGCATTTAAAAAAATAACCCCCAGCTGGTCATGATGCCATATTCTTTTTACATATTGCTTAATTCAACTTGCTGGTGTTTTGTTGAGCTTTGTGACAAATTTGTATTCTTTCTTTTCTTAAATATTTGGAAGAATTTGACATGTTATCTCTGGGACCGGGGTGTTCTTTGATACAAACTTTTAAACTAGGAATATTCTTTAATTAATAGATATGGGATTATTCAGGTTGTCTGATACTGAGTTTTCATAGCTTATCTTTTAATGTCTACAATATCATTTTTGAATTATTAATATTTATATTTTTGTCTTCTTACTGTGTTGCACAATTAGGCTAAATAATTACAATTTTAAAAGAAAGCTGTTTTCCTTGATTTTTCTTAATTAATTTCAGTTTAATTGAAATCTGCTCTGGACTTTATTATTTGTTCTTCTTGCTTTTGGTATAATTTAACCTTCTTTTTTAGATCACTTATTTAAAACTTTAATTCTTTTCCAATAAGCACTTTAATTTGAGATAAAATACTTAAAGAGAAAAATATCTCTCTAAAAATACTTAAAGCTAAAAAGAAATATTTTCTTTAGCTGTATCTTACAAGTTTTGACTTGGTGTTTTGCATTTTCATTAAATAAAAAATATTTTCTAATTTCCCTTGTTACTTCATCTTTGACCTTCAGGTTATTTAGAAGCATATTGTTTGTTAAATAAATATTTGAGAATTTCTTAGCTATCTTTCCAATAATGATTTCTAGTTTAATTTCACTGTGGCTGGTTTGTTTGATTTTAGTTGTCTCAAATTTGTTAATATTTTGTTTTATGACCTGACACAGTCTATTTCATGTATGTTCTATATGCACTTGAAAAGGATGTGTAGTCTCTGTTATTGTTGGGTGGAGTGTTTTATAAATGTCAGTTAGGCTAGGTGGATTATATTGTTAAAGTCTTCTCTATTCCTTCTGAGTTCCTGTTTACTTGTCTTATTAATTACCAAGAATATGAAAATCTTCAACAATAATTGTATTTGTCTCTTTACTTTATAAGTTTTTGACTCATATATTTTGATGCTTTATTATTAAATGTATGCACAATTTAGAATTAAGTTCTACTAGTGAGTTGTTACTCTTTGTTCTGTTATTTTTCCGAAGTCTACTTTTTGTGTTATTTATATGGCCACTACAACTTTCTTTTGTGTTTGCATGATATATTCACTCCCATCATTTTGTTTCATTTATTTGTATACTTAGGTTTAATTTGAGTTTTTGTGGACAATAATTGGGTGTTGCTTTTGTATATAACCTGACAATTTTAGTTTTTAAATTGGTGTGTGTTTTGGCATTCTATGTAATAGTTGATATTTTTGGATTAATCGACCATCTTGTTAGTTATTTTTTATTGTTGCATCTGATTTTGATATTTGCTTTCTTTTATATTGAGTATTTAATAAGGTGATTCCATTTTACCTAGCTTATTGGCTTATTATTTTTTACCTCTTAATTTTTTCATGTATCTTAGATTTTAAATCTTTAATTAATTATATTCTATGTTTATATAATATTAAAAGGTTTCACATTATAATAAAACTTATAATGTTTTACTTCCAATTCTCTCTCCCATCCTTTGGGATGTTTTTATAATTTTATTTTCACATATGCTATAAATACACACAATTAATTAATACAATTTTTGCTTTGACAGCCCACTCTCTTTAGGTCAATTAAAATTATATTTGCTTTCATCACTGTTATTTCTACTCATTTGTTAGGGCTACTCATTTGTGTGTGTGTGTGTGTGTGTGTGTGTATTCAAGTATCTGTCTAGTGTCATATTCTTTTTAACTAGGAAGCTCCCTTTAACATTTGTTTTGTAGTGCAAGTGTGCTGGTAATGAATTACTTCAGCTTTTGATTGTATGAAAAGATCCATATTTGGCCTTGATTTTTGAAAGACCTTTTGATAGATATAAAATTCTGGGTGTATGTTTTTTCATTAGTGATCTAAAAATATGGGTTGGCCAAAAAGTTCATTTTTTTCCATAAGATGGTTGCAGCAGTGTTTAGTGGAACCATCCACTGAAAACTTCACTCAAAAAAATTTTGTTGGATTGTATTGTGACAGCTGTCATATCAGTGTGCATTTAAAAAACATAAAAAGTGGTGAATTTTGGGGTAGCAATTTAAATATTGAAAATGGAAGGAAATAAACGATGTTTCTGGCATATTTTGCTTTATTATTTCAAGAAAGGTAAAATGCAACCGAAACACACAAAAAAGATTTGAGCAGTGTATGGAGCAGGTGCTTTGACTGATCCAATGTGTAAAAAGTGTTTTGTGAAGTTTTGTGCTGGAAATTTCTCACTGGATGATGCTCCACAGTCTTGAAGACCACTTGAAGTTGATAGTGATCAAATCAAGGCATTTATTGAGTATAATCAATATTATACCATGAGGAAGATAATCAGCATACTTAAAAGATCCAAATCGATAAAGTTATTGATGAAAATGAAAAATGTGTCTTTTATTTTACCTAAATGAACTTTTTGGCCAACCCAATATTTCATCGTTTTCTAGCTTGTATAATTTCTGACAGAGTGTGCTATATCATTTAAATATTTGTTTCTCTATGTGTAACTTGCATTTTTTCCCTCTGGTTTCATTCACAATTTTCTCCATCTTGGTTTTCAAGTTTGAAGCTGTAAGAGGGTGACTATCTACAAGCCATGAGATAGTCCCCAGAAGAAACAATGCTGTCAACCCTTAGACTTTGGACTTGCATCTTCCACACTGTGAGAAAATAAATTTTTGTTGTTTTAAGCCATCCGGTTTGTGGTGATTTGTTACAGTAGCACAAAGGAGATTAAGATCCTCCCCTGCATCTGGAGGAGGATCACCAAGAATTCACAATCAAGACCCAGAAACACAACACATGCTTATATAGGAGCTGTATCAGAACCCCACAAAACCCTCCATTTCCTCACATACACACACACAACAAGAAAAGTAAGAATAAAACAAAAATAAGTAAAACAACAGTTCTGTACTGCTGGAGGAGAGGCAAGAGCATATACAAAGTCCCTCTGAAGTAAAGTTTTGACCTAGAATGTCAAAAGCTTAGTGTGCAGACTGAGGAAAACCCTTTATCAACTAATCCCTATCTTAAGCACAAAATTAATCTGGGGAAATTTTAAAAATTTGGAGCACTAGAGAGTTATAGTAAGAACAGACTGACTCAAGGGCCAGGAAAAAGAACAGGCATGCCCATTTACAAACATTATTAATATTTACCTGCATATAGCATCCTGTGCAGTATGTCCCATTTTTGACCAAAATTACAACACACGCACATGGAAGATAAAAAGGAAATACAATGTCATGAGTAAAACTGTTTAATAGCACCAGATTCAGATATGGCAGATATTGAAACTATCAGGGAATTTGATAGAATTGTGATTAATATTTTAAAGGCCCTGTGGAAAAGTAAAAACTTGCATGGTTACATAGACAATGTTAACAGAGAGATGAAAATATGAGAAAAATCAAACTAAAATGATAGAAATAAAGACGACAGATGAAGAATGTTTTTGACAGGTTCATAAAGAGATTTGAAGTTGAGGAATGAATTGATGAACATGAATACAAGTCAAAACAAATTACCCAAGCTAAATCCAAAGAAGAAGAGGAAGAAGAGGAAGAAGAGGAAAAAGAGGAAAAAGAAGAAGAAGAAGAAGAAGAAGAAGAAGAAGAAGAAGAAGAAGAAGAAGAAGAAGAAAAAGAAGAGAAGAAGAAGAAGAAGGGGGGAGGGGGAGGAAGAGTAGATGGGTGAAAAACAGATCTTTCAAAAACTTTGGGGAAAAAAGTGATCTAATATGTATAATTGGAATACAAGAGGGGAAAATAAGAAAACAAATGGGCAGAAAAAATAATTGAAGAGAAAAACCAAGAAAATTCTAAAATTTATTGAAGACAGCCGAACTCAGATCCAAGAAGCTCAAAAAAGCCAAGGATGGTTTCCGTCTGTGCACACACATTCCTGGTGTCTCCCTGTATGTCCTAGTCTCCTCTTCCTGTGAGGACATGGGTATGATTGCAATAGGGCCCACCCTAACAGCCTTATTTTAACTTAATCGCCACTTTAAAGATCCTTTCTCTTAAGTCATATTCTGTGGTACTGGTTTAGAGCTTCAGTGTATAAATTTGGGAGGAGCAAAATTCATCCCAAAACAAGGGCCACAATTCAACTCCAAATTAGTTAGTTATGGTGTGGGGTAAGTAGTTTTCCTACCCTTTGCCCAATTGTAGAGGGACAATAGAGAAGTAGAACTTTTTTCATAAGACCTTTATTATAAAACTGTTAAAGGTTTTATTCTTTTCTCATTCAAATCAGCATGATAGTTATAATACATTTTAAAATTGTGTATTTGTTATCATGTGATATATTTTGATTGGTTTTAGTTTGTGGAAGATTTGAAGGTTTAGTGTGTAAATGTTATCCTTCATAAATGGTTTGCATTTACTTGTTTCAAAAACTAAGAACCACTACTAATCTGGTACTACTGTAGCCCCATCTAGGATCTGTACTTTAATTGAGCAGTCTCTGGTTTACACCCAGGCCCTCAGGTTAAGGAAATTTGCCTCTTGATTGTGATGTTAATAATGGCATGTATCCATTCTTTTTGTGTGTGTTTACCACTCACAAATCAGGTTTTAGTTCATAAGATTATTTATTCCCCCTTGAGATTTCTTTTTACCTCTTAGGAATTTATCAATATATATGGCTTACACAGTATCTAGTTGTCTGGTAACATGAGGACCTTTCAGAACAGTCTATCAAATCTCAAAGAGCAGGACTATTCACTAATATATTTTGTAATATTTTCGTATGCACTCACATAGATATACTGCTGTTTTTCTAATGTTGACATATATTAAATTTTAAGGGTTTACTTTTCAAAAATTCTCATCTTTACTTACAAATATAAACACTATTTCCAGTTTTTAGCTGTTTGACATAATGTGCAGTGAGAACCATGGTGCTGGAAGCTCTATGTACTTCTTCTAGTGTACACTTGTAGGGTACATTTCTAAAAGTGGAATTACTAGGTGAAAGGCCTTTTGAAAGTTTTTGATAAATATTTTCTGACAAATTTAAATGTTATTTGAACATATAAAATATGTGTCTAAAATTTTGTATTTTACTAGTACTTACCTATATGGTAAGCTATTTTAATACATAGCTTATATGAAAGCCATAGCGCATGATTTCCTATGTGGTCAATATTTTCCCATCAATGACAGTAAAATCTTGTCTAAACAGAACATTTTGTAAGAGAGAGTTTCATATATGGGTTGCAGTCTTGGCTTAGCCATGAACTGGTTTTCTGACTATGAATCAGTTAGTTGACCTTCTTGGTTCTCTGTATCAGTTTGTACATAAACTGAAGATGTTGAACCACAACAGGGGTTGTTAAGCTTTATTCCAAGGATGAGAAGGATGAGAAGTGGTGTTTTGGAGCCGCTGCCACTAACTCAGATGAGGTGGTTGTGCTTTGATCTTGTTTTTTATATGAAAAGTGCTGAAAAAGATTTCACTTGTGAAGCAGAAGAGATTTTTTGGAATCAAAAGTAGTTTAAAATCCCTTTGCCTAGGTGGATCTAAAGTTACTTCTAGTGTTAAAATTTTATGACTTATGATTTTGGGTCCTGAATTGTTGGATTTTCTAGTATTTAAAATTCAATTATGGCTCTGATTTTCCCCCTCTGCATTCAGTGAAAAAATAAATTAACTTTAAAAGGTATTCAAAGTTAATTTAAATACAGAACATCATTTTCTGTATCTTGGCTTCCTTAGTTTTCTTGAGCATATACCCATAAGAACAAGTATTGGTCATTTTGTAATGGAATGTCTTTATCCTCAACCTCATCAATTTTTAAGTCCCAGCATACTTGCCTAAGGTCAGTACGGAATGCTGTGGTCACATTTCTCTTGTCTGCACACCACTTCCACCATAATGAGTTTTTACATTTCTGTGGGAAACTCTAATTACCTTAGGCACAAGAACAAAACTCTTGGTTTAAATCTCTTAATCAGGCTTTCTCAAAATAGCCACTGAGGCAAACTGACTCACTCTCCCTTGTGCTCGATTATCCATCTCAGAATTTTTGAAATTCACTCAATTTGTATCTATGTTAGGAACTTCCGCATCTCTGCAATTTCCACTTTTTCCACTGCTGAAATGTAACCTTCTCCAGAAAGTTTCCTTCTAAGTAGGGAGAAAATGTTCTCTTTTCTCTTATTGCAGGCAAAGTACTTGTACTTTGTCTATAATGAGAAAACAACGAAACTTTATTGAAATAGTCTCCAGTAAGGCTGAGTTTGTAAAACTTTTACTTTCACTAAACTTAAGTTTAAATATGTTACCTCTGAAAAAAATTTACCAGGTAGAAATTTACCATATTTCTAAGGTAGAAATATGCATATTAAGATCATAGGAGATATACACATACTGGTACACACACACACACACACACACACACCCCACATTTTGGAAAATCTTTAAAATTGAAAACACTGATTTCTACCTTAGATGACAATCTGTAAAAATAACCAAACATATTTAGGAATAGTTCAGCATATTTTCTGTAACTTGGAATGATCTTTCCTTGTTCCGAATTGTGCTTTACTACAGCCCACTCACCAGTAAAAATTTAAGTAACTTACTCTAAGTAACTTAGAATAGTGGATGCAATGGTACACCTCTGAGATCCTCAGAACTGAGACCCTCACTTCCAAGCTGCTAAGAATGGTGCCTGACATGTCTCAGCCGAGTCCCTCTCTGAGAACTGCCTTCAACTAAAAAAAGTCAACTTGACAAAGATCACGTCCCATCTTTGGGGGCAGCCTGCTCAGAGAAAGTATGAAGATTCGTTCGGTCCTCTTGCCTTAATTTGGGACACACTGATGAGCCATCCCAGCACCAAAGCTTCTCACAGGTATGGCTGAGGCCTGTGTTGAGACAGCACTGAAACTTACCTTCTCCTTCTAGAACCTGCTTCCTCCACTCTCCCACAGACATTGTTCCCAAAACACTCCTCAGTAAAATTTCTGCATACTTAATCTTGCTGTATAATCTTTACCTCCCTCCTTTAAATATAGAATTGTGAAATAAAGAAAAAAATGGCTGATTTTTAAAGAAATCTTTCTACTGCTCAGGTATTTTGCTAAGAACTTCTGTTTCATTTCCACCCTTCATTCCCCTCCACCCTGCACACCCCTCCCCCACCATCCCCCCCTTTAGTTTATGACCACATTTCTGAAGTTCTTTAAATTCTATATTTCCCCTACTATTCTTGCCCACCCCCTATCTATTTTCTACCTACCATCTATGCTACTTATTTTCTGTACCTTCTCCCCCTTCTCCTCCTCCCACTCCCCTGTTGCTAACCCTCCATGTGATCTTCATTTCTATGGTTCTGCTCCTGATCTAGCTGTCCTCTTAGTTTGCTTTTGTTTTAGGTGGGGTTGTTGATAACTGTGAGTTTGCTGTCCTTTCACTGTTCATCTTTTTTTAACTTCTTTTTCTTAGGGAAGTCCCTTTAACATTTCACACAATATATAACAACTGTAATGGCATAATTAATAAAATATATTTAAAAAATAGTAGAGAAATGAAGAAGCCAAAGAACTTACAGGCACGACCCATGGACATGAACTAAGAGGGGAGATTGCTGGAGGAAAAGGGGCTACCAGGGGGAGGGGGGCAAAGGGGGAAACTTAGGACAACTGTAATAGCATAATCAATAAAATATATTTAAAAAAAGAACTTCCGTTTCATTAAATTGTCTAATACTCACAAGAATATGAAGTGGGAACTATTATTATCTTTATTTACAAGTGAAGAAATTTGTTTTCGAGAAATTACATTATTCGTCCCAGTCCCACAGCTACAAGATAGTCGATTCAGGATTTGAAACTATGTCTTCCGAGTTCCAGAGACATGACACAGTTGTGCTGCCTCTTGCATCTCTAGGACATGTGTTGAATTTTTGAAAGGGCATATGTGGATAGAAAACTGGTTATGGGTTGTAGCAGTGAAAATTAATGAGCATGTTTTGAAAATCAGATTTCGTTTCATTTTTATATCATGAAAAGACATTTTTGGTGAAATGATTTTTGGTGGGGCAAAACCCATCATTATTTTTAAGTTAAGACACAATACTATGTTTAAATAGTGGGTACAATTGAAGTTTTATCTGAGGCAAAATCACAGAATATGAAAAGTAATTATAGGTGAGAAAATTTCAGTCTACTTACTATCTGACTTTAATAAAGATAGATTTTTATTGTAATCAACCATGGATATGCTAATATTGTTCCGATTAATTAATTTTCTATTGTTCCTGTTGTAAACTTTAACTGGCATTCCATCTATAACTTGTGATAGAAAAATATATATGATCAAAATACATATTATTTTCTGGTATTAAATGTATTTCCAGCTGAATGAGACTAGCCATATGACACAGTTTGTTTTGTCTACTATGAAGAAATAGACTTTATACAGTTAAGAATGTCAATTGAAAACTCTTTAATAGGCACATACAGAGTATAGTCTTATATTAGAGAACTTGCACAAAGTAGGAACCTGTGTAAGTTGCTTCTTTTATGCGTGAAATATTATTAATATTTATATATGCTCATATATGATATTTATATAAAAATACATTTATACTTGTATAGCACTGTGAGTTTTCACAAATATTATCTCATATAACTCTCATCATAATTATAAGATAGTTAAAGTGTGTGCTATTAAGGTTTTAATATTATGGAACTCCCAATGAAATGATTGGGTTCAGGGGTTAGATTCAAAATGCTTGGAGGATGACTCTGTTAAAATGTAATAGTTCTAGCTCCAGTTGGTGTAGCTCAGTGGATTGAATGTGGGCCTGCAAATCAAAAGGTTGCTGGTTGGATTTCCAGTCAGGGCACATGCCTGGGTTGTGGGCCAGGTCCCCAGTGGGGGATGCATGAGAGGCAACCACACACTGATGTTTCTCTCCCTGTGTACCTCCATCCCTTCCCCTCTTTTTAAAAATAAATAAGTAAACTCTTTAAAAAAGTAATAATTCTAGTCTGAAAAGAAGAGGAGCCATGGGATGGAAGTTGGTCATCTCAGGGGCTAGTCATCTGTAAACTTCTGGCTGGCTGAATCTCTCCCTTAATCATCGTGACCTGATCTATTTAACATATTACCTAGCATAGAGGAGAAACAATATTTTACCATGAATAAATAAATTAAATATATGAAAAAAAGAAAAAAAGAGTCCCAGTTTTTTCTTAGTGGGGAACAAATTGCCCATTTGGTCTCGGAAATGAAGAAGTCAGTAGAATGGTGAATAAATTTAGTGCTATAAGGAGTCATCTGATGCATGAAACTAGGGTTCCTTCACCATCTTCCCACCAACTTGCCTCTCCTTTTAGAGATGCATTTATAATGGGGATGTGGCATAAGGGAGACCAACACATCTACCATACATGCTTCTGGATAAAACAGCCAGGAAAGGTAAAACAAACAGAAAGATAAAACAACAACAACAGCAAACAATCTATGCCTCCTCCAATGACAATAACAACAAAACAGTAAGTTAGGGAAAATGCCTCTCAAAAATAGATGTCACATTATATTGATGTAATATTTTCCTAGAGTTAAATTATTCTATTTAATATTGATTTTCTGTGTTTTATTCAAAGATCTATATCAATTTATGGAAGCCTTTTATGGTTATATAAGAGTTTTATGCCTTGAAAAGATTAAAACAGAGACCTTCCAAATCAGTGAGCAAGAACAACTTTTTTCCACCTACAGAAAATCTTGCTGCCAAGGTAAGAAATGACAGACCTGTAGTATTTATACCAAAGACACATATCTTGGGTCCCAAATGATATACCTGGAGACCTTATATTTACTGAATTTGTTCTTATTGCTAAATTATCTTTTATTACAAATAAAGTTCATTTTAGTTCAACCTGAATGGAGCAAAACTATTTGCAAAAGCTCTATGCTACCCCTTCTTGAGTTATTTCAAAATGGAGGCTTGGAAATCCATTTTTCCCTAGGTTCAGGAGGAATTTAGCAACAGCCTATGATTTTTCCAGCCACCATATAAAACATCATGAAAATTCAATTGCTCCTAATGTAGTTGTTTTGGACCTTTGCATCCCAGCTGGCATTTTAGTTTATAGGGCAGGGCCATTTTTGATTTAGGTCACAAAGTTTCAAGTCTCATGCACTGTAAAAGGGAGTAACATGTCCTATAAACTTCTTTTATCAACTAGGTGTTATTTCTTCCTAAATGTGGTGTCTGTTCCCATGTGTTTTGAAATATTTGTTGTAGAATCTTAAGGGAGACTTCTGGTTTGTTTTGGCTGTTAATAACCTTTTTCTCATTGAAATAAGGATCAAGGAGATTGGGTTAACATACTCTTTGGGATACAGCTTTCTCCTAACAGAAATACTTTTGGAAGAGAATAAGGAGAGTTTCCCTGAGGCAGCTGGTAGTCAGAGTGGACAGAGAGGAGACTATACACCTGGAGTAGGTAGGGCTTTGCTTTAGAGGGAAACTCTTTAGTGAGTTAATTTTGACAATACAGTCTCTATCCTTGGAATACATTTCCTTTGTTAATTGAAATGCTCTTCTACACCTTTTTGCTACCTTAGAATCAAGATGATTTAGGTTTAAAAAAATTCTTTTTGTACTCTGTGACATACTGATACTGATGGTAAGTTTGTCTGGACTGCTGGGAGTGGGCTGAGGGTGCAGAACAGGAAAGGCCACTAGGGGAGATATGAACCACCTGGGCCATGGCAACAAAGTGCCAGGTGCCATGGGTGGGGCCGTGTTGCCCAGGTAACTGAGTGCATGCTCCTCTGTCCCTGGGCAAGATAGTGGTCAAAGGAAGTTCTTACACTAAGCATGTGAAAGGCTAGCAAGATAATTGGATAAGAAGGAAAAAGCCCTCCTATACCTTTGGGTACCAGACTGGGGATGTGACCAAGGGAAGGCAGGCACATGTGCATTAGAAGTTAAAATGGCAGCAAAGAGATGTGCTGGACAAAAGAGGGCTGTTAGTCTAGCAAGGGGAAAGAAGGGATTGGCTGGGAAAGTTTAGAAAGTCAATTGGTCCTTCTAAGAAAGCACCTGGTCCATCTCACACCCAAAGCTAGAATAAACCCAGGGGAACAAAGAAAGGTCTCTGGCTCTTGCTCATTGTTAGTTTCTTGGTACCTGTGCTCAGATGGTGTACTGGCCTGTTCTTTCCATGGGCCCTGTGATCTTAGCAGTCATATGGTCCATGACCTTCAGGAGAGCGTCTCTCTCTCCTTCTCTCTCTTGCCAACCTTGCGGAGCATTTGCCAGTGCATTAGTGCACTCTTTGGCCTGGGAGTACAGGACCTTGAAGCCCTGGAAGCTGTGTGGCCACTGGCAGCACTTGCTCTACCTGCAGCTTCCAGCAGGGAGCTTGAAGGGAGACAGCAGCTGGGAACAAGCTAAGCTACCTGGATGATTACTTAAAGCCACCTCAGGCTCCAAAGGATGGTACTTTAGATGAAACCAGGAACTCTGGACACTGCCTTTTGTTTTGGTCTAGCTGAGGATGGCTGGGCTTTGCCGGGATTTTCTGGAGAAAATGGGCTTTGAGAAAAGAGTTCATCATTCTGTAAGATCATGCCATATTGGAATGAAAAAGCTTCTTTCCTTTTTCACTAGCCTCTGCCTGTAGAGTTTGCCTTTTGGTGGTGGTGAGCAGCTCAGCTCCACTTCTATCTGATAACAAGACAACAGGTGATTTTAAGCCAAAAATACAGACTGACTGAATTTGGACTTTAAAAAGTTAAACATTTTTTTTGGAAAGAGTTTATAGAGCTAAAATGAAAAAAATTTGTTTGGTTTCTGTTCATAGGCACAAGCTTTTGGAGTTTAATTTTTTGCCTTATATATGTGTAAACAAATAAATAAATCCAACTATTCCCTGTGATACTCAGCCTATGACGGAAACAATTCTCTTTACTTAAGCAACAATAATTTCTCATAGAACTTTGGTTATTAATTTATGTTAAGGTCATAACTTTTAAAAACGGAGTAAGTCAAAGCCATAAATTCGACATTTTAGAATGGTAAGATTTTGATTTAACTGCAGATGAGGACTTTGGTTACTGAGGGACATCATTTTCTCTTTTAATTAATTTCTTTTTCCGACATTTCTCCCATCACAAGGCAAGTTTGTTTGTGGTGCTTAGCCTTTAATTATTATACCTGTTTTCACTGGGGCCATTCAGTGACCAAGAGTAAGTAAATATAAGATGAGAAAAAGAATTTTTTAAAGGCCAGCACTTCTCAAACTAAGTTTGTAGGCAGGAAATTTTCTTCTTCACTTACACTGAGAACTCATGACCTCAAGTGTGCATTTATCTTTGCCTTCTTGGTTGCTTCCTCCAAACTGCAGTGCCCAAGTATTTTGTGTTCTGCAAATGACTCTTCAGATTTACTCTCTCCATCTTATCCATCAAATGCATTCCTTGGAACAACAACAACAAAATTAACTCATACTATTCACTCTGCTATCTCTTTCTTAGCTCCACTCATCAAAGTCTACATATTCTATAAGCTCACTTTTACTGTTCAAATCCCTGCTTTCCCATCTTTATTATTTTCCATCTCTCAACTTGGAATCAGTGATATGTTCTTTGTTTTTGTACAGTTAGTAGATATTTGCATTGTGACATCTAGTACATATTATTTTCATTTGTAACTTGTTTCTATTTCTCCTTTCCTTGAGGACACACCTCATTTTAGGTTTTACTAACATTTCAGCACTGAGGAGAAGGATGTTCAAGCATTTGGTTTGAGATCCATTTGCTCCCTTTACCAGAGGTAAGGATGGGGTAAGAGATGCCTCCAGGGGAAAGAAAAAAGGAAGTTGTTCTAGTCTAATCTCCTTGATAATTTAACCTCTAGGTGGTACAGCAATGGTATTTTCTGAGAGAAAGAGACACTAATAACTGTAGTTGAATGTCCCTGGCCAGCAATTACCTATAATAAATAGAATCCAGGAAATATGAAGTTCCCCAGAGAAAGTTACATGGGCTATACAGTAACATAGGGTAACTTTCTTCATAAAGGGTTAGATAGCAAATGTTTCAGGTAGCAGGCCACACGGTCTCTGTTACAACTACTCAGTTACGGTTTGTAGTGGGAAAGTGGCTGTAGACGATACGTAACGAGTATGCCTAGGGAACTACTCTTGAAGTCCCAGAGCTTTATGCTCTGTAGCCTCTTGATTACCTCAGTCCTTGAAATCACTAGTAAAGCCTGATTCTGAGTGAGATCTCTGATTTGCATCGGCCAGATTTATCAACCCCAACCCAGATGTTAGCTCAGGCACTGTGGTGCCTAATAGGAATCATTAACACAAATGTATGAACAATGAATATTTATTGAAAAAAATTACTCTGGGACTCATCTAAGCCTCCCATTTATCTAAGTGTTATTTGTATTTTTATTGAAAAGATGCCGGATAATGCATAAACGTTGCTGGTCTGGACTGGGAATCGAGTGGCTTATCCAAGTAAACCTCAGATTATCTCAAGCAGGTAATAATCTTCTCTGACCCTATAACATTGTTGATATTCCTTATTTATCTACAGGTGCTTTGGTGTTCATATTGTACAGTTGTTGAAGGGCCTTCCAAATAAACCAAACTTTAATCATTTAATTTTTTTCAATTACAGATTACATTCAGTATTCTTTTGTATTAGTTGCAGGTGTACAGCACAGCATAATGATTAGACATTCCTATATTTTACAAAGTGTTCCCCTTGATATTTCCAGTACTCAACTGGCACCATACATGGTTATTACAATGTTACTAGCTATATTTTCTATGCTATACTTTATATCCCTATGGCTATTTTGTAACTACCAATTGCACTTCTCATTCCCTTCAACTTTTTCACTCAATCCCTTGACATGTCCCCCTCCACCTTTGCAAACCATCAGCCTCTTCTCTGTGTCTATGAGTATGTTTCTGTTTTGTCAGTTTGCTCATATTTTCTTTAGATTCCACATATAGGTGAAATTGTATGGCATTTATCTTTGACTTATTTCACTTAGCATAATACCCTCTAATTCCATCCATGCTGTCACAAATGGTAAGATTTCATTATTTTTATAGCCATTTATTTTTATTTTATTTCATTAAATTTTATTATTGTTGTTCAATTACAGTTGTCCCCACTTTTCCTTCATTACTCTCCCCTGCCATACCCCCTCCCCACCTTCCACTTTCAATCCTGCCCCCAAAGTCTTTGTCCTTTATGCAAGTTCCTTGACTTGACCCTTTCCCTTCTTTCCCTGTTATCTCCCTTCCCTCTCATCTCTGGCCATTGTTAGTTCGTTCTTTATTTCCAGGTCTCTGGTTCTACTTTGCTCATTTGTTTGTTTTGTTGATTAAGTTCCACTTAAAGGTGAGGTTATATGGTATTTGTCTTTCACCACCTGGTTTATTTCACTTAGCATAATACTCTCCACTTCCATAAATGCTGCCACAAAGGGTAGAAGTTTTTTTCTTTCTTTCTGCTGTGTAGTATTCCACTATGTAAATGTACTATAGTTTTGGGGTCCATTCATTTACTGATGGGCACTTAGGCTGGATTCAGTACTTGGCTACTGTAAATAATGTTGCTATGAACATAGGGGTGCATAGGTTCTTTTGGATTGGTGTTTCAGGATTATTAGGGTATAATCCTTACAGTGAAACTACTGGGTTAAAACGTAGTTCCATTTTCAGTTTTTTGAGGAAATTCCATATTGTTTGCCACAGTGGCTGCACCAGTCTGCATTCCCACCAAGAGTGTACTATGGTTCTCTTTTCTCCACAACCTTGGCAGCATTTGTTATTTGTTTATATGTTAATGATGGCTATTATGACTGGCGTGAAGTGGCATCTCATGGTTTTAATTTGCATATCTCTGCTGGGTAGTGATGTTGAGCATTTTTTCATGTGTCTGTGGGCCCTTTGTATGTCCTCCTTACATCAGTGTCTGTTCAGGTTTTTCTAAAACATTTTTTCCTAGTAAATTCCTAAAACTATCCCTAGCCTAATCTGAAGAACTGGAAAGTATTTGTCTTTTAAAATCCAATTGATTTTTTAGGTACCTGTGCCTTTCTAATGTCCTCAAATGCTTCTCTATATTCCAAATTGCTGATTTGATTCTCTGCTTCATCTACTTTACTGTTGATTCCCTGTAATTTCTTCTTAATTTCAGTTAGTGTGGACTTCATGACTTTTAAAAAATGGCTTCCAGAATTAACATCATCAATATGTCCATACTACCCAAAGCAATTTACAGATTCAATGCAATTCCTATTAAAGTACCAATGGCATATTTCACAGACATAGAACAAACACTTCAAAAATTTACATGGAACCATAAATGACCCTGAATAGCAGCTGCAATTTTGAGAAAGAAGAACAAAATAGGAGGGATCACAATACCTGATATCAAACTGTATTACAAGGCCACTGTAATCAAAACAGCCTGGTACTGGCATACAAACATGCACATAGACCTATGGAACAGAACAGAGAGCCCAGAAATCAACCCAACTCTCTACAGTCAATTAATATTTGACAAAGGGGGCAGTAACATAAAATGGGGTAAAGATAGCCTCTTCAACAAATGGTGTTGGGAGAACTGGACAGCTACATGCAAAAAAATGAAACTTGAGCACAGACTTACACCATACACCAAAATAAATTAAAGGTGGATAAAAGATTTAAATGTAAGCCTTGACACCATTAAAGTCCTAGAGGAGAACATTGGCAGCAATATCTCAGATATTTCACGCAGCAACATTTTTACGGATATGTCCCCTAGAGCAAGGAATATAAAGGAAAGAATAAACAAGTGGGAGCTCATCAAAATAAAAAGTTTCTGTGAGGCTAAAGAAAACAGTATTAAATTAAAAAGACAACCAACTGTATGGGAAAACATCTTTGCCAATGATACCTCAGACAAGGGTTTAATCTCCAAAATATACAAAGAACTTACACGACTCCACTCTAAGAAGACAACCAACCCAATTAAAAAATGGGCAAAGGACTTGAACAGACACTTCTCCAAGGAGGACATACAGAAGATCCAGAGACACATGAAGAGATGCTCAATATTGATAGCTATCAGAGAGATGCAAATTAAAACCACAATGAGATACCACTTTACACCGGTCAGGATGGCTATCATAAACAAAGCAACAAAAAACAAATGTTGGAGAGGTTGTAGGGAAAAGGGGTCCTTAGTCCACTGTTGGTGGGATTGCAGACTGGTACAACCACTATGGAAAACAGTATGGAATTTTCTCAGAAAAATAAAAATCGACCTGCCTTTTGACCCAGCAATTCCACTGCTAGGATTATATCCTAAGAACCCCAAAACATCAATTTCAAGGAACCTATGCACCCCAATGTTCATAGCAGCACCATTTACAATAGCCAAGAGTTGGGAGCAACCTAGGTGCCCATCAGTAAATGAATGGATCAAAAAATTGTGGTACATATACACAATGGAATTCTATGCGGCAGAGAGAAAGAAGGAGCTACTACCCTTTGCAACAACATGGATGGAACTGGAAAGCATTATGCTGAGTGAAATAAGCCAGGTGTTGAAAGACAAACACCATATGATCTCACCTTTAACAGGAAGCTAAACAACAAAACAAACAAGCAAGCAGAATAAAAACAAAGACACTGAAATAGAGAACAAGGGGACAACAACCAGAGGGGCGAGGGGAGGGAGTTTAAGGAGAAAAAATGGGAGGGATTGAGAGTAACAAGTATAAAGGACACAAGAACAATAACTAAGGGGGGGAGTGGAAAGGGGAGGGAGGTGGGGAGCATGGGGTGGGGTGGGCTGGGATGGGAGAAATAAGCAGAAAACTATACTTGGAAAATAACTAAATCAAAAAAATAAAGGTAAGAAAACAAAACACACAAAAAAATAAAAAAATTAAATGGCTTCCATGTTCTTTTTTTATGCTGTTCAAGTTTTCACTAAGTTCCTGAGTCTTCTTATAACCACTATTTTGTACTCTATATCTAGCAGCTTGCTCACATTTATTTAATGTAGTTCCTTTTCTGGAGTTTTGCTCTGTTCTTTCATTTGGGACCTATTTCTTTATCTCCTCATTTTCACTACTTCCCCCTGTTTGTATCTATGTATTACATAGAGTTTCTAGATTTCCAGGATTTGGTAGAGTGGCCTTATGTAGTAGGTGTTCTATAGGGGCCATTGGAACAACCTCCGCAATCACCTGAACTGGATGATCCAGGTGCACCCCCTGTGTGGGCTATGTGCACTGTCTTGTTGTACTTGAGCATTGATCGATGTTGGCTTGTCACTAGAAGGGATTGACCCCCAGTCCAATCAGCTACAAGGACTGGCTATGATACAATGGAAGAGCTGCTACACAGGAGCTGACCTTACAGGGCAGCAGGTAGTGGGACTCTGGTGCCTGCTTGAGTCTGTACCTTGAGTGTGTTACCTGTGGAGGCGGTAGGGTTGCAATTTGTTGTGTTCTAAAGTTGTCTATCAGGTGCATTGGCTCTGGGGTCTCCTGGATGGTGCAAGGTCATCCACTACCTGTGCTTTTCCTGGTGCCACCTAGGGTTAGCTACAGAGTAATCTGGAGATGGCTGATACTTGTGGTAGCTTAATGGTGCCCAGGTGAGACTAAGCTGCAAACCAAGGTTGGCTGCCACTAGTGCAAGGCCTGGGGCCACTTAAGAAGGGGTATGTGATACACAGCAGCCAGATACTGATTTTTTGAGAGAGTTTAGGAAAGTCCAAATCATGAGGCAAGAGATGTTGTTTGTATGGAAAAGCTATTGGAAGTGGCTTGGGTGGGCCTGCTAATTGTGTGGAACAGAGTCTCAGGGAATCAATAAGGTGGCAAACAGTGTGAGCCATGCTGATGGAGATTCAGATATGGCTGCCCACTTGCCCACTCTGTAGGGAAGCGCTCAGCAAAAGGACAGTTGCCTCTGCCAACACTTCTGTCAGAGAAAGCTGACTTCCAGCCTTCACCTTGAGGTAGACAATTCAGTTCCTCCTTTTATGTTCCTGGTGCCTTTCAAGCTTCTGCCCCAGGCCTGGAGCTCAGAGTGGGTAAGTCCAAGTAAGTCCATGTATCTAGGCAGAAAGCCTGGGATTCCCCAAACCCTCATCTTCCTCAGCCATAATACCTGCTGATTTTTATAGCTAGAAGTTATGGGGGTTTCTCTTCCTGACACTGGAACCCTAGCCTGGGGATTCTGATGTGGGTCTGGGACTCCTTGCTCCTTAGAGGTGACTTCCACAGCTGAGATATCCATCCCAATTTTTAACTGCCACATGTGGGTGTGGGACCAGCCTGTTCCTCATATTTGCCCCTCCTACAAGTCTCAATGTGGCTTCTTTATATCCTTAGCTGAAGGACACTGTTTAGTTAGATTTAGTTAGGTGGTTCTTAATGGTGATTGTTCTATAATAGTTCAGTTGTAATTTTGATATGGTTGTTGAAACTTCCGAGTACTATGTTTACCTACCTAGCCATCTTGACTGGAAATCCTTAAAGCTGTGCTATTGATTATTCCTTGCTATTTAAAAAGGGTGGCTTTTCCTAAATAGATTTCTCTTTCTGTACTACTAAAACAGGGGATTAGTGTCATAGTTTGGTTTGGAAAGGCTTCAGTAGACTTGACCCTGTACATGGTATTTCAGTTGAGCATATAGCTTGAGAGATCCTTTTACCTTCTCTATTTCTTATGCAATTTCAGGTCAACTCAATGTATGGAAAGAAAACAGAAGAAACTCCTGATTGAAAACTGCCTTCTTTCTGACACATTCCTTTTTTATTGGTGAAAGGCAGACTTAGGTAGAGATGGTGCTACATCTCGTTATGTCACCAACTAGCTGTTTCTTTGACCAATACATGACCTCTCACAAGCTGTTTCTTTCTGTAAAAGTGGGATGCATACCTTTACATGTAGATTTAAAGAGAAAGCTTATTTATAAGTTGAATGGTTATTTTTGGTTTTTGTTGGCTTTTAACAAGAAATTATTTGCATATGCATGTGTCATTCAGAATACAAACAAACATTGACACACCTTCCCTACAGATGTTCCTAAAAAAAGGGCAAATTTTATTTTTTTAGTATGGTTTAGGAGCCGTTCTACTGGAAGGGAGAGGGTGAACTGGAACAATCTTTTATTATCCTGTGTAGTCCCATTAACCTATTTCATCTGCTTCCCTTGAGCACAAATAGTATCTCTCTCAACATGTTGACTTTAAATGGAAAACCCCACTACACTAGTGCCAAATGCTGGTTAAGTGCTGATTAACTAAGTTCTGAATGTATGTATTGCTTGACTAAAATTATTTATTCAGTCATGGAAGAAAGTAATTCACACAGCAGTGTCCTAATTGGCATCAGAGAGACATTTCCACAGTGCCCTTAGGAAAAGCAGGAAGTTGATTACATAGAAAAAAAGCACATGGAAATAAGAGTACAAAGTATGCGGAGAAGAATAAAGATGCAGTTGTTAAATAATCACCGTCACGATTTTTTTTCCCTGAGAAGTTACCTTTGATTTGATGCGGAAGGGAGCACTTGGGAAAATTTCAAATCGGAGTCCCTCCCACTTCTCCCCTGCTTCTACTAAGAATACATGGCCCAGAATTCAAATACTGAGTCTGAGAGAGGCAGGTAAAAAGAACAGTGGAAAACAGATGGCAGCAGTTACAACTAGCAAATTCCCAGTTGGTGGCTCTCACATTTAGAAGCGGGCATCTGTTCTTCTTCCCCACTGCAAAGTGGTTTTAACTTGGAGGTGTTAAAAATATCTAAGTTGCTGTTTTATTCATTTCTGCTATTTACTGACTTTAATGACTTACAGTATATCCAATGAAAAGTACAATGTTTACCCAAGTGGCAAAAGACTCAAAACAGAAATATGGGATGCTGTTGGAAAACCTTGTGGTCTAGCAATCAGCATGTATGATTTTATAGGTATAACTTGTTTTATGAAATATATGGGTATCTTAACATTTGTTTGTGTACATTGAAATATGCTTTAGAATACACTTGGAGCACTGGATAGTTAAAGAACCCTGAGAGTCACAACCTCTCTGGGCTCAGTTTTCATCTCCACAAAATGGGAATAATAATGCCTACATTATTATTCTGTTGTGCAGGTTTGTTGTGAACATTAGAGATCATGTCAGTAAATTGTGTTCAAAGCACCTCAAATCTTGTAGATGATTAATAAATGATGATGCATTTATTATTTATGAAAATTTTCATTTTGAGATAAATATCCATTCATAAAGAATTAAAAATGTCAGGTGTGTCTATATTCATGAGTAAGACAACCTCAAAACTGAGAAAAGAGAGGCAGTTTTTACAATTATGAGTAAAATATCAACAGCTTCTCATTTTTATGTTATTGTAAACATGTCTTTCCCACCACCATTTATAGCAGGCTCCAGGAAGAGAGTCCTATTGAATGTCATTTAGCCCAGTGCCTGATAAAAATTAAATGATCAACAGATATTTATTGACCACTGGTTAATTCATATTTTCTTTCCTTTTTTGCTTTAAAATATTTTTTATTTATTGTAGAAAATTTGGAAACATGAAAGCATAAAGAAGAAATAAAATACATAGCTCACAACTCAAAACTCTTATGCATAATTTTAAAGACTAATGTATATCTTAGATTATCACATTGAGAAAGCATTGGAATAGGATTAATTTATGGATATTTTCTCTGCTCATAAAATGTATGGTGATTAATGGATCTAAATACAAAGAATGGGTTTGCAATTACATATTCTGATCTTAAAAACACTCTGAATAGTCTTTTTTTAGTGAGGCATTATTCCTATTAATAATCACTAATAATCATTGAACAAGTGTTTTTTTTTTTTTTTCCTTCTTTTTTTTTGTTAATTTTTTTTTTTTAATTTAGTTACTTTTCAAGTACATTTTTTTTCCCTTCCCCCCCCCCTCCCGGTCTCCCCCCTCCCTCCCATTCCCCCCCCATCCCCAGTCCTCAACTCTGTGTCTTTCATACTTGTTCCTCAAAATCCCTCCCCCTTTTTCCCCTTAAGTTCCCTTCCCTCTCCCCTCTGGTCGCTGCCCACTTGTTCTCTATTTCAGCGTCTTTGTTTTTATTCTGTTTGCTTGTTTGTTTTATTCTTTAGCTTCCTGTCAAAGGTGAGATCATATGGTATTTGTCCTTCAATGCCTGGCCTATTTCACTCAGCATAATGCTTTCCAGTTCCATCCATGTTGTTGCAAAAGGTAGTAGCTCCTTCTTTCTCTCTGCTGCATAAAATTCCATGGTGTATATGTACCACAATTTTTGGATCCATTCATTTACTGATGGGCACCTAGGTTGCTTCCAACTCTTGGCTATTGTAAATTGTGCTGCTATGAACATTGTGGTGCATAGGTTCTTTGAAATTGATGTTTTAGGATTCTTGGGGTATAATCCTAGCAGTGGAATTGCTGGGTCAAAAGGCAGGTCAATTTTTTATTTTTCTGAGAAAATTCCATACTGTTTTCCATAATGGTTGTACCAGTCTACAATCCCACCAACAGTGAACTAAGGACCCCTTTTTCCCCACAACCTCTCCAACATTTGTTGTTTGTTGCTTTGTTTATGATAGCCATCCTGACTGGTGTAAAGTGGTATCTCATTGTGGTTTTAATTTGCATCTCTCTGATAGCTAACGATATTGAGCATCTCTTCATGTGTCTCTGAATGTTCTGTATGTCCTCCTTGGAGAAGTGTTTGTTCAAGTCCTTTTCCCATTTTTTAATTGGGTTGGGTGTCTTCTTAGAGTGGAGTCGTGTAAGTTCTTTGTATATTTTGGAGATTAAACCTTTGTCTGAGGTATCATTGGCAAATATGTTTTCCCATACAGTTGGTTGTCTTTTAATTTAATACTGTTTTCTTTAGCCATGCAGAAGCTTTTTATTTTGATGAGATCCCATTTGTTTATTCTTTCCTTTATATTCCTTGCTCTAGGGGACATATCAGTAAAAATGTTGCTGCGTGGAATATCTGAGATTTTCTTGCCAATGTTCTCCTCTAGGACTTTAATGGTGTCATGGCTTATATTTAAGTCTTTTATCCATCTTGAATTTATTTTGGTGTATGGTGTAAGTTGGTGCTCAAGTTTCATTTTTTTGCACGTAGCTGTCCAGTTCTCCCAACACCATTTGCTGAAGAGGCTATCTTTACTCCATTTTATGTTACTGCCCCCTTTGTCGAATATTAATTGACTGTAGAGGGTTGGGTTGATTTCTGGGCTCTCTTGAACAAGTGTTATGCACCAGGTACTATATAAAAATTTTGTATATGCATGTATATAATTTTATATAAAATGTAATATATAAAATAAAATAATATATACACACACATTGAAAACTCACAACAACATGGTATACGTAGTAGTATTATTTACAAATGAGAAAAATCAGAGCATTTGATGTTAAAGAATATGCCCCCAAACTCATGGCAGAGTGGTGGAGTTAGGATTAAATTAAAATTAGGGCATCTGATTTTCTAATGTGTACTGAACTCTCTGACTTTTCTTTCATGTAGTGGTAGGAGCCCAGATTTTGGAGTCAGATAAGTTGAGGGGGTACACTTATTTCCCACTGTTCATGTGTCCTTTTATGTGGAGGGAATTTCACTTGTGGTCACTTTCTGTCACTTCACTCTCTCCTCATGTTAAGAAGATTGGCATCTTCTTAAGGAAGGGACCAGCTGGTAAGGAAGTTTCAGCTGGTCATCATTGCCTTAGCCTTTTCCTCTCTTCTGTTTATTTGGGATTTACCTGTGTACAGAGAAACATTCTCAGCTGCTTCTTGATAGTGCAGGCCTTGTCTTTGTGGTTATGACTACTAGTTTTTTTCTTGGGGGGGGGATAAATTCAGTGCAGTAATATGTATCAGCTTATTTATTTATAATTGAGTCACCCTCTCCTGTTTAGCTCTTTGTTAGTCTGACAGAAATACGCCTAAGTTTGTTATATACTTAGACATAGAAAGAAGGGTTATTTATTGACCTTCCATAATTCTTAGAAGATAGACATAGATACTTTTCTAATCTTTCATGTCTTTGTTTATGTGAAACTATAGGTAAGTTACTTCTCTGCTCTATTCCCCAGTTCCTTCAATAATACCACCGTACACATATTTTCCTTTCTCATGGGGTTTCTGTTAGTCTTAAATTAGTTAATATGTACAAAAGCACTGAGAAGTTTTTTTTTTTTTAGAAAAGAAAGGAGAAATGACCAAGATGCAGAAGCTTGGCTTCAGGAAAGTGGATTAAGTTTAGAGAGGACAGGTGACTTTGGGTACATTGAGAGCTTGTCATTCTGATCATCCTGTGACCCAGGCCTGAGCTTTGCTTATAAACTTTGCTTATGTAACTTCATCTCTTCCACAGAAAACCCTGTGATATAGTCATTATTTTCATAATTTTAGCAACTTGTCTAGAGTCATATAACCGGCAAAAAGAAAGGCTGGTATTCCAAACCAAATCTGAAGTCCATGTTCCTTCTAGGACAAGACACTGATGATTATAGCAAGACCTGGGGTAGTGAGCAGGGAACCAGAATCTCAAGTCTCCTGTGAGTGTGGGCAAGTGTCAAGGGGATCACTAAATGACAGCAGAAAGATGCCTGAATCAAGTGGGAAGAGACTTCACAGCTTGCAGCAGTAATGGTTTGCAAACAGGCACGAGGGTGCTGTTGTTAAAAAGGAATGATTTTCTATCACTTTCCTCTGTTTAATTAGAGTTCAGATTTTAAATACTCATTTCTCAACATAGAATCATACAGCTCGTGATTGAGTTCTCACCCTTCAGAATTCCACTCTGTGTCTTTCTACTATACACCCTGCTTCCTGCAATAAGATATTAGTAGTTATCTCTTCTTGGATCACTATCAACTTTCTCAAGTCATCAAAGAGGTGCAAATTATAAAAAGGCTCTAAGTGACTGAATACTTTGCCCAGGGTCATTCCCTCCTAAGTGCAGGTGCTGGTACTCATGCCTGACACTTTTTCCAAAGCCCCTGCTTTTTTTGCTCTTTCTTGCACGAATGAGTATATCAAATATAAATAGGGGAAATGTCACTAGAAGGCTTTTTCCTCAAAGCAAGCTTAGGATTCCCTTTTCTGCTTGTAAGTGTACACATCAGTATGATCTCTGTGTCCATCTATAAATTTTCTATAGTACGATCAATTCTGAAACTGGCAAGGACAAACTTGGGAAAATAGCAGCTCTTTACAGAAAGTCTGGGATTGAAAAGAGAATGGCTATGCTCTGTGACATGAATTTTTCAGTAGGGATGTTACAAGGGATGGAAGTCTTGATATATATGATTTTTTTTGAAAAGCTCCGTATGAGAAAATCTTCCACAAGGGACATCCCTTTTACCAAGTTGGCAAAAACTAAAAAATGCAGAGTTTCCAGGATCAAAGTGTATTCACCATGTGAAGAACTATCCCCTGACAATCAGGGTAGAAGAGGGAGGTTTCCTTTAATCTTTTTCCTTTGTTTTATTGTTTTTTTTCCTTAGGGGAAAGTTCCTTTTATTTTCTTTTGCTGACTAACTCTTCCCTTTAATCACTTGCATCTCAAGACTCATAGCAATTTCCTCCTTTACCTTAAGAATGAATATAGTGCAAATCATTTTTGAGCTTCTATTTTAGGGCATTCCCCCGCCCCCAACTGTTCAAAGGTAAGCAACAGAAAGTTGACATGAGAATAGCACGGAGACTTCAGCAGAACTGGAAGTTTTCCATCTCCTTTTTTCTCTCAGTACATTCTAAAGTTGAGGGGGAAGATGTGTCCTGTAGCAACAGAAAAACAATCCGAATCAATCAAAGATCATTTATAACGTTCATGAACTTGATAACAAAACCAGATTTTTGAAAGACCATCAGAATTCAGGGAAGCTGTACGAAGGGAGCCAGAGGTAGTTATTTGTAAAGAAATTTAAGGTTTTTTGTAAGGGGCTTTTGGACTAAGGATTTTGCAAGCTCTTCGTTCGATGTGCCCCGATTTTTAGCACAAATGCCAAAGTTAAGGGGGATGAATCATTGCACAGAGCTCCTTGCCTGGGGGTCTGCAGTGAGTGTACACAATTGATGTCAATGTTCACAACTGAGCTTTTCTTTTAAAAAAAGCTTCAATTTACCAGGAACAAAATGGTCATTATCTCATTATATTTGGGGCCCTGGATATGAAAAAAATTGATTACCTGATCTTTTTAGTTCCTTACAGTTATTTTCGTCTATAATTTTGTTGCTTGGGGATTATTGGACTATCAACACTCTTCCTGAATAATCAATCTGGTTAATTTAGCCTATAAACCATTTTCCCCCTTGTGTCTGGTGTAACATATTGTTTTGTAATGTGCTCACTAAAGCATAAAAAGTAACTCTCCCAGAAATGGAAAAGGAAGCTGTGCTCAGATTTTGAACTTAGGCATCCTGCATTTTACCCGTCTGCTGGGATGCGTGGTAAATGACACTTTATTTTGTTTTTAGCCATATGACTAACCTTACCTCATTCTGCTCAGCAGCTGGACGAAATGCACAGTGCTATATTGTGAAGTACCTACTCATTCTTTATTGCTTTTATGACAAAGCTGTCCCTCCACATGTCTGGTCTGCCCTCTGACCCAAGGCGTTTGCTTCAAGTAAACATGCCAGATGGTAGAGAAAAATGATGGGTCAAAGAACAACCCTTAAGGGTCAAGAGTCACCAAATCCTTCTTCACAAAGCAAACTTAAAAGCAACAATTTCACCAAATGCTTGGTGTGGAGTGCTTTCACAGTGGAAATGAAGGCAGAGAGGGTAGACCTTAATTACATATTTTGCTTTCAAGGCCTAATGGGTTTAGGTACAATGTCTATTGGCTGATTTAAACATAAGCAATTTATGGGAAATTATATGAAAACAAGTTGGACAGATGGATCAATCTTATACTCAGCAGAGAGCAGCAAGGTGACTAGTTTGTTTATGAATGAGCGCTCTCAGTTCTGGCTAGAAAATTAGACACAGTTTAGACTATTTTCCATTTTATAGGGGTAATTGTTGAAAGTTGAGGACAAGAAGATGTCATTGTCTAAAACACATTGAACCCATAAAAAGGCTCTAGTAACCTCACAGGAAGCATTCAGAGGAGACTCTTCTTTTCTTTGTTTAGTGTTGTGCTGTGTGAGTCTAGGTGTACGACCATTTGTGGAGTTACTACTGTAAATACCTCAAGCACAAGGATGTAAACAGTGTTTCATATTGCTGTTTTTAAAAGTAATGTAGCAAAATGTTCATTAGCCATTGTGTATGACAGTGCATCTTAGAAAGAACATTAGAGCAGTATTACTCCTTGAACATAAGCTGGCAATAGACAGGTAATGTTAGTTCTTGTGCAGATACATGACGATGACTGTATAATGCACTAGTATAACATATATATGTATATAATATATATATATACACACATACACATAATCTTAAAATATTTAAAAAATAATTTAAAGAGTGAAAAAATTCTAAATTTTTCCTATTAAGGCCATTGAAGTACACCCATGGTCTTAGAATTCTTGCTGGGCTAAGGATGAAGTGCATCTCTCAATTGTTAAGACTTAGTGACTTGGGTTTTAAATTAATTCTCTAGCTGTAATACAGTGTATAGTGGAGAGTTTACTTGATATTCCAAATGTAGAGGTCATCTCTAAGGCTTAATTTGTTTGCTAATGAGTTACTAAGCTTCCATAAAATATTATCTATGAAAAGAATGGTAATATAAGTTACCCTTCAACTATTATCAAATTAACATTTACTAATATAAATTTAATATTAATAACCATTTGTTATTGAGAGGCTACTATGGGCTAGAAACTTTGTGAGGTACTGTAGCTCATTCCTAATTTAATTTTCCTAACTGTAGTAAAGGCAATAGCAACTAATATTTAGAGTTCACAGAGAGGAGATGGTGTTGAGGTAGGAGGGAGCAGATTCCACCTCCCCCTACACGTGAAAGAAAAACCTGGCTGATCTATGGAGGAACAGAGCAAACAGCCAACAGTACCCCAGCATATATGAAAATAAGAGACCAAAATTGTAGCAGACACTGAAAAACCAGATGGTAAAGAGAGTGCTTCAGGACAATAAGGTCCCAGGGACTGTCATGGGGACCAGGGAAGCTGCAGCCCCAGGCCCTGTGTGCTCTGGGTCTGCCACAGGGTCCTTGGGAGAGGACTGGGGCAACTGCTCCCTCCCCGGCCAAACAAGGTCTGAGCAGCACTGGGATAGACCTGATGGCCTGAAGTTGTAGAGAGGGGAATAAGGACTAAGTGGCAAGCACGCAGGGACTGTCAGCAGCCACAGAGTCTGTGGATGTCTGTTGGGGAGAGTTGAGAGTCATGCAGTTATGGGCCCTGACCCTGATAGTCACCTGTCTGGCCCCGGAATTGGGCTGTGGGAGAGGCCAGGCCACTTTATGGAGCGGCCGGCTTGAGCAGGAGGAATTTCTCAAAAAGGAAAAGTGAAAAGAGAGATACTGTTTGGGGAATTCTCCAGCAGCAGTCACTCTGACCTCCCTCCCACCCGGCTGGTCAGAGATCCTGAGGTTGCCAGGAAGGTTGCCCGGAAGGCCCTGCCCGGCCCCAGCAGCGCTGGGGAGGGTGCACGCCTGAACCTGGTGAGCACATGTGCCTGCACCCCAACCCATGGCATTAACCTTGGGGAAAGTGCGCCCTCAGGAAGGCCTAAATCCCACACCTAAGGCACCAGGAGAGGCACCAGAGTAGCTCTGGAAAGAGTGTACGTGAGGCTGACTCAGTGCAGATTCAGAAGAAAGAAAAGCCGCAAAAATTGCCCCTCAGCCTTCTGCAGCTAGCAAGACCAGAAAAACTGGAACATTGAAACCAAAAGTCTTTTTTTAAATTTTATTTTTAATAATTTTTATTTTTTAATTTTTATTATTTTTATCTTTCAACTCCTTTTTCTTCTTTTCCCCTCTTTCTTGTTTTATTCCTTATTCCCTTTTCCCCAATTTTATCTCTTCTTCCTTCCTTCTCCTGCTTTTTATTTTGTTTTGTTTTTAATACCTCCAAGTGAGACCAAAAAACCCTGAAACTTTGAAAAGAGTTGGACCCAAAGAAGGGGCATCTCAACAGCTGAGACAGTGACACAAATTTCACTTTGCTATTACAGAGAACTTGCAAGTTATTCCATATTTGTATTATTATTATTATTTTATTTTTTTACATCTTTTATTTTAATAGTATTTTTGTATTCTTCTTTCTGCAGAGTCTGCTTTGCTTGGCAGGTTATATTGTATCATTTGACAGGTTTCCCCTGATCTCTCTTTCATAGTGTATTGCTAATTTTACTGTCCTTCACTTCACTTGTGAAGGTCCTATACTCCCTATTTTTGTTATCCAAATCACATAGATTCTGTCATATGATTGTTGATCTAATATTATTATAAATAATAGCTGTTCCATACTATTGCAAATGCTATACAACACCCCTCCCAGATTTTAGCCCACTTCACAGAGGAAGTAGGCTAAACTTAACAGTTTCCTGACTCTGTTACTGTAGTGGTTAACTCTATTCTCTCACACACTATATTTATTTACTATTCTTTACCCTAACCTTTCCTCAGAAACTGACCTCCCACAACCTCACTGCTTTCTAGACCCAACTCACAATTCTTCCCTCCCCAACAAGAGTCTTATCTTTGTTCCATCCTTTCTATAAAGTGGTTAATTGGGTGGAATATTATGGTTAACACTATACATAGCCAAAGGATCTCCTATCTCTTCTCTACTGGCTACTGTAAATAACATAGAATACTATCTCGCTGTCTTAAACCATTTTGCCTTCTCCCTCCAAATGATCACAAAAAAGAATAAGTGGAAGCAGTGAACACCAGGATACCCACTGGAAGAGGAAACCCAATAACAAAAGGAACCACCAATAGATAACAACAGAAGAAGGTGAAAGAGGGAGTGGAAGCCACACTAACCTCAATCCAGGACCTATCAGGAAATACAACTAAATAGTGGAGAAACTACCCAGTACAAACAACTGAACAAGAGCAAGAAAGAATCCTCAAAACCTTGTACACATGGAAGAACCAGCTTCAACACAATTTTCCCTCACTAGCACAACAAAATACAAAAGGTGGTGAACAGAGTGACCCTCAGTTAACCAGCTGGTGGGAAAAACCCACTGAAAAAAGACCCAACAACAATCAAAACCCAAAGACAAACATAGAGCCAACTTAAAGGACAGCTCAAGACCAGTGAGCTTGGGAGATCAAGGAGACTGCACCACTGAATCTCACAGGTATTCTACCACGGAAGTTCACACCATAAAACCAGGGAGCCAGAAGAGATTATTTTAAGAAGCTGAGGCTAACAAGAAGAATCTCACAAACAATAATGGGAAGCCAACGAAATAATCCCTAAATTAAAGAAAAGAAAAAAGCCTCAGAAAAAATGCTAAATGAAATAGAGGCAACTCAACTATCAAATACTGAGTTCAAAGAAATGGTTATCAGGAAGTTCAATGAGCTCACAATGAATTACCAGAAACTACAGGGAAACTATAATGAACTCACTTCAAATGATATCAACATGAAAAGGGAAATAGAAACTATCAACAAGAAGCAAGAGGAAATGAAGAATACAATTTCTGAACTGAAGAACACAGTGGAAGGAATCAAAAGCAGGATTGATGAAGCAGAAGATTGGTGAGCTGTAGGACAAACCAGAAAAAAACACCCAGAAAGAACAAGAAAAGGAAAAGACTCAGAAAGAATGAGAGGGATTAAGAGAAATGCAGGACAATATGAAATGTAATAATATCCATGTAATAGGGACACAAGAAGGAGAAGAAGAAGAGCAAGGGATAGAAAACCTATTTGAAAAAGTAATGATGGAAAACTTTCTTAATTTAATGAGAGAAAAAGTCACACAAATCCAGGAAACGCAGAGAATCCCAATCAAGAGGAAACCAAAGAGGCCCACTTCAAGACACATCATAATAAAAATGGCAGAATTCCAAGACAAAGAGAGACTCGTAAAGACAGCAAGGGAGAAACAGCAAGTAAAATACAAGAGATCCCCAGTAAGTTTAGCTGTAGACTTCTTAATGGAAATGCTCCAAGCCAGAAGAAAAAGGCAAAAAATATTCCAAGTAATGAGAACCAGAGGCCTGAAACCAAGGCTACTTTACCCAGCAAGGCTCTCAATCAAGATAGAAGACCAAATAAAGAGTTTCCAAGACAAAAGAAGCCTAAAAGAATACATTTTCACCAAACCAGCTCTGCAAGAGATGCTAAAGGGACTGTTTTAAGGAAAAAAAGGAAAAGAGAGAGAGAGAGAGAGAGAGAGAGGGGAACACAGGTATAAAAATGGCAACAAATAAGAACCTATCAATAATAACCTTAAACATAAATGGATAAAGGGCTCCAATCAAAAGACCTAGAATAGGTGAATGGAAATAAAAGCATGATCCACACACATGCTGTCTACAAGAGACCCACCTCAGGACAAAAGACCTACACAGACTGAAAATGAGGGGCTAGAAACACATTTTCCAAGCAAATGGACAGGAAAAAAAGCCGGGGTAGCAATACTCATATCAGACAAAATAGACTTCAAAAAAGGGGCCATAAAGAGAGACCCAGAAGATCACTAATTAATACTCCAGGGAAGAATCCACCAAGAAGACATAAACACTGTAAATATATATGCACCCAATGTAGGAACACCCAAATACATAAAGAAAATTTTACAGGAAGTCAAGAAAGATATTTACAGCAACACAATTATAGTGGGGGATTTTAACACCCCACTGTCAAAAATGGACAGATCTTCCAAACAAAATATCAACAAAGATATCTTGGCATTGAACAATGCCCTAGATGAAATGGACTTAACTGATATATATATATAGAGCCCTTCATCCCAAAGAAGATGAATACACATTCTTTTCAAATGCACATGGTACACTTTCAAAGATAGACCACATGATAGGACACAAAACAAATCTCAACAAATTCAAGAACATTGAAATCATCTTAAGCATTTTCAGCCACAAGGGACTGAAACTGGAAACCAGCCCCAAGGGAAAAGACACCAAATACTCAAAATCATGGAGATTGAATAGCATACTATTAAACAATGAATGGGTCAAGAATGAAATTAGGGAAGAAATCAAAAAGTTTCTGGAAACAAATGAAAATGAGCTCACAACAACCCAAAACGTATGGGACATGGTAAAGGCAGTCCTGCAAGGGAAGTTCATAGTGATTCTAGAATATCCCCCAAAAGGCAGAAACAATTCAAACAAACAACCTAACTCCACAACTACAAGAACTGGAGGAACAACAACAAAGTCTGCCTATAGCAAATAGAAGGAAGGAAATGCCAAGATCAGAGCAGAATTAAATGACATGGAGACTAAAAGCACAAATCTAAGGATTAATGAATCCAGGAGCTGGTCCTTTGAAAAGATAAACAAAATTGACAAGAATTTAAGCAGGCTCATCAAGAAAAAAAGAGAGAGGACCCAAATAAACACAATCAGAAATGAATGAGGGGAGATTACAACTGACACCACAGAGATACAAAGGATCATAAGAAATTACTATCAAGAAATATATGCCAAAAAATTTGAAAACCTAGATGAAATGGACAAATTTTTAGAAAAATATAATCTCCCAAAACTTAATGAAGAAGAAGCAGGAGGCATGAACAAGCCAATAACAGCAGATGGAATTGAAACAGTAATAAAAAAAACTCCTGACACACAAAAGCCCAGGACTAGATGGTTTCACAGGGGAATTCTACAAAGCATTTAAGGAAGAGCTAACCCCCATCCTTCACAGACTATTTCAAAAAATTCAAAATGATGGAAGACTCCCAAACTCTTTTATGAAGCCAGCATCATCCTAATTCCAAAACCAGATAAAGACACAACAAAGAAAGAAAACTTCAGGCCAATATCACTGATGAACATAGATGCTAAAACCCTCAACAAAATATTGGCAAACAGCATCCAACAATACATTAAAAAGATCATACACCATGACCAAGTGGAATTCATCCCAGGGATGCAAGGATGGTTCGATATTCACAAATGAGTAAGTGTAATACACCACATAAACAAAAACAAAGACAAAAATCACATGATCATATCAATAGATGCAGAAACAGCATTTGATAAGTAAGGTACAGCACTCGTTTATGATAAAAACACTCAGGAAAGTGGGAATAGGGGGAGCATTCCTCAACAAAGTAAGGTCATATATGAGAGACCTACAGCCAACATCATACTCAATGGGCAAAAACTAAAAGCTTTTCCACTAAGATCAGGAACAAGACAAGTTTGTCCACTTTCACTACTTCTATTCAATATAGTAATGGAAGTGTTAACCACAGTGATCAGACAAGAAAAGGAAATAAAAGGCATTTGAATTGGAAAGGAGTAAACAAAACTGTCACTGTTTGCAGATGACGTGATAGTGTACATAGAAAATCCTATAGACTCCACCAAAAAACTGCTCAACCTAAATAATGAATTTGGCAAAACAGCAGGATACAAAGTCAATATCCAGAAATCAGAGGCATTTTTGTATACCAACAGTGAAACAGCAGAAGCAGAAATGAAGAAAAAATCCCATTTGATACAGCAAAAAGAAAATAAAATACCTGGAAATAAACCTGTCCAAGGAGGTAAAAAACCTATTTGAAGAAAACTACACAACACCGAAGAAAGAAATCAGGGAAGACACAGACAAATGGAAACATATGCCATGTTCATGGATCGGAAGAATTAACATCATAAAAATGTTCATGCTACCCAAAGCAATTTGCTGATTCAATGCAATACCTGTTGAAGTACCAATGGCATATTTCACAGACATAGAACAAACACTTCAAAAACTTATATGGAACCATAAATGACACTGAATAGCAGCTGCAATTTTGAGAAAGAAGAGCAAAGTAGGTGGGATCACTATATCTCATACCAAACTGTATTACAAGGCCACTGTAATCAAAACAGCCTGGTACTGGTATAAAAACAGGCACATAGACCAATGGATCAGAATGGAGAGCCCAGAAATAAACCCAGCTCTCTACAGTCAATTAACAAAGTGGGCTGCAACATAAAATGGGGTAAAAATAGCCTCTTCAACAAATGGTGTTCAACAACTGGACAGCGACATGCAAAAAAATGAAACTCGAGCTCCAACTTACACCATACACAAACATAAATTCAAGGTGGATAAAAGATTTAAATATAAGCTGTGACACCATTAAAGTCCTAGAGGAGAACACAGGCAGGAAAATCTCAAGTATTTCTTTCATGCAGCAACATTTTTATTGATATGTCCCCTATAGCCAGGGATATAAAAAAAAGAATAAACAAATGGGATCTCATCAAAATTAAAAGCTTCTGCATGACTAAAGAAAACAGTATAAGATAAAAAGAAAACCAACTGTATGGGAAAACATATTTGCCAATGTTACCTTAGACAAGGGTTTAATCTCCAAAATACATAAAAAACTGACATGATTCCACTCTAAGACAAGCAACCCAGTGAAAAAGTGGGCAAAGGACTTGAACAGATACTTCCCCAAGGAGGACATACAGAAGATCCAGAGACACATGAAGAGATGCTCAATGTTGCTAGCTGTCAGAGAGATGCAAATTAAAACCACAGTGAGATACCACTTCACATCAGTCAGAATGGCCATCATAAACAAAGCAACAAAAAACAAATGTTGGAGAGGTTATGGGGAAAAGGGGACCCTAGTTCACTGTTGGTGGGATTATAGACTGGTACAACCCCTATGGAAAGTAGAATGGAATTTTCTCAGACAACTAAAAATGGGTCTGGCTTTTGACCCAGCAATTCCACTGCTAGGATTATATCCTAAGAATCCTGAAACACCAATCCAAAAGAATTGATGCACCCCAATGTTCATAGCAGCATAACTTACAATAGCCAAGAGTTGGAAGCAACATAGGTACCCATCAGTAAATGAATGGATCGAAAAACTATGGTACATTTACACAATGGAATTCCATGCAGTGGAAAGAAAGGAGCTCCTACCCTTTGCAACAGCATGGATGGAACTGGAAAGCATTATGCTGAGTGAAATAAGCCAGGCAGTGAAAGACAAATACCATATAATCTCACCTTTAACAGGAAGCTAAACAACAAAACAAACAAGCAAAATATAACCAAAGACATTGAAATAGAGAACAGGCTGACAGTGACCAGAGGGGAGAGAAGAGGGAATTTCAGGGGAAAAGGGGTAGAGTTTACAGGAATAAATACAAAGAACACATGGACAAAAAGGAGGTGGGGTGGAAATGGGAGGGAGGTGGGGAGGGATGGGCTGGGATGGGAGTGAAAAACAGAAAACTGTACTTGATCAACAATTGAAAGAAAATAAAAAACAATAATATATAGCATAACCATTAATATAGCTGTATAAACTAGGTTTTATGAAAATCATGTGAATTAAGACAATTATCATAAGATGGCTTTATTACTTATCTACTGCTGTGTAAAAAATTATCACAAAATACAGTGGCTTAAAAAATAATCATCATTTATTGTCTCTCACTTGCCAGGAATTTAGACAGGGCATGATGGAATGGCTTGTTGTGGGTCAGCAAAGTTTGGTGGCTCATCTGGAACAATTAAGAGAGGGTCTAGAATAATTTGAAGTCTTATTCACTCACATCGTTGATGCCAAGGAGCCTAGTTGGATTATTGATCAGAACACCCATGTACAATGTGACCTTGGCTTCCTCACAAAATGGTCTTTTGATTATAAGAATAAAGAGGAAAGAAAGAAGAAGAAGGAGGAGGAGGAGGAGGAGGAAGACAGAAGGCAGAAGGCAGAAAGAAGAAGGAAGAAAGAAGAGGAGAGAAGTATGGGTAGAGAGGTGAGAAAGAGGTAGAGAGAGAGGGGGGCAGAGAGAGGCCAAAGTTGTGTTGCTGTATATGACTCAGTTTTTTTTTTAATTTTAACTTTTTTATTGATTATGCCATTACATTTGTCCTATTCACCCCTCCACCCTGCATGCCCCTCCCCCACCATTTCCCCCTTTAGTTCATGAACATGTGTCTCAAAATCTTTATATTCTGTATTTCCCCTACTATTCTTACCCTCCCCCTATTTTCTATCTACTGTCTATGCTACTTATTTTCTGTACCTTCTCCCCCCTTCTCCTTCTCCCACTCCCCTGTTGCTAATTCTCCACGTGATCTTCATTTCTATGATTCACTCCTGATCTAGCTGTCCTCTTAATTTGCTTTTGTTTTAGGTGTGGTTGTTAATAACTGTGAGTTTGCTGTCCTTTCACTGTTCAACTTTTTTATCTTCTTTTTCTTAGGTAAATCCCTTTAACATTTCATATAATAAGGGCTTGGTGATGATGAACTCCTTGAATTTGGTCTTATCTGAGAAGCACTTTATCTGTGCTTCCATTCTAAATGAAAACTTTGCTGGATACAGCAATCTTGGTTGTAGGTCTTTGGTTTTCATGACTTGGAATACCTCTTTCCAGCCCCTTCTTGCCTGTAAGGTCTCTTTTGAGAAATCTGCTGACAGTCTGATGGGAACTCCTTTGTAGGTGACTGTCCCCTTATCTCTTGCTGCTTCTAGGATTCTTTCCTTCATTTTAATCTTGGCTAATGTAATGATGATGTGCCTCTGTGTGTTTCTTCTTGAGTCCCACTTCTTTGGGACTCTCTGAGCTTCCTGGATTTCCTGGAAGTCTATTTCCTTTGCCAGAATGGGGAAGTTCTCTTTTATTATTTGTTCAAATAAGGTTTCCACTTGTGACTCTTCCTCTTCTGGTACCCCTCTAATTCGAATGTTGGAACGTTTAAAGATGTCCTGGAGGTTCCTAAGCCTCTCCTCATTTTTTTGAATTCTTGTTTCTTCATTCTTTTCTGTTTGGCCATTATTTGCTTTCTTCTGGTCCACTCCATTGATTTGAGTCCCAGCCTCCTTTCCATTACTGTTGGTATCCTTTGTATTACCATTCATTTCAATTAGTTTAGCTTTCATATGTTTCTCTAATTTGTGACTAAAATCAACCAGTTCTATGAGGATCCCGATAACCAGTGTTTTGAACTGTGCATCTGAATGTTTGGCTATTTCCTCATCTCTTAGAATTATCAGCTCTGGGGCTCTGAGTTGTTCTTGAGCCATTTTTGGTCTGTTTGTGCTGGTAAGTAAGTAAGAGGGGCAAGCCTTAGTTGTTTACCAGGGCGGGGCCACCCAGGTCGCTGGTTTGTGACGCTGTGTGTGGGGGCGTGGTCAGAGAGGGAGCAATGGCGGTTCTCTCCGCTAGCCCAGTCCGTCCAGTCTCACCACTCGCCTCGGCCTGTTTATCCAAGCAGAATTGTGCAAGCCTGCTGCCCCGCGCGCCGTGCGGTCTCAATACTAGCCTCTTCATTGGTTTATCTGCTCACAAATGCGCGACCGACCGCAGACAGACAGCTGCACCTCTTCCCTGTGTGCGCCCGTAGCAAGCCTGCGATCCGCGCCTTCGGCTGCTTGCAAGCCACCAGGTCAGGGATCTTTTTGGTCAACTCGCTTCGCTGCTGGCTTATCCGTTTAGCCGAGCATTTCGTCCTTTTTTTTTGTTGGACTCCGTATTGTCGATTTTCTGTGTGGTCTGGTTGTGTTAATCGTTGTTAAAAATAGTTGTTCTTAGATTTGGTTGTGCACGGAAGCAAGGTGGGTCCACCTACACCTCCATCTTGGCGGAATTCCCTGTATATGACTCAGTTTTTAAAGTCACACATCATCGGTTCCAGCACCTTCTATTCATGTAGACATTCAAAAGTCCAGCCTGGTGTCTAAACATGGAGAAATAGAATCAATCTCTACTGGGCAATGGCAAAGTGCTAAAATGGAAGCCTATGTAGAACCAAAAATATTGCTGTGGCCAATTTTGGAAAATACAATCCTCTATCATGGATCATAACTAATCATGATCACATTGTATTTTGTTAGACTTATTAGGATTTTTAAAAATATATACTAAAATAGATTTTTTGACTTGTGGTCTAAATAATAAATATGATTAATAGTATAGAAAAGGGCCCAGACTGTTGGTTCTCTGGGAAGGTATTAAACAGAATATATTTCAGAGAATTCAGACAATGCAACAAATAATTTTTTGTGATATTGGTGGTACATTTTTTTGCAAGTGACAAAAACTGAACTCAAGTTGATTTAATCAAAAAGGGAATTTATTGACCTATGCAACTGAAAAATTTGGGGGATAATGGTGACTGAAAATACAACTGGAGCAAGGCCTCAAATGATGCACTCAGCTGTCAGTGTTTCTCCATTGCTCAGTGTTGCTTTTCAAATTTTATTTCTAAGGAGGGCTTTCCTTAAGCCTTAGAAAACGAAGCTAGTAGTAATTCTAGGCTTATTACTTTCAGTTTAGCAGCTCCCATTGAAATAGTGGGTCTCTTTTCCCGATAATTTTGATTTCAGTTCAAAGTACTGAGAGTTATCGGGCTGGACTGTGAAAGAAATGACTATGAATGTACCAATCTCAGAGTGCTTATGACTGACTAGCAAAGCTCGAATCATGCAAATTTCACGAATTGAGAGCCATAGGTCACCTCGAACTTGCCATTCCCAGGAATTGTAGGAGTACTATACTGAAATACTGGTGTCTTTGGACAGAACCCATTCCAGCTATGGTAGAGGGGATGACTTTGATGGTCATCAAGAAAAGGCTGACATACCCAATGATAGATGCCATAGGGAAGAAATGAAGCCTGTTGATTGATTGAGTTATGTATCAATCTGGCTTTATTTTTATGCATTTATCTGACACATAGTTATTGAACATCTAATATCTACCAGGAATAAAATTTTATGTGGTTAGGTTGTAGTGGAACTTGAATCTAAGTGAGAATCAGACTGGGCTGGGCAGATCTTGCGGGTGTGTGGGGGTCAGGCTGGTAGAAAACAATTGTGTGAGAACCTTAGAGCTTTTCAGAATGTTTCATGCTGAGAGGAGGTAAGCTTGAAGGAAAGTGAATGCCTTCACAACTGGAGGAAAGAGGCAAGTGCAGTATACTCTCTGCCACGCAGAACAGTTCCCCAACTTGCCCAGCCCCAACCTCTTAGTTTATATATTAATTCCACAAAATGCAGTGGAATTTGAAGTCAGTATTGAAGGAGTTTTAAGACAAATAACACTGCACTGCAACATACTCCTGCAGAGAGAAACCCCAAAGAGAGAGAAATAGTCTCCCACTTCACAGCTGAATAACTGAATAGTTCTCATAACTTGAGTACTGCAGCGTCTCAGATGGCAAATAATAGTTCCTGGTAAAATTCTAGTAGGCATAAGTTCAGGCTGATTGGACAGTATTTATTTATGAGCTTGCATTTTTTATTTTCTGGGCACCCCCCAAAATATATATGGGAGCACTTTTTATAGTAGAAAATTGAAGGTAATTTTCATTACATATAGTTTGGTGTAGTTCAGTAGTTCTTAGCACTTTGGGGATATACTGTTTATTTATCTTCAATACAAGGGCTGTAGAGTGGCCAGGAATTAAGAAGACTTCGGAAAGTCTGAATTTTAGACTGATGCATGAAAAAGTACAGTAACATTTAGGAGCATGTTGGAAGTAGCCATCATTGTTTCTCAAAAATAGAGATTATATAATCTGCAATTTAAACGAGTACCATGATTACCTAATGGATCTTCTGGGATGTTATGTCAGAAACGTTTGGTCTTGTCTAAGATCTTACACAGAAGATGGTCAAATATACTTGTTCATCTCTTTAAACCACTCTATTCTCAGATACATTAGAGCAATGAAGGGAGCTTAATTAGCACTGTGTTAGACCATAAGGTATAAAAGCATGAGACATTGAAATTATAGTATAGTGGTCTCTAATTAAAATGTAATTAAGTATACCATGCTGGAGCAAATGGAAAACAGACACATTCACAGAAGAAGATACTTGAATTTGACTTTGAAAGATGAGTTGAAATAAATAATCTTATTCCTATTCTGCAGATGTTGGGGAATTAGGGCTTTTATTTACTCCTTGAAACCAGTCATAAAATATTAGAAATGAATGGTATGTAGAGTTTATATAAAACTGCACCTGTCCAATGTACCTCTGATTTAAAAATGAATGCTCATCAAAACAGTTTCATTTTATTTATTCATTTTATGAGGAGATGCTATATATATATATGTACATATATACACACATATATATATATTTGAACTTACCATATATATATATATTTGAACTTACATATATACTTTTAAAATTTTCAGTTACTTTATATAGTAGGACACCAAATAAGATTTTATTTGAGAAAAAAATTCTGTTCCTCATAATAAGGTTGAAAACCATGGAGGTAGAAACATTTTTAATTAGCTATTTAGCTTAGAAATGAGGTTCCTATTTTTAGTCTTTAGTTAGTACTGAATTTTTTCTTTCTGTTTACAAAGTGAGTGAAGTACTTTACAAGTTATAAGAGAAGGGTGTCTATTATTCTGGTCATTTGCCTGTGTAACAGCAAAAGACATTTGTAGGAGTGATGAGTGGTCAGATCAACGGCCACTAAGTTGCTGAGTAATCTCGCCAAGTACCTTCAGCTCTCCATGCCTTGGTTTCTAATGGCAATACCTTAGCAAGTGAAATGTGGATCAGAGGGTACTGACCTCTTCGGAAATACTTATTTCATTTCATGGTAGATTTAACACCATATTATAAGTATAACACAGCAAGAGATTCTGATGATTGTTGATAGTGGAGTCAAATTGTCCTTGTTGGTGTTAGTTTTCAATAATAAACTAAAAAAATAAAATAAATAAATCCTCAACTATTGAGCCAGTCATGGGAAAAGAACCTTATAAAATGAATAGATTATTGTTCATAAATATAGAACGTTCCTCTCCTACATTTAACAGAGCTCTTGAATGCATGTGACAAAAATTTTTGTATTTACTTTCGGGAAAAAGAATTCACTGTCAAACAAACTGAAAGCCTCAAGTGTAGATATGTGAAAGCTCCTTGGCATGGCCAGATGGGAGGGTCAGATTATACTTTTGCAACCTTTCTCCTTTCTGCTTCTCTCTTGCTCACTTCTTTCCTTTTTGCCAGACTTTTTTTCCTGTGGTTACTTCATTTTCAGCCAGGTTTTCTCTCTATGGTGACACATTGTAGGCCCAGTGTAACATCCTACCCCTTTAGCAATTTCTTTAGAAGTCCTGGGTGTCACCCTTGTTCTCTTGTTGCTATGGACAAGGGGACCTATGTTACATGTCCATTCCTCAGAATCAATTCTCAGGTCAGCCCCAACCAAATATCAAAGGCTGAGAATAGAATAAGGGCTAGCTTTCCCAAAGGAGGCTATAGCTCCTTTCACCAGAAATTGGAGTGCTGAGAAGATGCCCTTCACTGTCACTTCCTTAGTGGTGGACAAGAAATCGACCTCTTTAAACCTCACATTTATCGCCTTTTGTTGATAGGAATAATTACTCCAGGGGTTTAGGTGGATAATTAAATGGCTTAAGGTATTAACAAGCTTCCCACAGTAGTTGGCATTAGGTATCCTTTTTACATCTAATTCTTTCCCTGTTTTAAGTAGCATGGAAATAAGATTTATAAGGAAGCTAAGTATAAAATAGGAGTCAGTGAAATTTCTTCCATAATTTCACTTTCCTTTTGATCTCTTACACTTGTAAATGGAAAACATGAACATCTGTATACCACTTCTATATGTCTAAGCTACTTTACGCAACAAGCAGACATACCCTGTGCACAAGGGGATGATAACTTTGGCTCTTGTGTTCTTTCAGCACCTTGCAATACTCGGGTAGTTCTATTTACCTACGTGGTAGAAACTGTCAGACCCTAACTTCCCATGTCAAAAATGTCACCATAGGCAGAAATACTTTAAGTAGCCCAATATCTGTCACCTCCTAGAGAATATTAGTCACCCTGGTCATTGGAGTCTAGAGAACGGTGAGGCTGTCAGTCAATGTGTTGATTGGTAATTTGCTGCTCTCCTGTTTTGTCTTGTTAAATTGAGGAAAAAGCTGTGGTAATATTGACACAACCTGAGGAGGATGTGGCAGTTTGAATGTGTTGTTGAAGCCATGGTTATGTAGCTGTGGAAGTGCTAAGAGTAATTAGTTGTAACTGATCTTAGCTGTCAAAGAAATGCATGGAAGGAAGGTTGTGAGGTATTCTTTAGGTTCCTGATTGATTTTTGCTGTAGGTTGTTTTTGTAATTTTTCTAATAACAAACACTGTGTGACAGTAGCCTTTCTTCTAGCACGTATTATGATCTTCAGTTTCTTGGTTCCGACATAATCCATTAGTGGCTGCATTACAAGCCTGGGTGAAAACACAGAGCTGGTCAAGTCCCATCACAATGAAAACCTTTGTTTAACAAAATGGTTCCCAGATCTCTTTCCATGGTGTACTTAATTCCAGTGGCATAGAATGAAACATTTTGGTACCACAAAGTATTTGAAGATTCTCTTCAAAATCCTCTTAAGTAATTGATAAAATCATTCATTGCTTATTCAACAATTAAAAAATATCTTCTGTGTCTACTGCTTGGCATTGGGCCTGCAGCAGTGGGTGAAACAAAATCCTTTTTCTCATAGATACCACATTCTAGTGGATGGCAAAGACAATTATCATCTTCTAGGGCTCTTGTAACAAAATGCCACAGACTGGGTGGCTTACAAGGGTGAAATTTATTTTCTCTCAGTTCCTGTGGTTAGAAGCCCAAGATCAAGGGATCACCGTTTTGGTTTCTGCTGAGGATTCTCTCCTTGATGGGTAGACAGAAACTTCTTGCTTTTTCCTCAAATGGTCTGTCCTCTGTCTGTGCCCCTGGTGTGTCTCTGTATTGCCAAGTTTCCTCCCTTTATAAGGACAATAGTCAGATGTGATTAGGGCTTAATTGGCTATTTAAAGTCCCTATCTCCCATTCAAATATTAACCAGGCCTGATCCTGCTTAGCTTCCAAGATCAGATGAAATCTGACACATTCAGGGTGGTATGGCCTTCCATCAGTGCATGAGAGGATAAAACAACTATGGGACATTTACACAATGGAATACTATTCAGTTGTAAAAAAGAAGATAGTTTTTACCCTTTGCAACAGTATGGATGGACCTGGAGAACATTATGCTAAGTGAAATAAGCCAGTCAGAGAAAGACAAATAGCACATGATTTCACTTGTATGTGCAATCTAATGAACAAACAGCTAACAAGCAAAATGAACACAGACTCATAGAGAGCAGAGTGACAGGGTGAGTGGTTAGTGGGTGGATGGACTGAACAAAAAGGGAAAAAGACTCATGGTCATGGACAATAGTGTGGTGATTGCAGTGGATAGTGGGTCTAAAAGGTAATGAAAAAAATTAAAATAAATGCAAAAATAAAATCCCTATCTCCAAATATGGTCATATTCTGAGGTACTAGGGGTGATGGCTTTAACATAGCATTTTTTTCAGCCCAGAACAACAATGAAAATTAAACCAATGGCTGTGCGTTACTGGAGATGGTACCCCAATGCTATAAAGAAAAATTAAGCAGGGCAAGTGATGGCATGAGAAGGGGTACACTATTGTGAACTGGGTAGTCAGAGAAGGCCTCTCTGTTGAAGTAGCATTTGAACAGAGAAATGAAGAAAAGAAATGAAGCATGGTACTTCCTGGGGGGAAAGTGTTTTAAGGAGAGGAGGTGGGGCTCAATGTGGTAGCAAAAGAGCCAAGAGGCAGTATTGCTAGTGTGGAGAATGCTGAGGTTTGACAAGAGGTCAAACGTGATTAGGCCCAGTTTAGAGGTCATAGAGGCCTACTCATGAGGGATTCCCTCCTCTGGGGATGACAGATGATTAAACTCTTGATCAAGGTTCAATGTGAGCTACACTAATAAGGTTGTACAGGGTGTTGTGGACAGGCCTAGATACATAATTTGTAGGGCCTAGTACAAAATGAAAATGTGGGGCAACTTGTTCAGATGTTAACTTGGTGGCAGCAGGCTATTGAGCCATGCTCAAGGTCCTTCTGGTTGCAGAACTTTGTGCAACTGTGCTGTGGATATACAATGGAAAGGTGGCTGGCTCTATGGAGATGTTTCTTCAAATGTAAAACTCATGGTTGGAAGTTATGTCATCTCGTGGGAAGTGTTTTCTTGGAGTTTGGATTTGAAGTCTCTGGTAAAGTTGTAGCTTCTTTATTTTTTATTAATCATGTCTCTACAGAGAAATAGACCAGTACAATAATATATATAATCTATGTATGTATAACTGAATATGTATATATGTATACACATATATGTATATGTGTGCGGGTATATATGAGGTCTGTCCAGAAAAAGTCCAGCCATTGTTAATACAAAGAGAAGTGTTTGCATGACACCAGTGTAATCTGGCAGCACAGGAGAGTGAACTGGAGTGTGCATGTGTGAATAATGAAGACTTCACTGTACTAAACAGTGCAAACAGTAGACACCATTGAGTGAGCATATGTACTGTATGGCCGTCAAATTCAAAACGACTAAGTGAATAGGGCAAAAAATCTGCATCAAATTTTGCGTTAAGCTTGAACATCCCCTCTATGGAAACTATTCTCATGATTCAGAAGGCTGCAGCTATGGGCACCTAGTGATTGACAGCTTCATTACAATGACATGCCCACTGATGCATCACATCTCATGCAGAGTTCTTTGGTGAAATATCACTCAGGTGACTCAACCCCCTACAGCCCAGATTTGGTGCTCTGGCTTTTCCCAAAACTGAAATCACCTTTGAAAGGGAAGAGATTTCAGACCATCAGTGAGATTGGGGAAAATACCACCAGGCAGTTGATGGTGATTGGGAGAACTGTGAGGTCCCAAGGTGTCATTGTCCTATATACAATGTTTCTTGTATCTGTATCTCCTTCAGTAAATGCCTCTATGTTTCATATTATGTGGCGAGATACCTTCTGGACAGATATATACACACACAGAGTGTTTGGCACAAATTACACTGCTTTTTATTACAAAATCTTTTGTTATAAAACCATAAACATGTAATTCTATAACAACAATATCACACTCAAACACAGAATATGACATTTGTGGTGAAATTTTCAAATTAAAACTATAATTTATTACACCCATCTTATTACCTTATCAACCACACTTAAGCAGGCATTTCTTCTGCCTGACCCTATATATGAGTTTCTTTATGCAGTTGTGGAGTCTGGGAAGTCTCCTAAAGCCAGTAGTGTAATATAGTCTAGTGGAAAGGCTTGAGAACCAGGGGAGCTGATGATTAAATCCTCTTACAAGGGCAAAACAGATGAGATGAGATGTCCTAGCTCAATCAGTGAGGCAGAAAAGCGGGGGTGACTTTCTCCTTCCTCTGTCTTTTGTTCTACTGAGACCCTCAAGGAATTGGGTGATGCCCACCCACAATCTCCTGTATGAGTCCACTAATTCAAATGATAATCTCATCTGGAAATACACACTCAGAAATACCTATGACAACCAATGAGACTTTGGGCAAATTGTGTGACCCAATTGATCTCCGATTTCTCACCTGTAGAAGGGGCAAAATAGACCTTATTTTATAAGGTTTGGATTTGGTCCAATTTAGCCTGATAATGATGAAAATGTTTGGTAAATGAAAGGAGTCTATAAAAGGAGTATGATTTTGTAATATATTTAAATTGCTTCTCCTTTATGTTCTGTTTTGATATCTCTTCTGTCCTACAATTCTGGAACAAGGAAATAATTTTCTGAACTAATGGTAATAATTTATCCCTGAAATTAAGATTATTCACCTCTTTCTTTTTTAATGTAGGAAATCAGTTTCATTATATGAGACATTTTATTATGGGCAAGAAGCCCAGGCATCAGATTGAATGTTGTGCTTTGTCCCGTCACATAACTGAGACTGTATGTATATCAATGGTCTTTACTCCTCTGCAACAATTATTTGGTAAAATGAACCAATTCTGTGTGGTCCTGGCTTTCTCTCTGTGGCTTCCTACCCCTCTAGGACAGTCATCATTTTCTCCCTCTCTTGCCCAGCTTTCTCCCCAGTGAGCAGCTGCATTTGTATGTCTCACCCTGAGAGGGCAGGCAATGGACTGCCATCAGAGCCTCTGTGTCCTGACCAGTGCGGAGCCACGAAAAGCCATCTGCCTTCCTCTGTTGCAGAAATTGAATGTCACTTCTGCAGTCATCCTGTTTACAGAAAGATAATAGAATTATTCTTAACTAAGTGTGTTGTCTGCCAAAGAAAGGGGCATATTTCAAGCAGTAAATGAGGAAGAAGATGTAACCAATGCTGGTAAGCTTGCACACTTTGCTGCATATTTTAGTTTTCCTATAATGAAGAGATGACAGCAGGCACCATGGAGATACACCTCCTACTGAGTGCAACTGTAAGCAGTGTCACCCTCTACATGAAAGAACAAATGACAAGAATTCCTGATTTGTTTGAACAGAAATTTGAAAAAAAATATTTATTTTTACAAGTTGTATTAATTGTTTTAACTCTCTGAATCTCTCCTTGTGGCATCACTTCAATCATATGTGTTGTGCATAAGGCTGCAGGTACAGTGTGGGGTAACAGAAAAGCATGGGGTTTAGCACCAAATGGGCTTGTTTTCAGAACCCCACTCCTTTACTTACCAGAGGAGTTATGAGGCTAGTCAAAATCTTTGGACTGTTTCCTCATCTGTGAAATGAGCATCATAATACTTACTTTAAAATATGGTTGGAAAATTTGGAAATAATCTAATGGTTTTCAGAAGAGGTGCTTAATAATCAGTAACTATTATCTATTATACATAGACAGAGTTAAGATGATTTTTCCATTATTCTCACACGTACATGCATATAATAAACTCTCCACAAGAAGTATAGTCATCTAATTAACTGAACAGTTTTTATGGTAGTTGAAAACTTGAAACAAGCTAGAGGTACAAAGATGAACAGTGAATCTAAAAGTTGTGGGAATGGCCAAGACATGCAGCAACCATGCTGTTAACTCTTTCAGTTGGTTGACATCCCATTTCTCTATAAGATCCTCTTGATTCTCTTGGCTGAATATGTTTTTAAAAATATATTTCACTAATTATGCTATTATAGTTGTCCCATTTTCCTCCCTTTATTCCCCTCCACCCTGAAAACCCCTCCCACTTGCATCCCCCCCCTTTAATGTCCATGGGTCATACATATAACTTCTTTGGTTTCTCTGTTTTCTATGCTATTCTTAATCTCCCCTTGTCTCTTTTGTACCTACTATTTATGCTTCTTATTCCCTGTACCTTTTCCTCCATTCTCCTCCCTCTCCCTCCCCACCAATAACCCTCCATGTGATCTTCATTTCTGTGATTCTTTTCCTCTTCTAGTTATTTGCTTAGTTTTTCTTTTCTTTTTTTAGGTTCAATTGCTAATGGTTGTGAGTTTATTGTCATTTTACTTTTCATAGTTTTTGATCTTCTTTTCGTTATATCAGTCCCTTTCATATTTTATATAATATGGGCTTGGCCATGATGAACTCCTTTAACTTAACCTTATCTGGGAAGCTCTTTATCTGCCCTTTCATTCTAAATGATAGCTTTGCTGGATAGAGCAATCTTGTATGTAGGTCCTTGCCTTTCATGACTTGGAATACTTCTTTCCAGCCCCTTCTCGCCTGCAAGGTTTCTTTGGAGAAATCAGCTTATAGTCTTCTGGGAACTCCTATGTAAGTAACTGTCTGCTTTTCTCTTGCTGCCTTTAAGATTTTCTCCCCATCTTTAAACTTGGGTAATGTGCTTATGATGTTCCTTGGTGTGTGCTCCTTGGGTCCAACTTCTTTGGGACTGTCTGGGCTTCCTGAACTTCCTGGAAGTCTATTTTCTTAGCCAGATTTGGAAATTTCTCCTTCATTATTTTTTCAACTAAGTTTTTAATTTCTTTCTCTTCTTGTTCTCCTCCTGGCACCACTATGATTCAGAAGTTGTAATATTTGAAGTTGTCCTGTAGGTTCCTAAACCTCTCCTCATATTTTTTAATTCTTGTTTCTTCATTCTGTTCTGGTGAAATATGCATTTCTTCCTTCTGGTCCAAACCATTGATTTGATTTCCAGTTTCCTTCCCTTCACTGTTGGTTCCCTGTGCATTTTTCTGTATTTTACTTTGCATAGCCTTAACTCTACTCAGCCATTGCTGTGAGCATCCTGATTACCAGTGTTCTGAACTCTGCATCTGATATGTTGACTATCTCTTCATCATGCAGTTGTATTTTTTCTGGAGCCAATTTGATCTGTTCTTTCATTTGGGCCTTTTTTTTTTGTCTTGGCATGCTTGTTATGTAGTAAGGGGCAGAGACTTAGGTATTTGCCAGGGCAGGGCAACTGCTGCTTTGTGGTGCTGTGTGTGAGGGAATAGTCAGAGAAGGAACAATCCCACTTGCTAAGCTCTCCTGCAGCTTTCAGTCACTTCTTTTGCTACCCACAAGCAAATTGGGCCCTTCTGGTGCTGATTCCTGGGTGGGTGGGGTTGTGTACCTTCTAGGACCCTGTGAGTCTCTCCCACAAACTATCCTGAAAGGCTGGGTGTTACTCCAGCTGCCTCAACTCCCACAGATATTTTCGGTCAGAGGTTTTGAGGCTTTATGTCCCCATGCTGGAACCCTAGTTTATCTGCATGCAATGTGGAACTGCCTGCTCCACCAGTCACCACCTCGTCAGGTCTGTGAGCTGCATTCCTGCTTGCCCTGGTCCTCCAGCTGCTGGCTTGCCAGAGTCGTCTCCATCCCAGCTGCCTGTCTCTGCCCCCTTACTGGCCTGGATGAATGTTTCTTCTTTAACTCCTTGGTTGTCGAAAAGTTAGATTATTCTGGCAATTCTGGTTTTTTGTTTGTTTGTTTGTTAAATTTGTTGTTCTTTTGGTTGTTTCAGGAGGCACAGTGTATCTACCTAGGCCTCCATCTGGGCTAGAAGTCTTTGCTGAAAATTTTGATAATTTAGTTAGTCTTATTCTTAAACACAGCTGTACTGACAAGCATTTTATTACTTGAGTGAGACTCAAACTATCTTTGTGGTTTTTCTTTTGATGCTGAGTCGCTTAGACTGAGCACTCTTTAAAAAAACATTTCACATATTCTTATCTAATTTTGAAATATCTTTTCCTTGATGCTTTATACTATTTCTCAATGAAAGTGCACAAGAATTGAACTTCGTCTGATGTTATATAAGAGAAGATTCACAGCAGGTGGGACTAAAAGTGAGGAAAAGACAAAGAGATGAGACTTTTAAATATCAAGAAATTGTCAAGGAGAGAGTAAAAGGAGTATCTTGGTAAAGAGAAAATGGTGCAAAAACTAGAGAAATAGAGAAGGGAAAATGAGAGGCAGAAAGGAATTTAAGTCAAGTAAAATACAAGAGGAAAAGGGAATTTATGTCAGAATATATGGTCATGTTATACAGTCTTTTGTCTTATTTTTGGTTTCAAGAGAGGTTTTTCTTGCTTGAAAAAATTTTTTAATCAGTGTTTTTTGTCTTTTACCTGTTTCCTAGAACATTTGAAAATCATGGTCAATGATTTATACATTTATAGGCTCAAAAGAAATTTTATAAAATTCTTGCTAGTTTTATACACCTGCTTGCTGCTTGATCTGAATTGAATATAACAGCAGTAGATGCCACTGACTGAACACTACCATTAACAGAACAGTTTTCTTTTCTTCAAGTGGGGCAGGATTAAAATGATCATTTAGTTACATGAGAACACCAGGGATCACTGCCACAATAATCAATGGTCTGTGAGATTGTTTTATCAATAAAATACTTCCAGTTCTCTTTATAATCAGTGGACTCTCATTCTTTAAACTCTAAGCACTCAGTGATATCTAAATGATCAACACAATGGGAAGACTGGAAACAATATTTCTCAACAGAGAAGTGTGCTCTGATTTCTCACCTCATTTTCTGAGGTGATAGTTGAAAGTTTTTATTTTGAGGTATAGATTTCACACAAGTGCAATACATAGTCATTTTTACTACAGCAGAGTTGTGCTTTGTATGCCATTTGCTCCCTTTTTAATTTTCTAAAGATCAAGATATGTATTAGAAAATTTCCTGGGACATTTTCAAGGGAATCATCTTACTCTCTAACATTGTGTGGCATTTATATTTTTAAAAGCCAACCATGAATTTAGGGACAAATATATCATAAGACAAAGAAAGGGGCTTTTCTTAAAATGAGTTTATCAATAAAATGACTGCAAAAATAACTTTTCTTTCAGAGTTCTGAAATGATAGTAACATCTATTTTCCATGAACATGTCTGACTGGTTAGAAACAAAATTAAATAAGTTTTATGTACCTACTAGATATTTTTGGGAAAATGTGTTTTCTTTTTATTCATTAATATAAAAGTTAGAATACCCATAATGTTTGATTTTCCATCATTATTCATGAATATTTTCCTCTGGAAATACTCCCTTTATTCTCCTCAGAATATTTATTTTCCTTGATATTAATCTAATCATCAACAGGGCTATGAGACATACTAAATCTTATTTTCCTGCATCAAAGACACAACACACAAAAAATGAGATCCTGTAGTCAAATTTTCTTTTGACAGTCCTAGAAGAAGTATTAGTGTCAATCTTCAAGTCTAATAGTTTTTTCTAAAGTCCTAAAGTGCATTTGATATTTGCCTGTTCATCATGATTGGGGAAAAAAGAGTAGGAAAAATACATCCTAAGCCAATGGGAAGCTTTCAGAAGTAAAATATTCTTATTGAAGCATTATTATCAATTTGAGTCATTGTAGTAGTAATAATTGAAAGTGTTCATAATCAGAGTGAAAAATTTAAGGCCAGAATTACTTTAAAATTATTTTGTTAGGGCTCTTAATCAAGACTTTTCACCTGAAAAATGTCTGTTGGATAAGATGTATTATGAAAAATTGTTTTCTTGCCCTTGGTAGAATATTTTTAAAAAATCTATTGCCATGTATATTATTAAAGAAACTGACTCCTAAGAAAAAAAAGAGATTTTGTTAGATATTCTTTTCTTAAATTTGGGTATTAATAACCTGATTCGACCTAACATCTACATGGGTGAATCCATGAACAAAGAACTCTCTGGTACCTTTAAACTGAGGATTTTAAAGCAACTCTCCAAATTTAAAGTTTTTTCAATTTCAAGCTCTGAACAGACTGTGCAGCAGAGATTAAAACTTGGACTTCTTCATCAGTGATAATTGCCTGTACTTTTCTTTCTCTATGGTTTCTTTATCTTGTTTTGGGATTAGGATGATGCTGGCTTCACAGAAAGAGTTTGGGAGTCTTTTGTCTTGGATTTTTTGAAATAGTATGTGAAGGATAAGGGCTAGCTATTCCTTAAATGTTTTTCAAAGTCTCCTGTGAAACCATCTGGTCCAGGGCTTTTGTGTGCTGAGAGTTTTTCAATTACCATGTCAATTTTGTTAGCTGTTATCTGTCCGTTCAGGCTTTCTGCTTCTTCATCCAGTTTTGGAAGATTATATTTTTGTAGAAATTTGTCCATTTCACCTAAGTTTTCAAATTTCTTGGCATATAGTTCTTCACAGTAATTTCTTACAGTCCTTTGTATTTCTGTGGTATCAGTTGTAATCTCTCCTCTTTCATATTTTAAAAATAATTTATTTATTTTTTTAGAGAGAGGGGAAGGGAAGGAGAAAGATCAGGAGAGAAGCATCAATGTGTGGTTGCCTTTCATGTGTCCCCCACTGGGTACCCGGCCAGCAACCCAGGCATGTGCCCTGAGTGGTAATCAAACCAGCGGCCCTTTGCTTCACAGGCCCGTGCTCAACCCGCTGAGCTACACCAGCCAGGGCTCCTCTTTCATTTTTGATTGTGTTTATTTGGGTCCTCTCTTATACAACTCCACTCCAGGAAGACAAACAACCCAGTTAAAAATGAGCAAATAACCTGAACATACTCTTCTCCAAGGAGGACACACAGAGGGCTCAGAGACATATGAAAGGATGCTCAGCATCACTAGCCATCAGAGAGATGCAAATTAAAACCACAATGAGATACCAGTTTACACCACTCAGAATGGCCATCACAACCAAATCTACAAACAACAAGTGCTGATGAGATTGTAGACAAAAGGGAACTTTAGTGCACTGTTGGTGGGAATGCAGACTGGTACAGCCACTGGAAACAATATGGAATTTCCTCAGAAAACTAAAAATGGAGCTGTCTCTGATCCAGTGATTCCTTTGCTGGGATTATACCCTAAGAATTCTGAAACACCAATTCAGAATAACCTATGCACCCCAATGTTCATAGCAGCACAATTTACAATAGCAAAGTGTTGGAAGAAACCTAAGTGCCCATGAGTAAATGAGTGGGTCAAAAAACTGTGGCACATTTACATGATGGAATTCTATGCAACAGAGAGGAAGAAGGAGCTCCTACCCTTTGTAACAGCTTGGATAGGTCTGGAGAGCATTCTGCTAAGTGAAATAAGCCAGGCTGTGAAAGACAAATATCATATGATCTCACCTATATGAAGAACCTAATCAACAAAACAAACAAGCAAACAAATATAACCAGAGACATTGAAATTAAGAACAAACTGACAGTAACCAGAGGGGAGGTGAGAGGGGATAATGAGGGGAAAGAGGGGGATGGTTTGTCAAGGAATATGTATAAAAGACACTGTACCAAGCCAAAGAGGGGTAAAATCAAGGGTGGGCTGTGGGGATGGCTTGCATGGTGAAAAATGACATTCAAAGAAGATATATTTCTGTTCTGCTAGTATGAACTGGGCCAGAAAATCTTTTTACTGAGAGAAAGAGAGAGAGAGAATGGAAAATAACAAACATTTTGCAACCTAATTAAGGAATGTCAGAATTCCTGAAACTAACTACAAAGATATACAACCAAGGAGAGTTACCCTAAACCCTGACTGAGAAAGCCTTGGAAATTCTGGCTGTGATGCACTATTTGAGTACACCATGAGCATAACAAATATACAATGAACTGGCACTTAGTAGAGTTCCATGCAAGGCAAGGATGCTCAGAAGTACATGAGTAGCGGAGATGATCATGTGGAAATTATTTATCTTTTTAATAGAGAGCAAAACTTAGTAAAGAACATTCAGCAGACATGATAATAAAAAAGAAGAAATGAAAGAATACAAAAGATGTAAGTGGTTGTCACCTCAAAATTTATGGCCAAGACATAATGTTTAATAAAGTTCTAGTGCTATTTTTGTGCTTATGGAATAAAATTGAGAGAAAGGGTCAAAACAAAACAAAACCTTGGACTCCTTGACCTCCAGATTTTCTTTTGTCTGTTCTAGTTTACTGCATTATAGCACACTCCTAATTCCCGCAACAGTTTAAAGTGAGGGTAAATGATATGAACTAAAGAATAGATATGTGCAGATATGTCATATGGAATCCATAGAATAGATTAAAAAATTAGTGGGCAGTTTCCATTTACAATTGATTAAACTCCAAGAAAGAAAAAGCTAAACTGAGAGGGCAGTGCCTTCTCATGTGAAACTCATTGGGATTTACTGACCATTTGCTTCATTTGACTGACTGACTTCTCACAGGCTGGTCTGGTATGGACTTGGTTTGTGTTCTTGTAGAAATCCTAAGGCTGTTGTTGGCTGGGGCATAAGACTGCCTCTTTACAAGGTCTATTTACTGGTAGCAGACCGTGACACACATACACACAATATCTCTCCATACACACACATATGTATATACATATGTATTAGGTTTAATCAGGTTATTAATACTCAAATGGAAGATTAGTAAAATCTGTTCTTTTCTCACGAGTCAATTTCTTTAATAATATATATAGCAACAGATTATATATGTAATTTCATTTGCCTTCCTTATCCTTTGATTTTAGAATGCTGCTCTGCATACCTGATTCCCACACACCTGTCCCTTTAGTGCCTGCTTCTATATTATTATTGCTTATCTGTTTTAGTCTGTAACCTTACTTTAAACTCTGATGCAGATATGTCCTGATTTCTCCAGATTTTTCATACTTTAATTTTCTCTCTACATATAACTTATGTAGCTCTTAAGGTAGCATATGGGGTTCCTCCTTAACTAATAATTCAAGGAATTATTCCACTATAGTGTCTGTCCTGAGCTCTAGCCTTTACTTACCCATTCTGTTTCTTACCTTATCTTTAAGACCTACTTGCCTCCCACAGTTTTAGAACAAATATTTACCAAAACTCTGAAAAGAGCTTCTGGATTCCATAACAACACTGCTTCTCTCCTTATTGAGAAAGCCCTGAACAAATATTTCTTTACCTGTAGCTGGTCCAAGTCTGACTGTCAATACAATGACATTTGTAATAACAACAACAAAAAAGGAGTCCCAAAGAAGAAACATTTGGGTTTGATGCTGAGTCTTCTATTCTCTCTCAGTTAATTAATACAACTTTGGCTTAGATATGGTGGGTGCGAATTGCTCTGAGTCTCAGGTTAAGTTTATAAATCTGTGAAAAAATTATTTTGCAATCATGTATAGTAGTAATATTGCTGTGCAAAAGCAGGTGACAACCAGAAACATAGCTTTGAAGAAAAGTTTCATAGTTGAGTTATGAGACAGCTGGAGAGCAGAAAAATAGATATGGATCCATAAGCCCCACAGGAGAAACAACTTTAATCAGGGTCTGACATGTTGGGTGATTGTAACGAAGTCCCTTGGTATGTGTAAGCCCTGGATCAAATAGGACCAATTGACTATTGACAAGCATTACGTTAGTGCAAAACTGGATGAAAAACTGGCTATTGCCCTGCACAGACTCTAATAACAAGAAATGAGTTTCTTGTGAAGGAAAGGGCCTTGGTATGTTTTTGAAAAACATAAGTACACTGGCTCGGGTGCTATCTCTGGTGGGTGGAAATTCATCTAGGCACAGCCTTCAGACACTGCTGTGGCATTTTAGTGCTGCCTTTCCAAGGCCCTCCATGTGACAGGCCTCTTTGACTCCTGAAATTGATTCCATGGTTCTGAATATCAGTAGCTGATGCTGGGAGCCTCACTCAGGAGCAGGGAGCATCGTTCCGCACTAAGAGCCCCTCAAATGGATTTTACAAGGGAGTGGTGCCTGCCATGCTTCTAGGTGCAGTGAAGCATGTTTCTAGCACTTTCACAGATCATAAATTAATTTGAAATGAACCTCTCTTCTCCCACAGAATATAATACCAGAGAAGAACTGTCATCATGGCTGTTCTGTAGCATAGTGCCTGAAGGGGAAAAAGTCATTTTCTCCTGTATTTGTTGACTAGTCACGTGACAGTTGCCAAATGCTAGGCGTTTCACAAATGTGTGGCATGTGTGTCCAATTCAAAATAATTTGTAGTTTGGAGTAGATTTTCCACACCTTCAGCTCTGAACCTGAAGAGTAAAAAGAGCTGTACATATTCTGTTCCAAAAATGAGTATTACGTAAAGCCTGAAACAGATGTGCGAGGACCTCCAAATGTCCCACCTTCACTGTTTTTGTATTGAAAAGATATGTGGCTATTCTCGATAGTTATTCTGGAAAAGATAAGAAAGACATAGAAAATGGAGCCCTATTTTATTTTATGTGGGCATTTGGTAAACAATAACATAATGTAATAGCCTCTTCAGTAATGCTGCAAGGTGGGGAGCATGAAACCAGTTTTTCAGAACTCGAAGTTTAGAGTGTTTCTTTAATTTATATGGAGAACCTGCTGTCTTATACACGACAAAATTTTACTAAATTATCTATAGATTGAACTCCATTGTTAGTGTTAGTGTAGTTTACTTATTTTCTTTTGCTTAGTGTATGGTAGGGGCAAAAAATAAGCTGTATTTTATTAATTTCATTCTAATTGAACTGATTGTGTGTCAAAGAGAGCAGGAAACATTGAACCAAAAGAGAAGGGAGAACAGAAAAGCAAAAAGGAGATGTTCTGTTAATATCAAGTATTCAAGAAACTCAATGAAACTGTCTAGTCAGTGGCATTCTTTATTCCTACCTAGATCTTTCCCTGATTGCCAAAATTATGTATCTAGTTTGCCATACTACCCTCCTCCTCTGTTCCACGGGTATCTCAAATTCAGTGTCCAAACTGAACTGTTTATTTTCATCCAAATATATTCATCCTTCCATAGTCCCTGTGTTAGAGAATCGTACCACCATCCTACCACAGATAGAAGACAGAAGTCATCTCTGATAATTTTTGTCCATCTTTATCTTCTCTGAATAGCTATAAATGATTTGTCTAGTCTTATCTCCAAAATTCTCTACCCTTTTATAGCCAAGTCTATAGCTTTGGGAGTTCTTTCTTAAATTACTAGCTTAATGGAGTCTCTACCCCTCCACTTCATTTAATTTAGCCTTCATTCTGCAACCACAGCTTTTTAAATGTAAATGTGATTAGGTCACTTCCTTGATTAAAATTTTAAGTATATTTTACTGATTGCGCTTTTATAGTTGTTCCAATATTTTTTCCCCTTTTCTCCCTTCTGCCTTGTACCACCCCACCCTTCAGCGTTCCCCCAGCCTTAGTTCATGTCCACGGGTTGTACGTATAAGCTGTTTGGCTTCTCTGTTTTCTATACTATTCTTAACCAACCTCTGTCTCTTTTATGTGTATGAATTATGCTTTTTATTCTCTGTATCTTACCCCCTCATTCATTCCTTCCCCCTCCCAATGGATAATCCTCCATGCGATCTCCAATTTTGTGATTCTGTTCTTGTTCTGGTTGTTTGCTTAGTTTATCTTTTTTTTTTTTTTTTAGGTTCAGTTCTTGATAGTTGTAAGTTTGTTGTCATTTCACTGTTCATAGTTTTGATCTTCTTTTTCTTAGATAAGTCCCTTTAACATTTCACATGATAAGGGCTTCATGATGATGAATTCCTTTAACTTATCTTGGAAGCACTCTATCTGCCCTTCCATTCTAAATGATAGCTTTCATGGATAGAATAATCTTGGATATAGGTTGTTGCCTTTCATGACTTGGAATACTTCTTTCCAGCCCTTTCTTGCCTGCAAGGTTTCTTTGGGGAAATCAGCTGATAGTCTTCTGGGAACTCCTTTGTAGATAACTGACTTGTGGGTTTTTTTTTTTTTTTTTGCTGCTTTTAAGATTCTCTCCTTATCTTTAATCTTGGGTAATTATGATGTGCCTTGGTGTGTTGCTCCTTGCGTCTAATTTCTTTGGGACTCTCTAGGCTTCCTAGACTTCCCGGAAGTCTATTTTCTTAGCCAGATTGGGGAAGTTTTTTTTTTTTTTATTATTTGTTCAAATAAGTTTTTGATTTCTTGCTCTTCCTCTTCTTTTTCTGGCAGCCCTATGATTTGGATGTTGGAGTGCTTAAATTTGTCCCAGAAGTTCTAAAGCCTCTCCTTATTTTTTTGTTTGAATTTTTGTTTCTTCATTCTGTTCTGGCTGGATATTTATTTCTTCCTTTCATTCCAAATCATTGATTTGAGTCCCAGTTCCCTTCCCTTCACTGTCGAGTCCTTGTATATTTTGCTTTATCTCACTTTGTGTAGTTTTCATTTCTTCCTTCATTTTGCAACTGAGCTCAATCAGTTCTGTGAGCAACCTGATTACCAGTGTTTTGAACTCTGCATCAGAGAGGCTGTCTCCTCATTGCTTAACTCTTCTTCTGGAGTTTTGACCTCTTTCCTTTTTTTTTCATGTGAGGGAGAGGACAGAGAGGAGACAATGCTATTTACTTGTTCAGCTCTAACCCCACTTTCCAATGAACTCTTCTGTGATAGTGGGAGTTCAGTCTCACCCACTTTCGAAACCCCCATAGTGTTATACCACAAGAGGTTTTGTGTCTTTAGTTTCCCAGTGAGCCAGCACCTCCTCACTCTCATCATCCACCCCTTTGCCACGGGTCATCTTTGCCTGCCTGGCTTCCCTCTCTGCATCCCCCTACCAGTGTGGACGAATGTTTTCTTAACTCCTGGTTGTTGGAGTTTCATACAGTTTCCTAATCTAGCAGTTCTGGTTGTTATTGTTTCTAAATTGGTTGTGAGAGGAACTGAAGTGTTTCTACCTCTGCCTCCACCTTGGCTGGAAGCAAAGAGGTAGATATCTTGGCAGATATCATTATATCTGATTAAAAATTTTTGATAGTCCTTATTGTAGCCCAAATTCTTCATGGTATAGCTGTTTTTGTGTTTCAAGTTTTATTTTATACCACTACCTCTGAGCTCCTTTGAGTACATGAAGAGAAGTTTTTAGTAAGTATAGTGTTTCATACTCCCATTTCGTTGCATCTGCTATCTTCATTGCTGGAAACACCTTTTTACATTTGTTACCTGGTTGGAGATTGGAAGCCCATTTGCAGTGAACAAGTTTCTTCACCTGGGAAGCCCTCCATGGCTTCTTAGTTGGAGTTATGCCCTTCCTCTAGCCCTCCTAAGTACTGTGTACACAATCTTAACATTGTATCTATTGTGTTAGTTTAATTGTTGATTTGTCCCTCTCCCTTATTTATTCTAAATTATTTGGAGTCAAGAAGAGTGCTCTTTATATTTTTGTACTCATACTGCAGTACAGTCCTTGGTATATAATGGATGCTCAATTCATGTTTGTTGAATCAACATATAGATGCAACAGTGAAAGCAGAACTTGGCTGGTATAATGGATGAAGAGGTACTAGCTTGAAAAGAAGAACTCTATGGTTTTGGGGGATTGGATAATATGTAGACTTAAAAGCTGAAAGAGGACTTGATCTTAATCCAGATTTGATTTGGACCTCTGGGACATATTGATCCTGAGGAAGCCAACAATGATTGGAGACCACTGGACAGGTGTAGAAGTAGTAACATTCTCCCAAGAAACTGGAAAAGACAAATTTATCTCTCCTTCTCCTTCTACCTTCTTCCCTCTCTCCCTCTCTCTCTAACTTCTTCCAAACAAGATGAAAATAAATATATTGGAATATATATTTAAGATGGTATATTAATATAAAATTATATGTGTGTATACATATATATTAAAAACTGTTGAATACAGTGTAATTCTCTTTGCCGAATAGTTTATGTTGATGTGAATAATGATCAGAAAAAGAAAGTTTGGATCTGGGGAGGGAGAAGGGAAATCAACTGATGGTAAAGTAAAATACATATTTTGAGAGCTATACTTGGGGGAAAGGAAGAAGCAATTTTCCTTCATTTATTTATTTTATTTGTTTCTTTATCTGTCAAGGCGGTTGTGGTGGATGCAAGTGCTGAAGGAGCCTGAGCTTAGTGTTGCTCTGTGTTCACCCATGCTGAGCCATACAGATACCATGGACAGAGCTAAGGCTGCATTTCTTTGAATCTTGGAAGACACTGCAGAATCTACCTCCAGGTATATGTGGGGAACATCTTTATTTTTATATCTCAAACTAATTATGAACATAAGAGTCACCAAAAGCTTTTTCAAGCTTGGGTATCCTCTGTTCATAATCTACAGCTTTAGCAGAGCTGAGAATTGGTACGTTAGAGTAGATATCTGTTTCATTGTAAGTCCAACCTCTGGGCTCACTCTCAAATTAGAGAGAATGCACCTACGGAAGAAATGAATGAAACGACTTTTTCAGCAAAAGGGTCACATAAAGCTGATTAGCACAACTAGGGATTTGAAGGTGTATATGGCCTAAGAAGTAAGGTAACAAGTAGGTGAGATATTTCTTGCTTCGATGCATAAATGTTATAATAAGATTACTTTCACAATCTGGCAAAATTAAAAAAAAATCAAAACAACAAACAAACAAACAGGAATGTATATGCTCCAGGAAGGAAAACCAACCAGTTCTTATATTTTAAGCACTAGTCTAGGCACTTTAATTTATTCCTCCTAACATCTTTCTTAAATGGGTATATCATCTTGCTTTTACTGCAGAAGAAAGCTGGGTTTCACAACTGCTAAGTTCAAACTTGGGTCTGGCAGGCTTGAATCCTGTTCACATTTTTTCTCGGGGATGCCTTCCTTGTCATCACATCCTGGCAGGCAGAGGAGAGTGCCACCTGAGAGGGACCATGGAAAGCCTGGAGTTTTTAGCCTGCTAGGCAAGCAGCGTGCCATCAAGGTAAGTCACTGCAAGCACTGTCATTTATTTCTGTCTACTTTAAATCTCTTATCTGTACAGTGAAAAGCATTTATAAAGCTTTCAAAAAATGCTTTGTGATTACCAGCACTAGGCGAGCAATGGCTTGCCTGTTTTCCACAGATAGCTGCAAAATATGTCTTTTAGGAAGAATTATCTACTCTTCCACTTAGATTCATATACAAACACACTGATGAGAAATATGTTTTGGAAATCTCATAGTCCTAGTGTGAGCAGATACATTCTATTCCATGTTGCATTGAATCAGATGAAAAAAAAAAAAAAGAAACCCTTGGAAAACAAAAAGGTAAAGTAAACATTCCATTGTTAATAAACAAGCAAGAATTGTTACCTCTTGGTAACAAATTCCTGTTCTATGGTTATTCTTGTTAAGTCTAGGAATTTCAAGGTATAATTCTGTGTATGAAACAGGTGTTTTCTATCCATATGCCAGATAGTTTGGGGTTTTTTGAAAACATAAGGAAAGTGCTATTAGCTCCTTCTTACTTAAAAACCACATCCAGTCAGCTCCTCTTGGTAGGATCTACTTGGGTGACAACTTTTATGTTAAAATTGGCATCTCCCTTGGCCTGATGAGAGCTTAATCTTCATTATTCTTTGTATTTTCTCCATGCAGACTTCAGCTATGGGAATAACTTAGGAAACTGCTGTTGACCTATGAGTGGCCCCCTTTTGCATGATTAGAAAATTTAGAACTACATGAGAATATGGAAGTTCATGAATTCCTAGACATCCTTAGACCCCTTTCTCTAACATCCTTGTAGAAAGCACAGAGCCTGAGATTTTTGCTGCTTTCCTGGTAGATCTTCAGAGCCTTCAGGCCTGGAGCCCAGGTCTTGCCATCCCTGCTGTGCTCATTTGCCTCCTGCTTGAGCTTCTAGGGTCAGGAAATTCCAGAGGGAGGAAATTCTGAATACTTGATAAAAAGTCAGTTTTTGTAAAGTCCCACTGAAAAGGACAAACATTAGCTTTAAAGGGTAGAGAATCTGTTATTCTGGCTCTTTTCTTTTCTTTTTTTTTTTTTTTGGATATTTAAAGCCTACTGATACTATTTGAGATGTCTTTTTCTTGCAAGGGACACCATCCTGCTGGAAAAAGCTTTAATAAGCCAGGCATGGTGGGGTGACTGCTTTGCTCTACTTCGCTTTGCTGTTAAACATTAAATGTAATCTGATGTGTCAATAGTGTCACCTCGGGTGCTCAGACTCATTTTAATTCTTTTTACCGTCAAAACATAGTATCAATACTGTCACAAATTGGCATTAAAAATATGCAAAATTACCTGGAGAACAGTAGTTTTTACTGATAGGGGGTCTCTTTAAAAGCAGTCTCTGTCAATTTAAACTCATTTTTGGCTTTGAATTTTACAGAGTAGCTTAAAAAAACTGACCTGCTTTGCATCATTCAAACCTATCAGTGGAGGATATAACCTTTTCCTTTTTGTTCTGATCCTATAGGACATGTTGTACATTCCCAGTGTGTGCCTCAAAAACGGATGTGCAAGGTGACACGTAAGTGGAGAACATCACTCATGGTTGGTGATTCAGTGCTTTCCTGGAACTCACAAAATGCACTCAAAGACAGTGGAAAGGAGTGATGACTGGAACTTTCTTATGTACTACACCTTGGTGTATGGTGTTACCCCTCTAGATAGACTTAAATTTGGGAAAATATGAATATATAAAGTGGAAGAATATAAATATAAAAACCTTAGATTTAAGTTTTGGAGACACGTAAACTTACAAATATGTGTATTTGTAACCCCTTTGTTTGCATTTAAAAAATGATTGTTATTTTTAAAAGTATTTTATTTATTTATTTATTTTTAGAGAGGGGGAAGGGAGCGAGAAAGAGAGGGAGAGAAACATCAATGTATGGTTGCTTTTCACACATTCCCCAATGGGGACCTGGCCTGCAACCCACACATGTTTCCTGACTGGGAATTGAACTGACAACCCCTTGGTTCCAAGTCTGGCATTCAATCCACTAAGCCACACCAGCTAGGGCCAAATATGTATATTTGTAACATTATATTACACTTCATGTACTCTATAGTTTATAACATTAGATATATAATACATAAATGTATGGATGAGTAATACATAAATTGAGTAATACAAAATACATATGGATTGTACATATGCAATGTACAATATATATCTTCACTTTATATCATATATGAGAACGCTTAATACTTAACACTACAGAGAAAACAGGAATATAAATATTTTATTTTTTGACATGAGCTATATTCTTTGCTAAGTGGCATATATAGATCACCTATGTGGTTTTTATAAATATATTGTAATATTATACTTGAAGAGATGCAGTGACCCTCAAGTAGTATTTATCAAATAATTCATTTATTAACACAATGTATATGTCAGATGTATATATATTGACATTTGACATGTAATTATTTATTTTTTGGCTTTGCAAAGATCGTGGGGTGATTGAACTGCCGAACTGCCAAGTGAACATCCTTGCATTACAGTCTTTGAGAACAACAGATTCTACTGACAGGAATGACTAAATTTTCATTGTTCGGTATCTAAGAGCTGGTCATTTAAAAAAACTTGCTAATGTTAGCAGGTGGGATGTGTGTATTTCTATGTGTGTGAGTATGTGTGTTTGGCAGCAAATCACTCAGCTGACCTTTTTTATAATCAACTACAATGAGTGAAGTGTGCGTGTATGTGTAGGTGCCTGCACTTTCAGTGTGATGGACAGTTTGCTTAAATATACAGGAAAAGTTAATCCCTCTGCCCCTGACCTTTGGCACAGGAACTTTGTACTTCCACTAGGAAGTGTGGTAAATGCCAAGTCCTCTGGGCAGAGGATGTTTGCATTAATGTTTTCTGTGCTGGAGCCTGAACCATAGATTTCCTGTCAGCCACCCTTTGCACTGCTGATATGGAATAGGTTGAGCAGTATATATAATATAGTGCCTGATGCCATCTGTTTTGACACCCAGAATGTTTTAACCCCAGCCAGTGAATTAAAGGAGAAAGCTTTCTGCTCCCTCTCATGCATGTGATTACCATGTAGTACAGAAGGTGGAAAAAGTCATGCAGCTTAATGTGATTGTCAAAGGGTCAGTTGTCATGTTAATTATCAAGAGCTGAGTGATTATAATATGATGCAAAGAAGGAGGAGGATGGGTATAGTGCATACCAACCACGTAACTACTGTTAACTCTCGATTTTCTTGGAATTGTAGGGCTGTGACACTCTTGCACAACACAGGCATACAACGCTGCACATGCTGCTCTGTCTGCCTGGAATGTTGGGGTTACAAGGAACACACGTTGCAAACAGGATGGGCAGCTTTGTGACCCTGCTTTAGGAGATGGATAATTATCCAATCTGATGTCTAGTTCTAGCAAATTAGAAGTAATCTTTGACTCCTCTGTCACGTTGCTTCCTTCAGAGAGACATCAGCCCCATTGATTCTAATGCTTAAATATCATCCAAATCTAGCCCCTTTTCTCCATGTGCATTTTCATTGTCCTGATTTCTTGCCTAGATTTTTTGCCAGATTAGTAAAATATGCCCAATTTTCACTTTTAGCTTCTCCAATTCATTCTTCAGTATGATTTTAAAAAAATGTGAATCTACCATATCCCTCTGAATTGAGTATTTTCTTGAATGCACTGTTTTCCCACATCCCTTGTTATTCTCTATTTAGATAGCTCTCTACATTTCCTACATCTGTACCTTCAACTAAACAGAAAAGTTAGGGCTAGCTGTGAGTGATTGACTGCAGAAGCAAGGAAAGATTTATGTGTGTGTAAAGGGTAAGATGAGAACAAACAAAAAATAGATTGTAGAGATCAGTAATCCAACCAAAAAAATTTAGCAACAAGAACTCAGAAATCCAGGGAAAGAATTTGGACAAAAGGCTATACCAGCATCAAGAAACATAGAATTTAGGATTGAAAGATCCTAAAGTCATGTCATCTATCGACACATTCTCTATTTAAATCATGCCCTCCAATTGTTACTCTACATTATCAGCTCCATGTAGTTTCCCTTATCTAGTGACAAACCCTCACTACGTGTAACCTCATTACATGCATTCTATCTTTAGATACCTATAACTATTCACATTACAGTGAAATCTATCTATTTTGATTATCCCCAACCATATCTTATGAACTTTGATGTAACTAATTCATGGAATTTTATAGTTGAGAGGGACAAAAAATGTTATTATTTTTCTGCCATAGTTCCTAGGAGGAAAACTGTTTTCCTAAACATCAATGGCATCATTTTATTGTCCCATAGTAAGAGTGGCCTTAAAGGGGAAGTGATTTGGGTATCTGCCTCCTGATAGAAAATATGGCAGACATTTATCAATTTGCTTGTTTAATATTAAGGGACAAGTCAAGTCACTTGTTCAGTAACTCACTTTGGCAGGTTCCACTGATGTTCATTCTGTTTGGATTCAGCTGTTCTGTTTGACTGTAATGGAGATATTCCCATGACCACAGTAGGTGACTGATAATACATAGGAGGAAGTATTTTCAGACCCAAAAGTATGTCCATCTATCTCATGGTCTTGGTGTGTACTCTTAACATTCTATCAAGAACTTGTTTAAATGCTTGCCTCTGAAATCCAAAGGTGAGAGAAACCCTTGCAAAAACAGCTTACAAATATGCTATTTCTATGTGCTATAATGGAGGACTGGGATGGCCTTTTATTCTAGAGAGAATACTGGTTAAGTGAATCAACATTTTTAAATAGGATGGATTGCAACCCTACTACCTTCTTATTTTTTTAAAAATGAAGATTTTATTCATTCTATCAAATCTCTTTAAATATAAATCCCCACCCACTCAAATTAATGCCAGTGGCATGCAAAATTGCAGCCTCGTCTTAGTTCATCAGGATGAACTCTCTGATGTTCATCCTGCTTTATCCTTGTCATAATTTCCAATAAATTTCTTTCTCTTCATCTCATCCTTTCTGTATTGTGAGTCCATTTTTGGATTAGTTTGGGTGTTTTCTCCTATCCTCTTTTTTGCATAAATTTCTGCTTTAACTCTTTCTCTAAGTGTTTGACCTCCAGCTCTCTGGATTAGAATCACCACTAATAAAGCAAATGCTCATTCACTGCTGTTGCAAGAGAGAGGAATTTGACAGATAGGACCTCAATCTGTTATACAATGTTTTTACTGTTGGTTTGGCAATTCTTACACTATTGATGTGGCAATTCTTCATTTCTTACCAAATGCCTTCTTGAAAACAGTGATGTGTAGAGCTGTTGTATAAGAATTATACTATTATCTACTACTACTGATTACTACACTTCTGTTACTATATATGCATTGCTTTTATTTTCCTTATATTAAACCACTGCATATTTATACAGTTGGACTAGTTATCTTACTCTGTTACAGAGATACTGTGAAGGAGTTATGCTTTAAGGTTATGACTGCAGTTGTGATTGAGGCCTACTACAGGAAATAACCTATTTTGTACTTGTGTTGTAAAAACATGGTATTGTCTATTAAATAACATATTATCTCATATGTAAAGCTTCAAAAAATATACCTTTTAGAATTTAACAGAAAAATACTATCTCCATGAATGCTTTCCCTTTCCTATAATGAGAAATTCAAATTTATAATAATGTATCTCATTACATTCTCATTTTTTTTTGCCTTGGCTGCCAGGAAACTCAGGGAAAAATGTGATTTTTAAATATAGCATTTATATTATAATTAATACAAATATTTCCCATTTTTCTTGGTTCTCAACTTAATATTTTATTAATTTTGTATGTGTATCTGTGTTAATATGCCAATAATCTTAAACATATTTTTGAAAGAGTCAAGATATTATATAGATTTATAGTTCTACTATAATTGTTCATCTTTCTTGCTTGGCAAAGATAAGTCTCCAAGGATCTACTGCTAGAGTTTCTAGAGCATCCTTTAGCAATGTCAGAATATCAGCCTCATTCTGAATTCTCACATAGTCAAGAGCACATGGAATGCCACTAGGTATGCTCTAAGTCATGCCCAAACCAAACCAAACCAAACCAAACCAAACCAAACCCAGAACAACCCCCTTCCTTAGTTCCATATTTTTGAGGAAATAAGCAGTGGGAATCTAAGGACAAATGAGAAGTTCACAGAGTCTGTCAGAGGCTAGTAGAGGTACACATTAAGTGTCCAGAGAAAAACTTAAGGAGAGAATTCCATTTGATTTGGGATTCAAAATATGGATAGATTTGAGTATGTGATTTGGAGAGATGAGGACAATGATGTGCTGATAAACCACCCCTCCCTTCCCTCTTTCATGAAACCCTGATTTGTAATGTTTTCCACTTTCCATGGTTAAATACTTTTGCACAGCCAATTTAATGCTATCAGTGACTTAACAACTAGCATGAAAAATTCCAAAGTATTCAAAAATTGGCTGTCATGAGTTTTTTGGGGCTAAGTCTTGCATATTACTGAATGAACGCTTTGCAGCATGTGATATCAGCAAGGATACAGATTTGTGAGGTCCCATTAAGGGACAGAGAGCAGTCTTTACTGGCTGCATCGGGAATTTCTTTTTGAGAGAAGATGATTACTAGATGTAAGAGATAAGCTGAGGCAGATTTTGGAGACTTTGCTCTGTGGTTACTCTTTATTCTTTAGTTTGTAGAGAGCTCTTGTATGTTTTTCAGTAGAAAAATGACAGTAGAAAATTAATATTTTAGGAGGCTTTACCTGTTATTAGTTATATGTTGGGCAGTTGTAGGGGAGTAGAAGAAACTCCCCAAAGAAGGTAGAAGCTTTTTAAAATGTTGTAGGTGTAAAGTAATGAAGAATTAGATTTAGGGAAGAAGTGGCTAGTATGGAAAAGAAAGGCTGGAATAGGGAGGGCAGTGGGAACACTGTATTTCTGCTCCACATGACACTAGCTGGGTTAGTTTGAAAGCTTGGACTGTAATCAACTCATGGTTCATTTACTCATGTGTTTGGGGATTGATATTGGCTGCTAATCGCACCTTTAGTGGGCCTGTGGTGAGGACATCCATACAGTTTTCCCATGTATCTTTTTGGCTTCATTATATTATAATGGCTGGCTACCAAAGCAACCACCCCAAGAAATGGCCAAGTAAAAGCCACATTACTTTCTATGATCTAGCCTTAAGAATCATGCAATGCAATGTTTCTCTTCTGCATTCTAGTTGTTGAATTAGTGGCAAAAATATAGTCACTTTCAAGATGAAGGGAAATAAGACTCCACATCTTGATGGGAGAATAGCAAGGTTCTGAAAGACCATGTGGGAACGGCACTCAGGATTTCTCAATAAGTAATTGCTTTTAACTTCTTCTTCAGAATTTGCCATCTCAATTGTTTGTTTTCTTTTCTTTTATATATTTAATTATTTTTTGAGTATTACTTAAAAAATATTTTTATCATTGTTCATGTACAGTTTTCTCTATTTCCCCCCATCACCACTCTCCCTCACCGCACCCACCCTACCTTCCACCCTCAACCCTATCCCCCTTTGACTTTGCCCATGGGTCCTTTACGTGTGTTCCTTGATGACTGTTCCCCTTCTTTCCCCAGTTATCTCCCTCTCCCCTCCCTTCTTGTTACTGTCAGTTTGCTCTTTATTTCTATGTCTTTGGTAATATTTTTGCTTGCTCATTTGTTTTGTTCATTAGTTTCCAATTAAAGGTGAGATAATATGGTATTTGTCTTTCATCCTCTGGCTTATTTCACTTAGCATAATGCTCTCCAGTTCCATCCATGCTGTCACTGCTGAGATTATAACCTAAGAATTGTGAAACACCAATTCAAAAGAACCTATGCACCCCATTGTTCATAGAAGCACAATTTACAATAGTCAAGTGTTGGAAGTGACCTGAGTGCCCATCAGAAAATGAGTGGATGAAAAAATTATGGTACATTTACACAATGAAATACTATGCAGCAGAAAGAAAGAAGGAGATCCTAGCCTTCACAACAGCATGGATCAAACTGGAATATTACTTATTTAGTAATTATAGTTAACATACAACATTATATGAGCTTCAGTTGTACAACATATTAATTGGATATTTGTATGCACTATGATACAATCACCACAATAAGTCCAGTTAACATCCGTCACTACACACAGAATTTTTTCCTTGTGATGAGAACATTTAAGATTTCTCATATTTAAGCCTTCAAATATGCAATACTTTATTATTAACTATAGTAGACATGCTGTACCTTACATCCTATGGCTTATATATTTTATAACTGGAAGTTTGTGTTCCTTTCACCCTTTTGTTCTTATTAAGTAGGTTTTAAGGTCTTCAGGTAAACCTATTTCCTCTAAAATATGATGAATATTTCCAGGAAATGACTGGTATGGGTTAAGAAACAACCAGAAAATAGGAGTCACGTAGTTCTTGTTAAGTAAATGGTATGATAACATGTGGTGCTATTGTCCTAGATGAAGAAATGCCATTGTTCAACAAGCAGAGATAAGATTTTACCTGTATGGTAAACTTGTTTTGGGCTTGAATGGGGAAAAGTAACATTGTGATAAATAGCCACTTCTCCTTGAAAACTTACCTTGTACTAAACTCAGCAAATAATTTTATTTATTTTTATTTTTAATATATTTTATTGATTATGCAATTATAGTTGTCCCATTCCCCCCTTCATTCCCTTCCACCCTGCACACCCCTCCCCCACCATTCCCTCCTTTTAGTTTATGTCCACATGTCTCAAGTTCTTTAGATTCTATATTTCCCATACTATTCTTGCCCTCCCCCTTGTATATTTTCTACCTACTGTCTATGCTATTTATGCTCCGTACCTTCTTCCCTTCTCCTCCTCCCACTCCCCTGTTGCTAACCCTCCATGTGATCTCCATTTCTATGGTTCCGCTCCTGATCTAGCTGTCCTTTTAGTTTGCTTTTGTTTTAGGTGTGGTTATTAATAACTGTGAGTTTGCTGTCCTTTCAGTGTTCAACTTTTTATCTTCTTTTTCTTAGATAAGTCCCTTTAACATTTCATATAATAAGGGCTTGGTGATGATGAACTCCTTGAATTTGATCTTATCTGAGAAGCACTTTATCTGCCCTTCCATTCTAAATGAAAGCTTTGCTGGATAGAGCAATCTTGGATGTAGGTCTTTGGATTTCATGACTTGGGATACTTCTTTCCAGCCCCTTCTTGCCTGTAAGGTCTCTTTTGAGAATTCAGCTGACAGTCTGATGGGAACTCCTTTGAAGGGGACTGTCCCCTTATCTCTTGCTGCTTCTAGGATTCTCTCCTTCATTTCAATCTTGGCTAATGTAATGATGTGCCTTGGTGTGTTCCTTCTTGGGTCCAACTTCTTTGGGACTCTTTGAGCTTCCTGGGTTTCCTGGAAGTCTATTTCCTTTGCCATATTGGGGAAGTTCTCCTTTATTATTTGTTCAAATAAGTTTTCCACTTGTTGCTCTTCCTCTTACTCTTCTGGTACCTCTATAATTCGGATGTTGAAACGTTTAAAGGTGTCCTGGAGTTTCCTAAGCTTCTCCTCATTTTTTTGAATTTTTGTTTCTTCATCCTTTTCTGTTTGGTTATTTTTTTCTTCCTTCTGGTCCCCTCCCTTGATTTGAGTCCCAGTTTCCTTTCCATCGCTATTGGTTTCCTGTGCATTTCCCTTCATTTCAATTAGTTTAGCCTTCATTTGTTTCTCTAATTTGTGACTAAAACCAACCAGTTCTGTGAGCATCCTGGACACCAGTGTTTTGAACTGTGCATCTGATAGGTTGGCTATCTCTTGGTCGCTTAGAAGTATTAGCTCTGGGGTTTTGAGCTGTTCTTCTTGAGCCATAATGTTTTGGACTGCTTGTGCCTATTACATATGAGGGGCGGAGCCTTAGGTGTTCATCGGTGTAGGACAACCCAGTTGCTGGGTTGTGATGCTGTATGTGGGGGTGGGATCAGGGAGGGGCAATGGCACTTGTTCCATGCTCTCTCTCAGATTTCGGTCCCCTCTGCTGCTTTCCTCAAGCAAATTGGGCCCCTCTGGTGCTGGTTCCTGAGTGTATGGGTTTGTGCACCCTCCAGGACCCTGTGGGTCTCTCCAACGAACTCTCTGTGAGCCTGGGAGCTTCTCCCGGCACCTCAACCCCCACAAGTGTTTTCAATCAATGCTTTTAGGCTCTAATTCCTGTCGCTGGGGCCCTGGTTTGGGCTATCTCACTGCTTGCTCCTCTGCCTGGTTTATCTGCACGCAAATGTCAACTGTGGTCAGCCAGCTGCCCCACGCCCTCACTGGGTCTGCCCGTTGCCACCCCATGCCTGGGATCTGCCAACCACCTTTTCCTGTGAAGCCGCTGACTCCGTCCCTGTTACAGGTCTGGCAGAATGGTTCGTTGTTTTCGGACTTCTGTACATTTCAATGTTCTGTGTTTTAGTTGCTTTTTTGTTACTAAAACTTTGTTGTCTTAAAACTTAGTTGTGTGAGGATGCACAGTATTTCCACCTATGCCTCCGTCTTGGCCAGAAGTCCAGTAAATAATTTTATATATTATCTATCCTTCTGCAATAAGAATTGGGAAGAGGAGTTCAGTGATTCATCCAGACACTTAGAACACTGTTAGACTTTATGTTCTTTTAAGGTAACCAATATACTTTATTGTTGGGACATTTTATCTGCTTTTACATTTTGACATCAATATGGTTAACAGCTCTGGTGATTGTTAAAATTACACATGGATTGAGAGGACTCTGGTAGAATAAGGATGTCCTAATTTTCCCGGAGATTAATCTCTCCCTCTCAAATTTATGAAAGTAAACATTTCTTTAGTTTAATTTTGCCTCCTAATCTCTTTCCTAAATTACAATTGGAGATAAAAATCAAGCTGTCAGTGAAAAAATGCACTCTGATTTACCACTTCTGAGAGAGGAGGTCTTTTCTCCAGACTTCCTCTGAGTTCCTTTCTTTGGGGGACACAGCAGGTGAGGGTGACTAGTTCTTAGCTAGTGCCAGCTTCCAAGAGAAGAATTATATTCAGAAAAATATTTGAGATTAAAGCCCATCAGAACATAGGCATCATATCTAATTAAGATATTCAAATGAACTCACTACCCAGTTTTAAACGTTAAATCCTGATATTTCAAGATTAAAGTGTTAACACCTCATGCTTCTTATAGACTGATGACATAAACCTCCCTAATAAGATTTCAGTTAAAATTGGCAATCCTCTGGGAAAACATAGGGACTAGGATTTAATGAGCATTTTCAAGTCAAGTGCCTGATAGACTATATGTTTATACTATTTTTAAAATCATTTTTAATTGTTATTCTGTTCATTGTTTTTTCGTTATTCAGTTGCCCCAATTTTTCCCCCTTTGCCCTCCTCCACCCATCCCAATGCCTGCTCCCACAGTCAAAGCCCACACTGTTGTCCTTGTCCATGGGTCAGTCATACGTATTTTTTGTTTAGTCCCTTCCCCTTCTTTCTGCCATTATTCCTCCTCCCCTGTACCCTCTGGTCACTTTCAGTCTGTTCCATATTTCCATGTATGTTCTATTTTGTTCACTAGTTTGTTTTCTCCTTTAGGATCCTCTTAAAGGTGAGATTATAATGGTATTTGCCTTTCACTGGCTGGCTTATGTCATTTAGCATAATAGTCTTCAGTTCCATCCATGCTGTCACAAATGGTAGGAGCTCCTTCTTTCTTTCTGCTGTGGAGTATTCCATTGTGTAAATGTACAAGAGTTTTTTGATCCACTCATTTACTGATGGGCACTTGGGCTGTTTCTAGCATTTAGCTGTTTGTAAATAATGCTGCTCTGAACATAAGGGTTGTTTTGCATTGGTGTTATAGTCCTAGCAGTGGGATTGCTGGATCGAAAGGCAGTTCCATTTTTAGTGGGTTTTTTTTTTTTTTTGAGGAAAATGTGCTATTTGAATCCGCACAAGTATCTGATGCAGGTATGATTATACCTGTTTTATAGAGGAGGATGCTGAGGCTGAGATAGGATCAGTGCCCTGCCCAAGAACATGTAAGCATAAAAAGAAGAGTCAAAAATGAAATGCAGGCCATTCTAAAGCAATGCTCCTCAAAACTTTTTTTCTTTTAAAAAAAACCTGAGAGAGTTCAATGCCCCCATGCCCATCTTTCTTTCCCTGCTTAGTTATGAAATACTACTCCTTAATTCTAGTCTAGAAGGCCAGTCTAGAAGATGTCCTTCCCTCTTTTCCTCCCTCCATTTATCCATACCTCCCTTATTTTTTTCATATCTGTCTGGAAGTTAATAGATTTTCTTTTTAATTTTCATTATTAAAATATATTTTAACTGTATTTCATTAAATCTATGATGCCATTGCTTGAAAGACATACATATAATAGGTAATTTCTTCTGCACACATCTTCACCTGATACAGCTTCATCTCCTTCTGGTATTTTCCTTTTTTTTTGTTTCATAAAACAGATGATTATTGTTTGATAAGAAAATATGGGGCTCCACTTATTCCTGATATGATGGATATTTGCTTTATGAAATCAAATTTAGTCCCCATTTCTCCAGTTCTGTGTATTTTTGCATATATAACGACTTCAGTTTCAATGCCAGATCATAGTGTAATCCTATAGAATACATTTTAAATGGCAATTAAACTCAGCACTTGTAGCACCCCAAGTACTCAAAACTCAGTGGAAATGTGGCAGTGTGAATATTTGGAATCAAGACAATGACAACCACATCAGAACAGTCACCTGGCCAGCAATGACTGTGCCATGCCCCTGACCTCAGACCCACCCCAGTTTTTGAGATTTACCAATGTGAAAAACTATACTTCTTATTAGGATTAGTGAGTTAAAGACATATTGAATATACTTTTGGGTGCCCCCTGTTTTCTGCTTCTCAGATACTGATCAGGTCCAAGCTCTTTTATCCTGAGGCATCCTGCTCCCCACCCCCTCACCCCCCGCACCCCCGGCTCCTCCTGTGGAGAAATACTGCTGTGCGCTGTGCCTCTGTCCACTAGAGTGGGTTCCTTCTTCTACTATAAGTTACATTCTAGCATTTCCTGAAAGCCCTGTTATAAATGTTCAAAAATTAAATGTTTATTTTCTCTTTAGGGAGAGAAATCCTAACTCTATTTCCAACTTTGGGCCAGGAACGTTTGCCATTCCCATTGTACCATGGTCATATTGTAGCCCTTTGCTGATAGATATACTGAGCGTAAAGAGATTTAATTCACATCAGTTGATTTAACTCAAAACTTAACTTCTAAAATAACTCTAAAATTTATATATATGACTTGTTTTCCATCACTAAACATATTTTTGGAAACATTTTTAGATGTAACTAATGAGCACTTTTTGGGGGCCTTAAGAAAAGTGTGCAGTAGCTGATTTTTGACTTTTATTACATGTTCACTTTTCTTTTTAAAAATTTTTTATTTATTTTATTTTTAGAGAGAGAGGAAGTAGGGGAGATAAAGAGGGAGAGAAACATCAATGTTTTGACTCTCAGGTGTCCCCTGCTGGGGACCTGACCTTGACTGGCACGTGCCCTGACTGGAAATCGAACCGGTGGGCCTTTGGTTCACAGGCCAGTGCTCAATCCACAGAGCCACACCAGTCAGGGCCACTTTCTCTTTGCCTTCACTCTTTATATTTTCAATTGCATGAAATATAATCATATGACTTACTGTACCAACCCAAACAAAATGTCAACAGTGAAATTGATGGTATCTTACTTTCTCTTTTGATCTCGTTCCCTAATATAAGCACAGTAAGCTACTATTTTCTTTGTTATATATAAACATATATATGTCTCACATGTATTATATGTAACTTTTTACACATATATAGTAAAAGCCATGGGCCCTAGCAAGGGTCTCCTCTTATTGCATAAGGATCTCCTCTTGTTGCATACTATTGTATGTGGTGTGCCTATTCCTAAGTTAAGGCATAATGATCTGTGTTATTCTTATACTAGCTTTTTGGTATTTTTTAGTATTAAAATATAATAATTTAGTAAAACCATTTTCCCATATAGGGACATTCTAGTTGTTTACAAATATTTTTATTATAAACTTCCTAGATACATTTTTTGGGTTAGACTTTAGACTTTAAGAGTATCAGGTACTGCTAATTTTTTCTCTTTTTTTAGTTTCTTTTTGTCTTGTTGGTTACACTCTCCAAAAATGAAAATAGACAGGGAGTATGCATATTAGAAATATTAATATTATTAGTTTTATTTCTGAAATATTATAAAAATGTACTCTTTCACCAATAATAAATAAGAGTGCTGGTTTCTTTAGGTTTTTATTAACACTGAATGTTATCAAACTTTTATATTGTCATAAGTAGGCAAAATAATTGGTATCTTATTTTAATTTGCATTTTCTTGTTGCTACTGAAATGATATATTTTATTGATTTTAGTCACTTGTGATTTCTTTTATGAATTGCCTACTTTTGACATACTTTTAACATATTTTAGATGTCTTTCTTATTGACTTGAAAGAACTCTTATATGTTTAATATTAATAAACAGAGTACTTACTATTTAAATTGACTCTGACTTTAAGTACTTTATTAACACATCAAACAACCTTATAAGGTAGGCGCAATTTTTATTGGTGAAGAAATAAACTGGTGAAGAAACTGAGGCATAGAAAGGTTAAATAATATGTCCCCAGGTCACACAACTGGTAAGGAGCAGAACTAGCATTCAAATGAAGGCCACTGTGTACAGAGTCATGTTCTAACCCCCATACTGTGGGCAGCTCAGCAGGAAGGGGCGGCCGGTGTGTGCCAAGCACAGAGAGATGCCATTGCTGGGTTCCCAGCAGCTTGAGACAGGCATTTTTCAGGGGATATTGGAAGGAAAATATTTGTGTCCAAAGTCTGATGAGGATGGTACTTCTCTTTAAGAAAAAAAAAAAACTGTACCATTTCAAAGCAGACACTGGATTATGTATTTTGTTTAAAGTGAACCATAGGGGATACTGAGAAAGCTTATGAGGCAGAAACTGAACAATGAAGGCAAAGGAGCAGAGGGGAATTTGTTTTTTTATTCTCACAGGGCATTGAATCCTTTAATGAAGTGACATTAGAAAATAATATAAGAACTATGCTGTTATTTGTAGTTTAAGTAAATTGTATGTAGTTTTCATTACACTAGCTACCCTTAATTAATCCCTTTGTGATCTGTATAAAGTTCTCAATTAAGATAGACTAACACCCCTCCCAAGTAAGGATTATTATGAAATAGATAGATTTATAATTGTTATTATACTTGTTTTCATAAATTCAGATGTGCCAGAAGTATAATATTTTTTAAATTCCTCAACTGAGTTTTATTTTTGGAGCCCTCACCTTGCTTGATTGCAATAATAAAAATCTTAATTCAAGATAAACCAAGACATTTCAGTTTAAAACTCAAACTCATTTAATTTAGGATTCTCCTTTCTAACCTTTTCATTCTTTTTCCCCAAGAATTGTTCAAAGTTCTAGGGCCTTTGGAGCATGGGAGCTGGGAAATAGATCTGGTTCAGGGATATTTTTCTTCTAAATTGGTATTCACAAGACATTATAATTCTAATTCATGGACATGGATAAACTTCCTCATGGCCAAGTCTTCTGGAATGTTTGTTATAAGTTGAATTGCATGTTCCCAAAAGATATGTTGAAGTTCTAACCCCCAGTCCCTCTGTGCCTTATTTAGCATTAAAGTCATGGCAGATGTAATTAGTTAAGATGAGGTTGTATTGGAGTAGAGTGGGCTCTTAATCCAATATGACTGATGTCTTCTTATAAGCTGACAATGTGAACAGGAGGGGAGAAAGCCATTTGCTAATAGAGGCAAAGATTGGAGTTATGCAGCAATAAGGCAAGGAATGTCAAGGATTACTGATGACAGCAGAAGCAGAAAGAAAGGCATAGGACAGATCTCCCCTAGAATGTGTGAGAGAGTATAACCCTGTGACATCTTAATTTTGGACTTTAAGCATCCAGAACTTTGCAAGAATAAATTTCTGTTGTTTTAAGCCACTAGAGTTGTGGAACTTTGTTATGCCAGTCTTAGGAAACTAATATTGCATCTAAGTTCATGCTACTCCTGTGATATCTTCTTGTCTACCAGGTCCCTTGCATGCAGAGCTATATCTACTCCACCTTGGTTCACTTGGGGAGATGTTTGGCTGCTTCCAGGGTCCTGTGAGGTTGCCCCTCTGCCAAAGTATTTTATGTAGCACTACTCTGGGGTCAGGGTGTCATGGACACTTTCTGTAGTGCTTGCCAACTCCGGGGCAACCAGATTGGAAACCAGCCTTAAATACTCTCTATTCCTGGATCCCAAAACCCTCTGGGGATACCATAATTCTCTTATGCCTTGAAGCTCACCTTGGGTTGTAGATACAGAGCAGGATTTCCTGCACGAGTCCCATAGCAGAATGTTTTTACATTGCTCTTCCTTCTAAGCCTCCCCTATCCCTACCTAAAATTTCTACCCACTTCTCATTTTCCCGCCCTCCTAAACTCCTGGGATTTTTGTGGGATTTTTATCTAGTATGGTTAAACAGAAAATAATTGCCTCCAAAAAGTGGGTCTATAGCATTCATCCATGACTTTTTTATCAGACATCTGAAAGTGTAAAAGTCTAGAATTTGCCATCTTTTACTCTGTTCTTTAATGTTTCTCTATGACATCCCCTGTGTGGACATTGGGGACTTCAGTCTATGGTAGACAGGGAAAGGGTTGCCACTAAAAGAAAAGTACAGGTACATAAAACCTGAAACTATAAAACTCTTCTGGAGAAAATGGGGAAAGCTATTAATGGTGATTTCATATAAATGACACCAATTATTATTAAACAATGAAAAAAAGCAACAGACACACAAACAAAAACAAATAATACAAAGGAAATAAAAAAGGGAAAAGCAAAAACAAGTGGAACTACATCAAAATAAAAATAATCTCTGTACAACAGAGGAAACAACAGAGTAAAGAGGCAACTTATGGAATGGGAAAAATGTTTACAAACTGTATAGTTGATAAGGGGCTAATATGAAAAATATGTAAGGAATCCCTATATCTCAATAGCAACAAAACACAAAACAAAAATTTATAACTCAATCAAAGGACAGTCTAAGGATTTGAATATACATTTCTCTAGAAAATATGTATAAATTGTCAATAGGTATATGAAAAATCCTCAATGTCACTAATCATTAGGAAAATGCAAATCAAAACCAAAATGGGATATCACCTCTCACCTGTCAAGGTAATTATTATTGAAAAACCAGAAGACAGATGTTGATAAACATGAGGAGAAATTAGAATCCATATGCACTGTTGGTGGGAATGTAAACTGGTACTTGAAAAACTGTATGGAGAAGTTTCTCAAAAAATTAAAAATGGAACTTCCATATGACCTAATAATCCCACTTCTGGAGATTTATCCAAAATTAAAACCAGAATCTCAAGGAAGTATTAGCACCCCCCATGTTCACTGCGGCATTCACTGTTCACAATAGCTAATATATCAAAACACCTGAGATGTCTGGCAGGTGACTGGATAGAGGAAATGTGGTGTGTGTACACAATGCAATATTATTCAGCCTTTAAAAAGGAGGATATTCTGCAATGTGACAACATAAATGAACCTTGGGGACATAATGCTAAGTGAAATACATTAGTCACCGAAAGACAACATAATTTCACTTACAATATATTAGGTATTTTAAATAGTAAAATCCATAGAATTAAAGAATGAAATGTTGGTTTCCAGGGGCTGGGAGATGGAGGGAAGGGGTGTTGCTAATCAACATACATAAAATTTCAGTTGAGCAAGATGAATAGACTCTATAGGTCTGCTGTACAACATTGTACCTATAGGCAACAATAATGCATTGTTTGCAAATTTTCATTAACAGGGTAGATCTCATGTTAAGAGTTCTTACTATAATAAAATAAAAGAGGAAGAATTCAGAAATATCTCATCTACTAATATTTCACAATGAAATTCTGATTCAAACAGTTAAGGTAGATCCACAACTCTTAGCTGAAAACGAGGGTCAAATTCTAAAGCTCTGAATGGATGCAGGCACCCAAACTGCATCCCTTATAGAATGCTATCTTTTAAGGATTGTAACTATCCACTAGGGTCCTCTATAATGAGGTTAAGTGGTGGGAGTATAAGGCAAACACTGTGGCTACACCTTAATGTTTAGATACCAGTCTGCACACTGTATTGGCTAATGTTTTCATGAATCTGGTTTCTTCATTAGCAAATATGTAAGTTTCTCCCTAGCATTTTTGAAGGATTTTGAATATGAACAACATACGAGGATATATTTTTTATTGATTTTTGTGAGGAGGGGAGAGAGAGACAGAGAGAGACAGAGACAGAGAGAGGAAAGGAGAGGAGATGTGAGAGAAAAACATTGATTGGCTGCCTCCTGTACATGTCTTGATGGGGGATCAAACCCACCTATGACCTATGTATGTAACCTGACTGGGAAATGAATTAGCAAACTTTTGGTGCATGGGATGAAAGTCCAACCCACTAAGCCACCTAGCCAGGGTAGGGCTTTTGTATATTTGATGTATCATTTTGGGATCTTTCTGCTGTGACTTGTCTATTCTTTTATTTTTGCCTTAACTTGCCTATTCCTAATAGTGTTTTACATACGTATTATTAGGGAATCACTGGGACTTGGTATTAGTAACCAAAATAACCTTAAGAAAGTGATACATGCCAATGTATCACTTGATCATGATGACATCAAGCCAATCATTTTAATGATAGAACAGTGACTACATTCCTGCTATGTCCTTAGCACAGAAACATGTAGCATGGAGAGGGGATATAAAAGAAATGTAAGGAATAATATGTACCTACATAGAGCTTACCATTTGGGGTGGGGACAGGACATATATACATCCCAGAGAACACACCAGAATAAAATCACCAACTACATGCTATAGGATGCAAATAATACACAATGAAACAGCATCTAATTTAGTGCTAATTAAACAGCACTCAAAATTGAGATAATATTTAAGCAGGTTGGGATAAATCTGGCCTAAAGTTTCCTCTGAAGTTACCAGCTAGTGGTGACTTGAGTTGAATTTTTAATCTGGCCAGACCATGTCTAGAGAGAGTTTTTTTCTGGGCAAGCTGTGAGCTGCTCTTCATATTTTGGAGACATAGCAATAAGTAGAGGAAATACTATTTTGGAGCAGTATGAGGCCTTTCATACTGATAGACTGCTGGACACAAATGTTCCAGGTTCATTTTCACTTAGGCCTCAGTTTCACATGTGATAATTCATTAATTCAAGTGTCCTTGTGGAGAATTGACCTGTAGATCTTACTGATTGCAAAGTAGGTAGTTGAAATGGATGTCTCTTCATATATTTCCTGCTACCTTTGTCGTCTTTCCTTGTGCAGTACCATTACTCAAAGATAGAAGTAAAAGTAGTTCTCCAAGTCTCAGTCTTTCATGAACATGTAGAAACACATGGGCAGCCTTACCTGAGAGATTTGGAGAAGTCACCATCCTAACTCATCATTGAAAGACAAAGTACTAGTACACTGTCAACTATATTTAAAGTTTGTTTCTTCTGATGATTCTCTTCTAATTGTACTTAATTTTTTACTTCATTCATGTCACATCATATAATTTCCATTTTGTAATAATCTGTGACTGTTTTTCTTGTTTGAGAGTATATCAGAAATGTCTAACCATTCAGTTGTTTTAGTTATTTGAATAGTTTCTGTAGTTTTTTTCTCTAACATATATTATCAGTATTTGATGATAGGAACTTTTTGTTTTTCTTAAATTCTTTCCTTATTATGAAGTTCCTGGAGTCACATGACTGAGTTAAAATGAAAGAAGCTATGTTGCTTTCCAGAATGACTGTAACAATTTACAGTGCTGCTAACCATGTCCCTGTGTGTTAGTGTGGCAGATTGCACTTTCTAAAGATGAAAACAAGTATACCTTCATCCAACATGACCTTGACATTCCTCTCATGAGGCCATTTCTCACCCCCTACTCCTTAAATCTAGGTGGGTTTGTGAATGGCTTGTAGACAATAGCATAGAATGCAGAAGTCACCCTGTATGATTGCTGAGGTAGGTAAGGAAAGGCAGCTTCACTTTGTTTTCTGGAACACTAACAGTTGGCACCATTAGCTGACATGTCAGAAATCTGGATATCTGAAGGCTACCATCTCATGGTACATATACCAAACCACAGGGAGAGGCCACATGTAATAGATACACTAGATGGTAGTCTTAGATCTTCAGTCTTTCAGTCCAGGTGCCAGACATATGTGAACCAGACTTCAGATGATTTGATTCCTCAGCTTTTCCAGTCACGTCCTGGCCTCTGAGTTTTCTCTCCCGAGATCCAAGTTACAGTGGTGCAGAGACAGGCTGTCTCTTGTGAGCCCTTTCCAAATTCACAGGTCCTAAAATTGGGGAAAATTTGTTACCCAGTAATATCAACTAGAAAATAAATTTAGCAACAGTCTTGCCAGGTTTATGTTTTTTTTAGTTAAAATTTTTGTTTGCATTATTTATTTACTTTGGTATTTTCTTTTTTAAAAGTGATTTTATTGTTGTTCAATTACAGTTGTCTGTATTTTCTCTTCTCCCCTTGCTTTATACATGAGGATTGGTATATTTTCAGAAGTTTAATATTTATATATTGGTGCATTTTTGGATATTTTTTGCTGATTTATCACTTGAAGTCTTAACATTTGATTTTGACATATATTTGAATACATTTCCTAAGAAGTATTGGTAAATATATTAGGTGTAAATATATTTTCTCAATGAAATGTTATTTCTTTAATTTTAGTTTGTTATGTTGCCAACCTTTCTATTATAATGGCTTCTATTGCCTAAAAACTAAAAATCATTTTTCTAAAGATTTGATATTTGATTCCTGGTAATTTTTTCTCTTCAGTTTTGATATTTCACCTATTAAACTGATCTGGAGGCTGGTTCAATATGTAAATATTTCACACTTATCCCCTCAATGTTTATTAAGTAAATATTCCATGTACCCTTTTAGGAGATTTCGTTTTTCATAGTTCAATGTTATTTGCTAGTACAAGTTATTGGCTTATACTAGCTTGTATTTTTCTTCTTGTGGTAGCAACACACTATTCTGGTTATTGTTGATTTCTTGAAGGCTTATACTTCTCCCACTGTCTGTTTGATTTGTTTTCAATTTTGCTCTTGTTTACTTCTAAATGAATTTCAAAATTATTCTTTTAAAAAACCAAACACCTCCTTGAATTAATTTATACATAGAATGTAAATCAATCTAAAATCAGAAACTTTCTTCAATATCAGAAAGTTGAAAAACTTTCTTCAACACAGAGAAATATAGCTAAATGTAACAGAACCACTAAGTAAAGGTGTTTAGGAACATTTAATCAAAAATTATGAGTAAAAGAGGAAGAAAAAGGAGTGAAGGAAAGTATTACTGGAAGAAGAAACAGAATGTTAAATTTTCGGGTGGCAAGAAAATGTATGGCGAGGTAATGGAACTGAAAGCAGTTGAGACAGAAGCACAGGGAGCTGGTGGTGACGGGAGGTAGGGGGAGGGGAGAAATAAGAAGGAGGTCCTTTAGCTATGTGAAGTTTCCCAGAGGAAAGGACTGAGAAAAGGAAGTACAATGATGGAGAAGTTTGTCTGTAAAAAAAACAGAGAGAACTAGGAAAATAGCCAGAATGTGATGTTTTTGTTACCATGTTTTCATTTTATTTTTTTGAATCTAAGAAAGTTGTTTTTATTTTTTGTTTAATTTTTAAAGTTTATTTTACTGATTATACTATTACAGTTGTCCATTTTTTATCCACTTTATTCTCCTCTGACCTGCAATCCTTACCCACCAGCATTACCCCCACCCCTTAGTTCATGGCCATGAGTTGTATATATAAATTCTTTGGCTTCTCCATTTCCTATGCTATTCTTAACTCCCCCCTGTCTATTTTGTACCTACAAGTTATGCTTCTTATTCCCTGTACCCTTTTCCTCATTATCGCCCCTCCATCTTACCACTGATAACCCTCCATGTGATCTCCATTTCTGTGATTCTGTTCCTGTTCTAGTTGTTAGCTTAGTTTATTTTTGTTTTTGTTATTTTTCTTAGTTTTAGTTGTTGATAGTTGTGAGTTTGTTGTCATTTTACTATTCATAGTTTTCATCATCTTCTTTTTCTTAGACAAGTCCCTTTAACATTTCATATAATATGGGCTTGGTGATGATGAACTCCTTTAACTGAACCTTATCTGAGAATCACTTTATCTGTCCTTCCATTCTAAATGAAAGCTTTGCCAGATAGAACAATCTTGTATGTAGGTTTTTGCCTTTCATGACTGGGAATACTTCTTTCCACAACCCCTTCTTGCCTGTAAGGTCTCTTTTAAGAAATCAGCTGACAGTCTGATGGGAACTCCTTTGTAGGTGACTGTCCCTTATCTTGCTGCTTCTAGAATTCTCTCCTTCATTTTAATCTTTGGTAATGTAATTATGATGTGTTTTGGTGTGTTCCTCCTTGGGTCCAACTTCTTTGGGACTGTCTGAGCTTCCTGGACTTCCTGGAAATCTATTTCCTTTGCCAGATCGGGGAAGTTCTCCTTCATTATTTGTTCAAATAAGTTTTCCATTTCTTCCCTTCCTCTTCCCCTTCTGGTACCCTTATAATTCAGTTGTTGGAATGTTTAAAGATATCCTGGAGATTCCTAAGCCTTTCCTTAGTTTTTTGAATTCTTGTTTCTTCATTTTTTTCTGTTTGGTTCTTTCTTTCTTCCTTCTGGTCCACTCCATTGATTTGAGTCCCAGTTTTTTCCCATCACTATTGGTTTCCTGTGCATTTTCCTTCATTTCACTTAGCGTAGCCTTCATTTTTTCATCTAATTTGTGACCAAATTCAACCATTTCTGTGAGCATCCTGTGACCACTGTTTTGAATTCTGCATCTGATATTTTGGATAACTCTTCATTGCTTAATTCTATTTTTGGAGCTTTGATCTGTTCTCTCATTTGGGTCACATTTCTTTGTCTCCTTGTAGCTGTTACATTGTAAGGGGCAGATCCTTAGGTATTTGCCAGGGCAGAGCAACCCACTTTGCTGCACTATGGACGTCTATGTGGGGGAGGGGTCCAAGAGGGAACAATGCCACTTGCTTGGCTCTTAGCCTGCTTTCAGTCACTTCCTCTACTACCCACAATCAAACTGGGTACTTCTGCTGCTGATTCCAGGGTAAGTGAGTTTGTGTATACTCTAGGACCCTGTGGGTCTGTCCAATGAACTTTTCTGTGAGGCTGGGAGATTCTCCCCCTGCTGCAACCTGCAGATTTTTGCAGGCAGAGGGGTTTTGAGGCTTTCTTTCCCTGCACTGGAACCCTGGGTTGTGTGGTCTTCCTCACACCCAGTTGTTCCTCTTGGTTATTCTGCACGCAAATGTTAGACCGCCTGGTCTGCCAGCTGCTGCCATGCTATGCATCCTGTCCACCCTGGTTGCCTGTCTCTGCTCCTCCTACTAGTCTGGATGATTGCTTCTTCTTTAACTCCTTGGTTGTCAGACTTCCATACAATTTGATTTTCTGGCAGTTCTAATTTTTTTTTTGTTTTTAAATTTGTTGTTGTTCTTCTTTTGGTTGTGTCAGAAGGTGAAGTATAGCTACCTAAGCCTCTATCTTGGGCAGAAGTTTTTTGGCTTGTTTTTAACTACAGAAGGAATCTGGGTCATTCTAAATGCTAAACCCTGGGAGAAGGCATAGAAAGGAAAATGCAATGATTTCAAGAGACTAAAATTAAGGATCTGAGTTCTAGTGTCTTGATTTGCCAGAAATTGAAGTCAGTTTAGCTGCAGAGAAGAGTTTGGTTACCTTAAGCTATTACTTTTTAGTTCTTTTTAGTTTTTTTTAGAAGAATTTACATTGAGTCAAAAGAAGTCAAATGCATTAAAATGCATAAATATGCAATTCCTTCTTGCTTTTTGAAGTGTCCAATTAAGAATAATTTAATCTAAAATGAAGTCAATTAAAGGCAAAAATGTTTAAATTAAGAAGAAATATTTTGAAAGTATATTTTCTTATGAAAGTAAACACTACATTTAAAATATGCATCCTTGCACTTGACATATTTATTCATTTTCTTCAGAATGTAAATGTTTTAACAAATGTTGCAAATGTAGAGAAATGAATTGACTTTACATCAAAGAGCAAAGAACTTAAAAACGGCAACAGGAGACCAGTTGTATTTAAGACGTCTGATATTGCTTCATGTTTGTATTAATAATGAAATATTTTATGCAGTATTTCTCCCCATGGAAAACCCTGCTGTCCTTATTCACATAAAAATAAAAATGAAGGGGAACCTTCCTCCCCCTTCTGGGATGTGCCTCCCAGAAGCTTTATCTGGAATTGATTTGATGGGAAAATTTATACTTTCTAACCATCCTTTTATTCAGATATGTTCTTCACTATTTTTACCCCTGGAGTCCTGGATATTTTGATGGTTTTGATAGAATAGATCAGACATACATGTTTGCTCCAGAGCATTTAAACATACATTATTGATTCTATCTTTTGAAGGTAAAAATGCTTTCATAAGAAACTTGGAAAACAGGCCTGAATTGATAGAATTTAAAAACCAACAAAAGTCCCTAGATAAGATTTCCACAGCAATACTTTCAATGTGGAATATCTCTATGCTCATAACAGGTAACTAATGGCTTAATTATTCAACAAAAACAATTTTGGAACCTATGATGTGCTAGGTAGCTAAGAAACAAAAAAAGTTAGGCCAAACCATGTCTCATTCCCAATTCTTCCTCTCCTCACTGCTATCATGAGAGAGTTCACAGTCCACTCAGTGCCAAGCAACTAAAGACTTTTAAGAATAATGTGAGATGTGCCCTATTAAAGGTGGGAAAAATGTGCTTTGAAAGCACAGAAAGGAGAAACTAAGTTTGTCTGTTGGGAATTAATGCAAAGAAGAGGGATTTTATCACCTGGCAAAGCAGCAGGAAAAAAAGTATCACGGTTTTATCTTCCAGAATGAAAATTCTTTGTAGGATAAATTAAGAACTTGGTAGGGTGGTAGTAAGGAAGTATGTCCTTTTTAGAGGCAATAACATGTGTAAAGGCAAGGAGCTGTTTAGTACCTTATGCTTTTGGAGTGCTCCTTGTGGTTTCTGGGATCCTGTGGTGTGACAAAAGCCCAGGGTGTGTTGAGGGAGCTGCAAGTTCTGGTGAAAAAGTAGGTAGAGATGAGTATACATTTTCATGACATCATAAGGAGTTTGAACTGTATGTACTCTGTAGATAGTGAGGGAGGTTAAATGACCAATGATTAATATTAAACATAAATATTTAGCATCAGGAAAAATTGCAGCAAGGGAAAACAGGCCTTCTATGAAAAAAAGTGACCACTGTTTTTTTCTGCCTTCAAAAAAAGGTGATCATCAACTAAGGCATTGCGGGTGACTGTTTCTTTCATGTAAAGGAGCCTGGGAGATGGCCTCTTATAACTTATTGTGGCATTTCATAGTTTCTACCACCAGGACATAATTGTGGATGCTTACTCTCACAGTTTGTAATTAACTTGTATCCCTCTTGTTGTATCCTCTTGAAGATGAAGACCTCCTTTTGGTAGCTTTTAATTCACTCAGAGGCAATTTTAAAGTTATCTGTTGGATTTTCCACTATAGACACACAATTCCATCTCATTTACTTTGTTCCCCAGAAGCTCTGTGTTGGTGGAAGATACATTTTTTTGATGTTTTGGTCATCCTTCTTCCTTTTTATATATGTAGATAAAAATATTTTAAAGCAGTCCTGTTCTTTCTAGTAGTTGGATGATTTCTCTAGTAGTCTTTAACTGTATTCTTTATTCCCCTAGCTTTATTGAGATATAATTGACAAATAAAATTATAAGATGTTTAAAGTATACAACCTAATGATTATATATATATATATATATATATATATATATATATATATATATATAGTAAAACCATCCCTCTTTCATTGTTTAAACTCTATTATTATCTCAGCCAACAAGGTATAATAGAAAGAAGATTGGTTGGGGAGAATGTGAGTTCAAATCATGTCTCTGTAAGATGTATTGGAAAAGAGAAAGTTAGGCTAAAATGTTGTCCTAGAATAATTATGGAATATTCTCAAAAATATCCTCATTTATGTGGCAAACTTGGGCTCTATCAGTTATTATTGTGTGCCTTGCTTCCTAATTGGTAAAAGGGCACAACAATATCCCCTTTGTTTGGAAATTTCAATATTAGAAATAAAGTTTCTATGTATCATGAAGCCTGATACATAGTAAATACTTTAGTTAAATAAGTCCTTTCCTCTTCTCCCCCTTTTTAAAAACTATTCATGCTCTCATAAGAGACTGTACACTTGAATTATCTAAATATCTGAGATAAAAACATGCTTGAGAAGTTAATCCTTATAGATACCAGTAAGAATAATGAACATTTTTGCTATACTCTCAATCCAAGTCATTACTAAAGACATACACAGATATAAAGATGAAAAGAATAGTATAGACTTGTATGTACAATGTTTTGAACCAATAAGAATGACACCATATTCAAGACTCCAGTTTTCAGGTTGAAGCGCATTAAAATAGGATTTCACAATGTATACTCTGAGAAACACTATTTTCTGTGGGTAGTTGTTTAATATTTTGGATGGGGATGAAGTGTTGTGGTCAAATAAATTGTGGAAATGGGAAATGCTGTGCTAAATAAAGTTAAGGAGAGTACTTTGCAGGATTTCCCAAAGCCTTTAGCAAATTCATGGAGCTCCTCGAGAATTAATAGAAAACATTTGGAAAATACCAAGTTATTGAGAGCTTAGTGTTGCATGTTTTTTCATCTTGGCAGGGTGTTTATTCATTCATTCATTCATTCAATCAATCAACATGAATTTGGCCCACATCATTTACTGATTGAGGACTTTATATTAAACTATATTATATAACACATAATTTTAGTTTAATATCTGGTTACTGAAGTAATAATATAAAATATCAATTTATTATCAAATATATATTAAATTCTGTAAATATTTCTATCATTCCTCTTTGGTGCCAAGAATTCAGTATTCTAGCAGTGGTTTCCAAACTTTTTGTTTTTTTATTTTTATTTATTTACTTTTTGTTTTTTAATTTTTATTTAGTTATTTTTAAAGTACAGTTTTCTGTTTATTTCTCCCATTCCAGCCCACCCCTCCCCCATGCACCCAACCTCCCTCCCATTTCTACCCCCTTAGTTATTGTCCCTGTGTTTTTTATACTTGTTCCTCCAAATTCCTCCCATTTTTTCCCCTTAAATTCCCTCCCCTCGCCCCTCTGGTTACTGTCTCCCTCTTCTCTATTTCAGTGTATTTGTTTTTATTTTGTTTGCTTGTCTGTTTTGTTGTTTAGCTTCCTGTTAAAGGTGAGATCATATGGTATTTGTCTTTCAACACCTGGCCTATTTCACTCAGCATAATGCTTTCCAGTTCCATCCATGTTGTTGCAAAGGGTAGTAGCTCCTTCTTTCTCTCTGCTGCATAGAATTCCATTGTGTATATGTACCACAATTATTTGATCCATTCATTTACTGAAGGGCACCTAGGTTGCTTCCAGCTGTTGGCTATTGTAAATTGTGCTGCTATGAACATTGTGGTGCATAGGTTCTTTGAAATTGATGTTTTGGGGTTCTTATGATATAATCCTAGCAGTGGAATTGCTGGATCAAAAGGCAGGTCGATTTTAATTTTTCTGAGAAAATTTCATACTGTTTTCCATAATGGTTGTACCAGTCTGCAATCCCACCAACAATGAACTAAGGTCCCCTTTTCCCCACAAACTCTCCAACATTCATTGTTTGTTGCTTTGTTTATGATAACCATCCTGACTGGTGTAAAGTGGTATCTCATTGTGGTTTTAATTTGCATCTCTCTGATAGCTATCAATATTGAGCATCTCTTCATGTGTCTCTGGATCTTCTGTATGTCCTCCTTGGGGAAGTGTCTGTTCAAGTCCTTTTCCCATTTTTTAATTGGGTTGGGTGTCTTCTTAGAGTGGAGTCATGTATGTTCTTTGTATATTTTGGAGATTAAACCTTTGTCTGATGTATCATTGGCAAATATATTTTCCCATACAGTTGGTTGTCTTTTTAATTTAATACTGTTTTCTTTAGCCACATAGAAACTTTTTATTTTGATGAGATTCCATTTGTTTATTCTTTCCTTTATATTCCTTGCTCTAGGGGACATATCCGTAAAAATGTTGCTGCGTGAAATATCTGAGATTTTCTTGCCAATGTTCTCCTCTAGGACTTTAATGGTTTCAAGGCTTATATTTAAGTCTTTTATCCACCTTGAATTTATTTTGGTGTATGGTGTAAGTTGGTGCTCAAGTTTCATTTTTTTTTGCACGTAGCTGTCCAGTTTTCCCAACACCATTTGTTGAAGAGGCTATCTTTACTCCATTTTATGTTACTGCCCCCTTTGTCAAATATTAATTGACTGTAGAGAGTTGGGTTGATTTCTGGGCTCTCTGTTCTGTTCCATTGGTCCATGTGCCTGTTTTGATGCCAGTACCAGGCTGTTTTGATTACAGTGGCCTTGTAATACAATTTGATATTAGGTATTGTGATTCCTCCTACTTTGTTTTTCTTTCTCAAAATAGCAGCTGCTATTCGGGGTCATTTATGGTTCCATATAAATTTTTGAAGTGTTTGTTCTATGTCTGTGAAATATGCCATTGGTACTTTAATAGGTACTGCATTGAATCTGTAAATTGCTTTGGGTTGTATGGACATTTTTATGTTGTTAATTCTTTCAATCCATGAACAAGGTATATGTTTCCATTTGTTTGTGTCTTCCTTGATTTCTTTCTTCAGGACTGTGTAGTTTTCTGAACACAGGTCTTTTACCTCCTTAGTTAGGTTTATTTCCAGATATTTTATTTTTGTTTTTGCTATACCAAATGGGATTTTTTCCCTTGATTTCTGCTTGTGCTGTTTCATTGTTGGTATACAAAAATTCCTTTGATTTCTGGATATTGACTTTGTAACCTGCTGTTTTGCCAAATTCACTAATTAGTTCAAGCAGTTTTTGGGTAGAGTGTATAGGATTTTCCATGTAAACTATCATGTCATCTGCAAACAGTGACAGTTTTGTTTCCTCCTTTCCTATTTGGATGCCTTTTATTTCCTTTTCTTGCCTGATCGCTGTGGCTAAAACTTCCAATACTATATTGAATAGAAGTGGTGAAAGTGGACATCCTTGTCTTGTCCCTGATCTTGGAAAAGCTTTTAGTTTTTGCCCATTGAGTATGATGTTGGCTGTAGGTCCGTCGTATGTAGCCTTTATTATATGGAGGAATGCTCCCTCTATTCCCACTTTGCTAAGTGTTTTTATCATAAATGGGTGTTGTACCTTATCAAAAGCTTTTTCCACATTTATTGATATGATCATGTGGTTTTTGTCTTTGCTTTTGTTTATGTGATGTATTACATTTACTGATTTGTGAATATTGAACCATCCTTGCATCCATGGGATGAATCCCACTTGGTCATGGTGTATGATCTTTTTGATATATTGCTGGATGCGGTTTGCCAATATTTTGTTGAGGATCTTAACGTCTATGTTCATCAGTGATATTGGCCTGAAGTTTACTTTCTTTGTTGTGTCTCTATCTGGTTTTGGAATTAGGATGATGCTGGCTTCATAAAAAGAATTTGGGAGTTTTCCCTCCTTCTGAATTTTTTGGAATAGTCCATGGAGACTAGGGGTTAGCTCTTCCTTAAATGCTTTATACAATTCTTCTGTGAAACCATCTGGTCCAGGGCTTTTGTGGGATGGGAGTTTTTTGACTACTGCTTCAATTTCTTTTGCTGTTGTTGGTGTATTTAGATTTTCTGCTTCTTTTTCATTGAGTTTTGGAAGATTGTATTTTTCTAAAAATGTGTCCATTTCCCATAGGTTTTCAAATTTCTTGGCATACAGTTCTTCATAGTAATTTCTTACAATCCCTTCTATTTCTGTGGTATCAGTTGTAATCTCTCCTCTTTCATTTCTGATTGTGTTTATTTGTGTTCTCTCTCTTCTTTTCTTGATGAGCCTACTTAAAGGCTTGTCTATTTTGTTTATCTTCTCAAAGAACCAACTCCTGGATTCATTGATCCTTAGAATTGTGCTTTTAGTCTCTATGTCATTTAATTCTGCTCTGATCTTGGTTATTGCCTTCCTTCTGCTTGCTCTGGTCTGTCTTCGTTGTTGTTCCTCGAGTTCTTGCAGGCGCGGGGTTAGCTTGTTTGTTTGAAATGTTTCTGTTTTCTTTAGGTAGGCCTGTATTGCTATAAACTTCCCTCTCAGGACTGCCTTGGCTGTGTCCCATAAGTTTTGGGTTGTTGTGAGATCATTTTCATTTGTTTCCAGAAACGTTTTGATTTCTTCCGTAATTTCATTCTTGACCTATTTATTGTTTAATAGCATACCATTCAGTCTCCATGATTTTGGGTGCTTTGGGTTTTTTCCTTTGTGATTGGTTTCCAATTTCAGTCCCTTGTGGTCAGAGAAGATGCTTGGTATGATTTCAATTTTCTTGATTATTTTGAGGCTCGTTTTGTGTCCTATCATGTGGTCTATCTTTGAAAATGTTCCATGTGAGTTTGAAAAGAATGTGTATTTAGCTTCTTCAGGATGAAGGGCTCTATATATATCAGTTAAGTCCATTTCATCTAAAGTGTTGTTTTGTGCCTCAATATCTTTGTTGATATTTTGTTTGGAAGATCTGTCCATTTTTGACAGTGGGGTGTTAAACTCTCCTACTATAATTGTGTTGCTGTCAATATCTTTCTTGAAGTCCTCTAACATTTTGTTGATATATTTGGGTGCCCCTATGTTTGGTGCATCTATATTTATGATGTTAATGTCTTCTTGGTGGATTCTTCCCTTGAGTATAATGAAGTGACCTTCTGGGTCTCTCTTTATGGCACTATTTTTGAAGTCTATTGTCTGATATGAGAATTGCTACCCCAGCTTTTTTTTCTTGTCCGTTTGCTTGGAAAACTTGTTTCCAGCCTTTCACTTTTAATCTGTGTTGGTCTTTTGTCCTGAGGTGGGTCTCTTGTAGGCAGCATATGTGTGGGCCATGCTTTCTTATCCATTGAGCTATTCTGTGTCTTTTGATTGGAGCATTTAGTCCATTTACGTTTAAGGCTATTATTGATAGGTCCATTTGATCTTCATTTCTATGGTTCACTCCTGATCTAGCTGTCCTCTTAATTTGCTTTTGTTTTAGGTGTGGTTGTTAATAACTGTGAGTTTGCTGTCCTTTCACTGTTCATCTTTTTTATCTTCTTTTTCTTAGATAAGTCCCTTTAACATTTCATGTAATAAGGACTTGGTGATGATGAACTCCTTGAATTTGATCTTGTCTGAGAAGCACTTTATCTGCCCTTCCATTCTAAAGGAAAGCTTTGCTGGATAGAGCAATCTTGTATGTAGGTCTTCAAATTTCATGACTTGGAATACTTCTTTCCAGCCCCTTCTTGCCTGTAAGGTGTTTTTTGAGAAATCCGCTGACAGTCTGATGGGAACTCCTTTGAAGGGGACTGTCCCCTTACCTCTTGCTGCTTCTAGGATTCTCTCCTTCATTTCAATCTTGGCTAATGTAATGATAATGTGCCTTAGTGTGTTCCTTCTTGGGTCCAACTTCTTTGGGACTCTCTGAGCTTCCTGGATTTCCTGGAAGTCTATTTCCTTTGCCAGATTGGGGAACTTCTCCTTTATTATTTGTTCAAATAAGTTTTCCACTCGTGGCTGTTCCTCTTCCCCTTCTGGTACCTCTATAATTCGGATGTTGGAATGTTTAAAGATGTCCTGAAGGTTCCTAATCCTCTCCTCATTTTTTTGAAATCTTGTTTCTTCATCCTTTTCTGTTTGGTCATTTTTTCCTCCTTCTTGTCCACTCCTTTGATCCGAGTCCCAGTTTCTTTCCATTGCTATTGGTTTCCTGTGCATTTCCCTTCATTTCAATGAGTTTAGCCTTCATATGTTCCTCTAATTTGTGACTAAAATCAACCAGTTCTGTGAGCATCCTGATCACCAGTGTTTTGAACTGTGCATCTGAAAGTTGGCCTATTTCTTCATCACTTAGATTTATTGGCTCAGGGGTCTGAGTTGTTCTTGAGCCATGTTTTGATCTGTTCGTGCTTGTTAGGTATGAGGAGCGGAGCCTTAGGTGTGCACCAGGACGGGGCCACCCAGGTCACTGGTTTGTAATGTTGTATGTGCGGGCGGGGTCAGAGAGGGACAATGGCAGTTCCCTCTGCTGTTTCCTGCCACTGGGGCCTGCGCGGTCCATCTCACTGTTAGCTCCTTCACCAGTTTATCTGCATGCGAATGTGTGACCGTGGTCAGCCCTCAGTGGTTCCACCGCCTTGCACCCTCAATGGGTCCACCCACTTCTCCACACCTGGGATCTGCCCACGGCTGCCACTGCATCTGGGTTGCACACCCGAGCCAGTCTGGTGGATCTTTTCTGCCCAACCCTGCTCCGCTGCTCTCTCTGCCCCTCTTACCGATTTGGCTGTAGGGTTCGTTATTGTCAGACTTCTTTGTAGTTCAATTGTCTGTGGTTTGGCTGCATTTTTGATGCTAAAACTTTGTTGTTTTTAAGCTTAGTTGTGCGAGAAGGTGCAGTGCTTCCACCTACGCCTCCATCTGGTGGAAGTCCTTGGTTTTCAAACTTTTTGAATTGTGCCATTAGTTCTTTGCACATCAAATATACTTATTCATTTATAAATTATATGCATTTGTTAATGGGTTAAAACATCATCTATTATAAATCATGCACACAAGTCATATATCTTAAGGGATGAGAAGAAAAATAAATAGAAATAGAGGTTCTAATATTTTCTTCCTAGACTTCAGTGTATCACCTTGCCACGTCCAGGCTATATGTCCTTCTCTTTGGAGGCCACTGTCCTACTGGTAAAGGAGCAAAGAAGGAAGCATATTTAGTCATGCTTCAGACTAGGGTGAAGTAGTCTTCTTCATCAATTATACTGGCCATGATTTATTAAAGAATAAATTAAGGTTTGACATTATTGTAAGCTTTCAAGGAAAAAAAGATAAAGAAACAAACTTTTTTTTACTAAGTTTACTCTTATTGAAGGGAATGTACAATAACAAAGCAATATTAGTTTAGAAGGTGGAATTTTTGGATCAATTCTGTTAAGGTAAACAGATACTTGTAGATTATCTATCATATGCAAAATGTGAGGTAGGCATCAGGAGTAAGCCATGGCTCTCTTCCTTGAGAAGCTTTTATACACCAAGAGATGCCCATTTTAGCAGTGCTTTCAGGACAAAAGGGAAGATTACCCTGGAAAACTACTTCTTAATATTATGCATATTATATTTGAGTAGAACCTCTTTTTATCAAAGGATGCCTTTTTATCAAAGGAACTCTATTATTGTTCATGATTCTTATTGTTCCTAATTTTATTTTATTGTTATATTTTAATTACAGTTGACATTAAATATGATTTTATAATAGTTTCAGGTGTAAAGTGTTGATTAGAAATTTATGTAGTTTACAAGTTATGTCTACAATAAGTCTAGTACCCATTTGGCACCATATGCATGAATTTACTTGAAGTTTATTCTCATGAATTCTCATTGTCTCTGGGTACTCCTTTCTTCTTTACACTTATTTTAGTGTGCAAGACTTCTGCTATTCTTTAAGGTGCTGTTGCTAGTGACTGCTAAGCTATTTCTCTTCATCACTTGTTCTTTGGTGTCAGTGGATTAGCCATTCAAACTTGTGTCCTTGTCAACTGATGCCAAATTGTTCCCTCACCAGTGGTTCCCCATTTTATCCTTTGTAACAATTATCCCAGTATGTTATTTAGATACATTTTATTTAATCAAAACTCTAAATTCTAGTAAATGTCCACATATAGTCTTCATTAGAATTACTTAAATGAATATGATTTTAGATTTTTTCCAAATATATTTAATATCTTTGTGTCATCATGCACTCACATTTGTACAAATATAAAAACTTTCCTATTTGAGAGATGGATGTAATCCATAGAAGTTTTTCTCAGGTTTCTAGTTTTAGTTTTCTGAAACATTTCACTTCAAATAGAGTTTTAATTGTATTGGCTCTAAGTGAATGCAAACCAAGTTAGTATTGTACCAGCAGATGGAAAAACCCTTATTATTGAGCAACTTGAATTCTTTTTTCCCCTTTTTTCCATTTGGTATTTGTGCTCATATTTGAACATTAACCATTCAGGAAAAAAGTTGTGTTCTGGATGTAATAGTCACACATTTCCTCTGAAGACTAGTGCTTAACTTTTCAGAAAAAAAAAAGAAAAAGATAAAATACTACAAATAAAAATAGAGTCCTGAACTAATATTTGACAGTCACATAAAAGCTTAAGAAAATGCAGAGTACAAAGTAAGTCTAAGGCGATGCCATTTTCAATTTATTTTCATAATCTAATTCTGCATAGCTTGTAAAGGTTAATATAAATCCAACAGAACAAAGCCTGTCTACTGTTTACATGTTATAGGCACTGTGACATTATTTTAAATGCAGCAAAGTAAATATGGTCCTTGTTCACAACCTACTGATATTTTTCTGAATTGTAGCAGATATAATTTTATGCAACCCTTAAGAGTTGCCTGTAGTAGTAATCTGCTTCTAAGAAAACATCTAGAAAAGAACATGTAAGATTCATTTCAAAATAAGCATATAATAATATTAACTTCCAGTTATTCAAATAACCTGTGGTTCAACTTTTTCTGGATATCCAGCAGTATTTTCATTACCTTCATGGTGAGAATAAAAGCCAAAGGAACTCACATAGTTTAAGTATTGTTTAAAATATAGCCTGAGGAAATATGTATGTAACATTCAAAACTTCAGCTGCTAAGAATCAAGCATTATATTATCTGATAGCAATGGCTTTTAGATTTTCTGATTCTTTATAAACTAGACATGAAACAGTTCCTTCCTTCCTTCCTTCCTTCCTTCCTTCCTTCCTTCCTTCCTTCCTTCCTTCCTTCCTTCCTTCCTTCCTTCCTTCCTTCCTTCCTTATTTGTTACTCTTAAAAAATCTCATTTTTGGCTGGACTCAGAGGTAGAAGCTTTCTGAGAGAGCAGCCTATGTCTCTTGGCAATCTGTTTCTGGTGTTTTTCTTGGCCTTACTTCATCCTTTTAGCCAAAAACTTAGCATATTCTGCAGTATCTTCCCTATTTGTCTTAGTTTCTGTATATTGTTTCATCAGAGCAAGAAGCCAACATTTTTGTTGTAGGACCTGTGGAGTAACAAGACACTGAATCTTGGGTGCTTTGGTCCTAGATTTTTTACCTTCTTTGTTTTGGGGTTTTATCAAAACTTATTGGTGGACATCATCTACTTTAGTGAGACTGCAAAGTTTACAGATTCTGCTAGTGCTTTTTGGCCCCAGGTCACGAGTCAAAGTAGTATCAGTGAGACCAGGAATATCTTTCTCCATTTTTTTGGCAATGACCAAGCTGGGAGCACTAAGATTGGCATCCACAGTGCAATGCTGAACAGATCTGCAGTCCTCCTCGCTGTATAACAGGAATGCCCCTTGTTCAGCAGTGGGTGGACAGAGCCATGAGTTAAGACTCCCTACTTCATGCGGAAACCTTGTTTGTTGTTCCCACTACTGATTCAAAACACATAGCTCTTTCTTTCTTCCCCTAGAGCATCAGCAGAAACTTCTGCGGCTAGACGTTTATTATTAAAGTTTTGTATGTATCACTTACTTCAATGTGTATCTGGAAGCCACTGGCTGTGAAAGAGATGTTCAGGTTTGTCTTGAAGCTGCTGAACACCTCTAAGGAGTCATGAAAAAGAACTCTCTGTTTATTCATCAGTTTTTATTATGTAAAAAACATAAATAATTAAAATGGTAGTTTTATTGTATTTCAAGACAAATTCTTGGTCTAGGTTTAGACCTTTTAGTATGTGGGCTACTTACTGTCACTTTTCAGATTGGCTTACCTTTGGGTAGACTTTTTTTTTAAAATCCTCACCTGAGAATATTTTTTCAATTGATTTTAAAGAAAGAGAATGGGGAGGGGGGGAAAGACAGAGAGAGAGAGAGAGAGAGAAAAGAGAGAGTGAGAGAGAGAGAGAGGAAAACAACAGTGTGAGAGAGAAACATCTATATGTTTCTTCCTGTATATGCTGTGACCACAACGTAACCTGCAACCTAGGTATGTGCCCTGACTGGGAATCGAACACCCATCTTTTTGTTTTACATGATGATCCTTCAGCCAACTGAGTCATCCAGCCAGGGCTGGGTAGGCTTTGAAGACTATTTTTTCCACTCGTGGTTGGGTTTTCCATTTGGATACTCACCATCAATGCCTCAGTTGTTGGCTGTGTGGAACAATTTCAGAAATTTACTGTGTGTGAATAGCTAGGAAAATCCTACAAATAATTCTTTAAATTTAGAAATAATTTTTCACTGAAAAATCAGTTTCTGATTGACAAGTTTAAGAAGATTATAACACTAAAATTAGCTCTTTTTTTGTATTAACTTGGATATTTATCTTTCTGCTTAATCTAATTCTGGTTTACTTGGCTTTAAGACAGACAATTTCTCTCCTAATTGGTCTTTCAAATGTTGAGAGCTTTTGGGTGCAGAGATAGATGTACTTAGCTCATGTAATGGACAGAGGGCTGAGATTACTGCAGCAGCTACAAAGGAGGCCTCCGAGGAAAGCTGGGCTTTATTCCCTCAGAACACTTTTGTGCCTTGTCATGCTTGTTATTTTAATTATCTTTCAGATTCTTTGTTTTGTGCTGCCCACAAAGTTTTCTCTGCTCTTTTCTGTTCTTCACAGATTCTGCCTGCTTAGTTCCTACTACTTTATGGACTCATTTTCTTTAATAAGGATTTTCAACTTCTGTCTCACTGAATTCCAACTCTCTACACATCTTGTATTCACAAACAGAGTGTGTGTTGTGGGACCAACCTGTCACTATGAAGGAGAAAGCACCTCCATTGCTTGGCTCCTTATGCCAGGCCCACCTCAATAGTTTTTGGTCTTCATGCATCTTTGAGTCAAATACTTACCTGGCACTGAAACAACAACAAAAACCAAAATAGCACCAACAATATTATTTACCTGTCACTTGACTTATGTCAGGAACTCAGGTTAGAGGAAATCTCAGGAAACAAAGACTCAGAGAAGTTAAATAATGACAGAGCTAGGACTCAAAGTCAGCTCTGACTAACTTTAAAACCCTTCCCTCTAACCACTAAAATGTAGCAGAAGCCACACCAGAGGGTCATGTTATTTAAAGCCTTTGCAAATGTATGCCCTCGGAAGATGGTTGTAGGGATGGTAGATGCCATGTGGATTTCCAGGAGGGGCATTTTCACCAACAGGTGCTGTCTAGCACACACATTTTCTTGGCAGAACAATGGAGAAGAGTATATCTATCTTATTAAACATATTTTCATGGTGATTGAGGATGTGCAGCAAAACCCTGCACTTCAAATTTTAAAGCACTTGTATAATGATAGAAGTAGTACTGGACATGGGCCTCTAGTACATGGTGCTCATACCCCAGTCCTGGGACTTCCTGATTTTTACCTTTAGGACAAGTGAATCAATCTCTTAATTTGTTCATCTTTAAAATGGGTTGACCTCAAAATTTTTAAAAGTTGAACATATGTAATTTTTTTTAAAGATTACATTTATCAGCAAAGAGATGTCTAAAGAAGGAAGATGGCAGTGAGGTAAGAGGGAGAGGAATCCACTTCCTCCTACACATGGAAGAAAAACCTAGCAGATCTATGGAGGAATAGAGCAAAGAGCCAGCAGTACCCCAGCATATATGAAGATAAGAGACCAGAAATTCTAGTGGACATTGAAAAACCAGACATGAGACAAAAGAAACCCCTGTAACTGTGAAAAGACCAGAGTTGGACGCAAAGATGGGCCTCCCAACAGCTGAGACCAGTAGGTGAAAGTTGTGAACACCAGCATACCTGCTAGAAGAGGAAACCCAACGACAAAAGGAACCACCAACAGATAACAAAAAAAGATGGTGAAGGAGGGAGTGGAAGCCACACTAACCTCAATCCAGGACCTATCTGGAAATACAACTAAATGGTGGAGAAGTTACCAAGAACAAAAAAACTCTACAACTCTCTACACAACTGAACAAGAGCAAGAGAGAATCTTCAAAACCTTGTAAACACGGAAGAACAAGCTCAGACACAACCAGCCCTCACCACCACAACAAAATACAAGAGATGGTGGACAGAGTGACCCTCAGTTAACCAACTGGTGGGAAGGAACCACCAAAGAAATACCCCAAGACAATCAAAACCCAAAGACAGACACAGAGCCAACTTAAACAACAGCCCAAGACCAGTGAGCTCATGAGATCAAGCAAACTGCACCACTGAATCTCACAGATCTTCTACAACAGAAGTTCACACCATAAACTCAGGGAGCCAGGAGAAATCAATTCAAGAAGCTGAGGCTAACAAGAATAGTCTCACAAATAATGGGAAAAAAAGAAACAATCCTCAAATGAAAGGAAAGGAGGAAGCCTCAGAAAGAATGCTATATAAAATAGAGGCAACTCAACTATCAGATATGGAGTTCAAAGCACTGGTTATCAGGAAGTTCAAAGAGCTCACAATGAGCTACCAGAAACTACAGGGAAACTACAGTGAACTCACAGCAAGGTATATCAACATGAAAAAGGAAATAAACTATCAACAAGGGGCAAGAGGAAATGAAGAATACAATTTTGGAGCTGAAGAACACAGTAGAAAGAATCAAAATCAGGATCAATGAAGCAAAAGATTGGACCAGTGAGCTGGAAGACAAAGCAGAAAAAAACACTGAGAAAGAAGACTTCCGCCAAGATGGAGGTATAGGTGGATGTGCCATGCCTTCTCACACAACCAAGTTTAGGGACAACTAAATATTAGCATCAGAAAACACAACCAGAACACAGAAAATTGAACTTTTCGGAAGTCCGTTAACAACAAATGCTTCAGCCCGACCGGTAAGGGGCGAAACCGGCGGCTGGTGAGGGGTTGCACAGGAGGACTCGGTAGGACGGACCCAGGCACGGAATCCAGACGCGCGAATCCAGACACACGGGTTCCAAACGCAGGATTGGACCTAGTGAGCGACCGAGCAACCCACCAGGTGAGCGACTGCAGAGGAGACAGTGGGGAGGCAGTACTGCGTGTTGACTGCGGTCGCCTATTTGCTCGCGAGCGGACAGGTGAGGGAGTGGGCAGTTGGACTGGCCACGGCGGGAGAGGGCGCCGCCATTTCCCTGCTCTGACCACGCCTCCACATACAGCGTCACAACCCAGCGACCTGGGAGTCCAAGGCGCCGCTTCTCATACTTAAAGGGTCAGAACAAACCAAAAATGTCGCAAGAAGACCTCAAAGCCCCAGAGATAAATCTAAGCGACGAAGAAATAGCAAAACTCTCAGACGCACAGTTTAAAACACTGGTCATCAGGATCCTCACAGATCTGGTTGATTATAGCCACAAATTAGAGAAACATATGAAGGCTAAACTAATGGAAATGAATGGAATTCCGCAGGAAACCAATAGCGATGAAAAGGAAACTGGGACTCAAATCAATGGAGTGGACCAGAAGAAAGCAAATAATGGCCAAACAGAAAAGAGTCAAGGAGCAAGAATTCAAAGAAATGAGGAGAGCCTTAGGAACCTCCAAGACATCTTTAAACGCTCCAATATCCGAATTATAGGGGTACCAGAAGGGGGAAAGGCACAGCCACCAGTGGAAAACTTATTTGAACAAATAATAAAAGAAAATTTCCCCAATCTGGCAAAGGAAATAGACTTCCAAGAAATCCAAGAAGCTCAGAGAGTACCAAAAAAGTTGGACTCAAGAAGAAACACACCAAGGCACATCATCATTACATTAGCCAAAATTAAAATGAAGGAGAGAATCCTAGAAGCAGCAAGAGCTAAGGGGACAATCACCTACAAAGGAGTCCCCATCAGACTGTCAGCAGATTTCTCAAAAGAGACCTTACAGGCAAGAAGGGGCTGGAAAGAAATATTTCAAATCATGAAATCTAAAGACCTACAACCAAGATTGCTCTATCCAGCAAAACTTTCATTTAGAATGGAAGGACAGATAAGGTGCTTCTCAGATAAGATCAAATTCAAGGAGTTCATCATCACCAAGCCCTTATTATATGAAATGTTAAAGGGACTTATCTAAGAAAAAGAAGTTAAAGAAACATGAACAGTGAAAGGACAACAAACTCACAGTTATTAACAACCACACCTAAAACGAAAGCAAACTAAAAGGACAGCTAGATCAGGAGTGGAAACAGAAATGAAGATCTCAAGGAGGGTTAGCAACAGGGGAGTGGGAGGAGGAGAAGGGGGGAGAAGGTACAGAAAATAAGTAGCATAGACAGTAGATAGAAAATAGAGGGGGGGGCAAGAATAGCATGGGAAATATAGAACCTAAAGGACTTGAGACACATGGACATAAACTAAAGGGGGGTAATGGTGGGGATGGGGGGGCAGGGTGGAGGGGAATGAAGGGGGGAATAGAACAACTGTAACAGCATAATCAATTTTAAAAAATAAATAAATAAATAAAATAAAAATAAAAATAAATAAGAATCTTAAAAAAAAACACTGAGAAAGAGCAAGAAAAGGAAAAGAAGCTCAGAAAGAATAAAGAAGGATGAGGAGAAATGCAGGACAATATGAAATGTAATAATATCCAAATAATAGGGTTATCAGAAGGAGAAGAAGAAGAGAAAGGGATAGAAAACCTATTTGAAAATGTAATGATGGAAAATGTCCTTAATGTGATGAGAGAAAAAGTCACACAAATCCAGGAAACGCAGAGTCTCAATCGAGAAGAACCCAAAGAGGCCCACTTCAAGAAACATCATAATTGAAATGGCAAAATTCTAAGACAAAGAGAGAATCTTAAAGGTAGCAAGGGAGAAAAAGGAAGTAACACACAAGGGAGCCCCGGTAAGGATAGCAGCTGACTTCTCAATGGAAACACTCAGAGCCAGAGAACAATGTCAAGAAATATTCCAAGAAATGAGAACCAGAGGCCTGAAACCAAGGCTACTTTGCTAAGCAAGGCTCACAATCAAGATAGAAGGCCAAATAAAGAGGTTCCCATGCAAAAGAATATACCTCCCCCAAAACAGCTCTGCAAGAAATGCTAAAGGGACTGTTTTAAGGAAAGGAAGGAAAAGAGAGAGGCAGAGAGGAACACAGGTACAAAAATGGCAATGAATAAGTACCTATCAATAATAACCTTAAATGTAAATGGATTAAATGCTCCAATCAAATGATATAGATGCACTGAATGGATAAGAAAGCATGATCCACACATATGCTGCCTACAAGAGACCCACCTCAGGACAAAAGACCTACATAGACTGAAAGTGAAGGGGTAAAAACAAAATTTCCAAGAAAATGGTCAGGAAAAAAAAGTCGGGGTAGCAATACTCATATTAGACAAAAAAGACTTCAAAAAAAGGGCCATAAAGAGAGATCCAGAAGGTCACTTCATAATACTCAAGGGAAGAATCCAGCAAAAGCACATAAACATTGTAAATATATGTGCACCCAACATAGGGGCACCCAAATATATAAAGGATATCTTAGAGGACTTTAGAAAGATATTGATAGCAACACAATTATAGTAGGAGATTTTAACACCCAACTATAAAAAATAGGCAGATCTTCCAAACAAAATATCAACAGAGATATTTGGTGGCATTGAACAACGCCCTAGATGAAATGGATTTAACTGATATATATATAGAGCCCTTCATCCCAGAGAAGCAAAATACTCATTTTTCTCAATGCGCATGGAACATTTTCAAAGATAGAGTACATGACAGGACACAAAACAAGCCTCAACAAATTTAATAAAATCAAAATCATACCAAGCATTTTCTCAGATCATAAGGGAATGAAGCTGGAAACCAAGCACAAGGAAAAAACCCCCCAAAATTCAAAATCATGAAAATTGAAAAGCATGCTATTAAACAATGAATGGGTCAAGAATAAAATTAGAGAAGAAATCAGAATGTGTTTGGAAACAAATGAAAATGAACTCACAAAAACCCAAAATTTATGGGAAACAGCGAAGGCAGTCCTGAGAGGGAAGTTCATAGTGATACAGGCCTACCTAAAAGAGATAGAAACATTTCAAACAAGCAACCTAACTCTCTGCCCACAAGAACTCAAAGAACAACAACAAATACAGCCCAGACCAAGTAGAAGGAATGAGATAAACAAGATCAGAGCAGAACTAAATGACATAGAGATTAAAAGCACAATTCTAAGGATCAGTGAATCCAGGAGCTTGTTCTTTGAAAAGATAAACAAAATAGACAAGGCTTTAGGCAGAGACATCAAGAAAAAAAGAGAGAGGACACAAATAAACACAATCAGAAATGAAAGAGGAGAGATTACACCTGACACCACAGAAATAGGAAAGATTGTAAGAAATTACTATGAAGAACTGTATGCCAAGACATTTGAAAACCTAGATGAAATTGGCAAATTTCTAGGAAAACATAATCTTCCAAAACTGAATGAAGAAGCAGCAGAAAGCTTGAACAGACCATTAATAGCAGATGAAATTGAAGCAGAATAATAATAAAAAAAAAACCTCCTGACACACAAAAGCCCAGGACTAGATGGTTTCACAGGGGAATTCTACAAAGCATTTCAGGAAGGGCTAACCCCCATCCTTCACAGACCATTCCAAAACATCCAAAATGATGGAAGACTCCCAAACTCTTTTTATGAAGCCAGCATCATCCTAATCCCCAAACCAGACAAAGACACAATAAAGAAAGAAAACTTCAGGCCAATATCACTGATGAACATAGAGACACTAAAATGTTGAGAGTCTGTTCTGTTGAGGAACAGAATATTGGCAAACCACATCTCACAATACATTAAAAAGATCACACCCCATGACCAAGTGGAATTTATCCCAGGGATGCAAGGATCGTTCAATATTTGCAAATCAGTAAATGTAATACATCACATAAACAAAAGCAAAGACAAAATCACATGATCATATCATAGATGGGGAAAAAGCTTTTGATGAGGTACAGTGATGTGTGCAACAGCCTGCAGTGCCTGTGGCATCATGGAAGAGATATGAAACAAATTCACAGGGATTATCGAGTCTCGTGGAGGAAAAGGGACAGCATGGCTACTCCCTCAAGGGGGGAGCATCTCAGAGTGGCTTGGCTGTTCTCTCAAGGGAAGAGCGTGCTGACCCTTGCCTAGACAGGTTTTATTGGGTTTAATTTGCACAGAAATACAAGTACAGCTTATTAATCATTGTTAGGCAGTAAGGATAAAACAGTAGATAGCATACAAAGAACTATTAGGTCTTCTTCTGAATCAGAGTCTACGAGGTGAAAGGCTACAAAATTTTGGGAAACAAACTTATTCCCTGCTTGGGCCTTTATCATTTAACTAAGAGCATTCTTAGCATAGCAGGTTTCACAGGATTTTACATATCCTTTCTCAGGCCTGATGACCTAGAAAACCCACCCTTTTCAGCACAGGGGTGCACTGCCCTCTGTCATTGTTTCAGGCTTAAGCCAGGCAGAGGAGGCAGATAGCCAAGGAATTGGGAGAAATGAGTACTCAGGCTTAGTCAAAGCCGAGGGATGAGGGTCCATCACTCCTTTTCTCCATAGCCGTCCCCCAAGTCCTTCCCTGGGGCCTCCATGTGATCATGCCTGTCTTAGGTCATTTCCCCCTTGGGAAATCTTACCCATCATTGGCTAACTGATCAAGCACTGGGGACCAGTTATGAAAAAAGTAGCAGAAGTTTGTCTCCTTAGCGGCTTATGGTTCGAAGGTCTCTCACTAAGCCTTAGACATGGGGGTTTTACAGCTCCTGAAACCATACAGGGTGGATCCCAACAGTACAGCACCCATTTAAAATAAAAACACTTAGGAAAGTGGGAATAAAGGGAGCATTCCTCAACATAATAAAGGCCATATAGGAGAGACCTAAAGCCAACATCATACTCAATGGGCAAAAACTAAAAGCTTTTCCACTAAGATGAGGAACAAGACAAGGTTGTCCACTTTCAACACTTCTATTTCACACAGTATTGGAAGTTTTAGCCACAATGATCAGACAAGAAAAGGAAATGAAAGGCATCCAAATTGGAAAGGAGAAAAGAAAACTGTCACTGTTTGCAGATGACATGACAATGTACATGGAAAATCTTATAGACTCCACCCCAAAACTGCATGACCTAAGAAATGAGTTTGGCAAAACAGCAGGCTACAAAGTCAATACCCAGATCAAAGGCATTTGTGTATACCAACAATGAAACAGCAGAAGTAGAAATCAAGAAAAAAAAATCTATTTGATTTAGCAAAAAGGAAAATAAAATACCTAGGAATAAACCTAACCAAGGAGGTAAAAGACCTGTATTCAGAAATCTACACAACACTGGATAAAGAAATCAAGGAAGACACAAACAAATGGAAATATATACCATGTTCATGGACCAGAAGAATTAACATTATTAAAATGTCCATACTACCCAAAGCAATTTACAGATTCAATGCAATGCCTATTAAAGTACCAATGGTATATTTCACAGACATAGAACAAATACTTCAAAAATTTATATGGAATCATAAATTACCCCGAATAGCTGCTGCAATTTTGAGAAATTAGAGCAAAGTAGGAGGGATCAGAATACCTGATACCAAATGGTATTACAAGCCCACTGTAACAAAATAGCCTGGGACTGCCATAAAAAAAAAAGGCACATAGACCAATGGAACAGAACAGAGAGCCCAGAAATAAACACAAGTCTCTGTGGCCAATTAATATTTGACAAAGGGGGCAGTAACACAAAATGGGGTAAAAATAGCCCCCTCAACAAATGGTGTTGGGAGAACTGGACAACTACAAGCAAAAAAAAAAAAAGAGACTGGAGCGGTAACTTAGACCATACACAAAAAGAAATTCAAGGTGGATAAAAGATTTAAATATAAGCTGTGACGCCATTAAAGTCCTAGAGGAGAACACTGGCAGGAAAATCTCAGATATTTCATGCAGCAACATTTTTACTGAGATGTCCTATAGAGCAAGGGATATAAAGGAAGAAGTAAACAAATGGGGTCTCATCAAAATAAAAAGCTTCTACAAGCTAAAGAAAACAGTATTAAAATAAAAAGAAAACCTACTGTATGGGAAAATACATTTGCTAATGATACCTCAGACAAGGGTTTAATCTTCAAAACACATAGAGAACTTACATGACTCTACTCCAAAAAGACAAGCAACCCAACTAAAAAATGGGCAAAGGACTTGAACAGACAGACAGTTCTCCAAGGAGGACATACAGAGGATCCAGAGGCACATGAAAAGATGCTCAGTATCAGTAGCTATCAGAGATGCAAATTAAAACCACAATAAGATATTGGCACTTCATACTAGTCAGAATGCCATCATAAACGAAGCAACAAACAAGAAGTGTTGGAGAGGTTGTGGAGAAAAGGGAACCCTATTTCACTGTTGGTGGGATTGCAGACTGGTACAACCACTACAGAAAACAGTATGGAATTTTTCTCAGAAAACTAAAAATTGATCTGCCTTTTGACCCAGCAATTCCACTACTAGGATTATATTCTAAGAACCCTGGACTTCTGCCAAGATGGAGGCATAGGTCGAAACACTTTGCTTCCTTGCACAACCAAATCTAAAAATAATAAAGTTTAACAACAATAAATGCAATCAAACCACAGAAAATCTGACAATACGGAGTCCGAAAACAACAAACCAGTCAGCTAAACTGATGAGAGGGGCGAAGCAGCATCGAAGTGGGTCAGGCAAAAAAGATCCCCTGACCTGGGCGGTGCTCAGGCAGCCAAGGGCGAGCATCCCAGGTGCGGAGTAGCTAAGGGCGGACCCAGGGAAGGTGGGGCACAGCTGTCTGTCTGAGGTCTCCCATTTGCACCGCAGATAAACCAGTGAAGAGAGGACCATTGAGACAGGCTGTGCAGGCCCCAGTGCACGCCATTGCTCCCTCTTTGACCCTTCCCTCACATACAGCATCACTAACCAGCAACCTGGGTGGCCCGTCCTAGTGAACACCTAAGGCCCCTCTCCTCATATGTAACAGGCACAAACAGATCAAAACATGGATCAAGAACAACTCAGAGCCCCTGAGCTGATAAATCTAAGCAATGAAGAAATAGACAAACTTTCAGATGCACAGTTCAAAACACTGGTGATCAGGATGCTCACAGAACTGGTTGATTTTAGTCACAAATTAGAGGAACATATGAAGGCTAAACTAATTGAAATGAATGGAAATGCAGAGTAAACCAATAGTAATGGAAAGAAACTGGGACTCAAATCAAGGGAGGAGACCAGAAGGAAGGAAAGAATCACCAAACAGAAAAATATGAAGAAACAAAAATTCAAAAAATGAGGAGAGGCTTAGGAAACTCCAGAACAGCTTTAAATGCTCCAACATCCGGATTATAGGGGTACCAGAAGGGGGAAAGGCACAGCCACCAGTGGAAAACTTATTTAAACAAATAATAAAGGAGAATTTCCCCAATCTGGCAAAGGAAATAGACTTCCAGGAAATCCAGGAAGCTCAGAGAGTCCCAAAGAAGTTGGACCCAAGAAGGAACACACCGAGGCACATCATCATTACATTAGCCAAGATTGAAATGAAGGAGAGAATCCTAGAAGCAGCAAGAGATAAGGGGACAATCACCTACAAAGGAGTTCCCATCAGACTGTCAGCAGATTTCTCAAAAGAGACCTTACAGGCAAGAAGGGGCTGGAAAGAAGTATTCCAAGTCATGAAATTCGAAGACCTACATCCAAGATTGATCTATCCAGCAAAGCTTTCATTTAGAATGCAAGGACAGATAAAGTGCTTCTCAGATAAGATCAAATTCAAGGAGTTCATCATCACCAAGTCCTTATTACATGAAATGTTAAAGGGACTTATCTAAGAAAAAGAAGATAAAAAAGATGAACAGTGAAAGGACAGCAAACTCACAGTTATTAACAACCACACCTAAAACAAAAGCAAACTAAGAGGACAGCTAGATCAGGAGTAGAAACATAGAAATGAAGATCACATGGAGGGTTAGCAACAGGGGAGTGGGAGAAAGAGAAGGGGGAAGAAGGTACAGAAAATAAGTGGCATAGACAGTAGATAGAAAATAGGGGGACAGGTAAGAATAGTAGGGGGAAATGTAGAATCTAAGGAACTTGAGACATGTGTTCATGAACTAAAGGGGGGAATAACACACACAGAAAAGTACAAAACTTATGTGCAGCTGAAGTATTTCAAAATGAACTCACTAGTGAAACCAACTCTCTTCATGAATAATACTGCTAGCACCCCAGGTGTCTCACTCATTCTTCCCTGTGCTGGTCCCTCAGCTTTTCCTCCTCCCCAGAAATGACTACTGTTATGACTTCTATCACCATAAATTGGTTTTGCTTACTTTTATTTTTCTTTAGCTTTGTGTAAATGAAGTCATATATAATATATTCTTTTGTGCCTGGTTTCTTTTGCTAAATTATGTTTGTAAGATTCATGTTGTAATTGAATGTGGGCGTAATTTGTTCATTTTGAAAGCTGTAGTGTGTTTCGCTGTAGAAATGTATCATTTGATACCATATGATCTCACCTTTAACAGGAAGCTAAACAACAAAACAAACAAGCAAGCAGAATAAAAACAAAGATACTGAAATAGAGAACAGGGGGACAGTGACCAGAGGGGAGAGGAAAGGGAATTTAAGGGGAAAACATGGGAGGGATTTGGAGGAACAAATATAAAGGACACAGGGATGAGAACTAAGGGGGGTGGAAATGGGAGGGAGGTGGGGAGCACGGGGCGGGGGGCTGGGATAGGAGAAATAGACAAAAAACTGTACTTGAAAAATAACTAAATAAAATTTTTTAAAAAGAAATGTATCATTTGATTTATTCTTCAGTTTATGGGCATTTGTTTTTTTCTACTTTTCAGCAATTACAAATCATGTTGCTATAAATGTTGTTGCATATATTTTTTTGTTGAACATGTGTACGTGTTGAGTTGCTAGGTCAGTAAGTGTGATACCTTTAAATTGTAGAGAAAAATAATGACAAACAGACATTCAAAATGGTTTCCCATTTCTGCTAGTAGTGTGTGACTATTTGTTGCTCCTCAGCTTGCCAATCCTTGGTATATAACTGCTAATGTGGTTGAGCCCTTTTCCTGTGTTTGCTGGACATTTGGATATCCTCTTTCATAAAACTCGTATCTACAGTCTCTTGCTCATCTTTTCTATTGTGTTCTGGCCTTCTAAAATTTTGAATTACTTTATTTATTCTCTGTAATAGCTCTTTGTTGATTATATATGTTGCAAATATTATCTTCTCGTCCTTGTCTTGACTTTTTTCTTAATAATATCATGTAATGAAAAAAAGTTTCTTAATTTTAATGTAGCCCAATTTATTAATTTTTCCTTGGTTAGAGCCTTTTGTTGTATGTTTAGGAAATAACTCAACCTCAAAATCATCTAGAAGTTATACACTTGCATTATTGTCCAGGAGCTTTATTATTTTTATTTTTATATTTACCACTACAATTGTTCTGGAATGATTTTTTACATATGGCATGAAATAAGAATTTTGTACATTTTTCTATGTACTTTTTATTTCATGTCCTTTCTCCTTCATGGAAAACAAATGAGACTATGGCCTGAAAAAGATATAATTCTTTCTTCACACATTTGTGCTATCACTGTTCTATACAATACCACATTTTCCCCAAGTTACACTTCATTTCTCTTGAGTTTATTTTAGACATAGGACGAGTTTCTTAAATAAAGTTTTAGTGCTTTTGCTTCTTTCTGAACAAAAACCATTCTATAACACTCTGGAAGAGAACCGAGCAGTTACAAAAGATGTGTAGAGTGATTTATTCACAAAGATATTGGTTATTTCTTCTTTCCAAAATTCTTTATACTGTCCTCTGACATTCACTCTCTGTCTCAGTATCACTCATAGTACCTGAACTTAATCAGTGATGATGTCTCTCCTCTTAGTTGGTGAGCAATATGAAAGAAAGATTTCCCCATATTTTATAACAAAACTTGATAAGCATTGTCAAAACACAATGATGCTTCTAAAGTGTGTAGGAGAGCACAACTACTTAGTGCCTGTTGCATCTTTTGTTTAGTGAAGAGCTTTTCCATGGCCAGTTAAACACCTAATCATGTCAAAGGCTATTTTATTGGCAGACATTCGATTGTAAAATAGGCATCCTCTAGACTTTTTTTTCACTGCTCCTTTACTTTCCAAATCAAACACGGTTCTGAACTCAGACTTTGGGTTCATCAGTGAAGATGTATTAGAGAATGTACACATGATGTTGTAGCTTGCACTGATGCACTGCACACATTTCTCACAGGCCATATTGTCATTTCTGTCATCTTCTGGGCCCCTGCTTCAGTCATTTTATTTTATTTTATATATTTTTTTAGGTTTATTCCCAGATATTTTATTTTTCTTTTCTTTTTTTATTTTTTATTGATTATGCTGTTACAGTTGTTCTATTCCCCCCTTCATTCCCCTCCACCCTACCCCCCCATCCCCACCATTACCCCCCTTTAGTTTATGACCATGTGTCTCAATTCCTTTAGATTCTATATTTCCCATGCTATTCTTGTCCCCCCCATCTATTTTCTATCTACTCTGCTTCAGTCATTTTAATCTTAACTTTTTTTTGTTTCTCTGAAAAATGGCATTTTTTACATTGTAGGTCAAAAAATACAAATTTATGTAAAGATATTTTTACTTTGCTTTCCAGAGTTGAGCAAAAAGCAAGAGCTATCCGAGGAATGAGGTGAGAGCAAGTCTGCCAGAAGCTGGAACCATCCATGATTTACATTTTTTTCTAACTCTTTAAGAGAGCCTTGTTTTCATGTCTCTGCACAGTTAGCAGTTCTTGAACGGCACATTAATAAAGGCACACTCTAAGGAAGACAGGGAAAGGTCACCTACTGCTTCCTAACTAGTTTTATAAAACTCCTGACTTCTAGAGTTGTGTATGTTCACAGACATTATTGTTAAGGGCTCAACCTGCAACTCAGTCAAAAATAATATGCTTTTTCTCTAGTACTGGCCTTTTACAATGTCAGTAACTTTGTTAATTCCTAACCAACCTAACCAATTCATACTTTTCAAGCATGAACCCATACTGTTCATCTGTATCTTTATATTTGGACATAATAAGATTTTTATATATATATATATATATATATATATATATATATATATATATAAAATTTTATATATATACATATATATATATATATATATCCCTGCCTTCTTGTAAAAAATATATATCACACACACATGTATACATTTACCTATTACTTTCATTCCTAGGAACAATATAATTGTTCTCATCACTTCAGTGTTTTCAAGATTGATGAGTGTCAAATGCTAGTGGTAAAAAATATAAGGCAAGGATCCTGACTTTAAATATATTCTTATCTGGTAGAATGAGTATGCTAATCAAAAGGTAAGCCATAGCCTACAGTACTGATATGCAGAAAATACTAGTTAGGATATAAAAATTATGGTAAAGATGTCCTGAAAAATTTTCTTCCCCCAGGTTCCAACTCTATATGGCTATGTTCTATGTATGAATTTGTGGTAAAGAGAGGATTACCACTACCTAGGTACTCACAATCAATATGCTATACTTTCTCATTTTGCGTAGATTCAAAATCATGAGCCTATAAATGCATAACAGGCAAACATTATTCTTATCTGCCTGTGATTAATCTCACTCCTTTGATATATTATTTTTCTTTGTAACTTCTCAGAGTTGAAACACCATTGTATCCAGGACTTTAAATACTTTCTATTCTGGTATCAGAGAAGTTGACCACTTTTTTGGAATTGGAAATGAAGTGGTCATAAACAATCACTCTTTTATTAAAAGAATGACAGGTGGGAAGTTCTTGCTTTCATTTAATTCTGTGTAATTATGGCTTCTTCCAGCCAGTAAATGGTATTAGATCTTTGACACCATTGCATATCTGGTATTTTATGTAGTGATATAAATTTAAATGTGTGTTATTTTGACATAGTGTGATTTTCCTTTTTCTTTGTTTTTTTCCTTTGGCTAAGCAACCATCAAATGGATGGGTTGTTCATGTTAATATTGTAAGGTATAAGATTTAAATACACTAAGAATAAGCATGAACAACAGTAGAGTGTCCCTGATCATAATTATTAAGTGTCTCATGGATCACTATGTAAGGGCAAAGATACCAGGTTTTTGCAAATTATTTATGAATTTGATGTCATTCTTTCCCAGATCTCAATATGTTCTCTGGAGCTTGATAAAATCATATTAAAATTTACCTAGAAGATAGAAAAAAACAAGAAAAGCTAAGAAAATATTGACAAGATGGTGGTAGAATAGATGGATGTTACATTCACTTTCTCCTAAGACCAAACTGGAATTACAACTAAAATGTAGAACAATGAACCTGAATAATCAACTGAAGGCTAGCTAAAAAAAAGTCTTATAATCAAGGATTTACAAAGACGCCACATTGGGACTGATAGGAAGGTCAGAGACATATAAAGTTTTAGACTTGCTCCAAGGAAAGGCAGCTGATGTTCCAGAGGGATATATCAGTTGCCTGAAGGGTGTTTCAACCCCAGGCTGGTCTCCCCAGCCTTGAGCATCATAGCCAAGAAAAGGCACGCATATAACATCTGGCTATGAAAATAATTGCCCATCATTTATCCTGGCTCCTATGGAGGGGGGTGGGGCAGAAAAGAGTTGTGCAAGGAGATACTGGGGTTTGTGGCTTTGAGGAGAGAGCTGAGGGGACAGCCACTGGGACCTCTGTGCTGAGTTCCTGCTCCACACTGTAGATGCCATCTTGGGTGAATTATGCCCTTCCAAACAGCATCAGCCTGAGAAAAAGCAATAGACTCACCCTCTGGAATGTCTGTTGTACTTCCCTTGGGGCTTGTATCCTGCTAAGGTGTCAGCTACCTGGGCCTGTGTAGAGGTCTAGGCAGACTCAAAGGGTATCAGTGACTGAATTGTGTGGCTTTGTGGTAGGGGTCATTCCCACTACTTTTCTGTGAATCTTACTAGCACCTTCCCCTCACAGCATATTCCCTAGCCCCACTCTCCTGGCTCCAAGTGACCTCACCTTCTTGACTCTTGGTAGCTCAACCCTGTTAAGTCTGGGCAGAATCTGGGGCATAGGTCACCTTCCCCACTTTCCACCAAGCCTGACCAGCACAGCCCCATCTCCTAGCTCCTTACTTCCAGTGACCCCACCCTCCTGAAATCAGGCTCTTGGCAGAATCTGAGACAGATTGTCCTGTGTGACTTTAGGATAAAGATAATTTGTCCCATGCACACCTGAATGGTGCAGAGTCCTCCTTCACAGGGCCAAATTTTGGTCTGTTTAGGCCTCATAAATTCTGCTGCCCACACCCTGATGATTCCCTGAGACCCACACACCCACAAAGATATGTGAGCACCCAGTGGGTGACAGCTAGACTTGGTGTATTCCCTAGGATGTTTACTGATTGGCCTCAGACCTGGGACTGGCATGTAGTTTGAGCCTGTATCAATCTGGTGAACACCACTCAACCCTACCTGGTGACTCACTGAAGACATGCAACTTGAGTACTGCCAAAGCCTCTTTCAATAACTGAGCCTATCAGGAAGCTGTCAGGTGTAGGTAGGTGTGGGCAGATCTCATGGTTCCTTGGAACTTTTGCTGATGTTCCCCTGGACTCAGTGCCAGTAAAATCCACAGTACTAAATCTTTCCCGGGTACACCCAGACACAGCAGAGGTGGCTACAAACTGTGGATCGCTTTGTAATTCCACACAGATTTCCCAGGGCCAATCTCAGGCAACATCTGATGTTGACCTGAACCAGAGGCCCTCCCAAGAAGTCTCAGAACCAACCCAGTGGTCAGCTTCAGACAACACCAGAGAAAGAGCCAAATAGCTCTCCAAAGGGAGACCTCAGCAGGCTGTGGGCCACCCTGAGGTGAATTCCACTCTATGTGGTCAGTATCTGCACAGCAACTTTTATGTGATGGTCAGGGTTGATCCTCACAGTTGGCCAAACTTAGGGTTGGCTCCCCACACAAAAGGGCCAATAGCAATCCAGACTCAATTATACAAGGAAGGATCATATAACTCACACAAAAGACATTCCTGGAGAACCCACCACAGATGACAAAGGGAACTGCACTACTGGGTCCCACAAGACACCTATTAGATAGAAATAAACACACAGAAGCAGCCAAAATGAGGAGACAAAGAAACATACTCAAAATAAAATAGGAGAAATCTCCAGAAATAGAGCTAAATGAAATGAAGGCAAGCAATGACCAGATATAGAGTTGAAAAGAATGCTTATAATAAAAGGGTGATCAAGGAACTAATGAGAATGACAAGGAATTTAACGAGAACTATAGCAGCATGAAAAAGTACATAGAAACCAAACAAACAAAAAAAAAACCCAGTCAGAAGTGAAGACTACAATATCTGAAATGAAGAGTGCACTAGAAGATAAAAAATATGAACAGTAAAAAGACAGTAAACTCACAGTTATTAACAACCACACCTAAAACAAAAGCAAACTAAGCTAACAACTAGAACAGGAATAGAACCACAGAAATGGAGATCACATGGAGAGTTAGCAAAAGGGGAGTGGGAGGGGGAAAGAGGGGGAAAAGGTACAGAGAATAAGTAGATAGGTAGAAAACAGACAGGGGGAGGGCAAGAATAGTATGGGAAATGTAGAAGCTAAAGAACTTATGACACATGGACATGAACTAAAGAGGGGAGTGTGGGTGTGCAGGGTGGAGGGGAATGAAGGAGGGAAATGGGACAGCTTTAATAGCATAATCAATAAAATATATTTTTAAAAAAGAATGCACTAGAAGGAATAAACAGTAGTTTGGATGAAACAGGATTGAATCAACAATTTGGAAGGCAAGGTAACAGAATACACTGAAGTACAGCAGCAAAATAAAAAAGAATTAAATAAATGAGAATAGTTTAAGGGACCTTTGGGAAAACATGAAGTATACCAACATCTGCATCATCAGTGTACCTGAAACAGCAGAGAGAGAGAGAGAGAGAGCAAGCGATCAAAAATGAATTTGAAGAAATAATGACAAAAAACTTCTCTGACATGATGAAGGAAATTAACACACAAGTTCAAGAGTTCATAGAGTCTCAATCAAGGTGAAACTGAAGTGGTCACACCAGGACACATCATAATTAAAAGGTCAAGGTTAAAGACAATTAGAAAATCCTAAAAGCAAGAGAAAGATATTTATAAAGGAGCTTTCATTAGACTGTCAGTTCATTTTTCAACAGAAACATTTCAGACCAGAAGGGATTGGCATGAAATATTCAGGGTGATAAAAAGCAAGGATTTACAACCATGGCTACTTTAAGCATGAAAGCTATCATTTAAAATTGAAAGGGAAGTAAAGAGCTTTCCATACAAGAAAAAGCAAAAGAAGTTCATTATCTCTAAACTGGTATTACAAGAAATGTTAAAGGGTCTTCTTTAAGAAGAAGAGAAAAAAAGAACAGAGGAAAATAGTTCAAAGGATAAAATGACAAAAGAAACATACCTATTAATAATCACTTTAAATGTAAATGTCATAAATGCTTCAATTAAAAAACATAGTATCACTGAATGGATAAGAATACAAGACCCATGTATATGCTGTCTACAAGAGACCTACCTAGAATGACACATGCACACAGACTAAAAGTAAAGGGATGGACATAAGTATTTCATGCAAATGGAAATGAAAAAAAAAAACAGGGGTAGCAATACTTATATCTGATGACATAAACTTTAAAACAAAGGCCATAGTAAGGGACAAAGAAGGACACTACATAATGATGAAGGGAACAATCCAGAAGAGGATATAATTCTTGTAAACATATATGTGCCCAACATAGGAACACCTAAATATGTAAAGCAAATCTTGATGGGCATAAAGGGAGATATAAAAAATAATACAGTCATGGTACAGGATTAACATCACATTGACATCAATGGATAGATCTCCAGATAGAAAATCAACATAGAAACAGCGGCCTTAAATGATACACTAGACCAGATGGATTTAATTGAAATCCTCAAAGCATTTTACCCCACAGCAGCAGAATATACATTTTCTAAATGTATACATGCAACAGTTTCCAGGAGAAACCAAGTGATAGGACACAAAACAAGTCTCAAATTTAAGAAAACTGAACTCATATCAAGCATCTTCTCTGACAATAATGGTATGAAAATAGAAATCAATCACAAAAAAACATGAAAATGCACAAAAACATGGAAAATAAATAGCATGTTACTGAACAATAAATGGGTTAACAACAAGATTAAGGGAAAAAAATAAAAGATATCTTGAAACAAATGACAATGCAAATACAACAACCCCAATCTATGGGACACAGCAAAAACAGTTCTAAGAAGGAAATTCATAGTATTACAGGCTAATTAAACAAGAAAAACCTCAAATAAACATTCTAACTTTATACATAAAATAAACAGTAAAAGAATAACATAGCCCAAAGTGAGTAGATTAAAGTAAAGAACCGAGCAGAAATAAATGAAATAGTCTGAAAAAGAATACAAAAGATAAATGAAAACAAGACCTGTTTCTTTGAAAAGGTAAACAAGAGATGATACCAAATGATGTGGACACTGGCCCACAGTGTCCAGTGGAGGAAAAGGGACAGCATGGCTTTTCTCTCAAGGGGAGCAAAAGCCATGGCCCTTACCATGACTGGCCTTTATTGGGTTTCTCAGCACATTACAGAATGGTCCTCATTTACTATGCACAGGTTGCTTTAGGTGGTTACCTTTTTACAGAAAACAAAGGAGCCAATGTCATTAACCACATCACAGAAGAAGGATATTTGAAAATGAAAAGAAAAAAAAATGGTTGGAACAGTTACACTGGTGCTTGCAAGGTTTAGCATGGATTTTAGGTAGTTACTTTGCAGTAAATGTTTGCCACTGGGGGCAGGGCCCACACAACACAGAATGGTCTCCTACAACCAAAGAAATACAGTGGATTGTAAGAAAATATTATGAAAAGCTATATGACAATGAATTGGATAATCTGGAAAAATGGATAAATTCTTAGAAACAAAATCTTCCAAACCTAATCAGGAAGAATCAGAAAATCTGTATAGAAAGATACAACTTAATGAAATTGAAATAGCAATTAAAAATCTCCCAGTAAAAGAAAGTCATGAACCAGATAGCTTCATATGAAATGTTACCATTCAATGAAATAATATATATTCTTTTCAAACTATTCCAAAAAAGTTCAAGCAGAAAGAAGACTCCCGGCTCACTTTATGAGGCTGGTGTTATCTAATTCCAAAACCAGATAAAAACACCACAAAAAAAGAATATTATAGGCTAACATTCCTGATGAATATTGATGGTAAAATCCTCAACACAATTTTAGCAAATTGGATCTAGCAATACATCAAGAAGATCATATTCCATCATCAAGAGGGATTTATTCTTGGGGATGCAGGGTTGGTACAATATCTGCAAATCAATGAACATGATACAATGCATGTGATCAATGAACATCAATAAACAAAATGAAAGATAAAAATCATGATTATATTAATATTTGCAGAAAAAAGTTTTGACAAAATCTAGTACCCACTTATGATAAAAATTCTCAGGAAAGTGGGAATAGAGGGGACATCCCTCAATATAATACAGGCCATATATGACAAACTCATAGCCAACATTATATTCAATGGGCAAAAATCTGAAAATGTTTCCCTTAAACTCAGGAACAAGACAAGGACATCCACTTTCACCAGTCTTATTCAACATAGTACTGGAAGTCCAAGCCACAACAACTAGAATAGAAGAAGAAATAAAAGGAATCCAAACAAGAAAGTAAAAAGTAAAACTGTCAGTACTTGCAGATGACATGACAATGTATATAAAAAAACCCTAAAGATTCCACCAAAAATATAATAGAAATGATCAATACATTCAGTAAACTAGCAAGATACAAAATAAATATCCAGAAACACTTGCATTTTTATACACCAAAAATAAACTATCAGAAAGAAAACTAAGAGAACAATCCCATTTGCAACTGAAACAAAAAATAACACCTACGAATAAATTTATGAGTGTAAAAGACTTGACTCAGAAAATTATAAGGCACTGAAAAAAAGAAATCGAAGAAGCTACAAATAAGTGAAAGCATATACCATGTTCATGGATAGGAAGAATTAACATCATTAAAATATCTACACTACCCAAAATAATATATAGATTCAACACAATTTTTATAAAGATACCAATTACATACTTTACATAACTAGAACAAATATTCCAAAAATTTATATGGAACCAGAAAAGATCCCATATAGTCACAACAATCTTGAGAAGGAAGAACAAAGTTTGGGGGAACTGATATCAAACTATACTACATAGATATGGTAATCAAAACAGCATGGTGGTGGCATAAAAACAGACCTATAGATCAATGGAACAGAATAGAAAGCCCAGATACAAACCTATACTTTTATCATCAATTAGTATTTGACCAAGGAGGGAAGAACATACAATGGGGTAAACATAGTCTACTCAATAAATGGTGCTGGGAAAATTGCACAGGTACATGCAAAACAGAAAGAAAGAGAAAGAAAGAAAGAAAGAAAGAAAGAAAGAAAGAAAGAAAGAAAGAAAGAAAGAAGAAAGAAAAAGAATATAGACCACTTTATTACATCATACACAAGAACTCAAAATATTTTAAAGGCTTAAATGTTAGATTTAAAACTATAAAAATTCTTGAAGAAAATATAAGCTGAAAAATCTCAGACATTTGTTGTAGCAATATGTATTCTGATATATCTCCTCAGGCAAGGAAAATAACAGAAACAATAAACAAATGGAAGTACATCAATATAAAAAGATTTTGCACAGGAAAGGAAATCATCAACAAAATAAAAAGACAGTCCACTGAATGGGAGAACACATTTGCCAATGTTCTGATAAAGGGTTATATCCAAAATTTATAAAGAAATTACATAACTCAACCCCAAAACAATAAAAAATCCACTTAAAAATGGAAAAAAATCTGAATAAACACTTTTTCAAAGAGGACATACAGACCGTCAATAAACATAAGAAATGATGGTCGATATTGCTAATTATCTGAGAGTTGAAAATTAAAACCACAATAAGATGTCACCTCACACTTGTTAGAATGTCTATCATCAATAAACCAATAAACAACTAGTGTTGTCTGAGCATGTGCAGATAAGGAAACTCTTGTGCATTGTTAGTGGGAATGCAAACTGGTGAAGCTACTGTGAAAAGCTGTATGGAGTTACTTCAAAAAATTAAAAATAGAACTGCTTTATGACCCAGTGATTCCACTTCTGGGAAGATATCTGAAGAAACCCAAAACACTAATTAAAATATATATATATATACACCCATATTTTAGTGCAGCATTATTTACAATATCCAAGATTTGGAGACAGCCCAAGTGCCCATCAGTAGGTAAGAGGATAAAAAAGCAATGGTACATTTATACAATGGAATACTATTCAGCCTAAAAAAGAAGGAAATCTTATCTTTTGTGGCAGTACGGATGGACTAGAGAGTATGAGTATAAATGAAATCGGCCAGTCAGAGAAAGATACATACCATATGATTTCACTTATATGTAAAATCTAATAAGCAAAATACACAAACAAAAATAGAAACAAACTCCGGTTTTGTGGACTGGGTGAATAAGTTGAAGAGATGAAGAAAAAAATTGCATAGTAAACAGTATGGTGATTATCAGAGAGAAAAGGAGGTGGGGGAAGATAGGAAAGGGTACAGGAGGGCTAAATAGTGATGGAAGGAGACTTGACTTGGGGAGCTAAACACACAATGCAGTATACATATGATATACTATAGAATTGTACACTTGAAACCCATATAATTTTATGAATCAAGGACATACCAAAAAATTCAAAAAAGAAAAAATATTGATAAGAGAAGTAGTAAATGGAAGGCCTGCCTCATAAGCTATTAAAAACTACATTAATTCAATGGCTAAAAACTGTTTTGTCAGTTCAATGTATGCCTATGTATGTGAGATTTTAATAAGTATATACATGTGATATAATAGGTATTTATATTATTGATCTATTAAATCAAATTCCTATGTTCAAATTTATCTCTATATATCTATCTATAATCTATGTATATTTGTACCATTTATCAGGAAAATATTCAGGAACCATATAAAAGTATCTACAGAATTTTACTGAGTAATATAAAGCATTTTTAAATTATGTCTCTACATGGGAAAAGACTTGCAGGACAATATAAATTTCTTTTATGTACCTTGTAGCACACTGCCTAGCACAAACAGTAGTCAACTAATATTTTTTTAAATGAATGGATATAAAAAATTTGTGGCATTTTGTAAAGCATTATGGAAAGGATTTTAGTGGCATAAGATGCAATCTAAATAACATTTGGAAAGTAATGGTCAGGATAATTGGGAAAGACACTTTATTTTAGTTACTTGTTAAACATCTATTTGGAAAAGTTATGAAAATATAGATGAGGAAAAATATGAAGTTTGTCCAAACATTACATCTTAATGTATGAGTAAAATAACAAAACTATAAAAATAGTAGCTTGGGGAAAGGGAAGAGGCCATATAGATTCAGGGGCTGGATTAAACACTTTCTGTATATTTTCATTGTTTGGTAGGAAGTGTAACGTCTGTCTGCCAGGAAGAATCTGGCATATTAGCTATTATGTTCAAAGCAATAAGAAATTGCCAAAAAACACCCCCAGATTTTTAAGGGAGAAAGAAATTTAGAATAGGATTTAATGACTACTCCCTTGGTAGATGATTCATCAAAAGTCTTTTTAATGTAATTATTCAAGAATATGGGAATTCAACTGCAGTTCATCCCCAGTAATCAATCCATGCTTTTTTTTTTGTTAGGTCCATCCCTCATGGGTTTTGGATCACTATGCCTGAATTTGCCCTAGTGATGTAGAGTGCTCATTATTCATTCATGTATTCCTTCATAAATGTTTATTTTGTATTTGTGAAATGCCTACTAAGTGACATAATGATGTTAAGTGCTGCTGATTTAACAAGAAACACAACCTTGTTTCTGCTCTCTCAAGCAATGGAGATAGGAAGTACTGGGAGGAGAGATGTTGGTATGTCCAGAGAACATGGTACAAGGGCTGAATAGTAGCTGGAGAAGTTGTGTGTATACCATAAAATGTGTGTTGACTACATAAAAATTAAGTCACAATAAGGAAACTAAATTGTAAGAGAAACACAGCACCATTGGAGGTTGTCAAGCAATGGAAGAACAAAATCATATTTGTGTTTTAGAAGGAGCATTTCATCTACAGTGCCGAGTGGAAATTGGTATGGGACAAGCTTGGAAGCTAGAAGATCACTGGGGGCTTTTGTAGTAATTTAGACAGAAGATATAGTTTTAGTAGGGTACATGGATTACATACTTTTTACAAAAAAGAATAGAAAATTTTGAATACAAAATTACATACAAAGCTCTAGAAGAAGACTTAAGACTCATGAGTTCTTTCCTAGATTTATCTCTAGATGCAGAGAAGTGGCATTGATATCTGAACCATAGTGGCAGCAATGGATAAAGAGAAGTGAATGAATGAGAAAATTTGAAAAATTAGTGATTGAATGTCCAAGATGGGGAGCAGGAACTACAGAAGATGATGCTTAGTTTTGTGGTTTGAGCAACCAATTGGGTAGATGGACAGTCTATTCACTGAGGAAGGAAACATAGGAGAAGCAGATTTCAGTGGCAATGTAAGTTTCGTACCTGTGTCAGGTTGAAGTGATGTGAAACATTTGGTCGTGAAGCTCAAGAAAGCTTAAGTTATCCTGTTTCAGATGTGGCTCAGTTAATTTTGGCAACCTGTTTGTTCAACATCTGAAGAATGAAAATAATGCCCCATCCAATATGATTTCTAAAGTAGATGTAGATTTAAACCAGTATAATACATAGTTAAATGATCATTGCTTCCAAGCACTAGTGTCTAGTTCTGAAAACTAAGGCTGGGTTATTTTCTCACCTTTAATGTAGTGCCTTTCAGGATGATTTTCTTACTGCTCTCTAGCACTATAATATTGGGACATGTGCTGATTAGCTGGCAGTTTACATGAAAGGTTTTCAGACCTCTGTGGATGATGACTTCTTGGTTGTGTGTGTAGGACTTTTCTCATGTAGGTCAGTGTCTGAGTTTTCTCTGATCGTTAATCCATAGGCTTGAACTGATTATGCAATGAACTGAGGACCTGCTAAATATAATGTTTAAAAGTTCAATGGCAAATTTCTTTCTTCATTGTACTTTAATTTGGAAATGGCTGAACAAATTATTCTTGTGCTTTTCAAGCAAATAAAGAAAAAGATAACTTCCAAAGAATATAACAATAAGCCTCTTGGGAAAGTTTTAGAAAGTTATCAAATAATATAAGAGATAATATTAGAGACTGTTTTGCCACCTAAAAATACAGCATTTTGTTCTATGGCTATTGTGATTACTATTTACAGCTCCATTATAAGGAAATCTATGGGAGCCATGGAAATCAGTACCAGAATTATGGAAACTGTTTGCATAATTAAAGGGCTAGTTAGTATATTCCCTCCTATTTTCCAACCTATTTAAGCAGCTCATGTATGTGCCAGTATTTCATTGCTAACTATGGTGAAGGAGATAACCAACTTTAAATCTTCTATTGCTGAATAATACCCATAACAACAGTGTTTAATATATGGTTTATAATTAGTGAATATGCCAAGGTTTTTCAAGAAGTGCATTAGATATGGCATAGATACAAACTTTTGCTTCATTAAATAACATTATGGACTATATTTTGCTGCATTTGCATATGCAATTTTTCCCTGTATAATAGCAAGATTACTTTACAGCTTCTTAATGAGAATATCTTTTTTATCAGTACCTTTTCTGAAGTTTTACTGAAGCTCTCAGTGACCTATTTCTAATATTTTAGAGCTCTAAACTTTTCTCTCCCCTATTTAAGTAGCTTTAACTTATGTTTGATTAGTGGCTTTAGAAGTATATTCATAATCTAATTTTAGGCAGTAAATCTTTTCTTACAGGAGAAACAAATTCAAAAATAACCTTGCACATCACAGGAGGCTATAAATTATGGAAATGGTTCACATTCCTACAACACTTATTAGGTGAAGAGAGGGTGAAAGTCAGAGATGACTCCCTTTAGTTGCATTTTGTTTTCAGTTGCATTTGTGCAGGAAAATTCTCATTAACATTGTCTTTAGTAAACTTAGATGACTAAGTTTGGTGATGTTCTGAGAAATGATTGTAATGCAATATAAAGTGCTCTGATTTAGTATTCCTGTAGGAGCACAAATTTATTAATGAGGAAGAATTCTCATTATTATCCTCTGCAGTTAACACTGTGGACTTAGATGGCTAAGTTTAGTGACGTTCTGAGAAACGATCATAATACAATGTAAAATGCTCTGATTTAGTACTTCTGTGCTAAAGATGCTGGTATTGGGTGTTTGTGGAATGGGTCGGAAGTTATGCAGGCATTCAAGGGCCCTATTTGTCAAGGAATGTTAGAATTCTTATCTGAAGTTTGGAGTAGCTATAACAGAGACATTAAGAAATATTGTGACTATTGGGTTGTGCTCTGAAAACTGTACAGATTTCACTTACCAGAAAGTTCTCCAACCTTACTGTCATTTTTCCAGTTAAGTAATTTTATTTTAACTTCAAAGAAATACATACACTTAAAAAATGGAAACAATTTAAAATATAAAAACATAAAAAGCAAATATCCACTCTACGGTCTTTGGTTTCTTGGCTATCCCCAGCCAGTATTCATAACTCTCTCTGCAAGTTTGATGTTAATTCTTGAAGAGCTTTTCCTGTGCATTTACATCTCTACCAGTCCTCCCCATTTATCTCTTTCGTTCTTTCTCTTTCTCTCTGTCTCTCAGATTAGTTTAATTGTTATGTAACTTGCATCACTTACAGACACTACCGGGTAAATGCACTCCAGTCCATCCTATTTATTTTAAGAGTTACCTACCATTCTAGTATGACTATGTCATAATTTGTTTAACTATTACCATATATGGGATATATATATATATAATTACAAACAATGATGCATTGAACATCCATTGTCATAGTCTCCTTATTTATTCTCCTATTGTTCTGTTTTCTCTTTTTCTCCTTCCCTCCCTGCTTCCCATCTATCTAATCTGTATCTTTGTGCACATGTCTATTTCTGTGGGATAGATTGTGGAAGTGGAATTATTAAGTCAATTTGAATATTGACATATAGTCCAGAATTTCCCTTCTCAAAACTGTACCAGTTTATAATACTTCCACCAAGAATTTAGTGGTATTTACTTAATTATTAACTATGGATATGTTTTAGTCTACTTGAATAAATAAAATGGTAAATCATTTAAAATTTTTTTTGCTTTTGTTGTCCCTAAAATGTTGACCTTGAATATCTTTTCACATGTTTCTTGGTTCAGTGAATTTTCTCTATTTTCCTTGTTGATTTTTTGTAAAGTTTATTTTTTAAAATTATTTATAAGTTCTCTTTATCCAGGTGTGCTGTTATATTTTTATCTGTTATATGTTTTGCAGATATTTCTTCTAAGGGTCCCACTTATTTTTCAGATCCATATTTTGTTGTGGAAAAATTAAAATTCTGATGTAGGCAAATCTGTTATTTTTTTCTTTGTGGTTTTTGATTTATACATCTTGCCCTAAGAAGTTCTTTGCCAGATCCCGACTATAAAATATTCTTTTAAAATCTCTTTTGGGTGCTCACTTTGGCAGCACATATACTAAAATTGGAACGATACAGAGAAGATTAGCATGGCCCCTGCACAAGGATGACAGGCAAATTTGTGAAGCATTCCATATTTTTTCTAAACACACCAATAACAGCAAAAAGAAATTGGAGCAGTAATAAAAAAAACTCCCATCACACAAAAGCTCCGGGCCAGATGGTTTCACAGGAGAATTGTACAAAGCATTTAAGGAAGAGCTAAACCCTATTCTCCACAGACTATTCCAAAAAATCCAGAAGGATGGAAAACTCCCAAATTTTTTTCATGAAGCCAGTATCATCCTAATTCCAAAACCAGATAGAGACACAACAAAGAAAGAAAACTTCAGGCCAATATCCCTGATGAACATAGACACTAAAACCCTCAACAAAATATTGGCAAATCGCATCCAACAATATATCAAAAAGATCACACACCATGACCAAGTGAGATTCATCCCAGGGATGCAAGGATGGTTCAATATTCGCAAATCAGTAAATGTAATACATCACATAAACAAAAGCAAAGACAAAAACCATATGATCATATCAATAGACACGGAAAAAGCTTTTGATAAGGTATAACGCCCATTTATGATAAAAACACTCAGCAAAGTGGGAATAGAGGGCACATTCCTCAATATAATAAAGGCCATATATGAGAGACCTACAGCCAACATCATACTCAATGGGCAAAAATTAAAAGCTTTTCCACTAAGATCAGGAACAAGACAAGGATGTCCACTTTCACCACTTCTATTCAATATAGTATTGGATTTTTAGCCACAGCGATCAGGCAAGAAAAGGAAATAAAAGGCATCCAAATAGGAAAGGAGGAAGCAACTCCTCCTTTACAACTGTCACTGTTTGCAGATGACATGATAGTGTACATGGAAAATCCTATAGACTCTACCAAAAAACTGCTCGAACTAATTAATGAATTTGGCAAAACAGCAGGTTACAAAGTCAATATCCAGAAATCAAAGGAATTTTTGTATACCAACAATGAATCAGCAGAAGCAGAAATCAAGGAAAAAATCCATTTGATATAGCAAAAAGAAAAATAAAATATCTGGGGATAAACCTAACTAAGGAGGTAAAAGACCTGTATGCAGAAAACTACACAGCCCTGAATAAAGAAATCAAGGAAGACACAAACGAATGGAAACATATACCTTGTTCATGGATTGGAAGAATTAACATCATCAAAATGTCCATACTACCCAAAGCCATTTACAGATTCAATGCAGTACCTATTAAAGTGCCAATGGCATATTTCACAGACATAGAACAAACACTTCAAAAATTTATATGGAACCATAAACGACCCCAAATAGTAGCTGCTATTTTGAGAAAGAAGAACAAAGTAGGAGGGATCACAATACCTGATATCAAACTGTATTACAAGGCCACTGTAATCAAAACAGCCTGGTACTGGTATAAAAACAGGCACATAGACCAATGGAACAGAACAGAGAGCCAAGAAATCAACCCAACTCTCTACAGTCAATTAATATTGGACAATGGGGGCAGTAACATAAAATGAAGTAAAGATAGCCTCTTCAACAAATGGTGTTGGGAGAACTGGTCAGCTATGTGCAAAAAAATGAAACTTGAGCACCAACTTACACCATACACCAAAATAAATTCAAGGTGGATAAAAGACTTAAATATAAGCCGTGACACTATTGAAGTCCTAGAGGAGAACATCAGCAAGAAAATCTCAGATATTTCATGCAGCAACATTTTTACTGATATGTCCCCTAGAGCAAGGAATATAAAGGGAAGAATAAACAAATGGGATCTCATCAAAATTAAAAGTTTCTATGTGGCTAAAGAAAACAGTATTAAATTAAAAAGACAACCAACTGTATTGGAAAATATATTTGCCATTGATACCTCAGACAAAGGTTTAATCTCCAAAATATATAAAGAACTTACATGACTGCAGTCTAAGAAGACAACCAACCCAATTAAAAAATGGGAAAAGGACTTGAACAGACAATTCTCCAAGGAGGACATACAGAAGATCCAGAGACACATGAAGAGATACTCAATATCATTAGCTATCAGAGAGATGCAAATTAAAACCACAATGAGATACCACTTTACACCAGTCAGGATGGCTATCATAAACAAAGCAACAAACAACAAATGTTGGAGAGGTTGTGGGGAAAAGGGGTCCTTAGTTCACTGTTGGTGGGATTGCAGACTGGTACAACCATTCCATACTGGAAAACAGTATGGAATTTTCTCAGAAAAATAAAAATTGACCTGCCTTTTGATCCAGCAATTCCACTGCTAGGATTATACCCCAAGAATCCTAAAACATCAATTTCAAAGAACCTATGCACCACAATGTTCATAGCAGCACAATTTACAATAGCCAAGAGTTGGAAGCAACCTAGGTGCCCATCAGTAAATGAATGGATCAAATAATTGTGGTACATATACACAATGGAATTCTATGCAGCAGAGAGAAAGAAGGAGCTACTACCCTTTGCAACAACATGGATGGAACTGGAAAGCATTATGCTGAGTGAAATGAGCCAGGTGTTGAAAGACAAATACCATATGATCCCACCTTTAACAGGAAGCTAAACAACAAAAAAAAACAAGCAAGCAGAAAAAAAACAAAGACACTGAAATAGAGAACAAGTGGACAGTGACCAGAGGGGAGAGGGAAGGGAATTTAAGGGGAAAAAAGGGGAGGGCTTTGGAGGAACAAATAGGAAGGAAACAGGGACGAGAACTAAGGGGGGTGGAAATGGGAGGGAGGTGGGGAGCACGGGGCGGGGGGAGGCTGGGATGGGAGAAATAGATAAAATCTCTTTTGGTATTTTTATATTAGATTTTTAATACTTACAGATTTTAATTTTGTGTAAGATGTAAGTTGTGGCTGAGACTTTTGGGCAATCACTACAGCTATGTCATCTTCCATTTACTTAGTTAGATTCTATTTCCCACTCTTCTGTTTAGCTGTGTGAGCTTTTATGACTGAATTGCATCCAACAGAATGGCAGCAGAAGTGATAACCATTACTAAGAGTCCTGCCCTATAACAACCTTCAAAGAGAGATCCTTTTCCAAAATGACCTTGGAGGAGATGTGCTGAAGATAGTGAAGTTATCTGGAAAATGTTTAAATCCAAAAATCACCACTTAGAAGAGAGCCATCCACCAATAAAAACATAAATTTTAGACTCTATGTGAGCAAGAAACTAACTACTTTCTATGGAATTAATCAACCGAACCTTTAAGGTTTATTTTTTACAGAAGTTATAAAATGCATATGCAGAGTAATATCATAACTTTTCCCCAGTCATGTCAATAGTTTCAACACACTTTATTCAACAATCTGTCCTTTACCCTATATTTGAAATTCTATATTTAGCATTTTCTAAATTTCCATAATTGTCAGAATTATTCTATATTCTATTTTGTTTTGGGGGCTACTTGCATATTCCTAAAACAATACCATATTTTATTTACTACAGCTAGTAATGTTCTTGGAGTCTGGTAGCAGAGTGATGTTTTAAAATCAGTTATGTCTTGGTTTGACAGGTATAGGTCAGTTGATTGAGTGCCCTTTCTCAAAGCAAAAGGTCACAAATTTGATTCCCAGTCAGGGCACATGCATGGATTGTGCGTTCAGTCCCTAGTCAGGATGCATGCAGGAGGCAACCAATTGATTTTTCTCTCTCATGTCAACATTTCTCTCCCTCCCTTTCTCTAAATAAATAATTAAAATATTAAAAATTCAGATTTGTCTTATATCTTCAAAGTTTTTAGAATAACTTTTAGGCAATAGTACATCTCTAACATGGTCTAAAAAGCCCTAGATACTTTGGCCACTCTATCTTTTTACCTGTAGACCTCCTTCCTTGCTGTTCACTAAGCTTCAACTTCTTTAATTTTTAAAAAAAATGTGAAATATCTTATCACCTATCGACCTTCACAAATGTTACTCAGTTTGCCAGAAAGATCTCCTAGTCATTATTATGTCTTAGATTTAAGAATTATTCTTTAGAAGATATATTTTCTTACCTCCTATCAAAACAAGATCTCATACTCAGACGGTTTTACAGATGTCTTGCATTGCAGTTATTATAATTTAAATATTTATATGTAGTATTACTATTATTACTGTAATATTTTCTCCTTTTCTGGATTTAAGATCCATGAAGTTAGAATAGCATTTTTCATTATTATGTATTTGCAACACTTGGTATAATACTTGGCACATGCTGAATACTTGATAAATATTTGTTGAATAACTTATGAATCTGAATAGTAATTTGACAAGCATGTTCATAAATTATAGGTTTGTACCTGGGACTGGTTTCAGTGTATCTAGATAAACTCTTCTTCTTTTATGACTTTGACTTGTTATGTAAATAGAGAGGTCATTACTGATTTTGTTTAGACATGAAGACATTCTTAAGTATAATTAATTTAAGGACATGTTAGGTCATCTGGAAGAGAAGAACTTGAACTGGAAGATTTCTTTTTCATTGTTTGAACCAAAGATGAATCAGTTCTTCACTGCCATTCCATGATTCTCACCATGTAAATAATGAAATGGTGAAAATCAAAGTTTTCTTTAGTAACCATAGAGGCATTGGTTTCACATTAAGTGAGTATGAAGTTTAATGGACCTTTGGAAGAGTATGCTTTATAAATGTATATTCCTATGCTGTCCAAATAGTATTTCATTAACTGTAGGCCTCTTTAAAAGTGAGGATGATATTATATACAAGTTTTGTATAAAACTGCAAACCTTTTCTATCTAGGGGAACTGTCTCAAGCTTCTCTATATCTCTGTATCAGACTATTGGGAGCAAGAAGCTCACTCAGATAGTGTAATTGAAGAGTCTACTTTTCATTAGTAAACTATTGAAATGGTGTGGGTAGGATTAAAGAAAGCCAATAAGAGATGGTGACATTCCCAGTTTAGTACTAATGGAGTCCTGTTACCAGCTCCAGACATAATGGGGTAAGTGTTGAGAAAAGTTACTGGAATTTAAGAGATTGAGCTGATAGGAGCAATGCCTTTGGTGGAAGGGCATAAATAATCTGTGGTAATATGGCAGAGAGAGGGACAAAGGATTAAATTCTTCCTTGTATTTTCTTTTTATTTTGTGATCTGCTATAATCATTCGTTACTTGAACCCAGCTAGAAGCTAGAGTGGAAGGGTAGCCTTTGAACATCATTCATTGATGTCATAAAGATCTTGGGGCCCAAAGTCAGTGGGGAAAGGTAGAGAGAGGATTTGGAGGATGAGAATGAACAAAAAATATCTAGCATGCTCTGATGAAGCTAAAATTTATTTTTTAGTACATATATAAGTATATGTATGAGAGAATGAATATTAATTTTACTTATTTTTAATTTCCACAGTGATAATTTCAGTACCATCTGTAGAAACTTGTCTTTCCCTAGTACTTTGTGAATCCACTTAAATTATTATGTATAATAGAGTCTGTTCTGGGATATGTATTCTGAGGCATATTCCTCATTGTTTATAGCAGTTTATAAATGCTTAGTAGTTGATTTGACAAGCTTTATTATATATTTTTTCAGAGTTGAATTTCTTATTTAGCACTTGTGGATTTAAACAAAATTTTACTATAGACCTAGACTACTAAAACTTTCAAGCTGTATGAGGGAAAATACCATGTCTCTCCCATTATACGTAACACATTTTACAAATATGTGGATCACAATATTTATTATATTATTGGCATACATAAAGAATAAAGGATATCTGAGTAAATTAATATAAATTTATTTAACAATATACTGATAGGTGTATGTTCTGAAAGAGTAGAATAAAGCAATATGTACTATAGGTAAGACTTGAAGATATTTAATGACATGTACTTAAATAGGAAATGACAGATACATATTTTTCAAATATCAGTAAAATCGATTTTATGTGACTAGCTAAGATCAATCAAAATCTAATATTGGTCATTTTGACAGTATTAAACTGATCATGCAAGGAGTCCTCACCAGAATGTAAGAGGATGGAAATCTAGGGACACATTTAAATTAGATCCTGTGTCCAGATACAAGGGTCCCTTAAGGCACAGGTGGCAAACACAAGGCCTACAGGCTGAATCTGGCCATCCACCTTGTTTCATCCACCTGGAACCTGTTTCTACTCAGCAGCAGCACTGAGCTCCTTGTTCCTAGTTAAGGAGTAGTTACATTTACACAGTCCTAAAATTACATTCAGCCCTTTGAAGGCAACCTCCAGGCTGATGTGGCCCCTGGTGAAAATGAGTTTGACATCCCTGCAAGGTATCTTGGGGCTTCCTTGGACATCACATTGGTAAAGATTCAGATACCAGTTGTCTGGTCGAGGGCTGCTCTCAGACACAGAAGGGACCCTAAACTGCTCAAGGTAGAGGAGAGGGTAAAGCCTTGAAGCTCCTATCTAGGACATCTCCATCACCCCCCAAACTCTTTATCTTATTGAGTTATTTTTATTATTCACTTTAAAAAATTTAGCTAAGATTTATACCTCTCATTAGAAAGCTTTCTTTACAAATCCTTTCCCAATATCCACTGTGTGTCCTCAATGTGCCAGTAAATTCTTGGAATGGTCTCATCATCATTATCACCATCAGAGTAGTAGTCATAAATATCTGATGTTAGTACTTATTTAAATTATGATGTGCCAGGAATTTTGCTAAATAATTTATCTAGATTATATCATTTAATTCTTGTAATTAAAAGGTAACAGAATTGTAAGTATTCCTAATTTAGAGATGCATATAGTATTCTGTTTGTAATCTTTTTAACTTGTCTTCCCCTTCACATTGTGAGTTCATTGAGGGCTTAGGCAATTATTTTATTCTGTATTTTTGCATCTCTGGGACTAAGAATAGTGATCATTACACATAGCTATATAACTCCAAGTATTTGAATGATTCTTGGTTGACTTCAGGTTGATCTAATTTTTAGATGTGGCTCTGACATAGTAATTTTTAAGTAAAATAACACTTGATTCTTATCATGCAAAGCCAGTACATTTCTGGAACAATAATTCATTTTATTAAAACCACTAAAATAGTTGTCAGATTAAAATAAAATCTGCTTTGGGTTTTAGTTTTCTCTTCTGTATGTATGTTTAATTAAAATGGGATAAGAGACTGATAATCATGATTTTCTGCTATTGAAGAAAATGGGATAAAAGACTTCTTGGCAAAATAGTCACAGTTTTTCAACTTGCAAATTAAATTATATTGTAGATTTGCTATCTTGCCCCCATTAACTTCTTGCCCTCTTCGGCTTTCTGAGCACCCCAGGGATCAGATTTCCTGTGGCCCCTGTATAACAGGCTATTGATCACCCCTTTGCCTTGCCATCTTTACCTCTCAGTACAAATTGGCTTGTGTCAATTGGAGGGGGAAGATAATTAATTTATACTCACATTGAAATTAGATGCATTCTAAAAGAAGGAAATCACCTGGGCTTAGATCCCTGAGCTCCACCAATTTGGGGCTGTAAATTCCTGAGCTAACCTTCTAAAGTAGTAGAAGTATAGGTGAATATGTGTGTGTATGTGTGTGTACTGGAGGGAGAAAGATTGGAAATACCCTGAAATAAATCCTAGTGGTGACCTTTCTAAAGGTTTTGCACAGTTTTAATCATACTGAGTCTTAAAGTTGAAATTATACACTCTTAAAATATTGGAAACTTCTTCAAAACCATGGAAATAGTGTGTGAAATGTGAGATGATTAAAGAGGAGTGCCTTTTCTATTATGACTATATGTTGTTCTTTCCCTTTGTTGGGGCAAAACCCCAAGTTTAAATTCAGGATTGATTCTGAAGAATTGACATGTATTCAATTTTTATTAAATTGAAATACAAACTCATAACAGCTTTAATAGGGGAAACTTACACTGGCAATGCAGCTGCTGACTCCCAGTGGTGGCAGGCTGGGGGAGAAATCTATCCCCTCCCAGGACAAGGTCTCATTTTCACAGGGGTTAATAGTAAAACCATATTGTAGGTAGTCACACATAGACTGCAGAAAGAAGGATGCGTTTCTAAATTAACAGATAACATCATGCAGTTATCACACTCTAGACATTCATTAACTTTCTTCCTGGGGGCATGACATTTATCTTTAGGCAGCATTCAGGCTTTCTGGGTAGTCAGCCAAGACTGAGGTTACAGAGAGATAAACACTCACAGAAGGTGAAACAAAGTCTAACATTTCTCAGATGACTTTACTGCTGGAGCCATGTGCAACTCTGACTTCCCTATACCCTTATGTCTACATCTGTATGTTGATTAAGTCACTTCTAGTTGTAGCCTTGAAGACATTACTACTTTAGAATCAAATATGTTATTATGAAATAAAGTACAAGTCACAGAACTTTTTATAATATGCATATAAACAAGTGTTTTAACTCTGCTACTTACAGTTCTACTTTCAAGCTAAATAATGTATTGGAAGCACTGAGTGAGTAATCTTCCTGAGAAGAATGACGGGAGTCTCCAGGAAAATAGGCAAGGCCATTCCACTCTTCCACTGGCCTTCCAGGATACTCATCTCTTACCACAATATAAATGAATTAACATGCAATAAAGCATCCAGGGAAAGTAATATTCCTTCCCAACACTAATAGAGCATAAGTGAGTATTTGTAATTCTTCCAGTGGATTTAATTCTTAATTCATTCTGATTACAGCAGTGGAAATATTATTAGAGTGTAATGGATGCGCCATTTCCCCATTACTTGGTCTCAGTCCTCTAAACATTATGCTTGTGGTGAATCTTTAATGCTTAAAATACTCCCTAAGAGTGATGTGGGGAGGATGTAGGTTCATTATTGAAAAGCAGTAACCTGGGCATCAGGAGTCCACTACTGTTTTGATCTTGTGTCTAAGTTATGTTTATCACAGAAAATTCTTTTCCTATTTAATGTTTTTGTTACTGATCTAGCATGAATAGTAAGGAGTAGAGTTTGGGTCAACTTTTTCAGAAGGGAAGAAATGAAATGGATGATTTTTTCTTAGATGGGTGGCATATTTAGAGTAAAAGATATCTCGTGAATGGTTCTAGAACTTTTCCATTGCTGACACTCATAGATTATTTAAAAGGTGCTCAGAAAACTTGAACATGAAACAACTTGTGTTAAGATCTGAATCATTCAAAATGGAAGCTTTGGTGGACAGATCAGTCTTAGTTGTAGGTCTTTGGATTTAATGACTTGGAACACTTCTTTCCAGCCCCTTCTTGCCTGTAAGGTCTCTTTTGAGAAATCGGCTGACAGTCTGATGGGAACTTTTTTGTAGGTGACTGTCCCTTATCTCTTGCTGCTTGTAGGATTCTCTCCTTCATTTTAATCTTGGCTAATGTAATTATGATGTGCCTTGGTATGTTTCTCAGATAAGATCAAATTCAAGGAGTTCATCATCATCATTAACATTATATGAAATGTTAAAGGGACTTATCTAAGAAAAAGAAGATAAAAAAGATGAACAGTGAAAGGACAGCAAATTCACAGTTATTAACAACCACACCTAAAACAAAAGCAAACTAAAAGGACAGCTAGATCAGGAGTGGAAACATAGAAATGAAGACCTCAAGGAGGGTTAGCAACAGGGGAGTGGGAGGAGGAGAAGGGGGGAGAAGGTACAGAAAATAAGTAGCATAGACGGTAGATAGAAAATAGGGGAGAGGGCAAGAATAGTATGGGAAATATAGAATCTAAAGAACTTGAGACACGTGGTCATAAACTAAAGGGAGAGAATGGTGGGGGAGGGGGTGTGCAGGGAGGAGGGGAATGAAGGGGGGGAATAGAACAAGTGTAATGGCATAATCAATAAAATATATTAAAAACCAAGTGTGAGGGATGCAGGGACGAGGGCTGGGGGGGTGGGGATGGAAGGGAGGTGGGGAGCACGGGACAGAGGGTGGGCTTGGATGGGAGAAATAGACAAAAAACTGTACTTGAAAAAAATAACTAAATTAAAAAAATAAATTAATAAAAAATATGTCTTGGTATACATCGTTTGGGTATTTTAAAAAGGGAGCCAATAATAGAAAAAAAATGTGTGAACTCTTTACAAGTGAAAAACATACTTTTGTTACATAGCCCAAAACAGATGATTGGGAAAGATATTATTGTAAAAGTTGACATAAGTGGAGCCATTTTAAAGTGGAGCTAGAGCAGCTGTTCTAGAGGAATGGCCTTGCATGTCTTGCTCCTTGAACCTTTGGAATGTTTGAACTGGGCATAACAACTTTTGGACTAAGACCAAGCAACATTGTGTTATTATACACAAATGTTTGTAAAGTCAGCAGGGTTAAAGATCCTGACAACAAGGAATGATAATTATGGACTTTGAATTTGAAGATAGAATCCATAACTAATCACACATAAAGGGTACCTCAACTTTTCAGAGACAATAAAATTCTTTCTTCTTTTCTCATAAAACCCCTTCAGTTCCACACTATAATTAGAACACTGTATGGGTTTCTGCCTGAATTTGTGTGGCATGACTTGCAATTCTTTGATCCCAAATAGAAGATTGTTGGCTCTCATTCTGGTTTTTAAATTTTGAATAAGCATCATAAAACCATAAATATTAAAATTCTTAAAATTATTGCTTGATTTCAAATGTATTTGAAAAACTACAAAAAGATACTAAAATTCAGAAATTTCAAAGCATAATCTTGGTTAATGCTCCAGGATTTACTCTATGTCTTTCATTAAATTGTTAATTATTTCATTAAAATTTAAGTTTGATGTTTAAACTCTATTCTTCATAAGAATATATGTATTTGTAGACTTTTTTTCCATTCTAAGCCTACCTTTTTCCATTTGTGTAGATAAAAAGGCAGATAAAGTTAAAAAAAAGATCTGAATCAGTTCAGGTGATCTTGAGAAATCAATTAATTACTTTAGGTTAAATTTCTCCCAAGACATGATTAAAAATATGCATAACAAATCCAATCATCAATTCATTGAGCATTTGTTATACAGCAGGCACATTAAGGGTAATTGAAAGAAAGAAATCTTGGTGCCTGACTTTAGGCATTATTATTTAAATACATGAGCTGGACACATCTTACCTGAAGGAGAACATTCAAAGTAAAACTTTTTTTTTTTAAATAGGAGGCTCAGGGATAGAAGGAAACTGAAAGATAAAAAGACACTATTATTGTTGGTTTACTGGCTGCCAGAAAGGAGAAAAATAGGTGGAGATTTTGCCCAATGTGCCTATAGTATGTGAGTTGTGTTTGAGTAGGCTAACATTTTATGATGTTAGGTTGCCTGAGAAATACTGGGTGGTACATTCTGATCTATTTAATAAGTAGCACATTATAAAGAGGTTCCTTGACTTGATGTGTTGATTTCATTTCTTTGAACCATTGTCATCTTTTTTTCTGGGGCCAACACAACCTGAGGAACAGGAGACAGGAGACAGGAGACAGCATACCAAATCCTTTCCCTGTGCCTAAATGTGGAGGTAAAAAAACCTGTTTTCAAAACCCAGGTGGGAAAGTTTTGCATTCATAATTTCTGGAGGAAAAAGTTAACTGAAAATCTGAAACTACCCAATCTGTTTAGCTATTCTTTTGATTTTGATTTTTCTCACATACTTTAGAGAACCACATTAAACAAGGAAAAATGTCTAATAATATGGATATTAAAGTGAGCAAGGTCCATATGTTGGTATTTTCCTTCAGGTTCAACCACTATAATAGCAAGTCCTCCTCAAAGCTTCCTCCAGGCAGATTATTCATATTGATCAGCATTTTGACTAATAATGTATTAAAATGAAAATCCTAGAAGGCTAGATTCCAAGAAAAAAATAAATTAAAATCTAACAGCTTATATGTTGAAATTTAAACTATAGAAATATTAATTTCTTGGATAAAAGAGGAATTTTTAAATGTTATAATATGCACAGATTTGTGGGTTTATGAATGCACTGTGGGAGACATTAAATGAGTATTTATTTATACATTTATATATATATGTATCTCAAAGTGGTGAGAATAGGAAATTTGCCATTTGCCTCTTCATCTTCAGCACTTGGCAGAATGCCTGGCCCATGGAGGGGCTCAGTAAATGTTGAATGATTAGATGAATGAATAAATGGATGAAAGAAGGAAGGAAGGAAGGAAGGAAGGAAGGAAGGAAGGAAGGAAGGAAGGAAGGAAGGAAGGAAGGAAGGAAGGAAGGAATCAATCCAGGTCTGATTTAAGTTCCTCTAAATTCCACATAAAAGTAAGGTTAGCTATGTTCCGGAAAGACCAATGAACACTCTTAATGATGTTCTCTTTGTTGGAGAAATTTTAATTAGTTGAAATCTCATCATTTACATTCACTATACTCTAAATCCTCCCTTATAATTTATGTTCAAGTCCCACATTTTCTATGAAGGTAAGTTTCATCTGATTCTTTAATGCACAGCGGTTCTCTTTCTTTGAACTATGGTATGTACCATCTTTACAATTTTTCTGCCTTCACATTTTTTTATTGACATCTAGAAAAGATAGTAATTTAACTTCATCTGTTTTGGGGAATTCATCATGAAAGCAGATTTAAAAATATTGGGCAAATTGTTTTGTAAGATGCTCATTGCAATGCTTTTTTAAAGAGTGAAGCTGCTATATTCTGCTTTACCAGTTTAATGGTACAAAGTAAGCCCTTGCTGGTGTCTCTCAGCAGGTTGGAGCTTCATCCTATACACCAAAAAGTTGGGGGTATGATTCTCCTTCAGGGCACATGCCTAAATTGTGGGTTCGAACCCTGTTGGGACATGTATGGGAGGCAAGGAATGGATGCTTCTCTCTCACACTCATGTTTCTCCCTCTCTCCCTACCTTCCTCTCTCTCTAAAATTAATATAAACATATATTTTTTAAAAAGCACAAAATAAGGTCAGATTTATTTTTTAATTTTACATCCAGTGATTCTGACATGCTACCCTGTTTTTCTGTCCCAGAATTCATCTCCAAGTTAACTTCAAGGTCTCCAGAAATATTCATTTGGTCCAAAAAGTTTATTATTGCACCATTGAATAAGATTTGTAAAAAACAAATCTTTATAAAAGGACTTGATCCTTGTGGTTGATACAGTTGTTACTCTGAAAGGGAGTTATTTCTGAAAATACAAAGTCCAGAATCAGGGTCTCCACACTGCTGGAGTCACCATGGCAAGCAAAGAACCCAGCTGTTGCCAGTTTGGTGATTGTTTCCAAAGAAAACAAATTTGTGCAGGGAAAGAAGACACTTTTTCCTATAATATGTTTGTTTCACTTCAAAGTACATAGGTGTTGGCCCCAGATATTACACTTTTTATTGATCAGCTCACTCAGTACACATACCCAGCTATTAGGCTCGTGGTACATTGTAGGGACTATGTTAGGAGTTGCTCCAGATTGTGGCTGGGCCCATTTGCCAGTTTAGAGTACCAAATGATTTTTCTTCTTTTTTTTTTATTGTTGTTCCCTGCCCAGCCCCAATCCCACAGTCAATCTCCACCCTGTTGTCCATGTCCATGCATCATTTATACTTGTCTTTTAACTAGACCCTTCCCCTTCCTGCCTCCTTTATCCCCCTCCCCCTGTCCCTCTGGTCCCTGTCAGTTTGTCCTTTGTTTCTGTGCCTCTGGTTCTGTTTTGCTTGTTTGTTTTGCTCATTAGGTTCCTCTTATAGATAAGATCATATGGTGTTTGTCTTTCCACACCTGGCTATTTCACTTAGCATAATACTCTCCAGTTCTATTCCTGAGGTCCTGGAGGATAGGAGTTTCTTGTTTCTTTCTGTGTGTAGTATTCCTTTGTGCAAACGTACCACAGTTTTTTGATCCACTCATTTACTGATGGGCACTTAGGCTATTTCCAGCACTTGGTTATTGTAAATAACACTGCTTTGAACATAGCAGTGCATAGAATTTTTTGGATTGGTGTTTCAAGAATCTCTTTTTAAAAAAATATTTTATTGATTATGCTATTATAGTTGTCCCATTCCCCCTTTATTCCCCTCCACCCTCCATTCCCCCCTTAAGTTCATGTCCATGTGTCATACATATAAGTTTGTCGGGTTCTACATTTCCTATACTATTCTTAACCTCCCCCTGTCTATTTTCTACTTACCATTTATGCAACTTATTCTCTGTACCTTTCCCCCCTCACTCCCCTGATGATAACTGTGCATATGATCTCCATTTCTGTGACTCTGTTCCTGTTCTACTTATTAGCTTAGTTCTTTTTTGTTTTTTATTTTTTTAGGTTTGGTTGTTAATATCTGTGAGTTGTCATTTTATTGTTCATATTTTTTATCTTCTTTTTCTTAGTAAATCCCTTTCACATTTCATATGATAAGGGCATAGTGATGATGAACTCCTTTAACTTAACCTTATCTGGGAAGCGCTTTATCTGCCCTTTCATTCTAAATGATAGCTTTGCTGGATAGAGCAATCTTGGACGTAGGTCCTTGCCTTTCATGACCTGGAATACTTCTTTCCAGCTCCTTCTTGCCTGCAAGGTTTCTTTGGAGAGATCAGCTGATAGTCTAATGGGAACTCCTTTGTAAGTAACTGTCTCATTTTCTCTTGCTGCTTTTAAGATTCTCTCCTTATTTTTAATCTTGGCTAATGTAATTATGATGTGCCTTGATGAGTGCTTCTTTCCCTCAAACATCGTTGGAACTCTCTGAGCTTCCTGAACTTCCTGAAAGTCTATTTCCTTTGCCAGACTGGGGAAGTTCTCCTTCATTATTTGTTCAAATAAGTTTTCCATTTCTTGATCTTCCTCTTCTTCTTCTGGCACCCCTATGATTCAGATATTGGAATGTTTAAAGCTGTCCTGAAGGTTTCTAAGCCCCTCCTCATTTTTTTGAATTCTTGTTTCTTCGTTCTGTTCTGGTTGAATATACATTTCTTCCTTCTGGTTCAAATTGTTGAATTGAACAGTTGTTGAGTCCTGGTTTCCTTCCTGTTACTGTTGGTTTCCTGTACATTTTTCTTTATTTCACCTTTCATAGCTCTCATTTTTTTCCTCTAATTTGCGACTATATTCAACCATTTCTGTGAGCATCCTGATTACCAGTGTTTTGAACTGTGCATCTGACAGGTTGGCTATCTCTTTGTAGCTTAGTTGAGGTTTTTTTCCTGGAGATTTGATCTGTTCTTTTATTTGAGCCTTTTTGTCTATTTGTCTTGGTGAGCCTGTTAGGTAGCAAGGAGCAGAGCCTTAGGTGTCCACCAGGGTGGAGCAACGGATGTCATTGTGACACTGTATGTGAGTGAGGGGTCTGAGAGGGAGCAGTGCCCCTTGCTCTGCTCTCTGCCAGTTTTCAGTCACTTTTGCTACTACCCATAAACAAATTGGTCCCTTCTGGTGCTGATTACCAGGTGGGTGGGTTTGTGTACCTTCTGGGACCCTGTGGGTCTCTCCAATGAACTCTCCTGTAAGGCTAGTTTCTCCACCTGCTGCCTCAACCCCCACAGGTGTTTTCAGTCAGAGGCTTTGAGGCTTTATTTCCCAGTGCTGGAACCCTGGGTTGCTCGGTCCATCTTGCTCCCCAGTTGTTCCTCTTGGTTTATTTGCATGCAAATGTGGCACCACCCAGTCCAAAAGCTGCCACCTTGCTGGCCCCAGTCCTGCAGATCCCACCTTGCTGCGAGTTCTCTCCACCTGGCTGCGGGACTCTACCTCTTCTACAGGTCTGGATGAATGTTTCTTCTTTAACTGCTTGGTTGTTGGACTTCCATGCAGTTCGATTTTCTGTCAGTTCTGGTTGTTTTTTGTTTTTAAATTTGTCATTGTCCTCATTTTGGTTGTGCAAGGAGGCACAGTGTGTCTACCTACACCTCTATCTTGGCCAGAAGTCTTTGTTTCAGAATCTTAGGGTGTAATCCCAGCAGTGGGATTGCTGGGTCAAAAAGCAGTTCTAATTTTAGTTTTTTGAGGAAATTCCATACTCTTTTCCATAGTGGCTGCACCAGTCTGCATTTCTATCAATAGCACACCAAGGTCCCCTTTCCTCTGCATCCTTATCAGCATTTGTTGTTGATTTATTAATGATGGCCATTTTGACCAGTGTGAGGTGGATTCTCATTGTGATTTTAATTTGCATCTCTCTGAATGCTAATGATGTTGAGCATCCTTTCTTATGCCTATAGGTCCTCTGTATGTTTTCCTCAAAGAAATGTCTCTTCAGGTCCTTTGCCTATTTTTTAACTGGATTGTTTGTGTGTTGAGTCATATGAGTTCTTTTTACATTTTAGAAATTAAACCCTGGTCTGAGGTATCATTGGCAAATGTGTTTTCCCATATGGTTGGTTCTCTTTTCATTTGGCTGACGTATTCTTTAGCCATGCAGAAGCTTTTAAATTTGATGTAATCCCATTGTTTATCCTTTCCTTTATTTCCTTGCCATAGAGGATGTATCAGTGAAAATATTGCTGCATGGGATATCTGAAATTTTACTGCTGATGTTTTCCTGTTGGACTTTTATGATGTCACAGCTTATGTTTAAATCTTTTATCCCATTTGAGTTTATTGTGGCATATGATGTAAGTTGGTGGTCCAGTTTTACCTTTTTTGCATGTACCATTCCATATCTCCATTTGTTGTAGAAGCTATTTTTACTCCATTTTATGCTTCTGCCTCCTTTGTAAAATATTAATTGACTATAGAGATGTGGGTTTATTTATGGACTTTCTATTCTGTTCCATTGATCTATATGTTAGTTGTTATGCTGGTAGTCATTTTGATTACCATGGATTTGTAATATAATTTGATATCAGGTATGGTGATTCCTCTTACTTTGTTCTTCTTTGTCAAGATTGCTGATGCTATTCAGGATCTTTTTTATGTTTTTGTTCCATATAAATTTTTGAAATATTTCTTCTAGATCTGTGAAATATGCCATTAATATTTTAATAAGAATTGTATTGAACCTATAGATTGCTTTGGGTACTATATACATTTTAGTGATGTTGATTCTTCTAGTCCATGAACACGGTATATGCTTCCATTTATTTGTATCTTCCTTAATTTCTTTCTTCAGTGTTCTGTAGACAGAAACACTGCAGAAATTTTCTGAGTACAGGTCTTTTACCTCCTTGGTTAAGTTTATTCCTAGGTACTTTATTTTTCTTGTTGCTATAGCAAATGGGATTTAACCCCCCCCCCCCCAGTTTCTCTTTCTGAGATTTCATTGTTTTGTACAAAAATGCTTTTGATTTCTAAATATTGACTTTGTATCCCACTATTTTGCCAAATTCACTTATTTGGCAAATAAGTGAGTAGTGGGTTTTTTTTTTTGTGGAGTCTATAGGGTTTTTAATGTATACTATCATGTCATTTGCAAGTAATTACAGTTGTACATCCTCTTTTCCAATTTGGATGCATTTTATTTCTTTTTCTTTTTTTGACCCCTGTGGCTAGAACTTCCAGTACTGTGTTGAATAAAAGTGGTGAAGGCAGACATCCTGTCTTGTTCCTGGTCTTAGAGGGGAAGCTTTAATTTTTTGCCCCTTGACTATGATGTTTGTTGTAGGTTTCTCATATTTGGCCTTTATTATCTTGAGGTATTCTCTTTCTATTCCCACTTTGCTGAGCATTTTTATCATAAATATGTGCTGTGTTTTATCAAATGCTTTTTGAGCATCTATTGATATAATCATGTGATTTTTGACTTTTGTTTTGTTTGTATGGTATATTACATTTATTGATTTGCAAATATTTTTAAAAAATTTATTTAGTTATTTTTCAAGTACAGTTTTTTTTTGTCAATTTCTCCCATCCCAGCCCCCCCCCCGCCCCGTCTCCCCACCTCCCTCCCATTCGCCCCCCACAGTCCTCATCTCTGTGTCTTTCATACTTGTTCTTCAAAATGATTTGCAAATATTATACCATCCTTGCATTCCTGGGATGAATCCAACTTGCTCATGGTATATGATCTTTTTAATGTATTGCTGAATGCAGTTTGCCAATATTTTGTTAAGGATTTTAGCATCTATGTTCATCAGTGGTATAGGCCTGTAGTTTTTTCTTTGTTGTGTCTTTACCTGGTTTTGGAGTTAGGAAAATACTGGCCTCATAAGAAGAGTTTGGGGTCTTCCCAGTTCTTGAATTTTTTTAAATGTTTTGAGAAGGATGGGAGTTAGCTCTTCCCTAAATTTTGCTAAATTTGCTTGTGAAGCCATCTGGCCTAGGGCTTTTGTGTGCTGGGAGTTTTTTGATTACTGCTTCAATTTTACCAATTGTTATCAATTTATTCAGGCTCTTGGCTTCTTGATTCAGTTTTGGAAGATTTTATGTTTCTAGAAATTTGTTCATTTCACTGAGGTCATCAATTTCTTGGCATGTAGTTGTTTGTAGTAATTTATTACAATCCATTTTTTGTGTGTGTGGTATTGGTTGTAATTTACCCTCTTTCATTTCTGATTTTATATGTCTGGGTCCTCTCTTTTTTTCTTAATGAGTCCGCTTAAGCACTTGTAGATTTCATCTAAATTTTCAAAAGCCAAGCTCCTGGTTTCAAAAGAACTTTGAATTTTCTTTTATTCTCTATGTCATTTAATTCTGCTTTTATATTGAATGTTGCCTTCCTTCTACTCACTCTTTGTTTGTTGTTGTTCCTATAGTTCTTGTAGCTGTAGGGTTAGACTGTTTAATTGAGATGTTTATATCTTTTTTAGATAGGCCTGTATTGCTATGAACTTCCTTCTTAGGACTGCCTTCACTGTGTCCCATACGTTTTTGGCTGTTGTGTGTTTATTTTCATGTGTTTCCAGAAACTTTTTTATTTCTTCCGTAATCCATTTATTAACCCATTCTTTATTAAATAGCATGTTATTCAGTCCTCATGATTTGAATGTTTTGAGTTTTTTCCTTGAGGTTCATTTCTAGTTTTAAGCCACCGTCACTCAAGAAGGTGATTGATATGATTTCAATTTTATTAAAGCTGTTGAGGCTTGTTTTGTGATCTACTATGTGGTCTGTCTTTGAAAATGTTCCATGTGCATTTGAAAAGAATGAATATTTTGCTTCTTTGGGGTGAGAGTTTCTGCATATATTATTTAAGTCCATTTGATCTAGAGTGCTGTTTAATGTCACAATATCCTCATTGATTCTTTGCTGGGAAGATCTATCCATTGTTGACAGTGGGATGTTAAAATCCCCTACTGTGAATATGCTGCTATTGATATCTTTCTTGAAGTCCTTGAAAATTTTACTTATGTATTTATAAGGAAATAAATGCTTTTATGTTGGGTGTATATATGTTTATGAGAGTTATATCATCATGATGAATTGGTCCCTTAAGCATTATATAGTGTCCTCCTATGTCTCTTTTTATAGATTTTGTTTTGAAATGTATTTTGTGTGCTATAAGCATTGCTACTCCAGCTTTTTTTTTCATATCTGTTGGCTTGGAATATTTTTCCCATCACTTCATTTTCAGTCTATAGATTTTTTTGTTCTGAGGTCGGTCTCTTGTAGACAGCATATATGTGGGTCATGTTTTCTTCCCCATTTAGCTACCCTATGTCTTTCGATTAGGCCATTTAATCCATTTAAATTTATGTTGATTATTGACAGGTTTTTATTCCTTGACATTTTTTTCCTTTGTACCTGTTTTCCACACCCCCTCACTTTTTCTTCATTGTCTTAAAATATCCCTTTAGTATCTCTTGCAATGCTGGTTTGGTAGAGATGTGTTATTTCAGCCTTTTTCTTTGGTCTGAGTAGCTTCCTATTTTGCTTTCCATTTTAAATAAGTGTCTTGCTGATTAGAGTAGTCTTGGTTGTAGGCCTTTGCTTTTCATTACTTGGAATATTTCTTGCCATTCCCTTATAGCTGTAGTGTTTCTTGTTGAGTAATCAGTTGATAACTTTATCAGAGTTTCCCTGTATGTTACTAGTAATTTCTCCCTTGCTATCTTTAATGTTCTCTCTTTGTCTTTAAATTTGCTATTTTTATTATGATGTGTCTTGGAGTAGGCCTCTTTGGGTTCCTCTTGATTGGGACCCTTAGTGCTTCCTGGACTTGTGTGGTGGATATTATTACATTTCATGTTGCCCTGCAGCTCCCTTAAACCCTCTTCATTTTTTTGAGTCCTTTTTCATTTTGTTGCTCTGTCTGGGAATTTTTTGCTACCTTGTCCCCCACCGCACTGATTCAATACTCTGCTTCATCTAGCCTGCTTTTAATTCCTTCTACTATGTTCTTCCAATCAAAAATTGTATTCTTCATTTCCTCCTGGCTCTTTCTGATAGTTTCTATGTCCTTTTTCATGCTGATCGTACACTCCAGTAAGTTCCTTGTAGTTCTTTGTAGTTCTCACCAAGCACATTGAGCTTCCTTATAACCATTATTTTAAACTCAATGTCTTGTAGTTTACTTGCCTCTTTCTCATTTAGTACTCTTTCTGGGGATTCCTCCTTTCCTTTAGATTGGAAGTTGTTTATTTATCTCCACATTTTAGGTGACTCTTCTTGTTTGTTTCTCCTTCTTAGATTGATCTGCTTTGACTCCTTTTCTTCATGGAGTGACCTCCTATGGTAGGAGACCTGTGGGATTCAGTAATGCAGTCTTCTTGAGCTCCCGAACGTGATACTCTTGGAATATTCTTTATGCTATTTATGTTGGCTTTTTAGGTTGTAATTGGGTTTTGATTGTTGGGTTGTTCTTTGGTGTGTCCTCCCCTCTGGCTGGCCGACTCAGGGTCACACAGCCCACGTCTTATATACTGTTGTGCAGGTAATACCAGAACAAAACCACTCAGCCCAGGAAACAAACCCAAAACTGCAAAAATAACCCACACCCACAATCACACTAGCAACAGCAAATGAATCAGTATTAATAAGGGTGAAAAGATGTTGACTATTATAAAAAAGGAGAAATGAATAATTAATGACTAACTGAAAGAAAAATTATTTTGAGCGGATAGAAGGAGGAACAATAATAAGAGTAAGGAATCAGGCCAAGGTGAAGAGAAAAAATAAAATTTACATCATAAATAAAAAAGGAATGAAGAGGGCAGAATGGAGCAAGAGAAGGGAATTATATACTATTAGGTTTAAACTGAAATTTAAGAAAATATACAGTGAGAAAGAGTGATAGAGAAAGAAAAAAATATGTAAATAAAAAATAGGAACTAATTTGGAGAAAAAGATCCACCAATGTACTATCAACAAAAAATGAGCTAAGATTAATATAGTTGGGATGGGGAAAAGAAAGACAAGCTTAAGAGATGTTTAGAAGAAAGGGAAGTGATTTTGAGATACTAGAGAAGGAATACTAAGTATGAGACAGTTTAAGATGGAAAACTTAAAACTTGAGATAAAAAAGAAAGGGCAGAAGGAACGCAGAATGGGGTAGGAGAGGGAAACAGTAAAATTTGGGATTCTAAATACTAAAATAGTGAAGATCTATAGATAAAATTGAAGAAATGCAACAACAACCACCTTACCTATAACCAGCAATCAAGGACTGATAAAGGTGGAAAGAGAACAAGAGCATTTTGAGGATGGGGAAAGAGAATGTAAGATGGCCAATGACAAGAAAAATGGTTTTGATAGGCTAAAGGCAGGAATAGTATGAGTGCAGAATGGAAACAAATTGTAGCAAGAGAGAAAACAAAATTTAAAATGAAATTAAGAAGAAGAAAGCAGAGCCTAAAATGGAGTAAGAGAAGGGAGAAGCAAAATATGAGACTTGAAATAAACTATAATATAAAATTTAGTGAAAATATGCACAAATTGAAGGATGAGAAATGAATGTTAAATGCTATGCAGGAGAGAAAATATCACAAATCATTAAGAAGACCATGGTGGAATTTGTCTTGGTAGCCTCTAGTATTTACTACTGTTTGTATTCTTTCTAGATTCACCTCTGGTGATGTCAGATAGTATCCCAATCTGACCTTTGGCAGCCTGTTCAAGACTACTGGGGATCCACAGTCTATGGATGACCTCTTCAGTTGTTAATCTAGTCACTCTCTAATTGTCAGGTAGGTTTACAAACCACAAGGTGGGGCAGGGTAATTCCTATGGGCTGGGCCATTGATTCCCTTCAGGCTGATGCCACTTGGAGGAGAGTGGTTTGCCGAAACAAGATGGCTCCTGCAGTATCAGGGATGACTCAGCATCAGGATCCTGGCAGCTTCTTCCTCAGTTCTCTTCCCAAAGCTACCATCCCCAATCTTTCCTCAAGCACCTTTAGTCCACTGTATCCCCCCTTTGCTGGAGCCCAGAATAAGTGGTTGCAAATGAAATTTTAATGCATTGGCCCTTTAAAAGGCTGTTGTTACTCCAGATCTCTGTCCCCAGCAGAGAGAAACCCTGATGCTTTTCACAGTTGGATGTTATCTGGGTTCTTTTCAGGCTCTTGTGCTATAGGTGGGAGGGGGGGCAACTTTGTGTTTAGACCCCACACTTTTCATGGGAAATGCCTTTGCCACTGAAATATTTCTCTGGCATTTCAGCTGCCACCTGTGGGAGCCCTGCCATCCCTCTCATGTCTCCTGTGTACTCTGAACCAGTAACATTATAGTGAAGCTTTTTCTTCTGTCTGTCCATAGTTATGTCTTCTCTTCCAGTGTTGTTGTTATTTATCTGGATGATTTCTCTACAATTTAGTTGTAATTCCAGGCTGGTCCTGGGAGAGGTTAGTGTAGTTTCCACTTACTCCTCTGCCATCTTGGATCCACATAATTTTTCTGAGTTTTCTCTTGAAGTACTTGTACTTTCCCATGATCTGGCTTTAGGTAGATTCCACTAGCATTAAACACAGGGGACAGAGTCTTCTTTACAATACTAATTGGCCCTACATAATGTTTTAGATCCCCTGGCTTTGTGAGAGAGGAGTTTTGCCTAATTCCACTTGTATTTTAAGTCTTAGACACTTACATATGTTTAAAATTTGCTATATTTTGGGGTGGATGCTTTTTATTTCATACTGTAAACCTCAGTGTCATTCATTTTACTCTCCACAAACCAATGATCTCTCTAAGATAACTGATGTCTTTACAAAGAAACTGCTAGAAACTTAACAGGATATTTTTCTTTGTTAAAATTATAGTCTGTCAAGGAATGTGTATGAAGGACACATGGACAAAGCCAAAGGGGGTAAGATCGAGGTGGGGTGGGGATGAATAGGGTGGGGGAATGGTGGCAGGAAAATGGAGACAATTGTACTAGAGTAACAAAAAAAAAAAACCAAAAAAAAAAAAAGAAAGGCAAAAAGGAAAAAATGTGCAGAATCCTAAACCTCCATTAGACTTACTAAGTTAATTTCTGAGCATTGGTTCAGAAAGCTGCCTTTTTTAAAAAAATCACATACCACAGTAACATTTGTTCTATACACAAACACACACACAAAATTATATTCTGCTTCACTGGGCAGGTTGTTACACTAGCCTACAAAATGGAAAAGAATTAAAGATCCAAAAATAGATTAATGACTAAGTAAACTGGTTGGTATTCTTATCAAATTGGATATTATGCAGACATTAAAGTTGATGTTATGAAAAATATATGAATTCAATATGCTTATATTACTATATGACAGAAACAGAGGCAAGCCACAAGTTTGTACATGCACTTCTGTGTTTAATATGTATATATAGCTATATTTAGTCTCCAAGATATATTATCTAGCTACTTTACCATGCCCTTAATTTTTGGAAGGGCATACAGTCCATTACTGGAAAGTCTTAGATGATTGAATGCACACACAGTGGCCAGAGAATGGTGTAATACCACTGTTTATTTTTTTCTCAAGTCACTTTTAGGTCTATAATGAGTCTATTTAAATGGAGATCAAGGAGTCTCTTCTGTCTGGGCTGTTCACCTCTCTCCTTCCCTTAATTTACCTTCAACTTTATCCTTCAGCTATTCTTTCAGGGTTAGGCTTCTCTTTCCTCATGGACCTTAGGTTCCATTCAGTTTGTTTTCATAAAGCTAATGTGTGTGTGTGTGTGTGTGTGTGTGTGTGTGTGTGTGTGTGAATGACACATCTCTGTCCTGCCTTATGAATAAGCATCCCCCAGACAGACAGACTTTCCAAACACAAAGGTGAAGGGGTCTCATGAAATGTAATCATTCCCTTTGTTTCTCTTCTATTTTGCTAACATCTGGGTCCCATAATGATTTGACCAGTTGCTTTTCTCCAAAAATGGGTGAGGTGAGAAGGAAACTCTACCTTCATATATTTAGGGAGATGGCACTAGAAAGGAATCTTACCAAAAGATTTATGGTGCTTTTATTAAAATGGGATATTACATTTATTTCTCCATTTTTTAAATGCCCAAAGCATATATAATGGGTTATGTTATTTTTACAATAGGGAAAAATATAATAGAAAGTTATAAAACATTAGTAGATGAACAGACTTACTCTTTTATTGATTAGGAAGTTGATTTCTAGGTCAGTTAAATGAGGTGTACAAGAACACCTAATGAATGGCAGCACCAGGATTGGTACCAACGAGGAAGCATATTCTTTTATTAGGTAGGTAAGTGTTGAGAACAGACCTAATTTTTTTTAACTTTATTTTTTTATTGATTATGCCATTACAGTTGTTCTATTTCCCCCTTCATTCCCCTCCACCCTACACCCCTGTCCCCACCATTACCCCCCCTTTAGTTTATGACCATGTGTCTCAAGTTCTTTAGATTCTATATTTCCCATACTATTCTTGCCCCCCATCTATTTTCTATCTACTGTCTATGCTATTTATTTTCTGTACCTTCTCCCCCCTTCTCCTCCTCCCACTCCCCTGTTGCTAACCCTCCTTAAGATCTTCATTGCTATGTTTCTACTCCTGATCTAGCTGTCCTTTTAGTTTGCTTTTGTTTTAGGTGTGGTTGTTAATAACTGTGAGTTTGCTGTCCTTTCACTGTTCATGTTTTTTTAACTTCTTTTTCTTAGATAAGTCCCTTTAACATTTCATATAATAAGGGCTTGGTGATGATGAACTCCTTGAATTTGATCTAATCTGAGAAGCACCTACAAAGGACTTCCCATCAGACTGTCAGTGGATTTCTCAAAAGAGATCTTACAGGCAAGAAGAGGCTGGAAAGAGGTATTCCAAGTCATGAAATCCGAAGACCTACAACCAAGATTATTCTATCCAGCAAAACTTTCATTTAGAATGGAAAGACCTAATTTTTTAAAACAGCCCTACCATGTTCCAGCTGCATTGCATAGAAAAGTCTTTTCCTTTCTTTGAGTCTCAGTTTTCTTATTTATAAAATGGAAATAACTGTTTGTGATTTCCTTGAGCTTTAAATGTGATAACACATGTAAATATATAGCACAGATACTATCACATATGGGTAATCAGTAAATATTATTTCCCTTCCTTGCCAACTGTTCTGACACCTGGTGTACAGTTTTACCAGTAAATCAGCCAGCCAGTATCTTATCTTGAGTTACTGTAATATGTTATGCTTTATTCTACTTAACATACAGTACCTTGGCTTTATGGGGTAAATTGTATCTCCTGCCAAAATTTGTATGGTGAAGCTCTAATTTGCCAGAATCTCAGAATATGACTTTATTTGGAGATAGGGTCTTTAAAGGAGGTAAATAAGTCAAAATGAAGCCGCTAGCATGGGCCATACTCCAATCTGACTTGTGTGCTTATAAGAAGAGAAAATTTGGACATGTGGGAAGAAAGCAAAAATGCATGCCCACAGAAAACAGCTCTTCTGAGGACACAGAGAGAAGGCGATCATCTCTGGAGGCCAAGAATAGAAGCCTCAGTTAAAAACCAAACCTGCAGACACCTTGATCTTGTACGTTTGTTGTTAAAGACACCCACTCTGTGGTATTTTGTTATGGAAGTCCTAGCAAAGTAATGAGATTTTCATCTTTAAATAGAAGCAAAACTGCTGGAGGGAACCCTGCTTTGCATTCCTTTGTAATCAGCAGGTGATCAATAATTTCTTCATGAGTACTATGATTTTAATTAAGGATAGAAACTTTGTTTTATATTTCCTTTATGTCTCCCATGGAAGCCCTACTCTTGAGGTGACTGAGAACTATAATGTGATAATGAGAATTATATATGATCTTTTTTTTCTTTCTCTTTGCAACTTGCAACTAGAATGGTCTTTTATGAAGTCATTGGAATAAATGCAGTTAAAACTGGCAAGATTATTCCTCATTGCCTGTCTAGACATAGAAAGAGAGAATTAAATTTTCAAATATAATTTCTGAAATTAAGATTAATGACCAGGGATATATGATTCCCTCACATGCTGATGACCTCATGTTGTTTGAGACCAAATGTGGGGGCTTCTCACTATCTTCGTATTAATAGAATGAGTATGATTAAGTTATTTTTAAATATAGTCATGGTATAACATTAACATGTCTGTGTTTGCCTGGTATTTTTCAGAGGATCTAAAATGGGCAATCATGAAAAAGAAAGTCAAAGGATTTTTTATTGAGTTTTAAAAATTACATTTGATTCTCATTTTCTGGATTATGGGAAATGTGGGAGAAAATGAATTATCTTAATTAATTTATGGAAGAGACATCAAGAGATAAAAGAATCTTGCAGGATTTTCATTGTTTACCAAGTCTAAGAACTCAAAGGAGAATTTAGTGATAAATGAGAAGAAGTGCTCTGAGCAATAAGACAGCAAGTTTATTACTGAGAAAAACACAGAAAATGGTGTTTAAGGTAGCAGGAGGGCTACTTCTTTTTTCATCTAACATGGTTTTTGCATGTTCTTTCAGCTTGTCCATATAGTCATACATGTATACACACTAGGAATATTCTTGTAATGTCTTGTCATTATTATAACTTGCTGAATAATCCTTGGATGTTAATTAAAACCTCTGTGCATCTATTGATACATATTTATCAATAAAAGACATTAGAGTAGATAATCTCTAGATAAACTCTCATATACCCTTCAATTTTAACATTATATGATGCTCTTTTTTTCTGGAGATCTGATAAAAAAGGGAGGGGATGAATGTGATGTCACTTAGGAAGGTAATGGTCATACCAGTTCTGCTAGTGTTCTAAAGACAGTCTCTGCAGAGAGACAGTGACTAGCTCATACACTAAGCTTTGTGATTCAGGATAATGGGGGCACTCCAGAACTAGAAGAATGCCTGCAGCAATTAAGACAGCTAATATTTTTGTTGGTTGAAGGAATGGATTCATGTTTCCAGTGCTCTTTGTATCTTTATGATCTATTATGGTATAAGCTGTCCATATTTTTAGGGTCACATTGACCCTCAATTATTACCCATATATATGGTTAGAGAATTAGAGAATCATAATCATATGTTGCTGATAAACTGAACATGATCTGAAACAGAAGCATTTTAAAGAATATTTTGTTTTCTTCCAATATGAAAATGCCATAAACTTTGCATCTGTTTTGCCCCTTTTTTCTATCTCTTCCTTTAACCATTTTTAAATTTTTTATCACAATCTACTGTCATTAGGGAAAAGACATATTCTCTGAATGTAAATTCCATGATGGTAGGGGCACACTGTCTTTTTCATGTATCTAGCAATAATGACATGCAAATGTATTTAAATTAATGAATGCTGAAACTTATAACCTTAGAGTGGTCACGTAGTATTTGGCTCACTTTTTAAAGTAAGTTGTGGGGAAAGATAGCCTGTAAAGGATGAAGTGATGAATAAATGGCAATATATGTGTATATATTTATACTTATAACATATAGGGAGAAATATACTGATACTTTTCACAAAAAGTAAAAGCTCTGTAGGTCTGATGCTTTTCTTGGTTAAGTTCAAGGGAAGATGATAATGAGTAAGAAAAAATTAAAATATTTGAATTTCTACTCATTCTTTAGGAAAACCTGGCTGATTTAAAAAGATAGTATATTTGAAATATTAGCCATATGACAAGAAAGAATTAGACACAGAATTATTTCAAAGTATGGTTTGCCTATAGCACAAGTATTCTAGCAGGTAGCTTACCATTGCCCTTCTCTCCTGTGTCATTATCATGACATTTCATGTGTATCTGACTTGGGTGCACACTTTCTGTGAGCCTGAGGTAGCTGAAAAGCTATGTAAGAACAATCATCAGAATGAGTGCCAGTCCAGCATCCAGACTCAGTAGGGATAAAGAGAAAATCAGCTGTCTAATGAAGTTCTTTGTCTGCCCCCTGCTATTGTGAAAAATAGAGGTTACAGTATTTCATTATATATCTGTGTGCTTCGCTTTTTACACTTCTTTGGTCTGAAAATCAAAGTCCATTTCTGTCAGAGCTCACCCTTGGAGTTCTCATCTTCACTCTTGCCTTCAACTATCACCTCTATGTAGATATCTCCCCAAATCTGTATTTCAATTTGCCTCTCCTTGAGCCCTTGTTACAATCCTGCATCTCAATAAAACAATTTTTATTTTTAATTTTATGTATTTTGACCTTATAATTGCATATTTAAAGAGAGGCAAAGTCATACACAATATTTCATTGTTTTTTTCCACAAAATCAAATCATTAAACCTTATGAACTGAGCTTTTACATTTTTCTTCTTAACAGATTTTCAGGGAATTAAGGCAATTTTTTTTAGCAGTGAGCAGTAACCATTTGCTGGTTTCCTTTTTTATTTCCTGTATAAAAGTACTGAGTGTGAGATATACATCGCTTTAATGTTGAAACTGCAGTGTAAAGCTTAAGAGATTTATTCTCTCCTCAAATTCACTCTGAAAATAATTTGTATTAACATCAGGGACTTTGCCTCCTCATCTTTGTAATTGCATGGAGCCACAAATTTAAGACATAGAATTGGTTGCAATTTAAAACATATTTAAAGAATGTAAAAAAGCAGCTCCTTTTAAGACCATTCAGTAATACACTTGTAGTTTATATTCAAAGAGCATGTTTTTGGTAAGTATATCTAGACACTGTTGCTATATCTCTATATTTGTATTCATATATCTTAAATATTTATATATCTCTCAGAAAATTTTTCTTGATTTTTAACATATGTTTTATTGATTATGCTATTATAATTGTCTGATATTTTTTCTTCCCTTCATCGCCCTTTGCCCTGCACTTCCCTCCCTCCAGCATTCCCCACTTAGTTAATGTCCATGTGTCCTACATGTAAATTCTTTGACTTCTCCATTTCTTATACTATCCTTAACCTTCCCCTGTTTTATACCTACCATTTATGCTTCTTATTCCCTGTACCTTTTCCCCATCCTCCCTTCTCACCCTCCCTGCTGAAAACTCTCCATATGATCTCCATTTCTGTGATTCTGTTCCTGTTTTAGTTGTTTGCTTAATTTGTTGTTTTGTTTTTTGACTTTTTTATGTTAAGTTGTTGATAGTTGTGAGTTTGTTGTCATTTTACTGTTTGTATTTTTTATCTTCTTTTCCTAGATTGGTCCCTTTAACATTTCATATAGTAAGAACTTGGTGATGATGAACTCCTTTAACCTAACCTTATCTGGGAAGCACTTTCTCTGCTCTTCCTTTTTAAATGATAGCTTTGCTGGATAGAATAATCTTGGATATAGGTCTTTGCCTTTCATGAATACTTCTTTTCAGCCCCTTGTTGACTACAAGGGTTTTTTTTTTGGAGAAATCAGCTGATAATCTTATGGGAACTCCTTAACTGTGTACTTTTCTCTTGCTGCTTTTAAAATTCTCTCTTTATCTTTAATCTTGGATAATGCAATTATGATGTGTCTTGATGTGTTCCTCCTTGGGTCCAACTTCTTTGGGACTGTCTCAGTTTCCTGAAAGTCTATTTCCTTTGCCAGATTAGAGAAATTCTCCTTCATTATTTGTTCAAATAAGTTTTAAATTTCTTGCTCTTCCTGTTCTTTTTCTGGTACCCTATGATTTCGATGTTGGAAGTTAAAAGTTGTCCCAGAATTTCCTAAGGCTCTCCTAATTTGTTTTTTAATTCTTGTTTCTTTATTTTGTTCTGATTGAATGTTTATTTCATCCTTATGTTTCAAATTGTTGGTTTGAGTCCCAGTTTCCTTCCTTTTACTGTTGGTTCCTTGTATATTTTTCTTTATTTCACTTTGTATAGCCTTCACTTCTTTATTTTGCACAGCCATACTCAAGTATTTTTGTGAGCATCCTGATTACCAGTGTTTTGAATTCTGTATTTGACAGGTTGGCTATCTCTTCCTCATTTAGTTCTTTTTCTGGAGTTTTAATCTGTTTTTTCATTTGGGCCATATTTCTTTGTCTTGATGTACCTTATATGTTGTAAGGAGTGGAACCACATGTATGTCCTAGGGAGGGGAAATCCATTTCATTATGTTGTGTCTTATATGTGGGGAAGGGGTCAGAGAGGCAACAATGCTGCTTAGTTGACTCCCACCTTGCTTTCAGTCACTTCCCCCATTATCCACAAGCAAATTTCACCTTGCTGATTCCAAGTTAAGTAGGTTTGTGTACATTCTAGGACTCTACAGGTCCCTCCAATAGACTCTCCTGTGAGACTGGAAGTTTCTCTTGCTGCTACAACCTCCACAGACTTTTACAGCCAGAAGTTTTGAGTCTTTATTTCCCTGCACTGGAACCCTGGTTTGTGCTCTCTCTCTCTTGCTCCCCAGCTTATCTGCACATGAATGTGGGGCTTCCTGGTTTGCCAGCAACAGCCTTGCCATGTTTCCTCTCCACCTCAGCTGCCTGCCTCTGCTCTTCCTACACATCTGGTTAAATATTTCATCTTTAACTCATTGGTTGTTGGACTTCCATATAGTTCAAATTTTCTGGCAGTTCTTGTTTTTTTTTTTTTTGGATATCAGTTGTTGTCCTTCTTTTGTTGAGCGAGGAAGCAAAGCATATCTACCTATACTTCCATCTTGTCTGAAAGTCAGAAGTCCTTAAGTTTTATAAACTACAACTTAGTCTTTCCAATCTTAATCAAAACTTATCACAATCCAAGACTTGAAATAAAGTTTCATCTATCCATCAATGATACATAAAGGTTGGATGATATATGATCCATGGTGCTAGAACTTTCCTCTGCTGGGAATAATGTCTTTCTGAAGAGGCTGATCTCATTTGCATGATCCTTCTATTCACCTCAGCTATCAATCCTCCATTAGCTTTTTAGTAACACTGGCAAAGGAGGCCATGAGCTTGTATTTCTAGCCTTGAATATTCCAGAAGTATGTTTCCTGTCCTGTGGCTATATGAAGAACATCATCTCCCTCACTATCTCTATACTATAAGCATTCAGGAATCTGGGTTTATTTTTGTCTAACTGTATGGTTCCTCTCTATTTCACTATGTTGATTACATGTTCTATTTCTTTATGCAATATGTCACTCTGGAATCTCTCCATGAAGTATTTGCATTACATCTATGTGGAATGTGTCCCTCTTGCCAGGTAGTTTGACCCTTATAATCATCAGAAACTTATAAAACTTTTCTACAGGTTAGCTGAACAACTTACTGATTTTAACTATAAAATATATCTTTTCAAATTGTTGTATTTTGAAGTAAAAATCACTAAAATTTATTAAACCAATTTTAGAATAATTTCATGAAGATGTTTGACAAGAATGTTTGGCAGTACACCCAGTGACAGACCAAAGTAAAGAATTATTCTACATTGCTTTCTTTGGAACCGTAGATTTTCTCTCTTGTGCTATATTTAGATGTGTGGCACGTCTAATTTTCTGCTTCTGTGCCTCACTGTGCTTCTATTGCTCATCGTAATCCAGCTAAAGTGTCAGGCTTGTGTTAAGAAAACCCTAAATTCTTATCCAAGAAAGCCAACTTACAGTTATATGAGTACCCTCTGTGTTGTGTCCCTGTCATCTTGCTTTTCACCTATGCACTCCTGACACTGTAAACAAAAGTCAATGACATTTTTTTTCTCAGTAAAGGAGTTCTAAAAACTTAACTCAAAAATATTTTATTAATTAAACAAGGCTAAAGTGACTGGGATGATGGTGATATAACTAGATTAACCAGAAGGTAATAAATTTAAGTGAATTTTGTTCAAATTTTCAAGTTAGACCCATTCAGTTCATTTAAGGTCATTTTAACACACATCTACTGAACACCATACAGCCAAATACTGAATTAGGTTCTAAGTTTACAGAGATGGATAAGATGCATTTCTTATGTACAATCTAACACAGAGAGTAAGCATACACACAAAATAAATTGCTGTATTGTTTGGTAAATAGGATAATTGAATTAAGTATTCGATGCTGAAGTAACCAGATTAGAAAATGATTAGTTTTGAAGGGGGAGTTGTGGTGAAGGGATTCTCAGCAATGCTGCTTGGAAGCAATGATACACCAACCAGGATGTTGAAAAATGACCAAGAATAGGCTCAAGTTGTCAGGGTGGGGTCAAGTTATTGGGTACCTTATGAGCTTGGATAGGCTCCTGTGCATACAATAACTTGTGGGGCAAAAGTAGGTTTACAATTGTGATTACATGGAGTACGGAGTTTATTCTTACATTATTGTTTATTATTATATTATTTCCTATAAGAAAAACTATAAACCTGCATTTGCCCCATCCTGTTTTAATTTTGGGCTGTTGGCACACATGTTTGCACTTCAACTATTTTTCAAAGATGAGTATTTTACTGCACGTATATTAAAAACAAATGTATAAACCAAGAGATAAAGGGCTTCGATCTGGGATGCTGTACTGCACTATGAACAGCATCCTCTGGATTTGTGAAATGTGCTAACCTTGGTTTTAACCATCATTTAAAAAGATATCAGGAAAACCAAAGGGAAATAGTTAAAATGCAAAAATAAGTATGAATCAAGAAACTTGAGTTTAATTCCTCCTTCTAACACCAAGAAGCTTTTGATTTGGGTTAAGTTATAAATCCTCTGAGGTTCTAAATTTTCTCATGTGTAAACTGAAGTGTTACCTAGGGAATCTTCATGGGTCCCTCTCACTTTTAAAGCATTTTATGTTTCTACAGAATGGTCAGAACAGTGAAAAAATATAAGGGAGGTAGACTGAGTAGTGAAATGAGTGTAGTCTTTGGAGCCAGCAAATTTCAGCTTGAACCCTGGCTGAACTTCATACAAATTGAGAGATCTAGGAAGCAAGGGCATCACTTCAGTAGTAATCCTCATTTGCAGAATGCCTACTTTATAGCATTGTGAAGATTAATGCAATAAAATGATCAAAATGCCTGTAGGGTTTCTAGCACATAGAGGATATTTAATAAATGTTAATTTGTTTCTATCTTCTTTTATTCTGATTAGCAGAAGCCAGTCAATTTCTCTTAAGTATTCAGGTGTTGTCCAATCATTCTCAAACTATACCATGGCCAAGATGTGCAAGGTGGAGTGGAGCAAAGAAATAGATTAAGGCATCACATAGCCAAGATGTATGTGGTAACAGTATTTGTGTTTTTGTTTGTTTTTTTTCAAATAGAAAGTTATCTAATAAACTCTTGCCATAGTAGACTCAGCTGCTTTCCTATCTCTCATGACCTTTTCGTTGTTCCTGATTATTAACACCGATACCATACACCTGCTGAGTCAGCATGTGTGCTTATAAAGGGACATTTCTTACACAACAGTTCTCTTGCACTACACTTCATAGCCAAGGTTTAGTAATCAGGATATGTGGAGCAGTCCTCATCTGAAGACTCTGATGCTTTAATCAGGACATGGTGCACTCCGTTTACAGAAAGATAGTACCAGATAAATAATACTTATTTCAGTTGGCTGAAACATAAGCTGAGTACAGAATCTCTAAGACCAGGGGTGTCAAACTCATTTTCATCAGGGGCCACATCAGCCTCGCAGTTGCTTTCAAAGGGCCAAATGTAACTTCAACTCCTTAACAATTAAGAAATACTTACATTTATACAGTCCTAAAATTATTTTGGCCCTTTGAAGGCAAACATAAGGCTGATGTGCCCCCCAGTGAAAATGAGTTTGACAACCCTGTTTTAAGACCTAAATGAATATCACTACAACTCAGTTCATCCTGGGGACTTTCTTTTTGTTCCATTCTCTTTATCCATCACTTCTGGCCCAGTTTTACAGAAGCTTAAATCCTTTAACTTTTGGTAGAAGATGTGAAGGAAGACACTTCTGGCTGGATTGAGAAAGATTCTTCCATTTCTGATTGATGTTTTGACAACATGTGATCATTACTTTACTAAGAGGATGTTAGAAATTATGACTTAGATGTCTGCTTGCTATCCTGGGAAGATAAGAGACAAAAATCTGACATATAAGTTCAAAACTCAGTTCATGACTTAGTAACTAGGACTTTTGTTAATGAGCTTACTTTCTTTGAGACTTGTTTTCTCCACCTATAAGATGAAGTTAATAACCTCCATATGGAAAGTTGTAAGGACAAATTGAGATGATGTGTATAAAGTGATGAGCAATATCTCTTGCATAAAGCAGGAGCTCATTAAGTATAGGATATAATAAAAATCATAAGTGAGTGTGAGTACAAAGTCACAAGTACAGTGTGAGCCACTTCAGTAAGGGTTCTATTTGCCAAGCAAATGAATGCCACATATATCCAGTCAGGAACAAATTCTTATTTCCCAGTGAATGATATTTTAACACTTACCTTTGTTTTTTAAACAAACAAGAATTTTTAAAAAGCAATTCTAGACTTTATTTATTTATTTTTGAAGAGAACCAGAGTGAGATTTTTTCTCTTGTAAAACAAAATTTGCCAAAAGTTTTCTAGTCATTATATGAAAGATAACTACTGAGAAAAGGCAGGAAGATTTATCAGGCATAAGAATCTTTCAGCATAGTAATATTATGTTGCAGAGAAAAGAGAAGCCATTATGAAAATTGAAAAGGATGTTACTTTTCACATCTAGGGTATGTTTTCAGGGGAATGTGTGGCCAGCATGAATACCTGTGATTATATGAATAAGCTGTGATTACCTTCACTGATAGTGAGCCTGCTAATGTGACTGACTGCAGTGGAGATTGGCAGTGTAAAAAGGTAGGGATGCAATTGTAGCCACTGACAGTATTTCTTATTCTGCCATACTTTTGCCACAAAGACAAAAAACTGGTAATGTTGGTCTTTGAGAAAAACAGCCAAAAGTACTTCATGAAGAAAAGGCTTCTATTGCCATATAAGTTTGGAAATGCTGAACATTATGCTCAACCATGGATTATCACAATATATTTTAGTATATAAAAAACTCTGATTTCTCAGGTTTAAAAAATAATAATTAGGGGCTATTCCAATGATTCCCTGATTTTGACACTGGCATTCTTTATCAAAAATATTTTAAAACATCCTGTTTCTTTCCAGTCTTTTAATTTCTTTTAATTTCTTTCCATGCCTTTTAATTTCTTATTCTTGTCTGATTGCTGTGGCTAAGACTTCCAGTACTATCTGAAAATGAGTGGTGAAATCAGACTTTCCTGTCTTGTTCCTGATCTTAAGGGAACTGCTCAATGGAATTCCCCAATGAGTGTGATGTTGGCTTTAGGACTGTCATATATGATCTTTATTGAGTTAAGTTCTGAGATTTTTTTTTAACATAAATGGATGCTAGATTTTGTTGAATGTTTTTTATGCATCTGTTGATATGATCATGTGGTTTTTAATTCTTCATTCTGTTTCTGTGATATATCACATTTATTGATTCGTGAATATTGTTAACAACCTTAAATCCCCAAAATAAATCTCACTTGATCATGGTGTATGAACTTAATGTATTGCTGGGTCCAGTTTTTTAATATTTTGTTGAGGATTTTAGCATCTATATTAATCAGGGATGTTGGCCTATAATTTTTTTCCATTGTATTTTCTTTATCTTGTTTTGGAATTAAAATTATGCTGGCCTGATAGAAAGAGCCTGGAAGGCTTCCCTTCTCTTGAATTTTTAGGAGTAGTTTGAGGTTAGATGTTAGCTCTTCTTTGAAAGTATGCACAGGAAGCTAAACAACAAAACAAACAAGTAAGCAGAAAAAAAAGAACCCAAAAAAACAAAGACACTGAAATAGAGAACAAGGGGATAGTGACCAGAGGGGAGAAGGAAGGGAAGTTAAGGGGAAAAAGGGGGAGGGATTTGGAGGAACAAATAGGAAGGACACAGGGACGAGAACTAAGGGGGGGGAGGAAATGGGAGGGAGGTGGGGAGCAAGGGGCAGGGAGGCTGGGATGGGAAAAATAGACAAAAAACTGTACTTGAAAAATAACTAAATAAAATTTAAAATAAAAAAAAAAAAAAAAGAAAGTATGCTAAAATTTGCCTGTAAGGTGATCTAGTTGAGGACTTTGTTTGCTGGGAGTTTTTTTATTACACATTCAATTTTATTAGTTATCATGAGTCTATTCATATTTTCTGATTGTTCCTGATTCAGTTTAGGAAAATGGTGTGTTTCTAGGAATTTATCCATTTTGTCCAGATTGTATAATTTATTGGCATATAGTTGTTAATGATGTTTTCTTATGATCCTTTTATTTTTCTGGTTTTGCCTGTTAATTCTCTTTCATTTTTGGTTTTATTTATTTGGGTATGGTCTCTTTTTTCCCCTGAAGGATCTGGTTAAAAGTTTTAAAATCATTTTTGTTTCTTCAAAAGATCCATCTCTTGCTTTTATTCACTTTTTTGTATTGGTTTTGACTCTATTTTTAATTTCTGATCTGCTTTTTATATTTCTTGTTTATTTTTTGGACTTTTTCAAAATTTATTTTTTATTGCATTTAAAAAATATATCAATTATGCTATTACAGTTTTCCAGTTTTCCCCCTTTATTTCCTTTCATCCTACACACACCATCCCACCCACATTCCTTCCTTCTTAGTTCATGTCCATGTGTCGTACACATAAGTTCTTTGGCTTCTCCATTTACTTTACTACTCTTACCCTCCCCCTGTCTATTTTCTACCTACCATTTATACTTATTCTATGGACCTTTTGCTCCATTCCCCCACCCCTTCCCAGCTGATAAACCTCTATGTGATCTTCATTTTTCTGATTCTGTTCCTGTTCTAGTTGTTTGCTTAGTTTTTTTTTGTTTGTTTGTTTTAGGTTCAGTTGTTGATAATTGTGTTTGTTGTCATTTTACTGTTCATATTTTTTATTTTCTTTTTCTTAGATAAGTCCCTTAACATTTCATATAATAAGGGCTTGGTGATAATGAACTCCTTTAACTTGACCTTATCTGGGAAGCACTTTCTCTGCCCTTCCATTCTAAATGATAGCTTTGCTGGATAGAATAATCTTGGATGTAGGTCCTTGCCTGTTATGACTTTGAACACTTCTTTCTAGCCCCCTCTTGCCTGCAAGGTTTCTTTGGAGAAATCAGCTGATAATCTTACAGGAACTCCTTAACTGTGTCCTTTTCTCTCGCTGCTTTTAAAATTTTCTCCTTATCTTTAATCTTGGATAATGCAATTATGATGTGTCTTGGTGTGTTCCTCCTTGGGTCCAACTTCTTTGGGACTGTCTCAGTTTGCTGGACTTCCTAGAAGTCTATTTCCTTTGCCAGATTAGAGAAGTTCTCCTTCATTATTTGCTCAAATAAGTTTTCGATTTCTTGCTCTTCCTTTCCTTCTTCTGGCACCCCTATGATTCAGATACTGGAATGTTTAAAGATGTCCCAGAGGTTCCTAAGCCTCTCCTAATTTTTTTTAAAAAAGTTTTGTTTCTTCATTTTCTTCCGGTTGAGTGTTTATTTCGTCTTTCTAGTCCAAACCATTGATTTGAGTACCTGTTCCCTTCTCATCACTGTTGGCTCCCTGAACATTTTCCTTTATTTCACTTTCATAGCCTTCACTTTTTCCTCTATCTTGCAACCATACTCAACAAATTCTGTGAGCATCCTGACTACCAGTTTTTTGAACTATGCATTTAATATGATAGGCTGGCTATCTCTTTGTTGCTTAGTTGTATTTTTTCTGGAGATTTTATCCGTTCTTTCATTTGGGTCATTTTTTTTCTTTTATCTTAGTGTGCCCATTACATATTAAGGGGTGGAGCCTTAGGTATTCATCGGGGGGGGGGCAACTCTCATAGCTGTGTTGTGGTGCTGTATGTGGCAGAGATGTCAGAGAAGGAGCAATGCTGCCAGCTTTCAGTTACTTCTGCTGCTACCTACAAGCAAACTGAGCCCTTCTAGTGCTAATTCCAGGGTGGGTGGGCTTGTGTACTTTCTAGGACCCTGTGGGTCACAGGAGCCTTGCAGGAGAGATCCAATGATCTCTCCTGTGAGGCTCAGAGTTTCTCCTGCTGCCTCAACCCACACAGGTTTTTGTTTTTTTTTTTTTCAGTCAGAGGTTTTGAGGCTTTATTTTCCCCACACTGGAACCCTGGGTTGTGTGGTCTGTCTTGCTCCCTAGTTGTTCCTCCTGGTTTGTCTGAATGCAAATGTGGGACTGTCCTCTCTGCTAGCCTCTGCCTCTCCAGGCCTGCCAACCACAGCCTTGCCTAAAGTCCTCTCTGCCCCAGCTGCTTTTTTTCCGCCCCTCTGACTGGTCTGGATGAATATTTCTTCTTTAACTCCCTGGTTGTTGGACTTCCATTTTGATTCTCTGTCAGTTTTGGTTGTTTTTTGTTTTTAAATTTGTTGTTGTCCTTCTTTTGGTTGTGAGGAGTTGCAATATATCTATCTATGCCTCCATCTCTGCCAGAAGTCTCTATTTCTTTTATTCTACTCATATAGAACATTGTATGTCAATGTATGTCAATGAAATTTTTCAATTTCCTTTAAATGTGAGGTTCAAATGCTTATTTGAAAATTATCTTATTTCTTTAGGTAAGGCTGTAATGCTATGAATTTTTTTCTTAGGTTGCTTTTGCTGTGCTTGGGGTTGTTGTGTTCTCATTTTAATTTATTTTAAGATGTCATTTGATTTCTTTCATGGTATTTTTGTTAACTCATTCCTCATTTAGTACCATTCTACTTATTCTCCATAGCATTATGTGTTTTGTTTTGCAGTCTTTTTTCTGGTGTTTTAATTCTTGTAACATACCATTATTTTCAGAGATACTTGATATGATTTCAATCTTGTTAAATTTATTTTTTAAAGACTCTATTTTATTTTTAGAGACAGGGGAGGTGAGGAAGAAAGAGAGGGAGAGAAACATCAATGTGTTGTTTGCCACTCACATGCTCCCATACTGGGCACCTGGCTTATAACACAGGCATATGCCCTGCCTGGGAATTGAACTGGTGACCCTTTGGTTTACAGGCTGGCACTCAATCCACTGATCTATAACAGCCAGGCTTTGTTAAATTTAATGAAGCATGTTTTGTGTCCAAACATGTGGTCTCTCATAACAAATGTTCTATGTGCACTAGAAAAGAAAGTATATTCTGTTGTTTGAGTGAGAAATGCTCTGAAGATATCTATCAAATCCATCTGAGCAGGTGTGTCATTGAAGGCTGATGTTTCCTTGTTGATTTTCTGTCTGGAAGATCTATCCATTGATGTCAAAAATGTTTTAAAATCCCCTACTAAGACTGTATTTCTGTTGACCTCTCCATTTAAATCAAACAAGATTTGCTTTATATATTAAGGTTTTCCTGTGTTACATTTATAAATATCGACAAGGGTTATGTCCTCTTGTTGTATTGAACCCTTTATCATTATGTAATGTCCTTCTTTGTCTTTTAGTTTTGTCTTTGTTGTAAGGTATTTTTTTTCTGATATAACTATTGATACCCTAGCTTCTTATTCATTTGCATTTCCATGAAATATCTTTTTTCATATTTGTATTTTCAGTCTACATGTGTCATTTATTCTAAGGTATGTTTCCTGTAGACAAGCATTTATCTGGGTCTTGTTATCTTACTCATTCAGCTTCTCTATGTGTTTGGATTAGAGCATTTAATCCACTCTCATTTAAAGTGATTATTGGTAGGTTTATATTGCCATTTTATTCTTTATAATTATGTCACCCCTTTGCTTTTCTTTTTAAATTATCTTTAACAATTCTTGTACTACTTATTAGGTGGTTACAAATTCTTTTAGCTTTTTTTCCCTTTGGAAAGCTCTTTGTTTTTCCGACAATTTTAAATAATAGGCTTGCTAGGTATAGTAGTATTGGCTGTAGTTCCTTTCATTCTTTTATTTTGAATATTTCTTACAAATCTGTTCTGTCCCAAATTAATTCCGTCGAAAATCAGCTGACAGACCTATGGGAGATCCCTTGTACGTAATTAACTACCTTTCTCTTGCTTTTTATAAAGACTTTCTCTTTGTTTTTAAGCCTCGGCATTTTAATTATGATGTGTCTTGGTGTGGACCTCCTTGGCTTCATCATGTTTGGAACTCTCTATGCTTTCTGGACTTGTATGTCTACTCCTTTACCAGATTAGGGAAGTGTTCAGTCATTATTTCTTCAAATAAGTCCTCAATCCAAGGCTCTCACTCTGCTTTCTGGTATCCCTGTGATGCGAATATTGTTGTGCTTGATGTTGTCTCAGAGGCCCTGTAAACTATCCTCTTCTTTTTAAACGTTTTTCCTTTTGCTGCTCTGTTTGGGGGTTTTCTGCTACCTTGTCTTCAAATTGATAATCTGATCTTCTGCTTCATCTAATCTGCTGTCAATTCCTTCTCATGTACTTTGTTTCATATATTTTACTCCTCATTTCTGACTGGTTCTTTTTGATGGTTTCTATGTCTTTGTTCATGCTTACATTGTCTTTGTATAAGTTCTCATTGAGTTCATTCATTCTTCTCCTAAGTTCCTTGAACACCCTTATAAACATTGTTTGAGCTCTACATCTGATAGATTGCTTGCATCCATTTCATTTAGTACTATTTCTGGGAATTTCTCCTGTTCTTTCATTTGGGACATGTTTCTTCATCTCCTCATTTTGGCTGCCTCTCTGTATTTGTTTCTGTGTGTTAGGTAGATCTCCTATGTCTTCTGGTCTTGGCATGGTGGCCTTAAGCAGTAGGTGTCCTGTGAGGCCCAGTCTAGGTGGTCCAGGAATGTCCCTCTTGTGGGTTATGAGTCCTCCTGCTGTAGTTGGATCTTGATTGCTGTTGGCTCGTGCATGGGTGGGATTGTCGCTCAGGCTGGATGACTATGAGGATTGACCTCAAACACAGTGTATGAGCTGTTGTTCAGGGACTGAACTCCCAAGGCAGAATTTGGCCAAGCAGGGCCTGGTAACTGCCATGGTGACACTTTGGGTAAACCACCTGTGGAGCTAATGGGGTCATGCTCTGATGTGATCTGAAGTCTGCCACCAGGTGTGTTAGTATTGGGGTCTTTTGGGAGGGAATCTGATGTAGGCCAATATGAGATACTTCTTCTGACTGCCCCTGGGCAACCATTTTGGAGTGATGTTGGGGACCACTCTGTTTGGTTTTGGAGATCGCAGCCCCATGAGAGCAGGCTCTGAAAGGGGCTAGTAAGTCTCCCTGGAAAACCAGGTAACGCAGGTGGCAGACATGACCTGACTCTAAGACCAAGGGTTCCTGTAGGAATCAGGCCTGAAATGTACATTTTATCCTTTGAAGCTCATTCTGCTTTGTATAGCCCTGTCAATATAAACCAGATGTTTAAGTTGAAGGCACAAGGAGTAAACTCCTTATCTCATGAAACCATGTCTTAATGCCATCTGGTGTCAGCATGACTAACAGACCCTGACCTATGACAAATCTGTGTTTCTTCAATTGTTATCCATACCTGTTATCAATACCTGTTTTTGTATGACCATAGCCTTTTGACATTAATTGATGAGCTATCCATCTATGCTGTATACACCTACACATACCATTCCCAGTAAAAACCATTTGGGAGAAGGGCTTTGGGCATTCTCTACTAGAAGGAATCGCCAGCCCCTTTCCCACTGGAACAACAAGATTATGTCTGGGACAGCTTATCGGTTGGGAGAGCCCTGCAGGATGGAGTTCCTCCTACGGAGGGACAAATTTACCCTCAGCTCATAGCTGCCTCTGCAGGGCTTGGAAATGTGTGGGATGGGCCAAGGTGCATATTAAGTCTGGTTTCCACCACTATGAGCCCAAGGGCATGTTGATAAAAGTTTTAAAACACCCTGAGGTTCACTTCCATTTGCTAGTTACCATTTAAACTCAGTCACTACAAAAGCCTCTGGCAGTGCACAAGCTTCATGAATAAGTTCTCATTAAGTCCCCAGGTAGGAAGCGAGTGGTGTTTATGATTTCTGTACTTAGTTACAAACTGAGTACAAGTGTTGGACTTGAGGCAACTTAGCAAAAGTCTCAGGTTACAGCAAAGCCAACTGCCTCCCACCTGGTACCTGAGGACCCTTGTGGTGGTGCAAGGTCTCAGAGATTTGAGAGGTTCATTCCAGGAGAGTTCATCAGGCTAAAAATTTTTAAGATTTGGTTATGAGGAGGGAGAGCTTTTTGTAGGAACAGTGGTGCTGGTTGGGTGTGAGAAGAAAAAAAAAGCCCTTAACCTAGAGCCACACAGTTCAGTCTTTCCTTGTGCATCTCTTTTCACTTTGAATATGGAAGGCTTGAGAACCTTCCAGGAAAGTCTGCACTATAGGCCCATGCTGGCCATAGCCAGCTGAGTATTCAAAAGGGCTCAAACTTGGCAGGGAAAAACCACAAAAAGCCAGGAGGGTAGAGATTGTAGACTGCCCATTTTGGGGACTAGTGATCAGGTGTGTAGGGGTAAAAATGGGCCTTGACCTAGAACCACACAACTCAGTCTCTCCCTGTGCATATCTGAAACCCTGAGTCTGACCTCACCTCCTCAAACCCTCCAAGAAAGTCTACACTCTGGGCCCAGTATAGTTGCACAGTTGTACCAGTAGACTCTGCAAGGCTCTGCAAGCCTTGAGCCTGGCAGGGTGGGGTCAATAGGAGTCAGGAAGGTGGGACTGGTGCATATCCCCAAGCTATTAACTGATGGGGGGGAGTTCTTGACCTAGAAATTATGGAGCCTATGGGCACTGTGTGTGATGACTCAACAGAGGCTTCTTAGAAACTGGGTTTCCAACTGTCTTCCTGTATGACTCCAGGCTGCTCTGAGCCATTTGTCCTTCCACTGGAGCCTGGAATGAATGCCCGTGAATGAGGTTTTGGACACTGGAAGAGGGCATCTGGTTTTCTACCAGGCCCTGTCTCTCTGTCAGACAGAATCTCTGATGATTTTCATAACCAGCTCTGGTACTCTGGACTTGGGACCCTGGTGTGGGGTTAAGGCCCCTCACTGCTCAAGGGACACCTTAGCAACAGAGCTATCCCTGAATTTTTCTCTGCTGTTGCACACTGATGTGGGGTCAACCTTTTTAACATCTCTATTCTTCCTACCAGACTGGGTGTGGCTTCTTCTGTAGTTGTTGGTTGTAAGACTTGTATTCAGCTAGTCTTCACCTGGTTATTCCAGTTGATTGTTTTATAACTTATTTGTAATTTCATATTGGCCCTGGGAGGAGGTAAGTGCAACTTCCCCCTACTGTGCTCCTATCCTGGACCCCCCACCATCTCCGAATGTTCTGTTGTGAGATGTCTGTCCAGAGCCTATGCCATTTTTCAAAATTAGCTTGTTTTCTTATTGCTTAGGACTAAAAGGTTTCCTTAAAGTATATTTGGGGTACCTAAAGTGTATTTTCTTAATATTTAGGACAAATAAAGTATATTTCCTTGAAGTATATTCCCCTATCATCAGGGACTTCTCTCTCTTCTTCCAGAAAAGTCTGGTGAGTACTCAACCTTGAGGATCTATGTTATCTGCTGGGAGTGGGGATTTGACATTTCTGGGCAGAAAAGAGTAATATTGCTGACCGTGGCTTCACCTGGCAATCTCAGACCAAGTGGACTCACGTGACTTGACCTGGTCTCCTGGCTGAAGGAGACAAGTGTTCTCTCCTTCATCCCCACCGAGCACAACCACCTGCACAAGAAGCTCAATGTGTTGGGTATGTGGGCTGGGGTTTGGCCCACGGTCAGGGCATGGGTCACTGCTGGAGGACTGAGAAGTATAGTTTGGGCACTGTGGCCTGCCCTGAAGTCCCAAGTCTGATGTTCTGACCTCTGGCACCTTCTGTGAGGCTGCTTGTAAGGTCCTTTCTGCTCACACAAGCTCAAAAAGGTCCTGTTGCAACTGAAAACTTCACCTGGATAGAGCACGTTCACCACTGTCATCCCTGTGACTGGAACCCTGAGCTGAATTTCTCTAGATCTGCCTTTCTTTCTGAGATGAAGGTGTCTCTGTACTTGGAGGAAGAGGGAACAAGTCAGAATATCCAGGTCCACCCCTCCTGATTCCCAGATGGCAGGGCCAAGATTCTCAGCTCACTTGAGTTATAGAATTCACAATCAAGTAAAGAACAAAATCCTTTCAGGAAGGAGAGCCCACAAGTTCAAGGTAGAGAGAAAGCAGAAGACAAGCTAAGACAAATCTTTTAGTTTTGCTCATCTTGAAAATTGAATGATTTTGTCTTTGTAATGATTATGGGAAACATGCATTAAGGGAATGGGGGTGAAGGTAGGCATGCCTTGCTGCAGTCAACCTCCCTCCAAGGTCCCATTCATTTTGAAAGCCAAAGCAAACACTCAGGGAGAGCAGACCTCAATTCCTTCTCTTGCACTGCAGGGCACAGACAGAGACCACCAGCTGTCTTGAGAAAAAAAAGAAAATATGTATTTTAGGAAACAAATCCGTGGTAGGAAGAAGTCACTGGTAGACAGAGGATGTGGACTGAATATTTTCATGGAGAAAAGTTTTCCTACCAGGGAAGGCATAAGAGGCGCATACTGGTAGACCAGAGGAGAAACAATGTTGAAGAGAGCATGCTGGGTAATGATGCAGGTGAACTGAGTCCTCTGTTACCTTTTGCCCATGTGGGCAGGGTCTGCTGGGGAACCCTGGCTCCCTGGGTAGGAAGGCCCACTTGCTGTTCCTGTCTTTGGTTCACCTGCTCTTATTAGAGCAGTTGTGGTTATTTGTAGGCCACATCTTTCACCCATCTTCTGTGCTTTGAAGAGGAGATAACCTTAAGATAAGAGGAACACCCACCTACTAGGGCCTGAAATTGTTTTTTGACCTGAATTAACTTCTTGGCATAAAGTCCTTGGGGAAGTCCTAATTTCTCCACCAGGATCTGTCCAACAGTTCTCATGATCACCTGACCTTCAACAGGTCCGTCAGTGATCTACTTTTGACTGGTTCCTGGCTCTAGGCAATGTGTGGCAGGTTGGCCTTTTTGAAGGGGTCTTCTCTTCCTTTGCCCTTTTATTGATGTTAAGGTACTGTGGAAAGTGTCTCATCATTTTTTTTTTGAAGGGGCTTTCTGGGAAAGCCTGTCCTTTCCCTGGCAGGAGTTGGAGGTATGTGCTCCCAAGGGTGTCTCCTTTTCCTGTGATCTGGCAGGGTTGCTCATTTCACTGGCTTATGAGGCCCTGAGTTCTGCCAGTCCTTCTTTAAGGTCTTCTGGGTTGGGTCTCTTATCATCCTCCTTCCCATAAGTGCAGACAAACGTCTTGTGTTTGCTCTTAAATGAGTCCTTAAGTTTTGGTATCCTGGGCTCCTGCTGCTCCTGGCTGCTCTGTCCACTCGATATGAGGTTACATGGAACCTGGGAAGCTGGTATGTCCCTACTTGTATTTTACCTCTGGCAACTGGACTGTGACCTGTGAGAAGCCAAGATGTCTGCAGCAAGGAGCATGTCGGTGGCACAGTCTTGAAGGAGGATATCTGTGTGACAGTCATAAAGGAGCAACCCAGTGACATGGTCTTGAAGCTGGTTCTGTGACTCTACATTTCCTTGGAGCTCAACCTTACTAGCAATCTTTTTTTAAGGCATTGGTCTTCTGGATTTAGGGTAACTGACTTTGTAGGTGGTGAGGAGCTTTCACTGACCCCTCATTTACATATTGTTTGGATATTGGCCAGCACTCTGGGTTCCGCAATGTCTTCCCAAGCAGGGGTCTTTTTAGCCTCCACTTCAAGATTGTCACTTGAAGACTTAGACCCCAAGTTCATGACAGTACTGCTGTGCTATTATAGGGATCTCCTGAACTCTGAGACCCTCTCCCCTCCCTTGGTTCATTCTTGGATACTTCTGAACTTGGATTTGACTCCAGGCTCCTTTCTTCAACCATTATGACAGTACCTATTTGCTGTTTTTTTCCCATGAGGCTGAGTATGAAGGGTTGAGAAGACTGCTTGCCCTCCTGTCTGGTCAGAGTGTCCTCTGAGCACCATGGCCATAACTAGAGGGCACCCCTCCTTGAGCCTTCAGACACAGGTGAGGTAGTGGGGATCGGTTCTGCCTGGGTGAGGGATGACTTTTGTTTTCACCTTCTCTCCCAAAAAAGGCGGAGCTGCTTTCCCCAAGACCTTGGTACACTTGCCTTTTGAGTGGACTGCAGATACACAGACAGCTGAAGTGGGAAGAGGGTGCTTCCAGCACCTTTAGAGTGAGTAGACTGAGGAAGGAAAACTCATAGAAGTGTTTCCATAATGTTCCTAACCCTTCAAGAATGCTTGATTTCTGGTTTCCCTGTGAGTGTGGCACTTTGGAAAAACATTGTTGGTAATAAGTCAAGATCGATCCACACTCACAGGGATAAACACTGGACGATCTGTTCTATCTTCTTGCCCAAATTGGCTTTTAAGAATTTTTTTAGGTGTTTCTTTTCTGGGCCTCGGTGTAAGCAGATTCCTGATTCACTCTTTCAAGGCCTCGGGTACCTTTCTGTGCTTTTAGAGTTCACACAAGAATCTTTGCTTTGAACCTGGCTGAACCTCGGGAGAGAACTTTTGGGATCCTCCTCACACATTGCTGTAGACTCCTGCTAATGTCCTTTCCCAGTTGGTCCTTCCTGTGGGAACTTGTATGGTACCTGGACTTCATCTTCTGTGAATCCTGGCTGCTTTTACTTGTAAACATACAGAACTACATTGGCTGCTGCTTATCCTGTGCCTGACATAACCCCTGGGAACTGGCCCGAATCCTGAAGCGTAGGCTACTCTGCTGTTCATCTGTGATGAGCTTTTTTTTGAAGATCTCACTCTTGAGATTAGGTCCCATAAAGTCTCTGTGGGGAATGGAAGCTGACCTGTGGCCATGGGAGGCCCTATTATCCTAGGGAAGGTTATGAGTGATTATCTAAAAACTTCCTAAGATAACCCTGGCTGGTATAGCTTAGTGGATTGAGCACAGGCCTGCGAACCAAAGGATTGTGGTTTAATTTCTAGTCAGGGCACACGCTTGGATTACAGGCCAGTTCCCAGCAGGGGACCCATGAGAGACAACCATACATTGATATTTCTCTCCCTCTCTCCTGCCATTCCCCTCTAAAGATAAATAAATAAAAATCTAAAAAAAAAAGACTTCCTGAGATTTTTTTTTTGTCACAGATGGTAAAGCCCTCTCCCTGTTCAATTCCAGATGTTGATTGTCAGGTGGGATGAAAGATTGTCACTTATTCTGGGGTGTAAGGCAAGGTACCTCAGAGGTACTCATCTGGGGCAGAGAAGAAGGTGGTCAGATTGAGACTGGGGATGTGAGATGAGTCTGGATGCAGATCTGAGCCAGAGATGGGGGCTGGGGCAGGGGCAAGTTTCCAGTCAGAGGTTGGCATTGGGCCCCAGACAGGGCTAATGGTGGGGCCTGGAAAAGCCCTGTGTTCTAGGCTGCACTGGAGCTGGGAAGTGGTTAGAGACTCCATTGAATAAAACTGAAAGAAGTAAAAGGAACTTCTAAGAACCTAGACAGTAGCCACCAGGAGCTCAGTGTGCTGGGAAGGGGACCTCAGGAGAGCTGGCTGCATTTCTGCAGTTGATGGTCCACTGAGAACTGGAAATGTGAGAACTGCTGAGGATTAGGCACTTGCTCTGGTTTGTCCTTCCAGCTCCAGAAGGGTTTTGGGGTTGAGGGGTCCTGCTCTGCACCCAGTGATTTCCACATTCCCAATGAGTTTAGATGGTACTCTAAGCTCTTCTGTCTTGAAAATGGCACATGCTTTTCTTTCTCCTTTCAAATATACAGTTCTGCTTTCTTGGCCATCAGTATCTCCAGTAGCTTCTGAATATCAGGGTTGGCCAATGAGGAGGTACTACTCTACCTGCCTGTTTATTGGGTCTCCCGACAATGAGGCCTCTGGTGTGTAATGAAACATGCTATTGCTGGGACTCACACTGTCATGAGGTAGGAAAACCAAGGACAAGAATTTAATGGAACAGCTTAAGCAGCCAAGGGCTGAGATGGATAGGATGAGAGATAACATAAAAGAGTTACCTGGAGGTGAGTTCTTTACGATGGTACTCAGTGGGATTTTCTTCAAGTCAGATTGGTTTTGCTGACAGTGTGAAGGCCCGAGGTAGAGGACATGGGGTCAGAGAAGCTGGAGAATGATGTGGACATGATGGGAGTAGCATCTTCCACAGTCACCTGTCAGGGCTGGTGGGCTTTAGTGGATGCTGCTATGCACATTTCACCAGGACTGTCTTGACATGAACATTGATGAGAGCTGCCCTTGTCCAAGAGTCTCCCCAGGTGACTGCAGGGGACTAAGAAACAGCTGCAGCTAAGCAAAAGCAGACAGTTCAGGCAAGGGTAGGCACCTATAGCCCAGGGTTCTCCATGACCCCCAAGCTAATTTCCCAGTGCTAATGCTGTTCCTCACCCCTGGTCTGCAACCACACCTTGTCCCCATGACCCCCCTCCCAGGTTAGTCCAAGGTTGTATGTAGCCTTGAAGTCACATCATAGCTTCCGGAGGGACAAGAACACAGGAGAGAAGGGGAAGATTCCTTACCTTTGCAGAAGAGAAATCAGGCCACTTTTAGTTCTTGCAGACAATCTCTGCCAGCTGAAAATGATGAGACAGGGTCACATGGTGAAGCAATGCCTGGGGGACCTACAGGAGGCTGACCGCTATGGCCCTTTAGGGGAGATAGCTGGGAAAGGACTCTGGAGCCCAAAAATCAGGGTCAAGGCTACCTGATTGCTGATAGTGATGACAAGACTTGTGACAGGCAGCACTTTTTAATTTACAAAGTGCTTCCACATCTACTAGTACCTGCAACCCTCAGAACTCTTCTGTATGGGAGAAAGAGCAGGGGGCACCTAACAGAGGAATCTGAGTAAAAGTAAGCAATGTGCCCACAGTTGGACCTGAAGGTTCCACCTCCCAGTCAGGCACTGTTGGTCCATGATAGCCCAAATGCCCCTGATGGTACCCCCTTGTTAAGGAAACACCCATTTTCAGACCCTCAAGGCTTCATTCCAAGTGGATACTAGGAAGCACCCACATTCTGATGCCCTTACCAGGAACCTCCCAATGGCTGTTTCCTGATGGACAGGCTGTGCATCTGGCATTCTCAGGGACCTGGCCCTGGGCCCCCAGGGACAGGCCAGATGGAGGAATATTCTTGGGTACAAGACTCAGGAGCAGAAGCTCACCTTTCAAATCTCCACTTTTCCTCCTGCTCTTCCACTTCAGCTCTACTGGTTTCTGAGAGACAAGAAAAAATGAGGGAATGGCACCCTGTTCTCACTTTCTATAGACAAGCTATAGATGCTCAGTATTTGTAAAAAGTATGACTTTCTACATTTAACTAACGGGGCTCTATGGCTTTTCCCCTTTTATTTTGAAAGTGGATAAAAATTATTTATGGTTTTCCTTCTTTGAAAAATGTAAAGAAAGATTTTCTATATAAGACTGACCATAACTTTTTTTCATCTCTCTTTCTTTGTGCAAGAAATACAGGCATTCTCAGACCTGCAGGCCTGTCTGAACTCCCTCTGCTCTGCTTTCCTGAGGCCACAGTCTCACCCCAGCCTCTGCTCAGAGGTTCTCAGTGTCTACAAATTGCCCTGGGATTGGGTACAAAAAAGGTGAGGCTCGCTTAAGCTGGGTAGCTCAATTATTTAGCATACTCCCATCCATCAAAAGGTGAGGGTTCTACTCCAGTCAGGGCACTTACCTAGGTTGTGAGTTTGACCCCTCTTTGGGGCACATATGGGAGGAAATTGGTCAATGTTTCTCTCTCTCTTTCTCTATCCCCATTCCTATTAAGAGATATATCTCATGTGAGGAGTTTTAAAAAATTTAAAAAAATAGGACAGGCTCAGCTGAGGCACCTGTCATGGGAAGGTGGCTAGTGAAACAGGGCTCTAGGCCCATTTCCCTATGGAGATTCAATGCTCATTATGCAGTCCTTGGCTACTGGTCAATGCATTTGGGCCTGTGCCCAGAGCCTTCCACCACACTTGGGCTCTTGGTCTGAGATCTTTGGATAGAAGTCCGTGTGCCTGATCTAACACCTGCTTGGTTTGGCTTGTTCCTGGAAGGACGATGTTCTATTCTTTCCTGAGAATAGTCGTTCTATTCTTTCCCATCTTGGGAATTTCTCTAGGTGATTCAGGAATGTGGAAATGAGAATAGGAAAAATATAATCTCTTTTGGATCTGGGCCAAAGTTTTCTTACCTTCCTGGTCATTCCATTTCCTAGGTGGTGATAAGGATGGATTACTCTTCAAGTAGGAGAGTGATGGGAGGAAGAGCAGCAGTCCACAGGAGATGGTGAAGATGGTATCAATCACCATCTTTTAGATAAAAATGAATAATCTTAATCCCATGGCTTCCCTTGGGCAACTGAGCACTGGTAGTGGCTTGTGAACTACAGGCCGAGGGCTGAATCAGAGAGCTGTGGTCTGGTCACAAAGAGCTTCAGAATGTTGGGGAGGGGGTTGAAGGGAGTAGGCTGGACCACAGCTGCTCCCCTACCCAGCCTAGCAGGCTCCATGCCTCTACTCTGCCAGGGATGTTGAAGCTGCAACCCGTGTGCTGCATGCAGGCCAGGATTGCTATGAATGCAGCCCAACACAAAATCATAAATTTATTTAAAACCTTTTTTTTTGGCTCCTCAGTTTTCATTAGTGTTTGTGTATTTAACTTTGTCTAAGTTAAATGGTCTTAGTGCTTAGACACTAAGCACTCCCTATTCATCAGATCTTGCCCTGAATGACATTTTTTTGTTTCCTCAGTTGAACAGTGTCCTCAAAGGGATGCTTTCTGCTGTTGTGGAAGAGGTGAAACAAAAAACTGCAGGAGCACTAAAAGGCATCAAAATAGATGAGTTCAAAAACTGTTTTGAACAGTAGAATAAATGTCTGAATAGGTACATTGCATCAAATGGAAAGTGCTTTGAAAGCGACTAAAGTTTAAACACGTAAAAATAAACACACTTCTTTAATAAATAAATTTCATTTTGGGGGGATCCCTTCTCATACGTGAGGAATATGAAGGAGTGAGTTGTTTTGGGAAGATGGATAATTACAATTTTACATTTCCTGAAATGTACTTCTTTTGCTTTCTCAGTGCTGATATTTTAGAGTTATCAGTGAAGAATCTATGTTACTCTTTTGTTTCTGGCTCATGACAAGATATTCTATAACATTAAGCAGAAACCAGGTATTGCATAGTTTCATTTTGCAGATTAAGGCACAACAGCTAGATATTATTGTGTGATGAAAATCCTAGTCAATTTTGTTCTGCAGCTTTCAAGTCCAGATGTACCTTTCTTCTTTAACAGAAACTATTTGTTTAATTTGAGCAATTCTCCAGTTTGAAGAAAACTTGTTAGCACTGTTAGTACTTGTCAGGAGTAAATGGGACTCCAGCGAGTTCTTTGAAAATAGGAAACATTTGAACAGAATATCATCTTGCTTTCAGCTGTTTGTATAGATGCACTTTCTGCAATTCTACACCTCACAGCTCTAATTCCTCTTCATCTGTGTCTCAGGCTTCCATCAATAACCTTGCTGCTGCAACATACTTGACAAGAGAGGTGGAGTAGACGCCCTTGCAATATCTTCTGAATGTCACTCAGCAGTGATTTGTAATCAGGTCCATAAGTTGTAGGAAGAAAAACGTACAACTGAATAGAGGATTCAATCTATATAAATCTAGATTGGACAAGTAGCATTTTATAAAATCATCTTTTGATTAGACAGTGAAAATTTTGTAAAACATAAAAAAAATCAGTGATTACGGATTCCTATCGCAGATATTTATCTATAAAATAAAACCTTCCTGTGATATACCTTAATGTAAAAATGAATTGGCTGTTTTCTGGATCCAATTATATTCACCTTACACACTGTGAGTTCTAATACATCTTTTTAAATTAGAAACTCTACAATACAGTGGTGATTACATCTCATAAGCATTGGAAAAAAGAGCATAGTCTTTTTGTGTTAACTGAGACACTGGATTCCTGCTGCTCTTCTGAAATTCAGGAGAAATCTGTACTATAGATTACAATGATTTATTATTAAAATTTGAGTGAGAAAAGGCAATAAAAATTATTTTTAGACAGTGAAAAAATGTTAAATTAATTGAATTTTGATGGTTTCATTTATTTGGTGAAAGTTGTGAGAAAACTATTCTAATTATTTTTGAACAAATTTAAAAAATTAAATATATATTTAAAAACCATATGGTATATTTTCCTTGCAATTAATGTAAGAACCTTATACTCTAATAACTTTTTATTATTTGTTTATGGAGCAGCATTGAAATTTTGTGGGAGATATTCTATATGTATATATATATTTATGTTGGATTGTTTTTTCCTCAACTGCAATATGTTTATGTTTCCTTTAAACTTTTAATTACAAAAAAAGTAAAATACTGTGTGTTAAGCATTGTTTGGAAAAAAGGAATGATGAATTTATAATATGCTTTGTTTAAATATAAGAATTAGGGAAATTGAGGCATATGACCATAAACTACCATTCTTCTTTCTCTAGAATAAATTACGCTGTTTGAGGAATTCCTTTAAGGCCACAGTTATCATAAATAAGCATTATACAGCATCATAAGCTCTATGTCAACTAATTAAAGTAATAGATACTTTATTTAAAGTATCTATTAAAGTAATAGATACTTTCATTTTCCTCCGCCAGTTTGCAGTCATTCTCATTTACTCTTCAGGGACTAGAGAATTCCAGCATGTTCTGGAAGAGTTCACTGTTGGAGTGTGGAAGGCTGCTATGTTCTCTGTGTCTGTTTAGCCTTTGGCTGTCCTGAGAGCCTGACAAGTTTCAATCAGGGCTCATGGACACCTGTGCCCAGGCAACAGGACAACAACTCACTTCACCCAGGTCATCAACCATTTCCAGATGGCAAAGAACTTCAAAAGTTATGGACTAACTTGCTTGTGATGCAAACTAATGACCTGGAATGAGATGCTTCATTAAATACTCCCTCTCCCCACAGCCACCAGGAGGGTCAGAAGTTGAACTGCTTACTCTCACATTTTTTCTAATATGTGTTAACAGCCATTTATTCTTATAGAAATTGTCCAATCAGTTGCTTGTGGCTAGTTAATAAACTACCAAAGCAGAAATGGAAATCAGATTCCACTTAGAAGAAAACAATATTTACTCTTCCCCATGAAAATGTGTAAAAGAGCTTTAGAAAATTCTGTTGTCATATGAGGTCTCAGAGGAGACCGTGATTAAAAATAATAAAAAGGAGAAATATGAGTTTCAATCCAGGTCACTATTTTATTTTTTGATCCAACAGTGATGAGAAAAATTACGCGAATTCATTCATTTTCCCTGAGTTATGATTGTATTATATTAACCTCAACTGACAATATCCTATAGTGACTTTGGCTTGCTTAAAATTCTGCCTCTTGGGAGTAAACACACATCTAAAATTGACTCAGCTAATTTCTTTTTTGCTGAGGTCACTTTACCAGTTACTCTCAACTACTGAAGTTATTTTATTCTCTTTCTTCCATTATTACATTCTCAAATTTTTGGCATCTGGGAATTTGTCTGATGGTTTTATTACTGAATTCAAGATCTAGTTTTTATAATAAGTTTTTATGGTTAATAAGATGCTAAGATGAGCTAATAGAGTTTTGCTTCTTTGCTTAATATTACTGAAACAGTCCTGATTACCTTGGGGCATAGTCCCACTAAAGTGGTCTTATGAAGAATGGGTTGGTTTTTTTTCCTATGAGTTAAATCAGCAGGGAAAAAGTTCATTACAGTTCACTCTGCTTAAGACCTTTGAATTCAGGTAGCTAGTATAAAAGAAATAGTGATCTTAGCAACAACTAAGAAAGACGCTTGCGAAATATCACTATTTTTTTCTTTTCAAGTTTTTATTTTATTTTTAAAAAATTTTAAAAATTTTATTTAGTTATTTTTCAAGTACAGTTTTTTGTCTATTTCTCCCATCCCAGTCCGCCCCCCCGCCCCGTGCTCCCCACCTCCCTCCCATGTCCACCCCCCTTAGTTCTCATCCCTGTGTCCTTCCTATTTGTTCCTTCAAATCCCTCCCCTTTTAGGCCCAGGCCAGGCAGCTCAGTTGATGAGAGAATATTTTTGATACAGCAAGGTGGGTTTGATCCTTGGTCAGGGCACATACAAGAGTCAACCTATGAATGAATAAATAAATGGAACAGTAAATCTCCCTCTCAAATCGATCAGTTAAAAAAACTAAAGAATAGGCACTAATAATCAATGTATGGAAACAGTAAATATTTGAGTATTTATTTTATGTCCAATGCCATGCAGATCATTAGTTCAGTTGTATTGCTTTTCAATAGAATACATTAGGTCATTTTGTGCCAGAGTTGTGAAACCACAGAGTGTATTTTCTATAGAAAATGGAAGGCTCAATTTCTGCTCAAATTGACTGAGTAAACTGCTTCCAGCAGCTATTTAGGTCCTGTGGAATTATCCTTTGTTGTGTATCAGGTGGATAAAAAAGAAAGGATTCAGAGAGCAAGTGTGAGTTATTATGTGAGTTTTTGGGAAGTGTGAATCCTAGCTGATTCTTATATTCTAGTATGAACACTTTTTTGAAAGATTAAGACTAATCCTCTTTAAAACTTCATGATAGTAGATCTTACAAGTGAAAAATCTTTTTTGTATAGTTATAAAAATGGCCAATTTATAATCTGAAAATTATAAGAATAGCAATTTAACTTGAATCAATGGATAATTCAATGTTAGGAGATACATGTTTCTTTTTATTTTATCAACTTATTAATCATAGGAAAGGTACTAATTTTGTGAGAAATAAATTACTAGATTATAGTGCTGATGCAATTTCTACAAATTGATCAAATGTGTACATCAAATTAGGTATGCAAAATATTAATTTTATTGACAGACACTTATATATTAAAATATTCCCAAAATGTGACTTGAATATTTGGTTTTATAAGCTTCTTATTCAGCATGGAAGACTATGAAGGTCAGATTCTTTTGATGTTCATAAAGACTGGTGAAAATTTGTTATAATTCTGGGTAATTGGAAGCATGGAAATAATCTGAGTTTTAAAATTTTCAATTAAATATATAGATAATATGAGTTCCTCTTAATTTTAAATCAACTTAAGATATATACACTTTGAGTAGTTTCCACAAGTATCAATTTCAGTTAGGAAAAATTTAGCTTCATTCAGAACAGAAAAAGTAGACTTTTAAGAATAAAAATCTATGGCATGGAAAATAACTAATACTTTAACTTACAGTATATATTTCATAGCACATACTTTATTGCAATCTTGACGCTACTAAAACATTGTTAAAGAATCTAGCTTCTACCAGTTAGGGAAGAAAAGGGTGAATTAGTCATTTTCATACAGCAATGTGTCTGTATAGGATGCCCATTAATGTAGATCATTCTTTGCAGGATGTGTTGGAAGACAGGACAAATAACAATGAACTTGGAAGAATAGTGTATGGCTAAGTGGTAATTAAACATAGATGAAGAGTAGAAAGGAACATGAAAATGATTATTAGTTTGTTGAATAAGAAAAATGGCTTTCTAAGGAAAGTAAACACAGTTGAGAATAGAGAAGTTGGACTCATTTACAGAATCTCTAATATGTTTAAAGGCTTTAGTCTGTTCTTTCATTTAATCCCTCAGAGCAATATACTTTTGGTGAGTAATTATTGGATGAGGAGGCAGAGGCTCAGAAAGATCAATAATTTGCCTCAGTTAATATAGTGAGAATGTGGAATTAGGGTTGTTTGGCTCCAAGCTCATGTTCTTATTCATGATGCATAAAATTATGTACATGATCAAAAAACTATTTCTACTAAACTCCTAAAAGTTTTGTTTTGCTTGAGTTATTTTTACATTATTCATCTTCTCTTTTAAGAGTTATTGCTGAATTTTTATTTGAGTTTACTATAATTTCAGTAACTTTTTTTACATCATTGGTTTAAATAATAGCATTGCTCACTGTAAAGTCTTTTGGCCCCAGATTCTTCATGGCTGAGCTCTTTATTTTGGTTCTTGATCAGATGAAGTATGTTCTGAGTAACTATTTCAATAAGAGTATTTAGATAATAAAATTTGAATCTCTCTATATTTAATAATATCTTTTTGTTTTATTCCTAAATAAATCTCAGCCTGATGGGGAGAGTTTCCATAGAAAATAATCTTCTATTCTGGCTGCAAGTCTATAATTATCATTCCATTGTCTTCTAGACTTTCATGTCATCTAGAAGTCTGAGGCCAATTTGATTTCTGTCCCTTTTAGAAAATTTGTTAATTTTCTTTTCAGTCTTCCTGAATATCTACATAAATTTTCCCTCCATATTCTTAAAACTAGAAAATGTCAGTAGTTGCAGTAGGTGTTTGAATTTTTGTCTCAATTTTTTTCCCCTTGGAACATGGTGACTCAGCTGAGTCAATGTGCAGTTGCTTGATTCTCATTTATATTTTTTTAATCTTTAAGTTTTCTCCAGTTGTATTTTTAGTTATGGCTTTTACCTAGTTTTAGTTTTCACTCCATATATTTTAAAAATCTTTACATTGATTTTTTTCTTTAAATTGCCATTGGTCTTTGATATGACAACAACAACAAACAACCAAGGGGCATCACAACAAAAACTATAAATAATTTACAAAAAAGCAAGGGGAGTCTATAGAAATTGTTGATAAACTTCATGTTCATTACTCTTTGCCAATTTGATGGACAGTGTGAAAAAACTGATTATGAAAAAGAAACTGATTTTTACCAGAGAAATTAATTATTAAACAGATAACTTTTATGCATTTAAGAAAAAGGGCATGAGCCACTGTAACAAGTCATGCTGAAATTCCCTCATTTAAAAAATCAGTTTATTAGTAGAGCTTAGCAGATTTTGAAATAGGGATTTAATATACATTTTAAATTAAAGTATAGCATACACGTAGAAAGGTACAAAAGTTATAAATCTTTGAATTATCACGAATGAATATATTCAGGTTCAGAAAGAGAATGTTGGTGATGACTTTTCTTTGTCACTACCTCCATTCGCTACCCCCAAATTAACTATTCTTTTGACTTATATTGATCAGTTTTGCTTGCTTTTTGGGCTTTTAAAATAAACGTATGCAGCCTTTTATACTAGGGTTCTTTCATTCAATGTTGTCTTGTGTTATCCTTCTCTGTTCTTGTATGTAATAGAAGTTTGTCAAGTTTTGTTGCTGTGCACAATGGTCCATTTTGTGAATCCATTTCAATTTATTTATTGATATTTTATTTCTTCTAGTTTAGAGTTATGAATAATACTGACAGGAATGTTCTTATGCATGTCTTTTTATGTATATATCTATATATACCTTTCATTGGTATGCACCTGGGTTACATACTTATAACTTTAGTGCATAATGCCAAATAGTTTTGCAAAGTGGTTTACCAATGTCTATATTCTCCAATAGTGGATGAGAGTTTTAGCTGCTCCAAATCTTCTATGGTCTGAATATGTATATTTCTCCTTCTCCCCAAATTCATATATTGAAATCCTAATGCCCAATGTAATGATATTAGGAAGTAGGCCTTTGGGATATGATTAAGGCATGAGGGTGGAACCCTCAGAATTGAATTAATGCTCTTATAGAAGAGACTCCACACAGCTCCCTCCATCCTTCCACCATGTGAGGAAAAGGCACTGGCTAAGAAGCAGGAAGAGGGTTCTCACCAAAATGTGACCATGCTAATATCTTCATCTTGGAACTTCTAGCCTCCAGAACTGTGAGAAATACATGTTTACAGTTTGTGAGTCACCCTATATTTGTGGCATTTTGTTATAATAGCCCAGGTGGACTAAAGCGACCTCCTTGAAAACACTTGATAATGTTAATCTTTTTAATATTAGCAAATCTGATGGGTCTACAATGCTTGTGATTGTTAATCACATGTGATTAATGTGTGATTTTAATTTGTAGTGTCTTAACTAATGAAGTCTTCAACTTTTCATATGATTTTTAGCCATTATGAATATCCTCTTTTCTAAGTGGCTGCTGAAATGTTTTGATTATTTAAAAATTTGGATTGTCTAGTATTTTTGTATTGATACTTAAGAGTTCTATATTACATCATACAGTATCCTAAATATTACTTTTCACTCTGCGGCTTGTGTTTTCACTCTGGTTTTTTAAAAAAATCCTCACCAGAGGAAGGGAGAGAGAGAGAAAGAAATATTCATGTCAGAGAAAAACATATGTGCCCCAACTGGAAATCGAACCCACAAATTTTTGATGTATGGGATGGCACTCCAACCAACTGAGCCACCAGCCAGGGCTTGCATCTTCACCGTTAATGGTGTTTTTGCTTAAAAAGAAGTTAACTGATTTAACATTGTCCAATACACTCAATCCTTTCTTTTGTGGCTTGATGTTTTCATCTAATTTAAAAATCCTTTTCAGATCTCAATGCCATAAAAATATTACAGGGAATTCTGATTGCAGTACCTCTTAAATTCCATGTAAATAAATGCTCTATTGGAATTGATTTTTATGTGTAGTGTAAGGAGCGCCTCAAGTTTCTTGTTGTGTTGTTCTCCAACCAGTAAACAACTGAACCACCATCATTTATTTAAAAATCTTTTCTTCTCCTAACTCCTCAATATTGCTATCTTTGACACAAATCAAGTGTCTATATGTGTCTTTATTTGGACTGTCTTTGGCTTTATTTTATAATTGTATATCTTTTTACATATACCAGATTTTTTACTACTGTAATTTTATCATGACTTTTGTTATATTATGGTGTGAGTTGTCCCATGCTGTTCTCCTGCAAGATTCTTGGCTATTTCGACCCTTTCTGTTTAAATACTTTTTATTTATTCTAAAAATATGCTTTCATTCTTTGTTCTGATATGTTGATGAAGAGAAAGAAAGAACAGTGGGAAAAGAAATAAGAGAGAAAAGAATTCCCAAATCTTTTCCAAAGCAGGCTTTAAAAATATCTTGACTTTACACATGGATAATAGCTATTTCTAGACCTGCTTTGAGCTGCTGAAATTCCATACAAAATCTAGCTGGGACGTTGATTGGGATTATGTTGAGTGTATGTATCAGCTAGGGAGAATTGTTATTTATACTTTACTTTGATTTAAAAATTTTTAAAGACCCTATCTACCCATTCCTAGAGAAAGGAGAAAGGAGAGAGAAAGAGAAGGCAAAAAACATCAATGTGAGAAACATCAATCAGCTGCCTCTCACACATGCCCTGCCTGGTACAAAACCTTTAACCCAGGCATATGCCCTGACAATCGAACCAGTGACCATTCTATTTGCAGGATGATGCCAAACAACTGAGCCATGCTGGTCAGGGTGAGAATTAGTATTTTTAAAGCATATTCTAATTCATGGATATAATCTATGCTTCTGTTCATTTGGATCTTCTTCAGTTTAATTTATATTTTTTCTTTTTAATTAACAAACTTTTTTAGAGCAGTTTTAGGTTCAAAGAAAATTTTTGTGAAAAGTATAGAGACTTCTCATATACCCTATCATCCTGCATAATCAACTCCCCCACTACCAACATTTTGAGCTGTATTTATTATGATAGATAAACCTACACTGACACAGTATTATCATTTGAAACCCAGAGTTTACATTGAAGTTCACTGTAATTTCAAACCTTTGAAATTTGTTGAGATTTACCTAAGTTTATCATCAATTCCCCTAAATGTTGATAGCCACTTAAAAAGATTGTCTATTCTGCTGTTTTTGAATTTCATTTGTTTATATGCCTATTAAATTATGTTTTTAAATAATTTGTTCAAATAATCCTTATCCATACTTTTTCTTTCTGGCTTGGGTAGTCTATCAGTTACTGAGTGTGTTAGACACTGAAGTATGTTCAACTAGTAGTGATTATAGATTTGTTTATTTTTCCTTTTAGTTCTGTATATTTTGAGGCTATGTGATTAAGGGCATAGAAATTTAGAAGTGCTTTATTTTCTTGGTGAATTCCATTTTTGTTATTACCAACTGGCCTTTTAATCTTTAGTAATGCTTCTTGAATTTCATTTTCTTCTGCAGGAAATTATTTTTTTTCCTATAATTTGAAGACTATTTTACTATCTACTTGCTTCCATTGTTTCTAGTGAAAAATCAGTTATCAAATTACTGCTTCTTTTGTGAAGCAGTAATTACTGTGAAAATAGTATGTCTCTTTTCTCCACTGCTTTAAAGATGTGTATTTCATTGTATACTTAGATGTGACTTTTAAAAAAAATCTTGCTTGCACTGCTTGAGTTTCTGACTTCAGGTATTTCTTTTAATTTTAGAAAGGTTTTGTTCATTTTACTTACATGCAAGTTAGAATTTTTTTTACCACATTCTCACTGTTTATCATTTTTCTCCTATAGTTCTTTTCATTTTTTATTTTTATTTTCTCTCTGACTTTAGTTTCTATATTTCTTTTAAATTATTTTACTGTTTACTAATATTCTCTTCAGTTACATTTAATTTAGTATTAATTTCATCTATTTGGAGTTTAAGTAATGTATTTTAAATTTCTAGCATTTCTATTTATTATATTTTGTACTTTCAAGTTCTCTTTGTTTTAATTCTCTATTTATTCACATCAGGAAGGTAATTTAAAATAAGCTAGCCATTTATATTTAGAAATAAAATGTCCCAAATACAGATTTTAAAATAGCTAGCTAATCTTAATTTAAACATGTAATTTGATATTGAGTCTAATAAATAAGCTCTTGAAAATGGTATAGAAAATTATATAGAAACTTACTTGAAAAAAGGGCATGTTAATGTTCTTTTTCATTCATATGAGAGAGTTACAGTGCTTTTCTTGTCCCTCTTTTATCTAATACATTATCGATCACTTACATATAAAACCTTACCAGATATAGATGCCTTAATAGAGAAAAAGATCATTCATGTATTGGATTACAGAATCATTATAAAGAAATAGAACAATGGTTTGTGATAATTAGATAAAAGTAACAGTCTAAAATTTAATGTCAATAAAGTCTTGATTTTTAGCAATAACTAGTTTAGCAACACTTTACATGAAAAATTATAGAAATTCTATTAGCTTACATAACTATTTTTTAACTTTAAAGGCCAATACTGTAAACTTGTTCCTAAATCTAGCTAAGAAAATCCTTCCTTTATGGTGATTAGATCAGTGTATTACTAATTTAATTATATTATAAGAAGAGTTAAATTTATTCATCTCTTCATTCATTAAAAAATTTATTAAACATGTACTAGGGGCAAGGAAAAGTCTTTAATTCATTAGGTGCTGTACAGATATGACAAATACCATACCTTAACAAAGTTAAATTGTGGCAGGGAATACTGTCATTTACCCCAAATGACTAAAATAGTAGGCTAAGGAACTATGAGTCTATGAAAAAGATGAAGACACAGAAAAATTGCTGCTCTGTTTTATATGAGGGAGAGATTACTTTAAATCATGTGAATCAGAGAAGTCTTCATCAAGGAGGCAGCATTTTACCTTGTGTTGAAAATGTAAATATTGGATATGAAGGAATGGAAGGACATTCTAGGCAGTGTGGTAGAATGGGAAGAGGATATGCTTAGAGTTAGAATGTTCCTCACATTTAATTCTTGGTTTTACTAACTAGCTATATGTTGTTATTTGACTCACATTTTAAGACGTATCTATATCTCCATCATTTAACCCTATTGCACCACATCATTTCTTACAACCAAAATCAAATTTATTTAGTTTATTATTAGTTATTTTGTTTATTAGATATAAACTCAGGATAATGTGGTGTTGTAAGAAACTGAGAAACCCTTCACGTCTCACTTTGGTATAGTGATCATCTTATTTTCTATACAGAAAAGCTATAACCATAAGTATCTTCATTCTATATTGCAATGGTATATCTCCCATGGTTAAATATGGCCAAGTAGTTGTCTCCTTCTTGGAAAGGAATTAAGGTAATTTAAAAAATTCATAAATCTATCAAATTCTTGTAGTGAGGAACTCTTTATTTTCCTTATGTTTCTTGAATTATTAAAGAATGATTATATATTTTATTAGGAATCAGAGAAATAATTAGTTTCTGCCCTATTAAATCTGCATACTTATGTGTAATAGTAACATGATAAAGATGTTAAGAAGATTCTCCCATTTGTTTTTTATAAGGTTTGATTTTAATTGCAAGTATTTTCTGAGTTTTGAAATACAATAGCCTCATTTTACTTTAGTCGTTTTTGGAGAAATGTTTCATTAATTTGTAAAATCTCTCTGTCTTCAATGTTAGATGCCACAATAAACAACTATCACATCTAGGTTGGTTTTATGAAATATGAGTTACAGTGTTAGCAAAACTTTCTAAAATATGGATTATAGTATTTGTCCCCATTTATAAGTATGAATTTGGGATGGCTTAGGAATCCATTTTCTTTGGCTTAAACAGGAAGAAGGAAAAAGAGAGGGTAAAACTCATTGCTTCCCATGCATGAAATTGGCTTTGGTAATTGACCTTGGCAGCGCTAAGGTACGAATGTGAGGCTGGGAAGGGAAGCGTATGTGGTAATTAGTCAGACATTTTGACTTTCTCCACACGACTTAGCATTTATTACTGTTTCCCTCTTTGCTCTGCCTTCAATCAATGACCTTTAAATTGGTATATATTTCATTGTACCTTCTTATAGCTCTTCCTTGTCAACTTCTATTGCACCAGAAGAAAAAAGAAAGATAGAAAGATAGAAATATAGATGAAAGGAAGAAAGAAGGAAGGGAGAAAGAAAGGAAGGAAGGGAGGAAGGAAGGCAGGAAGGAAAGAAAGAAAGGAAAAGAACAAGAAAGAAAAGTGATTCAAAGTATGGGACATACCTAGCCATCTATGGAAGAGGAGCTATTTTTAACTTCACAAAACCATTGAGAAGCAGTTAGTATGACAAAAAAATTGCTTCATTTTTTTTTTGGTACAAACTGGGGCCAGTTATGATCAAAGTAAGTGGTATTATCTCATTTAAGTTTTATTATATATAATTTATTATTAAACCTAATTTTCTTAAGATAATTAAACTAAATAAAAAAGAAATTTTAAGAGAAAAAAGATTCTTTTAATATAAATTATCTTTTTCTCTCACTTTTTCATAAGGTATGTAAGTTTGGAACAGATCAGTTTTTAAAAACCAGGCACTATGAGGTATAATTTATAGTTTTAAAAAACCATTTTAATGGGATATTTTATATGGCATGTATTAAAATTATTTCATTCCCTGCCAATAGTTTAATACTATAACCACAAAATCAGAAATTTTTGAAATTAGGTCTCAGATTTTCACATTTTTAACATGATCATCAGGTTATTAAAAACTCAAATTCTGAAAACCACTGATTTAAGTGGATTATTTTTTCTTAAGGAAAAAATTCTTATTGGCATTATTCCACACAGAATAATGCGATCCTTTTTTCTCTATATTTACTTTTCAAATTTTATGTAATGAGAAATAGATAACTTGTATCATATTTTATGTGTGTTTTTGAAAATCAAATATGGTATGAATTCAAGTTACTATATCATACACTACTCTGTCCTGAAAACTGTAGCAGTGAGAATAATTTTTAACAATGAAAAGCCAGTGGACCTAGCAAGGTTCACCATAAGACCAATATGCCTGAGAATCAGATAAGAAATAGAAAAGTTATATTAATGGTACTGAAGCCATGGACTTTCTGGTGTCTTGATCCAATACAGATAGTGGTAGCCAGAAATGTGATACCTTTAGAGTGAAGTTGATTAAAAGTATTTCACATGGAGGGAGGGAAAGAAAAAGTAGATGAAAATTAAGTTTATTGCTTAAAATTAGGGCCTAGGGTGAGAATGTCTAACAGGTAAGGAAAAGTAAAAGAAAAAAATCAAAACACAACAAAGTTCCTTTCAGATCATAGCTAATAGCTACAGCATTTAACAAGCTGTTCATCCAGTAGGGAAGGTTAGTACAGACACTACTTAAGAATGAGAGATTAAAAACATTCTAATGATACATGACTGAATCTGTATTCAAATCAGACATTTTCAGTCTTACCAAGAGGTAGAAGCTGTCAAATGTCATTGTAAGACCCGTTTTAGTCTTAGGAGGAAATGATTGCAAAATTACTAGAAATGGGGGTGAGGGATAACAGAGCATGAAAGAATAGAAAAGGAAAGAATTATGACTGGGAGAGAAAGATTATGCCATAATAACCCAAACCACAGGAAGATAGCCAAAGCTAACAATAGCTAACACTTCAAGAATTGAAACATAAATTAGCTTTACATGAAATTAATTTTAAGAAACAGTCTGGCCCATACACAAAAATAAAATCAAGGTGGATAAAAAGCAAATATAAGTTGTGACACCATAAAAGTCCTAAAGGAAAACATTGGCAGGAAAATCTCAGACATTTCATGCAGCAATATCTTCAGTGATATGTCTTCTAGATCAAGGGACATAAGGAAAGAATAAATAAATGAGACCTCATCAAATTAAAAGTTTCTGCATAGCTGAAGAAAACAGCATTAAAATGAAAAGAGAATAAACTATATGGGAAAACATATATTGCCAATGATAACTTGGGCAAGGGTTGGATCTCCAAAATATATAAAGAAGTCACACAACACCACTCTGAGAAGACAAGCAACCCAATTGAAAAATGGGCAAAGGACTTGAACAGACACTTCTCCAAGGAGGGCATACAGAGGGCCCAAAGACATATGAAAAAGATACTCAGCATTACCAGCCATCAGAGAGATGCAAATTAAAACCACAATGAGATACCACTTTACAGCAGTCAGAATGGCCATCATAAACAAATCAACAAACAAGTATTTGAGAAGATGTGGAGAAAAGGGAACCCTAGTGCACTGTTGGTGGGAATGCAGAATGGTGCAGCCACTATGGAAAACAGTATGGAATTCCCTCAGAAAACTAAAAATGGATCTGCCCTTAGACCCAGCAAATTCACTGCTAGGATTATATCCTATGAACACTGAAACACCAATCCAAAACAACCTATGCACCCCAATGTTCATGGCAGAACACTTTGTAATAGCCAAGTGCTGGAAGCAACTTTGGTGCCCATCAACAAATGAATGGATCAAAAAACTATGGTACATTTACACAGTGGAATTCTATGCAGCAGAGAGAAAGAAGGAGCTCCAACCCTTCAGCATGGATGGAACTGGAGAGCACTATGCTAAGTGAAGTAAGCCAGGCGGTGAGGGGCAAATACCATGTGATCTTCACCTTTAACTGGAATCTAATGAACAAATGAAAAATGCAAGCAAAATATAACCAGACACATTGAAATTAAGAACAATCTGACAGTAACCAGAGGGGAGGTGGGAGGGGATAATGGGGGAAAGGGTTTTTGGTAACAACTGTAAAGGACACATAGACAGAACCAAGGAGGAAGCAAACAAAGGAGGTGGGTTTGGCTGGGGTGGGGGGTGGGATGCAGACAACTGTAATTGAAAAATAAAATAATTAAAAAATAAAACTGCCCTGGCTGGTGTAGCTCAGTGGATTGAGCATGGGCCTGCGAACCAAAGAATCACAGTTCGATTCCCAGTCAGGGCACATGCCTGGGTTGCAGGCCAATTCCCAGCAGGGGACCCATGAGAGGCAACCAGACATTGTATTTCTCTCCTTCTTTCCTTTCCTTCCCCTCTAAAAATAAATAAATAAAATCTTAAAAAAATAAATAAAACTTCTGTTTAACAAAGTTAAAGATAAGCTGTATTAGAGACAGATAAAAGACAAAAAGTATTCATAATGTTTGTAACTATTTAGGGAAAGACTTCATATTAGGATATCTCAGGTATATAAAAATAAAGAAGAAAACAATACTTCTAAAACTTTGGATGACTAAAACCTTATGAAAAAATTCTATGAAGGCACCTGTCTCATTGGATTAGAGCCTCCCCAAAATACCTCAGTTTAACTTAACACTTTAATCACCCCAGCTCCTTCATACAGTCACATACTGAGGTGCTGGGGTCAGGACTTTAACATATGAATCTGGGGGGAAGACAGTTCAGTCTATAACATCATGGAAGATATTTATAAAGTTGTGTAGCTACAGAGAAATGAGAACTTCTAATATAGTGTTCACAGCAATGTAAACTGGCATACCCATGTTAGAGAGCAATTTGACAGTAAGTTAATTTAAACATGTGCTTATCTTTCATTCAACAATTCTACATTTAGGTGTTTACCAAAGAAAAACTTTGCACATGGTCACAAGTTGATACGTTCAATAATGTTCATCATAACATATTCATATAGAACATTACTGAAAATAGATGATATATAGTTATTCAAAAGCATAATGTTTAATAAAAGTAGGTTGCAGAATTTTACATATTAATTTGCTTTTACGGTTATCCCATTTTCCCCCCCTTTACTCCCCTCTACCCTGAACCACCCCTCCCACCAGCATTCCCCACCTTTAGCTCATGTCCATGGGTCATACATATAAGTTCTTTGGCTTCTCCATTTCCTATACTATTCCTAATCTCCCCCTGTCTATTATGTAGACAATTTATGCTTCTCGTTTCTTGTACTTTTTCCACTGTCCTCCCCACTCCCACTCCCCACTGATAACTCTCCATGAGAACTCCATCTCTGTGATTCTGTTCCCGTTCTAATTTTTTGCTTAATTCATTTTTTTGTTTTTGTGTTTTTAAGTTTGGTTGTTGATAGTTATGAGTTTATTGTCATTTTCTGTTCATATTTTTTATATTCTTTTTCTTAGATAAGTCCCTTTAACTTTTCAAATTATAAGGGCTTAGTGGTGATGAACTCCTTGAACTTGACCTTATCTGGGAAGCACTTTATCTGCCCTTCCATTCTAAATGAAAGCTTTGCTGGATAGAGTAATCTTGGATGTAGGTCCTTGCCTTTCATGATTTAGAATACTTTCTAGCCCCTTCTTGCCTGCAAGGTTTCTCTGGAGAAATCAGGTGATAGTCTTATGGGGACTTCTTTGGAGAAAACTGTCTCTTTTTCTCTAGCTGTTTTTAAGATTCTCTCCTTATATTTAATCTTGTAAAATGCAATTATGATGTGCCTCCTTGAGTCCAAATTGTCTGGGACTCTCTGAGCTTCCTGGACTTCCTAGAAGTCTATTTCCTTTGCCAGATTAGGAAATTTTTCCTTCATTATTTTTTCAAAGAAGTTTTCAGTTTCTTGCTCTTTCTGTTCTCCTTCTGGCAGCACTATGATTCATATGTTGGAATGTTTATAGTTGTTCCACAGGTTCATAAGCCTCTCTTCATTTTTTTGAATTAAAAAAATTTAGTTTAATTGTTGTTCAAGTATAGTTTTCTGTCTTTTACTCCAATCCCAGCCCAGCAACCCATCCCTCCCACCTCCCTCCCATTTCCACCCCCCCCAGTATTTGTCCATGTGCCTTTTATATTTGTTCCTGTAAACCCTACCACTTTTCCCCTAAAATTCCCTCCCTGCTCCCCTCTGGTCACAGTCAGCCTGTTCTCTTTTTCAGTGTCTTTGGTTATATTTTGCTTGTTTGTTTGTTTTGTTGTTCAGGTTCCTGTTAAAGGTGAGATCATATGGTCTTTGTCTTTCACTGCTGGCTTATTTAACTTAGCATAATGCTTTCCAGTTTCATCCATGCTGTTGCAAAGGGTAGGAGTTTCTTCTTTCTTTCTGCTGCATTGAATTCCATTGTGTAAATGTACCATAGTTTTTTGATCCATTCATTTACTAATGGGCACCTAGGTTGCTTCCAATACTTGACTATAGTAAATTGTGCTGATATGAACATTGGAGTACATAAGTTCTTTTGGATTGGTGTTTCAGGGTTCTTAAGGTACAATCCCAGCAATGGAATTGCTGGGTCAAAAGGCAAATCCATTTTTAGTTTTCTAAGGGAATTCCATACTGTTTTCCATAGTGGTTGTACCATTCTGCAATCCCACCAACAGTGTACTAGGGTTCCCTTTTCCCTACATCCTCTCCAGCACTTGTCTGTTGATTCATTTATGATGGCCATCCTGATGTGTGTCTGGACCCTCTGTCTGTCCTCCTTGGAGAAGTGTCTGTTCATGTCCTTTGCAGATATTTAATTGGGTTGCTTGTCTTCTTAGAATGAAGTTGTATAAGTTCTTTATATATTTTGGAGATTAAACCTTTGTCTGAGGTATCATTGGCAAATATGTTATCCCATACATTTGGTTCTTTTTTTTTAATACTGTTTTTTTTTTAGCCATGCAGAAGCTTTTTATTTTGATGAGATCCCATTTGTTTCTTCTTTTCTTTATGTTCCTTGCTTTAGGGGACATGTCAGTAAAAATGTTGCTGCATGAAATATCTGATATTTTCCTGCCAATGTTCTCCTCTAGGACTTTAATGGTGTCACAGCTTATATTTAAGTCTTTTATCCGTCTTGAATTTATTTTGGTGTATGGTGTAAGTCTGTGCTCAAGTTTCATTTTTTTGCACGTAGCTGTCCAGTTCTCCCAACACCATTTGCTGAAGAGGCTATCTTTACTCCATTTGATGTTGCTGCCCCCTTTGTTGAATATTAATTGACCATAGAGACCTGGGTTTATTTCTGGGCTCTCTGTTCTGTTCCATTGGTCTATGTGCCTGTTTTTATGCCAATACCAGGCTGTTTTGATTACGGTGGCCTTGTAATACAGTGTGGTGTCAGGTATTGTGATCCTTCCTACTTTGCTCTTCTTTTTCAAAATTGCAGCAGCTATTCAGGGTCATTTATGGTTCCATATAAATTTTTGAAATAGTTGTTCTGTATCTGTGAAATATGTCATTGGTACTTGCATTGAATCTGTAAATTGCTTTGGGCAGTATGGACATTTTGATGATGTTAATTCTTCCAATCCATGAACATAGTATATGCTTTCATTACTGTTTACACAGTTCTGTTTTTCTTTGTCTCACTTGTGGGTATTTAAAAAGAAAAAAGAAAAAGAAAAAAAGCAGAAGAAAGGAAGAAAAAATAAAATTGGAGAGTTACGGCTCTCCTACAGAGCATGTGCCCCTCCCGGGTTTATGGGTGTGGGCTCTGGGTCTTCCACAAAGCACACTCACCCCAGGTTGTGGGCATGGGCATGGGGCCAGACTGCCTCTGGTCGCACAGGTTCAGGCGCGTACTCTTCCTAGGGCTATGCATGGGTGTTCACAGGCCCTGTGTGTTTGTCACTTAGTCCTTATTTCCATCTCTGCTAGTTCAAGCAACCAGGTCTCTCTTGGTGCTGCTCAAACCCTGTTTGGCTGGGGAGGGAGCGGTTTACCCAGATCTCTCACAAGAGCCATGTGGCAGATCCAGCAAGCACCGGGCCTGGGGCTGCAGCCTCCCTGGTCCCCTTGCTGGTCACTGGGCTCTTATTCTGAAGCACTCTTCTTACTGTCTGGTTTTTCAATGTCTGCTACAATTTTTAATCTCCTATTTTTATATGTGCTGTGGTGCTGTTGGCTGTTTGCTCTGTTCCTCCGTAGACTGGCTAGGTTTTTCTCCCATGTGTAGAAGGAAATTGAATCTGCTCCCTCCTACCATGCCGCCATCTTCCCTCTTGAAGTCTTGTTTCTTCTTCTGTTTTGGTTGAATGTTTCTTTCTTCCTTCTGGTCCAGATCATTGATTTGAGTCCTGGTTTCCTTTCCATCACTGTTCCCTGTGCATTTTCCTTATTTCATTTAACATAGCCTTCACTTTTTCTTCTACTTTGGGACCATACTCAACCAATTCTGTGAGCATCCTGATTACCAGTATTTTGAACTCTGCATCTGATAGGTTGGCTATCTCTTCATTATTTAGTTGTATTTTTTGTGGAGTTTTTATCTGTTCTTTCATTTGGGCCATATTTTCTTGTTTTGGCACACCTGTTACATAGTAAGGGGTGGAGCCTTAGGTATTGGCCAGGGCCAGGCTACTCATATTGCTGTGCTGTGGTGCTGTATGTGGGGGAGGGGTTGGAGAAGAAATAATGCTGTTTGTTCAGCTTTCAGCCAGGTTTTGGTCGCTTTCTCCTCTACCCACAAGCAAATTGGGTCCTTCTGGTGCTGATTCCCAGGTGGGTGGGTTTGTGTACTTTCTAGAACCCTGTGAGTCTCTCTAAGGAACTCTCTAAGGGGGGAGTTTCTACCCCCACCTCAACCCTCACAGGTTTTCACAGCCAGAGGTTTTGAGGCTTTGTTTCACAACACTGGGTCCCTGGGTTGTGTGGTCTGTCTCACTCCCCAGTTGTTCCTCCTGGTTTATGTGCACGCAGATGTGAGACCCCCCCAGTCTGCCATTCATTGCCTTGCTCATCTAAGTCCTCTAACCTCCACCTTGCTGTGAGTTGTCTCTGCTCGGCTGCCTGGCTCTGCCCCTCCTACCCATCTGGGTGAATGTTTCTTTTTTAACTCCTTGGTTGTTAGACTTCCATACAGTTCAATTTTCTGGAAGTTCTGGCTGGTTTTTGTGTTTAAATTTCTTATTGTCCTTCTTTTGGTTGTGTGAGGAAACACAGTGTATCTACCTATTCCTCCATCTTGGCTGAGAATTTTACATATATTAAGGTGTCCACAAAAAAATTGTAAATGATACTACATATTGCTATGCCTACAAACATGTAGAATTACTTAAAGTATACATGTTAATTATAAACACTAATTCAGGATATTACTATCATATATTTATATACATGACATATATATGTATATATATATATATATATACATATATAATATATCTATTTTGAGTTGGAGGGTATAAGGGTATTTATTTGAATCATGGATAGGTACCCAAGTGTGGCAGGGAAAATAATGACCCTTCCAAAATGTTCCTATCCTAATTCCTAATCCCCAAACCTGTGAATCTGGTAAATTACCTGGCAAATGGGTATTAAGATTTTAGGGGTATTAAGATTGCTAATCAGGGAACTTTAAATAGGAGATTATCTTCGAGTATCTGAGTAGGCCCAATGTAATCACAAAGGTCCTTAAAAGTGAAAGGGAGGCAGAAGAGACAGCGTCATAATGGTAAAATGTGAGAAAGACTTCATCAGCTGTTGTGGGCTTTGAAAATGAAATGGGTCATGAGCCACAGAATTCAGGCAGCTTCTGAAAGCCAGAAAACACAAGGAAAATTAATTTTCCTCTATAGCCTTCAGAAAGAATATAGGCCTATGAAAACCTTGATTTTAGCCCAGGGAGGGCCCTGTCAGACTTTAGTATTGTTTTAAGGTAGAAAAATTTTGATAACTTGATTTAGTCTTAATAGAAAACTAATACACTGGGATAATTTACTTTTTCTTTAAAAAAATTATTTATTTATTTATTTATTTTTAGAGAGGGGAAGGGAAGGAGAAAGAGAGGGAGAAGAGTATCAATGTGTGGTTGCCTCTCAAGTACCCCCTATTGGGGACCTGACCTGCAACCAAGGCATGTGCCCTGACTAGGAATTGCACCAGCAACTCTTGGATTTGCAGGCCGGCACTCAGTCCACTGAGGCATACTAGCCAGGGCCACGTGCTTCTCATATTTCTTACTTCAAAAAAAAATAAAACTATAATATATAAATCTTGTGTTTTCTGTTATATCAGCTTGAACAATGCTATTTTATTCTTTTTTTTTCCCCAATTCTAAGGGACTTTATAATGACAGTAGAAGCTGGGCTGAGATGACCAGTTACTCTGTGGAACATTTAGTGCCTGTGGTGTTTCAAATCTTATGGATGTTTTTCATAATCTCCAGAAAAGTAACAATTAGTATTATGATCATATCTGTAAATTGTTAAATGTTAAGCATCAGAGTTTGCCTAGGTCTTTGAAGGATTGACATTTTTTAATATAAGAAATTATTTTTTTGTTTAGAACATTTCTATGGTTATCTTTGGCCTAAAATATTCATCACTAGGAACAAATATAATAATGCTATTAGCTTGTTAAGATACACAGATGATCTTTTTAACAAAACAAACAGAAGACGGTCACAAATACCAGCCTTTCTCTCTGCTGCAACTAATCTCTCATGAACACCAAGTATTGCTAAATGGCCCACCATGTATTGCTTAGGCATTGAAATTTTATTTCAGGTTATGCTTTAATTATTACTGATAACAATGTAGTTCTCTTCCTTGAATTCTCTGCCATCTGAATTGAACAATTTTAAATAAATTTTGGTATATAAACAATTGGTAGTTTATCACATTTTCCCATAATTATCCTACTGTAACAGTGGAAAATTATAATGGTGGGAAATTGTAACCTACCCCAAATATTCTTTTGACGTTGCATCTGACTCTATCTAATATGTTGCTTGTAGATGAACAGCATGCTTGTATAAGATTCCTAGGAACTAACTTCAGAAGATACAGACCTTCAGGCATCCCAGTTGCAGGAGACTTGCTGACCTTCAACTGTGGAGCCAGGATGATGCACAATGGACCATCACTTGCCTTATTGGAATGGACTGTGTTTGTCTGCAGCTAGAGAACTTTTCAACCCCTTCCCTCCATCTCTTTGCTCTGTTCTTCTCTCTTTCTTACAAAAAAACAAAAACAAAAACTTCCGCCTCCATTGAGAAGTAGAGATGGCCTTTGTGACATGAGTCTCCACCCCTCATCTTCCAGGTGGCTGGCATCTGAATAAACCACTTTTCTTTACATCAGCATCTTCCAAGTACCGGCTTTCCGGGGGCAGGCAGCCAGACCTGATTTCAGTTACACTACATGTAATGGAATGTATTTTAAATTGTTTTAAAATCAGTTTATTTATATTGTCCTTTCAATGTCTTTTTCTTGTGGAGCCTATTAATTTTAAACATTTGTTTCATATCTGGCATTTAACTCTCTCAGATTTCTACTCTTGATCGCTTCCTTATATTATTAATATAAATCCTTGGGTATTCACATTGTAATGCTCGGTCAATTGTTATTTGATCCTTTTAAGGACATAGACAATTTTTACCAGTCAGGGAAAGGGACACAACACAGGTCAGACTTTCTTCTTACTGAAGGGCCCATTATTTTGCTACATACTATCAGACAATGAAAAGAAACTTGGAAAGAACATCGAGTATTTTTTTAATTTCACCCATGGTATCTTGGAGAATAGGGACAGTATTTTTAAAGCAGTTTAGAAATATTATTTGGTAGTTACTCTAACATGAATTTAAGATGTCTACTACTACTTACTAAGCATAATTTTTAAATTGAATTTATTGAGATAACATTGGTTAATAAAATTATATAGGTTTCAAGTATACAATTCTATATACATTATATATCGCATTGTGCATTCAACACCCAAAATAAAGTCTCTTACTACCACTGTTTGTCCTCCCTTTGACCTCTTCCATTCCCCCAACCCCCCTTTCTCCAGCAATAACCACACCGTTGTCCCATTTTTTGTGTTTTTTCCTTTTTCTTAATCCCCTCACCTTTTTCACCCAGCTCCCCAAACCCCTTCCTTCCGACTGTCTCTATCATTGTGTTTCTATTTTATTTGTTAATTTATTTTGTTCATTAGATTCCACATATGAGTGAAATCATATGGTATTTGTCTTTCTCTGAATGGCTTATTTCACTTAGCATAACATTCTCCAGGTCTATCTGTTATAGGAAAATGAAGCAACCAGACACCGAGGGATTCTGGAGTACGAGGTTTATTGACGTGCATGAGCCCATAGGAGTTAGTCTCCAAATTCTGAGCCCCGAACAAAGGATCCTTGGGGTTTATATAGCCTATGGGGTCTTCCTGTCTACGTAGCAAAGCGAGATACAGAAGCGGAATGTGGTAATTAGTTCTATCTATGGGGCAGAAGCAGAGTACAAAGGCTAAATGTGAAAATTAGTTCTATCAGTGGGGGTGCTAGCCCCAGTCCTTGTGACTATCTGGCTATTTGCTTTTCCCAGCCTGCCTTACCGTTCTCCCAGGGCGCCTGGGGTTTTGGGTGAACAAAAGTTTTCCAAAGCTTCCCACATCACATCCAGGTAAAATGTTCTTCTTTTAGATGTTTTTTTTTTTTTTTTTAATTCAAGGCAAATTCCTGTAGAGTGTAGAATAGTGCTGTAAGTTTCTCCCTTCCTCCTCTCCCCCTCCCTTTCTCCCTCTCTTTCTCCTCTCTCCTCTCCTGTGTCTTCCTCCCTTCTTTCCATGCTGTTTTCCTCTTTTTCTCTTTCCTTTCCTTGCCTTCCCTTTCAATGTTCTCTTTCTCATCTTTTTCAGATAATTTTTTTCAGAACTGTTCTTTTGTTCTTTTGTCTTTTTATATGTCTTTATCTTTCTTTCATTCCATGCCCCCCAGCCCTCTCTTGCTGTCTCATATGCCTGTTCATATGCTTTTTCTCAGACCTAAACTATTATCTATTTCTGAGATATTTGTGCAGAAACAATACTTGTTCAGGCCCAAATTACTACAGAGGTACAGAAAAGTGGTTTAAGTCATCCTTAATAATGTAAATTCAGATATAATACACTTGTTGATTAGCCCCCACCTCTACTTGGCCCCCACCTCTTCTATCAAAGGGAATAAAAGAAGTTATTATCTACTGGGGTGGGTGGGTGTTTCTAGGCCAACAGGGAAGGCTGCAGGCAACCCATCGAAGGTAGTGGGAGAGCAGAGGGTGGCTCCCCACCTCCCCAGGATTCTTATGTCTCATTCTCCCTGGTAGAGCTAATAAAAAGACAGCAACTAACTGGGAGATTCCTGGAATAATTGTCCCTGTCCTGAAGGTCATGGGCACTCTTAAGTACTAGAATCATCCCCAATACTATTTAAGTCAGAGGGACAATAGCCAGCGTGGGACGAGGGGTGCCAAACGCCAGTTCAACCAGACCAAATTTGTAAAGGGCATCCAGATCCTGGATCTCTGAATTTTACTTAATATAATATTTTAGATCCCATGTGTACCTTCCTGGTAGAATTATATTATTATTTTTGTACTATCTTCCTTGCTTTATATTATTGTCCTCACTTGCATAATAGCTGGTGATTGAATCATGCTGTCTTTGTGTAACAGGGCGCAGACAAGAGGGGGGGCCCAGAAAAGGATTTGGGATGGGGTCCAGAGTTCAGGTGTCCAGGAAATATTAAGATGTCCTCCCCCCTCCCCCCAGGGGGAAGGGACGAATAGAACCAGGGCCATTGAGAGCTCTTTTGCATAGCAACAGTTTTGCAGCTAACCTCTAGAATGGTCATTTAACATATCTATAACATTTAACTGGTTTCATAGATATGTTAAATAGCTGTGGCCAAGTTTTGAGCCAGAGGGAAGGGAGTGGCTTCTACCCAGGATGTAACTCGGGGCTGCGCCCCTGAGTGGGAGTGCCTGTGTGAGAGCTTAGAAAAGATTGGCTCCGGGACATGAAAGGATAACTGCTCAGGTGAGGAGAGGGCCACGCGATGTGGGGCAGAGTGAGGACCCCTGCAGCCATGTAGGGGAGAGCCACGCAGTTTCAGCAGAGTGAGGACCCCCTCTTGTCCAGGTGAAAGAGGAAGCCAGATGGTTTTGGCAGAGTGCAGACCCCCTCTTTCCCAGGTGAAAGGGAAAACCACGCAGCTTTGCCAGAATGGAGATCCTTGCAGCCAGGTGAAGAAGAAAGATGTTGAGATCTGGGAAATTGAGAACATAGCCTAACCACAGCAAAATAGGAACAAGGAACAGCATGCAAACAAAGGCTGAGCAGACATCCTGCAGTATGTGAGTGCCCTACTTAGAGCAAGATAGGCAGATTGTAATCTGTTTAGTTCTGAATTTTGAAACCCCACCCTGTTCCCACACGTGGTGTCTGTCAGCAAATAGCTAACTGCCACGTCAGCTTCTGTTCAGAGCTTGCTTGCTCGTCCCTATATAAAGACTTAGCTGTAAACGCTCGGAGCGACTCTCGTCTGCAGCCTTCTGGGCACCGTGTCTCAGGACACTCCGAGAGTTCGCCCCTGCGCAGGTTAAGCTTGGCCAATAAAATAAGGTCAAAACCCTGAAAGGTCTTCGAAAGTTATTCTCACATCTGGTGGATATAACAAAAGACACATGCTTTTGGTGGAGTGCAGACCCCTGCAGCTTTGGTAGAAGAGGCCCACGCAGCTTTGGGGTGCCCCCTTTGGCTGCGTGGCCTGGAAAGCAGGAGAGACTTTGACTGGAACTGGGTACAAAGGACTCTTGCCAGTGGACCGTGAGAGGGTACCACAGTACTTTGGATTAACTAGAGATCCTGCCTGCACGGTGACGCAGCTGAAGGTGCCAGCAGTCTGAAACACAGATGTGTGCTCTTTTCCTGATTTACGGTACCCGGAGTTGGGACAGTGGGAGAAAGGAGCGCTGTGTGGGTGTAGGAGTATACCCTAAAGGACTTTGATATTTTAGTGGAGGCATTAAGACAAAATAGCATTAAATAAACATTTTGTTTCCTTTTCACAAATCTCTGGCATTGAGAGATGTCTTTCCAATTGGCAGCGGGCAGAAGGGCCCAGTAGATATTAGTATTTTGTCCTTGGCAGGGGACCCTGTTATGTAGCAATATTTGGCATCCCTAGGTGGGCTAGATATTGCCTCTCCCCTCGGACCTCTTGTTCGGTATCATTTGCATATAACCTTATGTAGGTTCCAAATTTTTTTTTAAGCTGGGGATTCTTGAAGTATTTTTACTCTAACCTATAATCTATTCTTAATCTAGCCATTCTTTCTACCCAATTAAAACCCATAATTAGCACTATTTTTGTATGAAGGGTTTTAGAACTTCCTATAATCTAAGTTATAATTTATTTTTTAATCTTCACCTGAGGGTATGTTTTATTGCTTTCAGAGATAAAGAAAGAGAAAGAGAGGGAGGGAAGGAGGGAGAGAGAGAGAGAGAGAGAAAGACAGAAACATCAGTGTGAGAGAGAAACTTCAAAATCAGTTGTCTTCCATATGCACACCGACTAGGGATCAAACTTCCAGCCTAGGTGTGTGCCCTGACTGGGAATGAAATCCCAGACCTCTTGTGGCAATGGGGTGATGCTCCAACTGAGCCACCTGGGCTGGGTAACTTACATTTTTGAGTTAAGAGCACATATATCATTTCATCTTATCCTGTTGTTTAATTATCTAAACTTATTCTACTTTTATACCTTATTCTCATGTTTAAGGAAGTTACACCTTATGTACTTCCCAAAGGATTGCCTCAACATTCCTGTATAAAATACATCAATGAATGATATACCCTTCCTCGAAATTCTTGAATGATGTTCCTTTTCCTAGCTGTGCAATATTTTTCCCTCTTCAATTTATTTATTTTTTAAATTTTATTTTTCAGTTACAGTTAACATTTAATATTATTTTATATAGTTTCAAGTATATAGCATAGTGTTGAGACATTTACATAATCTACTAAGTGAACCCCCTGATATTTTAAGTACCCATCTGACACCATAAATAATTATTACAATAGTATTGCAATCATATTCCCTATGCTATACTTTTATATCCCCTGTGAGTATTTTGTAACTTCTAATTTGTACTTATTAATCCCTTTATTATTCTTCACCAAGTCTCACCCTCCCTCTACTCTGGAAACCATTAGTCTGTTGTCTATTTTGTTTGTTCATTTATTTTGTCCTTTAGATTCCACATATAAGTGAAATCATGTGGTATTTGTCTTTCTATTTATGACTTATTTGACTTAGCATAGTACCCTCTAGGTCTATTCATGCTGTCCCAAATGGTAAGATTTCATTCCTTTTTATGGCTGAGTAAGATTTCATTGTGTATATATACCACTGCTTTTCATCTAATTTTTTTATTGATGGGCACTTGTTTTGCTTCTATATTCTGGCTATTGTAAATAATGCTGCAGTGAACATAGAGGTGCATGTATCTTTTTGGTTAGCATTTTGGATTTCTTCAGGTAGATTCCCAGAAGTAGAATCACTGGGTCATAAGGCAGTTTATATTTTAATTTTTGAGGACCCTCCAGGTTATTTTCCATAGTGACCAATCTGAATTCCCACCAACAGTACCTGAGGAGTTTCCTTTTCTCTCCATGCTCACCAGACCTTGTTTTTTTGTTGATTTATTGATGATAATCATTTTGACAGATGTAATGTGATATCCTATTGTGGTTTCTATTTCAGTCACAGAGTACAGTGATCCCTCATCTATTTTGGGAGTTACAATCCAGAGAACCCTGTAACAGGTGAATATCTGTAAAGTAGCGGTGTTATATTTATTTTATTAAATTGTGATATGAATATACTTACCATGTTCTTAACTAAAGGGAAAATTGTTTAATATTTTACCATTAAGTAAGATCCCAACTGTAGAATTTTTTGTTGTTAACTTTTCTCAGACTTAGGTAGTTCTCTTCTGTTAAGTAGGTTTATAGCTGTGAGTATACAAAACAAAATTTATTCTTGTATTATTATTTATTAATGATATTATTTTCCATACTAAAAACAGTACACCTACTTTTGCCTGACCCTGTATGTTCAGATCTTTTGCTCATTTTATGAAAATTGAGTTGTAGTCTTACTACAGAGGTTTAAGGCTTATTTATGTATTTTGGATATGTCTTTTATCATGTATATAATTAACAATTTTTTCCTGCTAGTCTTGACTTTTTATTATATATATGTTGGGGGCTGGGATAAGCCTGAAACAGGCTGATACAATCAGACCTGAGAGATACGCCTTGAATGGCAGGATGTTGCAGTCAGAAGCCATAAAAACCTCCCCTCCTGGACATGCAGGTAGCACACCAATCAGTGCCTTGATCATGCGCCCACCATGCGCCCCCCGCCCAATCGTGGGCTAGAGCACGCCTTGAAGCCCCCTATCCACTGCGCTTCCCCTACTGCCCTCCTCTATATAACTCCCTCCATTTTGAAATAAAATTTGCAGCTTGATCAGAATCTTTTGTCTTGCTGCCATTCTTCGCGCCTCCTGTCCCATCCCCCTTCATCCGTTACAGGTATATCGGCGGACCCCGTTGACTGCCTCGCGGGCCGAGGCATATATATATTAATCTGCTCGAAGTTGCAATGGAGCTCTCTGATGCTCTGTTTATTTAAATTTTTCTTTTCTTTTTGTTTCAATTTGAGCATTTTCTACCAACATTTTAAAACAATCTGCCAGTAATTCCTCTTATTATATTAAAAAATCTCGAATTGTAGTTTTCATCTCTAGAAATGAAAACTTGGTCCACTTTTCATATCTTCTATATTTTCATTTAATTCTCTGAAAATGTGGAATACAGTTATTTAATGTTTTAATGTCTGTTAATTCTAATATCTATGGAGTTCTGATTTGGTTTCAATTGATTGTTTTTTACTTGAATGGATTGTTTTACTCATCATTATGGGGAATATTATGTAGCTTCCCCCCCCCAAAAAGATGTCTTTGACTGCTTGTCAGATACTGTGAATTTTTGCTTTTCATTTCTAGATATTTTTCTCCTCTTGTAAATATTTTTGACCTTTTGTCTGGGAGGCAATTGAATGACTTAGAAATGGTATGATCCTTTTAGCTGTTGTTTTTAAGTCCCATTTGTTAGATGGGACTGGAGCCATGCTCAGTCTAGGGTTAGTTTTTCCTTACTACCGAGATAACATTCTTCTGTGTAGTCTATTCTTCGGGCCACAAATCGTGATATTTTCTATTTTTGTTGGCGGGAGGAGGCACTGTTCCTGGACCTCTGTAAGAACCAACAATTGTTACCTCTGATTTCTTCAGATTTCTCTCCTGGCCTCAGGTAGTTTCCTCACAGGCTTTGCTGATCTAATTCAGTTGAATATTTGAAGGGAACTCCACACTTCTCTGGAATTATTTCTTTTTATTGTTCTCTCCTCTCTGTTCCTCTTTGCAGCAAACTTTTGCTGCCTTGGTATCTCCAGATTTTCAGCGCAGTGTCTTCTTTTCAGGGAGTCCATTGGGCACTCCCTGGGCCTCCCTTTTTTGCGCTGATGCCTAGAAAGTCTCTGAAGGCTGTAAACTCAGGCAGTAGTAGGGCTTATTTCAATTCTTTTGTGTCTCCCAGTAATCAATTTCCTCTGGCTGATATAAAATATCTTGAAACCTGTTTCCTGTGTTGGTCTTTTATTGATTGATTCAAGTGAAAGGTAAGCAGTAGAGGTCATCCGTGAGATAGGTTTTAATTAGAAGTGAAATTTATTTAATTAATAAATGACTATTCAGCTGTTCTGCTTGTTTTAGCTTTGTGAGTAGGATTTTTAAGGAGTTCCTTCATTTTGTCTAAATTTCAAATTTATTAACACAGAGCTGTTTATTATATCCCTTCCCTACTTTTGTGATAACAATTTCAGTAATGTTTACTCTTTATCCTGATTTTGATACTACTTCTCTCTCTTCTTGAACAGTTCTATTAAGAGCTTATTAATATGAGTATTTTAGAGTGCTCTATTCACCCCAATATATGAATAATCTTTGTATCTGCTTCTGTATGTCTTTTTTCCTCTTGATTATTAGTTACATGTATCTACCTTTTCATAAGGCTTTTAGGGATTTCTTTGTGCATTTTAAAGCCTCTTGACAGGCTCCCAGTTTCCCATTCTGCTTTAGAGCTCATGGTCTCAGGGGGAAAATTGGGCTTAAGAGTTGTGCTGCATGAGCATCTAATCTGCTATGTCAACCCCATAGGGCTGCCAAAAGCTCTGATAGTCCTACCTGGGAAAGTCTGATTGGTTCCCACCCATGAGCAGAATCAGGAAATTCCCCCAGGGAAAGGATATGGTCAGAAATATTTTCTTACATAGTGTATTAGTTTCCTGTGGTTGTTTTAACAAATTGCCACACACTAGATGGCTAAACACTGTACCCTGAGAAAGAAGATATCTACCAAGAAGGGCCCTTGGTGGCTAATTGGCCTCAAATTTAGAAACAGAACATAGCAGCTGTTTCTAAACAAGGACTTTTCACACAAACTGCACTTCAGGGAGAAGCATGTATTAAACTGCCTGCCTGCATCGAGTTTTTGAGAACTGAGCCAGCCCTTAGTAAGAAGTGCCTGTAATTCTATTTCAGCCAATAGGATGGAGACTTTCTCTGTCCAATTGGAGCTGCACAGCTATATCCTCATTGGTATCTTCATTGACCAGAGTGGCTCCATTTGGACCAATCAGGACTGTGCCTTTTGGATTAAACTGCAATGATTTGAAATGCTTATTTGCATGAGGACAGACCAATCAGGAACAAGTGACAGGGATTTCTGTATATTTAAATCATCTTCCCGCTGGCTCTGAGAGTTCCTTCCAAGACTGAATACCGTATTTCCCCAGCTGGAGCTGAGGCACAGACCAAAGCAGTGAAGACCAGGCTGAGCAGAGAGCAGGGCAAAGGGGGTTATTCAGTGTGGACCAGTTCCCTGACCCAGTGCTGCTTCATAACTGAGTCGTTTTACAGCAGTGCTGTTCTCACAGATGTTCTGTATCACAGTCGAGCTGTTTCACTGAACAGTTTTCTTCTTCACCACACCCCAGATTGGGGATTTCTGTTGGCATTGAATTGGTGCCAATGACCACCAGTTGGGGATACTAGAAACTTATTTTCTTACAGATCTGGAAGCTAGCTTCCACACTAATGATTGTTTACATCTCCAAAGTCCTTGTTCCAAATAAGGACATGTACATAGGTACTGGGGGTAGGATTTCAATATATCATTTCAAGGGGCAGCACCTTGGAATTTTAATTCTTCAAGTCATTGCTTTCAAATCTTTCTAATATGCTTATAAAAATGTCCCAATTTACACTTTTTTATTATAGTAGATATACAATATTAGTTTTAGGTGTATAATATAGTGGTTCAACATTTATATAGCTTGATGTGTTCACCATAAATCTAATAATTATCTGTTACTCTACAAAGTTATTACAATATTATTGACTATATTCCCTCTGCTGTATTTATTTTATAAGTGGAATTTTGTACCTTTTATTTCCTTTCATTATTTCTACCTATCACTCCCACATCCCTCTGCTCTGGCAACCATTAGTTTGTCCCTTTATAAGTTTGTTTCTGTTTTATTTTTTGTTTAGTTTTTTTTATAGTCCACATATAAGTGAAATGATATGGTATTTGTCTTTTTCTGTCTGATTTATTTCACTTAGCATAATACCTTCTAGGTACAACCCAGTTGTCACAAATGGCAAGATTTCATTCTTTTCACGGCTGAGTAGTATTTGATGTATATGTATCTTGGCTCTTGTAAATATTGCTGCAATAAACATAGCGGTACATATATCACTTCAAATCAGTGTTTTCAATTTCTTCAGATAAATACCCAGAAGTGGAAGTGCTATGTAGTATGGTAATTCTATTTTTAATTTTTTGAGAAATCTCCATACTGTGTTCCTTAGTAGTTGTGTTACCGAACAAGAGGTCCGAGGGAGGGGCAATACAATATTCGGCCCACCTAGGGATGCCAAAAACTTCTATACAACAGGGGCCCCTCCCAAGGACAAAATACTAATATCTACTGGGCTCTTCTGTCCGCCGCCAATTGGAAAGACATCTCTCAATGCCAGAGATTTGTGAAAAGGAAACAAAATGTTTATTTAATGCTATTTTGGCTTAATGCCTCAACTAAAATATCAAAGTCCTTTAGGGTGTACGCCTACACACACACACAGCTCTCCCTTCTCCCACTGTCCCAACTCTGGGTACCGTAAATCAGGAAAAGAGCACACGTCTGTGTTTCAGGCCTCTGGCACCATCAGCTGTATCACCATGTAGGCAGGATCTCTCGAGTTAATCCAGTCATGTGGTACCTTCTCACGGTCCACTGGCAAGAGTTCTTTCTACCAAGTTCTAGTCAAAGTCTCTCCTGCTTTCCAGGCCCGGTGGCCAAAGGGGGCACCCCAAAGCCACGTGGGCCTCTTCTACCAAAGCTGCAGGAGTCCGCACTCCACCAAAAGCATGTGGCTGTCTTCTTCACCTGGCTGCAGGGATCTCCATTCTGGCAAAGCTGCATGGTTTTCCTTTTCACCTGGGAAAGAGGGGGTCTGCACTCTGCCAAAACCACGTGGCTCCCTCTTTCACCTCACCAAAAGGGGGTCCTCACTCTGCTGAAACCGCGTGGCTCTCTCCCACATGACTGCAGGGATCCTCATTCTGCCCCAAACCATGTGGCTCTCCCTTCAATGGCTGCCACGTCTCCATTCTGCCCCAAATCGCATGGCCATCTTCTCACCTGGGCAGTTATCCCCTCATGTCCCAAGAGCCAATCTTTTCCAAGCTCTCACACAGGCACTCTCACTCAGGAGCGCAGCCCCTCCTTACATCCTGAGTCCCCACTACTCCCTTCTTCCTGGCTCAAAACTTGGCCACAGCTATTTAACATATCTATGAAACCAGTTAAAGGTTATAGATATGTTAAATAATCATTCCAGCTGCAAAACTGTTGCTATGCAAAACAGCTCTCAATGGCCTTGCTCTATTGGTCCCTTCCCCCTGGTGGGGGGTGAGGACATCTTATATGTCTCTCCAATATTCCTATACACTTTGAATTCTGGACACCATTCCAAATCTTTTTTTTGTCCCCCCCCCCCCCGGCTGCACCCTGTATCAGTTGTACTGATCAACAGTGTACCAAGGGTTCTTTATTATCTATATTCTCACCAACACTTGTTATTTGTTGCTTCATGATAATGGTCATTTTGGCATGTGTCAGGTGATACTTTATTGAAGTTCTGATTCGCATTTCCCTGATGATTAGTGATATTGAGCTTCTATGTATCTGTCTTTGGATATTTGTGTGGCTTTTGAGAAATGTCTATTTATGTCCTCTGCACATTTTAAATCATATTGCTTATTTATCTGATATTCAACTTACATGAATTTCTAAAAATACATTTTGGATATTAACCATTTATCAGGTATATCATTTATAGATATCTTCTTTCATTTAATTGGTTGCTGTTTCATTTTGCTGATAGTTTTCTTCACTGTTAAAATTTTTTATTTTGATTAAGTCTCCTTTGGTTATTTTTTCTTTTTTTGTTGCCTTTGTTCAAGGAGACATATGAAAAAATATAGCTAAAAGTTATAAGTTTACTCTCCATGTTTTCTTTTAAAATTGTATGGTTTCAAGTCTCACATTTAAGTCTTTAATCCATTTTGAGTTTATTTTTGTATGTGATATACAAAAATGGTTTAGTTAAATTTTTTTGCATGTATCTGTCCTGTTTTTTTTCCCACCATTTTTTTTAGGAGGCTGTATTTTCCCATTGCATATCCTTACCTCTTCTGTCAAAGATTAATTGACTGTATAACCATGAGTTTATTTCTGGGCTGTCTATTATGTTCCATTCATCAATGTGTCTGTTTTTATGCCAGTACCTTACTGTTTTGGTTACTGTGTCTTTGTAGTATAGTTTGGATTTTGAAAGCATGATACCTCCAACTTTGCACTTTTTTTTTCAAGATTGCTTTGGCTTGGGTTTTTTGTGATTCTGAAACCATAGGGCAACCAAGTCCAGGGCATGTGCTGCCTATCACCACTCAACCAAAAAAGCAGAGAGGACAGTAATTTGAGAAGGTGGCAGGTAAAAGCTCTAACATCCACCTTCCCCCTTGAGCTTTCAGAAGCAAGTTTATATAGGGGAAATGAGAATTTGGGAGGGGGAAATTCCTAAAGGAAGCACTGAAGTACACTTTCTGTTGGGAACAGGGGGAGGGGAACAGAAAGGGGAGTCATGCAGCTTCTGCCCAAACTCACTTCCTTTGTCCCACTGTTAACTCTTCATTTGCATTAGCATTCCACAGACCAGAGTGATTTAAGCTATGTTTTCTTTGATTAAAAAGGAGAGGTATAAACCATTTGTTCTCAAGTTTCCTAGTTTGAGGAGATAAAAAGTCTTATGATTCACCAGCTGAGTGTAAGTTGCTCAAACGATTTGGCCTTGTTTAATTTTCTCGTCTTGGTTTTTCTATTCCACTTGCCCAGGATTTTGCTAGCTTCTTACTATCCTGTCACAATTCCATTGATATGGGAAACTTTGAAAAACCTCTGTTTGACCTTTATTTGCCCAGACCCCAGACGCCCTAGAGAGAATGATGGGGCGGTCTGGGAGGGCGGGTGGCTGGATAGTGAGGGCTGGAAATGAAGGGAGAGGTCCCAGGAGACCTTTGCTCACCCAAGACCCCAGGCGCCATAGGAGAACAATAAGGCCATCTAGGAAGAGCAGATAAAGCAGATAGCCGGATAGTCACTAGGACTAGGGCTAGCACCCCCGCAGATAGAACCAATTTTCACATTTAGCCTTTGAACTCTGCTTCTGCCCCATAGATAGAACTAATTACCGCACTCTGCTTCTGTATCCTGCTTTGCCACGTAGTTAGGAAGACCCCTAATCTGTATATTCCCCAAGAATCTTTTGTTCGGGGCTCAGAATTTGGAGACTGACTCCTCTGAGCCCGTGCACGTAAAAGAAAAGGAATAAACCTCGTACTCCAGAATCCCTCGGTGTCTGGTCGCTTCATTTCCCGTAACACCATGAATATTTTAGAATTATTTGTTTTAGTTTTGTGGAAAGTTCCATTTTGGTGTTTTGATAGGGATTACTTTGACTCTGTAGATTGCTTTGGGCAGTATGGGCCAGTTTGATGATTTTCCTTCTACCAATTCATATGCATGGTATATCTTTTTGAAACTGGAAAAGACTGGCATTCATGCTGCCTGTCACATCCTGAACTCAATAAGCACAGACAGGGATTGAATCTTTATGGGTGCTTTATTTTAGATGGCTGGCAATCTGAGAAGGTGGCGGGTTCGTGCTTACCCTACTGGACCATCTTACATTTCCTTCCCAGCCAGCTTTTTTATAATAGAGAACAAAGTGTGGTGATGGTTTTTGAAATTCAGGGAAAATTAGATTAAAAAAAACCTGCAGTATTCTCACCCTGGGCTGTTCCCAGGGGCAGGTGGTTATTTGTCTGTCTCTGGAACACAATGGCCTGTATGTCTCCACTTGTTCTCCAGGCAGTAAACTTTAGCTGTGCCCCAGGAGGTTGGCTGTCTCCGCCAGGAGCCAGAATGGACCTTATCTGCAGTTTCTGGAGCAATAGCCTTGCATATGCATTACCTACTAGGCTTATTAACTATTTACCTTATATTAAAAATTTCCAACTTTTGAGTCCCCAGTCATTTCTATCAATTTTTTTCATAAATGTCTTATAGTTTTCAGAGTACAGGTCTTTTACCTCTTTAGTTAAACTTAGTTCTAGGTATTTTATATTTTAGATGCAGTTGTAAATAGTATCATTTTATTAATTAGTCTTTCGATTGTTATTAGTGTATATATCACACCATATTTCTGAATATTAATCTTGTATCCTACAACTATATTCAGTTCATTTAATTAGCTTTAAGAGTTTTTGGTGAAGTCTTTAGAATTTTTTTAACACATAATATCATATCATCTGCAAATAAGGATAGTTGTACTTCTTTTCTGATTTGAACACCTTTTATTTATTTTTATTGACTGATTGCTGTAGATAAAACTTTCAATACTGTGTTAAATGAAAGCAGTGATAGTGGGCATCCTTGTTTTGTACCTGATCTTAGAGGAAAAGCTTTCAGGTTTTCAGTGTTGAGTATGATGTAACCTGTGTTTGTCATATATGAGCTTTATTATATTTCCTCTATATTCAACTTGCTGAGAATTTTTATCCTAAATAGATGTTGAAATTTGTCAACTGCTTTTTCTGTATACATTGTGATGATCTTATATTTTTATTTTTATTGTATTACTAAATTGATTGGGGTGACATTGTTTAGTAACATTATATATTTAAAGTGTACTGTATTACAATAAAGATGGTGCATCATCTTTATATTGCATTGTGTACTCATCACCTGAAGTTTAGTCTCCTTCTGTCACCACTTCAACCTCCTCCCTACCCATTTCACCTCTCTAGTAATCACCATACTATTGTCTGTATCAATGAGTCTTTGTTTTGTTCATTTGTTGCTTTCTCTTTTATTTCTCTCATATGAGTGAGATCATGATTGTTGTCTTTTTCTGTCTAGCATATTTTGCTCAGCATGAGACTCTTGAGATTCATCCATGTTGTTGCAAATGGCAATATTTCATCTTTTCTTATGGCTGAGTAGTATTCCATTGCATATATGCACCACATTTTTATTCAATAATTCATTGAAGGACATGACTTGTTTCCCTGTCTTGGCTACTGTGATTAATACTAAAATGAACACAGGATGCATATATCTTTATAAATAACTACTTTCAAACTTTTCAGGTAGATGCCCAGAAAAGGGTTCACTGGGCCATGCTCTATTCTTAATTTTTTGAGGAATCTACATTTTGTTTTCCATAGTGGCTCTATAATTTATATTCCATCCAACTTTTCCCTTATGTTCTCTCCAACACTTGTTATTTCTTGTCTTGCTGAAAATAGCCACTCAAGTAATTCTGGTTCTGATTTGCATTCCCCTATAACTAGTGAGGTTGAGTATACGTTGGCCATTTGTATATCTTGCAGAAAGTGTGTGTTCATGTGCTTTGCCCATTTTTTAGCTGGCTTGTTGTTTTGTTGTTTTTGTTGAGTTGTATAAGTTCTTTAAATACAGAATGGGGCAAAGGTAGGTTTACAGTTGTTCATATAGAAAATAATACAATAATTAATAAATAATAACAAAAGAATAAACTCTGTGTTTCACATACTCATAACTGTAAACTTACTTTGCCCAATCCTGTATTTTGGATATTGTTTGCAAATATCTTCTCCCATTTGGTGATTGCCTCTTTGTTTTGTTGATAGTTTCTTTCTTTGGACAGAAGCTTTTTAGTTTAATATAGCACCATTCATTTATTTTTGCATTTATGTCCCTTGATTTTGAAGTAAAATTCATAAATCCTCTTTGATACCAAGGCCTATAATTTTATACCTATTTTTTCTATGTACTTAATTATTCTAGGTCTTTATATCCATTTAGTCTTAATTTTTGTGTATGGTGTCAAATAGCAATCTAGTTTAATTCTTTTTTATGTGGCTTTTCAATTTTCCCAGCATCACTTATTGAAGAGGGTTTCTTTTTTTTTTCTCCATTGTTTTTGTTTCTAGCTCCATTGTGAAAGATTAGTTGCCCATATACATGTGGTTCATGTGGTTTTATTTCTGGGCTCTCAATTCTACTCCATTGGTCTGTCTTTCTACCAATACCATATTGCTTTGATTATTGTAGTATAAGTTGAAGTCAGGGAGTGTGATATCTCGAGCTTTCTTTCTTTTTTTTCTCAGGATTGCTTTGGGATTTTGGGTCTTTTGTGTTTCCATTCAAATTTGATTTTTTATTCTATTTATTTGAGTGTGATTGGGATTTTGATAGGGATTGCATTAAATCTGTACATTGTCTTGAACAATATGATCATTTCAACTATGTTGATTCTTCCATTCCACAGATATGGATTACCTTTTCATTTCTTTGTGTCTCCTTCAATATCTTTCAATAGTGTCTTATAGTTTTCAGCAAATAGATCTTTTACATTCTTTGTTAAGTTTATTACTACATATTTTATTGTTTTGTTGCAGTTGCAAATGGAGTATTATTTTCATTTCTTTTTCTGAAATTTCATTGATATCATTAAGAAGTACAGTGGATTTTTGTAGATATATTTGTATCCTTCAACTTTACTATTTGTTTACTTTTAATAGCTTTTTATGGAGTATATAGGGTTTTCTCTATAAAGAGTCATTTGGTAAAAAGTGACAATTTTACTTGTTTACTACTGATTTGGATGCCTTTCATTTATTTATTTTTCCTTGCCTGAGTGCTCTTGCTAGGACTTCCTTCCAGTGTGTGTTGAATAACAGTGGTGTGAGCAGGCATTCTTGTCTTGTTCCTGATATTAGAGGAAAAGGTTTCAGTTTTTCACCATTCAGTATGATATTATCTGAGGGTTTGTCATGTATAGCCTTTTTATGTTGAGCTACTTCTCTTATGTGCCCATTCTATTAAGCCTTTTAATGATAAATATTTGTTGTATCTTGTCAAATATTGTTCTATATCTATTGGTATGATCATATGGTTTTATCCTTTATTTTGTTAAGATGGTATATCACATCAATCAATTTGCATATGTTGAACCATTCTTTTGTCCCTACAATGAACCCTAACTGATTGTGATGTTGTATTCTTTTAATGTATTGTTGTATTTGATTGGCTAGTATTTTGTTTAGGACTTTTGCATCTACACTCATCAGAGGTATTGGCTTGTAATTTTATCTTTTTGTGTTGTCCTTCCCAGGTTTTGGAATCAGGGTAATATTGAACTCATAAAATGAGTTAGGAATTACTGTATCTTCAATTTTTCAGAGAGTTTAGAAGGATAATTATTAAATCTTTGAGCATTTGGTAGAATTCACTAGTGAAGCCATCTAGTCCTGAACTTTTATTTTGGGGAGATGTTTTATGAAAGTTTTAATTTTCTTACTGTTGATTAATATATTTAGATTTTTCCAATTTTTCATGATTCAGGCTATGAAAGTTATATATTTCTAAGACCCTGTCAGTTTCTCCTAGGGTATTGAATTTGGTGGAATATAGCCTTTCATAACATTCTTGTATAGTTCTTTGTATTTCTGTGGTGTCTGTCATAATATATTTTTTTATTTTTATTTTTTAGTGTTTTTTTTCTTTAGTAATTCTAGCTAGAGGTTTGGCAATTTAATTAATCTTTTCAAAGAACCAACTGCTGCATTATTTTTTTTATTTATTTAATCTTTATTTTGTTTAATTCTGTTCTAATTTTATTATTTTCTTCCTTCTACTGAATTAGGGCTTTATTTTTTCTTTTTTTTTGTAGTTTTTTAAAGGTGAAATATTAGTTATTTATCTGACATGTTTCTTGGTTCTTGAAGTAGACCTATAAATGATACAAACTTCCCGCTAATGAACACTTTTGCTATATCCCAAACATTTTATTATTTATCATTATAAAATGTATTGGGGTGACATTGATTCATATGATCATATAGGGTTCGGCTGTACATTTCTATGGGGCCAAATGTATGCTGATGGTAGATGATTTGGCTTTGGGTGGTGGGCACAATATAGTATCCCAAATATTTTGATATGTCATAGTTGCATTTGCATTTATGTATGCATTTTTGAACTCTTATTTTTTACTTGAGCTAGTCCTTATTTAGTAGCATATTTTTAATATATGCATATTTGTGAATTTTCCTACTGTCTCCTTGCAGTTGATTTCTGATCAGATGATTTATTCTTTGTGTTTTTATAATTAAATTCATTGGGGCGACATAGGTTAATAAAACCATATAGATGTCAATGTACAACTCAATAAAACATTCTCTTCATACTACATCATGAGCTCACCACAAAGTCATTTTTCTGCCCATTTATCTCCTCTTTGCTTACTTCTCCCTCCCTCACCAGACTTTCCCTCTGGCTACCATCATATTGTGGTCTGTGTGTATGTGTTATGTATTGAGATACACAGAGACACACAAGGTCTGTCTGGAAAAAGTCCAGCCACTGTTAATATAACAAGAATTGTTTGCATGACAACAGTATAGTCTGGCAGCCAATGAGAGTGAACTGGAATTGGAATGTGTGTGTGTGAGAACAATGACAACTTCACTGTACTCGTCAGTAGGGGTGGTAGACGCTGTTGAGCGAGCATGTGTACTGTGTGGCTGTCACATTCAATATAACAGTGAGTAGAGCAAGAAATCTGCGTCAAATTTTGCATTAAGCTTGAACATTCCTCCTTGAAAACTATTCACATGATTAAGAAGGCCACAGCTATAGGCAACTGGTGATCAGCAGCTTCATGAGACAATGTGCCTGTGCATGCATCATGTTGTGTGCAGAGTTTTTTTGGGAAACATCGAATCACCTAGGTGACTCAGCTCCCCTACAGCATAGGTTTGGTGCCCTGCAACTTCTTCCTTTTCCCAAAATTGAAATCACTTTTGAAAAAAAAGAGGTTTCAGACCATCAATGAAATTCAGGAAAATATGACAGGGCAGCTGCTGGTGATTTCAACAAAGATTGTGCAGAGTGTTTGAAGAGTGCAAGAGATGCCGGGAGAACTATATGAGGTCCCAAGGTGCTTACTCTGAAGGGAACTAAGGTTATTGTCCTACGTACAATATTTCTTATATCTCGTATCTTCTTCGATAAATGTCTCTTTTTTCTTATTACTTATTTTTAATATGGTATATTTTATTAATTGATTTATGGATATTGAATCACCCTTGCATCCTTGGAATAATCCCACTTTATCATATGTATGATCCTTTTAATGTATTGTAAAATTTGGTTTGCTAATTTTTTTTTGAAGATTTTTCCATCTATTTTCATCAGGGTTATTGGCCAGAAATTTTCTTCTATGTATTGTCTTTATCTGGTTTTGGTAACAAGGTAAAGCTTATATTAAATAGACCACCCTCACCCAGTATGTTTTAAATGTGTTTGCTTAATGATTCCAAGATAAATATAGCAAACTATCTGACAATAACATATTGGGTTTTTCCCCCCACAACCTGTTCCTTTTGAATATTGGTAAGGTGATACTTGGTTCTCATCTAACAAGACATACTCCTTTGCTGCTACTTTGTAGAAATGATTTGGCTAAAATTAGTATCCAATAGAAATTAATTATTTATATGCCTCTGGATGTATGCAATAATCTTAAATAATGCATTTTTTGGCTATTTTCCCAGAACATATGATTTAACTTGGTTGCAAATAGACTGAGTTAATTTTCAGGCTCTTTCATATTGTACATAGAATATTGTATACCGTGACCTCAAAAGTGAGGCCACTAAAAAGAGTACTTTTTGACATGTACATTCTGTACACTCTGAATTTACTTGGCATCTTAAGAAATTAGATAGCATAATGATGATACTAGTAAACCTGAACGATTTTAAAACTTTTTTTCTGTTAATAGATGATATTGCCTGCTTTCTTTTTGACTGTGAAAGATTCAGGTTGGCAAAGATACAGCAGGATTTATATCATTGCAAATTTTCTGTGTTGTCACCTGGTGCTAGGGGCCTTGTTAGATGTGAAAAAAAAATGACTGCTTTTTAAAATTTTCTTTTCTTGTCTTTTAAAATAAGATCCCTGTCTGGTGTGTGTGTTCATGACAAAATATCATTTGTGGTGTGTGTGTATGTGTGTGTGTCTGTGTTTAATAGGCACAAGGAGAGAGAAAGTTGGAAAGTCGTTTATTTATTTATTTATTTATTTATTACTTTCCTTAGACAAAGAATTTTCTTTTTTAGTTTTCCTGAATGTTAATAGCAAGCTCTAAATCATGACGCCTGGAAGAATAGATTTTCAAATGTAATGTGTGCTATAACTCTTCCTGTTCGAATGTTCTGATTTTGTGACCCAGCATCTTCTGTGGGTTTAATCCTCAGGAGTTTCTGAGCTTGTGGACTTGTGGACATGGGAGAAATATCTTATATTTAAAATTACAGAGACATTATCCATATGTTAAATTCTATGTCCTTTATATAACTACACAATAAATACAGTCTTAGGTAGAATTTGAGTGTTACAACAACTCTTAAAATAATTTGTTTAACACTACTATTTTACAAATGAGAGAATTGTGGATGAGACTCAAATGATTGAGTCAAGGATCTCAGTGCTTTGGTAGTAACAAGACCCTTATGAAATACGCACTAGATTTCACACTTCATAGTTTGTTATGTTTTTGGCTGTATCATGTACAACATCACAGGATTTCCAGAAATATCTCCAAAAATTAGCCTTATGTTTTTCCTGTCACCCACCCACCACCAACTACCATGGTACAGGATTGCAGCTTGACTTTTCTCTGAGTTTGGCTTTTAAAAATATCTCTCGTCTGCCTCTGTGATACAGTTGAAAGAGCATTTATTTGCAGTCATTTATTCATGCACACTTATTGAATGCCTTCTCTGTGCCAAGCATGAGACTAGAACCTGGGAACCTAAAAGGGAGCATGAACATAATCCGGTGTTTGCAGTGTTTGAATATCTACACTTGCCATTTACCCGTTGTCTTCTGAGGCAAATCTTAGGAATTTCTCTTCTCTGAGACTTCGTTTTCTGATCTTGAAAATAAGGGTAAATTCTACTTTTCAAAGTTATGAGTAATTAAGATTAAAAATTATAAATCTCTTGGCACATTTTTATTAACAGTTGGCATTCACTCAAGAAATATTAATGACTTCTCTTCTACATTTAGGGGTTACTGTGAAAATCAAATAAGATAATGGGCATGAAAATGCTTCATGAATCGAAAACATGTAGTTATAGACAAAGTTGGAATTTTATACATTCAATACATACTACCTCTTCCTTTACAATGCAAGTTCAAGTCAAATGTGAAGCGGCAGATATTTCAAGATTAAAGTAGCAACTTAATTACAGATTAAAGCTGTAATTGCAGTTTTGATGTTCTTCTTAATGCTTTACTCCAGAATTACCTGCACAGGCACAGCCAGATGTGGGTAGGCACAAGTCTTTCCCACGCACAGGTAATTTACCGAGAGGCAGAGAGTAAGAGAATGATTGCTTCCTGCACAGAGGCAGAGAATGCCGGAGGAGCACAGCTGCACAGGGACAATTCTGTTTTCAAACTCACCAGTCAGGTGAGTCACAACACCTCACATGGGAAAGAAACTGAAAATGATATTGTTTTTTTGGAAGCCTTTTTTGCAGGGAGAGAAACATGAGCACAGAAAATACAGGTTTCTCTAACAGACACCTACACATGGCTGTGGAGAAGTCAAAATTCATCCTCCCACCCCCAACCTTTCATTCTTAAGGTCTTGGAATTACTATCTCATGTACAAAAATACCCTTATATATCCTTGAAAGCTGTTTAAACTTTTCCCACCCTATCATGAATTCAGTGAAAGAAATTCTGCTATATAATTTGTAATATATTTTATATACATATTATATCACAGGGGTGGGCAAAAGCAGGTTATACAGTTGTTTGGAAAATAATAAAATAATTAACAAATAATTAAGAATAAACTGTGTTTTGTGTACTTGCAACTGCAAACCTACTTTTGCCCACCCCTGTATTTTATGTATGTGTGTGTTACACTAAAAGAATTTATATTTATCTGGAGAGAGAAATTAAATTAAAATGCTCAATGGGTCCATCTTAAGGTGATTATGAGTGATTGGTATTATTGTGGTTTTTGTCCATTTCAGAATTTGTTAACAATGTGTTTTTAATAAGTTGATATTCCTCTCCCCCCAAAAAACAACAAAAACCAGAAAACGACAATCCTGTAAAAAAGTCCAAAGCAAGAACTAAACACAGCCATATTGTTTCTTCTTTCTCAATTCCTGCAAAGTTTTCTAATTTTTTCTTTTCAGTTATTTTTAATACAAGTGATCTAACAATCTCACACAATGCACTAAATAGATATGAAAGAAAACTCACCTGAAGACTAATCAAACATTATATAATCAGAAGCTGCAATTTTAGAATATTGTCACCCCTAAATATATTTTTATTATTTGTGAATAATTATGAGTCCTGAAGGTAAGGTCAATAATTATAATTCATTTTCTTCCACCAGCATCTTTTCACATTATTGAGAGCTATTTTTATTTCAGGTTAATGAAATATATGTTAATATTCTTTGCCTATATTTTCTATTGTTTTACATTATTTTTGCCAAGATGCAAATTCTCTTATGTATTAGAAAAATATTGATCCATTGTCTGTAATATGAATTATAAATACATTCTCACTTTTATTTTTCTGATTATATTTTGATATAACTTTTGGTGTTATTTTTTAGTCATATAGATTTCATTTGTAATGATTAAATATAATTTACTTATCTTATATTTTATAGCTTCTCTGTTTTGTCATATGCAGAAAGTTTTCTACTCCTGGGTTATGAGAGTTTTTTCTCATGTTTTCTTCTGAAATATTATAGTTTCACTTTTCCATTTAAATATTCATATTTTTGAATGTTTACTGGAATAATGTATAGATTATAGATAAATTATATTTCCCTTAAGTAGCTATTCAGTTTTGAAGCATCATTTATGAAATTATCAGTAATTTCCTCATCTTTATCATATACTAAATTATTATAAGTATGTATACTTATTTCTTGACTTCTATTTTGTTTTATTTGCACTTTTTTCTGAGTGTCATACTTTCATTTTTCATTTTGTATTTCTATAGTTCATTTCCATACTTTTACTTTTTTATTTACTTATTTTTTAAATTTATTTAAGGCACGTTAGTTAATAAAATTATATAGGTTTCAGGGGTACTATACTATAATACATCATCTATATATTGTATTGTGCGTTCACCACCCAAAGTCAAGTCTCCTTCCATCATTATTTATTCCCCTTTGCCCTTTTCTACCTCCCTCATTCCCTCCCTCACCTTTCCCTCTGGAGATCACTATACTGTTGTCTGGGTCTATGACGTTTTTTGCTGGTTTGTTTAATACCTTCAGCTATTTTACTTAGGCCCCCAAGTCTCCTCCGCTCTGACATCTGTCAATCTGTTCTCTGTATTTATGAGCCTGTTTCTATTTTATCTGTTAGTTTATTTTGTTCATTAGATTCCACATGAAATCATATGTTACTTATCTTTCTCTGACTGGCTTATTATACTTACCATAATACTCTTCAGGCCCATCCATGCAAATTATGTTGTTATATTATATATTTTAAATATGATTAGTTAAATCTCATATCTTTTTTACCAAAACACAGCTAAAAGTGAACTTCATTTTGTTTGTTTTGCTGGAAAGATTACACATAGATTTATCATTCTTTATTCTGTGAACTTCAGCAGTTTCTATGTTTTGGTCAATATTATAATTTTGTCATCTTAGAAATGTGTTACTTGAAATGATATTTAGTTCAGCCTATGATAGAATTGATCTTTCAGTTATGAGCAAGCTTGAATGCAGCTGGATTTCAAGTAGAAGGAAAAATCATGGATAGACAAATTCCTATGTAAAACTGGTTGTTATCGTAAGGAAGCAGAAAGGCACAGACAAAAATTTAAGAAAAACATGTAACTTTGTTATTCATCTTTCACTGAGACATCTTTTTAGTACATCTTGGAAATGAGAAATTTTTCTTTTTTTTTTCAGTTAGTAACACCTAGTGGTTGTGCAATCTTAAACTTTTGGAAGAAAGATGCCAAATGTAAGTGTGTCTGCATAGGTTTGTGTTATGCCAAGTACTTAAAATAGATTATTCCAAGAGGTATAGGAGCCAAAACTCAATTCCACTGGATAAATAATCTACCTTTATGGCTCTTACCATTGAATTAAAAAAATAACTCCAATCTACCTGAATATACCACTAATTTGCAATATGTCAATATCTTTGACCCATTGCTAATTTTAGCAGTATTTATGTCTTCTTGGAGAGTGATACAATTACAAAGTGAAGAAATCTCTAAAATGTAGCTCAATATTATTTTGCCTTCATCTTATATCGATATAATTCACAATGACTTAAGAATCTATCTTCTATGAATTTATCTTAAGTAAATAACATGAACTATAGAAAAAGATATATGTGTAATTTTATTTTTGCAATATTACTTAAAATTAATGAAATTAGAAAAACTGAAATGTTCCCATTTAGGGAAATGGTTATGTAACTTATAGTATTTACAGGTATGGCACATTCATCTTAAAATACATTTATAAAGAGGTTTTCAGGGCATAAGATGAGGCTAATAATAAAATGTTAAGAAGTAAAAAATAAGGATATGAAAAGTAATATTATATTAAAATTATTAAAATAATAGTTCTATGAGTGTCGGGATTATTGGTTGTCGATATTTTTAGCTATCTAATTTTTGTGTTCTTTATACATTTTTCACAATGAATGCAAATGCAACACCTCTCCCCACTTTGGGTGAGAACATTTAAGTTCTACTTTTTTTAGCAAATTTCAGTGATTCAATACAGTGTTATTAATTATGTTATACATTAGATCCTCAGACTTTATTCATCTAGTAACTGAAAGTACCCTTTGTAATAACCTCTCCTTATTTCCTTGACTCCTAGTTCTTGGCAACTACTTTTGTAATGTCTGTTCTGTAAATATAGTCCCTCCCCACTTCCAGGTTCATCCATGTTGTCACAAATGTCAGGATTTCCTTCTTTTTAAGGGCTAAATAATTTGTATTTTGAATGCATATGCCACATTTTCTTAACCAGTTCATCCATTGGTAGACACTTAAGTTATTTCCATATCTTGGCTATTGTGAATAGTGCTGCAGTGAACATGGAAATACATTATCTTTAAGATAATGACTGTGTTTGAAAGCGAGATTGCAGGATCCTATGGTAGTTCGATTCTTAATAATTTTGAGGACCTCTACACTGTAGAGGTTGTACCAGTTTACATCCTTATGGACAATACACTAAGGTTCTCTTTTCTCCACATCCTTGCCAGCATTTGTTATCTCTTATCTTTTGATAGCTGACATTCTAACTGGAGTGAGGTGGTATTTCAAAGTTGTTTGATTTTTAAAAAGATTTTATTTATTTTTTAGAGAGAGGGATGGAGGGAGAAACAGGGAGAGAAACATCATTGTGTGGTTGCCTCTCATGTGGCCCCCACTGGGGACCTGGCCCACAACCCAGGCATGTGCCCTGACTGGGAATTGAACCAGTGATCCTTTGCTTCATGGCCTCTGCTCAGTCCACTGAGCTACACCAGCCAGGGCTGTTTAATTTTTTTCATTCTCACCCAAAGATACTTTTTTTCATTGTTGTTCAAGTACAATTGTCTCCATTTTCACTGTACCACGCCCCCTCCCACCTCCGACCCTTGAACCCACTCCCTTTGGCTTTGTCCATTCATCCTTTATACATGTTCTTTGGTGACCCTTCCTCTATTATCCTCTATTATTCTTCTGCCCCCTCTTCTCTAGTTACCTTCAGTTTGTTCTTCATTTCAATGTCTCTGGTGGTATTTTGCTTGCTTGTTTACTTTTCCTTACTGGTTTTAGAGAGAGGAAGGAAGAAGAAGAGAGGAAGGGAAGGTAAGAGGAAGGAAGGGAGAGAGAAACATCAGTTGGTTGCCTCCCTCACATGCCCAGGCCTGGGACTGAATTTGCAACCTAGGTATGTGCCCTGATTGGGAAACAAACCTGCAGCCTTCTAGTGTATGGGACAAAGCTCCAACCAACCGATTCTCATGGGGCAGAGCTCCAGGTTATTTGACTCACATTTCCCAGATGATTAGTGGTGATGAGCATCTTTTCATGTACCTGTTGGGTTTATGTATGTCTTCTTTGGGGGAAAACATGTTTATTTAGGTCCTCTTCCCATTTTCTAATTCTATTATTATTATTACTTTTTTTTTTACTTTTCATTTGGATGAAAAGTAAAAATCCTTATATATTTTGAATATTAGCCTCTTATGAGCTATATTGTCTGGAAATATTTTTCCCATTTAATAGGATGCCTTCTCATTTTCTTGATGGTTGCCTGCACTGAGCAACTTCTTAGTTTTGATATAGTTTCATTTTTTACATTGGCTTTGCTGCCTTTGCTTTTGGTGTCATATTAAAAAAATCTTAACATAGACCAATGTCAGGGAACTTTTTCCCTCTGTTTCTTCTAGGAGCTTTATGGTTCAGGGTTTATATTTAATTTTCTAATCCATTTTAAGTTAATTTTAATAACTGGTATAAGATGGGGGTCTAATTATATTTCAGTTTTGCATATGAATATCCAGTTGCCCAATACCATTACATAAATTTCTTTTTGAATATTGAACCAGTTTTCAATACACTTGGAATGTTGTAGAATTATTTTTGTACATCGTTGGATTTGATTTTGCTAATATTTTGTTGATGAATTTTGCATACAGTTCATGATAATCATTGGTCTGTGGTTTCCCCCACACTCTGATAATGTATTTATCTGGTTTTGGTTTTAGGGTAATGCTGTCCTCACAGAATGCGTACACAAGTTACTAAATCCTTAATCTCTACTCTTTGTTTCTCCCCTTGTACACACTTATCTCTTTCTCCCTTATATTACTCTGCTACACACAACCCTGATTGACTTCTAAGTTAATGTTTTTTTTTTCTAAAAGGCTTTGCATTTAGCAACCTTTTGTAAAGATTTGGCATCTAAGATAGGAATTAACATGGATGCAGCGCAGCATAGCATACAATTCAAGTTTATATAGATGTCTGCGTTGACCTGTGCAGGGAGGAGGTCCCTGAGGGGGGTGATGGGAGATTAAGAAAGACACAGACACAGACAGTTTAAGGAAAACCAGGGACCAGGTGGGACATCATCCTCTGATGGAGAGACAATGAGCCTGAACATGGTCTCTGTGTTTATTTTATAAGAGTTAGTTGAATAAAGCTCAAGGAAATTTCACAGTGTCAGGGAAAAACTGCCGGCATAATTGCTCCATTCCCGGGCTATCTAAATGATAAAAATTTCTTTTGCAAAAGTTACAGTTGTATTCCGCTGAAGCTTGTGGTTAATTATTTACCTGTCTCCTTCTTAACCCCTGTGGGTTCCAGCTGTATGACACTTGCCTTCACTGTCCTCCACAGATATCCTTTCTTAAACACACCTCGGCCACTCCAAATAATGTGAACTTGTCATTAATGGCTCCACTTCATCTCTTCCTGAACTCGAATTTTACAGCAGGACTCTTCTTTTCTCTTCTTAGCTGTCTTCAAAAGTCATCTGATTTTGTAATGTAAACAATCCAATTTTGGGGCTTATGATTTGGGCTTAGTTGTGCTTTAGGCAGAATAGGCTGATATCAGTTATTTAATAAAACAAACATTTAATATTCGTGTCATAGTTTAGTATAGTTTTATACAGAGACTCTGCTCCATGTAGTCACTCAAGGCACCAGTCTCCTTTTATGTAGTAGTTCTACCATCTCCTTGGACAAAGGAAAGAAAGAACCTGTAGGGTAGTTCAAGAGATTTTGGAAATACTATTTATCACCTCCTCATGCATTCCACTGCTCAGAACTCATTCACATGCCCCCACCTAACTGCAAGAAAAGGTGCAAAACGCTACCTAGTTATGTGTTCCAGAGAAAATGAAACGTGCTTTGATGAACATATAGGAGCTTTTCTATCACATTTTAAAAACAAGGTAAGTTGATCTGTTAAGTAGAACCTTAATCTGTCTCCATTCCTTACCAGCCTTTTAGTGAACATTTCTTTATTGTTGTTTAATTACAGTGGGCCCCATTTCCTCCCATTACTCTCCCCTGCTCTGCCCACCCCCACCTCCCACATTCAATCCTCCACCCTCCCATTGTCCCTGTCCATGGGTCATTTATACATGTTCCTTGACTTGACCTTTCCCTTCTTGTACATGAGCTCTGTCTTAAGCAGGCCAAATTAGTGAATGTGGAATACAATAATTCAAAATTTCGTAGAAAGAAGAGGTTCCCATCAACTTTGATTCTGATACAGGGTGCAGCCAGGGGGCCCCCCCAAAAAAAACAGATTTGGAATGGTGTCCAGAATTCAAAGTGTATAAGAATATTAGAGAGACATATAAGATGTCCTCACACCCCCCCCCCAGGGGGAAGAAACAAATGGAGCAAGGCCATTGAGAGCTATTTTGCATAGCAACAGTTTTGCAGCTAACCTCTGGAATGATTATTTAACATATCTATAACCTTTAACTGGTTTCATAGATGTGTTAAATAGCAGTGGCCAAGTTTGGAGCCAGGGAGAAGGTAGTGGACTGGGACTCAGGAGGATGTAACTAAGGTCTGCACTCCTGAGCGAGAAGGGTTTGGACTCAGGAGGGTAACGAGGGACTCCTGAGTGAGAAGGCCTGTGTGAGAGCTTGGACAGGACTGGCTCCGAGACAGGAAGGGTCCCCACTTGGCCAGATGAAGAGAGAGCCACGCAGTTTGGGGCAGAGTGAGGACCCCTGCAGTCATGTAAGAGAGCCATGTGGTTTCAGCAGAGTGAGGGCCCCCTCTTGGTGAGGTGAAAGAGGGAGCCACGTGGTTTTGGCAGGGTGCGGACCCCTCTTTCCCAGGTGAAAGAGAAAAACCACGCAGCTTTGCCAGAGTGGAGATCCCTGCAGCCAGGTGAAGAAGAAAGCCACATGCTTTTGGTGGAGTGCGGACTCCTGCAGCTTTGGTAGAAGAGGCCCACGCGGCTTTGGGGTGCCCCCTTTGGCTGCGGGGCCTGAAAAGCAAGAGAGACTTTGACTGGAACTGGGTACAAAGGACTCTTGCCAGTGGACCATGAGAGGGTACCACAGTACTTTGGATTAACTCGAGATCCTGCACAGTGACACAGCTGACGGTGCCAGCGGCCTGCAATACAGACATGTGCTCTTTTCCTGATTTACGGTACCCGGAGTTGGGACAGTGGGAGAAGGGAGCGCTGTGTGGGTGTAGGTGTATACCCTAAAGGACTTTGATATTTTAGTGGAGGCATTAGGCCTGAATAGCATTAAATAAACATTTTGTTTCCTTTTCACAAATCTCTGGCATTAAGAGATGTCTTTCCAATTGGCGGCGGACAGAAGGGCCCAGTAGATTTTAGTATTCTGTTTTTGGGAGGGGCCCCTGTTGTATAGCAGTTTTGGGCATCCCTAGGTGGGCCAAATATTGTGTTGCCCCTCCCTCGGACCTCTTGTTCGGTAACAATTCTTTGTTTAATTATCTTTTTATTTAAGTGTCTAAAACTGCCCTTTCTATTGCTTCTATACTTACTTAGCCTAGTTCATGCAGTGCACATATGTAATTTAGTATCTTTAAATTTTTTGCTATGATATTCTACAGATTTTTATGTGGATTGATACTATTGTTACCGAACAAGAAGAGGTCCGAGGGAGGGGCAATACAATATTTGGCCCACGTAGGGATGCCCAAAACTGCTATACAACAGGGGCCCCTCCCAAAAAACAGAATACTAAAATCTACTGGGCCCTTCTGTCCGCCGCCAATTGGAAAGACATCTCTTAATGCCAGAGATTTGTGAAAAGGAAACAAAATGTTTATTTAATGCTACTCAGGCCTAATGCCACCACTAAAATATCAAAGTCCTTTAGGGTATACACCTACACCCACACAGCACTCCCTTCTCCCACTGTCCCAACTCCGGGTACCGTAAATCAGGAAAAGAGCACACGTCTGTGTTGCAGGCCGCTGGCACCGTCAGCTGTGTCACTGTGTAGGATCTCGAGTTAATCCAAAGTACTGTGGTACCCTCTCATGGTCCACTGGCAAGAGTCCTTTGTACCCAGTTCCAGTCAAAGTCTCTCTTGCTTTTTCAGGCCCCGCGGCCAAAGGGGGCACCCCAAAGCCGCGTGGGCCTCTTCTACCAAAGCTGCAGGAGTCCGCACTTCACCAAAAGCATGTGGCTTTCTTCTTCACCTGGCTGCAGGGATCTCCATTCTGGCAAAGCTGAGTGGTTCTTCCCTTTCACCTGGGAAAGAGGGGGTCTGCACCCTGCCAAAACCACGTGGCTCCCTCTTTCACCTCACCAAGAGGGGGTCCTCACTCTGCTGAAACCGCGTGGCTCTCTCTCCCTCTGGCCAAGTGGGGACCCTTCATGTCCTGGAGCCAGTCTTTTCCAAGCTCCCACACAGGCCATCTCGCTCAGGAGCGCAGCCCCTAGTTACATTCTGAGTCCAAGCCCTTCTCACTCCGGAGAGCAGCCCCTCATTACCATCTCGAGTCCCTTCTCACTCAGGAGCACAGCTCCTAGTTCCATCTTGAGTCCTCCCAGTTCCATCCTGAGTCCCTGCTAGTTCCTTCTCCCTTCTCTCTTCTGCTCCAAACTTGGCCACTGCTCATATCTATGAAACCAGTTAAAGGTTATAGATATGTTAAATAATCATTCCAGAGGTTAGCTGCAAAACTGTTGCTATGCAAAACAGCTCTCAATAGCCTGGCTCCATTCATCCCTTCCCCCTGGGGGGGCGGCGGTGAGGACATCTTATATGTCTCTCCAATATTTCTATACACTTTGAATTCTGGACACCATTCCAAATCTGTTTTTTTTTGGGGGGCCCCCTGGCTGCACCCTGTATCACTATCTACAAGACTCTGAAATAATACCACCTGCATTTTGTTCTGATTTTAACTAAAAGACTAAATGTTATTGCCTCTTGAGCTTTTTGATTGTACCTGAAAATCTGTCTCTATATTTTGTGAAAGCCCATTCTCCTAAGGATTCTTCAGCCACCTTTTATAGTTTGTCATCTACTTTATTGTTATTTATTTGTTCCCAAGTTACTACATTTAGCTACCTTGATTTCTTGTTCCTTTTTTGTTTTTAACTTGAATTTCCCCCCATGCTGCTGTAATCAAGTGGATGGCTGTTTTTTAATACTTATATATTCATTCCCCAAAGTGAAAAGAATTAATGAATATTTTACCTACTTCTGTTTGCTTCTCATTTCCTGACCTTCAGTTTTCCTGTACTTTATACATTACAGTTGTATTTTGTACAATTTTGTTTTCTAGAAATTTAATATGTAAATCAGTCTGACTTTGTTTTTTTAAGGTTTATAAATTTATTTTTAGAGAGAGGGAAAAGGAGGGACAAAGACAGAGGGAGAAATATCAATGCGTGGTTGCCTTTCATGTGGCCCCCACTGGGGACCTGGCCCACAACCCAGGCATGTGCCCTGACTGGGAATTGAACCAGCTACCCTGTGGTTCATGCAGCCCCTGCTTAATCCACTGAGCTACACCAGCCAGGACTAAATCAGTCTAACTTCTGAATTCACTTTTTATGAACTATTTTGTGATAGTCTTTATCAAGAGTTTTTGAAATCAGCCAGTGCTATGCAAATAAAAATTGTTTAAATTGAGCTTAACAAAGGATTTTTATTGATATGATATGTGTTGAAGGGACGATAATTCCAATAATTTAGGAAAAACAATAAAATATTTAAATTTGGATTTTTCAATATAAAAATATCACTCAAATGCAGCCATTTTAATGCATATATTAGTTGAGAGCCTGGCTATTAACTTGTTGTCTTTGTGGGTGGGTTTGTCTCTTTTTTTTTAAATGAGTGGGTTGAATGTAATGGGTGAACTTAGTGGAGCTATCAATGCAACAAAATGATCTAAAAGATTTAAAATTATATAAGATTTAAAAATATTTTCTTGGTGCTAGGGATCGTTTTGCGTGGAAAATTCTTTGAAGGATATGGATAGAGAACTGTTTGTTGCCCAGTTATAGAGAAGCTAACACTTTTATATTCTTGACAGAAATAGGTAGGTAGTTCATTGGTAAACTTCCCCTTCACCAATGTTCTAGGAACCAGTCCCTATTGCAGGGATGAGCTATGGGCACACTACCAAGGAATAGCCAATTAGTTTAGCCAATTTGATTGGTTCGGAGATGATTGTGTAACTCAAGCAGGGCCAGTGAGAACTCTGACAAAAATGCTGAAATTTTCAGAAAAAATTACTACCCCACACTGTGGTTGAGAGTGATTGTATAAGCTGGAGCTGCTTGGAAGCTCTCGTTACCATCACATGGAGATATATTGGACTAAGGACAAAACAGAATGAGGAAAGCAGAACTAAAAGAAGAGAGAATATCCTAAGGGCTTTTCTGAAGCCCTAAATCTGATTTTGTCTGAAGTCAGTTACCTCTTAGACTTCTCAGGAATGTGAGCCATGAAGGTACCTTTTAATTTAAATTAGTTTTGGTTGAATTTATTTTAATGACAACTAAAAATGTCCAAGTAAATCTCTGACTATCTAGAGGGTTTTTTTTTTTTTCAATATAATGCCACCAAAGTAGAATATTTATTTTAGGAAAACAAGGAAGGGACTACCCTAAATTGTTCACCACTTTTCTTCTGTTGTATATTACAGTGATTGGCACAGAGATGTGCTTAGTAAAGTTTTATGGATGCATAAACTATTAATCTAATTAATTTAACTTAATAATTTAGTTCACATTGTTGGGCTCCCATTTTGTGCAAAGCCTTATTTTTGGAAATAGTAATGTAATAAAAGGAGTAAGAGAGACAGACAGAGACTCAGTTTTCTAGTTTCTGACTTTGTGCAGACAATGAGATATAACAGTAATTTAAGGCAGAGGAAGAGAAGGGGCTAACAGGAGTGAAATATGCATGTTGAAGACTAGTTAAATCATCAAGGGCTCTAGAGTTAGACTATCTGTATTTGAATCAATGCACTTAACTGAGTGATCTTGGGAACATTACTTAAACTCAGGTTCCTTATTTCTAAAATGGGGGCAATATTTGTAGATTCGTCACGAGACTAAATCAAGATTTTCTACTTTGTGATTGAAATGCCTAGGGTATATTAATTACTCAGTAACTTTTAGCTATTTTCATTTCAGCAAGCAGAGATCATTGGAATATGATTTAACTATTGAAGAAGTAAGAACTGGAAGTGAAGTTACCCCTGGAAGCTGAATATTTGTTATATTGCAAGCCAATATCAACTATCAACAAAACCCCACATATGGTATGAAATACAAAATGATACAGAAAAAAATCTTACTTTAGTGTTAAATCCATTAGATTTATATAATGATAAATTTATTTTAGAGGAGATGACTGAAGACATACATCCTTAGTAAATAGGAGAAAGGACTTGTATATTACATTTTTAAGAATTTTAATAAGAATTTTTTTACATTTTAAACTTGGTATGATAATGACAATGTTGGATTTTTACTAGATACTCTGCAGGAGTAAAGGAAGGAAAAGGATTTTCCAAAATAAGTATGTTTAATTGCTTGCTATATGGTAAATATACAGAAGATTAAGTATTATATAGCAAATGGAGATGGACTTCTGGATTCATTAATACGCAATGCTTAAAGCTCATAAAATTTGATGAAACTTTGTAAAGTCCCATTCAGGAATAAATGTCCTTCTATGTCTTGGAATGCTCTTTATAATTACACTTCCTTTTTTACTTTTATCTGCAAATGATGGTAAAGTATTAGTTTCCTGAGGGTTTTTGGGTTCAAAGGAAAATGGAGTCCCACTAATGGAAAAAAGTAGCTTCAAATATGCCTCATACTACTGGCCTACATATTTCAGAAGCATGGGAAAGGGGTGTTTTTCTACTTAGTTTAGGAATCTGGAGAGTGAATGAAACAGCATGGTGTAGTAGTAAAAAACTACAGGCTTTGGAAATCTTAACATGAATAGATTAAATTTGTGTGGTCTTCAACAGAGTAACTTTATTGAGCTCTAGTATCCCCATGAATAGAAAGAAGATAACATTAAATTCATATTTTTATGGAGATTAAAGATAATATTTACAGGTGACACTCATGTTTTTAGCATATGATAGATGATCAGTGTGTGATAGCTATTCTTGTTATAAATATATATACCCAGTTAATAAAATGTATCAATGGGTATTCTATTTCAGATTTTATGTAGTAATGGGAAATCTTATCAACACATCAAAATAAAAATAAATGCATGGATGACTCCTAGAAATTCTAAGGAAAAAAGAAAGAAAGTTCTAGAGACATGTTAAGTAGCAACTCAC